>NC_136381.1:41445265-42834015 GCF_965140285.1 Lepidochelys kempii | reverse complement strand
AGGTGAGCACCAATTATTATAATTACAAACTTTTAGAATTAAATTCCTTTTATAGTTATGAACAAAAGCAGGAAGATTAAAATATAAATTGCATCTTTGTGGCTATAATTTCTGCCCATGGTGCTTTAGAGCAGTATGACTGAGTAGCTTTTGCGGTATGTCTCCATTTAGAGGCAAAATGAATCATATAAAATGACTAGTATAGTTCAGTATTTTATATATTGATCCTTTTAAACTAAAAAAAGTGAGCTTTTTACATGTTGCAATTTTGAGAAAATGGTCCAATTTTGCTAAAAACCTGTTTTTTGCTAAAAAGCCCGATTGCTTTAAAAAACAGCTATGTTTTTGAGTGAAAATCTCAGCATTTTGAAAACACATGGCCAGATTCATAACTTTTCTCTGGCCATGTAACCATGGTCCACTAGTGCAAAATGGTAGTATACTCCGCTGAGTAGGGGAATCTTCTGGTGGTACATAGCCACCACTGCAGTTCCTATGTCAACCCCCTCCTTGTATTTGCTATAAGAGGTGTGGCTGTGACCCCACAGCAGCCACCTGTTCCCCTGATGCTGACATAGACTTTGTGGCTTACTCTGGGGACCAGGCCAATGCCTAGCAGCTCCAGGATTGATGACTGTAATGGAGGCTTAAAAATGTGATGTTAAAACCATACAAAGTAGTTAATTACTGGAATAAATTGCCTAGGAGGGTTGTGGAATCTCCATCACTGGAGATTTTTAAGAGCAGGTTAGACAAACACCTGTCAGGGATGGTTCTGCCATGAGTGCAGGGGACTGGACTAGATGACCTCTCGAGGTCCCTTCCACTCCTATGATTCTATGAAATTGGTAGAGGTAATCTGGGAGAGTTTATAAGTAATATCAGGTAGTTAATACAATTTTAGAAATTGGTAAATTTTGAATTGGTGCTACCCCTGTAAATACATGTAATTTATTTATTTTTAAATAGTTTTTAGAAGATATCTTAAACAGGTGTGGGATTTGTACTGTTTTAAAAGTGCATTCTGTCAAAACGGAATATCACCTATTTCTTTATGAATAAATGCAGGCAATGTACATGATGTGACTCACTGGTCTCCCAACATGTGCTGTATGTTCCTCCATCTTCAAACACACATGGAAGGTCAAGTGTTTCATGTTGGCACAAGGCCAGTTTTCTCAGTTGTAAAACATTAAGAAAAATGATGGAGTTGAACACTGTATGTTATGTTTGATTGGTAACTTGAGGAAGCAATTTAGAGAGAAAGAGAGAAATAAAATTAGTGCTGTCTCTTCCAGCAAGTTGACAAAAAGCTCATTGCTGGCTTCTCTTGCAAGCGCTTTTCAAAATTTGTCAGCCTGTAATTAAGTGAGGGCTACAGTCCTTAACAGTTCCAGGCAAAGCCTCTGGGTTACAAGGTGTTTTATAATTCTCCTGGTACTACAAGTAATGAATTGCAAGTCATCTTTGAATTCCCTTGTACTTAAGCTTTTATTTCAGAGCTCCATTTTCCTTTCCACACATCTCTGGACTTTGAATACAACCAGCTTATAATGACAGCACTGCTGGGAGATGTGTTAGGTAGAACAGTTGTGAGCCTCCCCGTGGTTGATGCTATCGAAGAAATGGAACGGCATTGATCCTGCTCCAGCTCTTTAAGTAGTCCCTTGGTTAGGAGTTGGTGTCATGTAGGTAAATTTAGTCCAGAAGAAGTGGATTCTTTAGTGGAATTTTTACATTTGTCTTTCACAGCTGTGGAGAGTTTAGACTAATCATAATTCTCCCTGGTATACTATCATTTCTAATCTGAAAAAGGATCAAAAGCCTGCAGGCTTGGAAAACCTTGAAGAAACTCTTGTCTTGAAATACATCACCATATGTGGAGAGACCACTTGCTGCATCATCATAAGGAGCTTAAGAATGCCGAAATCAAGTACTTTTCTGGCATTCTTTCAAATGGCCTTAGAAATCCAAGTGCATTTTCTTTTGACTTCAAAACAGCTTCTTTCCCCTTCTATCAACCCTGTGGCTGTCAATGTGTTTATCTGTTAGGTGCCAGAAATGTATGGAGTTGCTACAGGATAACTGGGCCAAAGTCAGGACTGCCAAAGGGCTTCGCTCATGAATCTACTGCAGTTTTTGCTCAGTTGAAAAGCATTTGAAGGCCTGTGACTTCTTTTCCAAAATTCATTGAACTGAAGAGATTGCTTTTATAAGATTTCTTGCCTGCTGCTGCCTTGTCATTCTAAATGTGGCCTGTTACAATCATATAGGCCTACTGGGCCACATGAATTCCTGGTACAATAGTCAATGGACTTACATTAGGGTGAATCTAACCTATTGGGCCACATTCCTCATTTTGGCGAAGCTATGCTCAGCGCAGGAATGAGGGTATGGGGAAAGGAATCAAGTTGGCTTTAAGCCACCTCTGCAAGCCTACTCCTAGCATAAGCTGGAGCACCTTCAGGGCTGCTCTAACTTATACTCACCACTAACTGCCATCATGGGTTTTCCCACAACTGAGATAGTCAGAGTGTGGTGTACTTCAGCCATGCCACCATCCTCCCCCAATAGGCCTCTGATGCTGGGGACTGCAAGAGTGGGTGGTGTAGAGTCATTCGGTCAGCTTTTCTCCACTTATTCGGGGGGTATTTCTTGGTGGGGCATTTCTGCCAAGTTTCTGGCCCCTGTACATCACTGGAATAGTGGTAGGAATAGAGTTAGGCCATTCTAGGTATTTCTTAAGTGTCAAAAAGAAAAGGAGTACTTGTGGCACCTTAGAGACTAACCAATTTATTAGAGCATAAGCTTTCGTGAGCTACAGCTCACTTCATCAGATGCATATCGTGGAAACTGCAGCAGACTTTATATATACACAGAGAATATGAAACAATACCTCCTCCCACCCCACTGTCCTGCTGGTAATAGCTTATCTGAAGTGATCATCAGGTGGGCCATTTCCAGCATTTTCTTAAGTGTCAGTCACTCTGCAGGCCTGCAAGTGACATACCTTATGGGAGAGGGCTCTTTAGTCCATGTGCTTTTGATTGAGGGTCTTGAGTGGAGGGCACTTCAGACACACTTGCTTTACTCCCTCTTCACAGAGGTAGAAGGTTGTTTCACCTTTCACTTCATTGGGGGTTCTGCAGGAAACTCTCAAACAGTGGTCTAAGACTCATATGGTTTAATTAGAAACAGGATTGAGAATAGAAAGAAAATCAGATTAAAACAAAAGAAATGGTTTGTAACATAACTAGACGCGGGCCTTATCTATGATGAGTACTAGCCCTTGATTCAAGCCATCAGTGGCCAGCAACTTACATAGCTGGGCTGGTGTGAACCCCTACTATAGATAAAGAAAGCTGTGATTTACATTGATGAAGCTTGCTTGGTTTAAAGCAGGAATAAGATCTACTGGTGCAAGTCATGGCTTCCGATGTCTACACTAGGGGTTTGTACTCGAACAGCTACAACATTTGCTGGCTATTGATGGCTTGAAAGGTGCTAATCTCAAGTATAGACCAGGCTTCTTGACAGTGATGTACACTTAAATAATCATTTCAATGACTCTTCCACAATATTCCTCAAATCCTTTTCCTGATCAGTGGGTCCAATGTATCATTTTGAATGATGGAGCACTTACTTCTTAATAATGTCCTGTAGCGCTGCAAGATTCACCCGGTGGCACCTGTCACGGAGTCCCCGGGCGATGCTCTGGAACTGCTCCCTACGAAGCTAGTCAGGACTCTGGGGAAGTCTCCTTTCTGTGAGCAGGCTGTCTTCAGGACACACAGCTCACACAAATTCCACCTTCCTGGGTCTGACCTCGGAGCATTCAGCATCCTCTCTGCCCCTCCGTGCGCTTCCCGCAGCGAGTCCGCCCAGGCGAGCTCCTGGGGAAGCCAGAGGGTCCTGCACCCCAACTCTGCAGTCAGATGTGACTCTCAGCCAGCCAGTAAAACAGAAGGTTTATTAGACAGCAGGAACATGGTCTAACACAGAGCTTGTAGGTGCAGAGAACAGGACCCTTCAGCTGGGTCCATTTTGGGGGGCAGTGAGCCAGACAACTACATCTGCACTTCACTCCATGTCCCCAGCCAGCCCCAAACTGAAACTCTCTCCAGCCCCTCCTCCTCTGGGCTTTGTCCCTTTCCCGGGCCAGGAGGTCACCTGATTCCTTTGTTCTCCAACCCTTTAGCTCTCACTTTGCGGGGGGAAGGGCCAGGCCATCAGTTGCCAGGAAACGGGGTGTTGGCCATTCTTTGTGTCCAGACCCCTGCACACACCTGCCCTCTAGGGCCTTGCAACGATCATTCACCCTTATCCCACCACCTAGATACTTAAGAACTGCATAGGGGAAACTGAGGCACTCCCACACTATTCAGAGGAAACATTAAGAACAGTCCCACTTCGTCACAGCACCTCCTGCTGGTTATTGAGGGAATTAGCTCACCAGCCTCCAGAGCGCCCTCTGTCAGCCAGTGTCCTGCTGGTCGCTGGCCCCCAGTGTCCCTCTTGGACCCTGGTGCCCCTTTCCCTTGGGTCCTGCCCCCTGGTAGTACCCCCCCAGTCTCTGGGTCTCCCCTCCCCAGGGACCCCCCCATCCCAACCTCACCTCAGTGTATAGCTACTGCCAGTCACCACCTAGCCCCTGTTCACTGGGGCGGATTACACTGTACAAACCACTCATCACAGGCAAGGGGGGTTTGGACCTGCTGCCTCCACTTACCCTTGGGCTGTCCTGCTGTTTGGAGCTCTGCTGTTGGCTGGAGCTCTCTGCCTCCTGGAGGGCTGCTGCTGGCTAGGACCCCTTCTGGAAGCCGCTGTTGTTGCTGCTGTGGGGAGGGGGGCCTTGCCGGCCTGCCCCCCCATCCCCACCCCTCTGGAGGGAGGAGAAGTGAGGACCCCACCACCACCATCACTGTTGTCACCTCTTCTGCCTGGGTCCTCACTTGGCTGTCACCGCCGGCGACCCTGGCAGCCCGGCTGCCACTGCTGCTGCCCCTCCTCCTGTGGAGAAGAGGGCAGCAAGACCTCTGCCGGCTGAGGGGGGAGATTTCCCTTCCTCCTGTTGTCCCGCCCTTGCCGCCCCGAGCCCCAAAGCGATCGCCCTTGTCCCCTGCCCCTGCTGACCGGCCCTCCACCTCCACTTCGGAGGGCTGGGTACTCGTCTGGGGGAAGCACAGCGCCCATAAATTGCGGGCTCGTTCCCTCCCCTCTGACGAAGAGGGAGAGGAGGCCCCCAAAAGATGCTGTGGGGGGCTGATGCTGTCACATCTTCTGCTGCGCCCCTGGATGGAGCCCAGCAGGAGACGCCAGCCATGGCAGCAGACGGAGATGTCACTGCCTCCCTTGTTGAGTCCCCTCCCGAGGAGCCCTCTGTAGGAGTTCCCCCGGCCCCTTTGCCATCTGTGCCCCCCGCCGCTGTCGATAGCGGGGCTATGGGGGAAGGACTCTGGGGCCGTGGGGACTGAATTTACTTCCATATTCGAGGAGATCGAGGCCCTGGGTCTGACCCCGGTCAGCCAGGGGGAGGACAACCCCCCCCTCGCCAGTGGGCCTCGATCTGGGCAGCGGCTCAGTTCCACCATCCCCTCTTCCTTCTCCCTGCCCCTCATTCCCAGCTGTAGCCCCCACTCTGGTCCTGGGGGCACCCCGGCTCTCCCTATTTGCCCGGCCACGGATGGCACCTCACCTGAAGCCGCTGAGCCCCCAGAGGCGACAGCCGATGCCGAGCAGTTGGGTCCCGAGCCTGTGGGCATGCCCTCTACCACCCAGACGGAGTGGTTGGCTTCCCCTCCAGAGGGGGGCCCCACTGAAGTTTCTGTAGTGCCTGACGCCATGGCTACGGGCGACGTGTTTCTCACAGTTCCCGTGCCCGGCGTCAGTGAAGGCCCTCTCTAACCCCGGTTCCTTTCTCCCCCACTCCCAGCCGAGAGGAGCCGCACCCCGATAGCCCGGCTGCCGGGGACCGTGAACCCATCAGTGTCCCCACTCCTGTTCCTACCCCTGCTCCCGGCCCCTTTCCTGCCCCGGTCCCAATATTGGCCATTGTCACTGATCTCGCCCCTTTTTCTGTCCTCGTCCCTGGCCCTGTCCCCGCCCCGATCCTATTTCCATCCCCAATGAGTCGCTCATCCCCTCGCCCATCACCTCCCATGTTATTGCTGCCCCCGAGGTTGTCTCGTTTCCTCTGTCTACGGACAGTTCTCAGGGGGCAGTTTTCGTGTCCTCTCTTCCCAACATTATGGGGGCTGCACTATTCCCTCCGCCACCCCCTCCTGTGCTGGGAATGGGGACGGGCTGCCCGGCGCAACGGCTCTGGGGTTCCGCTCCATGCTTGCCCATCTCTGCAGGCTGCAAAGATCTTTTAGGGGCCTCACCGCAGGACGGCAGCGGGTTGGCTGCTGTGTCCCCCTTTGCACTGAGGGAAGAGCTGCGCTGTTTCCTGCTGGACACCCGTGGCTCCAAGGGCAAGGTGCAGCTCACCCTCCAGTGCTGGGGGGACTTCCACCACATCCTCCAGGCATGAAGGGCCTTTTGGGGGAGGGGAGAGGGACCGGGAGGCAGGGCCTTGCGGCCTACTGGCGGACCTGTAAGTTCCGCGACTCCCTGATGACCTTTGGGGTCGAACACGGGTTGTTGTGGAGCCCTATGGAGGCCGTCGATTCCCCTGCCCGTGAGGATTCGCCCCAGCCCTCCCTATGAAGGACACCATCTTTGCTACGCTGAACACCAGGGGCTGCAGCATGGGTCTCCGCAGGAGCCAGGTGCTCTCCTTCCTTTGGGAGGGGGGGTACTCTGTCATCTTCCTGCAGGAGACCCACGTGGCTCCAGCTGTCGAGGCTAGCTGGCAGCTGGAGTGGGGGGGGATGAGGTTTACTTTAGCCACGGCGCCTGTTTGGCTGGGGTGGCCACCCTGTTCTCCCCCGGGCTATGGCCTGAGGTGCTGTGGGTAGCCGAGGTGGTGCCGGGTTGCCTGTTGCACGTCCGGGCCTGCGTGGAGGGGCTGAGATTAAACCTGGTCAACGTTTACGCCCTGAACGCAGGCCTGAAACGAGTGCATTTCTATCAACAGGCGTTGGCCTTCCTTGGCACTCTGGATCCTCACAAGTGCCTGGTCCTGGGCGGGGACTTCAACACCACCCTCGAGGACTGGGACCGCTCAGGATTTGAGACATCCCAGGCAGCCGCGGGCATCCTCAGGGAGATCGTGGATCATCACTCCCTGGTGGATGTCTGGCGCGATCACCACCCGGACGATGATGTTACCTTTACTTATGTCCGGGTGGAGGGGGATCAGTCGTGCCACTCCTGGTTGGACCACATTTATATTTCGCGTTTCCATCTGGCACAAGCCTAGGCCTCCGGCATCTGGCCAGCCCCGTTCTCGGATCACCACTTGGTGACCGTGACAGCCTTTCTCAGTTCGGAGAGGCCGGGGCCGGCCTATTGGCATTTTAATAACAGCTTGCTGGAGGACGTGGGCTTTGTGGCGTCCTTCCGGGAGTTCTGGCTGGCCTGGGGGCGGCAGCGGCATGCCTTTCCCTCGGCAAGGCAGTGGTAGGATGTGGGGAAGGTGCGTGCATGGCTCTTCTGCCACGACTACACCTGGGGTGCCACCCGGCGGAGGGATGTGGTGATAGGGCAGTTGGAGCAGGAGGTTTTAGGTTTTAGAGCTAGAGAGGCGTCTTGCCTCCGGCCCTGAGGATCCACCCCTCCGCGCAGCGTACTGGGAGAAGTGGGAGGAGCTCTGGGCCCTGGAGGACCATCGAGCCCGGGCGCTTGTTTTCGATCCTGCATCCGCCTCCTTCGGGAGATGGATTGCAGCTCCTGCTTCTTCTATGCCCTGGAGAAAAGGAGAGGGGCCAAAAAGCACGTCACCTGCCTCCTGGCGGAGGACGGGACCCCCTCACGGATCCGGAGGAGATGCACTAACCTTTTGTCCCCGGATCCGACTGACGCCGATGCCCGCAGGGTGCTCTGGACCAAACTCCTGACCGTCAGCGTGGGTGACCGAGACTGGCTGGAGTTACCTCTCTCTCTGGCCAAGCTCTCGGATGCCCACTAATAAATCTCCGGGCATGGATGGGCTGACCATGGAGTTCTACCGTGTGTTCTGGGATGTCCTCGGCCCAGATCTTGTCATCATCTGGGCCGAGTCCTTGCAAAGCAGAGTCCTCCCTCTCTCATGCAGGCGAGCTGTGCTCGCCTTATTGCCGAAGAAGGGGGACCTCCGCAACTTACGGAATTGGCGTCCCGTCTCGCTCCTCAGCACGGACTACAAGGTCGTAGCGACGGCCATCTCGCTGCGGCTGGGGTTCGTGCTGGCGGACGTGGTCCATCCCGACCAGACCTACATCGTCCCGGGTTGGACCATCTTTGACAACTTGTATTTGGTCCGGGACCTCTTGGAGCTGGGGTGCAGGGATGGTCTGTCGTTCGCCCTCCTGTCCCTGGACCAGGAGAAGGCGTTCGACAGGGTGGACCATGGGTATCTCCTGGGCACCCTGCGGGCATTCAGCTTTGGGCCCCAGTTTGTGGGCTATCTCCAGGTGCTGTACACCGACGCGGAGTGTCTGGTCAGGCTCAACTGGACCATGACCGAGCCGGTCAGCTTCAGGCGGGGAGTGCAGCAGGGGCCCCCCCTCTCGGGCCAGCTGTATGCTCTGGCGATCGAGCCCTTCCTCCGTCTCCTCCGCCGGAGGTTGACGGGGTTGGCGCTTCGGGAGCCGGAGCTGCGGTTGGTCCTGTTGGCGTATGCCGACAACGTGCTCCTTGTGGTCCAGGACCCAGACGACCTGGTGCGGGTGGAGGTCTGCCAGGCGGTTCACTCGGCGGCCTCCTCCGCCCGGGTCAACTGGGTCAAGAGCTCTGGCCTGGTGGTCGGGGACGGGTGGCAGGTGAGCTCCCTCCCACCTGTGCTTCAAGCCATCTGGTGGAACGCGGGTCTGCTGCTCTATCTTGGCGTTTATCTATCCGCCATGCATCCTTCTCCGTCAGAGAACAGGCAGGATTTGGAGGCCAGGGTGGGTGAGTGGTTGCGGAGATGGACAGGACTGTTCCAGTGCCTCTCCCTGCGAGGGAGGGCGCTGGTGCTGAACCAACTGGTCCTGTCCATGCTCTGGCACCGACTCAACACCCTGAGCCCGGCCCCGAGGATCCAGGCTCCAGAGGATGGCTCTGGAGTTCTTCTGGCCGGGGCTGCACTGGGTCTCTGCAGGGGCTCTGAGTCTTCCCCTGGAGGAGGGAGGACAGGGCCTGGTTTGCTTGTGCAGCCAGGTCCATGTCTTCCGTCTCCAGGCCCTGCAGAGGCTCCTTTATGGTGCAGGTAGTCCGGCGTGGAGCACGTTGGTGCACGCCTTCCTCCGCCGCCACCGAGGGCTCAGCTATTACCGGCAGCTCTCTTTTTCTCCATCCACAAGGCCTTCCGTGAGACCTCTCCGAGCTGCCGGTCTTCTACCAGGACCTCCTCCAGACCTGGAAGCTGTTTTCGGCGACCAGATCATTTGTGGCCACCGAGGGAACGGACCTCCTCGCGGAGCCCCTGCTACACAACCTCAATCTCCGTGTGCAGGTGGCGGAGTCTCCCTCGGTGTGTCGGAGGTTGGTCCTGGAAGAAACCACCGGAGTCAGAGACCTCCTGGACTATGGCAGGTGGGATTGGGTGGAGCCCCGCACGCTTGGATGACGCATGGGGCTTTCCACTCTTCCGACCCCTAGGCATGTACTCCAGGAGGTGAAGGCTGCCTTGTCACCCGATTCTCTTGCTTTCCTGCGGCGAGCCCTGTGAGAAGGCATTCCCCGCCCACCCCTCACCCCTGTTCCTCCGGACATTTTTCTTGGGCCCCTGTTCCTCGAGCCCCCCCAGCCTCTCCGCTCCCACACTCCGAGATGGCTGCATACCCTGCAGCCGGTCTGGTTTCAAACTGCTCCCAGAAACCATCTGTACACGCTCGTGCTCCATATGTTGCTTTCCTCACCCTCGTGTCCCGCCCCGACACCAAATGGCGGGACTGTCTTCCACCTAAAGAGGGTGGGGAGCCCCGGTGGGCCAGCCTTTATTCCACCTTGCTCCCACGGCCCGCCAGGAACATTAGTTGGCGGCTCCTTCATGGAGCTGTGAGCACAGGCATGCACCTGGTGCGGTTCACCCCTATACTTGAGGCCTGCCCCTTTTGCGGCGCACGCCTATCTCGAATGCGCCAGGTTGCAGCCCCTATTCTGGCTCCTCCAGAACCTCTTGTTGAGGTTCTGGCTGCACTTCTCCCCACACTTGTTCCTCTTTGCACACCCTATCCGTGGCCCCATGAAGTCGCGAGACCTCCTCGTCAACCTCCTCCTGGCTCTGGCCAAAGTCTCCATCTACAATACTAGGAGGAGGATGTGGGACGAGGGGGTGCTCTGCAACTGTGGGGCCTATTTCCGTTCCTCCCTAGTTTCACACATCTGGGCAGAGTTCCACTGGGCAGCGTCCGCTGGCTCCCTCGACAGCTTTGAGGAGCAGTGGGCGCTGTCCAGGGTCCTCTGCTCGGTGTCGCCATCCGGTATCCTCATTTTGAACCTCTGACCTTCACTCCGATCCCTGGTTTTCATTAGGTGTCCCCCGTAATCAGTTGGTCCCTGGGTCCTGTGGTCCCTCCTGCTAGGCTGGGGGAGGGGCCTTTAGCAGTGGGTGGGCTTGCGCCCGCCCACTTCCCGGGTTTTCCAATATGACCCCGCTACATGTCCCAATGCACAAATGTAAGAAAATTAAGGCATAATGCAGACTCTTAATTGTAGTCTAATATTTAATAAATATTTCTGTGTTAACTTAATACTCAGTAAAGTATTAAATCTGGAGACTCTGTTCTGCTAAAGAACATTTGCAGCATGGGTAGCAGTAAGTGCAAAATTACTCATGTCATGCTGTCAATGTATCTTATCAGTGATGCTGAGGGACTAGCACTAGAGATGAGAGGACAATTTAAGCTTGAGGCTGATTCAGTCTTTGACTTGTCTGCTGAGCCTTCCAGCAAAGGAGCCAAGCCAGTGGTAATGGTGGATTGTTGGTTTGTTTATTTTGGTGCCAGCTGAATTGTCCATTGGGGACTAGACTTGGATCAAAAATGTAGGCCATCAAACAGACTTTGGATGGTAACAACTTTTACTCACTTCCCACCTTAATTTGAACTGATAATTTCAAGACTCTATATCCCATTATTAGTCCTCTGAGCCATCCAGTCGTCCTGAATATTAAAGTTTTCCTAAAAAGTGTTGGAAAACTTCCAAAGTGAAGTGCTGGGTTTGTCTTGCAGAGGAGCTAATGTGTTTTCAAATGTTTAGAGCCACACTGGCCAATTTTTAGATAAGTATGTCAGCAGCATGATAATTCAGGTGTTAGGGAAGGAAAGATTTTTAAATAAATATTGTGATGCAAAAAACATCTACCCATTGGGCCATTATCCTTTTAATGAATCTGGCGTAGTGTTGAAAATTCTGCCTATAACCATGATATTTTGATCTGTGAGGCATAACAAACATTGTAAAGTAATTTCTGGAAAACCTGTTGGCTTGTAATGCTGTGTATCAAAAAGGTTGTACTTCCAAATCAACAATAATAATGAGTAACTTCAAATAAACAGTTTATTGCCAGGCACCGTGTAGATCACTGCATCTGTGTTCTCTGGCACCGGGGGTGTCTATCCCTGTAAATTAGGGTGGAAGGAAGGAAGGGGTGATAAAGCAGATTGGTGCAGAGGCAACATCTCAGACCAAGCTAAAATGGCTCCATCTGAAAGATAAAAATAATAATTAGTAGTAAATATAATATAATTGGTCTGGGAGGAAAGAGCCAAACAGTGGAATATGAGTTATATGGAACAGCCATCCAGCAC
The DNA here is from genome assembly GCF_965140285.1 of Lepidochelys kempii. NCBI lineage: Eukaryota > Metazoa > Chordata > Testudines > Cheloniidae > Lepidochelys > Lepidochelys kempii. The sequence continues at coordinate 42,822,139 of NC_136381.1, read as the reverse complement.
ACTGATCTTGAAAAGGATTGGGGGCTATTGTGGAAAAATCATTCAGATTATCAGCCCATTGTACAGCTGCATTGAGAGAGACCAACAACATATGAGACTGCGTTAGCAGAGGGACAGAAGGGATAAAAATCAAAACAGCGATACTATTACTTAACGTAGTAGCCAACACTGGAAAATATTTCCCAGGGATGATTCTCCAGATAATCTGGGGGGGTTGGGTTTGTTAAGCAGCAAACCACTAGAAGATTGTGGGTGTGGAGGGCTCTGTGAGTGGGAGATAGTGGTTCCGGTAAACTCTGATTGCTTTTATTTGTTTTGTTAAAGTATCTTTATTATCCGGCTCTTAAACCTGATATTGTTTTCACACTGTTCTTAAAATCTGCTCTTCTAGGAGACCAAAACACCAGTAAATCCTACATTCTCTAACCCAGCTATTGCAACATGACACTGCATTAGTTAGAGCTTGTGGTGTTTAGTCATAGTGATGTAAGCAGTGTCAGGATGAGCTCCACCCTGACATCTGGTGGTGAGGTATGGCAAGTTGTGGAAAAGAACTTCAGGGGCCGATCTCATTTGCATAGGCACACCCACCACGCCTAGAATGAGACCATAGCTACCCAAATGGTCACTCTGGCTGCTGTGGGATCCCCAGTGTCTCTGTTATTGGGGCAGAAAGAATAAATTGTTATTACCCTGATTATGGGAACTGTGCTTGGAACTGTATGTGGCCTTTTGTTATGATGGAGGGATTCACCATCAACTAAATAACACTCGCTAGGCAAGGGTCATGGGTTCCAAAACTGTGTGAATAGAGAGAGGCTGGGGACAAGTATTAATACTTGGTGGCATGGGCCCCTTGGTGAGGGCCTTACATGCTAATTGCACTTCCTCCTCTCTCCACTGTGGAATATCAGAGCTAATTTTGATTTCATTAGAAGTCTAGTTATAGGCTGCTGAGCTCATTTTGGGCTGACAGTGCACCAGCACTGGGGCTCCCCTACTACCAGCTGAATTCACCTAAGAGCTGAAATCACTGAGTGTTGTGTTAAGTAGTGGGGGAGCCTGAAGATATATTGTGGAGTAGTTTGCCGGACGGCTGGAGTGCCTTGCGGACTGGCTGGTGAAGCAGCTTGACGCGGAGCAGTTTGTGGATGGCAGGAGCTGCTTGTGGGCCGTGGAGCTGAGTGAAGGAGTTCGTGGGGCGGCTGGCAGAGCGGAGAGCAGCTGAGCGAAGGAGTTCGTGGGGCGGCTGGCAGAGCGGAGCACAGCTGAGCGAAGGAGTTCGTGGGGCGGCTGGCGGAGCGGAGCGCTGCTATGGAGCTATGGGGCGGTCAGCTTCAGATCATGTAAGGTGCCTCTTACCCCCGTCCCATTTCCACCCAGGTTGGGAGGTAAAGCTCCGCAGATAAACTTTTGAACTCTGGGGCTGCCCTGACCAGGGACAGAGACTTTTGGGGCATTGGACTTTTGGGACTTTGGGTGATTTGGGGTTGCTGGACTCAAGAACCAAAGGGAAAAGGGCATGCCCCAATTTGCTTGGGGTGGGTTTTTTTTTTTGCTCATGGGTTGTGTTATGAATCCTGTTGGTGGTGTTTCCCCAACATAATGCCACATTGTTTCTCTCTGTTATTAAAAGGCTTTTGCTACACTCAGACTCTGTGCTTGCAAGAGGGGAAGTATTGCCTCTTGGAGGCGCCCAGCGGGGGTGGTATATATTTGTCCCAGGTCACTGGGTGGGGGCTCGAGCTGGTTTGCATTGTGTTATTCGAATGGATCCCCTAGATATTGAACCCGGCCCTTGTTGCTGCCAACTCTGACGGGCAGAAGGGTTACAGTGATAACATACAAAATGGAGATGAAACAATGGAAGAAACCAAAAAGTTTACTATTTGGAGGGACATTCTAAAATCTGGTTGCTTATCTAAACTTATGGAGACTCCCATTACTATAACAAGACTCTCCTTTGCTGTTGTCATCTGTACCCCAAGATTGGCCCTACTCATTTTGCTGGCCAGGGTAAAAAAATTTTTTTTCCCCCCTCCAAGCAGCCAAGGTGTGTGTGTGTGCGGGAAAGTCTAGCAGCACTTTGCCTCCTGAAAGCTGGCTTCTAGAGCAACTGCCTTGCTTACCCACCCGTAGACCTATCCCTGTTGTGCACTGCTACCCCCAGCTGGTGTGACATTTTGATGGGGCGTCTTTTGATTTTTTTCTCTCTCCCTCTGAGCGTCCTCAAATTCGAATCCTTCTGGGTAGGATCTCTGTTCCTTGTCTTTGGTTATTATTAGTGGTGCAAGTAGAAATCATTTCTTGCCGGTAGGCTGCACTCATGAGAGGGACACAAAAGGGGGGGCACATAACCTCCCCACGTGACCCCCACATGACTCCTCCCTGCCCCGCGTCCAGCCCTGGTTTCCCCACGCTCTCCCTGTCCCCTCCTCATGATCCAAATCCATCCCACGTTACCTGGGGGGGTCGCTCTGTTCTCCTCCCACTGCACCAGAGACTTCTGCTGTACAGACCCCAGGCAGGAGGACTCGGGAGATGCAGCTGTGTGGAAGGGCTGGGCTAGGCTGGGCTGTGGGAGGAAGGGCACAGCCATGCCACAGGAGCTGCTGGCATGGGGCTGCCCAGCAGCCCCATGGTCTGCTCCTTTCCCCACTGCGGTTCCTGGGAGAGTTGTTCAGGGCTGTCCTGGAAACCACAGCGGGGAAAGAAAAGGAGTACTAGTGGCACCTTAGAGACTAACCAATTTATTTGAGCATAAGCTTTCATGAGCTACAGCTCACTTCATCGGATGCATGCAGTGGAAAATACAGTGAGGAGATTTATATACACACAGAACATGAAAAAATGGGTGTTATCATACACAGTAAGGAGAGTGATCACTTAAGATGAGCTATTACCAGCAGGAGAGCAGGGGTGAGGGGGGGGAAGAAAACCTTTTGTAGTGATAATCAAGGTGGGCCATTTCCAGCAGTTAACAGGAACGTCTGAGGAACAGTGGGGGTTGGGAGGGGGAAATAAACATGGGGAAATAGTTTTACTTTGTGTAATGACCCATCCACTCCCAGTCTCTATTCAAACCTAAGTTAATTGTATCCAGTTTGCAAATTAATTCCAATTCAGCAGTCTCTCGTTGGAGTCTGTTTTTGAAGGTTTTTTGTTGAAGAATTGCAACTTTTAGGTCTTTGTAATCAAGTGACCAGAGAGATTGAAGTGTTCTCCAACTGGTTTATGAATGTTATAATTCTTGACATCTGATTTGTGTCCATTTATTCTTTTACGTAGAAACTGTCCAGTTTGACCAATGTACATGGCAGAGGGGCATTGCTGGCACATGATGGCATCTATCACATTGGTAGATGTGCAGGTGAATGAGCCTCTGATAGTGTGGCTGATGTGATTAGGCCCTATGATGGTGTCCCCTGAATAGATATGTGGACACAGTTGGCAACGGGCTTTGTTGCAAGGATAGGTTCCTGGGTTAGTGGTTCTGTTGTGTGGTGTGTGGTTGCTGGTGAGTATTTGCTTCAGGTTGGGGGGCTGTCTGTAAGCAAGGACTGGCCTGTCTCCCAAGATCTGTGAGATTGATGGGTCATCCTTCAGGATAGGTTGTAGATCCTTGATGATGCGTTGGAGAGGTTTTAGTTGGGGGCTGAAGGTGATGGCTAGTGGCGTTCTGTTATTTTCTTTGTTGGGCCTGTCCTGTAGTAGGTGACTTCTGGGTACTCTTCTGGCTTCTGTACCCATGTTTCTTCACTTCAGCAGATGGGTACTGTAGTTGTAAGAATGCTTGATAGAGATCTTGTAGGTGTTTGTCTCTGTCTGAGGCGTTGGAGCAAATGCGGTTGTATCGTAGAGCTTGGCTGTAGACAATGGATCGTGTGGTGTGGTCTGGGTGAAAGCTGGAGGCATGTAGGTAGGAATAGCGGTCAGTAGGTTTCCGGTATAGGGTGGTGTTTATGTGACCATCGCTTATTAGCACCGTAGTGTCCAGGAAATGGATCTCTTGTGTGGACTGGTCCAGGCTGAGGTTGATGGTGGGATGGAAATTGTTGAAATCATAGTGGAATTCCTCAAGGGCTTCTTTTCCATGGGTCCAGATAATGAAGATGTCATCAATGTAGCACAAGTAGAGTAGGGTATTAGGGGACGAGAGCTGAGGAAGCGTTGTTCTAAGTTAGCCCTAAAAATGTTGGCATACTGTGGGGCCATGCGGGTACCCATAGCAGTGCTGCTGATTTGAAGGTATACATTATCCCCAAATGTGAAATAGTTATGGGTGAGGACAAAGTCACAAAGTTCAGCCACCAGATTTGCTGTGACATTATCGGGGATACTGTTCCTGACGGCTTGTAGTCCATCTTTGTGTGGAATGTTGGTGTAGAGGGCTTCTACATCCATAGTGGCCAGGATGGTGTTTTCAGGAAGATCACCAATGGATTGTAGTTTCCTCAGGAAGTCAGTGGTGTCTTGAAGATAGCTGGGAGTGCTGGTAGCGGGAGGAGGGAGTCTACATAGCCAGACAATCCTGCTGTCAGGGTGCCAATGCCTGAGATGATGGGGCGTCCAGGATTTCCAGGTTTATGGATCTTGGGTAGCAGATAGAATACCCCAGGTCGGGTTTCCAGGGGTGTGTCTGTGCGGATTTGTTCTTGTGTTTTTTCAGGGAGTTTCTTGAGCAAATGCTGTAGTTTCTTTTGGTAACCCTTAGTGGGATCAGAGGGTAATGGCTTGTAGAAAGTGGTGTTGGAGAGCTGCCTAGCAGCCTCTTGTTCATATTCCGATCTATTCATGATGACAACAGCACCTCCTTTGTCAGCCTTTTTGATTATGATGTCAGAGTTGTTTCTGAGGCTGTGGATGGCATTGTGTTCTGCACGGCTGAGGTTATAAGCAGAACATGGGACCACCAGGCAGCCCCACTCTGGCAGCTCCTCTGGCGCAACTGCTGTACTTCCCCCATCCCCGCCCCCTGCCCTTCCACAGAGCTGTGTCTCCTCTGTCTGTACAGCAGCCCTGCTGGAGGGTGGGGCTGGGGGTGGTACAGAACACCAGCTGCTCCTCCAGTGGCTGTACTGCCTCCAGCCGCATGTCCCTGGCCTTGTCCTCCGGTGGGGCTGCTGTACAGAGAGAGGAGATGCAGCCCCGTGGAAGGGCTGGGAGCAGGCTTCTCCTTTGTCTTTCCACTATGTCACACCATCTATAAATATCTTACTGGTATGGCATACTGGACCGTACCACTGTACTTGCACTACTGGTTATTATTGTTATTTGTGTTAGAGTAGCACCTAGAGGACCCCAAATGAGCTCCATTACACACACATAGTAAGAGACAGTTACTGCCCTGAAGAGCTTCCACTTCAAACAGACAAGGGATGGGAGAGGAAACTAAAGCACGGAGGGAGGAAGTGACTTTTCCAAGGTCACCCAGCAGGCCAGTAGCGGAACTGGAAAGAGAACCCAAGTCTTCTGAGTGGGTGTTCTCTGGATCACACTGCCTTTCACTGATTAGTGATGTATTCCCTTGCTCTCTCCTATATAGGGGTTCCTCCTTCCTGCTCCCAAGGAGCTTTCCCCCTTCCTCTGCTCCACACAGTGAGGTTGTAATTTCCTCTTTTCTACACTGGGGTTCCCTCTTCCTATTCTTCTTCATTGACTTCCCCCTTCCTCTGCCCCAGGACTGTGAGATCCTCCCCTTCCTCTCCCTATGTGGGGTTACACATTCCTCTCTTTGCTATCTCTTTCCCTTGGTGTCTCCTCGACTAGTGATATAGCACATGGTGAGCCATTATGTCTTTCAAACCAGGCCAACTTTTTATGACTACCAGATTCTGGGGACAAATAATACATTCAGGACCCCTCAGATCCACAATGTGGATCGTACCTGATTTGTCCTCTTAGGGGAAAATCAAGCAACTCCCTCTGCAGTTGTCAAAGCCCCTCAGGCAGTGGACCCAGTGCAGTGATACCGCAGAAGGGAGTGGTCTGTGTTGGGGGGTTCTGTAAGGCGTTCACATCTGCATGTTATGTAGCCCAGCTCTGAAGAGACTCCCTGTTCAGCTGCACACAGGCAGGGGCAGGATGTGGGTGATCTGAGGGAGGTCCGTGGTAAAGCCAGAGAATCTGCCGCAGCATGGATTCTGCAACCCTTCTCACCACATCGGGGCCACATTGAGATGGAATAGCTCCATAGCTGTCCCAGGGGCTTGAAGGGCGGATGTCTCTCATGCCTGTCCCCCAAGTTCCTGGCTAGTTTCTCAAGGTGCATGCTGGGCCAAGGATTTGCCTGTGTCTGGAAGGAATAAGAAAGTCCTTCCTTTACATATTTCCCACTGAATAAAAAAAAAACATTAGTGATATTTCTTTGTTCAGTTTCTTTATGGATGTATTTAAAGGTCCTTCTGAATAATGTTGTAGTCCTGCTTTAATGTTTATGGATTTAATTAACTCTGAGATATTTTACTACATTTTTTTCCTTTCTGGCAAAGATCCTTTGTTATAGTTTTAGCAGTTTAGGATAAATAATTCTGGTTATTGCATCAGGTTCCATATGCATTTCCTTCTTTGTCTTCTTGCATTGTGTTTGTTTGAGTCTTTTCTTCAGCATCTGAATCTTGCTCATTGTATATTTTACAAGTAGATTAGCACATGGGTTATGTATAAATGTTGTTTCAAACAAGCTTTTATGTTTAATTAGTTTATAAACATAAAGAGAAATAATGTCTCTGACTGTTCTGTACTTCCTTCAAATCTGTTTGCACTAGTTCATGTACATAACAAAAGAGAATTATTTAATATCCTTAAAAATAAAAGCAATAGTGGGATTATCACTTGTATTTGAAGTAACTAGTGAATCCAGCTATCTTTTTCAGACTGATCTGTAATGTAGTTTCCTGAGAGAGAGAGAGTGAAATCCTGACCCCTCTGAAGTTAATGGCAAAACTCCCATTAACTTCAGTGGCCCAGGATTTCACCCTAAAAATGAAAATCCACCTCATCTCATTAAAAAATATCTTGTTTCTTACTGGAAAACACACGTAAATAGGTTTTGTTCAAATTTTAGCTCATCTCTACCAGCAGGGGACACTGCAGGGTGAGATTATTGTTTTTTAAGGAAAAGGTATGGAACGTAAATTGTATTTGAAACAACCATTTTGCAGGTCTAAAATTTATTTTAATGATCTTCATTGGGGCAATGGATTATCTGTAAATTTAAGATCAAGAGTTGTTTTTAGTGAGATTAATATAGAGACAGATGGATAAAGACATTTTGTGGTGTAAGAATGAAAGAAAATCAAATTCTAATGAAAACAGTTTATCCTCTAATGCTGCAGACAGTACACAACTTCTGTTCTTGTTTTTGAAGGATACTCCAGTCTGAACTGAGAAGGCATGGTTTTAGGCCAAGAGACTCTTGATTGTGTTATTATCTGTAGAAAAAAGTTAAAAAGGGAGTCATAATGCTTTATAAGAAGGGAGAATAGACATTAAATTTGCCATCAGTAAAAGCATTATAGAAAGTAACAGAAAGAGAGAGCATATGTATGAGCTATGGTGGAAAGTAAATTGTAATTACAAATATAATTAAAAAAAGCAAATAAGAGAAGGAAATACTATAATTTAAAAGGAGTATGCTGCACATCAAATAAAGAAGCAAAGGAATGCTTGGCTCTCAGTAAATACCCTGGGTAGATGTGGATGTAGGAAATAGCAACAAAATAAAGGGAAGATACAAATGTAACATGATAGATGTAATTTAAATGAGAAGTACAGATCAGAAGTAAAAGTAAAGCATGCATGTGAGGATGAGAAACATAAAAAAGTTAAAGAAAATAAATCTTTAGGAAAACATTTAAAAATGTTTTAAAAAGCAAATACTCAAGCACCGACTCAGGAAAGCATCCCTTTTCAGGAGAGCATTTAAGGATATGTTTAAGTCCCATTGATGCTTAAATTCAGCAGGTTCTTAAGTGCTGCCCTGAATCGGGGAATCAGTGAATGATAAGGAGGAAGTGTTTTGACTTCTTTATAAAACCGTATGTTTAACCTTATAGATATTTTGCTTTGTAGGACAAAAAAGGGCCAGAACCTTCCTCATAACTTAATAACACATTCTCTCATAAATCCAATTTAAGAAAAATTCCCAGCATTCCCATGCTGAATACTTAACAGTCTTCTCAAACTTATGCTATAGCAATAAATGTGTTATATGACAATAAAATTAGGGTTATGTTGGCTTGTAACTCTGTGAGCCTCTAGCAAATTTTATAAGGTTTACTGTCCTAGAGTTTGCAATGAACCTGAGCTACAATGTAAAATAACAGAAAACAAAAACAAACAAACAAACAAAAACCCAAACAAACAAAAAACCCAATGAATAACTCATAGTTTTTACTTAGAGCTCCCTAGCTCCTTAAAAAAAGAAAAAAAAAAGCATGGAATTTACATTTTTCTAGATCTAGGATCTTCTCAGTGTTGCCTGTCTCTTTTTGAGGTTGATAAATGTTAGATTAATGACCAATCATTCTGACTGTAGTAAGGTTCTTCCCCCAGAATCAGGCTACATAGAATTCACACTATGGAGTTCAATATCTTATGGGAAGTCTGAGGGTGGATAACAAGGACACTCACACTGAGGGCAAAGTAAAACCTTAGATATCTTTATTAAAATAATAGAGAAAGCTAGAAAAGATCCAAGCCACATAACAAGATAAAGATAATACGGGATCCCTGGTATCATTCTATGCATAAGCTTTTAGAATTGCATACTCAGTACTTAGTTGAGGACCTGGTGGTAAGAGACAAAGGACCAGCCCTGTCTTTGGCATGCAGTGTCCGATGGTCCAAGTTCCCCACCAAGTTGAAGGGTCAAGTAGAAAAGAAGCAGACAGCAAGGGAAGAGTTCCAGGAAATAACTGCCCCGGACCACATGGTAACTGCCCTGTTATAGGACCTGAACACCATCTGCTCATGCTCAGTCTTCCATGCCCATTGCTATGTCCATATTTAGCCTTTTCACCAGGGGCGGCTCTACCAATCTACCAGTCGCCGCTGAATTGCCGCTGCCACAACAGGTGCGGAGCCACTGCTGCATTGCCGCCGTGCCCGGAAGAGCGGCGGAGCTGCCGCCGAATGGCTGCCATGGGACACGGACGGCCGCCCCATTCTGAATGCCCACCCCAAGCACCTGCTTGGAAAGCTGGTGGCTGGAGCTGGCCCTGCTTTTCACCAATATAATACTGAGGTATACTTATTCTATAGGTTAGCGTATTGATATGAGTAACTACCTTTTCAGCACATGATCATGCCATCACCCCTTGCTTAAGTGGATTTGCGGTTATAACTTCCATGTTTCTTGCGGTCGCATTGACTGGAACATTTTAACTCCTACCATTGATCAAACTCTTCTTAGTTCCCCAAATCTAAAGGTAACCTTTGATCTGTGCCAAGGTTATGGCCTACTTAACCACGCTTATGCTAACTTATGCTCCAGCTAATATCTTACAGGATACAGGCCTATACATTTCTTGTGTTACAGCTGAATATGATAAAAGGCAAGCCACTGAATATAATGGGGCAAAGTTGCCATATGGGCTACATTAGAAGATCAGAAGTAATTCTCTCACTGTTGTACAGTATTTGAAAGTTACTAGTTTACAGCAGTCATCATTATACCAACGGAATGGTCAAAGGCTAGAAGAGGGTCCAATAGTATATCTAGACTGATGCTTTTAGAATGTGATAGATCATATGATGATGGACAATGTTGAGCATCAGGTTTCTGGAAGTCTACGCTAGTTGAGGTCCAATTTCTGCAGAATGCATAGTTGTTTTCTACTGTGCAAGCACATCAGGGAAAAAAGTTGATTTCTGTGCAGTTGCATATATGCAAACTCCACTATGACTTGTAAAAGGATCCCTGGCTTCTCAAAACACAATGGTCTGCTTTTATTTTGTGATTGTCCAGCACCTAGCAGAGTGGGGCCCTGATCTTGACGGAGGCCACTTGGCAATACTGTATTATAAATATTAACTAATACATAATAATGGCCTATGTTTCGAAAAGGGACTACTGATTCAGGATGCCTCGATTTTTGGGTGCCCAAATTGAGACACTTTAAAGAGGCCTGGTTTTCAGAGAGTGGATGCTCATGATTTTCTGAAAATCAGGCCCCCTTAAGGTTGGGGACCCAAAAGAACTACTCAGTTTTGAAAATGTAGGCCAATAATTTTAACAGCTTTTTAAAAGAGCAGTCCCTAGTACTAAATGCCTAATTTAGTAATATATGGCTTCCACAGAAATTACAGGGGCTTTCAGAGAGGTTGAATGTGTTTATACTGAATCAAGCCCTTAGCTATGAGAAATGTGGACCCAGTGGAAGGGGGCTAAGGAGGAAACAGTTCTTCCAATAATATTAAAAAACGCAACCACCATCATTTAAAAGACTTCTCTCTGAGCAATAGTCTTCTTAAATTCCTCCCATCCCACTCCCCGCCAACATACTGTCTTGTTCTGGCTTTTGTTTATTTCACTCAGCCTGCCAGCCAAACAATAGCTTGCTAGAATTGGTTGGTGTCTGATGGTGACCTGAGATGCCGGCCTCAAGATTTGCCAGGCGGAAAATGACCAGCTTGGTTTTAAAGTGCTGGCTCTGGTTTGTGAGGAGTTGGCAAGGCCTATTTACCTTTTACTTTTATAGCTTGTTCCAGAGTCCGTGGAGGATACACAGCTGCTTGGCAATGCCACAGCTAATTCCTTGGCTGCAAAGTCTAAAAGAATAGAGCCTCTGATGATGATGCTGACAGGCAATGTACAAGAATAGTGTACGGTACATATGTACACTGCATACTTTTCTGTACACTGTACATAAATATGCAGGGTTTGTGAGGTGTTTCATTAATCTTTGGCTAAAAAGAAAAGCTAATTTATATAGATAGCGGTATCTCACTGGTCCTGGTCTACACCAATTTTGATTCTATTCCAGTACCCCCTGCCCTGTACCACTGATGCTCTCTGAAGTGAATTAAACCCAAAATCCCTTCAAACCTATTTTGCATTTTTGTAATTACAGATTTCTGGGAAACAGTAAGCTGTTGTTTTGAAGCTTTTTAAATTGATGTTCTGATTCCAAATGACTTAACATTTTTCCTGTTTACATTGCTTATAGTTTAACTGGCCACATTTTGTTTTCTCTGGATTATGTTTTTTTATGGGCTTTCTTTTGTACTTTTGCCTGAGCAAACCAGTGGAAAAAATGTGTACACAGAAAAATTAAGAGGGCATGAATTGGATTGATTGTCATTCCATCCATATCAAGACATAAGAACACGAGAACATAAGAATGGCCATACTGGGTCTCCAGTATCCTGTCTTCTGACAGTGACCAGTGCCAGATGCTTCAGAGGGAATTAACAGAACAGGGCAATTATCAAGTGATCCATCCACTGTCATCCAGGCCCAGCTTTTGGCAGTCAGAGGTTTAGGGACACCCAGAGCATGGAATTGCATCTCTGTCCATCTTGGATAATCCTCCATGAACTTATCTTAATCTTTTTTGAATCCAGTTATACTTTTGGCCTTGACAGCATCCCCTGGCAATGAATTCCATGGGTTGACTGTGTGTTGTGTAAAAAAGTACTTCTTTATGTTTGTTTTAAACCTCCTGTCTACTACTTTCATTGTGTGACCGCTGGTTTGTTGTTATATGAAGGGATAAATAATACTCCTTATTCATTTTCTCCACACCATTCATGATTTCAGAGACTTCTATCATATCCCCACTTAGTCATCTCTTTTCTAAACTGAACAGTCCCAAGTCTTTTTAAATTTTCCTGTTCCATACACATACTCTTTTTTGTTGCCCTTCTCTATATCTTTTCCATTTCTCATGTATCTTTTTTAAGAGGGGGCAACCAGAACTGCACACAGTATTCAAGGAGTGGGCAAACCCCATACTAAACCAGAGCCCCCATTGAAATCTGGGAGGTGTGCGGACGCAAGCCTGCCTGCATCTGAAGGCCTCTTACCCCACCCTACGGGGAGGAGCTACTGGACCCAGGGTTCAAAATTAGTCTGCTCAGAGTCAGCAGGATTCAAACCTGCATACCTGCAAACCTGTGTCATTGTTTAAAAAGGGCATTAATAGCCTGGAGGGAGGAGTTACAGGCTGCACAAGGAAGTCAGACTGATGCCAGGGGTAATTGACAGAGTGACTGCAGCTTTGGTAAGGGCACTCTTGGGGAGTGATCCATATTTCCACCCACCTTTGGAGCTGAGAACCCACAAGAGGCACCGAGGAATGGGATGTTGTTCTCTAGCAGATGAAGCAGATACTACTAAAACTCTGACCCTGCCCCAAATGGAGAAGCCACAGCCTGGTGGGCAGCAACCCAGGGGAGAGTGTAATTTGGGGTGGACCAACAAGTACTCTGCATGCTACAATGCCCCTTTAAGGTCCTGGGTTGGGACCCAGTGTAGTGGGAGGGCTTGGGTTCTCGTCCTCTGCTCCCCCTCCCCTTCCTCTCTATCCTGACTAAGGATAGGCTTATATCACAGAGGTCAAGGATTCCGTGACATTCAGAGATCTCCATGACATTTTCCACTTCAGTCCCAGAACAGTAGGGCCTGAGGGGCCGCGGGTGTTGGGGGCACCTGGAGCCCCAAGCTGCCATGGGTAGTGGCAGGTGCTGGACTCCCTTCCCCTTCTTACACCAGGGCTTGGGCTCTCTTACCCTCCCATGGAGTTCTGGCTTCAGTCTTTCCCCTGCCAGCCCCCCCACCCCACTTTCCACCTACCTTTTATCTTTTTATCAATTACTGATCTATGAGAAGACCTTCCCTCTTGTCTCGTTACTGTTCACTTAGCTTAAAAGCCTTTGCTAAGGGACTTTGTCAAAAGCTTTCCACTGCATCACTCTTGTCCAGATACTTATTTACACCTTCAGAGAATTCTAATAGATTGGTGAGGCATGGTTTCCCTTTACTAAAGCTGTGTTGACTCTTCATAACATATTGTGTCCATCTATGTGTCTGACAATTCTGTTCTTTACTATAGTTTCAACCAATTATCCTGCTACTGAAGTTTTGCTTACCAGCCTGTAATTCCCGGGATTGCCTGTGGAGCCTCTTTAAAAAAAAATCAGTGTTACATGAGCTATCTGCCAGTCATCTGGTACAGAGGCTGATTTAAGTGACAGGTTACATACCACAGTTAGTAGTTCAGCAATTTCATATTTGAGTTCCTTCAGAATTGAATACCAGCTTGTCCTGGTGACTTATTACCATTTAATTTATCAATTTGTTCCAAAACCTCCCCTATTGACAACTCATTCAGGGACAGTTCCTCAGATATATCACCCAGAAAGACTAGCTTAGGTGTGGGAATCTCCCTGACATTCTCTGCAGTGAAGACTGATGCAAATAATTCATTTAGCGTCTCTGCAACAGCCTTGTCTTCCTTGAGTGTTCCTTTAGCACCTTGATTGTTCAGTGGCCCCACATATTGTTGGCTAGGCTTCTTATTTAAAGACATTCTGGTAAAGTCCACAACTGAGAACAAAGGATGTAATCTGTTGATTAGCTGAAGAAAGTATTTCTGGCCACTGCTCCTCTTTGGGAATTTGGGAGTCACAGCCTAAGACTGCAAACCTCTTTGACAATAGTTTGAACAGATGCACTCATTTGAAAGAGTGTGAATAGTCATACAGATTTTGCCAGTTCCCCACAATGTTTCCCATTGCCAACTGATAGCCACTGTTTTCTATAGATTGAGTCTAGGTCAGCACTCATACACATACTCAGTCACTGAGTCTGCCCACCCATAGCCATGTACCTCAGTCACTTGCTCAGAGACCAAACCATTCACCATTCGCACTGTGTCAAGCAGGGCTGTGTCATTGCTCCAGAACTCTTCTCCATTTACCTTGCTGTGATCCTGATTCTCATCCATGACCGCCTTCCTGATGGAATCAGGATTGAGGAGTTCCCGATCCATACGATACTCTATATCGCTGATGTCTCCAAACAGAATCTAGGATCATGAGAATTGGTATCGCTGGCTTTCAGTAGGCAGATGACTGCGTCATTCTCGCACACCTGGAGGCCGACCTCCAAAGTACCCTAAATCTTTTTGCGGATGCCTATCACAGCCTGGGTGTCTCTCTCATCATTTGGGAAAAACAAGGTACTCTACTAGCTCACACTTGCACAAACTACTCTTAGTACTCCACAAATCACCATTAGCAGAGAACCCCTGGAAAATGTGGACCATTTTCCATTCCTTGGCAGCCACCTCTCCCAAACAACCAGCATTGACACAGAAATTGAATACAGGATCTGCTGTGCCAGGACATCCTTTGGAAAACTACTCAAACAAGTCTTCAATGATAGGGATCTGCCAACAGGCACCAATATCTTGGCTTACAAGGCAGTTGTCATCCACACCCTTTTCTATAGGTGTGAGACCCGGGTAACCTACAGACGACATCTCAAGCAGTTGGAATGATTCGGTGCTGCCTCTGGAGGATTTTCAGGATCAACTGGGAAGACCGACACACTAACATCAGCATTCTCTCTGCAGCCAACATCAGCAGTATAGAAGCACAGGTCATGAAACACCAACTCTGCTGGGCTGGCCACTGTGTATGTATGCCTGACACTCGCCTCCCGAAGCATATACTCTTCTCTCAGTTAAGTCAGGGAAGAGGGGCTTGTGGAGAGCAGCAGAAGCGCTTCAAAGACATACTGAAAGTACACCTTAAAAAGGGATGCATTAGCCCAACAACCTGGGAGGACGTGGTGTTGAACAGAACACAGCGGCGCCACACTATACACTAAGTCCCCACTTTGAGGAGAACAGACGTGCCCATGAGACAGAGAAGCAACAAAGGAGGAAAGAAAGGGCACAACAGTCCAGCCAACAACTATGTCTCCTCCAAGATTACACCTGTCACTTCTGTGGGAAAATCTGCAAGGCATGAACTGGGCTCCTCAGCTACTTAAAAACCCACCAATGAACCCCCCTGGCAGACATCATCCTCACATCGAGGGATAGCTGAAGTAGGAGAAGAAAACATCTCGGAACCCATTAGCCATCCCCACACTCACACAAATGCACCTGTTTACTACCTCAGCCACCCTCCCCACACCTGTGCATCCCGTCACTGACTTGGTCCCCTCATCCACGCACTGGTGCACTGAGCACTCATTGATTTCCCCAGATAAACACCATGCGCTCCTTGACTCATCTCTAACCCTAACTTGACATACACCTGCACATTCACTCATATCCCTTTCACTCAGCAATACATCCACTCACTCAGCCTCAAGGCCCTTTACATCCTCCTATTCGTGCTGTATTGGATCCAGAATTGTAGGTGGTGGTCTGGATTTGTACCCAAAATCCAAGCACCTGAAATGATTAAGAGGTTTTGAGGTGCAAGAGGCTACTTCTGGTGCAGTTTTAGATTTGCCTACTTTTAAGTGTGCTTACAAATGTTTGTGTTATATACCTGTTATGGGAAAATAGGATTCGCCAGGACAGATTACTTCGTTAAAACTGACCTGACTAAGGATAAAACGGTGATTTTAATCATACAGTTGATAATCATCATGATGAATGGTGTTTGTTTTCTAGAGAAAAGATAACAATATATGTAAAGCTGCACCTGCAGCAAGACTGACAGGAAATGTGAATTATAGATTATTGCAGATTTTTTTCTGGGTACATCATGGGTTTACCATTATTTATTACAATTCCTTTAGGATTTAACTGAGGCCTTCAGTAATAAGTGTGCTCGTATGTTCTGGGATACATGCATATAATGGACAGACAATTTTTGAAAAAGAGGAGAAGTATTCTAGGTGGCTAAACTCTGCAGCCACTGGCATCTGAAAGGAGGAAAACTCTTACATCTAGATCTTAGAATTAGTGCGCCAACTTCTAATTTCAGTTATCAGTGTAGTAGTGGAGCTACTCTGGATTTATATTGGTGCAAATGAGATAAGAATATGTCTCGAGACCTAATTCTGCCCTATGTTATACTCCTGTGACTCCCTTTAGAGTCCCTGTTCCAAATTCAACCTAATGTAACCAAACAACAGTACAGTACATGGACCTGTCAGAAAAACATTTAAAACAATTAAAATCCATGAGTATTAAATACCGTAAGTCAAGTTGCCAGCAGTTGCTGAACACAGCACAGGTGAGAAATGAAGGAAAACGAATAGAACATTGAGGAATAAACAATAGGCGCTGAGCATATGGCATTTCAGAGGTTGCTTTTCCCATTGGTTGCTATGGAAAAACATATCCCATAGGAAAATTAGTGAGTTAAAAAAACATTTCATACCCTAGCACCACTATCCCTGGTGTGCTTTCCATGTTTAATTTAAAATGCGTTCCATGGATTTACAGTACTTTCTTTGATTTGTTGCCAATATTTACTGAAGCAAATTGAAGAGTTCATGCTACACTACAGTGGAGAGAGTGATAAACTGCAAGAATGCTGTACATTTTAAGTATCTATTTTTTTCATAAAAATTCTGATGAGCTTTAGCTCATGGATAATGATTTTGATTAAAAGAAAAGAATAACATGAGCGGAGTGAGCTAATATTACTGCTGGAGCATAACCCAAAGTCAATAACAAGGGTTTCTGACAGTAATTAGGCCGATTCAAATGTGTACAGTACCTGAAAATATATGAACAATGTATTTTCAGTTAATTCACTTCCTGCAATAAAATAGTCTGAGTTTAAGCAGCATATATATATATATATTTTTAAATTGGTAAGTGTTATCAAAAGTTATATTCAAATTGGCCAAATCCCACTTGCAAATATACACGCGCAGCCCAAATAGACTTCAGGACAGAATTTGGCCCGGAGTGGTTTTGTTTTGGCATATTGTTTGCTTTTGCCAAACATTTTTCACTGAGTTTCCAGTGTAGATGTTCTGTAACTTATATAGCTGTTTAATAAGTAAAGCCTTCCAGCATATGCTATTAGAGATGATCCTGAACCAAAACCCTAGATAGTATTAACTCTGAATTTTGGGACATTCAAAATCTAGATTTGGATAGAAATTTTGCTGCTTAGGTGCATCTCTCTACTTGTGAAAAGTGAGATTACGTTTCATATTTATTGTTTAACCTTATAAAAATAATAATCATAGTAATGTTGCATAAGATAAGTAATGTACAAGATAATGGCATATATTCTGATTCTTTGGAATGACGTTTGTGTATCTTTGATTTGAGTATACAAGCACTATTAAAAATCCAAGGATGCATAAATTATTTAGTTTGCATTACAGTCAGGTAAATACTGTGTAAGAGTATTTTTACAGATTTGTTTTGAATAAAAAAAATGAACTCCAACAGTATGCCCAACCCTTTTAAATAATTTTCTGTTAACGTTCTGATGTTTAATCATTTATTTGCAAGAACATACTTGTGCAAATGTGTGTTTGCACAAAGGTTTATGTCAGAAGTGATTGGGTGCCCGTCTTGAAACTTCTTTGATTTTATTTCTGTACTTAAAAGTTTCACTGATTCAAAGAACAGGTAGAAACAATACAACGTGACTTGGGGAACCAAATACGGCCCATGAATAACATATAACAAACAGCAGAGAAAGAGATGAAGTGAATCATTAAAGAACAATTTAATCAGCTAAACTATGTTCACTTGAAAAGTTATTTAACAATTATTTTCTATGAATAATTTGCCCAGCTCTAGTTCATATACTACAAAAGGAGGTTGGCTTAGAATATACTTTACTGCCAAACCCAGATATGGATATAGGGAAACATTTCCTGAGAACTTAATTAAGGTAGCTGTCACGGGGTATGCACTCCCCGTCCTCCTTTCGGGACGTGGTCGGGTCGTGATACCACTGCTGTTATAGTTGTCTGGCTTCCCTCCTCCCCCCCACCCCACCCCCGACAGCCTTGGCTTACATTTGTACTGTAGTTCCTGCTCTGCCATCTCCTCTTGGTGGTACCTCCATCCTTATGGCTACAACAAGTGTCCCTTCATTGGTAGTGGGTTTTGGTTCTGAATCCCATCAGTGCCTGTGTTGGACTGTTTTGGCACCCCTGTGATGGGGTATTCCTATATGCCAAAAAATACTAAAAAGATCTGAAGCAAAAGAAACAACCTTGTGCAGCAGTTTCTTATCTGTTTTCATGGCTGATTCCACCTTATTCTGTGGGTGTGCTGGAGAGGAGGACTGATGGTCTCAACTCCCATTTCTCTGCAAATTCCTTGCAATCTTCCAAGGCAAATTGGGGTCCGTTATCAGTGCATACCATGTTTGGAATGCCATGGCCTTCTTTGTGAGATTTCATTCTGCTAATCACTGACTGACTTCTTGTATCAGGCAGGGCATTGACCTCCCAAAAGTTTGAATAGTAGCCCACTGCTTTTACTTGAAGGTTAAATAAGTCTGCTTCCACCTTTTCCTATAGTTGGATGAGAAGCACATACGGTAATGGTCTCTTTTTACTGGTGGGTATCACATGAGTAGCAGGTGTCACACCCTACTATGAGGAGTGGATTTATGTATTCATTCCCAGGCAGTAAACACACTCTTGAGCCAGTCTAAAACAGCTGTCAATGCCTGGGTCTGAGGCATGTATTTTTTGCATGTCATCCTTACTTAATGAGGCAGGGACAACAAATCTCTGTCCTTTATAATGTGATTCTGTCCTGCACACTCAGTTCATCTTTAATTTGAAAATATGGTTCTGCTTTTGGCTTTTGTTGTCTGGCCACCCTGCTGGTATCACTCTCTTGACTGCCTGTCATTGGATGTCTTTTTCTGTAGCCTCTTTGCATTCTGTCAGCATCACTGTTGAAACTGGGACATAGTGCAGAATGTTAATGGCTTCTGTGTCCTGATCCCCTCCCCACAGCTCACTGATGCTGGGTATATATGTCTTGCTCAGAGTGTCAGCTCAGAGCAGTAATTATCTGGGTTACTGATCTCTATTTTGTAATGCTGAAGGTGCATCAACATTGCACAGCAATCCCTTTGGAGCACTAAGCAGATGCTTTGCCATGATTGTCTCTAGAGGTTTGTGGTCTGCAAAATTACTGGGTGGCCATAGATGTGCTGATGGAATTGTTCCACTCTAAATACCCCATCCAGAAGTTCTGTTTCTGTTTGAACATAACCCTGTTCAGTATCTGTCAGTGCTCTGTTGACATAAACAATTGGCTGCTCCTGCAAAATAACTACACCCAGTCCTTTCTCTGATGCATCATACTGGTGTGTCAATGGCTGTCCTGCCTGGTAGTACTTCAGAACAGGGGCATCCATTATCATTTGTTTCATCGTGTCAAATGCTTGCTGTTGGAGATCTGCCCAGTGCCACTCAACATCCTGCTACTGACAGAACTTGGATAGAAAATTTATCATTTGTATGAAGTGCTGCACCCCTTGCACTTTCCCTGGAGCTGGCCTGTCTCTGACTGACATGATGTTGCTTTTAGTCCCTCTACTGTGAGCAGATGTCCAGTGTATGTCCCCTCACACTGTTTGAGCTGCATTTTTGTGGGTTGCATTTTATGTTTTTGTCTCTGCATTGCTGTAGAAAAGCTAGTAGTTTTCTGTCATGTTCTCATTCAACTTCTGAATCACTGCTCTTTTCATTACAATAAGGATATCATGTGCAATTATTTTCACCTCAGGCAGTCTTTCATCCTCTGGTGCTGGGATTATGCCCATTGGCATGGACAGCCATCTGTAGTGACCAAATGGTGTCGGAAAGGTTGTCAGCATGCTGGATTGTTTATCTAGGCTTATGTGCCAAACCATTCCTCACATCACAGACCATAAAGATTCTGGTTTTGGAAAGTTCTAGCAGCATGCCATCAATTGTGGGCAGTGAATAGTGGCAGCTTTTCAATACCTGATTCAGTGGGTTTAGGTCTATGCAGATGCATAATTTGCCTGATGTGTTTTTTTTATACCACCATGCTGCTTACTCAGGCTGTATTGGCCTCTGCAGGTTCTATGATATCCCTGCTTTGAGGACTTTCAAGCTCCTTGCTTACTGGGCTTTGTAGTGCCACGGGAATGTTCCTTTGTGGTAAGCACACAGGTTCCAATGTCAGGTTTTCTTGCAGGTGCAGCTTTTCTTCAAGGCCCTGGTTTCCTTTGAAAATATCCCTATATGCCTTTAAAATGGTCTCCATTGTCCACAGGATTCCAGCTTTTGCTTCTTGAACTGCAACTATAAAATTCTGAGGCTGCACCTTGAGCAGATCCATGGCTTTTATAGCTGTATTCCCCAAGTGGGATCTGTGGTACTTCCATCCACCCCCACAAACATCAGGTTGTACTCTTATTTTTTAGGTTAGTTTGTACAAGGTCACATTTTCTCATGGGCTGCATTATCTTCTCATTGTACATTATTAGATTGCATCTGAGTCCAGTTTACCCTGAGGAATCACATTCAGGAGGTCCCACTATCCAATTGATATCACACAGGGTGTTTCTCTATTAACATTGCTGCATGCATGGAGGTTGGTATTGTCCCATGTTGCTTTCCTGTCCCGACGGCCTGAACCTGATATGCTCTTGGATTCAAGGAGAGAGTCAAGATATTATGACCTGTCTCATGTACTTTTCCACTCTTGTACAAACCTGACTTGTGGGGTCTGGGCATTATTTATTTGGTTTTAATGTTTATTTTAAAATGTTTGTAAAGTAGTGAAGATGTATCAGTTGTGAGACTGGAGTCAAAGGGCCCATGTTCCTTGGAGGGACTGTTATTGGTGGGACTCCAGAAAAACAGAAACTGTGGGGAGTGTAGGCTTGAAGCAAGGACAGAGCAGAGCAAACGTTTTTTATAAAGTTCCCCTTGTTCAACATAACCTCATTCAGTTTCACTTAGAGCTGTTGATTAATCGCAGTTAACTCATGTGATTAACTAAAAAAAAATCGTGATTAAAAAAATTAATTGCGATTAATCGCAGTTTTAATTGCACTGTTCAACAATAGACTACCAATTGAAATTTATTAAATATTTTTGGAAGTTTTTTCTACATTTTCAAATATATTGATTTCAGTTACAACACAGAATACAAAGTGTATGGTGCTCACTTTATATTGTTTTTGTTTACAAATATTTGCACTGTAAAAATGATAAAAGAAATAGTATTTTTCAATTCACCTCATTCAAGTACTGTAGTGCAATCTCTTTATCTTTATCAGTGCAGCTTAGAAATGTAGAATTTTTTTTTGTTATATAACTGCACTCAAAAACAAAACAATATAAAACTTCAGAACCTACAAATCTACTCAGTCCTATTTGTTGTTCAGCCAATTGCTAAGACAAATAAGATTGTTTACATTTACAGGAGATAATGCTACCCACTTCTTATTTACAATGTCACCAGAAAGTGTGAAAAGTTATTCGCTTGGCACTTTTGTAGCTGGCATTGCAAGGTGTTTACATTCCAGATATGCTAAACATTCGTATGCCCCTTCATGCTTCGGCCACCATTCCAGAGGACATGCTTCCATGCTGATGATGCCTGTTACAAAAAAAAAAAAAAATGTGTTAATTAAATTTGTGGCTGAATTCCTTGAGGAAGAATGGTATGTCTCCTGCTCCGTTTTACCCCTGTTCTGCCATATATTTCATGTTATAGCAGTCTCGGTTGATGACCCAGCATGTTGTTAATTTTAAGAACACTTTCACTGCTTATTTGACAAAACACAAAGAAGGTACCAGTGTGAGATTTTTGAAGATAGCTACAGCACTTGACCCAAGATTTAAGAATCTGAAGTGCCTTCCAAAGTCCGATCGGGATGGGGTGTGGAGCATGCTTTCAAAAGTCTTAAAAGAGCAACACTCCAATGCAGAAACTACAGACCCGAACCACCAAAAAAGAAAATCAACCTTCTGTTGGTGGCATCTGACTCAGATGAGGAAAATGAACATGAGTCTGTCTGCACTGTTTTGGATCATTATTGAGTAGAACCTGTCTTCTGGAATGGTGGTAGAAACAGGAAGGGACACGAATCTTTAACGCATCTGGCATGTAAGTATCTTGCAACGCCAGCTACAACAGTGCCATACGAAAACCTGTTCTCACTTTCAGGTGACGTAAACAAGAAGCAGGCAGCATTATCTCCTGCATATATAAACAAACTTGTTTGAGCGATTGGCTGAACAAGTAGGACTGAGTGAACTTGTAGGCTCTAAAATTTTACATTGTTTTATTTTTGAATGCAGTTATTTTGTACATAATTCTACCTTTGTAAGTTCAACTTTCATGATAGAGATTGTACTACAGTACTTGTATTAGGTGAATTGAAAAATACTATTTCTTTTTTTTAACAGTGCAAATATTTGTAATAAATAAATATAAAGTGAGCACTGTACACTTTGTATTCTGTGCTGTAATTGAAATAAATATATCTGAAAATGTAGAAAATGACCAAAAATATTTAAATAAATGGTATTCTATAGCCATTAATCGTGATTAATTTGTTTAATCACTTGACAGCCCTAATTAAACTCTTTGCAAATGAAACAGGAAATGGAGGGGGTCTGAGCAGAAGGAGGCAGGACAAGAATGGGGGGTGAAGTGGAGGGAGTAGCAGGAGGGAGAGGAGAGAAGTTGGGGGGATGCTGCCCAGTCTTGGGCAGTGAAGTGGTGATAGTGGGGAGTCAGGGAAGCGCTGCCTCTTGCGACAAACAAAATCTGTCGCATGTTGTTTCTACTGTGACATTACCATTTGTATGGATGATTGATACTAAGTTTAAAGTTTTTTAACATGCATATCTGTAACTCATCAACTCTAAAAAGTAGTATAAGTTCTATGGACACGTGAATCACGATGCATTAATTAGGTCTGTGGTTCTCAAACTATTTACCATCCACATATCCTTTTATCAAAGGAAATAAACTAGGAGGGGAGAGAGTGAAGGCAGTAATAGGCAATGGTTGGCAATTCCCCTTTCTGAGGGATGAGGAGATGGTAAGTGGAATCCCCATCGGAGCACCCAGGGAGAGATGTGCATTAAAGGGTAACCTTTCAATCTGAAATTATCTCACATACACTGGCAGAGGTGTAGAGGGGAGTGAAAAAGTCAAAGAACAGACTAAAAAACATGATTTGATGGGTATTTTAAGTCTCATGATTTTGGGGGCCAACCTCATGATTTGTGGATGCCTGACTCAGGATCTCTGATCTCTTGAGGGGCTCCAGCTCCTTACTTTTGATCTCTTGAAGTTGGCAATACTGCTTGCAACAGCTCCATAATCTGTGTGTACAGATGGATGAATTGTAATGAATCCATTGCTTTTCAGGACTCCATGGTTGTCATTTATTCCACATGCAGTGGCTTCATGGACTCCCAGGTCATAATTGATGACGGAACGCAGGGCCCCTACAACTGGAGCGTTGTTCACTGTAGTTACAATAAGGTAAACTTGGTAACACTTGGTAAAGCAACCCACATCCTTTCATGTATTTATACCTGCTCCTGGATATAATCTTTTACTTCATACATCTGATGAAGTGGGTTCTAGTCCATGAAAGCTTATGCCCAAATAAATTTTAGTCTCTAAGGTGCCACAAGGACTCCTCGTTTTTTTACATTAAGGTATGTTTCTTCTGTTGGGCAGCCACTAGAGGGCAACAGGGTCCTGAACACTTGGGCAGGCTACAGATTCCATCAGTGGAAAGCAGTGGCTCCTTAGCATTAGCTAGTATGATACAGCATGCATGTGTACTCAGAGGGGATGAGACTGATTACTAGAGGCTAGATCACCTTGTCTTGTGGGTAGGTAGGAGGAAATCTAGAGGGAGGAAATCTGTGAGGATTTCTCTCATGAAATCTCCCCAAAATTATTCCCTGGGGGAGGGAGAGAAGCGGGGTTTGCCTCCTCCCACCATGGAATTGGCAGCAGTTCCACCTACAAACCCCAAGATCTGGGGTATCTGCTGTGCTTTCTTGCTGTTTCTGAGGCGTCCCAGCTCCCTCCATATGGGATGAGATGATCTGCACAGAGGGGCCCATCCACATTGTTAGTGTTTGAGGAACTAGTGTTAGGGAAGAACTGCCTATTGCAGATGAGGATGGGGAGGTACTGGATTCTAGTTCTATGTTCTTTTTTACTTGGCTTTGTGATTAACATGTGACCCTGAACTTTGGTTCTCCCATCCATGGCTTCCAAATTAATCCATTCTTCCTTCAGTGTGCACATGCAACTTCGAGTAATATTAAAGGCTATTGATGACATAGATACCCATGGAGAGTAGAAGAGATTCCAGGGCCCGCACTCCTTTCTTTTAACTTTGGTATGTGAGGTACCCACAGAATCTGCCTTTATGGCTTCTAAATTTTGGGAGGAAATAGGTCAGCCAAGTGGAAAAACAAAAACAAAACAACAACAAAATGTCAACAATACCTAAACCTTTCTGTGACCTTTCACAGTGGGAGTTGAGGAAACCTTAGAAACTGAGGTCATGTCTGCTTTGTCTACACATTAAAGATCCTGTAGTGCTTTTCATAATAAAGGGATTTACTCCAGTGTCCTGCCCAAAATGTAACCTTTTCCCCAGAGCTGAACAGTGTACTAAGCTTTGGTTAGCTGCCATTCTCTTCATCTGTGGTGACTGAGTTTCAGAGGTGTGTGTGTGTCTGTATGTGTAGGCCCTAATTTTACAAAGAGCTTTGCATTTGCGGGGAATTCTGTGTTTGCACAGAGATGCTTACAGGTCAGGACCATGGTTTGTGACCTCCTTTGAAATCCTTTTATAAATGTCATTGTTATTTATTATTATTATAGATGAACGGCTAGCATTACAAGCTTGAAAGTGCAACGTACACTGGGCTCAGTCCTGCAAATACTTACATGGGTGAGTAATTTTACTCATTTGAGTAGTTCTTT
This sequence comes from Lepidochelys kempii, assembly GCF_965140285.1. Classification (NCBI taxonomy): domain Eukaryota; kingdom Metazoa; phylum Chordata; order Testudines; family Cheloniidae; genus Lepidochelys; species Lepidochelys kempii. Next base: position 42,797,219 of record NC_136381.1, on the reverse strand, counting down.
TGACTTTAAAGCAAGTGTTTCAAGATCAGTAATTCTTATCAAATGCTTAAACACACGGAGGGATATAATTTTGGTGAGAAAATGAATTCATATGTACATAGTTAAATTTCAAATTGCAAGAATATTTGCCAGCACACACAACTTTAATTCATCATTAGCTTTTTGCCAAATCTGCGAATGGGTCAGAATTTGTCACTTTTTCCTTGATTTTTTTTTTTTTTTTTTTTGAGGGGTGGTGTGGAGGAAATCATCCTTTAAAGCACTTTGACTCTAGGGACCAAAAGAGCTCGGACTTACATACAAGCTTATACTGGAAAACAATTTTTTTGTTACACTGTAGCATAGACTCTGAATAGTTGCTGTTAAACAGAAAAATAAAAACCGTTCAGTTAATGCGTAATTAATAGTTTGGCATTTCCCAGAGGCTTTACCCAGGACCCTTGCTGTTTCTGTTTTGTATTACTGAACTGCTTTGCTAAGTATTTCCAGATCATATAGATTTAGATAAGACATGTTCCAGAACTTATAACATTTTTTATTTTGACTTTACAGTATTTATTAGTGTAATGAAAACAATACTTTGACAAGGCCCAAATAAATGGTAATAGTCATCCTGGATAGTAAAGTGAAATGTTCAGTGGCTCTAGTCCATCAGCTCTCCAACCATTCCTTTGTTATTCACATAAAAATAACTACAAAAATCTTTTTGCAGACTCCCTTTAACAAACTAATTTGATTAAGGCCCTGATCCTGCAATCTGATCCATGTAAGCGGATCCTTGCACCCATGAGAAGTCCCACTGAAGTCAATGGAGCTCTGTATGGGTTCAAGGATTGTAGGATTAGAGCCTAAAATACTAATTATGTAGCTAGATATAAATTTAATTCATGTGCTTTAGTCTGTGGCTTAACATTATCTTGTTTCTATGTCTGCATAGTAAAAATGTGTGCATGGGATATTTAGTACAATGACCACAATTCTTAAATGCAATAGCTGGTAAAATAATAGATGAGATTAATGATCTTTATGGTTAATAGATTAATCACAGATTAATAGATTTTAAGGCCAGAAGGATCAATTATGATAATATAGTTTGGCCAAAGAACCTCACCCATATTGACATGCACATCACAATATGTATGAAATTATTAGGGTTTCATTTACACCCCTGCAATATCTGCCAAGTGGGTACAAGGGACAACTCCTACGTAACAAATGGCAGGATTGGAGTTTTGGATTGTGAAAACTTTAAGGCAGAAGTAGTTTTCTTCACTGTTCACAAAGCACCTACCACACTGATACTATTCAAATAATAAATAGTAATACGCACTCTCGAAGTCAGATTGTGACCCACTGCTTGTAACAGTGCAAAAGAGAAGGCTAGCTCTGAGTGCAGTGGCTGGTCTAATTGCACTCTCTGTACATCTCCCCATCATATCAGGCAAAATGTCTCAGCTCCCAGATCTCGTTGGGTATGTCTACACTATGAAATTATGTCGATTTTATAGAAGTTGATTTTTAGAAATCAATTTTATACAGTCGATTGTGTATGTCCCCACTAAGTGCATTAAGTCGGCGGAGTGCATCCTCACTACCGTGGCTAGCATCGACTTACGGAGCGGTGCACTGTGTGTAGCTATCCCACAGTCTCTGCTGCCCATTGGAATTCTGGGTTAAGCTCCTAATGCCTGATCGGGCAAAAACATTGTATATGGTGGTTTTGGGTACATGTCGTCAGTCGCCCCTCCCTCTGTGAAAGCAACGGCAGACAATCATTTTGTGCCTTTTTTCCTGGGTTACCCATGCAGACACCATTCCACGGCAAGCATGGAGCCCACTCAGCTCACCGCTGCTGTTGTGAGCATTGTAAACACCTTGCGCATTATCCTGGAGTATGTGCAGAGCCGGGCTAAGAGACACCAGCATGAGGATGATTGTGGTGAGGACATAGACACAGACGTTCCTGAAAGCACGGGCTGTGGCAATTGGGACATCATGGCGGCAGTGGGGCTGGTTGATACAGTGTAATGCTGATTCTGGGCCTGGCAAACAATCACAGACTGGTGGGACCGCATAGTGTTGCAGGTCTGGGATGATTCACAGTGGCTGTGAAACTTTTACATGCCTAAGGCCTCTTTCCTTGAACTTTGTGAGTTGCTTCCCCCTGCCCTGAAGCACAGGAATACCAAGATGAGAGCTGCCCTGACAGTTGAGAAGCGAGTGGTGATAGCCCTATGGAAGCTTGCAACGCCTGAGTGCTACCGGTCAGTTGGGAATCAACTAGGAGTGGGCAAGTCTACTGTGGGGGCTGCTGTGATCCAAGTAGCCAATGCAGTCACTGATGTTCTGCTATCAAAGGTAGTGACTCTAGGAAATGTAGTACTTGTGGCACCTTAGAGACTAACAAATTTATCTGAGCATAAGCTTTCGTGAGCTACAGCTCACTTCATCAGATGCATTCAGTGGAAAATACAGTGGGGAGATTTATATACATAGAGAACATGAAACAATGGGTGTTACCATACACACTGTAACGAGAGTGATCACTTAAGATGAGCTATTACCAGCAGAAAAGCGGGGAGAGGGGGACCTTTTGTAGTGATAATCAAGGTGGGCCATTTCCAGCAGTTGACAAGAACATCTGAGGAACAGTGGGGGGTAGGAGGGGGAAATAAACATGGGGAAATAGTTTTACTTTGTGTAATGATGCATCCACTCCCAGTCTCTATTCAAGCCTAAGTTAATTGTATCCAGTTTGCAAATTAATTCCAATTCAGCAGTCTCTCGTTGGAGTCTGTTTTTGAAGGTTTTTTGTTGAAGAATTGCAACTTTTAGGTCTGTAATCAAGTGACCAGAGAGACTGAAGTGTTCTCTGACTGGTTTTTGAATGTTATAATTCTTGACGTCTGATTTGTGTCCATTTATTCTTTTACGTAGAGACTGTCCAGTTTGACCAATGTACATGGCAGAGGGGCATTGCTGGCACATGATGGCATCTATCACATTGGTAGATGTGCAGGTGAACGAGCCTCTGATAGTGTGGCTGATGTGATTAGGCCCTATGATGGTGTCCCCTGAATAGATATGTGGACACAGTTGGCAACGGGCTTTGCTGCAAGGATAGGTTCCTGGGTTAGTGGTTCTGTTGTGTGGTGTGTGGTTGCTGGTGAGTATTTGCTTCAGGTTGGGGGGCTGTCTGTAAGCGAGGACTGGCCTGTCTCCCAAGATTTGTAAGAGTGATGGGTCGTTCTTCAGGATAGGTTGTAGATCCTTGATGATGCGTTGGAGAGGTTTTAGTTGGGGGCTGAAGGTGATGGCTAGTGGCGTTCTGTTATTTTCTTTGTTGGGCCTGTCCTGTAGTAGGTGACTTCTGGGTACTCTCCTGGCTCTGTCAATTTGTTTCTTCACTTCAGCAGGTGGGTACTGTAGTTGTAAGAATGCTTGATAGAGATCTTGTAGGTGTTTGTCTCTGTCTGAGGGGTTGGAGCAAATGTGATTGTATCATAGAGGTTGGCTGTAGACAATGGATCGTGTGGTGTGGTCTGGGTGAAAGCTGGAGGCATGTAGGTAGGAATAGCGGTCAGTAGGTTTCTGGTATAGGGTGCTGTTTATGTGACCATCGCTTATTAGCACCATAGTGTCCAGGAAGTGGATCTCTTGTGAGGTCTGGTCCAGGCTGAGGTTGATGGTGGGATGGAAATGTGCAGATCATACTGGATGGCTTTGCTGCAATGGGGTTCCCTAACTGTGGTGGGGCAATAGATGGAACATATATCCCTATCTTGGCACCGGACCACCTTGCCAACCAGTATATAAACCACAAGGGGTACTTCTCAATGGTGCTACAAGCACTGGTGGATCACAAGGGACGTTTCACCGACATCAACGTGGGATGACCGGAAAGGTGCATGATGCTCGCATCTTTAGAACTCAGGGCTGTTCGAGCAGTTGCAAGAAGGGACTTACTTTCCAGACCAGAAAATAACCATTGGGGATGTTGAAATGCCAATAACCTTGGGGACCCAGCCTACCCCTTGCTCCCATGCCTCATGATGCTGTTCATAGGCAGCCTGGACATTAGTAAGGAGCAGTTTAACTATAGGCTGAGCAAGTGCAGAATGGTGGTAGAATGTGCCTTTGGACACTTAAAAGCTCGCTGGCACTGTTTGCTGACTAGGTTAGACCTCAGCGCAACCAACATTCCCATTGTTATTGCTGGTTGCTGTGTGCTCCATAATATCTGTGAGAGTAAGGGGGAAATGTTTATGGCGGGGTGGGAGGTTGAGGCAAATTGGTGGCTGATTTTGAGCAGCCAGACACCAGGGCGATTAGAAGAGCACAGCTAGGCGCGCTGCGTATCAGAGAGGCTTTGAAAACCAGTTTCATGACTGGCCAGGCTACAGTGTGACAGTTGTGTGTGTTTCTCCTTGATGCAAACCCGCCCCCTATGTTGATTTTAATTCCCTATAAGCCAACCACCCTCCCCGCTTTGATCACAGCTGGCAAAGGAAATAAAGTAACTATTGTTTTGAAACCATGCATTCTTTCTTTCTTAATTTTTTTTTAAAAAGTGAGAAAACTGACAAAGTAGGTGGGGTGGGGTGTGGGAGGATGGAAGGACAAGGCCACATTGCTTATTGTAGCCACACTACAAATCAAAACTATTTGAATGACAGCCTTCTGTTGCTTGGGCTATCCTCTGGAGTGGAGTGGCTGGGTGCCCAGAGCCTCTCCCCCCTGCCATTCTTGGGCATCTGGGTGAGGAGGATATGGAACTTGGAGAGGAGGGCAGGTGGTTATACAATGGATGCAGCGGGGGTCTGTACTCTTGTTGGCTTTCCTGCAGCTCCAACAGATGCTTCATCATGTCCGTTTGCTCCCTCATTAGCCTCAGCATTGCATCCTGCCTCTTCTCGTCACGCTCACTTAATGCTTTCCTGGTCTCTGCCACTGAATGCCTCCATGAATTAATCTGTGCCCTAGCAGTGCAGGAGGACTGCATGAGCTCAGAAAACATGTCATCGCGAATGCGTTTTTGTTCGCCTTCTAATCTGCGGTAACCTCAGGGACAGAGATGATAGGGGGAATATAGAAACATTTGCACCTCAGGGGAGATAAAAAGGGAGAGCAACATTTAAGATGATACATTTCTGAGAAAAAAAGGGAAACTCTTTCACAGTGAATCAAGCAATTCACAGCAGACAGCACATGTGCTTTAGGTACAAGGTCGCATTTTGTCTTTTATACTGAGTGCCTGCCGGTATGGTGACACATCACACACAGCTGGGCAACAGAATTCGGTTTCCAGGCAGCCATGGTAAGCCTTTTGGTACGTGGGGTTGGCTTCTTCCGCCTTCATAACATGTGGGAATGGTTTCAAACCGCAGCGCCATCCTTTCCCATAGCAAGCAATGCCATTTAAAAGGAGGGGCTGCGGTTTTTGGGTGGATGTGCAGCACACACCTCCCTCCACCCCGCCGCATGGCTATTTTCTGGGATGATCCCTTTTAGCCAAGCGCAAACAACACAGCATAACGGGGTCCTTTTACTGTTCCCCTATTTCAACTAGGCGACCATGAATGATATCACTCTCCTGAGGCTAACACAGAAAGATAAAGACCTAATGTTGCTTGAATGCGACCAAAACCCAGGATCATTCGTTGCCATGCTTTGTGCGACAATGATTCCAGACTATTTGCTACTGGCTTGGTGTGGTAAAGTGTCCTACCGTGGAGGACAAAATAAGGCAACCCTCCCCCGAAACCTTCTGCAAAGGCTTTCAGAGTACCTCCAGGAGAGCTTCATGGAGATGTCCCTGAAGGATTCCAGCTCCATCCCCAGACACGTTAACAGACTTCTCCAGTTGCTGTACTGGCCGCGAATGCATCCCAATTCTTCAGGGCAAATCAAACATTAAACACTATTGCTTTTAAACCCTGTACTGTAGTTACAAATGTGCACTCACCAGAGCTGCCTTCTCCAGCTTCAGGGTCGGGATCCCACCTTGGGAGGGTATTGGCTCCAGGGTGATGAAAAGGTCCTGGCTGCCGGGGAGAATGGATTCACCGCTTGCCTGCTGTGCATTCTCCTCCTCCTCCTCTTCCTCATCCACAAAATCCTCCTCCCTGTTGCGTAAGACTCCCCCCTTGCAGGTGTCCACGGACAGTGGTGGGGTAATGGTAGGGTCCCCCCCGGAATGCCATGCAACTGATCATAGAAGCAGCATGTATGGGGCTCTGACCCGGAGTGACCGTTTGCCTCCTTTGTCTTTTGGTAGGCTTGCCTGAGCTCCTTAATGTAGCCTCTCTCCACCATGCCCTGTGCGATTTTTGGCATATATATTAGCATTTCTTCTTTTTGATCAGAGTTTGGCCTGCACAGATTCTTCTCCCCATACAGCAATCAGATCCAGTGTCTCCCTTTCGGTCCATGCTGGAGCTCGTTTGTGATTCTGGGGGGACTGCATGGTCACCTGTGCTGCTGAGCTCGCCACGCTGACCAAACAGGAAATGAAATTCAAAATTTCCCAGGGCTTTTACTGTGTTCACCTGGCTAGTGCATCGGAGTTCAAAGTGCTGTCCAGAGTGGTCACATTGGAGCACTCTGGGATAGCTCCCGGAGGCCAATACCATCAAATTGTGTCCCAGCAAGGTGGATTATAGCGCTACTTCCCTCGCTGGGGAGGAGTACAGAAGTTGATTTTAAGAGCCCTTTATGTCCCCGGAACGGGGTTGGTTGTGTAGATGCATTCATTTTAAAATCGACCTAACATGGCTAAATTTGACCTAACCCCATAGTGTAGACCAGGGCTTAGGGGTTGTCAACAATGCAAAGAAAGACCCGTGGCCAGCAGCAGCATGTCTCCGAGTCTGGATCTACAGACTTGGGTGTGTGGGGTTCTCCCTGTGGCACTAAAAATAGCTGTGTAGGTGTTCCCGCTTAGGTTGGAGCTTGGACTCTCAAACTTGGCAAAAGAGCCCTGTTGCAGTCAGTGCAGCTTTGCCAATTTACATCCCCCGAGGACCTGGCCCCTGGGTGTTAAGGCCAGAAGCAGCCACGTTCTTCCCCCAGATCCTGCATGCTGGTGCTTGGGTTTGGTTTTGGCTTCTAAGTCCCGAGAAGTGCATAATCTTAGCAAGGCTGATGGGCACAAGGTTGTTTTCTTTACAAGGTATTTTAAATAATTTTCAAATCATGTTTTCCTCTTTGGTGTTCGTAACCATCCCTTTTAGGCTTCCACAGAAATCTATTAACTCTTCCCTTCCTGATGGATCTGATCCTGCTCCCATTGAAACCCATGCCAAAACTTCATTCACTTGCAGCAGGACTGGGCCTGTACATTCCCAGTCATCCTTTGTTGTGCTCATACGTGCTGGGATGCATCCGGTGTTGTTTTTTTGGCAAACTTGCAAAAGTAATTGAAAGAACTCATCCCCCATCTCTTCCTTGCACGTGTGCTATGTTTCTATATACACATTTGTGCAGCTATTGCTACGTGAACACATGCGGGGGGGGGGGACATGGAGGGAAGTGTGTAGAAGCTTTAGTTTGAGATTAAGATCTGTATATATCTTGTTTCTTTCCCCAGTAATTAAAAAAAGAGGCCAGATCTTTAGTTATTGTAAAAAAGCATAGATAGATCATCCCCATCTGATAATCTGTCTGTGACCTTAGAGCTTTCTGTAGGCTTTTTTTTCTTTAATTTTACAAACCACTGAACAATACATGCTAATACTTGCATTACTCTAACATCCAACCTTCTAAGAACAGACTGTGTTTTCAATTAATGTACAGAAGTTTGGGGTCTTCTTATCTCTTCATAAATGCTGTCCAACCTGCAAACTAATTGAGCCTGAATGTAATGAATTTGAGGACAAATTTGTAATCCATTATGTGTACAGCTGACTACTGTATTTGTGTAACATCCTGGTTTTATCATCTTTCTTCTGCTGATTCTTTGGATAGTACTATGTAAGTGATGACTATCATGTGTTAATATATGGAGTACTCCTGGGACCTAATGCATTACAGTTCAGGGTGATTAAATGTATTTTTCTATGATTCAGAAGCTAAATGGTAGATCATTATTATCTACATGTATGTGAAAGCTTATTTATATTTTTGATCAGGCGAAGGGTTCCTAAGGACCTTAAAATGATTAAGTCCTTAATATTTAGAGCTGTCAATAGGGCTAACACTTGTCATGTTCTCTTCTGAAAAGCAAGGTTTTTAAATGTTGTGTTAGAATAGAATAAAGGAAACATCTTTTGGGTTTTTATTAGCACTTTAAAAAAAATCTGAATTCAGAAATGCACAAGTTCTACCTTTCTTTCCTCATTTTGCCTTCTAACATTTCCTGACTCTTAGCATAGTGAGACGTTTGCGGATGGGGGAATGTGGGGATATTGGGAGAAAGGAAGGAGAATATGAAGGAGCTGGGCAATGTAAGAGGGCAGGAGAATGATAATGAAGGGGGGAAAAGGGGGAAAAATGGCAGCTCTCCTATCTTTAAAGAAAGAGGAAGTGAAGTTCCCCTCTTAGCAACCTAGCTGCCCTGCCCACTTTCTTATGTGTGCAATTGTGTGGGATTTACAAAAGCTTTTCATATTAGCCTAACTCTGCTCCTGTTTAAGCCAGCAGTAAAACTCACATGGCTTCAATGGGAGCAGTATTAGGCAACCCTGAATGCTTCTGAAAATCCCATGTTTTGTGTGTATTTAAGATTGTATTTCCCCCCTGGAATGATCAAACACAAACTAGGATGGGATATTTTCCCCCCTAGTGTTTTAAAAGGTAGAAGAATGACCCAAATGTAATGCAATTTATTATGCTTCAAATGGCTCCAAACTTTAAGCCAAATCTCTTTCATTTTTTTTAGTTGTTTTTTGGGAGGGAGGGGAGCATGACTCTAACTCGGGTCTTGCAATACTGATATTTTAGCTAGGGGCATAGCTGTGCTGATGGTTGGGTGTCTTCAGCTCCCCTAAAGTTTCTGTGACCTCAGTGAAGTTGCATTTACATGTCTGTGGGCAGACTTGGATCCATTTGATGTAGGAGTTGCTGCTAGTGCTGTGTTGGCCTGGGCTTACCTGTGGAGGAGTTGCTGGGTGAGCATGCTGTTAAGGGAGAGAGGGCAGGGCAATCTCCTCATGGAAGAGGGAGTCTTGCCAGAGTCAAACTGAAAAGAGAGCCTGAGAGTCCCCTTTGGCAGGGGGAAGAGAGAGGACTCAGAGAAATGGCTTCACTTCCACAGGAGCAACAGACATTCTACAGCAGTTCTGTATCAGCCACCATGGAGGTGAGGGTGGGGAAGGGGAGTGGAGGGATTATAGCTGCTCTGTCTGCAGTTACACAAGTCTGTGACCACAGAACCTTGCAGAGCGTGTGTGCAACTCCAACCTATGATAGAGGCGCTTTGGAGCTGCCCTGCCTACAGATCAGGTTTGTGGGGGTTCTGGATTCCTATTTCACCTATCCCTGCATAGCTCCATGCACAGTGCTCATTTCGTCTGGCTTCGGGTGAGGCTGAGGGTGGTAGGCAAGGAGTATCCAGGTGGGGAGAGCAGAACAGGTTGATGAGACAAGATTGTTTCCATTTTAGCGCACAGGTCTTGAGTTTTGTGTTTTCTCTTTATTTTATTCTCCTTCAAGGATGTGTGGAAGAATTGTAGTCTCATGGTGCAAACTATAGAGTAGAAGTCAAGACAGTGCTTTTCAGGGAAGTTCATGTCTCAGACAGTTGCACGCGCTGTATGCACCAAATCAGCCACACAATTAAAACAAGTCTAGAGGCAGCCTTAATTTTAAAAACATTCACAGAACAAAATGCACATGGACAAACAGTCAGGTAATTGACTCCCCTCTGGGGTTTGTTTTTAAAAAGCCTCTCACTCTGGCCCCTGCTCTAACTTTGCTGGCACTGCCAGGTTTTTTGGCAAGCCGTTCTTTCCACAAGTGGGGGTGAGAAAGAACACATAGCAATAAAAATCTGAAAACACTTGAACAAACAGATGCGTGCTTTACCCTAGCAGCCTTTTCCCTGGCATTCTAATGGTTGACAAAAATATTTGAGTAAAAAATTACAACTAAGTTCAGAAAAGACAAGCAATGTGTTATAGAATCATTCAAGGGACTCAGAAAGAAATTGCAACCCTTGCTTTATGCTTCACCACTGTGCCCTAGTGAAGACAGTGGGTGTGATGATGATAAGATTGTGTAAATCCAGAGTAAATTCTATTAACTTCAGTGGTATTGCTTTGGATTTACAGCTTAGTACCTGAGAATCTCTGACCCACCATCTCCAATGAATTCTACTCTTTCTTCAAGAGAATTCAGGATAGCTCTCTGTGCATTTTTCACCTGCTTGTGATCTATCATCTGAAGAGAAGGCAGAAGCTTGCCCAAATCTTAGTTACCCTAATGAATGCCTCCTTGCTTATTTAAAGAAACACAGAGTTCTATATATAATCACACGCATCTTATCTTAGGCAGCCTTTTACATTGATTTTAAAGTTATGGGCCAGTTCCTGAAGTCTTTGCTTGATCCTTTTACAGGCAAATTCCCATTGGTTTCAGTGAGAGGTTAAAAATGGAGATCATTGTGCTGGGAAAACTGTTCCACATGTAACCATCCATGGAGGGTTCCCTCTCCCTCCCTGTGTAGAGGTGGGATTAGCCACCTCAGTGGCACTGTTCATCCCATGCCGGGGACTTCATAGTCTGTACTGGCAGCATAGGTGGCGGATATAATAGGCCAGGGAAGGCTCAGCCTTTCCTGGCGCAGCCACTACTGCGGGATGTTGGGTTGCATGTTTTTACTTATTATTACGTACTAAGCAGGTTCTGGGGCATCTGAGGAGGCGGTATTTGCTATTCAGCTTCCTGGGCTCATCAGGACTCCAGAGAGTTTACTGATGAACCCGGTAAGCTGAATAGCAGATACTGCCTCCTCAGCCACCTGGGAAACTGCATGGTGCATATAAAAAGCTCAACGTTCTTCTGCTGAGCATCTGGGAGTTTCGGGAGAGGAGGTGTACCACCTTTCCCATTCTCCATCCGGGGCAGCTGAGGGCGGCTAGAGCAGCTGGATTGGCTCGACTTGATCTGCCGGCCAGTAGATCTGAAGATGGCCCGGAGCTCCTCTGGCCATGGGAGGGCAGAGGTGGAGGAGGGCTCAGAGCTCCAGCTGTGTGTGTGGCGGGGGGGGAGGGGGCTAGCCTCCCTGAAGGGGGGATCCACCCACCACCCATGATTGGCAGGTTCCAGGATCCACGTGTAGGGAGGCGCAATGGGAGAAGGACAGTAGGGCACAGGGATAATATGAGGTAAATGGTATTAATGGTACATCATTTGTGAAGTTCATATATTTAGGTGGTATTAACTTTTTCAAGGAGCCATCTGGGATGGGAACCCCTTTTTAAAAAGGGCTCTTGGAGGGCCTCTTTGGGAGAACCTTGGCACTGTGGTTCAAGGGAGAAATGATAGTCAGGGAGCACCAGAGCTGATGGCCCTTTGCCTCTGGACAGATACTCCCTGTTTATTTTAACAAGGAAAGGGACCCTGCCTGGACAATGAAACAATTTGTGAAAAACTCCACAAGGGGAGCACTCCCAGTGTTTTCCTTCTCCTGGGACCTCCTGCCACAGGTTTTCCCATAGAAAAGGGGTGATCAGTCTTGGTTCAGGACTTCAGGATTTGCCTAACTGTGCTCTACCCAGCCTTGTTGCAGCTGAGTTAATTTTGTTCTGAAGTCTTCTCATTTTAAATATACAGCTTGAATGTCTCTTTCTTCTGTTCCACATTTTAATGAAGCAGATCAAAACCTGCAAATATGATGAAAAGCTTCCTGGAGCCCAAGATTTATTTTGCTGCAAGGCAGGGGATCCCAGCACTGGCACACATCTACTGCTAGATGAAATAGTATGGTAGGTCATCGAAGCAATAGCATGCTTTTCTTACTCTCTAGATGGAAGAGCGAAGAGTGCCTTAGACAATTCCCCAATCCATTAGCATGTTTTTCAGTGTCAGCATCACTCATCGCCTGTTGTGTCATTTCCCATCCTTTATTTTTTTGGCATGTATCAGTGGGACTTCTGAATGGCTGTAGCCTATTGATTCTGGACTGCAGTGGAAGTATTATTGTGACAATTACACACAATTGCTAATAATAAGTACAAGTCTTTATAAACTCACCTTAGAACTCTAGGTTTACTTCTTAATTTGCTAATTGGATTGTGCTGGGCATAGGTCCTGTTTACACTGGCTATGCACTTTACCTATATTAGAGGTCAATGCTTAACACGCTTCCGACTCAAATAGTTTGTAATGTGTCCACCAGTGTGGACAGGGCTAAACTGTACTAGAGCCATATTTATAAAAGTCTAAGTACTGGTGATCCAGCATGACCATATCCTAGTCATTTGCATAATAATTTGTGCTTTCAAAGCACTAGGCAATCATTAACTAACCGAGCTCTGCCTCCATCCACACAGATGGAGCAACCAACCCCACTAGAAGCCATTTTAGCTACAAATGTGAAAAGTGTAAACAGCCCCTAAGATGGGTAAAAGTCCAGTGCAGCTGGACCTCCCAAAGGAAAGTTCTTTGAATGTTCTACCTATTCTGTGCAGGTTAGTATAGGACATCTGGAGGCAGGGCTAGTGAGGAATGGCTTAAAAGACACATTCGTTTTAGAAAAGATAGCCTGAAAGAGAGAATCCTTTGACCTTGATATAACGATTGATTTCTGTTGCCTTCCACATATGGATAAGGTTGAGAATTAGGTACATGGTGGGTTCCCCGGCAGAAGATCTGCCAGACATCCAAAAACAGATGAGTCGCATATAGATTAAACCCAAATAGGATACGAATCAGTAGTTTGTCCAAATGCAAAAGTGGCTAAATCAGTGGTGTGTGGCAGTCTGGATTCTTGGGGTCTATTCTAGTCTCTGTCACTGACTCACTGTGTGACCTTGGGAAAGTCTCAGGCTCTTTGGGCAAGATAAAACAAAAAGCATCAGCAGTACAGAAGGCATTTGCCATAATTGGCACGAATAGACCACCAGGTTGACAACCAAAGTGGGGAGGCAAATGATTGATAGTTCATTCTCTTTGCCCTATCATCTTAAATCTACAGAGAATTCCTTTGTGTCAGTCTGGACCACAAGTGTGGGGAAGCTTATACTATTCTCTGTATTGTACCTGTTCTGTACAGATACAGTAGAAGACTGTCAATTTGAAATCTTTCACGAGTACTAAAGTAACAAAATAAACTCTAGGTTTTCATTTTGGGGAAATAAAAGGTAATCTAAAAAAATAAGGCCCTACCCTCTCTATGCATCTGGACTTTTTCTGGTCCTTTTTGTGTGGATTATCTTGAGGAAACAATCTATGGTTCTTCCACATCCTGTGAGTATGTGGATAGTGACAGTCCCCTGGGTGGCATCAACCCACGGTTGGATCCCTGTGGAAGGCTATTGATGGGGTTAGGAATTCTTAGCCTTTGTCTACACTAATGGGAAAAGTAGATCTAAGCTATGCAATTTGAGTTACATGAATAGCGTAACTCAAATCTACGGAGCTTAGATCTATTTACCACGGGGTCTACACTATACAATGTTGACAGGAGATGCTCTCCCATCAACTCCCCCTACTCTTCTTGATCTGGTGGAATACAGGAGTCAACGGGAGAGTGATCTGCAGTCAATACATCGATCGCCGCTCGTTGATGCCCCGGTAAGTGTAGACAAACTCTTAGTTGGGGAGGTGATGGCCAGGGCTTGGGAGGAGAAAGTGAGCATCCATGCTGGTATCACATTGCCTAGCTCCTTGGATGTGGTTACTAATTATTACACGTTGATATTGCAGTTGTGCCCAGATGCTCTAATCAGTACTGAGGCTGTATTGTGCCAAGTGCTGTATAAATGCATACAAAGACACAATGTAAAAGCTGGTGGACAGTTAATGAAGCCTGAGGCTACACTTTCAGATGAGTGTCTAGAGCTAGGCACGTAAGCCATATTTAGCTACTTAATACCCTGAGCCTGTTTTTTCAGAGCTGCTGAGTAGCTACTTGAAATGTTCATCCCAATCTAGTTTTATTTATGTGCCTAAAAATGGATTTAGGTAACCAGCTTTGAGCAACCCAAGTCTGAAAACTGTGATCATAGACTTTGCTTAACTTCATTATATGCAGTGGGCCCAATTTTGCTCTCAGCAGCACTGGTGCATCTCTTATTGGAAAGACCCCAGCATTCCTGACGGTCAGCTATGTAATCCTTAGACAACACTTCTTTCTGTTGGATGAATTGTCATTCCTGTGCTATTTTGGCAGTGTACAATAACAAAGGCAGTTACATCCAGATAGGAAAAATTGGGCTCAATGAATATGTGAAGAGATAGTTTCAGTGATCCAGTTTCCTCATTTATATTCCATGAAATAACATCCTCCTCTTTCCCAAAAACTTCTTCGCTTTTTTGTCAGTCTCTTATTATGGGATCCAAGTATATTTATCAGATTTTTTTCATCAGTTTCTTGGCCAGTCACAAGGATTGTTTGTGAAAAACACCATGATGTTTCAATTTCTTGCCATGGTAGAACATATGTCAGCAAGCTGCAACCTAAGTCGGCAAATTATTCCATGCTGTATGGGACCACAGACAACAGTGGTCAGTTCAAGAGCCACCAGAAGTTCTGTCACTTCAGGAATTCATTGTCCTCCTTTCAAAATCAAGAATTGGCTGCTTTAGCTTGACAGGAACATTAAAAATGCATTGCAATTTATTTATTTTTTAATTTCAGTTCTCTTCTTCATTTGTAGCAGTAGACCTCTCTTTGCCCCATGTCTAGTTTGGCAGCATGAGCAACTGCTTGTCGGATGCATGTTTAAAATAATCAGTTGCTGATCATAGCAAGGCATGTAGCTTTCTGTTATGAAGAAAAGTTAGGTTCCAGACTCAAGAAAGATGCAAGTGTTGCATTCTATGTCAGACTTTAGTGATCACCAACGGATGTAGCTATGGTCTATTGTTAGCACTGAACTTCAGCAAATCACATAACTCTTTCAGCCTTTCCACCTTTCTGTGTAATGCAAAAGTAACTATAAATCTTGTTGACAGTTACTTCTGTATCTATTGGCAGGCAGTCAGCTTTGGTTTGAATAACATGGGAACAATATGTACAGCATAGC
This sequence comes from Lepidochelys kempii, assembly GCF_965140285.1. Classification (NCBI taxonomy): domain Eukaryota; kingdom Metazoa; phylum Chordata; order Testudines; family Cheloniidae; genus Lepidochelys; species Lepidochelys kempii. Next base: position 42,782,031 of record NC_136381.1, on the reverse strand, counting down.
CAACACCCATTAATTGTCTCTTAAGTTTCTCCTATAACTCATAGGACACATCCCACCCACGTGATCAATTTTTACAGACACTAATACAGGATTGTCCTGCACCAAATGCCAATAACTTATTAGTTAGTCTACTGTTCAGTAAAATCTAAAATGTGTTCTGATATATGGACAGTTGATGCTTAAGGTGGAAAGGAAATGTAAAAACTATGCTTTTTTGTGATCTATTCAAGAGGTAATTCAAAAATTATTCTGATATATTTATAAGAACATAAGAATGTCCACACTGGGTCAGACCAAAGGTCCATCCAGCCCAGTATCCTGTCTACTGACAATGGCCAATGCCAGGTGCCCCAGAGGGAGTGAACCTAACAGGTAATGATCAAGTGATCTCTTTCCTGCCATCCATCTCCACCCCCTGACAAACAGAGGCTAAGGACACTATTCCTTACCCATCGTGGCTAATAGCCATTAATGGACTTAACCTCCATGAATTTATCCCGTTCTCTTTTAAACCCGGTTATGGTCCTAGCCTTCACAACCTCCTCAGGCGCGGAGTTCCACAGGTTGACTGTGCGCTGAGTGAAGAAGAACTTCCTTTTATTCATTTTAAACATGCTACCCATTAATTTCTTGCATCATCTACTGAAAGGGATTTAAAAACTGCATTATTCTCAGGCCACGAATTTTCTGAATGATGCAATAGCAAAAGAGGTTAAACTGGCTAGATGAATCAGGCATTTCCAAATTCAGGGGTGCTTGGAGGCCATCTGGATTGCTTTGTCATTTCAACTGCCTGATCTATTGACATACTTCAGTGTCACTTTGGTTGTGCTCATTCCTGCACAAACCTGACCTGTAATATAGTGTTTCCGGGGAAGACACTGAAGCAGAGGACAATAGTAATAGGCTGTTGCTGTGAGGTCATTTTGGAACCACATTTTTTCTCGATGGAATGGCTGCCTTCTCTTTTTTGGTTTATAACCTACAATCGCCCTAATGAGCGCTTTGCTAATCCACACACCTTATAATACTCCCCCAGAATTGGTGGTCTTCTTTTCAGCTCTCTAAGATTTAATAATAGACGCTGTAGTGAGGCCTGATATTACTAGGACTTCATGAATTTTTGTTCAAAGATAATGCTGAACTTTTATTAACACATTATGTGGTATTTTCCCAACTAACTCAGACTAAACTACACCTGTCAGAATAAAAGCACAAATGAAACACTCTCTGCCTTTTTTATTAATTGTTTGCTTACTCATTTATTTGTAAAATTCAGTGATTGATAATACCAGCGAGTTGTGGGTATTTCAGTCCTAAGTAGAGGGAAGTTTAACCCACAGTTAGATCCTGAGTTTGGATACTTCAAAATATGTGCTTGTTCAAATCCAAGGTTTTCATTTGGCCCATTATAGAAAAAGGTCATTTTCAAAAAGTCGATCTGGATCCCAGTTCAGATTTTAAACACAGCTAACATTGTGAGGTTTTTGGATCTAGGGTTTTGGGTACAGACCCATCTCTTGTAGTTCAGCCCTTTTTTTATACAATATCAAAATACAATATCAAAACTGCTGTTTTTGATACAAGAGGAAATTAACTGAGTATGAGATCCACATTATTAAACATTTACCTTGTGACTATACAATAGTTTATAACTAGAGTGACCAGATGCCCTATTTTTTGGGACTTACTTATATAGGCGCCAATTACCCCCCACCCCCTGTCCCGTTTTTTCACAGTTGCTATCTGGTCACCCTATTTATAACTTTTTTTCTGACTGTTGAACTGTCTAAAGTTTGGTTTCATCTGCTTTCTTATTTGCAGAGGAATCCAGGAAGTTTCCACTGTTCTGTGACTTGCATATACCGTACCTAGGTTTTTAGAAAGGATATGCAGTGTCATTTTCTGTAATGATCTCAGGAATTCAATATGGGTAAAAGATAGTTTCAGGGAAAACTGGTGTGTGCCAACCTCTTCGTAATTCCCCCCCTTTTCCCCCTTTTTTTCCTCTGGCGACAGTGAGAAGTAGGGATATGGCATAATCAGCCTACCCCATCAAGTACGGACTTGTCACACTTGCGTTCTCTAATGTCATATCTGAGATGGTGGAAGGGAATGTGACTTCAGCAACCCATACAACTGGAAAACAAACCCATCCAATTTATTGAAGTTGATTAAATGGATCTCCAGAATCCATGGCTAGCTTGGGTATTTTTCTAGTGTCCATTCCAAGTGCCCAGATACCAAAATAATGGCATTTGAAATATTTTTTCCCCTCACCTTTCTGACTTGAAAAATCCAACCCAAGCCTGTTGGAAGATCTGTGAACATTTTAAAAAGCTGGATGGTACAATGCCTATGAACAGCGCTTGCTGTTATGGTATGTCCCGTGTAGCTGTAACTTGAGAACCCCAGCGCTGCTGGTAGGATCAGTTAGTAGTACACAAGCTGTTACAGAGTGTGAAGCAGGCTGCTGGAGCTTTGCCAGTAATACAATGTTGGACTTGTTCCTCCATGAGTGCCATAGATTTATTTCCCACAAGACAGTGCATGTGCTTTACCAGACTTGACAGATACTACGTTCCAATGGTCATTTTCTATTACAATATCTGACACCCCCTCAGTGTGCTACACTGCAGTTTTGCTGCAGTGCCAAGGACAATAGAATTGAGTTTTGCAAACATTCTCTACCCTGGACTCCCAAACCAGCCATGATTTATTATCCCACAGTCCTTTGCAGTCACATCCCACTGTCCTTGTGGCTGTAAAAGGGTGGGTTTGAGGTCAGGGGAAGAAATTGTGCCGGTTTTTGGGTGGAGCCTAGTGGATGGGGCGGGGGGAGAGCAGAGGCTGGAGTACAGGGTTGGTACTGGGACCTTGTGAAGGTGCTGACTGAAAGGTGATGGGATGAGTTGGGTTATGGAGGTGTGTTTAGGGCCTCCCCCACCTCTCATTCCATGCCCACACAGTGTTCTTCCCCAGGAAAGCCCGCTCCAAGATGGGGATGAGCTAGGTGAGTACTGTGAGCAGCAGGGGCCACAGGATGCAGGTAGCCAGCTTCACCCCTTTAAATGAATGATAATGGGTCAGATACTCAGCTGGCGTAAACTGACGCAGTTCTGTTGACTTCAATGGAACTCTGTCCATTTACACCAGCTAAGGATCTGGCCCAGTAAGTGGTGCTTCCCTGGGTCAGTGCCTAGGGTGGGCAAAGAGGAGAGAGGAAAAGGAGGGGCTGCAGTTGGGAACGGACAGCCTTCCCCGGAGTCTAAGGGTGCAGAGAATCTCCTTTTCTCTTAGGTTGCTCACCTAAGGTCCTAGTGGATGCCACGACTTACTGTGGATGCCAGGACTTACCTCCCTCAACCAATTTTCTTGCAGCTTTGCTGGGTGTCACAACCCCCCCCCACCCCATTAAGAGAACTCCTTCAGTAGAACAACAGTTTTCTGCAGAGAGTCTAGGAAGCTGCTACAAGGCTGTTAGAGTAATGCTGGCCAAAGCATGAATGTCTAAAGGTATGTCTCAACAGCAAATTAAGCTGTGATGGTCATATGGGTAGGATACCCATGCTAACCTAATTTAGCTAGAGCAGGTAACAGTAGTAGTGTAGATATGGCAGCACAGACTTCAGTGTGGGCTAGTCACCTGAGTACATGCCCTAGGCAAGACATTTTATGGTGACTTTCACAATGAATTCTAATAATCCTTTTGCACCTCTATAGCACTTCCCATTTGAGGAGTTCAGGGAGCCTTGCAAATATTAGTGAAACAAGCTCCATGGTATTGTCTTTTGTAATAATTCTCAGGCAAGGAAGTGTTGTTTTCCCTATTTCACATCAGAGGAATCTGAGTTTCAAAGCACCAGTGAGTGATTTACCCAACGTCACACAGGAAGACTATGGTAGAGCCAGAGCCAATGTTATCCAGCCTTTCTGTCTGAAGCCTGTACACAGACAGCTAAATAAAGGTGTCCAGATTGGGAATTCAGCATCCCTGAAAAAACACAGCCCCAGATGCCCTCACTGGGAACTGTCGGTGCTTAGCACCTCTGGAAATCAGGCAGACCTTATATACGTGTATTATTCTAATTAGTTTGGGTGTAAAAAATTGAAAGGTGGTTACATGTGCTTCCACCACACTCCAAATAATTGTTCATGCTGCATTTGCTCTTCCTTATGGAACGTAATTGATTCCTTTTGGTGGTGGGGTGGGTGGGTGGGTAAATGCTTTTTAAAAACAGCAAAATGCACTATTAAATCAAATCCTTCCATGCGGATGCTGGCTTAGATGACGGTCAGATCTAGTAACATAGTTATTGCAGACTTTAGGTGAAACAACAGATTCGCAGTAGCCTTCTCAGCTGTATAGGTCTGCAGTAGATTTTTACACATATATCTGCTAATGCATAATTTAGTCTCATTGTAAATGTAAATCTCTAGTAACTTTATATAAATCCAGGACATCCTCTGGAGATTTTTTGCTGGATACATTTTTTTTGGCAGCTTGGGATAGATACAATCTTGCTCCTATATGTTAAATGGAAACTGTACCTATTGCCATTGTACTAGTATGCTGAAACTTCAAATGCAAAGAAGTATCTTGCAGCATGAATGAACCCAGAAATATATTTGAACATTATCTTTTGTAATTTTAGACTAGTGTAAGCCCAAAGGAAACATTTTTCTTATAACTACTCTTGAACTGTATACTGCATGTGATAGCGTACAACAGAGTAGAGACACGGTTTACCTGAAATTTGAAAGAGGTTGCAGCATTTGGTAATATAAGGCGTGCATACCGCATGCTTGTTTTTGGCTTAGGTATTCCTTGTAGGTTGTGATATGCACTGCTTTTTTTTTTCTTGTGGCATGCAATAGCAGAAAAACATGGCTTTTGCATCCCTTACATCTTACATACAACCACAAAATGATACACACTGTACTGGTTTCTTTTAGACCCTAATATCTGGTAACAGTACATGTGTCTAATGGAGGATCCAGCACAGGAAATACACAACCTTTAGTCTTTTTGGTGGTGGTTTTTTTCTTGGATAATCCATTATGCAATAATATTTTCACTCATCTTTTGTTACCTTGCTTTTCTAAAACAAATATAAATCTTTCATATGATGTTAATTGAAGTTCAAACAATAGTCTGTGTAGCTTCAGGTTAAAAAATAATTAGTAAGGCCATTCTATGTTTGGCAGCAGAATCAGAAACTTGGAGTAACAACACATTCTCATATCTAGCCTCAGGTATCAGTTGGCTCGACATTGATCATGTTTAAGCAGTACAGGGGCCTGAATCTGTGCTCAGTTAGATGGGCACAGCTCTTATTGTCTACAAAGGGATTTGAACCTATGTGTCTGAAGGCAGAGCAGGACACCAGAATTGGAAATTCCTTCAAAAGCCTGATCAACAATTTGAGCTCCATGTGGCTGGGATGAAGTACTGGGCTGTTCTCTAATGTGCGTTTTACATATGAGATCCTGAGACAACAGTAAGTCTACCCGGGAGTCTCCCTGGCAGCAAAGTTTTTAACTTCATTAAGCACCGAGAGAGAGAGATTTGTCTAATGCTTCATTATGCATCAGCCTGTTTTGTAGGGCATAAAGTGGTGGATTCTGTATAAATCTAAAGTAAGTCAGAGCTCATTTAGCAGAAACTGTGGTGTTTTGGTGTCCCCTCCATGCTCTGTATAACTCCCATTACTGTCAGTGAGAATTCCATGCACATGTTCAGGATCAAATAGATTCTTCTGCTTTTATATTGAATACATCTAATAATGAGATTCTTGCCCCTTTTAAAATACCATTTTATAAAGTCTAAAAGGCACATGTTCATTATACTTTTAAAAATGTATGTCTGTGATAACACCACTTTATTTTGCTTATAAACATACTGTAGAACTTATGTTAAATTTATGAGACGTGCAACAGAAAGTTACAGCATTACTGAGCCACCACTGTTTTACAAATTTGGCATCCCTATTACTTGCAAGACTGAAATGTTTTAAATTTATTTACACCCTGCAGTTTCCTTGGGGAACTGTTTTCCATAAGCTAATGAGGCATTGGTGCAAGTGCTTCACTGTTATTCCTGGCAGAAATCACTTAGTCTCATAGACATACTTCACTGTTTTTTTTTTTCTTCAGTAGCCCAGTGCAAATAATAAATATGAGGAAATACATCATCTTTTAATATGGGAGCCAAGTTCTAGGGCTGCTAAAGTTAAAACAAAGCAATATCACAATGCAATCCATACATGCACTGTACCTCATATACCCACAACATTTCATAGATTCTCCTTTTAAGCTATTAAAATTGAAAATTCAGTTTCTTGGAGTCCATTAGAAACAAAGTCAGGCCATCACCTATAAATAAATAAAAAGGCAAATCAAAAATCCAGCTCAACATTTCTGAAAATGATTCTTGTGACATTTCATGAGCTGACCTTTTGCTTTTCTTTTTCTCATTCCCCTTTCTTTTGCTACCACAGCTGGAAAGATGTATATATTATATTACACGCTGGATATTTTTGTACCACACACTGTATATACCCGAATGAAAGTTTGAACATTGCTGATAAATAAAGAAGGCTCTAAATAATAAGGGCTAAATTCATGTTTCATTACATTATATTCATTCATTCATTCATTCCATGCTTAGCTTTACTACTGCGAGTACTTCCATTGAAATCAGTGCGATAACTCACGTGAGTAAATTTAAGCATGTGTGTAAGATCAGCACTTAAGGTATGTCTACAGTGCAACATAAGCCCAGGGTTAATGACATTTAATTCAGACTCTGCATTTGAAAGCCCAGGTCTTGACTGCCCACACTGGTGACTAGGTTAAGAATTTTTGAGCCCAGGCCCCACATCAGGGCTCCAGTGTAAACACTGTAGTATGCAGACTTGACTTCCTAGTACGCTCCTGAAACATGGTTGCTCTGGCCTTTTGTTCATGGTGCATTGTGGGAAAACTTGACTGTCCATCCCGCATGTCACAGGAAATTGCTGCAACCCACCAACACATCCTGCCGAGCCATCATTTTTGTCTCTGTGATCCTGGCAACCAGAGATACCAACATGGAGGAGTCAAGAGGACACAAATCTGACATCAGGAATCATAACATTCAAAAACCAGTAGGAGAACACTTCAGTCTCCCTGGTCACTCAATAACAGACCTGAAATTGGCAAGTCTTCAACAAAAAAACTTCAAAAACAGACTCCAACATGAAACTGCAGAACTGGAATTAATTTGCAAACTGGACACCATCAAATTAGGCCTGAATAAAGACTGGGAATGGTTGGGTCATTACAAAACCTAAACCTAATTTCCCCCTACTGTTACTCACACCTTCTTGTCAACTGTCTGTAATGGGCCACTCTCATTACCACTTCAAAAGTTAGTTTTCCTCCCTTGGTATCCTGCTGTCAATTGAATTGTCTCGTTAGACTGACCTTATACTTGTAAGGCAAATCACATCTTTTCATGTATTTATACCTGCTCCTGTATTTTCCACTCCATGCATCTGATGAAGTGGGTTCTAGCCCAAGAAAGTTTATGCCCAAATAAACTTGTTAGTCTCTAAGGTGCCACAAGGACTCCTTGTTGTTTTAGTTTTCAATAGACTCTCTTGCTTGTGTAACCCTTCTGCCAGGCCAAGTTGATAGCAGCAAGGGCCAGGTTCAGTACACAGGGGTTCCCTCTCATCAAAACATATGCAAAACTGGCTCGAGCCCCCACCCAGTGACCTGGGAAAATCTTACACACCCCCTGGGTGCCTCAAAGAGGCAATACTTCCCCTCTTGCAAGCACAGAGTCTCAGTGTAGCAGAGAATCTTTAATAACATGAGGTAAACGACATCAGCATTAAATTGGGGAAACACCACAATTAGTGTTCATTAACCAAACCATGAGCAAAGAACCACCCCAGAAAATTGGGCCACATCCTTTCCCTCGGGTTCTTGAGTCCCAGAACCCAAATGTCTCTTGAGTCCAGCAATCCATACGTCCCAGGCCTCCACCCACAGGCCCTGGATGCACTGCGGTGATACCGTGGGGTAAGACACCTGCTCTGGTGGTGGCCACGCATACTCAGGCTCTAAGTGGCTGGGACTGTTCTCCCCAGCATTGGACCTCCTGTTGGGTTCACATTCCCCTCCAAGTCTGGCCGGCAAGGGCCTCTTGTCTGGCGACATCTCCCTGTGCAGGGCCCTCACTGCCCAGGGTCGCCACCTCACTCTCCCCAGACACTCACCATGCTCACCGTCAGTGCAGCTAGTCTGTGCTGCCCCAGCTCCTGGCTTGGGGCTGCTCCAGCTCCCCAGCTGTGGCTTTTGTGGCTACTTTGCCTCCAGCCCAGCTCTGGTTTTTGGGCTGCTTCTCTAGCCCCTCTGGTTCTGGCCTCCAGCTCAGATCAGACAGCACCTCTCTCCTTAGCTCTGCTCTACTCTGGCTCAGACAAATCTGGCTCACATGAAGGACAGGCCCTCCAGGTTCCTGACTCCCTCATTGGTCTTCCTGACCCAGAGCATTGGTCTCTACACATTGGCCCTGGGGACCTAAGTTCCCTCTAACCTGCGCGGCCACAAGGCTGCACAGTAGCCTATTAAGGCCCATGCAAGCGCTCAGGGCTGCAGCGGAGAGAAATTCCTTTCCCGCAACCCCGTACCCAACCCAGCCCCGGCGCAGACCTACTGGGGGAGTTGATTTACCAAGGAAACTTTGAGACTTGACTGTCCATCATTTGGAATCCACTGGATTGGAGAGAAATTCATGAATAAAGAGAAACTCCTGGGCATTCAGTCTTTTTTTAAAGGACAGACCATCCGTGGGCAACAAGATCCTCTCTATTACACAGTATTGGTTTTAAAGGGAGGTTCTTTTCTGAAAAGTGCTCCATCTTTATTGTGTATCAATTACTGCCACTGCCAATTTGCAAGTAAAAAAATTGCCCCCTCTCCACTTCAGCTGCCAACTCTGTCAGTTGGGCCTGGGATCTGAAAGCCAACCTGGGTTCCTTCTGTCCTCCTCCTCATCACCACCAATATTGTGCAAATTATCCCCCAAAGTACACCTGTTCACCCTATTGCCCACACCCTCAGCAAGAGCCACCCCCCTCCCCGCCCTCAACCCTCTGCCTTAGCCCTGAGCCCCTCATCCCCAGCCCCACCCCAGAGCCCACACCCCCAGCCACAGCCCTCACCCCCCCCCAGCACCACAACTCTCTGTCCCCTCCCACACTCCAAACCCCTCGGCCCCACCCTTCCATATTGGTCACACATCACCTCCATATTGGTGCACATAACCAAATTCATTCCGCACATGAGTGGAAAAAAATAGAGGTAACACTGCTGGGGATTGTCAAAAAGTTCCTCCAAATAAGGGCCCAGGATGTGGTGCAGCTGCTCTGGCAGCAAAGCCTCCTCAGCGACTGGTTTGAGATCAAGAGTCACTTTGGCAGCCTTATGTGGGGCCTGCTGGCTCCCTTCTGGTCCTTCCATGACCTCTGTGACAGACTCTCAGCCTTAGAGGTCATTCCTGGAACTCTTGCTGAAATTAAACTTTTTGCTTGCCTCACACCAGAGGTTCAGGAAGCAGCGCACTTGGCAAAGGACTTTTGGTTCGTGGCCTTTGCAAACACAGAGAAAGCTTGACGTGTTTGCAGCTCAGTGATCAGAATAAAATGGAAGGGTTAAATGCTGAGCTACAGTACGTGAACGAGGGGGATGGTTCCTTTCCTAGGAGTCTATTGGCTACCTGTGGGATAGAGAGGACAAAGAACACCAGCCCATCGGATTGTGGGCCCAGACTGTCAGGGCCTGAGTCCAGGGGGCCTGGCTCCAAGCTGTGCCCACACTGCAAACTGATGGGATTTGCGCCTGAGCCCCTTTTGGACCTGGGCTCACATTCTCCACACCTTCAGGGTCCTGGGTCCTGATCCTGGGTCCCAGTCTGACGGAACTGTGGGTAGACAGATGAGGGTTTTGGGCTTGAGTCTGAGCCCAGGCTTACATTGCAGTGTAGAAGGGGCGGCTCTAGGCACCAGCTAAGGAAGCTGGTGCCTGGGGCGGTGCTGCTGAAGGGGCGGCACTCCAGCTGTTTTTGGGGTGGCACTCTGGCAGCAGCCCCGCCGGCAATTTGGCGGCGACTCTTCTGACTCGGGTCTTGCAGTCGGTGGCAATTTGGTGGCAGCTCCCTCCGATGTTCCTGTTCTCTCCAGCGGCGGAGTATTCGGCAGGTTTTTTTTTTTTTTTTGCCGCTTGTGGTGGCAAAAAACGTAGAGCTGGCCCTGCTGTGTAGACATACCCTTAGAGGTCTGAAATGGATATCTCGGTGCCTGGAAAGGGATTAAACACCCTAATGTAGACACCCAAGTTTGAAAAGTGGGTCCAGTTTAATAAAACTAATAACTTTATATAAAAGTGTATAGTCAAATATGTAATTACTTGCTGTATGTATGCATTTTTGCATGCACAAAAATTGTACCCATATTTAAAATCAGGTCTTGGACTATTTAAAAATGAAATATTGATATTTGTAAAAATGGTTGATGGTAAAAACGGACATAAACTTGAATACTTTGCATTTATATAGTGTATTTTGTCTAAAAATCTCAAGATGAACTGAAATAATGATTAATCCTCATAATATCTGTGAGAGACATAAATATTATCCCCATGTACATATGGGGAACCATAGAAATATAGGGCTGGAAGAAACCTTGAGAAGTCATCAAGTCCAGCCCCCGGTGCTGTGGCAGGACCAAATAAATCTGGATCATCCCTTACAGGTGTTTGTCCAACTTCTTTTTAAAAACTTCCAACGATGGGGACTCCACAATCTCCTTTAGAAGCCTATTCCAGAGCTTAACTAGCCTTATAGTTAGAAAGTTTTTCCTGATATCTAACCTAAATCTCCCTTGCTGTTGATTAAACCCATTACTTCTTATCCTACCTTCAGTGGACATAGAGAACAATTGATCACTGTCTCTTTATAATAGCCCTTAACAAATTGTAAGACTTATCAGGTTGCCCCTCAGTCTTCTCAAGACTAAACATGCCCAGTTTTTTCAACCTTTCCTCATAAATCAGGTTTTCTAAACCTTGTATCCATTTTGTTGCTCTCCTCTGGACTGTTTCCAATTTGTCCACATCCTTCCTAAATTGTGATGCCCAGAATTGGACACAGTACCCCAGCTGAGGCCTCACCAGTGCAGAATAGAGTGGGATGATTACCTCTTGTGTCTTCCATACAACACTCCTGTTAATACACCGTAGAATCATATTAGCCTTTTTTGCAGCTGCATCACATTGATGACTCATAAAAGGAGGTATAGAAAGTCATGTGAGTGTCCAAGGTCACACAGTAAGTGTGTGGCAAAGTGGGAAATAAAAAGAAATCTCTGGACTTCCAAGTACTGTTCTTAACTATGAGACCATCCTTCTCCCTTGCACTCCCCAACACATGCTGGAAACCATTATTTTACAGAGGAGGTACAGCGTATGTCATTGTGTTTTTGAATAGGGTAAAGTTCTAAAGCAGGTAGTTTGTTTTTGTTTCAGTCTTCCCTATCCTCCATTGAATTGCTTCATTAGACCTGCTAATGCCTCTTGATTTGAAGAAAACTGGCATGCCACTGTGTGAGCATATGCTGTTTCCTGCTTGTTATAGGGGCTTATAGTAAAAGTTTACCTTACTGAAATTTGTTTTTGTCCAGAAGAACACTAAGCAAAATATTAAGAGCTAATACATATTTGATACCTAGAAAAAATTTCCAAAAGGATTCTGAAGAACCAAAAGTTCTAGCTAGGAAATGTAGAAATGCATAAGATGCATCACATTCCTGTCTGCATAATTCATATAAAATATATAAATACCCCTGGCTGTGAAAACTGAAATTTACATTGGAAAGCATGCAACCTATATGAATTTTTTAAACTGAAACTAACCTCTTGGTTCAGATCAGCTTTTGTTGGTCAATACATTGTATGATGCTCCTGAATAGCTTTACAGAGGGAGTAGAATTAAGTATTGTTTAATTCTGGTGAACTGAAGTATATTGTACGAAGGGGCATTGTTAAAAATGCCATCCATGTCTTGATACGTATCACTAAATCTTCCATCTGAAACACCCTAGAAGCCAAAATTTTAATTTTCCAGTACACTTTGTTTTCTTAAATCTTAGGAGGTGAAGTATCATGTTTGTAGAGCAATTCACACTTTCCATTTTTTTATTATGTGTGCATGATGTAAAGCCCTTTAATGTAAAAAGTAAATAATGGCCTTTAGATATAAGCACTCAGATTGGTAAATTTAAATATTGTTATATATTTATAACTGCAGCCAGATTATTTGATAATGCCTGTCTCTGTTTACTATTATAGAATTCTTTGAATGTTTTCCTTCCATTTTATTACATTACGTTGCATGAAAGAGTGTAGAAATTTGAAATATGCTAATAAGTTTATAATACTCTAGTTCAAGATTCAGAGTGCATTCGCTATTGACAAGAACATTATAATTGCTTAAAGAGAGTGATAAAATGCTCAAATGTGAGAACTTGTCCACGTTTGGCAACTTGATTTTAAGACAAAAATGAGTCTTTTGATGATAAAAACCAAGTACACACTAGCCAAAAGGCTGAAACTAGGGTACTTAAAAATATGGGCTCCTAAATCCATGTTAAGGCACCTAAACATGCAGTCTGATTTCTCCCCTCCCCAGCCCCAAAGGAGCTCTTGCAAGTTCCTTCTGAAGTCAAAGGGAAATCAGGTGTTTGTTTAGGTGCCTAAATATGGAGTTAGACACCTATGTTTTGAGGCATCCAAATGTGAACATTTTTGGCTGCTGTTTCTAATAAAATGGAAGAAACACTTCAGTCTTATTTGAGTTATTTACACTCATAAGTAGACTTGAAAGGATTACATTTTTATTGGTAAATGTCAATAAACATCAATTTGATGATACTCACACCCACTGCCAAAATGAATATTTCCATCAATAATCATCAAAATTTACAGCTAGGCAAAGTAAGAAAAATGCTGTTTGAGAACTTATTAGAGCTGGATTTAAGGATATTTACTTTGTATATTTTGACAGGTGATGTTGACAATTTGTGTTTTAACATTTATAAAACTTTAGCTCTTTGTATCGCAACTTATACTACCATTAAATAATTGTCTGAAGTGCCCCATAATTTCCTGCAACTGTGAAAATGCAAATTGATAAAAATAAAAAAAGCTTAAAAATAAACATTAATATTATTCTTCAAAATTATAAAAATTGAACTCTACCAAGCCTATTCCTGGACCATGCTATCTAAGGGACAAATCCTGAACCTGTTGCTTCATGTGTATGGTACCCGAACATAGTTCTGCAGTATCCTTGCACTGTTAGCCAGATTCTGTAGGGGACAATTCCCTTTAGTAGCAGCTGTGGGGCTGCTATGCAGCCACTCATAGGCAGCTGCTGGGGTGTAACCTCTGAGGGAGCAAGTGTTTTATCTGAAGTTCCTGAATAAGAAGTCTCTGCAGCTGAAATCTGTGGTGCCAAGTGATAGGTAAACTGGTGGTAATGGACTCAAATACTGTGCTCCATGGGCATTTGGGGATGGAGAAGCAAGATCCATCCATCCAGATCTGCCCCCAACACACAAACGCATGTTTCTGTGACTGAGTCTTCCATCCTTGACTGCTGCACCTCTCTGCAGGCTTTTCTACAAGATCAGTAAAGGGCTGGTCAGAAGGGGAGAGGGCTCATTTCCACAAACTCCTTCCCCTCTTCTGTGCCTTAATGAGTGCTGCCTGCAGAGTATATGATAAGCTACTCCATGCTATGTAACACTGTATTCTAATCATTTCCAGTTTGGTTGGGCCAGTGGGGTTAAGGGGCCTGCCCACCCTGCAGGATATGACCCTAGATGCCTTACATTTTATTTAATATTCATCTTGTCTCCCTTTCTTCTTAATACTGACTTGTGTAATTAACTAAATGCTGTACAGTCATAGCACAGAATCATAGAAATGTAGGGCTGGAAGGGATCTTGAGAGGTCATCTAGTCCAGCCCTCTGGGCTAAGGCAGGACCCAGCATACCTAGACCATCCCTGGCTGCTGTTTGTCTAACCTGTTCTTAAAAAACTGGTGGTGGGGATTCTACAACCTCCCTTGGTAGCCTGTTCCACAACTTAATTATCCTTGTGTTTTTTTTTTCTAATATCTAATCTAAATCTCCACCACCACAGATTAAGCCAATTGCTTCTCATCATACTTTCAGTGGACATGGAGAACAATTGATCACCATCCTCTTTATAACAGTCCTTAACATATTAGAAGACTGTCATCAGGTTCCCCCTCAGTCGTCTTCTCTCAAGGCTAAACATGCTGAGTTTTTAAAAAACTTTTCTCATAGGTAAGAAACTTCTTAACCTTTTATCATTTTGGTTTCTCTCCTCTGGACTTCCTCCAATTTGTCCACATCTTTCTTCAAGGGTGGAATCCAGAACTGGACAAAATACTCCGGCTGATGCCTCTCTAGTGCCGAGAGGAGTGGGACAATTACCTCTCATGTTTTACGTATGATACTCTTGTTAATACACCCCAGAATTATATTAGTCTTTTTCACAACTGCATCACATTGTTGGCTCATCATTAAGGCTAAGATTTTGTCACGGATATTTTTAGTAAAAGTCACAGACAGGTCACGGGTAATAAAGAAAAATTCACAGAAGCCCATGACCTGGGCCTTACTTTTACTAAAAATATCCATGACAAAATGGGGACCTCAGCTGCGGGATCCCCAGACTGCCTGCAGAGACTGGGCAGCTGTGGGGGCCTGCTCTGAGGGTCCCCACCACCACCCACAATGGCTGGGAGTTCTGGCATCCCCCCTGGTGGCTGGGAGCATCGGGGTACCCCTGCCTCCTACAGTGGCTTGGAGCTTCAGGGGGTCCCCCGCTGCCCACTGTGGCCAGGAGCTACGGCTGCACTACCCAAGGCAGCTTGGAGCTTGGGGGACCCCTCCTGCCCGCTGTGGCTCAGCGCTGTGGGTGCCCCCACCGTCCATGGCACCTTGGAGCTCCAGGGGCCCCCCTACTGTCCATGGTGGCCCGGAGGTTCGGGGTACCCACACCTGGGAGTGGGGGAGCCCTGCAGCTCTGTGAATTCAGCTCCAGCGGTTGAGAGGTCACTGAAAATCATGGATTCTGTGACTTCCGCGACTGCCGTGAAAATTTTTTAGCCTTACTCATCAGAATCTATCTATGTGCATTACATTGTTGGCTCATCACAATCTGTTTGTGATCCACTATAATCCCCAGTCCTTTTCAGTGGTACTACTGCCTAGCCTCTTGTTTGACATCTTTGTAGTTGTGCATTTGATTTTTTTTCCTTCCTCATTGTAATACCATAGTTGCTGCAAGGACACTGTGAGTTAGGGTTTGGGAGGGTTTGTCTAGAAGATGATTTCCGTTTTAAGAACTGGTCTACAACAAATAACAATTTAATGGCCACTTCCCTAAAGTATTACCAAGTGAATCTTCCCACCTACTGGTCTTCTAAGTGTTAGTCCATGCCAGCACTTATGCTTTCTTCTTTTTAATTCCTTGTATTCCACGTTCTTTAGACTTATTTTTTAATACAATTGTTCAGGAATTCCAGAGGAAAATGTGAGAGCCTTTGCAGACAAAGCCACAATATTTATAACAGCCTTCAATGACTCTTCCCCATTTTAAGGACTGGGACGTACAACTGGTTGAGAATTTATCAACCAAATATTTTTGTCAGAAAGTTCTGATTCATTGAAACTCAAACTTTTCACAGGGAAATGTCAATTGCAATGAACTTTTCAATTCAAATGTTTGGGGAAAAAAGCTTCAAAATTGTTGAAATGTTTTATTCTGCCATTTTAAAAACAAAAACTTCCAGTTTTCTGGTTGGAAATTATCTTTTGTTATGAAATTTCAAGTAATTATAGTAAAGCCAAAAAAAAAAAAAAAACCCAACAACCTTGAAATTGAAAACATTGAGAAATTATTAAAACAAAGTGTTTTGATTTTGAAGAGTTTGATTTTTTTGTCCCAATTCAGGATGAGAATTTTTTCGACTGGGAAGTATTGTAGTAGGAATGTTATGCTGTCAGGGTTCCCTCCCCACTTTGAACTCTAGGATACAGACGTGGGGATCTGCATGAGAGACCCCCTAAGCTTATTTCTACCAGTTTAGGTTAAAAACTCCCCAGGCACAAATTCTTCCTTGTACCTTGGATTAGGTAATGCTGCCACCACCAAGTGATTTAGACAAACTCAGGGAAAGGTCCACTTGGAGTTTCTACTGCCTGCTAATATCCCTCCAAGTCCCCACACCCCCTTTCCTGGGGAGGCTTGAGAATAAACAAGATGAGCACAGACCAATCTTGGGTTTTTTTAGGACACTAAAAAAATCCCCCAATCAGATTCTAAAAGAAACAGAACTTTATTAGAAAGAAAAAAGGTCAAAGAAGCACCTCTGTAAAATTAGAATGGAAGATAATCTTACAGGGCAATCAGATTCAAAAATACACAGGATTTCCCTTTGGGCCACACTTTAAAGTTACAAAAAGAAAACCAGGAATACACCTTCCTCTCAGCACAGAGAAAATCACAAGCCAAAACAAAAATAAGCTAACGCATTCCCTTGCTAATACTTACTGATTCTAATGGAGTTGGATTGCTTGCTTCCTTGATGTGTGTCTGGCAAGCACACAGAACAGACAGACCAAAACCTCCCCGACCCCCGATTTGAAAGTATCTTGTCCTCTTATTGGTCCTTTTGCTCAGGTGCCAGCCAGGTTACCTGAGCTTCTTAACCCTTTACAGGTAAAAGGATTTTGTGCCTCTGGCCAGGAGGGATGTTATAGTACTGTATACAGGAAGGTTGTTACCCTTCCCTTTATATTTATGACAAATGCAGAAATATTACAGGTGGAAAATGGGTGGGAGTCTGAGGAAAGTGTCCAGTAAATCCAAACTGGTGACTGCTGTTGTTCAGAGAAAAAAATTCTTACAGTTTATCTTTGTCAATTGCTTAATAGAGCAAGGTATTTCTTAACATTTGCTGAATCAAAGCCTATTGAAGTGGGGGAGGTTTAGGTTGGATATTAGGAAAAGCTTTTTCACTAGGAGGGTGGTGAAACACTGGAATGCGTTACGTAGGGAGGTGGTGGAATCTCCTTCCTTAGAAGTTTTTAAGGTCAGGCTTGACAAAGCCCTGGCTGGGATGATTTAGTTGGGAACTGATCCTGCTTTGAGCCGGGGGTTGGACAAGATGACCTCCTGAGGTCCCTTCCAACCCTGATATTCTATGATTCTATGAAGTCGGAGTCTTTCGTTTAACTTCAGTGGCGTTTGGATCAGTCATGTAAAGAAGCCCCACAGTCGGACAGGTGTTCTGTGCTGCCCAGCACGGCTAAAGTCCAGTAAAGTCATGTTCTAAAGAATGGTACTTGTAGGTGCTATTACAAGGAGAATTGACATAGTAAATAAACAAATAAAATAAGAAAGAAAAAGGAAAGAAACAGTTCTGATAAGTGTTCACAGTGGCAGCTTTACTGGGATATCTGTATTTGTCTGCCCATGGTCGGTCTGTATCTGACTCTAGCTAGTATGGTCTAGGCACAGTTTGTACAACCAGCCTTTAAATTTACTGTGCCTTTCTGGGGCCGGAAAATTTGCCCCTGTGGTGACTATTTTCACCATGATCTTTCACGCAGCCTCTTGTTTTCAGTGTCCCTGATGGTTTGCACTGGTGGTTCAAAAACCCTCAAAGTTTTATCCTCTGCTGCAGGTGGATTCTCTCAGATTTTGCAGTCAGATAACCAGGTTGATCTGCATTTTGGGCACAATCCTCTTTGTTCACCCAGAGTGATTCTCCATGAATTCATAATGCTGAGTAAAGATTTCTTCAAGAGGCTTTGTTTCTGGCTGTGAAATGTGGCTTATTGTTTTGAGGGCTATAGTCTCCCTGCAATAAAGAGGATAAGATGCTGTATAATTATACACTTGAGAAAACTGTGCATTGAAATAGGGTTTAGACATGATCCTTTCATGGCACAGGCCTAGCTAATTCACTGGTCAAAGGAAGTAATGAGTTCATTTTCAGTGCACAGCTGTTGGTAAGATTAGAACGTGAATTTTATGTCTTTTTTGTGTGTGTGTATGTTTGGTAGTTACTGCATTAGGTTAAAAAAAATCAAACAATGCTGATAACTGCATCTGGGGGTAGATGGTTTATAATACACATAATAATAGAAGGCAACTTCTTGCCAACATGTAAAGTCATAATTTTTTTTTTCAAGCTAGAGAAGATATTCATTTATAATGCTGCTTTCATAGCTGGAACAATTTAGTGAACCAGTATCAATGTGAAGTGCAGTACATATATTCACATGCACATCAGTCATCTCCTATGGATCACGAACCAAAACCAGAAAGAATTTTGCTCTCCTGTGGTAAATCAATCCCTTCAATTTTTTGCACAGAAGGAGCAGACAGTGCATATCTTCAATTACTCAAGAAACAGCTCATGTTAAACTGCAAAAAACCTCCAAAGAACCCCACCCATCAGATTGTAGGCCTGATTTTCCATTGCCTTGTACCTGGTACAGTCACTTAAGCCTGTGCAAAGTAGGTGTAAAATACAGGCATCCGGATCTAGTAGCATTTTACACCAATGCTGCACAAGTGTATATTACTCCACTAAGCAGTGAAGAATCAGACTCTCTTGGCTACACTCACTGATGTTCTGCACCTTCCGCAGTCATTTAAACCAGTGCAGAGTGTAAATTTCTACCATTGTTATGTTTGTTGTTCAGTAGAACACAATCATTTTAATTTTAGTACAAGTAGATCAAAAATAATGAGAAATACCTCTCTCTACATCCAGAAAAAAATAAAGGACCCCAGTTCTAAGATGTGTTTGGGACATTTTTTATGTAAATATCATGTTCTGTGTATATAGAAAGAGTGCAAGTAATGATTTTTCCTCATGTGTATAAGAGATACTTTTGTGGAATTATTAAATTCCTTTTTTATAACAGTAGCCAGAGACCTCCAATTCATGAGGATATAATTGTGAGAGGTGTAAACCAGCAAAGAAGTACTCTCTCTTGCCCTAACAATGACCTGCTGTACCCTTAATGAATGAGAGGGGAAAATATCAAGTGGATGTTTGTTCAAAAAGCAGGCTGCAAATTACTGCATCACCATAGAGACAGCTGTTGTGATCTTGCATATTTATTTACCTTGCTATTCAACCCAAACTCTGTATGGCCGTTACCCCGAAGTGACACGTGCACACACTGCTTCAGATAGGTGGACCTCTTTCTTAAGAAAACAAACACATACCAAGACATGTATGTCATGTGAACACCTACTCATTTTACAATGTTTTGATGGAAAAATATCCATAGGATACTGACATCTATTCCCCCTGCAAACAAAACAAAACACAACATTGCTGTTTCTAGTTCTGGTGGCAGAGGACCCAGGTGCTGAGAGTGGCCTTTCTTGTCTCTCTTTTCTTGAGTCATTCAGTTTGATATCACTGTGACATGTTTGTCAGGGCTGATCACATCCTGTCTTTCCCCCAGCTGTGTGGTACCGAGTAAGGCAGAAATGTGCACAAGAAGGGAATTTGTACTTGATTGTGCAGTCTTGGGCTGAATGGACCCTGACGCTATCATCTGCCACTATGCACAGAGCAATGCCAGAACAGTTATGCTTTGAGGTGGTGCACAGGGGACCAGCAAATGGGCAAACATTATTCTGAATAAGGAGGGCCAGTGGAAGGCTGTGCCATCTCCCTGGCCATGCAGGAGCTAAAGGTGCATTAGGCAAATGATGTTTTGGTCTGCTAAAAGCATGGTTCAGTTCCTGCTCTGCATAAACATGTGCATTGACCAGGGATGTTAGCTCTACTGTTGGCAATGGTGACCAGAAGCCACGCGGTACTTTGGAGCCATGGCTGGTTAAACCACTGTGAGAACTTACATTGGCTATGATTTTTGTTTTATTTAACTTGCCTGCTCCCCGCCAACTGAAGCAAGAGGTGCAATCACCTTATTTCTTTTAACACTCACAGTTTGACCCTCTTTTCATGAGATTTTCACAGAGGTGGTTAGTCCTGATGGACCTTAGCAATGGCACAGAATACCGCATAAATAAGTATTTGGCCAGATTTTATTTTCATCTCCAAAGTAACTGACCTATATGGGTTGCTATGACAGTTTTTGACACATCAGTGGTACTTGCATCATACTTGTATCTTCCAGGATGTCTGATTTTACTTCTGATGTCAGTACTCAGGGTCTTTCTGGATGCGTATGCCTAAGACGATGATCACACTGTGCACGACCACTAGCTGTTCAGCAATGGGTAGAAGAATGTGGAGCTGTGATGAGAGCAGGGCACCTCCCTTGAGCATAGCATGCTTCTATCAAACACACTGGTTACAGTGGTGAGCCAGCTACACTTTCCATCATTTTCCTACTGCTTATCAGTCAAATGTTTACTGCTTTCCTGGCTCCACCTGGGATTCCTACGCTCTCAGCATGAAGATGTGTGGCACAAAAAGCTTTACTATTTGTGCACATTTTCTGCACTGCCTTAGCCATTTTGCCAATATTTCTATGTGTTGAGATGATTGGGACACAAGGGGTATCCGTCTCTCCTGAGTCTGCTTATTGGTGGTTAGCGTTCTCTCTCATTCAGCTACCTGTCTTCTTTTGTTAACCTTGTCAGTACTAGTGTACACCCAGCACACACTCAGCTTTGTCTCTCTGTTCTTCAATTATAATAAGCCTGGTCAGTAATATTCCTGAGCTAACCAGAGTGAGTTATTGTGACTTTAGAAGGAAATTTCTTCCTTTCCAATCTCCTTGAGATTGAAGTCAGTTTAGCAGGTGAACAGAAATCTGGTTAAGAAGTTTTCTAGAAGTCCATATCACAGCTGGCTGGCAGACTGCATGCTATCATTCCAGTTTTCTTGATCTGTTTGTAGATCTTTATGAGGGCAAATTTGATTGAATTTAGACAATATTGTTATGGTGGGAGTCACTAGATGGCACTGTCAGACAGACTAACACAGTCTTTTTCTTAGAGTGTGAGGACTGTTCAGAATTTGAAAAAATGCTTGTATTGTTGATGTTAGTTTTGGGATGTAGAGATCCTTTATGGGTGGAGCTATGGCAAGTAGCAACAGAGTTTGATCTAATTTCTCTAACTAGAATCAATTCTTGAGGCAAAGTTGCTTCCTAGGATCTGGACAGTGGTGCCTTGGCTGAGATGCTTGAAAGAGGGGGTTGTCTGCATGCTGTTTGTGGCCACATCTGTTGAAGGACTGATGCGTATATTTAGTGGGCAATAAAAAAGTTGCACTGAAAATAGACTGAGACTCTGTGTTGCTGATTTCTTCTCTAATGAGAAGCTGACTTGCAAGGCCTCAGCATCACTATTGCTTGACAGAGAGGTGACAGTACTTATTTTGTTCTTTTTAATACAGCAGTGGTGTGGAAGGAAGCCTCAAAAACACTTATGTATTTATAACGTGTATGTAGGACTGTGTATACAGCTACAGCATGTGTGTGTATCTATAACTGAGTTTAAATGGGTGTCCTCAATAGAAATTTGAATACTTTTAAAGTAACAAAATCTTTTGAACCCTACTAGTAGAGTAGCACTTTCATTTGAAACCAGGTTTTGATATCTTCATCATATTTCTGTATCGTGGGTATTTTTTGCTTCTCACATTTGCTTCTTAAACTTTGATCTGAGATATGTAGCATAGATTTTAGATGTATAGGTTTTAAGACCAGAGGGGACCTCTATGGTCATGCTGTCGGACCTGTGCAACACAGGCTGTGTTGATCAAACTGAGCATATTGCAGCAGCAAAACATCACTGGTTGCTCCTACATTAGTGTCGTCTTGTGAAATTGCTACACTTTGACTAATCTTTCTCTGAATAACATGAGGTCTGATTCTGGAGCCACCAGGGACAATTAGTACCTATTAACTTCAATGAGGACTACTTGTACTCAACTGCTGCAGAATTTGGCCACAATAATATAGCCCCATTCCCATGTGCTCTTTAAAAAAAGAAAGAAAAACAGTTGAGGAAAAAAACTTAGCCCTTTGGGGAAAAAGGCAGATTTTGTCTACTCTCCTCTTAAGGGAAATATAACACCAGGATTCGTGTTACTAGGTGTGACTTAATGAAGTCAACTGGCTCAAAACTGAATAGAATGGTGCATCCACTGGGGATCAACTGGTTCAGCAGAGCGGTCAATTTCCTTTAATGTAATAACTGCGCAAATAAAACAATAGGGATTTTTCCTCTTTCCATTATTTAGCAAAGTTATTTGGATTTAAGCAAAAATTTTTTGAGTATATAAGATCTCATTTTATAGAGCTAGGGTCAAATCTGGCCTGATGTAATGTATTTTATTTTTCATGTGCCCATCACCTTAGTATCAAAGCCATCAAACACTGACTTCCCTGAAAATATACACGTGTGTAAGGTGAGGAGTATTTGGCCCTTTTGCTCCCCTTCTGCACTTGCAGAAGTAGGAGGGAATTTACTCACACAAGTGGCTCAGTTATTCCTGAGCTAGAATATTATATATTAGTTTATAGAGCCCCCAAATGTGATAGGTGCTTCACATACAACATCAAAGGGCATCTTCCCTGCCCCCAAGAACTTATATCTAGGTTAGTGTTTCTCAGCTGGTGGGTTGCAAGCCCTATGGGGTCACAAAAGGCTACGTGGTGTGTGTGGATATTTGTGAGGCACTGAAAATGTCATAACTATCTAGAGCAATGGTTCTCAAACTCTAGTAACTCGAGGACCCCTGTTTTGATTTAAAATTTTGCCGTGGACCCCCAAGCCCTCCCGCTCAGCCCAAGGCCCCGCCTCCCTCCACCTCTTTCCCCAACGCCCCAGCCCTGCCCCACCTGTTACCTGCCTCTTTCCACTCCCTCCCCCGAGCACCCTATTCCCCCTCTTCCCCCTCCCGCCCAGCACCTCCTGCATGCCAGGGAACAGTTATTCCCCAGTGTGCAGGAGGCACTGGGAGGGAGGGGGAAGTGTTGATCAGCGGGGCCCTGAGAGTCCCTGGAATACCCTCCCGGACCCTCAGAGGTCCATGGACCCCAGTTAGAGAAACACTGATCTAAAGCAAAGAAAACGCCGCTCCCTGCAGAACCTTACCCTTCATGGTCACGTCAACTTCTGGAAATATACACACATTATATAGGCTTATATTGTTATTAGTGATACATTTTTACTATTATTTTTGTAGTAAATATATGGGGGGTCATGAATATTTTTTACTTTGAATAAGGGGTCAACAACCTGAAAAAGTTGAAAAGCACGGATTTAAAGGTCAGCGGAAGAATGACTTCTCTTTGTGTAGGGGTGTCAAGTCATGTGCAAGCCAGCTCATCTCTTGCTAACACACTCTTCTCTCAGTACTTGCCTTCTCTTTTTCCTTTTGTGCAGGAGACTGAGAGAGGAGGGAGGGAGTGTGCTGAGTGAAGATTGATCAGCTGTGCCTCTTGTACATTGGATAGGTTGTGGAAAACCTCTACATGCCACTTCATTAATGTTTTTGTCACCTTTGCCCTGGTTAAACTTCCTAATTTATCTAAAAATAACTGGAGTGTAATTCATTGACATTTGGAAAGAAATATTGGCTTGATCATCATTTCTATGTTCATTCATATCTGTCTGTGTTTGACTGCCCTTGGTGTGAACTCTGTGGATTATGGATCTAGGAATTTGTTTTTTCATACAAATAAATATGTCTAACTTTTAAGTTCTTCATAGCAAGGCCTTTGTCTTCATCTCTTTGTACATTGACAAGCACAGTGGGCCCCTGATCCAAACAGGGCCTCTCGGGGTTACTGTATTATAAATATTTCATACTGTAGCAGGCTTCACTTGGGGGCTGGCAGGCTCAACATTCCCCAAAGTCCTGGGATGGCCTTGCTGGGCACTCAGAGGGCCTGGCGGCTGAGTTACAGTTGATTGTTCCCCAGGTTTTCCTGGTTGAGCAAAGTGGGAGAGATCGGGAGGCACACTTTTCTGGGCACACTTCTCAAAGAAGCTACCAAGACTACATGTGCCCTGATGGAATGGGTTGTGACTCTTCTAAGAGAGTCTATATTAGGTCACTTATAACATTGTCTAATGCAGCTTGTAATCCAGTTAGAAAATCTTTGGGTCAAATGTGTTGACCTGTCATTTCTTCTGCATAAACTACAAATAATCTAGGGGTGATTCTAAATGGTGTAGTTCCATTAATGGAAGAGGAGGTGGAGAAAATGCATGGAGGGGCTTGAGGAGCAGTTGTGGACATGGCAGAGTTTCAGAGCCTTCCAAACTATTGTGTCTGCTCATGTACCCTAGAATTTCATTTACTCATTTGCTGCCACAGTGCACTTGTGATGGTTGAGTTGTCCAGTGTTTATATTTTGTGCTTCTCAGAATCAAGTGTATTAGACTGGGCAATATCAAGTGTATAGAGATAATTACATTTGAATATCCCCCAAAGCAGGGACTTTCCCTCCAGGCTTCCTTTCCCCACTCTTCAGCCAAAGATCCTCCCCTTGCTTCAAACTATGTTTTGTGGGGATCCAGTGGCTCTTTACCACCCTTCCCAGACAGATGACAGCTTGCCACCTCTTGGGTCTTCAGATCGTCAATGCAAAACTTCTTGGTGCTGATCTTCTCCCACTCCCCATCGCATCAGCTGCTGTCCCTTAAGTACCCAGGTCTCCCTGACTCCACCATCCTTGGCAGAATGAAGATGCGAGAATGACAGCTTGGTAAGCTAGTAACTCTAATAGATAGGGTCTGAAAAGTAAAGACAAAGGAACTTGTGTCTGAGGTAGAGGACAGGGAGCCAGTGGAAGGTTGCAAAGATGAGTGGTGTTGGAGGTGATGTCACAGCAATGGGCCAGGAAACAGCAGCATTTTGAATGGACTTACGGGAGCAAAGTATCAGGCACTTAGGCCAGAGAAGTGTACATTACAGTAACTGAGATGCAAGATATTAAAGGCCTTTGCAGTCTGGACAGACAGAAAAGGCTGAATCTTTGGAAATATTACAGAGTTAAAAGTGGCAACACTTAGATACGGTGTGGACATGAGGGTCAAGAGGACTGAGTCAAAGATGAGACACAGATTATGGGTCTGATTGACTTGGAGGAGGATGCTGGCATCCACATCTATGGTGGAGAGATGGAGGCTTGACTGGTTGGGAAGGGAGATCAAAAGCTCTGTCTTGGCCATGTTAAGCTTTTGTTGTCAGCTTGAGCTCCACAAAGTTATGTCAAGAAGACAGGCCAAGGTGCAGGAATTAGTGGAGGAAGATGGGTCTGTCGTGGGCAGATAAATTTGTGAGTCATTGGACTAAAGATAGTATTTGAAGCCATACATAAGAGCACCTGGGGTGGGGTGTGGTGAGAAGAGAGAGAAAAAGCCAAGGACTGAAAGACGGAGAGGAGGAGCCACAAATAAATGCAGACTGTTATAAGTTATCCATGGACAATTCATGAACTGAAAAATAGGTTACTTTCAAAAAATACAAATTATTCACTCAGCCCTAAAAGCCAATAAGTTTAATTTACAATTTATTTCCTAGATAATTCCTGGAATTTGCTGTTATGTGTTGGCAGGAGTTTCAGCATTCTGGCAAAAATACACTCTATAGCTTATCTGCTCAAACTTTTGAATTGCAGATTTGCTGAATCCTTTCAAATAGAATGTCTTCCTTTGAGTTATAGCAGCTGCGTCTAGTTATTTCATTCTCGTTGTGACTTGTGGTGCTGCAGTGAAACAGCATAATGACACAAAATGAGGCTATTAGCACTCAAAGGAGAGCATAGTTTTCTGGATCAAATATGACTTACTGCATCTGGTTTGGTAACAAGTTCCCAATTAAGGTTTATTACAGGAGATGCCTGTCAATTTTATGAGACAATACTGATTAGTTGGTTCTGGAATGGTAACTTCTTTTCCTTGTGTATTTTTAAAAAAATTAATGATCACAGAAGGTGCCAGATTGACACCCCTGAAATCTGGTATCTGCAGAATCAGTGAAAAAGCAGCAGCAGTTCCAGTGTGGCTCAATCCTGATCTTGAGAGGCCATCTGTAGGGGTAAGAGGATAATTCAGTCTCCAAGTCCATTTGATTCTTGGCCTGTCTGAGACCCCCACCAAGAGGATCAGTTGCTGTGGACTTGTCCATTAAGTCTAGACACTGATTTGTGTCTCCAGAATGAAACTTGGACTAACATTCTTTACCCAGGCACCATACAGCTATTGGATGGTAATAGTTTTTGAACATGTCCATCTGGGCTGCCTTCAAACCAGTGACCAGAAGGTGAAAGGCTCAAATTCCTTGTCACTCTCTTGTGCCATCCAAGGCATGAGCAGTTCTTGTGTTTATGTGTACTTGTTCTTATGTCTTTTGGTGGGATATTGAACATACATCTTTCCATAGATTGCTGTCCAGGTAATGAAGACCATCAAAAAAAGTGCACTGAGTAACACCAAATAATCACTGAAAACAAACCAAACAGAAGGTAATTTTAAAGACATAAACAATCTGTTGGCCACATGACAAGAAAAAATATGGAACTAGGACTCTGGTTTTAATGGCTTTGCAATGAATGGCAAACTTAGCAAAGAACGCCCAAAGAGGACATAAAGGTGGAATTGGAGCCTTTGGTCATATTTGGCCTGGGTCGGGGCTGCCTTCTGACACTTTGTCCTATGGTAGAATGATGGTGATGCATTCTGTAAAAAATATAACTATCATACTTGGTTTAACTTGTGTGATTTCCAAGATTTACTTAATTTTTAGAATATTTGTAAAGAGTTCCATGGGCATAAGCTAATTCTGGCAAAATGGGAGATTTTATACATATAAATGGTATATGTAAATGTCCATCTCCTCTTGCCGTTATCTCCATCCTTCTGCCTGCAACAGGTCTCTTCTAATTGGTAACAGGGCTTGATCCTTCGTTCCATCAATGCCTGCACTGCACTGTTTGGTACCCTTGTGGTGGAGTATTCTGTGTTCCAAAAATGCTAACCAGGGGTCTGAACTGGAAGAAACAGCCTTGTGTACCAATCCTTTAGCTGTTTTCACAGCTGATTCCACCCAACCATTACTGTGTGGGTGTGCTGGGGAGGAGGTGGCAAACTGCCATTTGTGTACCAATTCTTTGAATTCTTCCAAGGCAAATTGAGGTGGCATTCAGTTTACCAGTCAATGACCTGCTTGTTGCATCAGGCAGGACACTGACCTCCCAAAAATTTGAACCGTAGTTCACTGTCATCAAATACTGCTTTTCCTTAAGATAAACAAGTATGCTCTCACCTTTTCCCATGGTTGAGTGGGATGCTCATGTGGTAAGAGTCTCTTTCAGCCAGTGGTTATCACACAACCAGTAGGTGTGTCACCCTACTATCAAGGAATGGAGTTGTGTATTTATTCCCGGCCAATAAATGCACATTCATGCCCATCTAAGACAGCTGCCAAAGGCCCAGGTGTGAGGCATGTATTTTTTGCATGACATCCTTATGTAATGAGGTGGGGACCACAGCTTTCTGCCCTTGAAATATGATTCCATCCTGCACACTCAGCTCATCCTTAATTTGAAAATATGGTTTTGCTCTTAGTGGTACTTGGCTTTTGTCTTCTGGCCACCCTGCTGGTATCTCTGTCTTGACTACCTGTCTTTGGATGTCCTTTTTCATAGTCTCTCTGATTTCCATGAGCTTTGCTGTTGAAACTGGGAGAGAGTGCAGCATATTAATGGATTCAATGTTCTGATCCCTTTCCTTCATCTCACTGATGCTGGATTTTTATGCTGTGCTCATGGTGTCAGTTAACACCAGTAATAATCCTGGATAACATCTGATATGTACCTGGTAATGCTGGAAATGCATCAACATACGCGGCCATCTCTTTGGAGCAATAAGGAAGAAAATTTCCCATGATTGTCTCTAGGGGTTTGTGGTCTGATTACACTATTATTGGGTGGCCATAGGTGTACTAATGGAGTAGCTCCACTCCAAATATGCCAGCCAAAAGCTGTTTCTATTTGGGTGTGATGGTATACCAGGTCTTTATGGCCCCCTACTGGATGCCCTGCTGCTCTCCTACAGCCTGCCCTAGGAAACAACTTTCTGAGAGGAAAAGAGCAGTGAGTATTAGAGCTCCAGGCTTGCCAAGAGAAGCCATTTTGGGAACTATTGAGATCTGGTCCTCCAGCAACTAGAAGGGCTGGGGATCAGCAACAGCTAGTCAAGGCCCAGGAGGTTGAAATAAAAGGAGCTGCCTGCTGCTAGCAAGGCAGTTTCTGACAGGGGCCTGTGGAAGATGAGGAGAGATGATCCTTAGGCCACCGCCAAAGAAACCAGGTCAGGGCAAGGGCCTACTGGTGGCCACAGCTGCTTACTATCCACCACCACAAACTTCAGTTGGTACTGTCTGTTATTTTTGGGGTTAGCTACTTTGAGGTCACATTTTCCTACGAGCTGCATTATGCTCTCATTGTACATTATTAGATTGTGCCTGCTCTTTGTACTGGATGTATTCAAATCCAATTTACCCAGAGGAATCACATTGCAGGGGGTCCTGCTATCCATTGCACATTGCAGGGGGTCCTGCTATCACTAGGGCAACCTCCGTGACTTCTTCAGGGGCCAGTGTGGCTGACCCCAGGGCTGCCCAAGCAGCTGGCTCTGGGGCCAGCTGCTCAGGTGGCTCCTTGAACAGCCACACCAGCCACTGCTGGAGCGGCCCGGGGGACAGCCACACCAGCCGCTGCTCCGGTGGCCCCTGGGCAGCGGTCCCCGACTAGCTGGAGCAGCCGCTGCTCCTGCGGCCCAGGCAGCGGTCCCTGGCCGGCTGAAGCAGCCGTGGTCTGCTGGCCCGGGCAGCTGGTGCTGCTGGCCCTGGGCGCCTCCCTCCCCCAAGAAGCCTCTCTTCTCAAGTGCCCCCTCCCCAGATTTAATCATAGGTATTTTTAATATAAGTCATGGACAGGTCATGGGCCTGAATTTTTGTTTATTGCCCATGACCTTTCCAGCACTTTTACTAAAAAATACCCATGAATAAATCGTAGCCTTAATAATTATACACTCTGCATCTATTAATCTGACAAATATTTCAGTTACCCAAGAGAAGTTAAAGTCTGGCCATATAAGATATGTTACCGTCCCATTATAAAATAGTTACACTTGTAGCGACAGATTCTTCTACCCTGACTCACACTGAGTATTCCATAAGTCTATGAGGACCTCTGCTGAAGTCTATTGAGCTACTCTCAGAGGAGGAACTCTGTGAAAACTGGAAGAATCTCTCTCCCTCAGGCCACCAAGCAAGGCTCCTCTTCCCCACACTCTTTTAGCATCTGCTGCAATCTTCTGTCTACCCAAGACTTCCAGAGTTCCTGCGTGTGTACTTCTGGGACTGTCTCATGGAGCCTATGGCCATTCATAATTTATAATAGTAAAACAGAAAAGTTTCCCCTCTCCTCCTTCCTTGGTCCTGTGTTGCTGATGCTCCTGCTCTTGCGTTCATGACCATCACAGGCCATGTTTTAGACCACTTATTTCTATTATACATTTTTCTAAATCCAAATCTGATTATTCTGGAATCACAGGACATCAGAGTTTGTGAATCTAATATGTGAGGACTTCCCTAGCCCAATGTGCTCTGGCATGCCTCAGGCTGCAGCATAGTTAAAGGGTGGAAGGAGCAGCAGTGAGACCCAGAGTAGTTTGCTGGACCCCACTTCTGTAGGATCTGGATAGGCTTTTTCCCTTGAAGAAGCCTGACAGGGGGATTTAGTGCTGAGCAAGTCTTCTCCAAAGCAATGAGCATGGAGAAAGTATACAGTGACCACCTGAAGATCTCAGAAAGGGTAGAAGACACACAGCCACTCCTGAAGAGGTCGGGGAAAGGGCAAAAGCCACCGGACCTCACAGAAAATTGTCTTAGCCAAGCATGGAGCCATGGAGCTAAGGGGTAAAGGTGGGGAAAGAACATCTGGAAGGGAAGTTCCTGTTTTGGAGGATATTCAGACTTGATTATCTGAATGTGCCTGATATTGCATACTCTAATCCACCTGATTATGAGGAGCCCAAAATCCAAATGCTGGACAACTGGCCCACCGCACGTGCATCATGGCAGCAAACAGTTAATGAAATTCTAAGGTAAATAAGCAGAGAGACAGTAGTTCCACTCTCAGTATGTTTACACTGCAGCTGGGATTATGCCGGTGTGAGTAGACAGACACACGCTAGCTCTGCTTCAGCCAGTGTACTAAAAATAGCAGGATAGCTGGGGGTAGACTAAGCGGAGGCTCAGACTAGCTGCTGGAGTATGTTCTAGTGGGGTCTGGGTGTGTTTGTATGCAGGCAGCTAGCCCTAGCTGCTGCTCATACTACCCCCAGCTACACTGCTCTTTTTAGCATGCTAGTTTGAGTAGAGCTAGCACATCTGTCTATCCATGCTGGGAAGCATGCTTCCAGCTGCCATGTAGATGTATCCTATACTAAGCACTTCAAGGGACTGTGTTCAGTACAGTTACCATGTGTTAGAGCTCAGGTGTTCCTAGGAAGCTTTGAAGTTCTAGCCATGTTCGTAAAGGCTCCTTTGGTGCTCATTCCACGTTCTCCCAGTCCCTCTTCCTCTCAGTCTGTTTGATGATCAAGCCTCAGCTCATACCCACACCAAGAAACGTTGAGAAAAGGTTCCCACCCAGCTGCTGGCTCACCCATCCATGTTTGTTATGTCGTATGAAAGCTGGTTGAAGCTAAGCAGAAGCCATGTTTTTATTTCTTTAATAAATGTAAGTACAGACCCTTTACATGAATAAAAGTAAAAGTCAGTCCTGGGAGGTTTTTAAACCTCCCAGAAATAGTCCCCACACCTCAGCCAAAGTTAATGCAGCCAGAATTTCCATGGAAAGCATCCTCAGTATGGAGGAGTTTTTGCCAGCAAGTGTACAGATAATGACTTTTCAGTCCCCTCTTCTCTTGTGCTTCAGCTGCTTTGTGACAGGCTTGATGGGGAGGGGAGGCAGTTGTGAGGCTTTGAAATGATGTCATAAACTTTGTTCAGGAGACGATCACCACAGCTTTCCAAAAGCCTTTGACAAAATCCCTCACAAGGGGCTATTAAGGAAACTCAGCAGTCAAGGGGCGAGAGGTAAAGTGCTCTTGCGCATTAGAAACTGGCTAAGAGTAAGGAAAAAATGATCTATTTTAAACATGGCAGAAAGGTTAACAGGGAGGTTTCCCAAGGATCTGTATTGAGGTTGGTTCTGTTTAATTTATTTATTGATGATCTAGACAAGGGGGTGAACAGTGAGGTGGGGGACCTGACATAGCTAGGTGAATGGGCAGCACAATGGCAAGTGAAATCCATTGATGACAAATGCAAGGTAATGCCCTCTGGAAGGTATTATTTACACACTGGTGGTTTTCAAATGAGCTTTAACTAGTCATGAATAAAATCTGGGGATCACTGTAGACAGCTCCATGAAGTCCTCTGCTCAATATGCAGCAACAGTCACAAAAAGCACCCAAATGTTAAGATATATGAAGATGGGGATAGAAAGTAATATTGAGAATATTATACTGCCATTATGTAAATTGCTGGTATGCTGTTACCTGGCATAGTGTGTTAGGTTGAAACAACTGATCTCAGAAAGAACATAGCAGAAACAGGAGGAGCAGATTTGGAGACAAGTAATGAGAATAATTAGAGAAATAGAAAAACTTTCATTTGAAAGGAGAATGAAAAGACTGGGACTATTTAGAGAGGACATGCTTAGGTATTATGATGATCAATTGCACAGAAAACCCCCTAAAATTGATTAATAAGAGGGGACATGATAGAAGCATATAAAATACTGAAACGGAAGAGAAAGTAAATCAGATAATCTGCTTACTCTTATCAAGAACAAGGGAACTGCCAATGAAAATGAAAGGCAATACATTTAAAGCTGATAAAAGGAAATATTACTTTTTTACACAATGCACATGTAACTCTTATGTATGTGGAACTCTTCACCACAAGACATCACTGATTCTGTGATCACAGCAAGATCCAAAAAAGGACTATGGACAGATCCTCAACTGGTGTAAATCAGTATATCTCCATTAGAGTCAATAGAGGTATACCCATTTAAACCTGCTAAGGATCTAGTCCTTGTTACTTTCACAGAGAATGAAAACATTCACATTCACATTAGATAGATATAGGATGACCACTAACTGACAGAACTGAGGAAGAAGCTAGTTCCCTTTAGAATGCCATCATTGGAATTTTTGTACTTTCCTCTGAAATTGCACAGGCCATTCTCAGAGACTGGATACTGGATTAGACGGATGACTGGTTTGATCCAGTATGGTGGTAATTATATCCTATCACTGGGCAGAACCTCAGTAAGGCCTGGGGTGGTATATATTACAACATACACCTTCTCACTGGGTAGGTTGCATAAATCAACTTTAAATATTCTGTCTTTAAAAGGAAAATAAACTAAAAAAATTGGTACTTTTTAAAGCCTGCAGTATGTTCCTCCTCCCTGACTACAACATTGTAGCTGAAAGATGGAGGTTAACAGGAAAGGAAATATCTGTACAATTTTTCCTGATTTTTTCCTGATATAACTTCTTACAGAGACTAATGGACCTGGTGTGACAGATTCAGCATCTGTGAGTTTCCCAAACTATCACACCTGGCGTCAGACATATATAAAGCCTTGTTTCACACAGCACAGATGCATCACTTAAGTCAGTCATGAGTGGGATGAGGTGTGGGGGACAGAGAGAGAATGTTTTACAGAAACTTGGGACTTAGGGAAAATATTGGACATGGAAAAAGAGCCATGATGGACTGCACTTCTCTAGCTGTCAAATGTGGCTTTGAAGCTGCTATGGCTTGGAAGTATACCAGGACGTCCAGAAAAAGCAGTTTTTCATCTCCAAGTACTAACTTTTTTTCTGATGAGTTTTTAAGTCTTTTAAACTTCACCCCTACAAGAAAAAGAGAGTAATTTGAAAAAATTGCTTTTTATAAACAAAGTTCTGTTCCTTACCAACCAAGGTAACTGTAAAACTGTCTAAGCACCAAGGGAGCTGGACAGCTAAAGAAAGTGAAATAGCAGATAAGAGAAACTCTGGATATCAATATTTTCATAGTTGGGTTCCCAAAAATATTATTTGGTTTATTAATCTGTATTACAATAGACTTTGGAGGCCCTAACCAATAGCAGGGATCAGTTCTGGGTCCGGTTCTGTTCAATATCTTCATCAATGATTTAGGTAATGGTATAGAATATACTGATAAAGTTTGCAGATGATACCAAGCTGGGAGGGGTTGCAAGTACTTTGGAGGATAGGATTAAAATTCAAAATCATCTGGACAAACTGGAGAAATAGTCTGAAGTAAATAGAATGAAATTCAGTAAGGAAAAATGCAAAATACTTGACTTCAGAAGGAACAATCAGTTGCACACATAAAAAATGGGAAATGACTGTCTGGAAGAAGTACTACAGAAGGGGATCTGGGGGTCATAGTGGACCACAAGCTAAATATGAGTCAATAGTATAACACTGTTGCAAAAAAAGCGAACATCATTCTGGGATGTATTAGCAGGAGTATTGTAAGCAAGACATGAGAAGTAATTCTTCCGCTCTACGCTGTGCTGATTAGGCCTCAGCTGGAGTATTGTGTCCTGCATGCCACATTTCCGGAAAGATGTTGACAAATTGGAGAAAGTCCAGAGAAGAGTAGCAAAAATGATTAAAGGTCTAGAAAACATGACCTATGAGGGAAGACTGAAAAAATTGGTTTGTTTGGTATGGAAAAGAGAAGACTGAGAGGGGACATGGTAACAGTTGTCAAGTATATAAAAGATTGTTACAAGGAGGAGGGAGAAAAATTGTTCTTAACCTCTGAGGATAAGATAAGAAGCAATGGGCATAAATTGCAGCAAGGGAGGTTTAGGTTGGACAATAGGAAAAGCTTCCTAACTGTCAGGCTGGTTAAGCACTGGAATAAATTGCCTAGGGAGGTTGTGGAATCTCCATCACTGGAGATTTTTAAGAGCTGGTTAGACAAACACCTGTCAGGGATGGTCTAGATAATACTTAGTTCTGTCATGAGTGCAGGGGACTGGACTAGAGGACTCTCGAAGTCCCTTCCAGTCCTATGATTCTATGATTGTCCTAGGTGCAACACAAAATAGCAGATAGTCCAGCCCATAATGAGCTTACAGTCTAAATAGACAAGACAGTGGGAGAAAGTGTTACAACATCTAAGCCAAAGATTGGAAACTGAGTCTCAGAGAAATTAAGTGGCTTTCTCAAAGTCACCGAGGAAATCTTAGCTGGGAGCTGAACCCAGAACACCTGAATCCCACTACATTAGCCACACGCCCAACCTTCCTCCCAAAAAGCAAGAGTGCCTAAAACTAGATGCCTAATTCCATATGCACATTCATAAGTGCATTTTAAATAAGATTTTCCACATGTACTGAGCACCCACCATTTCCCATTGACTAAATCAGAATTGTGGGTGCACAGCACCTTTCAACAGCCGGATATTTATCCAGGTGCCTACATATGAATGTAAGTGCCTCACTCTAGGCACCTATCTCTGAAAAGTCTCCCTTATCCTTTCTTTCTCTCAGCGTAGTTCCCTCGCTGTTGGCAGCTTCTTTGCAATTGGTAGGAAGAGACTATTTTATTCCTTCCCTCATCTCCCACCACTGTCTTTCCCCCTGACATTACACAATGTTTAATTTAGTTCTTAAGCTCTGTAGGGCAGAGATCCTTGTCTTCTATTTAGGGAGATCCTTAGCACACCTTTGGGCACTCATTGAATTAATGAGCAATGATAATGTTATATGACAAGGAAGACAATGGCTGTTAGGCCAACAGGACCTGCAACTTTCTAATTCAAAGGAGAAAAATTCACTACCCCTATTGTTGAGAAGGCTAGTGAATATGGGAGTGGCTTGGATCTAGTGGCTGAGTAAAGAGTGATGAAGTGGCTGAAGAATGGAGACTTTTCAGCAGCGGGGCCTCCGCTATAGAATCGTATTCCCCAAGAAATCAGAATAAGTCCAGCTTTCATCCCTTTTAGATCTTAATTTTCATCCTGTTTCTGCTTTATCCTTTCTTCTATTCTGTAACAACAATGGAAGAATGGGCTGGCAACACTCTCATTGTTATAAGCAAGAGGGATAATGTTTTTTCCCCATACACTCAAACCAAATGGCATAATGGAAAGGTTGGCAATCGGTCCGTTGGGCTGTATCTGCTTTATGTAATTCTGCTAGAATCCAGCTATTTGGATATGTTACAAATAGATGATGACTATTGCCAGTGGACTATTCCCACTCTTGCACAACTGTGGATGACTTCAGAGCTTCCATTTTTCCCCCTTCCAAAACACCACCCCTCAACACAAACCCTACAAGAACAACTGATTGCGTCTAGCTAGTACCAAGTACAAATCTCTCCACTGGCCCTGTTCTCTACTACCTGGTACAGAAGATGGAAACATTTTAACAAGCATCATGGTCATGGCTCTGGGTCCCCATGCTGTAGGGAGCTGGACCCAAGGGTTCCACCAGGGGGCGGACGGAGAGGGGCAGAGCACCCGCTTCTGCTCCCGACACATTCAGTAAAATGTTGTCCCCTGGCTGGTGGCGCTGCTGTTGCTGTAACAGCACAGCTGAGCCAGTGGGTCTCCTTCCCCTGCCAATACAGAACGGCAGTGGTGGAGGAGTTCAAGCTACTACTGCTGCTGGCGGGTGGGGGCAGTGCTGCTCTTCAGGGGCTCCCTGCCTGGGGGGAGGAGGAATGCTGAGGAGCTGGCTCTGGGGGTGCTGTGGAGGAGGGGGTGCTGAAGAGCAGGCTCTGGGGGTGCCATGGAGGAGCGGGGATGCCAAGGAGGTGGCTCTGGGGATGCTGGTTCTGGGGAGGGGCAGTAGAGGCCTGGGGAATGGCAATGCCACTGCCAGGCCTTTTTTGCTGCACAACCCGCACAGGCCCCATCCAGGAGTCCAAACTCTGCTTCCTTCTCCTAGTAACGCCAAGGGTGGTGCAGGGCAGGGCCACGCTGGCTCATTCTCAGATGTCTGGCTGCTGTGGGGAGCGAGCATGGAGTGAGGGGATGGCACAGAAAAACACCAACCCCACCCAGCAATACAGCTTCATAGCTCAGATCTGGTCAGGCCTGTCCCTCACCCCTCTTGACCCACCCAACTCCAGCCGCTAAACCCTCCCTCCCCAGGGTGTCTTCCCCAATCTCCTCCCTCTGCCAGGGTCTCCTCCCCCCAAACCCCTCAATCCCCCTCCATGCCCCAGATTCTCAGCCCCTAAACTCCACCTCCTGCCTATGGTCTCCATACCAGCCCCCAATTATAGTCATGTCCCTGCCCCACAGAACAGAAGATGCCTGTCCTGACACCACTGTTCTTGTAACAATAACACACACACGCACCCCCCTTCACCCCATTGTTTACCCCAGTCCCACATAGATATAGCTCATGGCCCCAGTCCTTTAAGATGATAGATAGTTTTTAAAAGTCCACAACAATCACTCAGTGAATAGGCTAAGTCAACAGGTTTCCAAATTGTCCAATAATTCTTAGTGGAAAATACTTTTTTCACAATATTGCTAAAACAGTAAGGAATGTTAACAGTTATTTTCATGTTTGTTAAGCTAGTTTATCTGTAGTTCATTCTATGGTACTTAATGGGTATTTTTGTTAATCTAGATTTAAGAAATATAGAATCAGGTCTATTGCCATTGACAGATTCGCACAGTGGAGTGCAATGAAATTGTGGAAAATTTCCCTTGATTAATAGTTTCTCAGTCAATATATTTAAAGTAATTATTACTTGCTTGTTTTGTCACTTCTTCGTAGGTTGCAGCATTGCTGCTTTAGTTAGCTCTCTAAGCTGATACTATTTGGTAAAATTTCAGAAAATGTTTGGTAAATTTTTTAGACCACTCCCCTGCTTAAAACCCCAGTTGGCACCTATGGTACCCCATCAAATGCTACATTCTGAGACGTAGAGACTATTTAGCTTCTCTGTCCTACAGTTATACTAGGAACAGTGAGGAATACAGTGAGTACCAGAACACTAAGGAGGGGGCAACCAATTCTTTTGATATTTCAGCCACTAATATCAACTACTTAGTGATCAGGCATGTTCAACTTCTGTTTGCTCACACTTTGTCTTTTTCTTTGCTTACCAGCGTTATTTCATTGCTGTCCTCAGATACGATTAGGCTTTTCATGGTAAAAGGAACTATTGTTTTAACTTCTTGGTGCCCATATTTCATTTTTAAACTTATCTCTGACTCAGAGTGATTTTTCTTTTGGCTTTACTCCATCACTCCCTTCGCTCCAGCTTCTGAGCGTTACCTGATGATTTCACTTCCTGCAGTTCTTGGAGCTCAGCAGTGTTTAATTGAAAGTCTTTTGTAAGGCCACTGGGCAAAGAGAAGCAGGAGTCTGGATGTTTTAGGCAAATCTTCAAGAGCATTTATCAAATCTCTTTTGTACAATTTGTATCTCTGTGGATTTCAGCGATTGTGCCAGGAGGCAAATTAGACTCCTTAGGAGCAGAAGGTCTAGCAGATTAATGCGTTGGTCTGCTGAGCCCTGTACCAGTGAGTGTATGCACTTTAAAGAGGACTATAAACAGAGCTCGTACTGGCAATATGGCAGTCAGGGCAGATGTATTTAAACTTCAGAAGACAGTTGGCCCCATTGGTAGTACCCTGGGCTGATGGCCAGGAGACCCAGGTTCAATTTACAGTTAAGTCATCTGTGTTTATTTCTCACAAAATACATATTTAAAAAATTCTGAAATTAAAACATCATGGTTAAAACACTCTACAGTAAACAGAGGCCTTAAAGGAAGAATGTCTGCCAGCTTTGCTTTTTGTTAAAGCTGTAACAGATTTAGGGTTTATTTTATACCCAAGACACACAACCGTGCCTGAGACAGTTCTGCAAAAGGCGCTGCACGCCTGTGCAAAGGCTGGCTGAGCACTTCAGATCATGCTGATTCTGGAGCTGACACCCAAAATAGCAACTCAAAGAGAAAGCAATTGTTTTGTTTGCTGATCTAGACAGATACACCGTACAACCACTTTTGCTAAGGTGACGTACAGGTTGCAGGCACATCTCAGTAGCTTGAGTGCGATAGAATGCCTTTCAAAACCATTCAGGCTGGAGCAGGGGAAAATGTCACATACTAAAACCTCAGGACATGCCATTAAAGTCGTACTTTTCAAACTAGGCACCCAAACTATTAGTATGTCGACACAGCAGACAGAGGTGTGACTGAAGCACCTGTAGACATACCCACGCTTGCTTCAGTCTATTTAACTTTAATAACAATAATAGTGAAGCTGTGGCAGCAAGGGCTGTTACAAATGCACCTGGGACACCCTCCCCTCCCCCCAGGTAT
Source organism: Lepidochelys kempii (assembly GCF_965140285.1). Lineage (NCBI taxonomy): Eukaryota > Metazoa > Chordata > Testudines > Cheloniidae > Lepidochelys > Lepidochelys kempii. The sequence continues at coordinate 42,743,459 of NC_136381.1, read as the reverse complement.
GTACTCGAGTTCTTAGCCCAACCAGTGCTATTGCAGGTTCACCGCTATTGTTATTCGAGTAATTAGCTCAAAGCTAGTTTGCGTATGTCTGCATGTATTACAGTCACACTCCTGATTACATCTGAGAGAAATTTGTACAATTCTTGAATGTGATCTGGGTGTGATGGAAAGGAAACCTGTTGTCACGGTTCCTCCCCCACTCTGAACTCTAGGGTACAGATGTGGGGACCTGCATGAAAAACCTCCTAAGCTTATCTTTACCAGCTTAGGTCAAAACTTCCCCAAGGTACAAAATATTACTCCCGTTATCCTTGGACTGGCCGCTACCACCACCAAACTAATACTGGTTACTGGGGAAGAGCTGTTTGGACGCGTCCTTCCCCCCAAAATACTTCCCAAAACCTTGCACCCCACTTCCTGGACAAGGTTTGGTAAAAAGCCTCACCAATTTGCTTAGGTGACTACAGACCCAGACCCTTGGATCTTAAGAACAATGAACAATCCTCCCAACACTTGCACCCCCCCTTTTCTGGGAAATGTTGGATAAAAAGCCTCACCAATTTGCATAGGTGACCACAGACCCAAACCCTTGGATCTGAGAACAATGAAAAAGCATTCAGTGTTTTACAAGAAGACTTTTAATAAAAAATAGAAGTAAATAGAAATAAAGAAATCCCCCCTGTAAAATCAGGATGGTAGATATCTTACAGGGTAATTAGATTCAAAAACATAGAGAACCCCTCTAGGCAAAACCTTAAGTTACAAAAAAGATACACAGACAGAAATAGTTATTCTATTCAGCACAATTCTTTTCTCAGCCATTTAAAGAAATCATAATCTAACACATACCTAGCTAGATTACTTACTAAAAGTTCTAAGACTCCATTCCTGTTCTGTCCCTGGCCAAGACGACTACAGACAGACACAGACCCTTTGTTTCTCTCCCTCCTCCCAGCTTTTGAAAGTATCTTGTCTCCTCATTGGTCATTTTGGTCAGGTGCCAGCGAGGTTACCTTTAGCTTCTTAACCCTTTACAGGTGAGAGGAGCTTTCCCCTGGCCAGGAGGGATTTCAAAGGGGTTTACCCTTCCCTTTATATTTATGACACCTGTAAAGCAGAGCAATCACCACGCAAGAGAACATTTTGTAGTCATTTGAGAAATTAACCTCTCTGTTACCGATGAATAAGGAAATACAAGAGTCTAATTTTCTCAAGCACTATTACAAGTCAGGATTAAAATAGTTTAGATGCCTTGTTTGAGAAGTGCAAACTTGACTTTGGATTTGTTAGGTTTTATCTTTTTTTTTTTTAACTCAAAAGTTCTCAAAAGCTAATTTGCCCTAAAATTTGCTTGTAACCTTAACTTCACCTGAAAGAGCTCTCTCTCTCTCTCTCTCTCTCTCTCTCTCTCTCTGTGTGTTTTTGGGGAGGAAATTTCCTTTTTTCTTGTTAATGTAATTAGGACTGCTGGAGAGGAACCTTGTTCCTCCAACCCCCAGGAGCTCCACAGCAGAGAGCCTGATCCAACAGTGTTCAGGAGGTCCAGGGCAGTGAGGAATATCCCCTTTTCTGTTGACCACAAACTCTCCTAGCCACAGTCCTCACACACCATCCTGGGGATGGGAATCCTGATGCTGCAGATCTCCTAAGGTCTGCAAAAAGGAAATCCAAGTCCTGCAAATCTCTGTAGGTCCTCGGAGCTCCTCTCCTGTAAAGCCTGGGAGGTGTGTATGAGTGTGACTCCCTTCCTGTCGACTTCCTATTGTCTGAAGAACTGGGGCTGTCTTCCTGTGTCTTAAAGGAAGGGAGGAATATGGCTGATAAACAGCGCTGGGAGAGAAGAATCCACCTACCCTTCCTGTTGCTCCCCAGCCCAACAGAGGAGATCAAGGGGTACAATAATAGCCCCCTTCCCGCTTGCAGCTTCCTGCTGTTCCCCAGATGCCTTGTAGGAATGCTTACTGAGTGAAGAATCCCTCCCCCTCATTCTTTGAATCTGCTTGTCAGCCTCCGAACTGCACCCCCTGATAATCTCATGAAGTTTGTCAGAGTCAGCTCTAGTCTTCCCCTCACACATACTCTGCAATCCATAGCTCAACAGCTCCTGCTCATGAGCCTCAGGGGGGATCGTGCTCTCCTCACCCCCATGGAGCTTGTGTGAGGATGCTCATCAGGGCCCCAGAAAACCTGAGTAGGCGCCCTCCAATGTGTGCCTAGGGCTTGTCATGCAAGCTGTCAAGCCTTTTAAGGCTCACTGGGGGTTCTCTCCTTGTGAAGAACTTAATGAGCCCACAGAAAGTGGGGAATGATTCCTTGCTCTCTCCTGAAGCCCTTTGCTCTCTCAACGCTCCTCCCTGCAGATCTCATATGGTTTACAGCAGCAGGATTCCCTTCCCACAGATTTCAGGAGGTCTATAAGCGGAACAACTGGGTGCCAACTGGGGACTTTATGGGAGTTATGTGATCAGGGGGGCATTCCAGCCCTTTCTGTGACCCTCACTGACTCCTCTCATGATTCTTAGGGGGATGATTGGGTCTCCTACTTCTCTGGGCCTTAGGAAGCTTGGAAACTCCGTGTGAGTCTGTTGATGGAAAAAAAATCTCTCTCTTTCATTGACCTGCCTCCCTAGTCACAGGGTTATATTTTATGACTAATCTCTTTAGGAAATGGGGTTTTGAGTTGTTTCCCCCTCTTTTTCTATTAGATGAGAGCTTAGGTCTCCAGCAGTAATTCAATGTGCTATCCCTAAGAGCAGCAGAGCAGATGTTCCATAGGGAGACTCTATACACAAACATTAATAACTTTAGAAACAAGACTGTAATCAATTCATTTTTGATCCCGGGCACTAGAATGCAGCAAAGGGAATCTAATAAATTAAGTTTTATCTCACCTATTCATTCTGTGTTTTATGCTACAAAATGGCAAAATAATTAGACTTCTTGAGCTCTAGGGACCACTTCTGTTTTTAGTGCTTCTAACTCACTTCAACCTTTGTAGAAAAATATAGGTTAGCTCCAGATCTGCCCTACCAGTTTTGAGGCCGATAAGACTTTTCTGGATGTTGTGAGTGTTATGAGGATAGACTCCGTTAAAGATTGTGAGGCGGTCATATACTACAGTGATGGGGGCCATATAAATGCCTAGAGAGATTGATAATGCAATCTCGATCACAAACTTAATTATAGAGTAAAAGCTGCACTACTATAATATAAGGACAGAAATAATTGATGGATAAAGCATATGCCATAGATCCGTCTGCTGATAGCACCGTCATATACATTGTATATTACATATGTCACACAAAGAGGGAGCTTCCCTGGTCAGTGAGAAACCTTCATTAATATTGCTTTGTTACTATAAATACATTACTGAGAAATGACCCTGAAGACCTCAAAGGATTTTGCTATACATTTGCTTTGTAAATAAATAGCCTGTGGACCTGGGGGCGAGGGGGAAGGAAAATAGTTTGCAATGCACAAAAAAGCCCATTACTTGAATATAAATAGTTTTCCCAAGTCAAAAGCTTAACAAAAATTGTAGAGGTATAATTCTTTTCACTGAAAGTTTACTCCCTTGTCTCTTTGGGAATGAATTCTCAACCAAAAACTTTTAATTAATGTACAAGCCAGATGCAGTAAGATGCTGAGTGTCTTCTGAAGAGGACAGAGGGCAGTCACAGGGTCAGGTACATATAGAATAGCCTTCAAATGTGGCTGTGATATAAGGGTGCCGCAAGCAGTGAAGGGCCCAATCCTGTACATGCTGGTATCAATAGCAAAACTCCAATTCTCTTCAATAATACAGGATCAGGCCCCAAACTCTGTACTTTCAAAAGCTCCAATTCTTCCCCCTTAACCACATTGGGTAGCATCTCAGTGGGATTAATTGTAGAATAAGGTGCTATTAAGCATGAGCATGGGTAGCTGAACTGGGCCCTTCGGCAGTGCGCTGTTGTTTTGTAAGCAAGGCCTCCATCTGTAGTAATGAAAACAGTTTATACTACTAAAGGCATTTTATTCTGCATTCTCTGTGAGGGGTCCTTGGTTCTGAAACCTGCTCCCCCACTTTGTCTGCCAGAGCCCAGATTTATTAATCTCCCAGGCACTCTGCAAATTTTACCTTTCCCTCTCTTTGTTAAGACTGTTGAGGGGTGTGTGCGCTAAGCTGGATACATGTATGTGTAGCCCATTGTTTATTATCTGATTTTTAATTTATGGGATTGGCACCCAGATTACCTTGTGATAGGCACCCATAGTTGCATTTCATACATGTGAATAAATACAAATTTAATAAGTGTACATATTTTAAAAAACCCTAGCATTAAGTGTGATTTAAAAAGGTTAGATGCAACAAAACCAACACACTGCACCAAGCTCCACTGAATGGGCTGGAATATAGGATGTAGAGACCCTGGACATGGTATCCACGCACTCTGACTGGATGATGGATGTGGTAGGGCAGATGTACTTGAGGATCCACCAGCCAAACTCCCTCATGGAGGGGGTACGTGTGCAGCAGTCATGTGGGCAACAGCCTCGAGGCTTCAGTGACAGCCACAGAATGAGACCCCAGGGAAGATTCCTTCCCCTGGCTCCTTTGTAACTGCCTTTCATGCAGCCCATTTACTCAAGATCCCCAGTATTTGACTCTTCTACCTATAAGAGGTGTTTTTCACTGCCAGCCACCAAATAGTTACAGAGTATTTGTACCTTCTCCACTAGATGTCCTCCTCTATGTGCATAACATCACTTTCCTGTAACAAGGCCCTTTATCAAATCGTTGAAGCTCTTGTCATTTGTATAATCCCCAAACCTCTGCTTCGGCAGGAGGAACGTTGTCCATTTATCCCAATAACACTATCTACTAGTTGAGTGGAACTGATTCCCTGGGAAACAGTAATTCTAAACTTGCTTGCTTGAAATTTCCTTTACCTGTGCTAGATATTATAGTGAAAATTGTACAGACATCACATTCAGCTTGATCCTACAATGTTACATCAGGTAAAGAATCAGATGCCACAATAATCTCCTATTTCTAAATATAGGCAATAAAATTGTATGATAACTGTTAGCAAATGCTGACTTTTTAAATGGACACCACTGTAGTCAAAGAATGTAATACAAAAAATATAAAACCTTTAGAGAGGAGGTTTTTTCAAAATAATCAAGCACTTTAGTACTGAGCCTTTGTTGTCAATAGCTCTCCTGATGTTAGTAGTAATGGTTAGAATTAAAACACTAGATTAACTGCTTTTAGGAACAATACTCTCATAATACCTGTACTCCTGTATTCTGGTGTTTCTAGCAATGGGTTAACTCTAAAATGTTTGGTAGCTTTGTTTTGAGTTGGGTAAGACCCTCCCCCTCCACTGTTAGAATGTTTATTTGAACATTCTGCTCATTATTTCTAGATATGAGTCAAATCTCAGAACAATTTTCCATATGCCAACTTTGGGGGATTAATATAAAATGGAACCTAGATCCAAGCCACACCAGCTTTTGCTTTTGTAAAATCAGAACCACACTTAGTTTTGATCATCTCTGTTTGAAACTTAGAACCATTTTCCTTCCTTCTTCCATCCTCTCACCATTACTCTGAGAATTTGGATGAAACGAGACTGAGATTCAAACCACCATTGCATTTGGATTTGCAAATCCCAAACCCAAAGAATGAGGTTGTGCAAATCCAAAACCACATCTGGTTTTGCCCATCTCTAATAAATACATTTTCAGGTCACTCGAAGCAATATATTTTGCTATTTGGCATGAAAAAACCACTAGCATTGTATATGAGTGGAAATGGTAAATTATATTCCCTGAGGCAAAATAGGGCCTAGGACTGAGGTCTGGAGTTTCCTTCACTAGGACCAAAAAAATTTCAGCAGAGAGATTAGTGGTTTCATTGGCTGTGTAGTAATCATAAAGGTTTCAAGCTATGGAAGAGGTGTTTTCGGATGGTCCTTTGCATCCAAGGAAGAACTATTACTTTCCCAATGTATTTACTAATTGATACTCTCTGATGAAGAATATGTTGATCAAGAATTCCTGGGGGGAATTAGACTCTTTGGATAGAATTTCACATACTGATTTACCAGTAGTTTCAGTGTGCACAGGTTTTCCACAGCCAGCTATTGTGGACGTTTCTCCTTTTTCGTGGCTTGGCTCATATTAACTATCTTTGGTCACACAAAACCAAACTTGCAGTCAGATATCAAAATGGCTTTCCTGTAAATATGTATGTCTTATAACATGTATTAGCTACACTGTTCAATAAATATTTCTGTTCTGTATTTGGGAAAAAGCCAGCTGATGTATTCATAACATATGATGATGAAATACTTTCCATTCCAGTAGTAACTAAGGAGAATGTTAAACAGCAACTGCTAATGTTAACCATTTTTTAATCAGCAGTTTGGGATAACTTGCACCCAGAGGTTTTAAAAAGAGCTGGCCGAGGAGTTGTCTAGGCCATAAATGTTGATTTTCAGTAACTCCAATAACTCTTGGAACACTGGGGAAGATCCAGAGGACTGGAAGAAAACTAATGTTGTGCCAGTATTTAAAAAGTTTGAGCGGGATGAGCTGGGAAATGAAAGGCCTGTCAAGCCTGATGTCGACCCCAGGCAAAATAATGGAACAGCTGATATGACAGTCGATTAATAAAGAACTAACCCAATCAGCATAGGTTTATGGAAAATAGGTCATATCTATCTATCTATCTATCTATCTATCTATCTATCTATCTATCTATCTATCTATCTATCTATCTATCTATCTATCTATCTATCTATCTATCTATCTCTTAATCACCTGGAAGAAAACATAGATTAGGGGAAGAGGTAAATAATGAAGAGGACAGCTCGGTGATACAAAGTGATCTGGATTGCTTGGTAAAATGGAATCAAACAAACACCAGGCATTTTAATATGGCCAAATGTAAGGTCATATATCTAGGAAGAAAAAATGTAGGTCATATTTACAGGATGGGGGGCTATTCTGGTAGTATCCGGCAGCCCCATGCAGGATTGGGGTGTCTTTGTGCTAGCCGTTGAACAACCATATGCAAAGGCACAATCCCCGTCCTGAAGAGTTGACATTGTAAGAGTAGAGATTGATCTTGAGGAGGGACTGGGGGAGGAACACTAGGGATATGTCTATATAGCAAAAGTTGTGCACTGGCTACCTGAGCTATCTTGAATCCAGTTACTATAGGTAACAACAGCAGTGAAGATAGCACATTGTAGGCTTCAGCATGGTAGTATAAATCTGGGTATGTAGTCAGCTCACTAGCTCATTCTGAAGCTGGCTGCCAGCCCATTCTGAAGCCTATGATGTGCTAACTTCATTGGTATTGTTATCAGCACTAGCTGGATTTAGGCTAGCCTGTGCACAGCTTCTGCTGTGGAGACATACCCTTGAACAGAGATTGTTCCTTTGGAACTCTTTAGAAACATTCTGTACTGATTTTTATTTTCAGGAAACAACTAAGATATAGTTAACTTGAGAGTTATAATAGTGAAAAATTTATCTGAAAAACTGAAAAATACAAACCATCTTGACTGGCTAGTTTGCTCTGAGTACATCCAAGCCTGTCCATAAATAAGAGCAAGTGAGGCACTAGTGGACTGTCTGGTTCTGGCTTGGCTATGAATCCCATGAATCTGAGAGAACCAAGACAGTAACAATATTTTGGTCTGATTTTCCAAATATATCATTTCACATATTTATTTTTCTATATATGTACAGTCACCTTCAGTGTCTTGGCATGGCTTCCTGCCAGTAGAGCCAAGTTAGACTTTTTTTACTTGGCTCTACCATCAAACTTTCTGGCATGCCTACCTCTATCAGGAAAGTTGGCTAGCAGAGGAACATGTTAGTGTCAGTTTGGATGCAACTGTCTGTTTGCTACAGTCAGTAGGACTGAGGAAGTCCATTTAAAATAAACAGATAAAAAGAATAAAAATGAACACGTAGAAAGTTGAGCAGTACTCAGCAGATATTACAGTACATGTATTTCAAACCAATTAATGTGTGGAGCCTACAAAAATAGCACCATAAACATTTTTTGTTTAAAGTTCTCTAAAGGGTACAGATATTAGAGTGATGTCCTTGGATAACATTTGCGTGAGTAGTAAATCTTGAATAATTTAGAATAGGAATGTGGCAATTCCACTTCTTTCATTTCTGGTGGAGATGAAATAATAGCCCCCACAGCATTCATATAGTGGATAAGATTCAATATGCAACACTATCTTGATTTTGTAGCATCTCAAAAAGCAGAGATCATAAGATATTCTTCCACCAACAAACACAGATACCATAGCAGAACTGACGTTGCCATTAAATATATTCAAGAACCTGGCTAAGGTTTTGATGAGAGGCTCATTGCATCTCTAATGGTGTACAATTTTAACTTTTCCTAATTGTTTGTATTTCTGCACTTTTAAGGGCACTAAAGCTGCTGGTTGTATCACTCTCCCACTAACAGGCCCAGAGGAGCTGAGATACAAGGCAGGAGGAGGTTGAAGGCCCAGAGACACTCAAAATGGAAATTCCATCTTTGGCAACATCATAGATTATTTTGGTGATATTGACACAACTGTCTTGCCTTGAAAAATAGCTTTATAAATGTTGGAAAGAGGAGATGTAAGAGAGACTCTGTAGCCTCCTGTCATGGACCACAGGTCTTGAACGCTGGTCCACAGGGCTCTTAAGTCCTAGGCAGTCTCAGCCTGCCACCCAGTGATCTTCTAATAGTGGTTAGAATAGCAGCTGAACTCTAACAGAGGACTCCAGACCTGGGCTCTGATTGGTGGAACCCTGGAGGTCCTTATTGGTCCTCAGCCTCTATTTAACTCAAGCACAGGAACAGGAAGTTGTCCATGTGACTATCATGGCGATATGATTATGATATGATTATGACATCATTATGATGCATTTTGAACAAGATGTGTCATGTGAGGTATCATTTGAAAAGTTATGATTTGCTGAACATGATTATCCTACTTGTGTGCATGTATCATTTTTGCACCTGAAGTTCTGAATATTGACTATGTATCTGTATTTCAAATGTGCTTACTTTGGGTAACACCCACAACTAGTCTTTCAGATACAACAATGAAGAAGCTAGACAGTGCTGTGGCTCATCAACAAAGACAATGGACCCTGGAAGAGTTTAGCCTTCCTGTGAACATTTCAGCCACCCTATGAGTAATAGCTGCTATGACCCAGCAAGGCACTGAAGGGAAAATGACCAAACCAGATGACACTGAAGTCCATTTTGGTACCTTTCACAAACTGGAGTGACATCATGATTTGTCTTCACTCCCCCGCAACTCTACACCTGAAAGAAGCTCTGAAAGACAAAGGACTTGGAATGGGGGAGGGGAACCCTGGCTGCACAGCAATTGCAGTCTGTGCCTTAAGAATCTGCAAGCCTGCTTGTATCATCAGTCAGCATGAGGGGATTTGAATTAGCAATTTATCTATCTATTATAGTATAATAGATAGATACATTGTATATTAGGCTTAATTTGCATTTTTTTTATTTGCTAGGTAATCTGCTTTGATCAGTTTGCTGTCACTTATAATCACTTAATATCTATCGTTCTGTAGTTGTTAAACTTGTTTTATGTTTTATCTTAACTAGTGTGTCTTTAAGTGAAATGTCTGGGAAAATCTCAGCTTGGTTAACACAGGCTTGTTGTGCATATCTTTCCCACATCAAAGGGAAAGCGAACTATATTAATGAGCTTGCATTGTACAGATCCCTGTGCAGTGTAAGATGTTATAATACTGAGTTTATACTCCAGCAGAGGTGCAAGCCTGGAAAGCTGGGAAATTGGCTGGTGCTCTGTTGTGTATTTATGAGTGGCATCTATGGTGGTATATCTGTGAGTGAGGTAAAGCACTCAGGTAGCTCAGCTAGGTATGTGGCGCCACCTGCTGTCGTGTTGGGTGATAACAGGGCCTGGAGAGACTGGCTGAATCATCAGCAGAGCAGTGTGAGAAGGGCCAGCCCAGCTGGATGGTTAGAGGGCACAGCAAATCCACCCACTCCCACACTGCCCCTGGGGGTGACAACCCGTCACAGACACCTCCTCCCATCTCCTTGACAGAGATTCCTTCAACTCCCAAGACAGCATAACTAAATGAGATCATAGAGAGTGGGAAGGCAGAGGAAAATGATGTCAGGAAGTTGTTCCCTCTTTGATGGTATATTAGATTAACTTGCTGATACCACTCTCTACCCGCTCTCAGGAAAAAATGGACTTTTAAAAGATTCTGTGGAAGATGGAACATTTGATTCCTCAGCGCAAGAAACAATGAAAGTGTGGGCTGGGCAGTAAAGGGAAAACCACACAGTCCCCCATCCACTTACAGGCTGGGATGCTGAGCCCAGTGAGCTGCAGGCCTTGGAATCATAGAATCATAGAATATCAGGGTTGGAAGGGACCTCAGGAGGTCATCTAGTCCAACCCCCTGCTCAAAGCAGGACCAATCCCCAACTAAATCATCCCAAAATCATCAGCCTTTACTATGTCATTAGAGGCCTGCAAGTTCAGGCAAGCTTATGCACGGATATCTCAAGGGATAAATGTCTGAGCAACCTCCCTGTCTTTATTCTTATTATTTTATGTATTAGTGTTACAGTAACTTCAACAGAACAATCAGGATTGGGATCCCATTGTGCTAGATGCTGTGCAAGCAGATAGGGACGGTTCCTAACCTGAAAAAGTTACAGTTTAAGACAATGTGAAACATGTGGGTGTAACAAACAAATGTAGGGAATGAGGGAGAGAGGATGAGGGTAGCAATGCCAGGAACTCATCCTTCCAATAACTAGCATGTGCACAGTGTACCTTAAACATTTTTAAATTAAGCTATGTAGAGTATGGGACAATTGATCACTCACCCTAAAAAGGCACATTTCCTTTTTTGTGTGCGTATGACTTACTGCCAGCTGAACAAACCCTGGCAGTCTCTCTCTCGCATATGGGATCTCCAGAACAACAGGTTATAGATGCAGTTGTAGGTCCATAAGCCAGTTCAAGGCTTCCTCTGTGATGGTGTGGATATCATCCAATTCACCTTTGAACCCCTATTCGGGGCACTGTGTTATGTATTTGATGGTTTGGATGTTCTTACTGCAGTTGCACAAAGGGGAGTCTTTGATTTTCTCCTTATGTATCAAGTAGCTGCATCTTCCATGGGTTGCTGGGATGTGGTTCAATGTGGTCCAAAGTCTGCATGGCAGGTCAAAACCCGGAGGGCGGCTTGTTGGGTCAGTGATAATGTACTTGTTTGGAATGATAGATGAGATCCAGACGCGTTGCCATTCTCTGGCTGGATCGAGAGACATGAGGTGGTCATGTGTGGTCTATAATGGTTTTTGTGATTTCAGCTGGTGGTGGGGTATGTTATCCATAATTGCGGGATGGGAAGTTCTGGGTAGTCTTCAGCACATTTACGTTGTCATGCTATGGCTTTATCTTGATGGATAGCTGGAGACTTGATGTTTGCTAATACAGAAAACCACAACAGAGGTGTTGATTTTAAGGTTCCTGTGATGCTTTGCATGCTCTGATTCAGCTGCCTATTCACAAGTTGGGTTTGGCAGCTTCTTGTCCACACTGGTGCACGGTACTCTGCAACTGAGTACACCAGGGGAAAGGCCAATGTTACTAGCACTGGGGCAGTTGATCCCTAACTTTTTCGGGTTAACATTTGAATAATGTTGATGTGAGTTTTCGCTTTAGAGGCTACTTTCTTGAGGTAAGCATGAAAGGTGAGTGTACAGTCAAGAATGACACTGAGATATGTTGGCTTTGGGTCATAACACACAGTTTTACCACAAAACTCAACATTTAGTGTTTTGTGTGATTCTGTTGTCAAGGTGGAAAGTGGAGACTACCGATTTGCCTGGTTTTGGTCTCAGCTGCGACTTTTGGAAGTACTCCTCCATGATCTTAAGGTCAGATATAAGGGTCATGTCAAGTTCTTTAAAATGATGGTCCTGAGTTGCAAATGCCAAATCATCATCATATGCAAACTTTTGTGCTATCATTTCAGGCATATCGCTTGTATATACATCAAAGAGTGTCAGAGCAAATACAGAACCTTGTGGTCGTCCATTATTCAAAGTGTGTGGCTTGCAGGTTTGATCTCTGAGGTATGAGCATCCTTCACCTACTAATTATGGTGCTCAGCAGCCTGAGAATCTGCACATAGGGGATCACTTTGGCCATTTTCAGTAGCAGACCATCCTTCCAGATTGTATCATATGCCGCTAATAGATTAATGAAAGCAGTACCGGTCTTCTGTTTTCATTGGAATCCAGCCTCGATGTTTTAGTGAGGGCCAGGACCTGGCTGCAGCATCTTCTGGGTGGTGGAAAACCAGCATGCTCCTTGGGTAGGCTGGCATCCACAAATGGGCCCAATACGGTTCAGAATTGTAGGCTCCATCACTTTGTAGGTGTTGCTCAAGAGGGAGATTGGCCTATAACTAGAATGGTGATCTGCAGGTTTTCCAGGCTTTAAGAGTGCAATGACCTTGGCTTCTCTCCACAAGCAGGGGATTTCACTGGTCTCCAGGATATAGGTGAAAAGCTGCAACAGTCATTTCCATGCCAGAGAACCCAGGTTATATAGGAACTCAGGATAGATACCATCTTTTTCCACTGCTTTTCCCAGTTTTGTGGCTGCAATGTTGCATCAATCTCCTTAGTTGAAGAGTCCTTACTATTGGGATGATGGAGTGCATATGGACATCACCTGCTGGAGTTGATGCTGGACTTGTCTGTGATACTGTTTGTCCACTGGCTGTTTTGGTGTTCACAAAAGTTTAGCAGTGATGGCATTGGCTTCCACCTGTGAGCTAGTGGCATGTAGGGAATTTGCAGCCCCTAGGTGTCTCCGCACGTTGCAGGTGCATCTGCTCGAGTGTGTGAGGTTTAGACTTTCTATGTATTTAAGACACCATTTCCACCTTGCTGCATCCAGTGACGCCAGGGGATCTTTTCCAATTTCTGGGTCACTACACTCACTCATGTGGAGGAGTTCTTGGGTCTCTGCAGTCCAGCAAGTGTCCATCCGCCCCATCTTGCAGAGTGGAAAGTGACACACTGTTTTGCATCAAAAAGGAGGAGCATATCATTTGCCAATGCCCATGTGACAGTTCTTTGCCTGCAATGTTGTTTGTTGCATAGTCCCATTGTGTGTGGTGACTATTAAAGTTGCCCACAAATACAGCAGGGTCCTGTGCATTCTGCAGAGCTGGATGAGGGCACTGTGCTTAAATGAAAATCAGGCCCATGCAGTTGTATGAAGAAAAGAATTGGACCATATGACAAATCTAAGACTAAAGGGGGAGAGTACTAGTATGTTGATGAGCTTATGAGGATTCAGCTGATTGTGGTGCTTCAGTGGAATCAACAGATGCTCAGCACTTCTGAAAATCAGGCCACTAATTCAAATTTGGAAAGAAAAAAAAAGACAAAATATGTGACAAGGTGCTGCATGTGTAGGTAACTAAGGTATAGGGGAAAAAAGGTGTCATCATTTTGAGAAATAGTATGCAACCATATAATTAAATGTACGCACAGTTAAGGTGGTGTGTTCACCTTAACTTTTCAATTTCTTTATGTCAGTCTGGTTCAGTGTGCAACCCTAATATTCTTTTAATGTAATTTTTAAGAAAATGTAGTATTGATGCAACAATACTGTGGTTTGCCCTCAGTATTGTGCTGCTCACCCAAAGACAGAATACTTTAGCTTCACACATTTCTTGTGTCATCAGATCCAGATATTAGTTACCTGTTACACTTAGATAAAAAGGAAACTGCTGGGTAGATTGTCGCACAGGGAGGATAAAGGTCTTGCTTAAGGTCATACAGCAGGTCAGAATCAGAGGTGGGAAAAGAAAGCATGTGTTCTGACTCTTAACCCACGGACACTTTCTGAACTTCTGACTGATATGGGTTGCTGGAGCGACCATAAGAATGTAGCAGGGCAAGTAGGTTTCTTTGAATCATCTTCATCACTGTCACGTCGTATCTGAAAACATGCAGGACAGGTATACTGTCTTAATGCCCCATCAGCATTCAGCGTCCACTGTATGCTGTAGGTAGAAAAATATAGGTACATAAAGAAAGTAGATAATTATAATAATGATGCTTATTAAATATGCATTTCTATAGTGCTCATTAATAAAAGCTGAACCATGAACAACAGACAGGAAGAAAAATGTCTTAGCTCACTTGCTGCTGGTATCTTCTACAGCTCTCTGTTGTGCAACAGATAAGATACTTCAATGACAACGTACCAAGGAGCTGGGGCAGAAAATGTTTTGTCCCACTTGCCTAGTCCATTAAGCAGTGCTGAACTCCGATTTAAACTTTCACTTCTTCTCCTTCTCTAGCAGATTGCTTTCACACTCTGCTGAAACGGCAACAGCTGACATGGAGCATGTCTTGCTGATGGATCTGCACTGGCTCACACATGGTCAAATAGTTCAGCTGTGTTTGAGATCATATTTGTTAGCAAAACAATCTGCCTGTGACTCTTACTCGGTAATGCAAAGTAACCAAGTGATTATGGAATTCTGCTATTTCTGCTAAGGAGAGTACCTATTTCATAGGGTGGGGTAACTCACCTTGGGAATGTAGCTTGGTTAATGCAATTGTTTGGGGTACTACAACCTCTCTTGCTGTTAGAAACTCCTGGCATAGCATTGTAGACTGTTGACAGTATAGCTCTCATGTACTATTTACAGTATAACATGCTCTAGGTGGCTAAATTCAGCTTTGGTGTGAGCAAGTGAAATTCCATTGACTATTGGGGGTATTTTTGACAGGCCTTGGAACATCCAGGATTGAGAGTCACCTTATTACCCCCTGCTTCCAGAGTAAAGCAGTCTTTCTTGTGGTAGCTGGGTACCAGGAACCTAAGATCATCAGCCTTTCAGCCACTCAAGCACTCTCCTCTGGGCTATAGCAGCCCTAACTTTGATTTGCAGGTTACTAATAGGTGTACCCCAATCCCTGAGTCCCTTTGAATTGTTCTCATGTGATATCCACCCCCTGCCACTGGCTACTTACAGAAATCCCAGATCCTCTGCACCCAAAAGTGCAGTGCACCCAGTTTACAAGTTTTATCTTAAATCACAGCTCCTATAAACCATGCAGCTCTTGTGAGTACTTATAATAAAACAAAAGTAGGTTTACTTAAGAAAGAATAAAGTGATTATGATGAAGCAGAGAAGCCTCACACTATTATGAAATGGGTTAAAGAGAACCTATGTGCCCAGCTAGCCCCGCCCCCCCATACATGCAGCCATGGCAAGGCCTGGAGGGGGAAGAAAAGGCGAGAACTTGGCTCAGCTCAGGGCTGACTGGCCAAGAGGCAGGAGGTAGATCTACCTCTCTACTTGAAGGGAGTATCTCTACAATCTGGACAGCTGCCAGGGGAGAAGCACTACGTCCCTGACTGAGAGAGACTGCTGAGGAGACTGGGAGCACCGAGCAGTGAGTGAACTGTGCAATTTGACCATAAAAAACTTTGTGGGGCTAGGACCATCCAATCTTACATCTGCCTTGCCCAGAGGGCCTGAGGCTTTGGCACAAGGGGGTGCTGCTCCAGACAAGCCAATGTTTGGACTATATGGGGCAATGTCCCAAATTGAAGGCACGTAGGTAAGAAGTAACCAAGATCAGTGGGAGGATCCTGCTGGTGTTCATAGAATCATAGAATCATAGAATATCAGGGTTGGAAGGGACCTCAGGAGGTCATCTTGTCCAACCCCCTGCTCAAAGCAGGACCTATCCCCAATTAAATCATCCCAGCCAGGGCTTTGTCAAGCCTGACCTTAAAAACTTCTAAGGAAGGAGATTCTACCACCTCCCTAGGTAACCCATTCCAGTGCTTCACCACCCTCCTAGTGAAAAAGTTTTTCCTAATATCCAACCTAAACCTCCCCCACTGCAACTTGAGACCATTACTCCTCGTTCTGTCATCTGCTACCATTGAGAACAGTCTAGAGCCATCCTCTTTGGAACCCCCTTTCAGGTAGTTGAAAGCAGCTATCAAATCCCCCCTCATTCTTCTCTTCTGCAGGCTAAACAATCCCAGCTCCCTCAGCCTCTCCTCATAAGTCATGTGTTCTAGACCCCTAATAATTTTTGTTGCCCTTCGCTGGACTCTCTCCAATTTATCCACATCCTTCTTGTAGTGTGGGGCCCAAAACTGGACACAGTACTCCAGATGAGGCCTCACCAATGTCGAATAGAGGGGAACGATCACGTCCCTCGATCTGCTCGCTATGCCCCTACTTATACATCCCAAAATGCCATTGGCCTTCTTGGCAACAAGGGCACACTGCTGACTCATATCCAGCTTCTCGTCCACTGTCACCCCTAGGTCCTTTTCCGCAGAACTGCTGCCTAGCCATTCGGTCCCTAGTCTGTAGCGGTGCATTGGATTCTTCCATCCTAAGTGCAGGACCCTGCACTTATCCTTATTAAACCTCATCAGATTTCTTTTGGCCCAAGCCTCCAATTTGTCTAGATCCTTCTGTATCCTATCCCTCCCCTCCAGCGTATCTACCACTCCTCCCAGTTTAGTATCATCCGCAAATTTGCTGAGAGTGCAATCCACACCATCCTCCAGATCATTTATGAAGATATTGAACAAAACCGGCCCCAGGACCGACCCTTGGGGCACTCCACTTGATACCGGCTGCCAACTAGACATGGAGCCATTGATCACTACCCGTTGAGCCCGACAATCTAGCCAGCTTTCTACCCACCTTATAGTGCATTCATCCAGCCCATACTTCCTTAACTTGCTGACAAGAATACTGTGGGAGACCGTGTCAAAAGCTTTGCTAAAGTCAAGAAACAATACATCCACTGCTTTCCCTTCATCCACAGAACCAGTAATCTCATCATAAAAGGCGATTAGATTAGTCAGGCATGACTTCCCTTGGTGAATCCATGCTGGCTGTTCCTGATCACTTTCCTCTCCTCTAAGTGCTTCAGAATTGATTCTTTGAGGACCTGCTCCATGATTTTTCCAGGGACTGAGGTGAGGCTGACTGGCCTGTAGTTCCCAGGATCCTCCTTCTTCCCTTTTTTAAAGATTGGCACTACATTAGCCTTTTTCCAGTCATCCGGGACTTCCCCGGTTCGCCACGAGTTTTCAAAGATAATGGCCAATGGCTCTGCAATCACAACCGCCAATTCCTTCAGCACTCTCGGATGCAACTCGTCCGGCCCCATGGACTTGTGCACGTCCAGCTTTTCTAAATAGTCCCTAACCACCTCTATCTCCACAGAGGGCTGGCCATCTCTTCCCCATTTTGTGATGCCCAGCGCAGCAGTCTGGGAGCTGACCAGAAAGCTCCTCTCACCTGTAAAGGGTTAAGAAGCTAAAGGTAACCTCGCTGGCCCCTGACCAAAATGACCAATGAGGAGACAAGATACTTTCAAAAGCTGGGAGGAGGGAGAGAAACAAAGGGTCTGTGGGTCTGTCTATATTCTGTCTTGGCCGGGGATAGACCAGGAATGGAGTCTTAGAACTTTTAGTAAGTAATCTAGCTAGGTACGTGTTAGATTATGATTTCTTTAAATGGCTGAGAAAAGAACTGTGCTGAATAGAATAACTATTTCTGTCTGTGTATCTTTTTTGTAACTTAAGGTTTTGCCTAGAGGGGTTCTCTATGTTTTGAATCTAATTACCCTGTAAGATATCTACCATCCTGATTTTACAGGGGGGATTTCTTTATTTCTATTTACTTCTATTTTTTATTAAAAGTCTTCTTGTAAGAAAACTGAATGCTTTTTCATTGTTCTCAGATCCAAGGGTTTGGGTCTGTGATCACCTATGCAAATTGGTGAGGCTTTTTATCCAACATTTCCCAGGAAAGGGGGGGTGCAAGTGTTGGGAGGATTGTTCATTGTTCTTAAGATCCAAGGGTCTGGGTCTGTAGTCACCTAGGCAAATTGGTGAGGCTTTTTACCAAACCTTGTCCAGGAAGTGGGGTGCAACGTTTTGGGAAGTATTTTGGGGGGAAAGACGTGTCCAAACAGCTCTTCCCCAGTAACCAGTATTAGTTTGGTGGTGGTAGCGGCCAATCCAAGGACAACGGGTGGAATATTTTGTACCTTGGGGAAGTTTTGACCTAAGCTGGTAAAGATAAGCTTAGGAGGTTTTTCATGCAGGTCCCCACATCTGTACCCTAGAGTTCAGAGTGGGGAAGGAACCTTGACAACCCCCACTATACAAATTGTTCCAGCACCTCTGCCCATGCCATACCTTTTGTGAGGTACCTTGGGAGGGAGAGGACGCTAGCTCAAATCCTAGCCCATTTTTTTGACCCAGAGCCTATAAAGATATTCTGAATTTTTGTGCCTCATGCCCTGAGTGTCAGCTTATGGCAAAGGTCCCTTGGTTCCCTTCCCACTAATAAGCACACCCTTTGAGCACATCAGAATGGACAGTCAGCCCCCTGGAAAAGAGCTTTCCAGGCTACTGGTTCATTTCAGTACTGGTAGACTATGTGACCGGGTACCATGAGGCTATACCACTTTGTGACTCTATGAATGCAAAAGCAGTTGCTGCTGAGCTTCTGAAGAGCTTTTCCCAGGTTGGGGTACTTTGAGAGATCATAACAGATCAGGGAACAGCCTTTGTGTCCCAGATGATGAGGCAACTGTGGTGTTTGTTGAAAATCAAGACCCTCAGTATGTCCATCCACCAAGCCCAAACAGACAGCTTGGTGGAACGATTCAACACAACACTTAAAAACTATGCTTAGGCGGTTCATCATTACAGATGTCTGACACTGGGACCAGTTGCTCCCTCCCGTCCTGTTTGCTGTATGAGAGGTACCACAGTCCTCCACTGGCTTCTCATCATTTGAGCTGTTATATGGGAGGCAACCACCAGGGATTTTAGACTTTATTTGAGAATTCTGTGAAGAACAATCACCTCAAGCTAATAACATGGTACAGTGCATCCTTAACTTGTGAAAGTAGCTTGAAGCTTTAGACTTGCTCTCTAGCAAGAACCTCTTATACAAACCCAGAGCACCCAGGTGTTTCAAACTTTTCTACAGTATTCTTTACCCAACTTGGGCAAAGCCATTTAGTGACCCACAATTTTCAAACCAAACCTGGGCTTAATTCCAGAGAAAATCCACAACCTCCTTCCTACAAATTGAGGGAAACTGTGAAGCAAGTTGCTAGAGCTGAGCGTAATTGAAGAATCATTTAGTGATTGGAAGAGCCCATTAGTGCTGGTTTCTAAGCCCGATGGGACCACACATTTTTGCATAGATTTCAGGAAAGTCAGTATCATATCAAAATGTAATGTGTACCCTATCCCTGACTAGGTGAGGCAGAGTACATTACCACCCTGGGTCTAACCAAGGGGTATTGGCAGATTCCTTTCACACTTGAATCCTGTGGAAAAAATGGCCTTTTCCACTGCCCCTTGGTCTCTTCCAGTTCCAGACAATGCCCTTCAGATTACATGGGGTCCCAACCATGTTCCAGTGACTGATGTTCTGGGTCCTCTGAACTGTTACAACATCACCTAGGTATGCAGCAGCATAATCTACTGTTAAAACTTGCAAGATCACCTAAGACATGCAACTGCTGTATTACAGTCCCTCAGGGGAGTTGGCCTGACAGCAAACCCTGGTAAATGTCACCTAGGCAAGAGTGAGACAACCTATCTTGGGTATACTTTGGGGAAAGGCATGGTGTGACTCTTGGTGAGTAAGGTCCAGGCCCTCCTGACATGCCCATGCCCTCCTCAAGGAAACAGTTATGCTGGTTTTTAGGACTGGCAGGATACTACCACCAATTTATTCCTGGGTCCTCAATTATTGTGGCCCCTCTCACAGACCTCCTAAAAATAATAGGCCAAAGAAGACACAGTGGACCAAGGCTTGTGAAGAGGCTTTTTGAACCCTGAAGGCCTAGCGGGGCTGAGAATGAGTCTTATATAGCCATGGAATTGCTACTACAGACTGATGCTTTGGATGTGGGATTAGGGGCCATTTTATCCCAGGAAGTGGAAGGTGACGAGCACCCACTCCTCTACATTAGCGTGAAGTTCCCAAGGGTGAGGACTTATTCTGTAATCGAAAAGGAGGCATTGGGAGTGAAGTGGGCTATGGAATCACTTTGATACTACCTCCTGAGCACTCATTTCACCTTAGTCACAGACCATACCCCTCGACTGTGGCTTCATGCCTTGAAGGATACTAACCCCCAAATTATCAGTTGGTACCTGGCCCTCCAGCCTTTCTCCTTCCATGTCTAACACAATGCTGGAAGACCCCACCTGAACACAAGATGGAGGAGAGCTGATGGGGGAGGGATGTACCCCAAATTGGGGGCATAAGGGAGAGGTTGTGTAATGAAGTAGAAAAACCTCACACCAGCATGAAAAAGGGTTAAAGAGAGCCTATGGGCTGAGGTAGCCCTGCCCTGCAATACCTACAGCCAATGCCAGGCCTGGAGGGGGAAGAAAAGAAGAGAACCTGGTTCATGTCAGGGCTGACTGGTGAAGAGGCAGGAGGTGTGTTGTAATATTCCTTTTTCACCTACAAGAAGTTTGGTGGTGCCTCTGATGGTTTGCCATTGATAGTTTAGGGAGGAAGCAAGGCTGGCCAGTTGAGCCTTGCATTACCTTGCCGGCTGATTAGGGAGGAGTGGCAACTCCCTTTTGCTTAAAAGGGCCATCACCCAGGCACCTCCTGGTGATTAATTTCTACTGCAAGTCTATAAAGCACACTTTTACTAGAAATATTGGATATAATATTCAACATAATATCTCATACTGATTATGAGTCTTGATAAGTTGCGAGCTTTCTGGAGATAGCTCCCATGATATCTCTTATGTATAAATATCCTGCAAGAGATGTGTTTTATGTAATGAGTTGGTCAGGTCTGTGGGAAGAGCTATTTACAAAGAACAGGGAACTCTTTACCAAGGGGGTCTTTGTGTCATAGTACTCCCCCTACATGAGGACCTAGTTCTTTTCCTGCAGGATAGGAGTGGGAACTGACTTTCTGGCAATGACTTTTAGCCAGAAGGAGAGTATGGGGAGAGCAGAAGGATTGGGGGAAATTGTGGACTGATCCTGCTGCCATTGAACTCAATGGCAAAACTCCTATTGACTTCATTGGTGCAAAACTGGACCCTTGGGCTCCAGGGATGAATATGTCCCATAGTCTAGAAATCAAAAAGTAGCCTGAAACCATGGCCCATGCTCTGCAGTCATATTCAACTGGGGAGGCTATTGATGTCTAAGGGCTCATAGCATTTTGAACCATGCTGTTCCCTCTTGAACAGAAAAAATCTTTTCCGCCACTGTTGTACCTTCTATTGATCATAGTTCAAAGATCAAAGTCAAGGGTATTCTGTGACAAGCAAAGCTTAAAGTCATACTAGGAGTCTCTCTATCCTATTGGTAATTCAGAGAAAAGTATTTGGGCAGCAAATATAGTTATAGCCACAAAATATCTTGGCTATCCATTCTCCATCATCTGTTTTGACAGCTCTTTTAACTTTAGCAGGGGATGTGGTCATGCATAAAAAAACAAAACTGGATCTTGAAAATGTGGAATAACTCAGTGTCCTCATGTTTATCTGCCAGATTTGGCTATATACACACCATTCTTTCACATATAGATGATTAATTTACTTTCTCCTTTTCTCCTCTCCCACACACTGGGGGTGGTGGCTGGCCAGTGGCAAATATTAACTTTCAGGAGGATTTTGTCCCTCAGATCTAATTAGGCACCAAAAGTCTTCAATAGAATCTGAACTTTATTTATTGATAGGCTTTTCTAGGGTGTGTATCTCTGTAGTATCTGAGGCAGTGGTTCTCAACTGTGGTCCACCGCTTGTCAGGGAAAGCCCCTTGCATGCCAGTCCAGTTTATTTACCTGCTGCGTCTGCAGGTTCAGCCGATCTTGGCTCCCACTGGCCGCGGTTTGCCGCTCCAGGCCAATGGGGGCTGCGGGAAGGGTGGCCAGCACATCCCTCAGCCCGCACTGCTTCCCGCAACCCCCATTGGCCTGGAACGACGAACTGCAGCCAGTGGGAGCCACGATCGGCCGAACCTGCAGACGCGACAGGTAAACAAACCGGCCCGGCGCGCCAGGGGCTTTCCCTGAACAAATGGTGGACCACAGTTGAGAACCACTGACATAGACACTTGGTGTATGGCAAACTGGGGTGTAAATCTACAGCACAGTAGCTTGCCACTCACAAGCTTTGTGGGGTTTATCTCCATCAGTCCTTTTGAAACTCATCCATCACTAGTTGAAATACTGCAAAATGTTTCATTTAAAGCATAGCTGCTGATACATGAATCAGCACTGGCTGTGGAGGGAGGATGATTATAAGATAATTTGGCTTGATACATCATTAAGCCATTGTATCTAGAAAGAAATTCTCATAGTGAGAATTCTTATGTTATAGGGCAACTGACGAGTTAATATAAAATAGTAAGCCAGGGAGTCATTTTGCATAAAATTCTAACTTTGAGTGTAAATTTTATGTAAGTGAGAGTAATGATTTTAAGGAGTAATTATAGAGCTCTGATACAATACAAACACCTCCCCAGAAAATGATACCTCAAGCTGGACCTGAAACAAACTTTTTCTGAGGTTCAAAAATATGGATGACTTTATAAGAAATACAGTTTCCATTTGTGTGTGTCCCTTTCCTTTTTGGTTCCAGCTGGGAACACAATTGGAAATACCAAAATACCATGAGAAATATTGTTCTTGTGGTACTTCCAGCCCAAACCCAAGCAGGAAATATTATGAATCTTCCAATAAATCATGTTTTTATGAGCTTCCAGCCCAGTGTTGCAAGCTCAAAAAATTTCGATAATAAACCCAACCTCACAAGTTCATCTGTGTTTTGTGCTAGGCCACAGGCCTATCAGGAGTGCTCCAAAAGAATGATGCCTACACGCAGCAAAGCAGCGAGTTATTGGCTTTAATGAAAGTAAGTGACACACCCGCAACGGGGACTCCAAGCGTTGCTGTCACAGAGGTGGGGAACCCAGCGCACCGGAGCTCTGCCTGGGATGGAGTCCGACGAAAGGGCAAACAGCGAGCCATAATAAGCAGTACACAGAAACAGCTTATGAATATATAATTAGGTACTTTCCTAAAGGGGTTTTCCACTGCCTGGCAAAGGGCTATGCAGGGCCGACAAAACCAGCCTACAGCTGGTTATAGCTGGTTTTCCATGTCCTACAGTGACCTGTCAGCTCCGAGAAAGCAGAAGTTCCCTAAGCTAGGCCGTAACACAGTCTTCCACAGTCCCTTACAATCTGAATCAAACTTCTGAATCTCTTGAGGCTCACCTTTAATATTTCTAAATCTCATGATATCTTTAGAGGCTTTCAGCTGCCTATTATGGTTGTATTGCTTTGAAACAAATGTTTCTATAGTGTGACAGGGTCGGGCCAGATGGCTATAGGAGAGTAATAGAAGGCAGATATATTAGCCCCAGACTAAGTAGGTCCCTTTTCCCTGGGTAAGGTAACAGGGAAGGTTCCAGAACAATCAGGAACCTTCTGGAGACAATTAAGACAGGCTGATTAGAACACCTGCAGCCAATCAAGAACCTGCTAGAATCAATTAAGGCAGGCTAATCAGG
Source organism: Lepidochelys kempii (assembly GCF_965140285.1). Lineage (NCBI taxonomy): Eukaryota > Metazoa > Chordata > Testudines > Cheloniidae > Lepidochelys > Lepidochelys kempii. Next base: position 42,719,766 of record NC_136381.1, on the reverse strand, counting down.
GCACCTGGGTTTTAAAAAGGAGCTCACTTCAGTTTGTGGTGTGTGTGTGAGGAGCTAGGAGCAAGAGGCACTAGGAGCTGAGAGTGAGAACGCGGACTGCTTGGAGGACTGAGGTGTACAAGTATTATCAGACACCAGGAGGAAGGTCCTATGGTGAGGATAAAGAAGGTGTTAGGAGGAGGCCATGGGGAAGTAGCCCAGGGAGTTGTAGCTTTCGCACAGCTGTTCCAGGAGGCACTCTAGACAGCTGCATTCCACAGGGCCCTGGGCTGGAACCTGGAGTAGAGGCCGGGCCCGGGTTCCCCCCAAATCCTCCCAACTCCTGGTCAGACACAGGAGGAGTCGACCTGGACTATGGGTTCAGAAAAACGGCCAAGCTGAGGGTTGCCGTGAAACTCCAAGGCAACCAAATCCGCCAATAAGCGCAAGACCCACCAAGGTAGAGCAGGAACTTTGTCACAACAGCTAGATATAGATAGATATGCATGTAAGAGGAAGTATCAATCACATTTTCTTTCCATTCAAAAGTCAAACCACACTTTATTGAAACTATTGTAAAACCATCAGGCCTATGTGATTGCACAAAAAGAGTTTCAATATACTTTGGACAAATTTTCACTATTGCTCTGTTTTTAAATAACAAGAACACTTCCTGGGGTCAGAAAGGAGTAATGGATGGAAACGGAAAAGATCAAACCTCTATACATTGTCCTGCAGTAACACACACAACCTGATGCCAGTTGTGTAATCTTTAACATTTAAGTAGAGCTGGATGGGAAATATTTTTCACATCCCAAATCAGGATGAAAAGTCAAAATCTTGAAAATTCTTGCAAATTAGATCAGGTCACTTGGAATGTTTTATTTAGATAATTTCAAAATGTTTTGTTTCAATTTTGACTTTTTACATTTTTTAACCCTTTTACTATAAATTAACTAAAATTTTCAAATGAAAAGTTGTTTCAAACCAAATAATTAAAATTTTCGGTTTGAACATGTCAACAGTATGAAACTTTTTTCAAAAATTTCTTGAATCAGGAGACTTGTCGAAACTGACCTTTTCCTGCAATAGTTTCAGTATCAATGAATCGCCATTCCAATGAAAAAATATTTCACTGGATAATTCCCAGCCAGCTCTGCTTGTAAGGACTCTGTCTACTCTAGGGTGACTACCAATTACTGACAATAGTTGTTAGCAAAGGTTCCCTTGCTTCCCATCAGCTGATACTGAAGATAGTGAATATATATGGGACCAAACCGTTTTGACCACTCTTACAGAAAGTGTTATTGAGCTCTGGGATTTTTGTATCCTTTAAACTGTTGCTTAACATATGCTATTACTGGATGACTGCCAAACTTGAGAAATACCCATGTGTAGTAACCTTCTAGGTTCTAGTAAGAGAACAAAAGCACAACTCACCTTCTTGAATTTCTGCTCTTGCCATTAGATGAGGGGTTCTCAAACTTCATTGCACTGCAACCCCCTTCTGACAATAAAGTTACTACATGACCCCGGGAGGGAGGGGTCGGAGCCTGAGCCCAGCTGCCCAGGTGGGGGTGGAGCTTGGACTTCAGCTTCAGCCCTGGGTCCCAGAAAGTCTAATGCTGGCCCTGGAGACCCCATTAAAATGGTGTTGTGACCCACTTTGGGGTCCTGACCCACAGTTTGAGAACCGCTACATTAAAGGGTGCTGAATCATCATTCGGATTGCGAGAGAGGCTGGAAATATATCCTTCACCAGCTCTCAGAACTATTGTGTGTTTTGCTATGGAATTGTCATTTCTTTGTTTTCTGTATGCTGCACATTTAAATCTCTAAATTCTCTGCTTTTTGCTGAGATAGGCTGCTATTTTGCATTTAGTTCAATGCAGACTCACAGAGGGGAAACACATGCTTTCATGAAGACTTTACTTTTGTTCTTGTCTTTTTGTTATCTTCATCTACATTGTGAATTGAGCAAATTAAAGGAAATATATGCCTAAAACCAGCCATTGATTTTTGCATAAAACACTTTAACAGAAGTACTGTCTGCAAATCAATGGCACAATGTTGGCGTATTTGGGTTGAACCATTTTTATACTTATTAATACCCAAGTCCTTCTTCCATGGAAGGCTGTGATAAAACTCCCATTGACTTAAATGACACAGGACCAAGCCCTAAAATACAGACCAGTTTAGGGTATTTTTCAACTGACAGATTAGAAGCTCTTAGTATATGATGTGCTAGGCACTTTCTCTATTAAAAGAAAATGAAAACAGCGAAGTTAACATTTCAGAATTGGCTAGTGATGATGTCTATTTGGAAATAATGGTTTATGGCCTAGCCCCATATTCCTGTTGTGAAACCTTATGACGGGAATAAAATAAACCAATATTACCAGTATGTGCTTCACAAATATTCTCAAAACACATTTACATGATAGAACATAATAACTTCAAAGGCAGAACAGGATAAGCTAAGGACGGAATGCCAAGTTGGAATTTCTGCTTTCTTGTAGAATTTCCTTGCCTTTGTGGGTATAAATTTAACCCTCCTCATTACTTTGATATGCTTTTGTGTGGCTTAATAAATTTAACTGGCTTGATTTTTAGGTTATGTATAACATGCTAACATTTTTATGCCATATAGTAAACAGAAGTGCTAGTTTCTGAATAAAGATAATAAATTATGTTATGAAAATTTACATCAAATCAGCAACTTGATACATAGTGCTGTCTACTCAGTACCAAAGCAATCCTTTGAGATGTGCTGTGCTTTTCAATGGATAGCATTATAGCATTGAATCAACTCTTGTTAAACAACTGCTAATGATCCCAGATTTAAGGTTGCAAGTTCCCCACTACTTGTGTTGTCACCGAGAAGCCAAAGCTGGTGGAATTGAGTTTCTCTGGGATTGGGGGGCATGCATATTCTGTGGTAGGGATCTTAGTGCATTCCTTTAGACATTACTGGCTTCATTTAAATAATTTGGACAGGCCCATGTTGGTAGTGACCAAAAATTTTTCCCATCCAATGGTGATTTAATGGTCTGTGAAACACCAGTTTGATAGTCTAAGTCCAGTTCCCAGTGGGCAACATAAAACAAAAAGCATCAGCAGTACAGAAGGCATTTGCCATAATTGGCACAAATAGACCACCAGCTTGACAACCAAAGTGGGGAGGCAAATGATTGATAGGGCAAAGAGAATGAACTATCATCTTAAATCTACAGAGAATTCCTTTGTGTCAGTCTGGACCACAAGTGTGGGGAAGCTTATACTATTCTCTGTATTGTACCTGTTCTGTACAGATACTGTAGAAGACTTCCAACAGTAGAAGACTGTCAATTTGAAATCTTTCACAAGTACTAAAGTAACAAAATAAACTCTAGGTTTTCATTTTGGGGAAATAAAAGGTAATCTAAAAAAATAAGGCCCTACCCTCTCTGTGCATCTGGACTTTTTCTGCTAGGTGTTATCTGAATAAATCAGTTTAAACAGTTCCTGGAGTCTTGGTTTATTACTGTGTTATACGGATATTGGATATTTCACACTGGAATTAGTCACCAGTACTCAAAGGAATTACATTGGTGGAAGAGAGATTTGAATCAGACCTACTAACTTTACTGCTTCAGTAATTACAGAGGTCTGTCAAGTACTCAGTTACCAAATCTGCACATAAAATAAGTGTCAAGAAGCTCTGTTTGGGACGTGTGTCTGCTCCAATCTAGAGACATTTGGAGAAATCATCTACAGATTTTATATGTGAACATAAGAATGGCCAGACTGGGTCAGACCAAAGGTCCATCTAGCCCAGTATCCTGTCTTCTGACAGTGGCCAATGCCAGGTGTCCCACAGGGAATGAACAGAACAGGTAATCGTCAAGTGATCCATCCCTTGTCGCCCATTCCTAGCTTCTGGCAAACAGAGGCTAGGGACACCATCCCTGCCTATCCTGGCTACTAGCCATTGATGGACCTATCCTCCATGAATTTATCTAGTTCTTTTTTGAACCCTGTTATAGTCTTGGCCTTCACAACAACCTCTGGCAAAGAGTTCCACAGGTAGACTGTGCCTTGTGTGAAGAAATATTTCCTTTTGGTTTGTTTTAAACCTGCTATTAATTTCATTTGACCCCTTGTTCTTGTGTTATGAGGAGTACATGCCACTTCCTTATTGGGATTATGTGTAAGCTTTATATTATGCTGGTTTACACACAACATTGTATGATGTCATCTGATGTTAAGTATGAGGGACTATAAACAGTACCACAAAACTATGAGTAACATTTTCAAAAGCACCTAAATTAGGCTCCTAAGTGACTTTGGTGCTTTTGAAAATTTTACCCATTGTATATTGACCGTCTCATAAACAAACTAGGGAAATATAGCCTAGAGGAGCTACTATAAGGCAGGTGCATAACTGGTTGGAAAACCAGTGTAGTAAGCAAGACACAAGAAATAATTGTTCCACTCGATTCTGCACTGATTAGGCCTCAACTGGAGTATTGTGTCCAGTTCTGGGAGCCACAGTTCAGGAAAGATGTGGACAAATAATCCAGAGAAGAGCAACAAAAATGATTAAAGGTCTAGAAAACATGACCTATGAGGGAAGATGGAAAAAAACGGGTTTGGTTAGTCTGGAGAAGAGAAGACTGAGAGGGGACATGATAACAGTTTTCAAGTACATAAAAGATTGTTACAAGGAGGAGGGGGAAGAATTGTTCTTTTTAACCTCTGAGGATAGGACAAGAAGCAATGGGCTTAAATTGCAGCAAGGGAGGTTTAGGTTGGACATCAGAAAAAACTTCTAACCGTCAGGGTGGTAAAGCACTGGAATAAATTGCCTAGGGAGGTTGTGGAATCTCCATCATTGGAGATTTTTAAGAGCAGGTTAGACAAACACCTGTCAGGGATGGTCTAGATAATACTTAGTCCTGCCATGATTGCAGGGGACTGGACTAGATGACCTCTCAAGGTCCCTTCCAGTCCTATGATTCTATGATCTCTGTATGTTTCAGATACACGGTGCCTATATAATGGATGATGAATGATCAGGTAAACTATCTTTTGCTGGGACTACTTGAAGTCAGATTTTGTATACTGGAGTGATTAAGTCCAATATTGTTACTAGAGATGAGCAAATGACCAACACAAAATAATTTATTCTGTTATTTATCTCTCTTTGGTTTTGGCAAATATCACACCTAGTCTGTAGGCTATGCTGCAATACCCAGATTATAGGAGCTACTGAATGAAGTGAGAATGGAAGCTTGATTTTTCAAAGGTCTTTCCAAACACGGAAGAAGGTACAAAGATGTCTGTGAGACAGGTGATGAAAGGGACTCTGAGACTGGACTCTTTGCTATACCAGAAATGATGGTGGGGTATTACGTGTTAACACTTTTGATTTTCTGGGCCCCTTTATTCATGGACGTTTTCATGGAATAAAGGGCCTCAGAGAATCCTGAAACATGATCCTGAAACAGTCTAGCATTCAACAATTTTAAACAAGATTCAGAGTTTTTTGCACAGAGATCTCAGCTGCTTAGTACCATGGCAAACACACCATGAAAAATCCTTAAACCTTCTATTAAGGATACAGAAAAGAAGCTAAAAGTTAAAGCATTTGAAAGGTAAGGTATTGAGTTAGGCTTTCGTTTTAACAACACCTCTTGTTCTCTTTCCCTTTAGCTGGAGAGAGTTTTTAGAAGGAAAACTCGCCTTGTTTGACAGTCTCTTAGATGATGATGGTAATAATGGTGGTAATAATGTTACCACAATTAAAGATGGTAATAATGGTCCTTTTTGTGGAAAAGAGAAAAAATTAGTTGAGATTAGCTGGAGTTGTTGTTATTGCTGTTGTTGCTAAAGCCCGATCCTATTTCCTGGGAGACAAATCAAGACAAGCACACACAAAAAGGGAGAGGAAAGAACAGCAAAGATAGAAAATGCAGTTTCTGTCTCTGGTGTTTACTTTCACCTGAACCTCACTGCTGGAAAAATACAGGTTCAGTACATGGTCTTATCAGCCTCTTTGAAACCTGGCAAACTTGTACCAGCATTGTGGTGTTTAGGGCATTGCATTTAGCTGTCTCTTTCTGGTCACAGGCTTACAGCAGTTTTGCAAAATTTACAGTCTTGGCTGGCTAAACCAGACTCTTATTAGATAGAAGAAAATCATCATTTTAGATAAGCTATTACCAACAGGAGAGTGGGTTTGTGTGTGTGTTGGGGAGGGGGGGGCGTGGGGAGAAAACGTGGATTTGTGCTGGAAATGGCCCACCTTGATTATCATACACATTGTAAGGAGAGTGATCACTTTACATAAGCTATTACCAGCAGGAGAGTGGGGTGGGGGGAGAGAAAACCTTTTGTAGTGATAATCACCCATTTTTTCATGATTTGTGTGTATAAAAACAAACATCTTCTGTACTTTCCACAGTATGCATCCGATGAAGTGAGCTATAGCTCACGAAAGCTTATGCTCAAATAAATTGGTTAGTCTCTAAGGTGCCACAAGTACTCCTTTTCTTTTTGCAAATACAGACTAACACGGCTGTTACTCTGAAACAAAGAAGAAATGTTAGGAAAGAAAAGAGACACACACTGTGTGGGCATGTGTGTGTGTATGTAGTCACCAGGGTCCCTCCCTCTGACCTGGTCTGATCAGAACATCTCTCAGAATTAGGATGTAGAAGATCTGGGGTCCCAGGAGGTGGTGGTGATGGCAGCCATGACAGTGTAGCTTGCTCCTTCCCGTTCTCTTGCCTTTCAGACAGCCAGCATCACGGTTGTCCTTCCTTCCTCCCCAGAGTCTCTTTTTGAGGACCCAGAAATGGGAGTGGTGGGTGGAATAGCCCATCCACTTACTATTTTGTCCATGAATTAGTCCTAATTTCCAACACACCAATCTTAATTTCCAGTTTCACCCTTTTCTTGTTTACTAGGCATGATCTTAACACAGTCCTTAAATTATATCTTCAGGCCTTTTTGTATGGACAAATTCAGCCTTTCTGCTTTCCTTTTGCACCTTTTCCAAACAACAGTTGTTATAGGTTATTATTGTGACATTTTATGATTCATACACTTTTTACCATTGAGCTCACAATTTGGGTAAATTTGTAGGCTCAATTATCGCTACAGTGCTGAGAGGGAACATGAAAGGAGAGTGGGTGAGAGATATAGGAAGAGGGATAGCGCTGCATGATGTGGAGCCTTCAGAGCAAGGACAAGATATTCAAATTTGACATTGTGGACCCAGTGAAGGAACTCAACGATGGAGCTGACAAGGTCATAAAAATAGGCATAAAAGATAGTTTTGGTAGCAGCGTTTTGGATAGATTGGAGAGGGCAAGATTAGTATTAAAAAGACATGAGAGCAGGCGTTGGCAGTAGATGACCAGGGCATAGACCAGTGCTTTGGCTGTGAGAAAAGAGAGGAAGGGTTAAATTTTTGAAGCTATAGGACTTGATTATGGACTGGAAGGAAGAAGCTATAGGACTTGGTTATGGACTGAATGTGGCATGGAGGAGTGGTAGATGGCCTTGAGGTTGTGGGGGGTGGATGACAGAAAGCATGTCAGTGCAGTCATGGTGAAGATGGGATAGCAGAGAAGGTTTAGGAGGAAAGATCAGGAGTTCAGTTTTGCCATGTTAATCTTGGGATGACAGCAGGCCATCGAACATAAAATGTCAGAAACAATGAGACATATGATATTAAACAGGATGGTAGGCAGTCTGGAGAAAGAGACTGGAGAGTTAGAAGAATGGAGAAGATAGTTAAACCCATGCAATTGGATGAAGTTGCCCACTGAGAAGTTGCAGCTGCAAGAGAGGGTGTAGGATAAATACCCGGTGAACTCCCACAGAGAGTTGGAGTGGAGTGGAGTGGGGTGGTATGGAGGTGGATCTGCAAGAGAGATCCGAAGTCTTAGAGAGGTAGCAGGAGAGGACAGTGCCATGAAAACTCAGGGAGGATAGAATCTCCAGATCTTAGAATCATAGAATATCAGGATTGGAAGGGACCTCAGGGGGTCATCTAGTCCAACCCCCTGCACTCATGGCAAGACCAATCCCCAACTAAATCATCTCAGCCAGGGCTAAATCATCCCAGCCAGGATGGAGGGAGTGGCCATCAATATCAAAGGCAGGAGAGAAGTCAAAGAGAATGAAGATGACATACAGGCTGGGGCTGGGAAATAAAGAACAGTCTCACACCAGCAATGCTGTACGTGTCACTCCTTTATTACAGCATGGAAAAAAAATGGCCACTTGCTAATATGGGTATCTGTTCTCACGGAGTTTTGCAATCAAAGAAAGTCAAACAACTTACTAGGATTGGTGACAACTATTTAACAAACCAGTTCCTGCAGTTTTATGGCAGTGTCCTCTGGACAATTTCTCTCAAAGGAATAAACTTCTGCACATGCTGAAGCACCCAGTCAAACTCATTTACTAACTCTCTTGGTGATAGCAACTTGAAGTTCTTACTCAAAGTTCTTTCTGAAATTGTCTTATGCCATTAATCCCATTCATATCACCCAAATACCACAGTGGCTGGCACCTTACAAATACCTAGGCAGATAGATCTGGATTCTGTGCAACAAAATACTGTATATGTACATTAGCAGTATCAACAAATGAATTCTGGATTGCATGCTGTAGTTCTGTGTCTATGTCTTTTGTGAATATTATAATTGCTTTGAATTCAAACATGAAAATATAACCTATAAACATACAGATACATAGTAAAAACGTCTAGTCATTTGAAATCAGTATTTTGAAGATATAATTAAAAAGGACTTTCCACTATGATTTTTAAGAGACTGATACCATTCTGTAGCTTTCACCAAAGCCACTGTGTCAACTACATCACATGGCTGAAAGTTAGACTGATTTTCAGCCATGTGATGCTATTTTATCACCCCCAGGACAAAGGTTAAGCCCTCCCTTTTTTTTTTCTATTAGTCACTTTAGTTTCTCTGGTCCTTTTACTTTGATACAGCTAAAATTCCTGATGATTATAGTGTTAAGAGTTTTTATAATCCAGTTGATGCTTCTGTGATGAACTCTGCTATTGTGCTGCATGTAACAGAAATACCTTCACACAATGAAACAATCATTCTTCCCAGGCAGGGCCTTAATATCTTGATTCTCATCCCACAGCAGGTTTGGCAGGGAACAAATTCCCTAGTTTGCTGAGGGCAGTGGCTAGCATAATCTTTCTCCATTTAAAAACATTCTTTAACTTTAGGAGAAAGGGTTTCTACCTCCAAACGGTAACTTTAACTGACAGAGGGGTTTAGAGAATATGTGAACTTCAGCCTGTTGAAACTCCCCTACATAAACTTTCTTGAATATTTTTATTACAGTACAAATATTTTACCTCCCAGTTTCTTTATAATGGTACAAATATATTTTATTTTGTTTTCTAATATGTATATTGTGTACCAGTTGATTCTGAATCTGTAGTTTATTTTTAATAAGAATGAATACATGTATTTTTGGAATAGTGACATAATTGTGTAGAACAAATTGTGATAGAGGGTTTTATTTTTTTAAAAAAAACAGCCTTAATCCAGGCTCTGGATCGAATGGACAGAATAAATGCAAGTGCAAGGACAATTATTTGCTGTTATATGAGGCCACAGAGGGCCAGATCCTTAGCTGGTGTAAATGAGCATAGAATGGAGTTACACCAAGTTAAACCAGGTAGGATTTTGACTTGTAGATATCTAACTAACCACCTGGTTCATGATTGCAGTTGGGTAGTTAAATGCCTATTTGCTTTCATTTGCACTGGAAAACAATTGCACTTGCAGGAGCAAAATGAAGGTACAAAAAGGGAAGGCAGGTTTTACACTTTAGGCTTAAAATATTCTCACGCTCTCTATCTATATTTACAGAATTTGCGAGGCGGGACAGGGGGGAATAACATTATAGATAAGCGTATAGAAATAAAAGAATATCACATTTTAAATTTTATGTTAGATTTATATTATATTCATGTCCAGTACCCAAAAGTGGGCTGGTGGTCTACCAGTGCAAATAAGACACTAGGCCACATTCACAGCTGGTAAAATCACTTGAAGGTGACTTCCATGAAACTGCACTGATTTACACCAGCCAAGGATTTGGCTGATGGTCTCTGCCATGAAGAGCTTACACTTTTATTTCATATATGACATAAGTAAAGGGGAAACAAATAGGGAGGAGAAGAGTGAGGGAGGCTAAGGATGACAATAGTAAGAGAATGCAGTTATTTAACAAAGGCTAATGCACAGCCTGACAGGGTAAAACATTTTTTCATCAGGATAAAGCTATAAGGTTTGAGTCTCCATTCAAGTACACAAATTCCAGCCAGTTTAACTCCTACCGGACGGATCCTTAGCTGGTGTAAATTGGCGTGTGCTGATTTGCCAGGTGAGGATCTGTCCTATTGATTTCAGTGGAATTACTCCTCATTTAGAACTGTGTAACTCAGAACAGACTCAAGCTCATAATAATTCAGGCATGTGATTCCAAGCTGTAAAACCATTCACACAATTTGAAAGTGTAAAAAGCTGTTGGTCACAATTTCACATTGAATTTTAGCTGTTACTAAGAGGTTTGTTTTTAAAATGTCCATTGTTTAAAAGTGGTTTACTGTACACTGTACTGATATTTTTCCTGACAATGCATGTCTTAAACACAAGACAGAAGGGAGACTTAATGTTATGTGAAAGGATTTTCCTAGGGTAACTGTATTCATTCTTTTCTCAAACTGAGCAAATAACTTTGATCTGTCAACTGTGAAAAGTAAACTGGGTGTGACCTTCCGTCATCGGCTAATCATCTCATTTAATGACATCTGTTAACTTTGTTCTGATATTAGATCATGGTCTTTCTTTGTACTGTCAAGATTTTTCATCCAAGGTCTAATTATTTCACTTTATGTGTATAAGGATATCTTGGGAGTCGGTTGAGTTTAGTATGAAGTTCATCATTTTGTGTATCAAATTTCTAGAACTGATTGCAGCATTTCAGTGTATCTCATATGCACAACACGTCTTTTACTAAATAAATCAGCTTTAAAGTTCAATACTATACACACCTTGTCCCAGGGCTGTATCAGTCTCCCTCTCTTCCCCTCTATTTATCATACTTTCTTGCTCACACTGTATTTATTTCTGCTTTTCATCTGAAATGTTGGTTGGTGGGTGGGTGGGGGGAGAATAGTTTTCACCCCAAGAGGATAAAATAGCTCAAAGCAGTTGACATATGTAATGACTAGCTCTGAACTCTACTACGGTAAAGCCTAATAGAGGAAGAAAAATAACCTCTCAGGCAATTCCTTACCCCGCTTTTCATCTTTTAATAGCAATAAAGGCCTCGGCACAGGATGTTTGTTGGGGACTAGTTGGGGTTAGTGCCCTGAGTGTCACTGGCCATCATCTTTTCCCAGGCAGCCCTTAATCTCTTGGGGAATGTATATGTCTTGACTGCTACTGCTTATAATAATTGTCCTTATACTAAATTAACCTGTATAGCCTTATTGTAGCAATGTTCGTGTCCTCATCTTCAAGGCCTTCTTTGATTCAGCTGCATCTTAAATCTCTGGTCTCGGCTCATCACATTACATTCAATAGGACTTTTCCATAGAATTTCTGTCTTTTGGGTCCCAATCCTGCAATTTGTTCCATAAGCCCCGTGTAATAACCTTACTTCTAAAGGATTTAGCTCCTCATATATTTATCTAAGTGAAAATTTCTCCTAGAGCAGTAGATTGTTGGGCCTAGTTCCTCCCTTTTCCTGCCTGTGCAACACCAGTGGAGTTGGTGGGATTGCACAGCTGAGACTGAGGAGAGAGTTGGTCCTGATTATGTTTTTGAAGCTGTATAACGATACACATGAATGAGAAATCTGATACATGGTCTTATCTCATAGTAGTGTAAACATTCCACAGAAAGCCTGCATCTGCCACTCAAACTTTTTACTCTGTGATATCATCCATCAAGGTCAGGACTTACTTAAATTAGTCAAGTGCTTTAAGCATTTGGGGAAATCTGTATCTTAACTGTCCAAGAACAAAGGCATTGTGCTGCCAAACCAGCATTCCTTTGTAATACTAGCTTTTGCTGAACAAAACTTCATTTGATAATATGTAAATTCTCATTGATTCGGTGCCAGATTCAGGTAAGAGGAAAATGCTTGATCAGCTGAATCTCATCAGGAACTCAGCATAAGGACCAATAAACCAATCAACCTGTACTGCATCTTTGATCAAATAAGTCCCAAAGTCTTCAGGTACCTGCCCAGGGGGTGACCAGATTACCATCAAGGACCACCAGATGCATAATTCCAAATAAACAATCAGAGAAGAGCACTATTAGGTCATCCAGTCCATTGCCCTGCCAGTGGAGGATTGTTTACTCCATTACATTTCCTAGTGTATTTTTCAGTCTAGGTTTTAATGTTCCATGTGATGCAGCCTCCGCCATTTTCTTTGGGAGACTCTTCCATAGCCCAACATTTCTCACTGCCAAGAAGGGTTTTATTTCCCCCCTGATATTCAGCTTAAATGTCAAATGGGCGTTTCACCTGTATCTAGTGTAGGATCCGGTTCTAGATAATAAAAGTGGCTAAGCAAAAAATGAAGAGAAGATAGCAAGACTGCTGTTAAGAGGATTTCAAATTACATGACATTATAAAACAAATATTTCAGTCTAGCTAGCATCGTACTCTGTTTTTAAAAAGTATCATCCATGCTCAGAGGTGATTGAAGGTAAAGAAGAAATATAAGGCGACTACATTTCACTCTTGTTTTCCTTTGTTTGAATCAATTCAATATATTTATATAATATCTAATCTCTCTGAGCAATTTGTGTTACCTAGTTTCTGCCGTTTTGGCATGCATTCTTTTGCAATGTAACAGATGTACAGCCTGTAGTTCCCCTATACTTTATTAGTGCTTATTATCACAATTAGTAGATCCTGATGGTTAGTTAAAAGCTTGAGAATGACCTGAAAGAGGTTAAATAATAGGATTTTAGTTTATAGATATGTGTCTAATTGCAAATGCTTTTTATACTTATTGGAACTTTTGAATATAATCTTGCAAAATATTAACTTCTGCAAATCAAGTCTACACAGTCTCAGTTATTTTAAAATAACTTTACATGCTACTTTATTACAGATGTTGTGAGCCTCAGGTCTCAAACCCAGGCCCATAAGATTCTGGGGCACACTCTAATCCTGCACCTGGCAGCCTCCTGGCAATAGCTTACCTGGGGCTAAGGAAAACCAGCCCTGGTGTGAGGCTCCACCCCATAGGTCTGATTGGCTGAGTCCCAGAAAGGCTGACTGGCCAACTGTCCCTACATAAGCCAGGCACAGAGAGCTGTCTGAGGAATTAGGTTCCAGCCTGCTCTGGACTGTGCATCTTGTTCTTCCCTCTACCTGTTCCTCTGGCATTCCAACCTGGCTTGACGTCTGGCGTCTGACTGGTGGTTCCCAATCTTCAGTTTGTCTCCTGCCTCTGACTCTCTGATATCCTGACCTATGGTTCTGATCTCCATTTTGTCTCTTGCTTCTGAGCTCATGGTATCCTGACCCGTCGACAGCTGACTCCTGTTTTGTGATTGTGGACTCTGACTAATAGATCTAACTGCCCGTGACCTGTCTGTGACAACAGGTACATATTTCTTCTGATTTCATAACGGCACTCTTGGAAAGTTCTATTCAGCTCTTGGGTAACTATGATGTTGGGTTACCAAAGATTTAATTATTTTGAAATCACTGATCATTTCTAAGATTATTCCTAAATCTAGTTTTGAAGGCACTTGGGTTTTTCTTATAATTTCTTAATGAACTCCAGCAGCCCTTCCTGACAACGAGGTAACATGCAAAGCTCCTAGCAGCATGCCAGTACAGTGGCGTAATGGCCATTAAAGAGATGAGCTGAGGGACTATTTGGAAACAAATGGTCATTTCACCAGTGAAGTAAAACAAACTGCAATTTTACTCAATTTTCCTTCTTAGGCTCTCTGCCATATTTATAGGTCAGCTCCAAGGAGTCAGCTCCGAGTTTTTTGTATGTCTGCGTGATGAACTTTTGTCGTGGCAGTGTTTGACCGTGTTCTCACTTGCAGTCTGTTAGCAGGTACACATTTATCTACTTGGTTAACAAAATCTTTCACTTTTCTTTGTAAAATGAGATCTAATATAAAACAAACATGCTGATTTACAGTGGGTACTGACTTTTCCTGGAGGAATACATTAAAAGAGAAACATGACTTATGGTTTTATGTTGCCTTTAAGCATTTACCCTGTTTGAGTTTTACATGTTTATTTTGTATTGACTTATGCATTGCACAAAACCTATGGATTTATACGTTTCTTCTTATTCGCCCCATTTGGGGTATTACTTTCAGAGCAGTGCTTAAAATTTACTGTCTGACAGTACAGTTTTTTTTTAAAAAAGCCTTGTTCTTGCCCAATACAATAAACTAGCAAGGTGTTAAAGTGTTGACATAAAAGAAACTAGAAGGAAAAACACTCCAAAAAATTCCTATTAGCTGGATAGTCATAGTGGAGGTTTTTTCTTTGTTGAAAACATGTTGTGTAATGAATTACAGTACATAATAAGGGGAGGGGGAGGGAAAGGTTGGACTTTAATGAATATGTAGAACCAGTTTGATTTCAGGTTGGGTGGGAGGTAGGGGGAACAGGAAGCAGGTGGTCCCTGTCTGCCTTTTGTATTAACTTTATACACCAACACTTTGTGACTATCGTTTCTCTTTTTGTGACCTGTTCTACATTGGTGCTGCTTTTTTTAGGTCATGCTGTTCTCAGTTACATAACTATTCCCTTTGGCCTATAAATATAAAGGTCAGTTTGAGGTCAAGCTGTACCTTTTTAACAAGGCACTGAAAATGTGGCTGGGCCACAAAACACAGGCACTCTTGTTGTGAATCTTCTAGATATCTCCTCTCACTGGCAGATTCGGTGTGAGAAGGTGCCTGCTGGGAAGGAAAGTTAAACATGTTGCTCTACTGCAGGATCTTTTTGCAAGCTGGACTTTTTAGAAATGTTCATTGAGCATCAGTAACACACATGACAAACAAAAATAACCCAAGAGAGGTTACAGTAAAAGTGAAAATATGCTGGAAGGCTATAGGCACACTAGAAGGCTACATCATGTGATAAAGTCTAGTTCCAAGGTTCCAGGAATCCATAAGCTATTCAATGTGCAGCCAGTACAAATTAAGTAGCTAGTGCCTGATTCTGCTTTCACTTACATCAGTATAAATAAAGAGTAACTCCATCCATGTCCATTGAGTTACACCACTGTAAAACCGATGTAGGAACAGAACCAAGCCTATAAAGCTAAATTAGATCTACAATAAAGGGTCATCAGTGCACAGACACACCCAGTTCTCATTGACTAAAGTGAGAGCAGATCATATGCATTTCTGATGGCCATATTTGTCTCTTTAAGTATCTATATGTTAGATCCTTGGGAACGCAGGAGTCTCACACACTTCCTAATGTTTTCAAGCTCTGAAATCTTTGTGTCTTGCTGAAAGTTCTGTTTTCTTAAGTACCAATGCAATTTAGTAATCGCTCTGAAATGAAGGCGATCCATAGAAACAATGTAGGACAATAGGAATTGCCTCACTGGGTCAAATCTGTGGTCCAAATACTCCATTATCTGACAGTGGTCAGAACTGTGGTCAGAGGAAGGTGTAAGAAACCCTCAACAGGCAGCTATTATGTCATATGCCCCATGAAGGTCTCATCCTAATCCCTCATAGTTGGAGATTGGCGTGAGACATGAAGCACAAGATTTTTATCCCTTCCAAAGGATTTTAAATCAATTTCAGGTTTCTGCCAGGACATAAATATAGATCTTCTATGATAGCTTAACTAATAAATATTGTACCAACATTTGTAATAATGTCCTTGAATGGGAAAGTCAGGGGAGAATCAAAGATAAAATTGAAAAATATTAGCCGTGGCACCTTTCGGTCAAAATGCGTCCTCTTCCTTCAGAATCTTCTTTTGCCAATGTTGTGCTGTATAGTTAAATTGTAACAAAGATATAGAGTTAATTGTTTTTATTTAAAAAAATACCCTTGAGAATTCTGTACATAAAACTACATTAAGAAAATGGGGGGGGGGGTGATATTACAACATCAGTAAATGCAAAAGTTAAAGTTGCATGCACCTAATCTTTTGGGTTTATTGCAGTTTTTAATAACATGATCCCATGCTAGACTATTTTTGCAAGACTTTAGTCTCATTCCATTCATTTTTTTGTATGAAATATTGTACCTTGTATGCATATTGACTTGGGTTAAAAAGACAAGTAGGATTTGATCCAAATATCATTGAGATACCATAGTGATGACTGACCCTATATAGGTAAGATAGATACACATTATTATTCTTTGTTATGAAAGAATTGATATCATGTTCTGTCAACCTGGGGTTCTACTCAGTTAAACTTGATCATAAGAACAGTCATGCTGGGTCAGACCAAAGGCCCATCTAGCCCAGGATCCTGTCTTCTGACAGCGGCCAATGCCAGGTGCCCCAGAGGGAATGCACAGAACAGGTAATCACTTCCTTGATTGGCTAGCATGTTCCTTTGACTTTCTGGGCTATTTGCTATCTGTGGCTGCTCTGTACCCAGGGAGCAATAAAACTACCACTGTCTGCTGGGCCACAACTGAGCTGAATTTCAGATAAATTGGGATTGGGGTGAAATCTGCCATTTACAGAATTGAATAAGCATGCTCAAACTGTGAGGGGGGGAAATAAATTGCTCATCTCTCAGTAACAGTTGTACTAGTTTGTCTATTAAAGACAAATGGTTTGGATATATGAAAACTGAATTTTTACTGCAAAAAGTTGAGAAAAAAATTAAGCAACACAAAACGTTTATAGTTGCACAAAATTTTAACCAAAAACAAATTCTTCCCCCTTGTCACTTCTATATGTGACTATTCTATCCTCCAAAGTCTCAGTGCAAACACTTTTTGCCATAACACTGCCCTTCATATTTAATCTCCATGGATTTTTTTCTTTTGCACTGTGGCTTTAAAATCTTTGCATACCGTTGGCTTTAGTTCTTTTTGATTTCTTTGTCATTCTTCTTGTACTTGTAGCCCGACACCTTTGAAATGTTCATTGAGTGCTCCTATTACTTTCTAGGGGGTTAGCCTTATTTCCTGAGTTTGTTCTTTTAGCATTGTTCTTCTTTCTCCTCCTCTCTCTCTCTGCCTAATAAAATCCTTCCCTGCTGTCTAAAGAATTTTCTGGTGTTTCCCTTGCTTATTTGGGGCATTTCTTCTTTTTTTCGCTCTTCTGGCTTCTGTCTAACATGTCTATTGAATTCAATGGGAGTGCATTCTTGCAGCTAAGGGCAGAATTTGTCCCACTCTGCTCACTTTTTCCATCACTACCTGGTTTAAAGTCTCTTTCACTGCTCAGTCTATTGTCATACCCATAATGAATTATTACTATTGTGCTAGAAGCTTTACAAATAAGAAAGACACGGTCCCTGAGGGACGTACAGTCTGACTAATGCACATATAAGGGATGGGATGCAGCAAAAAGCTGTGTGTCATCTCTTGCTCAGTCATTTCCAAGTTTTTAGTAGATTCCTGGTGTGTGTGTGTGTATGTGTTTTCTCATTCACTCTATCTGTTACTTCAACAGTGGTGGGGATAGTAGAGAGGGGCAGAGGCCAAGATGAGAGATCTGGAGGAGAGGGTGGAAATACGGTATGGCTGATTGGGTCAGGAGGCAGTTTCAGATGTAGGGGGCCTTGTGCAAGAAGATGTAGAGAAGAGAAAGGAACAAAAGGGAGTACATTATGTGGTTTGGGTGGACCGAAGTGGGCCAAGGAGTGAATGGAAGGTGTGAGAGAAGATAATTAAGCTGAGCTAGATTGTACGGGGCTTTGTAGGTGAGGACAAAGAGTTTAAATTTGATGCTGCAGGTGAGGGAAATCTAGTGAAAAGATTTGAATGTGATCAGAGCTGTGGCAAAAATAGATTAATTTTGCTCTCCTGCTGGGAAAAGTGGAAGTATCTGTCCCCAGGCTTTTCTGTTCTGTCTCTGTTATCTGTTGCAGTTGTCTGTTATATTACTGTCTTGCTGATCCTTGTTTTTTGGCCTGGCTCTAAAGTAGAAGGTCTCCTAGAGTTCTGGTCCAGCTAAAACTAGGAGGTACTGATAATTTTTATGAGAGAAGCTTGATCTTGCAGATGTTCTAGCCTGACGATCAGACCAAAGAAGCTGAGGTAAGTTTGGCAAAGTAAGCTTCCTATCTAGAGACTCATCGAAACTGAATCTCCAAACCATGTGAGTTTTACCCATTACTGAGTAAGTTTTCATGATATAAGATTGCAAAATTGTCAGTGGCACAGAACACGTAACTTATAAGAACATATGTGTTCCTTAGATCCCCGAACAACCTTTTGTTTGGGTTCCTTAGTAACTGAAAAGTCGCTTGTATCTACATTGCTTACAAAATGTACTATAAGGGTATGTCTACACTACGGAATAAGGTCGAATTTATAGAAGTCGTTTTTTAAGAAATCGGTTTTATATATTCGAGTGTGTGTGTCCTCACAGAAAATGCTCTAAGTGCATTAAGTGCATTAACTCGGCGGAGCGCTTCCACAGTACCGAGGCTAGAGTCAACTTCCGGAGCGTTGCACTGTGGGTAGCTATCCCACAGTTCCCGCAGTCTCCGCTGCCCATTGGAATTCTGGGTTGAGATCCCAATGCCTGATGGGGCTAAAACATTGTCGCGGGTGGTTCTGGGTACGTATCGTCAGGCCCCCGTTCCCTCCCTCCCTCCGTGAAAGCAAGGGCAGACAATTGTTTCGCGCCTTTTTTCCTGAGTTACCTGTGCAGACGCCATACCATGGCAAGCATGGAGCCCGCTCAGGTAACCGTCACCCTATGACTCCTGGGTGCTGGCAGACGTGGTACAGCATTGCTACACAGTAGCAGCAACCTATTGCCTTCTGGCAGCAGACGGTGCAGTATGACTGGTAGCCGTCATCGTCATGTCCGAGGTGCTCCTGGCCACGTCGGCTGGGAGCGCCTGGACAGACATGGGCGCAGGGACTAAATTTGGAGTGACTTGACCAGGTCATTCTCTTTAGTCCTGCAGTCAGTCCTATTGAACCGTCTTATGGTGAGCAGGCAGGCGATACGGATTGCTAGCAGTCGTACTGTACCATCTTCTGCCAGGCAGGCAAGGGATGAGGATGGCTAGCAGTCGTATTGTACCATCTTCTGCCTGGCAGGCAAGAGATGAGGATGGCTAGCAGTCGTACTGTACCATCTTCTGCCGAGCAGCCATGAGATGTGGATGGCATGCAGTCCTTCTGCACCGTCTGCTGCCAGCCAAAGATGTAAAAGATAGATGGAGTGGGTCAGAACAAGAAATAGACCAGATTTGTTTTGTACTCATTTGCCTCCTCCCCTGTCTAGATTCTCTTTAGTCCTGCAGTCAGTCCTATTGAACCGTCTTATTGTGAGTGGGCAGGCGATACGGACTGCTAGCAGTCGTACTGTACCATCTTCTGCCGAGCAGCCATGAGATGTGGATGGCATGCAGTCCTTCTGCACCGTCTGCTGCCAGCCAAAGATGTAAAAGATAGATGGAGTGGATCAAAACAAGAAATAGACCAGATTTGTTCTGTATTCATTTGCTTCCCCCCCTCCCCCGTCGAGGGGATTCATTCTTCTAGGTCACACTGCAGTCACTCACAGAGAAGGTGCAGCGAGGTAAATCTAGCCATGTATCAATCAGAGGCCAGGCTAACCTTCTTGTTCCAATAAGAACGATAACTTAGGTGCACCATTTCCTATTGGCACCCTCCGTGAAGTCCTGCCTGAAATACTCCTTGATGTAAAGACACCCCCTTTGTTGATTTTACCTCCCTGAAGCCAACCCTGTAAGCCGTGTCCTCAGTCGCCCCTCCCTGCGTCAGAGCAATGGCAAACAATCGGGCATCTGAGAGTGCTGTCCAGGGCAGTCACAATGGAGCACTCTGATGGGGCTAAAACATTGTCGCGGGTGGTTCTGGGTACGTATCGTCAGGCCCCCGTTCCCTCCCTCCCTCCGTGAAAGCAAGGGCAGACAATCGTTTTGTGCCTTTTTTCCTGAGTTACCTGTGCAGACGCCATACCACGGCAAGCATGGAGCCCGCTCAGGTAACCGTCACCCTATATCTCCTGGGTGCTGGCAGACGCGGTACGGTTTTGCTACACAGTAGCAGCAACCCATTGCCTTCTGGCAGCAGATGGTGCAGTATGACTGGTAGTCGTCCTCGTCATGTCCGAGGTGCTCCTGGACACGTCGACTGGGAGCGCCTGGACAGACATGGGCGCAGGGACTAAATTTGGAGTGACTTGACCAGGTCATTCTCTTTAGTCCTGCAGTCAGTCCTATTGAACCGTCTTATGGTGAGCAGGCAGGTGATACGGATTGCTAGCAGTCGTACTGTACCATCTTCTGCCAGGCAGGCAAAAGATGAGGATTGCTAGCAGTCGTACTGTACCATCTTCTGCCGAGCAGCCATGAGATGTGGATGGCATGCAGTCCTTCTGCACCGTCTGCTGCCAGCCAAAGATGTAAAAGATAGATGGAGTGGATCAAAACAAGAAATAGACCAGATTTGTTTTGTACTCATTTGCTTCCCCCCCTCCCCTGTCTAGGGGACTCATTTCTCTAGGTCACACTGCAGTCACTCACAGAGAAGGTGCAGCGAGGTAAATCTAGCCATGTATCAATCAGAGGCCAGGCTAACCTCCTTGTTCCAATAAGAACAATAACTTAGGTGCACCATTTCTTATTGGAACCCTCCATGAAGTCCTGCCTGAAATACTCCTTGATGTAAAGACACCCCCTTTGTTGATTTTATCTCCCTAATGCCAACCCTGTAACCGAGTCGTCAGTCGCCCCTCCCTCCGTCAGAGCAACGGCAGACAATCGTTCCGCGCCTTTTTTCTGTGCGGACGCCATACCAAGGCATGCATGGAGGCCGCTCAGCTCACTTTGGCAATTAGGAGCACATTAAACACCACACGCATTATCCAGCAGTATATGCAGCACCAGAACCTGGCAGAACGATACCGGGTGAGGAGGCGACGTCAGCGCGGTCACGTGAGTGATCAGGACATGGACACAGATTTCTCTGAAAGCATGGGCCCTGCCAATGCATGCATCATGGTGCTAATGGGGCAGGTTCATGCTGTGAAACGCTGATTCTGGGCTCGGGAAACAAGCACAGACTGGTGGGACCGCATAGTGTTGCAGGTCTGGGACGATTCCCAGTGGCTGCGAAACTTTCGCATGCGTAGGGGCACTTTCATGGAACTTTGTGACTTGCTTTCCCCTGCCCTGAGGCGCATGAATACCAAGATGAGAGCAGCTCTCACAGTTGAGAAGCGAGTGGCGATAGCCCTGTGGAAGCTTGCAACGCCAGACAGCTACCGGTCAGTTGGGAATCAATTTGGAGTGGGCAAATCTACTGTGGGGGCTGCTGTGATGCAAGTAGCCCACGCAATCAAAGATCTGCTGATATCAAGGGTAGTGACCCTGGGAAATGTGCAGGTCATAGTGGATGGCTTTGCTGCAATGAGATTCCCTAACTGTGGTGGGGTCATAGACGGAACCCATATCCCTATCTTGGCACCGGAGCACCAAGCCGCCGAGTACATAAACCGCAAGGGGTACTTTTTGATAGTGCTGCAAGCTCTGGTGGATCACAAGGGACGTTTCACCAACATCAATGTGGGATGGCCGGGAAAGGTACATGACGCTCGCATCTTCAGGAACTCTGGTCTGTTTCAAAAGCTGCAGGAAGGGACTTTATTCCCAGACCAGAAAATAACTGTTGGGGATGTTGAAATGCCTATATGTATCCTTGGGGACCCAGCCTACCCCTTAATGCCATGGCTCATGAAGCCGTACACAGGCAGCCTGGACAGTAGTCAGGAGCTGTTCAACTACAGGCTGAGCAAGTGCAGAATGGTGGTAGAATGTGCATTTGGATGTTTAAAAGCACGTTGGTGCAGTTTACTGACTCGGTTAGACCTCAGCAAAACCAATATTCCCACTGTTATTACTGCTTGCTGTGTGCTCCACAATATCTGTGAGAGTAAGGGGGAGACGTTTATGGCGGGGTGGGAGGTTGAGGCAAATCGCCTGGCTGCTGGTTACACGCAGCCAGACACCAGGGCGGTTAGA
This sequence comes from Lepidochelys kempii, assembly GCF_965140285.1. Classification (NCBI taxonomy): domain Eukaryota; kingdom Metazoa; phylum Chordata; order Testudines; family Cheloniidae; genus Lepidochelys; species Lepidochelys kempii. Next base: position 42,697,526 of record NC_136381.1, on the reverse strand, counting down.
AGAGCACAGGAGGGCACGGTACGCATCAGAGAAGCTTTGAAAACCAGTTTCATGACTGGCCAGGCTACGGTGTGAAAGTTCTGTTTGTTTCTCCTTGATGAAATCCCCCACCCCTTGGTTCACTCTACTTCCCTGTAAGCTAACCACCCGCCCCTCCTCCCGTCAATCACCGCTTGCAGAGGCAATAAAGTCATTGTTGCTTCACATTCATGCATTCTTTATTCATTCATCACACAAATAGGGGGATGATTACCAAGGTAGCCCAGGAGGGGTGGTGGAGGAGGGAAGGAAAATGCCACACAGCACTTTAAGCACAGCACTTTAAAAGTTTACAACTTTAAAATTTATTGAATGACAGCCTTCTGTTTTTTGGGCAATCCTCTGGTGGGATGGCTGGTTGGCCGGAGGCCCCCCCACCGCGTTCTTGGGCGTCTGGGTGTGGAGGCTATGGAACTTGGGGAGGAGGGCGGTTGGTTACTCAGGGGCTGCAGTGGCAGTCTGTGCTCCAGCTGCCTTTGCTGCAGCTCAACCATACACTGGAGCATACTGGTTTGGTCCGCCAGCAGCCTCAGCATTGAATCCTGCCTCCTCTCATCACGCTGCCGCCACATTTGAGCTTCAGCCCTCTCTTCAGCCCGCCACTTATTCTCTTCAGCCCGCCACTTACTCTCTTCAGCCCGCCACCTCTCCTCCCGGTCATTTTGTGCTTTCCTGCACTCTGACATTATTTGCCTCCACGCATTCGTCTGTGCTCTGTCAGTGTGGGAGGACAGCATGAGCTCGGAGAACATTTCATCGCGAGTGCGTTTTTTTTCTTTCTAAGCTTCACTAGCCTCTGGGAAGGAGAAGATCCTGTGATCATTGAAACACATGCAGCTGGTGGAGGAAAAAAAGGGACAGCGGTATTTAAAAAGACACATTTTATAAATCAGTGGCTACACTCTTTCAGGGTAATCCTTGCTGTTAACATTACATACATAGCACATGTGCTTTCGTTACAAGGTCGCATTTTGCCTCCCCCCACCGTGTGACTACCCCCTCAACCCTCCCCCCTCCCTGTGGCTAACAGCGGGGAACATTTCTGTTTAGCCACAGGCAAACAGCCCAGCAGGAATGGGCTCCTCTGACTGTCCCCTGAAGAAAAGCACTCTATTTCAACCAGGTGACCATGAATTATATCTCACTCTCCTGAGGATAACACAGAGAGATAAAGAACGGATGTTGTTTGAATGCCAGCAAACATACACTGCAATGCTTTGTTTTACAATGATTCCCGAGTACGTGTTACTGGCCTGGAGTGGTAAAGTGTCCTACCATTAAGGACACAATAAAGCTGCCCTCCCCAGAAACCTTTTGCAAAGGCTTTAGGAGTACATCTAGGAGAACCGTGAATGCCAGGGCAAAGTAATCCTTTCACATGCTTGCTTTTAAACCATGTATAGTATTTTAAAAGGTACACTCACCAGAGGTCCCTTCTCCGCCTGCTGGGTCCAGGAGGCAGCCTTGGGTGGGTTTGGGGGGTACTGGCTCCAGATCCAGGGTGAGAAACAGTTCCTGGCTGTCGGGAAAACCGGTTTCTCCGCTTGCTTGCTGTGAGCTATCTACAACCTCCTCCTCCTCATCATCTTCTTCGTCCCCAAAACCTGCTTCCGTATTGCCTCCATCTCCATTGAAGGAGTCAAACAACACGGCTGGGGTAGTGGTGGCTGAACCCCCTAAAATGCCATGCAGCTCATCATAGAAGCGGCATGTTTGGGGCTCTGACCCGGAGCGGCTGTTCGCCTCTCTGGTTTTCTGGTAGGCTTGTCTCAGCTCCTTCAGTTTCACGCGGCACTGCTTCGGGTCCCTGTTATGGCCTCTGTCCTTCATGCCCTGGGAGATTTTGACAAAGGTTTTGGCATTTCAAAAACTGGAACGGAGTTCTGATAGCACGGATTCCTCTCCCCAAACAGCGATCAGATCCCGTACCTCCCGTTCGGTCCATGCTGGAGCTCTTTTGCGATTCTGGGACTCCATCATGGTCACCTGTGCTGATGAGCTCTGCATGGTCACCTGCAGCTTGCCACGCTGGCCAAACAGGAAATGAGATTTAAAAGTTCGCGGTTCTTTTCCTGTCTACCTGGCCAGTGCATCTGAGTTGAGAGTGCTGTCCAGAGCGGTCACAATGGAGCACTCTGGGATAGCTCCCGGAGGCCAATACCATCGAATTGTGTCCACAGTACCCCAAATTCAAGCCGGCAACGTCGATTTAAATGCTAATCCACTTGTTGGGTGGAGTAAGGAAATTGATTTTAAGAGCCCTTTAAGTCGAAATAAAGGGCTTCATTGTGTGGACGGGTGCAGGTTTACATTGATTTAACGCTGCTAAATTTGACCTAAAGTCCTAGTGTAGACCAGGGCTAAGAGAGAAAAGGTGGGTGAGGTAATATCTTTTATTGGACCAGCTTCTGTTGGTGAGAGAGACAAGCTTTCAAGCTTATACAGAGCTCCTTTCCAGGTCTTGGAAACTAACTCAGAGTGTCATTGCTAAATATAAGGTAGAACAGATTTTTTAGTGTAAGTAGTTAATGCATATTTCACGGGACATGAACATGAACATGAAGTGGCCTGTTAACATACCTCTACTTATAGCGAGGAAAGGAAGGGGGGAAGGCAGTTGGCGGGGGGGTGGGGTTGTAAATGAGTTATAGAATGTTGTAATAAGCCATAAAGCCCCATCGAGATCCATCCTGAAAGAAATCTTTCCTGAATCCCCTCTTCTGGACTTCAAACAACCCCCGAACCTCACCAAGCTCATCGTCAGAAGCAAACTCCACATAGACCAGGACACACCAACTCAAAGCAGCACCAGACCCTGCCAGAACAACAGATGCAAAACCTGTAGCCATATCTCCACTGCTATGATGATCAACACCCCCCATAACAGACCCTGCAAGATCCATGGGTCCTACACATGCGTATTACAACATGTGTTGTACCTCAACCAGTGCACTAAATGCCCCAATAGCAACTATGTGGGTGACAGCAGACAATCACTATGCTCTTGAATGAGCTCACACAGGAAAATGATAATGGACAAAAACACCAAAACACCTGTGGGTCAACACTTTTCACAAAGCTATCGCTCTATCTGACTTACCAGTCCCCATCCTCAAAGGAAACCCACACAACATTTTCAAAAGACGACCCTGGGAGCTTAAATTTATAACTTTGCTAGACACTAAAAATCATGGACTGAAGAGAGACACTGGATTTATGGCTTATTTCAACAATCCACTATTTATGGGTTATTACAGCCCCCTTACAACTCTCTCCCCCAGCTGCTTTCCCTCCTTTCCTTTCCTCCCTATATTTAGAGGAGTGTTAACAGGCCACTTCACCTTGAATGGTCCCTTGAAACATGTGTTAACTACTTACGCTAAACAATCTTTTCCACCTTGTATTTAGCAGTAACACTTTGGGGGAGAGGTCTACACTACAGACCTAAATCGCTATAGCTATGTCACTCAGGGGTGTGAAAAATCCACACTCCTGAACAATGTAGTTATACCAATCTAACCGCCCCCTTTCCCCCGTATAGACAGTGCTACGTTGACAGGAGAGCTTCCCTCATCGACATAGCTACTGCCTCTCAGGGAGGTGGACTAACTACGCCAATGGGAGAAGCTCTCCTGGTGGCGTAGTAGCATCTTCACTAAAGCACTGCAGCTGCACCGCCGTAGTGCTGTACGTGAAGACAAGTCCTGAGTTAATTTCTCAGACCTGAAGAAGAGCTCTGTGTAAGCTCAAAAGCTTGTCTCTCTCACTAACAGAAGTTGGTCCAATAAAAGATATTACCTCACCCACCTTGTCTCTCTAATATCCTGGGGCCAACTAGGCTACAACAACACTGCATACAAAAATGTGCTACAAGGTAGGGTTTTTTTTTTCAATGATAAACAACTTTAGAAGTGAGCAACCTCAACCTGCAAAACACTTACTTTCTTTCAGTGAGTTCACCTCATCCCGCTATAACTCATAAAGTTTATTAATCTCAAAGCATTAAGTGTGACATGACTTCTAAGGATGTGCCAGATGGTTTGGAATTATTTTAGGTTGTCAGCCATCCTCCACTTTTTTTTTTTGATTTCTAAACAGCACAGATAATTGACTGTTAACTTTTTGGCTCCATAAATATGGAATCTACATAGATATTAACTATTTCAATGACAAATATGATATCAGATTAGAGGCTGATTTGGGAAGGTGCTGAGTACTCTCACTTCCCTTTGGTTTCAGTGTGAGCTGAGGCTACTCAGTATCTTACAGGATCAAGACCATGTATTGTATTTTCTATAGTTCTTGGCTAATGCTTAATTGTTCTTTATGCACAGAAATGCATTATATTTTGGAGGGTGTGTGTGAGCCACAACCCTACCTCTTCCACTGCTGTGTAGATGTTGAGTGGTCCAGGCTATTTCCAAATTCCCTTCTCTTTTCCTTGCTCCTTATAGCCTCTATAGATGCTCATATACTATGGTGATTGCCATGTTTAGCACCTAGATAGACAGTAAAAAAGTTACTAAATACAAAAAAAGTTACAAAGCATATTTTAAGTAGTCTCCTACTGTGCCTATCCTGGTTGACTTTCCCTTCTTCATGCTTCTCTTTCACTGCTTAAACATGGTAAAACATGAATAGGTAAACAGTGGACATGCTGCGTAGATGTTTGTGCATTATGGGCTAAATTCTGTTCTCAGTTACATAGATGCAGCCCTAACTCTATTGGTTTAAGAAATTACTCAAGCTTTATCCTGGCATAACAGAGCAGAATATGGCCAGATATCTCATGACTGGTCAAATATGAATTGCAAAACGATTGATCATATGGCAGAAGATACTAATGTTTCATTTATGTAACTACAGTACCTACTAGGACTCAGTCCCACTCCCAAAGCAACTCTGTGGGAGCTTTGGCGTTGACTTGGGCATGATCAGGTTCATTAACATTTAAGAGACAGGTTGCATCCCTTTTCTGCCACTTAAGTGGTGCAAAGGGGACATAACCTGGCTGCAGTTGGAAAGGATAAAAACTTCTCCAGGGGAGGGGAATTCTCAAATGGCATAAAATTGTAAAACTGGCACCCTTGGTGTAGGGGAGATGTCAGACAAGGGAAGGGGCATGGAAGAGGTGGGAAACAGGCAGAACAGAACCTTGCAAGGCAATCTATTTTCTCCTCTGAGCTTTCACTGTTAGGCAATGAACATATTCCATTCACAAGTAGATAAATATAGGGAAAATCCCTGCTAAATCAGGGGTTCTTAATTTTTCCTATAGAGGGATCATACCAGAGCCCTCCTCCCATTCAAAAATAAAGAAGGGTCAAGGAGGTACAATTCCAGGCTGAGAACCGCTGCTTACTCCTGGGAGAATTCTGAACCACCGTGCAAGCGCAGAATTAATGTTCCCTGCAGATTCTCTCCTCCCGCACACAGAATAATTGATTCTTATGGGGAAGTGCAAGGAAGCCATGAGGGGAGTCACATTGCAATTACACCTTTCACTGACCAGTGACAGACTGTGGCATCAGAAGAGAGGGCAACTGGCTCGCGAGTTGGAGCATCAGCCATGGAGAGAGAGGGGGCAAAGGCTGCCTTCCTCACAGTGCCATGCCCAGGGGGCCAGGTGAGGAGGCACAGGATATGGGGGAACAACAGACTGGGCTAGGGGCACAGGAGCTAGTGGGGTGACAGCATTGAGCCAGAAGCTGAATGGGAGTGGGGGTGCAGGGCCACATAGAATCATAGAATATCAGGGTTGGAAGGGACCTCAGGAGGTCATCTGGTCCAACCCCCTGCTCAAAGCAGGACCAATCCCCAACTAAATCATCCTAGCCAGGGCTTTGTCAAGCCTGACCTTACAAACCTCTAAGGAAGGAGATTCCACCACCTCCCTAGGTAACCCATTCCAGTACTTCACCACCCTCCTAGTGAAAAAGTTTTTCCTAATATCCAACCTAAACCTCCTCCACTGCAACTTGAGACCATTACTCCTCGTTCTATCATCTGCTACCGCAGAGAACAGTCTAGAGCCATCCTCTTTGGAACCCCCTTTCAGGTAGTTGAAAGCAGCTATCAAATCCCCCCTCATTCTTCTCTTCTGCAGACTAAATCATCCCAGTTCCCTCAGCCTCTCCTCATAAATCATGTGCTCCAGCCCCCTAATCATTTTTATTGCCCTTCGCTGGACTCCTTCCAATTTTTCCACATCCTTCTTGTACTGTGAGGCCCAAAACTGGACGCAGTACTCCAGATGAGGCCTCACCAGTGCCAATTAGAGGGGACTGATCATGTCCCTCGATCCGCTGGCAGTGCTCCTACTTATACAGCCCAAAATGCCATTAGCCTTCTTGGCAACAAGGGCACACTGTTGACTCATATCCAGCTTCTTGTCTATTGTAACCTCTAGGTCCTTTTCTGCAGAACTGATGCCTAGCTGCTCGGTCCCTACTCTGTTGTACTGCATGGGATTCTTCTGTCCTAAGTGTAGGACTCTGCACTTGTCCTTGTTGAACCTCATCAGCTTTCTTTTGGCCCAATCCTCTAATTTGTCTAGGTCCCTCTGTATCCTATCCCTACCTTCCAGCGTATCAACCACTCCTCCCAGTGTAGTGTCATCTGCAAACTTGCTGAGGGTGCAATCCATACCATCCTCCAGATCATTAATGAAGATATTGAACAAAACTGGCCCCAGGACCGACCCTTGGGGCACTCTGCTTGATACTGGTTGCCAACTAGACATGGAGTGAGTTCAGGGCCACATGGAGTATGTGGGGGTGGAGGATGCAGGGCCACTTGGGGACTGTGATGTTGCACTCTATATGATTTTATAAAAATATGCTAATGAGTGTGAATATAATGTAACTGGAATATGCTTCATGCGAAAGGTCTCTTGTAAGGTATCATTACAAAGCTTATAATCTACTGAGTATGGTAATCCTATTTGTATAAGTGTATCACTCTTGTATCTGAAACTAGAAATATGAAATATAACTCTGAGGTCCTATTGTAGTTATGCAAAGTGTGGGCCATTAATGGTGGTTTGGAATCTTAATGGCTCCCATTAACCAGGACAATTGACTGTAGATGGCTCTGTTTTACTTGTAAGTCTTCCTGTATACATGTGGGCTGGCAAATGGGAAATGAAGTCTTACAGTGACATGTTTCAGAGGAACAGCCGTGTTAGTCTGTATTCGCAAAAAGAAAAGGAGGACTTGTGGCACCTTAGAGACTAACCAATTTATTTGAGCATGAGCTAGTGAGCTGTAGCTCACGAAAGCTCATGCTCAAATAAATTGGTTAGTCTCTAAGGTGCCACAAGTCCTCCTTTTCTTTTTACAGTGACATGTGATCATATCACCTGAACTGGAATCCATCTTTAACCTGGTGCTTTTCTATTGAGAAGAGGAGTGGGAACCCGGAGGGACAAAGGATTCCCACTAATGCAAAAGATATATAAGTGGGTGGAACAGAACAAAGCGGGCAGCCATCATGAGAAATCCCCTAGCTACCACCTGACCTGGAACAAGGGCTGTACCAGGGGAAAGGATTGTGCCCAGACTAGGAAGTCATCCAGTCTGTGAAAGGAACTTATTGAAACATCTCTGAGGGTGAGATTTTTATCTGTATTCAGTTTTATTACTGTACTAGACTTAGACTTGTGTGTTTTATTTTATTTGCTTGGTAATCGACTTTGTTCTGTCTATTACTACTTGGAACCACTTAAATCTTACTTTCTGTATTTAATAAAATCACTTTTTGCTTATTAATTAACTCAGAGTATGTATTAATACCTGGGGGTGGGGTGAGGGGGGCAAACAGCTGTGCATATCTCTCTATCAGTGTTATAGAGAGCAAACAATTTATGAGTTTACCCTGTATAAGCTTTATACAGGGTAAAACGGATTTATTTGGGGTTTGGACCCCAGTGGGAGTTGGGCATCTGAGTGTTAAAGACAGGAACATTTCTTAAGCTGCTTTCAGTTAAGTCTGCAGCTTTTGGGCACGTGGTTCAGACCCTGGGTCTGTGTTGGAGCAGACGGGTGTGTCTGGCTGAACAAGACAGAGTGCTGGAGTCCCAAGCTGGCAGGGAAAGCAGGGGTAGAAGTAGTCTTGGCACATTAGTTGGCAGCCTCAAAGGGGTTTCTGTGATCCTACCGGTCACAGGGACATATGCAGATTTACCTGGCTGAATGGAGAGATGGGGTGCAGGGACACGTGGGGACAGGGGCAGATGTGCCTGACTGAATGGGAGAGGCTAGGGGTTGGCCAGGGTCTGCATGGGGGAAGCTCCCCAACTCCCTAACAATCCCTTCCGCCCCAAAAAACTGTTCTATACTTCTACCCACGTCCAACAACCCTCCAGGTTCACTCCCAGGCTTCTTCCTGACAATTATTTCCCTTTCCCTCATCTCCTCCATTACTCTTCAATCCCTGAAGACTTTGCATTGCTTCTGAGGGGTGCGGGAAATACATTTCTGTATAGTAGTTTAAATGAATTATTACTCAAAGTTCTGTATTAATATGCCTATTAAGGAATCTATTTGTCAAAAAACATTTCCTGAATCTTTTTTGTTGTCTGTAGTGTTACAGATATACTCACTGACAGGTATTTTGAAATAAATTACCAAAATAATTGAAATTGGCATGATTATATGAAGTTATTTTGACAAAAAAAATATGCAGAATTTTGCAGAATTTTAAAATATTGTGCACAGAATTTTAAATTTTTTGGTACAGAATTCCCCCAGGAGTATCTGCTCTAATTCATCATTACTTCTGGAGTCCCAATATGGCATGTCCTCTCTGTGTCTCCCCTTAGACTGTAAGAATGTTGGGGCAAAGACTATCTTTACTTTTGTGTATTGTACTGCATCAATCACTTCTCAGCATGACACAAAGAGTAACATTCATCTCTGCATTGTAATCTAATCTTTTTTTGTATCTATTTTATCATGTCCCTAAATGATGTATGATGGGTCAATTCCATCAGATACAGTTTAAAATACTCTATGGCAATCTAGCTCTTCTTCCCTATTCTGAAGTAATTTAAATGATTTGGGTAGATGTAGGTTTTTGAGATGATTCAAAACTTTTCCTCACAATACTGAAAGAAAAGGAGTACTTGTGGCACCTTAGAGACTAACCAATTTATTTGAGCATGAGCTTTCGTGAGCTACAGCTCACTTCATCAGATGTTTACCGTGGAAACTGCAGCAGACTTTATATACACACAGAAATCATGAAACAATACCTCCTCCCACCCCACTGTCCTGCTGGTAATAGCTTATCTAAAGTGATCAACAGGTGGGCCATTTCCAGCACAAATCCAGGTTTTCTCACCCTCCACCCCCCCACACAAATTCACTCTCCTGCTGGTGCTAGCCCATCCAAAGTGACAACTCTTTACATAATCAAGTCGGGCTATTTCCTGCATAGATCAAGGTTCTCTCACATCCCCCCCACCCCCATACACACACAAACTCACTCTCCTGCTGGTAATAGCTCATCTAAACTGACCATTCTCCAGGTTTAAATCCAAGTTAAACCAGAACATCTGGGGGGGGGGGTAGGAAAAAGCAAGAGGAAACAGGCTACCTTGCATAATGACTTAGCCACTCCCAGTCTCTATTTAAGCCTAAATTAATAGTATCCAATTTGCAAATGAATTCCAATTCAGCAGTTTCTCGCTGGAGTCTGGATTTGAAGTTTTTTTGTTTTAAGATAGCGACCTTCATGTCTGTGATTGCGTGACCAGAGAGATTGAAGTGTTCTCCGACTGGTTTATGAATGTTATAATTCTTGACATCTGATTTGTGTCCATTTATTCTTTTACGTAGAGACTGTCCAGTTTGACCAATGTACATGGCAGAGGGGCATTGCTGGCACATGATGGCATAGATCACATTGGTGGATGTGCAGGTGAACGAGCCTCTGATAGTGTGGCTGATGTTATTAGGCCCTGTGATGGTGTCCCCTGAATAGATATGTGGGCACAATTGGCAACGGGCTTTGTTGCAAGGATAAGTTCCTGGGTTAGTGGTTCTGTTGTGTGGTATGTGGTTGTTGGTGAGTATTTGCTTCAGGTTGCGGGGCTGTCTGTAGGCAAGGACTGGCCTGTCTCCCAAGACTTGTGAGAGTGTTGGGTCATCCTTTAGGATAGGTTGTAGATCCTTAATAATGCGTTGGAGGGGTTTTAGTTGGGGGCTGAAGGTGACGGCTAGTGGCGTTCTGTTATTTTCTTTGTTAGGCCTGTCCTGTAGTAGGTAACTTCTGGGAACTCTTCTGGCTCTATCAATCTGTTTCTTTACTTCTGCAGGTGGGTATTGTAGTTGTAAGAAAGCTTGACAGAGATCTTGTAGGTGTTTGTCTCTGTCTGAGGGGTTGGAGCAAATGCGGTTGTATCGCAGAGCTTGGCTGTAGACGATGGATCGTGTGGTGTGGTCAGGGTGAAAGCTGGAGGCATGCAGGTAGGAATAGCGGTCAGTAGGTTTACGGTATAGGGTGGTGTTTATGTGGCCATTGTTTATTAGCACTGTAGTGTCCAGGAAGTGGATCTCTTGTGTGGACTGGACCAGGCTGAGGTTGGTGGTGGGATGGAAATTGTTGAAATCATGGTGGAATTCCTCAAGGGCTTCTTTTCCATGGGTCCAGATGATGAAGATGTCATCAATATAGCGCAAGTAGAGTAGGGGCTTTAGGGGACGAGAGCTGAGGAAGCGTTGTTCTAAATCAGCCATAAAAATGTTGGCATACTGTGGGGCCATGCGGGTACCCATAGCAGTGCCGCTGATCTGAAGGTATACATTGTCCCCAAATGTGAAATAGTTATGGGTAAGGACAAAGTCACAAAGTTCAGCCACCAGGTTAGCCGTGACATTATCGGGGATAGTGTTCTTGACGGCTTGTAGTCCATCTTTGTGTGGAATGTTGGTGTAGAGGGCTTCTACATCCATAGTAGCCAGGATGGTGTTATCAGGAAGATCACCGATGGATTGAAGTTTCCTCAGGAAGTCAGTGGTGTCTCGAAGGTAGCTGGGAGTGCTGGTAGCGTAGGGCCTGAGGAGGGAGTCTACATAGCCAGACAATCCTGCTGTCAGGGTGCCAATGCCTGAGATGATGGGGCGCCCAGGATTTCCAGGTTTATGGATCTTGGGTAGTAGATAGAATATCCCAGGTCGGGGTTCCAGGGGTGTGTCTGTGCGGATTTGATCTTGTGCTTTTTCAGGAAGTTTCTTGAGCAAATGCTGTAGTTGCTCATGCTCATGCTCAACAAAGCTCATGCTCAAATAAATTGGTTAGTCTCTAAGGTGCCACAAGTACTCCTTTTCTTTTTGCGAATACAGACTAACACGGCTGTTCCTCTGAAACCTCACAATACTGGTTACTCTTGGATTGTAAAATCAAGTTCCCAGCCATCTGAATGTTACATTCCTTACCCTTTGGCTTGGTATGTATTTTAGATCATTCCTCATGGCAAAAGGGTAATTTAAATATCCGAGGGCTCAAGTATTCAGCTGTGCAAATGTAACTAGAGAGAAGTACATATCTGGGGGCTACCAAGTATGCTAAGCATGATGCCCACCTACTCCTGATCCAAAAAAGGTGGAGTTAACACAATCCATTTTGCTCAGCATCTGTGAGAATCTGCAATTTTTGGCAGGAAGCCTAGTTCAGAGGTAGTTTTACTAGCATAACCCTCAATATGCTATCAGGACAATACAGACACAAAACCAACTGGTCTTATGTTACCAGAAGACCAAACAGAAAATCTCTGAGGTTACTCACTTCAATCCTGTGTCTAGAAACTTTTCCCATTTTTACCTTCTGTGGAAGTTGCAGCCATTTTATTGTGTTGCCTGCTTTCTTTTTGCAGAACCTCATTCTACTGTTGGTGCTAGCCCTGTCTCTTCTTTCCCCTTGCACAGGTGCACATGGGCAGAGAAGTTTAGCTGGGGTTAACCCTCTCTTTGCTGATGACAAGGTAGTACTGATACGTTGTCACACATACTTTTGTGCCTGATGAACATTAGGCCAGAACTGGCTTGGTCAGAAATGCTGACCTTAACAGCTCCACTTTTCCACAAGGAGATATTTCATGCAGCATATCCCAGGTTTTTATACATTCATACTATGATTATAAAGTTTTACATCTTACAAAATGATGATGTACAATCAGAAAGCCATGTGTGTGTACACTGCATGGCTTTTTACTGCAGCAAAATGCTATCTTACTTGCTTTAGTGGCAGTGTGAGCAGGTCCTGTGTAGCCCTCCTGAAAAAGGTCTGGTAATTCGGCCTCCACCCAAGGGTCCAGGATTTAACCTTCCCATGTCTTTGTTTACTCCTCTGAAAAATGAATATAATAGTACTCAACTCCCAGGGGGTGGGCTAGCTTAATTTTTTCTTGTGTGTAAAGTGATTTGAGATCTATGAATGAAAGACATTATTGCCCAGACAGTGACTGACCGCCGGTGGGACTAAAGGTGGCAGGGGTAAGCAGCTAGTCTCCTTTGATCTCCAGTCCAAAGTCTGGGCACAATTACATCCTCTAAAAGGGTGATGCAGCAAATGCACTCTCCAGAGCTTTTGGAAGCTCTCTGCCTTCCCAAAACCCAATGGCTTCTGGAGCTCCCTCCCATTGGGACAACATGCCATGACTTAAAGCCACAATCAAGTCAGGCATAAGTGCAAAACTGCTTTCCCTCTCATAAAAAGCAAATCTCTCTTTCCCCAGGTTAATTTTGTTCCCTGTGTCAACTCTTCCCCATCTCCACCCATCAGCCTTCCCCACAAAACAAGCTGAGTGTCTCTCAAATCAGAGCTTTGCAGGAGCCAGAAATGCAGTCAAGAAATGGGCTGGTGGAATGTACAATATTCTCAGGAGCTCTGGAGATTAAAAGAAATAGTTATTTTCAGGATTGGAATGGTCTGGTTAATAATTAATGAATGATAAAACAGTGCAATATCTTCAAGTATTTCTCATAGCTTTCTTCTGGTTCATAGGTTTAATTTTTCTCCTGATACCAATCTCCATATATCTTTTATAGTGTGGTGGAATCACTGAGTTGGAGGACTTTTTTTCATCTAGCTGCCAGACAGCTATAGACCAATTAATCTACAAGTATGCACAGTTGGGGATGGTATTCTCCAGTGACTCAGCAATGTAACAGATGGCAAAATATTTAATATTTATTTCCATTCTATTTCTATATTGGATATGAACCCAGACATTTCATTCTTTTGACAGTCAGACAACATCTGTTGAGAACACTGTCAGCTGAATTACAACCTCCCTGGCAGGTACTGGGGCAGACAGCATGAATTAATTTCAGCAGTCCTGTTTGTGGTTAAATGTCCCTGTCTACTACAGTACATTGTTTTCATTACAGATGCTGGATTTATGGATGCTGACTAGCTTTACATTGATACCCCTAAGAGTTTATATTTATTCATATAAAGATTCAACCCATTAAAGATGACTGTGTGCATTAAGTTGCAATAACAATGGATTTATTTTGACTCATTCTTTAACTTTCACCAATTATGATTATAAAAGAAATGATACATTGTAGGGGTCAGCCCAGTTGCTTGGAGGCAAGCCACTGGACTGCCATATGAAGAACTCAAGTGTCAAAGTGACTTTGAGGATTCTAGTCCCAGGAGTTGGTGTAAACTAGATGTATCCCAAAATACAGTATTTCCAGCTTAGTGAGAGACTGCCAGGTGCTCTGCTCTCTCAATGCCAGCAGTGTCCTAGAGAATATAATAAGCTAGCTAACAAAAAATCACCTATTTATTTATTTCATTTATTGATCATAAGAAAAAGCTGTTCAAATTTTGGCAGGAATTTTCTGAAGATAAAATGGCAAACATTTGTGAAACACCCACTCTCCCTGTTTTCTAACTACCCGTATATACGCGATCATAAGCCGGTTTGTTTATGACAGTGGCCAGTGCCTGGTACCCCAGAGGGAATGAACAGAACAGGTCATCATCAAGTGATCCATCCCCTGTTGCTCATTCCCAGCTTCTGGCAAACAGAGGCTAGGGACACCATTCCTGCCCGTCCTGGCTAATAGTCATTGATGGACCTATCTTCCATGATGGTAAAGCTTGCTCCTGTAGCCTCCATCTGTTTCTCTCCCACCCCCCTCTGCAATTCTCCGCTCCCCCACAGTCTCCTTCTTTAAGGATCCAAAAAGGGAGTGATGGGTGGAATAGCCCAGCCCCTCATTATTTTGTCCACCAGTTAGACCTAGTTTTTGACACACCAATTTTGGTTCACTGATTTCTGGACTCACAGTTTCTTGTTTATCAACATGATCCTAACACAGTCCTTGAGTTATATCAGTAGGCCTTTTTGTTTAGAACTTATTCAGTTTTTCTGTTTTCTTTTCATACCTTTCCTCAACAACACTTGTTATAGGACATCTTATGAACTTCCAGATACTTTTTACAGTTGAGCTCACAATTAGAGCAAATATCCAGGCCCAATTATCACAACAGTGGGTTTAATACTGGAGGGGAAAAAACGTTTGGGCAGAAGAGAATTTAGCTTGTTTGCTGTGATTTTTTTTTTAATTTAAGCAAATGGGTAACTAATAAGATGTTACTGCCAAACATCACCCCAATCCCTTTAGTTCTTTGTTGCATCCCTCTCTCCAACTTCATTGACTTTGTCTTTTTAGGATGTGAGCTCCTTGAGACAGGAACTGGGTCGTCTTCTCTGTTTGGCTGGTACTAGCACAGTAGAAGTATTTATTAATAATATTATGACTGATCCAAAGATCAGGGATGATCACCATTATTATTTGTTAAGAACTGAGAATGTGCTCCTCCCTCAACAAGATAGAAACAATTACATGAATCCACCGTCAGACTAGAGGTATGATGAATGCATGAGGGGATAGTGTGGGAAAACACAGGTGTAAATGGTGGGTTCAAATTAAGGTGTATGCTAATGTCCAAAGGTCTTGTCTACTTCAGCCTGTAGGTAACTTCCCAAAAAGTTGGAGGGAGAGACTATGCTCAGGGTCTTGGGAATCTCAATTGCCAACACCTGCCAAAACTTTGAAACCGTTTGCTTTTTGGACTGCCTGTTATATTGCAGCCTATCTGCTAAGTATCCAATAATTCTGTTACTTCTCACTAGCACTTGAATGCTAGTGAAAAGTGACAAATATTTCTGTTTCTTCTCAGGACCGCGGTATGCTTTAGTCACTGCATAGAGGACCACCTGAAAAAAACCCGTCTTTGTGTGTACACAAGACCTCAAAAATGAACATGCCTGTTTTGTTTTGTGCTGTTTCTGTGGCCCCAAACTGGTGGGTTTTATTTACCTGGATTCACACTCAAAGACTGGCCACGTGTTTTTAGTAAACCTCAAAGGCCAAACAAACCCCCAAAATTGTCTGTTTCGGTTGAAAAGCAACCAATGCCCCCTCTCCCACATAGGCCCTAGCCATTCCTTTCCCACCCAACCACCACTGCCCCCTCAATTACTGTTATATATTTCCTAGGGAATGCAAGGCTGAGGGCTTGCTGTCCCTCCTCCAATCATTTGGAAGGGGAGCTGACTACACATCCATTCAGCAGTGGCAGAGCTAGAAAAGGTCCTGCTCCTGCTGGTGATCCACTTTGACTGCACTATGATAATGGGCTGTTCTTTCTCTCTCTGTCGGGCCAGATGTATACTCAAAAGTTAAGTTGATCCAGCTACATCACTCAGGGGAGTGAACAATCCATATTCCTCAGCACATAGTTAAGCCTGTCTAGCCCCTGGTGTAGACGGTGCTCAGTCAATGGAATTTTTCCATTGATCTAGCTACTGCCTCTTGGGGAGGTGGATTAACTACGCTGTAGCATTTCAAGTATCAGCAAGCCCTCAACAACAGGCAAGGGTGGAAAAGGACTAGGACTAGAGGAACGGAGACCTCTTTGTGAACAGGAGCTCCTGTAGGCAGCCTCACATCAAATCATTCAGATATATCCCTGTCTGGAATACATAGACTAATGCAAATCCGTTCTTTTTTTAATATGTATTCAATAAGGGCATTGCCATATAGAAAGTAGAAAACGAAAAGCCTAAAGATTTAAGATTTCTCAAAAATGGCAAAACCACACTTTTTTTTAAAATCAAAGGATACTATCATTGGGTTTGAGTTTTATTACCATCTGGTGAATCACATTCCAATCTGATGTGCATAATCTGACAGATTCCTTCCTTTTATGAATCTGTTTTGAGCTTTTTTAATTAGCGAAGTGTTATTTGTGTGGAAAGTACTTCAGGAATAAAGGAGAATTTTAGTCTTATATTTTAATCTAGGCGAACTGTGTAATGTCCATATGGCTCTTGGTAGTTCAAATTCTTCTGAGAGTTCTTTTGTTTGACTTTATATTACTACATTACAAAGGATTTTAAGATCTGAGACAGTATGCCATTAAATCACAGAACACTATGTTCAAATGACCCAAAGAATCTGCTTTGAATTCTCCAGAACAAGGAAGCTCTGGGTTAAGAATGTTCATTACCACCACCCTCAACTCCCATTGACATGTTTTGAGGTATGAAACTCCTTCAGGCCCAGTAACATATCATAGAGTTTAAGGCCAGAAGGGCCCACTAGATCATCTAGTCTGACCTACTATATAGCACAGGCCACCAACACCACTCAGCACCCATACACTGACCCAACAATCGAAATGAGACCAAAGGATTAGAAACCACAGAGGACTAGAGTATTATGAGCCATAGGAATAGACTAGGAGGGGCCATGGTGCACCAATGTCAAAGGACCTCGCAATGGCAGGGAAATGATTAAGTGAGATATAGCCAGATAATCTTGACAAGTGACCCATACCCACACACTGAAGAGGAAGGTGAAAAAACTCCAGTGTCACTGCTGCTCTGACCTGTGGGAAAATTCCTTCCCAACCTCACATGTGGGGATCACTTAGATCCTGAGCATGTGAGCAAGAACCAGCCAGTCATGCAGAGAGAGAGAGAGAATGCTAGGTGCCACCTCAGAGCCCTGCCCCCCACCCAGTGTCCCATCTCCAGCTGTGTCCATCTGGTGATAATTCCCAGGAAGGAGAGAAAATACGCACACACACCCCCAGAATACATTGTGGAGGGGAGGGTGGGGGAGGAAAGAAATCCCTTTCTGACCCCTGCCAGTGGCCAGCTGAAACCCTGAAGCATGAGCTCCCATTATAGGTTGCCCTGCATTTCCACCCACATATTTTGGGGGTAGAGAACCTACTCACCTCCCTATACTGGATTCATAACCCCTGATTTCCTTATGGGAAGCAGTATTTTACCCCATAATAATGACAACACAAAATCTATCCTAATAACACTTTTTCAGCCACATGCTGGGCAGGGACAGAATCTCATTCATTATAAGGAACAATTAAATGACCATTAAGTGGAAACCCGTACGCAGTTTTGCTTAGAGCCATATGATATACGTAGGACAATTTTTTCATGTCTATAACAAGTCATGGAATTTAAAACAGTTGGGTTTTATTTGAAACTGTATGGCTGTTCAGTCTCCTCTGGAATAAAAGAAGAGGAAAATCAAAAAGAGCTAAAAATACTTACTAGCCAGAATAGAGGTGCCCTCAGCAGTGACCAGATACAAAATGGCCACCAAAGTGTTTGTGTCTCCCAGATTTCAAGACCAGAAGGGACCATTGTGATTGTCCAATCTGATCTCTATGAATACCATAGGCCATGGGATTTAAAAGACCATTTATAGGAAGAGCTTGCATGGCAAAGCTCCAATAAATGTGTAAAGCCAAAGAATTTAGTAATAATTAGGTAGGCACACAGAAGGTAGTTATTAAAGAAAAAGGATGGAATTTTCTGAGAACTACAGGTGTTGTAATCTGAGAATTGGGTCCTGGTGCATTATCATAGGGAGATTATTTCATCCTTTTACCCTTTTAACTTAAAAACAAAACAACCCACCCAGTCCACTCCTTCCAAAAATAAACAAATCTATCCTATTTTTAAATGGTAAGGACAACTTCAAGTGGAACATAATTTTTTCCACGAATTTAAAGGAAATTAAGCAAGTATTTATAATTGTAATGTTTTTCATTTACTTTTTCTAATTTTTTTTTAAATGTAAGAACCGTAAGTTAAATAAGCACTTGATGTGGTATATCTGAGAGAGTTGCATCTTTTTGTTTTGCTGTCACATCCTTTCTACATCATAAAATTCCAGATGTATTTTAGACAACAAAACTGTGTTTTAGCTTTGCCAACATCTTGTCAGGGGGCCTTTTCAGGTTCTGATCCTGCAATGAATTCCATATGGGTGTAGAGGTCTTCCTGCATGGTGGTCATGGCAGGATTAGAGCCTCAGAGTGAAAGATCAAGTCCCAGTCAGTATTTCTGCATTGATGTCAAAGAAGATATCTGTTTTTTATACTGGGTTTTCTCACTCTCAACCCAGTTTTTCAGGGCTTGTCTATACAGTGTGGCATTGAGCACTACGGGGGTGTGAATTTTAATATGCACCAACATGTTGCATACTAACTGGCTCAGATAAACTTTTAGTGCACACCTGCAGCATCTATATGGATCAGTTGGTGAGCATTAGAATTCATACCCCCATAGTGTGCTTTGCTGTACCATGTAGAGAAGCTCTTATTCTACTAGAGTTTGTTGTAATCAATTAATATTTCTTTTGTGATTTAAATTGTAATCTATGGTGAAGAGAATTATCACGTTCTAAATTCAATATCATGACTTTAGGTTCATTTATCAAGAAAATATAGACTATAAAGGAGCAAAGCCTTCCTGAACCTAATATCTGTGACAATGACTAAGTATGATAAGAGCAATCATGAAAATTACATGGATTTTGCTTTTAATCAGATTTGAAAATTTTGTTTTAATTTAAAAGCAGTTATACAGATTATTTTGGTACTTTTCATAACACAAAAAGTTTGCTCATAAAATGAAACCTCACAGTATGCCAAGATTCAAATTGGAGCAGATTTTTATGGCTGAGTTATAAACTCTGAAAATAGGGGTTTATAATGGAAATGCTGACTGCCTCCTTACTATAACAAGGCTAGCGGATGCTGTTGTAATGTACTTTATAATTTATGGGAGGTGTAATTTATAGGAGTCACCTGTTAAGCCATCTGGGACAGAAAGAATTCCCAACTTTTAAAATGTTAATAACTCGATAAACCTTTTGAACTTTACTTTATAATTATAACAAATACAGCCTGTGTCAGCTAATCACATTGCTGGAAAGCTGATCCATATTTATGTATAAAAGTTAAAGATTTTTTTTTTTAAACAGACAGAGGGTAAAAAAAGTGATACTGGCTGCTTAGTGTTTTGGTTTTGGTTTTTTGTGTCATATGGTATGAGACTTGGGATAAAAGACTCTGGTAAAATTCTTCAGATAGTAAAAGTGTTTTTTAAAAGGAAGAGGTTCTTAAAAAAATTGGCTTAACTTTGTTAGTCCAGAGGTTTTTGCAACGGGGACAGTGAAGGGAAAGGAAGACTGCAGAAAAATATTAGGTAATAGTGTGTGTGCTAAATTTTTGGAATGTCACCTACCGAACGGCTGCTAGGAATAGGGATAATCCATGTAGTTGGGAAATTTTTAATTTTTGTTGTTGTTGATCAACAAGCAATGGGAAATGTCTTTAATTAAATTCTGTTTTGTTAAAGTCTCTCCAAAGTGTCCCTTTAAAGAAGATACTAAAAGTCCGTCCTGATTTTTAAATATTTTCTTCGGTCATGTTTTCCCTTGTATTACATCTCCTTTGTAAGTGTTAACTTGGATTCTTCTGGGAGCGGACACTGGTAATTCAGGAGGTAGAAAAGATGCAAAACTAAGATCCTGAACACTAGTGGTCATTTTTAGATTCCATGGCACCCTATTTAACATATGGCAAATGGCAGCACAGAAAGACTAAGGATATATCCATACTGCAATTAAACACTCGTGGCTGGCCCATGTCAGCTAACTCAAGCTCCTGGGACTCAGCCTGCAGAGCTGTAAAATTGTGGTGTGGACATTCAGGCTCTGGCTGGAGCCTCAGCCCAAAAGTTTATACTGCAATTTTACTGTCCCAAAGCCTGAGTCCACTGACATGGGCCAGCTGTGGGTGTCTAACTGCAGTGTAGACATACCCAGTGTGACTTGGCAAAGGCCACACAGGATCTTTGTGCAGACCAGAGAAATGAACCTTCTATCTGTCCGTCACCATACACGCATACAAATACTACCAAGATGGCCCAGTGCATGGATGAAATCAGCTTATGGATCATTTAAATCAGCTTCTGTACTAGATGACCAAAGAATAGCTAATGTGATGCCAATTTTTTTAAAATGCTCCAGAGGTGATCCTGGCAATTACAGGCCAGTAAGTCTAACTTCAGTGCCGGGCAAATTGGTTGAAACTATAGTAAAGAACCAAATTATCAGACACAAAGATGAACATGATTTGTTGGGGAAGAGTCAACATGGCTTTTGTAAAGGGGAATTATGCCTCACTAATCTACTAGAATTCTTTGAGGGGTCAACAAACATGTGGACACAGGTGATATAGTGTACTTGCACTTTCAGAAAGCCTTTGACAAGGTCCCTCACCAAAGGCTCTTAAGCAAAATAAGCTGTCATGGGATAAGAGGGAAGGTTCTCTAATGGGTCAGTAGTTGGTTGAAAGATAGGAAACAAAGGATAGGAATCAATGGTCAGTTTTCACAGTGGAGAGAGGTAAATAGTGAGGTCCCTCAAGGATTTGTACTGGGCCCAGTATTGTACAGCATATTCATAAATGATCTGGAAAAAGGGGTAAACAGTGAGGTGGCAAAGTTTGCAGATAATACTAAATTACTCAAGATAGGTCCAAAACTGACTGTGAAGAGTTACAAAAGAATCTCACAAAACTGGGTGAACTGGGCAAGAAAATGGCAGATGAAATTCTATGTTGATAAATGCAAACTAATGCACATTGGAAAACATAATGCCAAATATACTTACAAAATGTGGGATGTAAATTAGCTGTTACCACTTAAGAAAGAGATCTTGGAGTCATTGTGGATAGTTCTCTGAAAACATCCGCTCAGTGTGAAGCAGCAGTCAAAAAAGCGAACAGAATGTTGGGAATCATTAGGAAAGGGTAGATAATAAGACAGAAAATATTATATTGCCTCTGTATAAATCCATGGTATGCCCACATCTTGAATATTGGATGTGGATGTGGTTGCCCCATCTCAAAAAAGATGGAATTGAATGAAATGGAATTGAAAAAGATACAGAAAAGTGCAACAAATAATTAGGGGTATGGAACAACTTCCATATGAGGAGAGATTAATGAGACAGGGACTTTTCAGGTTGCATATGTTTAAAGGGATGTTTAAAACAGCACATTTAAAATATGCAAATAATGCAATATTGCTTGGAGTATAAGCATAATTGAGGGTCTTGCTACTTTAAAGTGGGGTTTAAAAACCTTGGCTTCCATAAAACTCAGTCCTGTAGCAGGGAAAGCATTTAAAGAGCCCTGTACAGATTCTGACACTTCACAATTCCTTTCATCCCAAACTGAAATTAAAAGTTGGAATTTTGAAATATTCTGTAAAACAAAATTTCTGAAAATTTTCAATTTGGAAATTTTGGAATGACCTTTATCAAACAGTTTCATTTTGAATAATATATTACATATTCAAAATGTTTAGATTTTTAAATTTAATTATATTTATTAGGCAATGTCAAGGTGCAGGTTTTTTGGCTTTATCAAAACAAAGCATTTTGATATTTTGTATCAAATTTTGACAAATTATGCTACATTACTGCAAAATATTTTGATTTCATTAAATCAGCATTTTCAAAGGGAAAAGTGCTCAGCTGGAAAATTTCTAACTACCTCTATTTCTGAATGAGCATCCTTCGGTCTAATAATAATAATGGGCATTTAAGGTAAAAGCATAGGGTCAGGGAGACTGAAAACTAAATATATTTAAAAAATTCCAGTAGAAAACCTTAAGACCTTGCCAGATTTCTCCACGGATTTCTGTAGAGATGCTGCATACTGCATTGAAGGAAGACTTTGGCAAAGATACCAACCACCACACCCATGATAAATGTATATTCGTGATTTTTTTCACTATGTCATGTCAGTATTAAATCCAATCTGGAGTTAAAATTGCTTTTTCAATTAAAAGAACTTTAAATATTTCAAGTTTTCCAATATAAAACTGACGATTTATCAGAAAGATGTACTATTGAAATGATACTGACCTTATGTAGTTTTGGAAAAAAACACTGGTACATTTAATTCTGCCAAACCTTCATTGTTTGGATTTGGGTTTTGCAAAACTAAAACCTGTATTGAGTTGGATCCAGATTCTATTTTATCTGAATATCACCTTCATCTTGGGAAGGAAGTGTTCAGGTGAATGATTCTGATATTGGCCTATCTCTATTTCATATAAAGATGGACAAAACTGGATTTGTTTGAACACAATCTGGTTGACCAAGATATTGTTTTGTAAAAATGACATCAAAGCAGAAGTGGTTCAGATTTTGGTGACTTTAAGTAGTTTGAAACTTGGCTCCCAAAGGGATCTCTTTTCCCTCTATGCCAGGGGCTCTCAACCTTTTTCTTTCTGAGGCCTACCCAAAAACATGTTATAAAAATTCCACAGCCCAGCTGTGCCACAACAACTATTTTTCTGCATATAAAAGCCAGGGCCCTTGTTAGAGGTTAGCACACAAGGCAATTGCCTGGGGCCCCACACTATAGGGGGCATGGTGAAGATAAGTTGCTCAGGCTTTGGCTTCAGCCCCAATTGCTGGAGCTTGGTGCCCCAGGCTGCAGTCCTGTGTGGCAAGGCTTCGGCTTTCTGCCCTGGGCCCTAGTGAGTCTAACACCGGCCATGCTTGGCAGTCGCCCTGAAACCTGCTCACAACCTCCCAGAGGGCCCCGGACCCCTGGTTGAGAACCACTGCTCTATACAATACTAGCATAGTCTCTGAACCAGCAAACATTTATGCACATACTTAATTTTAAGCACGGGAATATGCCCATTGATTGTGGTTGAAACTACTTGCATGCTTGAATGCGTAAGGTTTGTATGACCAGGGACAGGGAGATGATCAGCTGAGGTGTTTAAAATGAAGTTCCCTTGCTTTAAAAGAGTGTGGTCATCTGGCAGGGTGTTCCTTAACTCTGGAATTAATGTTCCAAATCGAGGTCCATCTGATCCTGGGCTTGTTAATCTCCCAGACATGCTGCCAAGGTAATGTCATTTGCTGGATATTTCCTAAGAAAATAGGAAGAGTTGAGAAATATGGTGAATTAAAACCAGTGCTTATTATATTAGGCATTGTATATGCAGGTCAATTAATGAAGAGCATTGTACATAGAGTAGAGCACTGGAAAATCAAAATAAACTAGTAAACATTTTCTCCAAGTCTCTAAAACTGGGGAGTTGAGATAAACAGTTACATTTGTGGCCCTTTTCTAATTATATAATATATAATGCAAGAACAGATTATTATAAAGCTCACAGCAGACTGTTTTGTTTTAAATTATTCACAAGACCACATGAAAATCCCAAACAATGATCTATCTATCTATCTCTCCTCGAGGGGAAGCTTTGCTGCATAAAAATATGGTACTAATAGCAGAAAAAATTATATTACTTGATCTTTTTAGAAAATAATTTGGTTACAAATCACATTCAATCATACCTAAGGCTATATTAATAAAATACAGATTTGCATGCCACTAGAGAGATTTGTCACCAAAGACTCAGACTTTAGGAAGCAGTTAGGTTGCATATAGAATATACTTTATCTGATTTCTGTATAGTACAAGCAACAGCCAATGTGAATATGAGTTTTGAGGAGAGCAGGCTGGATAATACAAAATGGGTTAAACTGTGATCTTAGACTCAGCCCGGAGCAAGGATTGTTGAATTAGCTGCAGCACTCTAGGTGTAGCCCTGGGAAACATAGTGAGTCCGAGACACACTTCCGACTCACAATCACTCCCCTGTTTCCTCCTCGCTCTGGGGAGTAGTGATTTAGTGCTGGTTGCCTATAATAGTAGTAAATTGCAACACACCCTGCACTGGCATGTGTGTGTTTAGTTCCCCATCTCTCCTTGCCCAATCTTTGTCTATCTGCTACAAGAAGGCATTAAGCAGGTGTGTAGCACCATATGCCCTTCATGCCTGAGTAACTGCAGAGGGATGTAAAGGGAGTTCTCACTCCGTTGCAGGGAATGTAGTCCAAGTAACAATTCAGCCCAAAGGGGCTTGCGACTATTTTCACAAATAAAGAATCAAGTTCAGTTCCCTTTTATATGTGGGCTCCTATTATTTATTTCCAACTATTCAGATGGATGTTGGGTATCCATGAAAATATTCATAGATCTCTAAAGCATCACAAATGTTAGCATTATTCAACCCAAAATTTGAACCACAACTGATCTCTTATTGTTTAATTTTTCATAATATTTTAGTTCAAATACTTTAATATTTTAAAACAAACAAAATAACCTGTTCCTAATTAAACTGCCAAAACTAAACAAACAGCCCAGACACCAATTTCATATTACTAACCAATATCAGATAGGCCTAAGCATAATGGTAAAAAAATAAATAAATCCAGAAATCACAAAAATCAGACCACTGATCCATCTAGTCCAGTATCCTGGCCAGTGTCAGAGGAAGGTGAAAGAAACCTGACACTAGGCAGTTTTAGAATATCCTATCCATAGGGGAAGTTTCTTCCTAATACCCAGTTGTTAGTGGTTGGCATGTATCCTGAAGCATGAGGGTTCCTACTTTTCCTTTGTAGTTGTCTGAGGATTGTATTTTTGTATTGTATTTTGTGGTTCAGCCAGGAATGTTATGTTGGATTGCTGCTGTACATGTTGCTGATGTTTCCATAGATTAGCTAGTACATTGCTCTCTTTACTGCCAAATTCAAATGTTTTTTACATTAAATAAAACTGCTTCACTTTTTCATAGGGGACAATCTTGAATTCAATTTTTCTTTGACAGGTTTCAGAGTAACAGCCGTGTTAGTCTGTATTCGCAAAAAGAAAAGGAGTACTTGTGGCACCTTAGAGACTAACCAATTTATTTGAGCATAAGCTTTCATGAGCTACAGCTCACTTCATTGGATGCACTGAGCTGTAGCTCACGAAAGCTTATGCTCAGATAAATTTGTCACAAGTACTCCTTTTCATTTTTCTTTGAGAGATTTGTGGTCATTATTTTCAGTGCATATTGCTATTCCTAAGCACTTGCTATTCTTAAGTACATGCATAACTTTAAGTCCATGAGTAGTTCTTCATATGGGTCCCAGCAAGTGTCGACTCATGCTTAAAGTTACACACAATCATAAGTGCTTTGCTGTATGGAGCCTAAAGTCCTCATAACCCAAAGCATGTGTTTAAGTGCTTTGATTTAAGCACAAGTTTAAATGCTTTGCTGAAATGGGACTCTAATATTTTTTCCTGATGAAGCCGTTGGTATAACAACAAATGTAGTTGTGTATTCAAGTACTGGATAATGTCTCCAAGACAGTCTTTGTAAATTTCCTAAGGAGGAAAAGGGGTATCCTTATTAATGCTATTCATATATTAAAAATTTCTGTATATACTTGTATGAAAGTTTTAAATTCCTGATTTATAACAGATATGAGAGAAACCTGCATTGAAACTGGTGTTGAGTATAATGTTGCTGATCCAGACATACTGCAGTGCATAATCAACTGTGATAACAGATCTTATATTTAATACTATGCATTTGACAATAAATGGTAGGGAAGTTAAAAGTATGTCTAATCTGGAATTGAACTGATGAATATGTTTTTAAAAAAAGGAAGCCAAGATTTTCAAAAATAGGAACCTAATTTTACTTACTGAAATCTGTATTTGACTTCAGTGGGAGCTGCTGGGTGCTCTGCAGTACAGAAAATCATGCCACTGATCTAGCTCCCTAAATATGGACTTGGGCCTAAATGTAAGCATTTTGGAAATCTTGGCCAAGCCCTTAATATTCATTTTCCAAAAACATCCAAGGGATCTGAGTATTACTGGCAAAAAAAAGTTTACTGGAAGCACATTTCAAATCTGAATGCAAAGGAGTATTTGTGGAAACTGAATTTTAAATTTGCATGCTCAACCAAGTGCTAAAATTCTCATCCAGAGAGGAAACAGAAGCAGTGCTATGTCACATCTCTGACCAAGCACAATTAAGCACCATGGCTCAGATTTTGAATAGTCCTGGTCAATAATTCATTCAAAAAGATATTAATAGATTTTAAGGCTAGAAAGGGACCATTATGATATAATCTGACCACCTGCATAATTCAGCCCATAGAATCTCACCCAAGTGATTTCTGCACAAAACCCATAACTTCTCGAAAGACATCCAAATGACAGAGAATCCACCACATCCCTAGTATGTTGTTCCAATGGTTAATTACTATCTGTGGTGAAGTGGGAAATATTTGTATTTATGAAGCATGTGTGTGTGTGTGTCCCCATGTGTGTGTTCATGATGGGTTACTTGCTATGGAATTAGATACAAAGGAGACTGTTAGGGGAATCATGCAGGAAAGGCAACACCCTGGGCTAGACAAATAGCATCCCAACAGTCACTCCAACACAATAGCCAGTTTCATAGCTGTGAAGAGGTGCCCCACACCCAACCCGGGTTACATAGCTGTTTTGTCAAAACTGATAATCTGGAGATAAACACATTGATCAGCTAAAAGATCCACCCACAAAAGATGACTGACAGCCAGGATCTGCAGCAAAAAGGCTATAACTTGGTCCCCAAGAAAATGTTTCCCTAGGGGCTTGAGGGGGATACCAAGCATAGGTAAGATAATGTGCATATAGGTGTCTGATGGGGTGTCCACCTCACACAGGACTGGAAGGGGTTAAGTGGCCAGGTAGGCCTATTAACTCCACAGGCTGCACACCTGGAAGAAGAGGCAGGGAGCTGGGAATTGATTGCAAACAGGGTCAGCTGGGCAGGAAGAGGCAGGGCCTATAAAGCCAGGAAGCTGGCAACAGACAGGGTGGCAGTCACTCCCTGAGAAGAGTGAGGAGGGTTTAGAGCTGGTGCTCCCAGGGTAAGGGGGGAACCAGGAGTGGTAGGAAGCAGTCCAGGGAAGGAGCAGTGAGGGCTGGGAGAGTAGAGCCCAGAACTGCTGGGTTGAGGGTCCCTGGACTGGAACCTGGAATAGAGGGCAGACCCAGGTTCTCTTTCCAGCCACTGAAGGAGTGGCACCAGAGGCAGTGAATGGGAAGACTGCCTAGGACTGCTGAAGACTTTGGTACCCTGGGAGGGGGAGAATGCTGAGTGGCCTGGCTAGAGGGCTGAGTCATGAAGAGGACTCTGTGGTTTCTGGAGTGAGAGAGGGACTGCAGATGAGAGAGAGACAGTGTGATGGCATGCAGCTATGGGCAGGGGCATCAACCTCACAGAGCTAGTCCTCAGAGTGGCCAGGAGGAGGTGCTATCCTACCAGTGAGTAGATCATCCCATCACAAGCTCTATTTTAAATGCATTTTTCTGAGTGCTGTGCACCTTTTGGAAAATTAATTCTACTTTGTTTTGAAGAACCTATTTCTTTGTCACCACACACTATTTCTGGCCACAGGCTCCCAAAAGGAAACTCTTGCAGGTGCCAAGTGTTTCATTTACAAAGCCTGATGCTGAATGCAGGTTAAATTGAACAAGTGAAACTTCATAAAACCCTATGCTCTGCTCCATATGGCGCAGTTGCTTCCAGCCTTGCTCCACCCTTCTCTGTTCCATTGGTGTCCCCTCAATAACAGTCCCTCCAGGAAACATTGGCCTTCTGACTGAAGTGCCACTGATCTTGATACATCTTCCCTATTTTACAATCACTTTAATATAAACATTAAAAACAAAACAAAAAAAGATGCCCAGACCCCGACTGCATGTCCCTTTGGCCAGAGGTTGCTCGCACAAAGCTGACTGGGAGTCTTGCCCTTTGCCCCAGACTCACCTGATTACATAGTCTTTAAGATAGTTTCCAAGACTTGGAGACAGGGAGGTAGGAATAGGTCACTCCCGCTGTGGTCACCTGTTGAGGAGACCAAACTATCTTTCTGTGGAGTTTCCTCCCTCCTTGTGGGGGTGGCCTCCAGTTAGTTCTCTGTCTTTGTTCTATGATGATCTCTGTATCTGTGTCAGGTCTCCCTGAGTTTTGTGCATTCTAGTGCTTCACCACCCTCCTAGTGAAAAAGTTTTTTTTCTAATATCCAACCTAAACCTAAATCCAACACTGCAACTTGAGACCATTTACCCCTTGTTCTGTCATCTGGTATCACTGAGAACAGTCTAGATCCATCCTCTTTGGAACCCCCTTTCAGGTAGTTGAAAGCAGCTATCAAATCCCCCCTCATTCTTCTCTTCTGCAGACTTAATAATCCCAGTTCCCTCAGCCTCTCATAAGTCATGTGCTCCAGCCCCCTAATCATTTTTGTTGTCCTCCACTGGACTCTTTCCAATTTTTCCACATCCTTCTTGTAGTGTGGGGCCCAAAACTGGACACAGTACTCCAGATGAGGCCTCACCAATGCTGACTAGAGGGGACTGATCGTGTCCCTTGATCTGCGGGCAATGCTCCTACTTATACAGCACAAAATGCTGATAGCCTTCTTGGCAACAAGGGCACACTGTTGACTCATATCCAGCTTCTCATCCACTGTAACCCTTAGGTCCTTTTCTGCAGAACTGCTGCCTAGCCACTCGGTCCCTAGTCTGTAGCAGTGCAGACTTGGTCCCTAGTCTGTAGCAGTGATATTAATCTTTGTGTCAGCCTGATCCACGCTGGTGCCTTTTGAATTGTACTTTCAACACTCTCTTGCTCCAGTCCTCCTATGGGCCATTCTTTGCAGCGGGACTACATCTCCCATGATGCATGGTTCTCTCCTTGTCCATACCTTTAGCTTCCCTTTTAAATTGTCTGCATTTTCTAACTGTTAATTTTTAATCATGGCTATCATCTTCCCCTTTTTCCATTTATTTAATTTATATATATATAATGGCTGCTTTCACTTCCCTTCTTAACGAAGATGCTTTTTAATTAAATAACTATTTCATTTAAGAACATCACAATCTGCTCTTGAATATTGCATGGCCTGAAAAGTAGACGACATTAATCAAATTGTTCTTTGCAATTTGCTCCGTTCCATTCTGTATAGCTTTTTTGACAAACTCTAAAAGTGTGGATAGGGCTAGTCACAGTTATTTGGGGGAAAAACGTCTCCTGGATCATTCCCCCAAGCTATACTTAATCAGAGTTGATCTTTACCAGACCATCTGAGGCTTCTTTTCTAAACACACAAGTGCGGTGACACTTCATAAAATGATTGAGATACATTTTGAAATAATTAAAGGCAGAGAAGTGATGCAGGAAATTGGCCCAAATTAGTGTAAAATTATGATAAGCACTGTGGAGGGATTTGAATGTGATGAGAAATTGTAACTATAGCAGAAAAAGAAAGGACTGTAGTTATATCATAGGACTAGAAGTCAGAGCTGGATTTCACTTCTGGCTCTGCCACAGGCTTCCTGAGTGACCTGGGCTTTTGCTTAGCTTTCTTTACTCATCTGTAAAATGGGAAGAATAGTTATTTACTTGACAGGGCTAACTGTATAAATGATTATCAGTTACTTTGAGATTTTTTCCACATAAAAGCAGAGAGAGCTGGAGAGACACAAACAAGTAAAAAGTCAATGGCATGGGAGAATGGAGTTAGAAGGAATGGAATGAAGGAAAAATTACAAAAGAAACAGAATAAGAGATCAGAAATGACAAAGTAGAAAATTGTAATAACTGTATAGACCAGAATAAGAAGGGGAGAAAAAACCCAGTAAGGTAAACAAAGCAAGCCTTGAAAGAGGCTTAGAGAGAGACACAAGAAGAAGCTCCACAAAACTAAAGAAAGTGGACAGACAGCAAAACTGATGAAAGAGGGAGAAAACTCTTAAATAGATGATGGTGAGTAAACAGCAGGGGAAAACACAAACAGATTAAATCCAGGACTGGGTCAGTTGCCCTGATTGAGATCACTGGGACTGCTCAAGGGGCGGTTATAACAGCAAGAATGATGACATCAGACATCGCCCCTCAAGTCCAGCAGGAATAGCATGGAAATGAGGTGGTAGAACTGGGTCACATTTTTCATGCAGGCTTTATTCAGGCAAAAGTCCATGTACTTCAGTGGTCAGTGAGCGAGCAAGGGTCAGCAGTCGGCTCTTTAAATTATAAAATGTTGATCTATGCAGCTGTAAAATTGTGTAATTTGCATCTGTATAATTCCTGTTCCTTCAGCCTGCAGTAAGAAAAGCGTGCATTGTGCCAAAAGTGTTCACTAATTTAAACATGATGAAATATTACCTCACTATTAACACTGTATGTACTTCAAGAAACTAATTAGTTAAATGTCTCAAGGTTAAGCGCACATGGATTGTACAGTGTAATTTTTTGGGGTGGGTGCATGTATGATTAATTGGTACAATTTAAGTCTGAATGTTGCCTGAGGTCTCCAGTGAAGTGGAATAAGATCTTTGCTTTCTCCCCATGACATGGAGGAGCTCTGCCACTAGCTAAAGCATCAGTTAAATTGTGGCTATCCAGGAGCAGAATGTGCTGTACATATCAGTAACGGGCCATATCCTAAAGCCCTTATATGCTTTTTACTCTGTCCTTAGTCGACAGAACTCCTATGGGACCAATTCATATGAACACCCGTGATGCATTCTCTGAGACCATCCATCTTGTGTGCTGAATGAGGCAGAGGGCTGTGGAAATATATAACAAAAATGAAGAGTACTTGTGGCACTTTTTTTTTTCGATGGACTAACACGGCCACCGCTCTGAAACCTGGAAATATATAGTATGTGATCATGTAACGAATGGCTGTATCATAATGCATTCTGGTAAATCACAACTTTTGAGGCTTGACTTTGCAACCTTAACACTATTTTAATGTAATTTAATATTTCAATTACAGTGGTACCTAGAGGCTCCAATAAGGAATCAGGATCTCTTGTGCTACACATTATACAAACATGTAGAAAAAAGGTAGAATCTGGCCCAGACAGCTTACAGTTTACATTAATAAATGATGTAGGTGTATAAATGTTTGGTTCTGAATTGTTTGTTTCCTTCTGATTGTTTGCTTGCTGCTGCCTACCTATGAAATATAGTTCACAGGAACCATCTCTATTAGGTTACTTTCTAGCTGAGTGATATTCACTTTAAGTTTGTGACATCTTTATTTTTCTAGTTAATTTCTTTCCAAAATAACATGTCTCACCACTGGTGTTGGAAGTATTTGTCTTTATCATATGTGCTATGGCATTCCCACAAGGAAAGTCAACTGGAGTCTTGACTCAGTTTGTGTCTCTGCTCAGGAATTATGTGGTTCTATTTATTGCCGATGGCTAAGACTGCGAGTTTGTCATGGAGGTCACGGATTCCGTGACTTTCCGTGACTTCTGCAGTGACTGGTGCACCTGGCTCGGGCAGCTCAGGCAGCCACTGGGCCAGCCTCACCGGCCACTGCTGGGGCAGTCTTTGGCCACCACGCCCCGACCCACAGCAGAGTTTGGATGTGGGAGGGAGTTGGGGTACGGGACAGGGTGAGGCAGGCTCTGGGCAGAGATTACTTGCGGGGGCTTCCCGGAAGCAACATCCCCCCCTAACTCAGCTGCTACGCGGAGATGTGGCCAGGCAGCTCCGTGTGCTGCCTCCCCACAGAGCACTGGCTTTGCAGCTCCTATTGGCTGGGAACTGTGGCCATGAATTTTTGTTTATTGCCCATGACCTGTCTGGCTTTTACTAAAAATACCCGTGACTAAAACGTACCCTTGTGGCTCTTACAATGCTATGTGAGCTAAATACCATGCAAGGGAAAGTAAAGCTCTTCCTCACAAGGTATGCCTTCTAGGATTGGATTCTTGCAGTATTCATTCCCACAAATATTACAATTGTTCTTTATTTCCACTAGTGTTGTAGGGATCTTCCTACTTTCAAACTCTCTTGCAAAGGCCGAGCCTGAAATATGCCATCGGCCTATTCATGATTTTGTCACCTGTAGTCTACAGAGTCCATAATTCGTGCAAATTATTGGATAGTTGCAAAGTTCAGTTACCTTTTCCTTATGCACAAGCTGTGTTGTTCTAACAGGATTTTTTTCTCCCTCAAACATTTTATCACTGATTACATTTTAAAGTGGATGCTGCCACAAGCAGAATGTAGCTCACTAATTTTAATATTTGTCTTTCTTTACTTCTATTGTAAAAATTTGTCCATAATAACTTCTAGCACCCAGATAAGGGCCAATGGGCCTTCAAACAGAGTTTCATGCCAGCAGCCCCATCTCTTTTGAAAAAGAGAGTTCCAGCTTGAGACACCTCCATGGCCAACTCTGGTGGCATGTCATAAGAAGAGAGGAGATATCTCAGGCAGGCAGGTCTAACCAAACCATTTGTAGGTCCTCTTCAAACACTTCAAACTCTACCTGGAAACTCTAACATGGTAGCCATGTTAGTCTGTATCAGCAAAAACAATGAGGAATCCTTGTGGCACCTTAGAGGCTAACAAATTTATTTGGGCATAGAGACTAAAATTTATTTAAGGTGCCAGAAGGATTCCTTGTTGTTTTTACCACTTGGTGTTCTACCACATTCTGCACTGGCCTCAGTTTGATTAGTGCCTCCCCACACGGAGTTTGCCACAGTAATCTAATCTAAGACAACACTAACAGTAAAAATGTGTTTTAAAATGTGGCATTAAATAAGGCTGAGTTAGTTCAATGTAAATGTCCTTCAGGATTCTCTAACAATAATCTGAACATAACTATTATCCTCTTTCTGATTAATCTTGACTAGTTGTATTCTAATACAGTCCCACTTTTTCCCATCCATATTTTTACCCATTCAGATTCCTATAGACTTCAAAGGGACTATTCATGTGCTTGAAGTTAAGCATTTGCTTTCTTGGATCAGAAGAAATGCTCATCACCTTGCATATTGCATATTGAGCCAATATGGAGCCTAACAAGGCAAATGGTAAAACACCAAAGCTTCATACTCCCTGTGAGTTCTGTGTTACCAATATGACCAAATATTTCTGTAAATAAGCATTTTCTTTTAAATGCACTCCTTTGCAAAGTGTCATTCCACTTATTCTCTTACCAGCCATCTGTCTTGAGAAGTTTCAGAGTAAACAGCCGTGTTAGTCTGTATTCGCAAAAAGAAAAGGAGTACTTTTGGCACCTTAGAGACTAACCAATTTATTTGAGCATAAGCTTTCGTGAGCTACAGCTCACTTCATCCGATGCATACTGTGGAAAGTGTAGAAGATCTTATTATATACACACACAAAGCATGAAAAAATACCTCCTCCCACCCCACTCCCCTTTAGATAAGCTATTACCAGCAGGAATCACTCTCCTTACAATGTGTATGATAATCAAGGTGGTCCATTTCCAGCACAAATCCAGTGGCTTAGTCATTATGCAAGATAGCCTATTTCCCCCATTTTTTCCTACCCCCCCCCCCAGACATTCTTGTTAAACCCTGGATTTGTGCTGGAAATGGCCCACCTTGATTATCATACACATTGTAAGGAGAGTGATCACTTTAGATAAGCTATTACCAGCAGGAGAGTGGGGTGGGAGGAGGTATTTTTTCATGCTTTTTGTGTGTATATAATATCGTCTACACTTTCCACAGTATGCATCCGATGAAGTGAGCTGTAGCTCACGAAAGCTTATGCTCAAATAAATTGGTTAGTCTCTAAGGTGCCACAAGTACTCCTTTTCTTTTTGTCTTGAGAAGCAGGGACTGCCACCTGCTGAATATCTCTAGGGCACTTCTGTCTTATTGCTATTGATTGATTTTTGAGGGGCAAAAAAGGAGCACTTTTCTGTGCTGGGAACTTGCCATTGGGTTTGGTAGGACTCTGGGCTAAGGTTCAAAATGAGTTACACCTAGCAAGAGACATAAAAAGCAATAAGGTTCTATAAATACATTAGGAACAAGAAAAATATGAAGGAAAGTGTAGGCCCACTACTTAGCAGGGAAGGAGCGGTGCTGATAATGGACAACATCAAGAAGGCTGAGGTGTTTGTTGCATCAGTCTTCATTAAAAGGTAAATTGTTACCAGATACGTCTCACAATTAATATTAGCAAAAAGGGGGAAGGAATGCAAGCCATGATAGGGAAAGAACTGATTAAAGAATATTTAGATAAGTTAAATATATTCATAAAAACAATGCAAAATATTACACAGGAAGGAAAAAATCAAATTCACAACTATAAAATGGCAATAACTGGCATACTGCTAAAAAGCATCTGAGGATTATAGTGGATCAAAAATTGAATGAGTCAACGATGTGATACAATGGCAAAAAAGGCTAATATCATTCCTGCATGTATTAACAGGAGTATCCTATGTAAGACATGGGAAGTAATTGTCCCACTTTACTCTGCACTGATAAGGCCTTAACTGGAGTAATATGTCCAGTTTTGGGTGCCACACTTTAAGAAAGATGTGGAGAAACTGGAGAAAGTCCAGAGGAGAGCAACAACAATGATAACCTGACCTATGAAGAAAGGTCAAACCTTGGCAAATTAAGTAATGAGTAAAGAAGACCAGGGGGAGGTGGGCAGAGGGGGGAAGATACCTGATAGCCCTTAACATTTTTGAAGATTTGTTATAAAGAGGATGGTGATTAAAATTTTTTCTCCATGTCTACTGAAAATAGGAAAAGAAATAATGGGCTTAATCTGCAGCAAGGGAGATTTAGGTTAGATATTAGTAAGAACTTTCTGACTGTAATGATAGTTAAGCACTGGAATAGACTTCCCATGGAGGTTGTGGGAATCTTTGGAGGCTTTAAAGAACATGTTAGACAAACACCAGTAAGGGACGGTCTCAGCACAGGTGGCTGTACTAGATGCTCTCAAGGTCCCTTCCAGCCCTATGTTTCTATGATTCAATGTAGAAAATTGTTTTTCGGAAGTAAGTTTCCTACAGAAGATTGCATTTTATGGATGTATTCCAGAAATGTTGCCAAGGTAAATTTTAAAAAATGAAGTCATAATTTGCGCATGAAATTTTAGATATAGAACACTTTTTCAAAGCTTCATTGCCATTTAAAAGTTAAATGAAGGTTTGTGCTTGATTTTAGCTTTGACTTGAAGGTGTTTCTTTTTCTGGCTATTTTGGGTTGCAAACTTGGAAAAGAGTGCTATGCACGTATTACTTGGTGATATATATGTTAGGACTAAACCCAAGAACAGTAAAACACATCAGACGGGGAGATTCCATCACGTCATCCCACTGGGGTCATTGCGCCCCTATGGGACAGACTGCAGGACTCAGGCGCAGATTCTGCAGCTCCCCTGAGACCCATGGGAGATCAGGGCAATCCATTTAGGGAGCCAGTAACCACCAGCAGTTCTGGCACTAGAAAGCTTCATTAAAAGGGGTCCGGTAGTTACGGTGCTAACCTGGGACTTGAAAACTTGGGTCAATTCCCTGCAGTACTAAAGACTTCTTGCTTCCTCTTGGACATATCACTTGGGCCCAGATCCACAAAGGTGTTTAGGTTCCTAACTTTCATTGATTTCAAATCCTTAAATACGTTGGTGGCTCTGGGGCTTAGTCTCTCTGTGCCTCAGCACTTCCCTACCTTACAGAAGTATTGTGAAGATAAACGCATTAGATTGTACGGTGCTCGGGTATGCAATAGGGGCCATATAAGTGTCATGGTTACAGGGCTAGCAACACCTCTGTCCCCTTCCTGGTCTCTGAGTGCGCCCCCATAACTCCTAGGCTTTGTGTCTTTACCTTTCCTGGGGTGTAATTTTCCCACTCCATGATTGATTCCTGGGATATAGTAACCTGTGTATCAACTCTGCTTAGCCAGCAGCTCCAACTGGATTCAGCACCTGGGGTTCCTCCCTTCAGGAATCTGAGAGCAGTGGTTTATATAAAAAGACAAGGAGTACTTGTGGCACCTTAGAGACTAACAAATTTATTAGAGCATAAGCTTTCATGAGCTACAGCTCACTTCATTGGATGCATTCAGTGGAAAATACAGTGCGGAGATTTATATACACAGAGAACATGAAACAAAGGGTGTTACCATACACACTGTAACGAGAGTGATAAGGTGAGCTATTACCAGCAGGAGAGCGGGGGGGGGTGAGAACTTTTGTAGTGACTATCAAGGTGGGCCATTTCCAACAGTTGACAAGAACGTCTGAGGAACTGTGTGTGTGGGGGTTTTGCGAATAAACTTGGGGAAATAGTTTTACTTTGTGTAATGACCCATCCACTCCCCATCTTTATTCAAGCCTACGTTAATTGTATCCAGTTTGCAAATTAATTCCAATTCAGCAGTCTCTCGTTGGAGTCTTTCTGAAGTTTTTTTGTTGAATTGCCACTTTTAGGTCTGTAATTGAGTGTCCAGGGAGGCTGACGTGTTCTCCGACTGGTTTTTGAATGTTATAATTCTTGATGTCTGATTTGTGTCCATTTATTCTTTTACATAGACTATCCAGTTTGGCCAATGTACCTGGCAGAGGGGCATTGCTGGCACATGATGGCATCTATCACATTGGTAGATGTGCAGGTGAACGAGCCTCTGATAGTGTGGATGATGTGATTAGGCCCTATGATTGTGTCCCCTGAATAGATATGTGGACACAGTTAGCAACGGGCTTTGTTGCCAGGATAGGTTCCTGGGTTAGTGGTTCTGTTGTGTGGTTTGTGGTTGCTGCTGAGTATTTGCTTCAGGTTGGGGGGCTGTCTGTAAGCGAGGACTGGTTGTCTCCCAAGATTTGTGAGAGTGATGGGTCGTCCTTCAGGGTAGGTTGTAGATCCTTGTTGATGCATTGGAGAGGTTTTAGATGGGGGCTGAAGGTGATGGCTAGTGGCGTTCTGTTATTATCTTTGTTGGGCCTGTCCTGTAGTAGGTAACTTCTGGATACTCTTCTGGCTCTGTCAATTTGTTTCTTTACTTCAGCAGGTGGGTATTGTAGTTGTAAGAATGCTTGATAGAGATCTTGTAGGTGCTTGTCTCTGTCTGAGGGGGTGGAGCAAATGTGATTGTACCGTAGAACTTGGCTGTAGACAATGGATTGTGTGGTGTGGTCTGGATGAAAGCTGGAGGCATGTAGGTAGGCATAGCGGTCAGTAGGTTTCTGGTATAGGATGGTGTTTATGTGACCATCGCTTATTAGCACCGTAGTGTCCAGGAAGTGGATTTCTTGTGTGGACTGGTCCAGGCTGAGGTTGATGGTGGGATGGAAATTGTTGAAATCATGGTAGAATTCCTCAAGGGCTTCTTTTCCATGGGTGCAGATGATGATGTCATCAATTGTAGCAAAAGTAGAGTAGGGGCATTAGGGGACGAGAGCTGAGGAAGCGTTCTAAGTCAGCCATAAAAATGTTGGCATACTGTGGGGCCATGCAGGTACTCATAGCAGAGCCACTGACTTGAAGGTATACATTGTCCCCAAATGTGAAATAATTATGGGTGAGGACAAAGTCACAAAGTTCAGCCACCAGGTTTGCCGTGACATTATCGGGGATACTGTTCTTGATGGCTTGTAGTCCATCTTTGTGTGGAATGTTGATGTAGAGGGCTTCTACATTCATAGTGGCTAGGATGGTGTTTTCAGGAAGATCACCGATGGATTGTAAAAAGAAAAGGAGTACTTGTAGCACCTTAGAGACTAACCAATTTATTTGAGCATAAGCTTTTGTGAGCTACAGCTCACTTCATTGGATGCATTCAGTGGAAAATACAGTGGGGAGATTTATATACACAGAACATGAAACAATGGGTGTTACCATACACACTGTAACGAGAGTGATCAGGTAAGGTGAGCTATTACCAGCAGGAGTGGGGGGGGGGGGAAATCTTTTGTAGTGATAATCAAGGTGGGCCATTTCCAGCAGTTGACAAGAACCTCTGAGGAACAGCCGGGGGGGGGGGGGGAGTGAGGAGAGGAATAAACATGGGGAAATAGTAGTGGATGGATTGTAGTTTCCTCAAAGTCAGTGGTGTCTTGAAGATAGCTGGGAGTGCTGGTAGCGTTGGGCCTGAGATCAGATAGCCTCCTTAACCAAAGTATTTGTTTTAACAGTAAATACAAAGTGTTAGAGGAAAAACAGGATTTTTAAAACTGTCTACATGCCTGTCTTTCTTACCTAAAGGTTTACCCTCCCCGGATGGTAATCTAAGCAGGCCTAACTTCAGACACCTCAGTGGGTGATTGTTCTCTCATTTCTCCCAAATAATCCCTCCCTGTCAAGAATGTTCCTTTTTAAACCTGCCACAGTTCTTTTGATCTCTACTGTCATTGGGTCTTTTCCTGACCCGGCATTCTCTCAAGAGCCCTCTAGTGTTAGCAAAGATATGGCTCAAGAAAAGCCACCCTTTGTTCTTGTTTTTCCTTGCAGCACCCTATTAAATCAAACCAATATATGTATGCAGGAAACATCCCAATAAACATGTCAACATGCTGTACTCATACATTATTACAGAGCATCTACAAATCCATCCAGTAAGTACCTTAGAAGGAATCCTAGGCTGTGTTAAATTTTCTGTCAAATCTCTGAAGACTGAGGGGAGTGATGGGTGTCACTCACAGGCCCCATGTTGTTCTCTCATGATGGACCACAGAACCAGAGTGTGCCGTATGTAAGAGGTGGGAAAACAGCTATAGTAGTGGTCGAGATCCCTTTTCCACATACGGAGGGGGATCTCCATGAACAGATCTAAAAGGGAGGGGGCAAGATCCCTCCTGTAGCTTTTTAGGCCAAGTTGCATGTAATTTATAGTGGTTGATTTCAGGAAAGCTAATTGCTGTATCAGAAGTGCTCTTAAACGATACAAAAATCTGCAGTACATGGAGACCACAACACACACACTTTTCTCCTTTTATACCATTTTAAACTAATTTTTTTAAGCAAATGTTTTGTTGAGATCATATCTTTTAAATATTGAGTTGCTAAAAAGAAAAATGAAAGGAGAGCACTTTCCACTTAATTTGTGGAAAACTACAGGTTCAATCCGCAGAGTAACAAACACCACATTTTTACTGTGGTTTCAATTACAGTAAAATTGGACTGGCTGAGAATCAGGAACATGTTTAAATATTTCCCAGATACTAATAACAAATGATCCAGCCGCTTGTGGTACTTAGGCTTTCAGGAAGAGCAACAAATGACTGCAGCCTCTTCTGATCCACATCAACAAGACCACAAATTGCTGATCTCCTGAAAACTGATGTATCCAGAAACCCTACTAGAGGGCCTTATGAAGGACTCATTATTTTTCAAAACAAAATGAATACAAAAAACAAACCTTTTGGCAAATTACATCTGTAATGGAAAATATACCAGCTCGTTAAACTACTCTCTTAATCTTCCTCACTTATTTATCAGCTCTTGTTGGAGCAGAATCCTGGATTTATGTTCTGTCCAATGTCCCACAGAACTTTTATCCAGTAAAAAGGTCATCTGTAAATCTCAGAGGCAAGAGTAAGATTTTCCTACCATAACATGAAAAAGGAAAAAAAAAAAAGACATGGCATTAAAACTTAAAAGCTTGCTGTTAAACCTATGAAAATACATTTGTTCAGCTGAGCCCACATTAAGATTGCATTGCTTCATTTGGAGTCAGCTGAAGCTTGGTAATCTTGAGGTCGTGGTGTGAAATTTCACTTTAACATATACTTGGTGTGCTGAAGGCTGCACTGCTCTAATTAAAAAATCCCCTGGTTTTATGGCACTATTCTGGAGGCTGTCTTGATTTGCTGATGAATGTTGACAGGACTATTAAAGCTTTGAAATAACATCACTTGAACATGGCACAAAATGAAAGGGAAAAGCACTGCCATGCTGCTCTTGGGTGTTATTAACCTGATTAGAATTGGA
Source organism: Lepidochelys kempii (assembly GCF_965140285.1). Taxonomy (NCBI): domain Eukaryota; kingdom Metazoa; phylum Chordata; order Testudines; family Cheloniidae; genus Lepidochelys; species Lepidochelys kempii. The sequence continues at coordinate 42,657,477 of NC_136381.1, read as the reverse complement.
GCTAAAATGGAAAATCATCCCTGAGCTATGCATTTCATTTATTTATTTGTTTGTTTCCTTATAATGACATTATGATAGCTGTGTTTATTGGAACCCTCAAAGTACTGCAATTAAGCGAAGGAGCATTTATTAACTCCTTTGTGTCTAGAAACACAGATGAGGAATAATAGAGTAATGTATATAAAAATATATATGTTGTAGGGGAAGCTGGTAGTGATCCTTGTATTTAGGTTGCCTGTTCATTACAAAAGAGTCTTGCAACCTTATTTTTAGAAGCTCTTAAAACCCCCATTGTTTTCAGCAGCCCTCTGAAATTCAACAAGGAGAAAGCTCTCAAGCTAAAGTGTTTTTTTTTTTTTTTGTCCCATGAAATTCTGTTCAGGTTTAGCTGAGATATTAGCTGTTGAAAATCACCATTTCCCTGCTGTTTGCATTGCTTAGGTAATTTTTGGTAACATCCCAAATAACAAACGAACATGAACATTCTAAAGAGCGGTTTCAGAGTAGCAGCCGTGTTAGTCTGTATTTGCAAAAAGAAAAGGAGAACTTGTGGCACCTTAGAGACAATTTATTTGAGCATAAGCTTTCGTGAGCTACAGCTCACTTCATCGGATGCTAAAGAGCGGGGCCCCAACCAAAGCAGCAGCACACACTGCAATGATAATGCTTGTAAGCTGTCGGAACAGCTGTAGTGGTGGTGTGACAAACCAAGCCAGGCTTCCTCTTAGGGTTGCCAATTTTGGTTGGACGTATTCCTGGAGATTTCATCACATGACATAATCTTTAATTAAAAAGATGAGCCTTTGATTCCTGGAGATTCCAGGAAAATCCTGGAGGGTTGGCAACCTTGCTTCCTCCTGTCACATTCCCCAGATGTGGCACATGGCCCCAGTGTCCCATCCCATACCTCTCTCTGGGGTCACCACATATGGTAGGCTTACCCCTCCTCCTAGATGAAGAGGAGCTGGGCTGGGCTCCCACCCTAAATCTTCTAGACCCAGCACATGGTTCCAACAGCCCATTCCCCACTTGTATGATAAGGTATACACACAATCTTTAATTACATGATCACATTATTTCTTTCTTTCACAGGTCCCCTGCCTCATTCAAGTTGGGCACACAAAGGAATAGTCAAGTGCATAAGTGACCATAAATCTGACAAATGCTTGACTTTGCAGCCTAAATAACTAATGCAGTTATTAGGAGGTAATTGTGACATGCCCCAAGGTACAGTCTGGACTGTTGGATTGTTGTGCCCCCTTAACCTTCCAGTGTGATGTGCACTATGCCCTGTTTTGCTGTATGAGCTGCCACTCTGCCCACGCATCCCAGCCTCTAGCATGCAAGTCACCCCCAGACAGCAACCAGGGTGCTATGCCCAGCCACTCTTGAATTACTTACAGGGTAACACCCACATATCCCTAGTCCCAGCCTTGTACCCCAGAAATGTGCTTTATACACTGCTCAAGACTCCCTTGCTCAGAGTAAGATCATTAGTTTGTCATTCCATCAAAGGGAATGACTATGCACCAGCCTTTGTAACCTGAGTAGATTCCCCACACTGCAATCAAAAACACATTTTTTTTAGATAAAACACTAAGTTTATTAACTACAGATACAAGATCTGAATTAGTTACAAAAGGAAATAGCTTGAGGTTTTATCTTTTATTTCCTCAACATTACCAGGCTACGTCACATTTGAAATAATAAGGTTTCTCCTACACAAAAACCTAAGCAGTCTGTGCTAACTGGAAAGCTTTTCCAGTTAGGACCACTCCCCTCAGTTCAAATGTTTCTTTGTCTTTCCAAATGATCTTGTTGCCTTCAATACAGGTGGGGAAGGAGAGGTGTCTGATGTCATTGTCCCTTATTTTATACTCTCCTCCAGATGCTGTAAAAATCCTTAGGGTATGTCTACACTACGGAATAAGGTCAAATTTATAGAAGTCGGTTTTTTAGAAATCTGTTTTATATATTAGAGTGTGTGTCCACACAGAAAATGCTCTAAGTGCATTAAGTGCATTAACTCGGCGGAGCGCTTCCACAGTACCGAGGCTAGAGTCGACTTCCGGAGCGTTGCACTGTGGGTGGCTATCCCACAGTTCCCGCAGTCTCCGCTGCCCATTGGAATTCTGGGTTGAGATCCCAATGCCCGATGGGGCTAAAACATTGTTGCGGGTGGTTCTGGGTACATATCGTCAGGCCCCCGTTCCCTCCCTCCCTCCGTGAAAGCAAGGGCAGACAATCGTTTCGCGCCTTTTTTCCTGAGTTACCTGTGCAGACGCCATACCACGGCAAGCATGGAGCCCGCTGAGGTAACCGTTACCCTATGTCTCCTGGGTGCTGGCAGACGCGGTACGGCTTTGCTACACAGTAGCAGCAACCCATTGCCTTCTGGCAGCAGATGGTGCAATATGACTGGTAGTTGTCCTCGTCGTGTCCGAGGTGCTCCTGGCCACGTCGGTTGGGAGCGCCTGGACAGACATGGGCGCAGGGACTAAATTTGGAGTGACTTGACCAGGTCATTCTCTTTAGTCCTGCAGTCCTATTGAATCGTCTTATGGTGAGCAGGCAGGCGATACGGATTGCTAGGAGTCCTACTGTACCATCTTCTGCCTGGCAGGCAAGAGATGAGGATGGCTAGCAGTCGTACTGTACCATCTTCTGCCGAGCAGCCATGAGATGTGGATGGCATGCAGTCCTTCTGCACAGTCTGCTGCCAGCCAAAGATGTAAAAGATAGATGGAGTGGATCAAAACAAGAAATAGACCAGATTTGTTTTGTACTCATTTGCCTCCTCCCCTGTCTAGGGGACTCATTCCTCTAGGTCACACTGCAGTCACTCACAAAAGCCATACACAGCCATCCCAGAAGCCATACACAGGCAGCCTGGACAGTAGTCAGGAGCTGTTCAACTACAGGCTGAGCAAGTGCAGAATGGTGGTAGAATGTGCATTTGGACGTTTAAAGGCGCGCTGGCGCAGTTTACTGACTCGCTCAGACCTCAGTGAAACCAATATTCCCACTGTTATTACTGCTTGCTGTGTGCTCCACAATATCTGTGAGAGTAAGGGGGAGACATTTATGGCGGGGTGGGAGGTTGAGGCAAATCGCCTGGCTGCTGGTTACGCGCAGCCAGACACCAGGGTGGTTAGAAGAGCACAGGAGGGCGCGGTACGCATCAGAGAAGCTTAGAAAACCAGTTTCATGACTGGCCAGGCTACGGTGTGAAAGTTCTGTTTGTTTCTCCTTGATGAAACCCCCCGCCCCTTGGTTCACTCTACTTCACTGTAAGCTAACCACCCGCCCCTCCTCCCGTCAGTCACCGCTTGCAGAGGCAATAAAGTCATTGTTGCTTCACATTCATGCATTCTTTATTCATTCATCACACAAATAGGGGGATGACTACCAAGGTAACCCAGGAGGGGTGGTGGAGGAGGGAAGGAAAATGCCGCACAGCACTTTAAAAGTTTACAACTTTAAAATTTATTGAATGACATTCAACATACACTGCAATGCTTTGTTCTACAATGATTCCCGAGTACGTGTTACTGGCCATGAAGGACGCAATAAGGCTGCCCTCCCCAGAAACCTTTTGCAAAGGCTTTAGGAGTACATCTAGGAGAACCGCGAATGCCAGGGCAAAGTAATCCTTTCACATGCTTGCTTTTAAACCATGTATAGTATTTTAAAAGGTACACTCACCAGAGGTCCCTTCTCTGCCTGCTGGGTCCAGGAGGCAGCCTTGGGTGGGTTCGGGGGGTACTGGCTCCAGGTCCAGGGTGCGAAACAGTTCCTGGCTGTCGGGAAAACCGGTTTCTCCACTTGCTTGCTGTGAGCTATCTACAACCTCCTCCTCCTCCTCCTCATCTTCGTCCCCAAAACCTGCTTCCGTATTGCCTCCATCTCCATTGAAGGAGTCAAACAACACGGCTGGGGTAGTGGTGGCTGAACCCCCTAAAATGGCATGCAGCTCATCATAGAAGCGGCATGTGTGGGGCTCTGACCCGGAGCGGCTGTTCGCCTCTCTGGTTTTCTGGTAGGCTTGCCTCAGCTCCTTCAGTTTCACGCGGCACTGCTTCGGGTCCCTGTTATGGCCTCTGTCCTTCATGCCCTGGGAGATTTTGACAAAGGTTTTGGCATTTCGAAAACTGGAACGGAGTTCTGATAGCACGGATTCCTCTCCCCAAACAGCGATCAGATCCCGTACCTCCCGTTCGGTCCATGCTGGAGCTCTTTTGCGATTCTGGGACTCCATCATGGTCACCTGTGCTGACGTGCTCTGCATGGTCACCTGCAGCTTGCCACGCTGGCCAAACAGGAAATGAGATTCAAAAGTTCGCTGTTCTTTTCCTGTCTACCTGGCCAGTGCATCTGAGTTGAGAGTGCTGTCCAGAGCGGTCACAATGGAGCACTCTAGGATAGCTCCTGGAGGCCAATACCGTCAAATTGTGTCCACAGTACCCCAAATTCGAGCCTGCAACGTCGATTTAAGCGCTAATCCACTTGTCAGGGGTGGAGTAAGGAAATCGATTTTAAGAGCCCTTTAAGTCGAAATAAAGGGCTTCATTGTGTGGACGGGTGCAGGTTTACATCGATTTAACGCTGCTAAATTCGACCTAAAGTCCTAGTGTAGACCAGGGCTTAGTGTCATGGGGATCAGGCAGCGCCATTGCCTATATGCCCTCATTCAGTCCTTCATATGAATTGCAAATTCTTGCTTACATCCTTTGTGTACGTGAGGGTTGACATGTAAGGCTTGTGTTCACAGTTCCTTTGCTATTTCTAAGGGCTTGGCTACACTTACATTTTATAGCGCTCTAACTTGCTGGCTCGGGTGTGAAAAATCACCCCCTTGAGCGCAGTAAGTCAGAGAGCTTTAAAGCGCTAGTGAAAACAGGCTCCGAGCTCTGGGAGCTGCGCGCGCAACCACTCTCGCACTTCAAAGCGCTGCCTCGGGAGCACTCCTGCGACAGCGCTTTGAAGTTTCCAGTGTAGCCATGCCCTGAGGAGCTAATGTGTGGGCATTTTCCAGACGCACAACATGTTTCAGTAACTAACATACAGCAAAATCTCATAACTTCCTGTACAATGATGATATGTACGTTTCAACAGGACAGTAATGTTCAATACATTATGACTTTTCCAACGATACCTCACAAGGCATAGAAAATATATCCTAGCCATATACAAGTGGTGAATATAGGGGGTACAGGGTGTTATTTTTGGATACAGTGTGTCACAATGATTTTATATTATTGTGCAAAGAAGTTTTCAGAGGCTGAGGGCTTGACCCATAAATTTGCATGGTGTGATGATAAAGGGGAAGGGATCCAGATCAGCATAAGTAAAGAACATGTCAGATCTTCTTCTGACTAATTTGAATGGATTCAAGATAGTAGGACCTGATGCAATTCATCTCAGAGTGCTGAAGGAATTAGCTGAAGAAAGACTGGGGCCACTGGCAATAATATTTGCAAACTCATGGATGACAGGAGAGGTCCCAGAAGATTGAAGAAGGCTAAAATAGTGCCTATTTTTTAAAAAGGAGGAGCCAGAGAAAAACAGATTAGTCAGCCTGACCTCAATGCCTGGGAAGCTACTAGAGCAATATATAAAACATTCAATTTGTAAATACTTGGAGGATGAAGGGGTGATCACTAGCAGCCAGCATGGATTTACTAAGAATAAATCATGCCAAACCAGTTTGATTTCCTCCTTTGACAGGGTAACTGATTGGGTGGCAAGGGGGAATGTGGTGCACATAACTTACCTGGACTTTAAAAGGCTTTTGACACACTCCCACATGATAATCTGATAAGTAAGTTGGAGAAATGCAGGCTCAGTAGAACTAACATTAAGTGGATACATAATTGGTAAATAACCGCAAACAAAGAGTAACTATTAATGGAATGATGTCAGATTGGAAGGAGGTCTCAAGTGGGGTTCCATAGGGATCTGTTCTGGGTCTGGTGTTATTTAACATCTTTATTACCTGGATGTAGGAATAGAGAGTGTACTGATTAAATTTGCAGATGACACAAAGCTGGGGTGTGTGTGTGTGTGTGTATGTATGTATGTATGGAAGACTGCAGACTAAAAGTCAGAGGGACCTTGATAAATTGGAAAACTGGGCTATAGACAACAAAATAAAATTCAACAAAGATAAATATAAGGTACTGCACTTAGGGAAGAAAATACAAACACGCAAATACAGAATGGGGCATAACTGGCTTGAGAGCAGTGCTTCTGAGAAGGATCTGGGAGTTGTAGTGGATCTCAACCTCAACAAGAGTCAACAATACAATCCTGTTGCAAAAAAAGCAAATGCAATTTGGGGTTGCATTAACAGAGACATAGCATGCAAGTCACAGGCGGTGATAGTACCGCTCTACTCAGTGCTGATTAGGCCTCAGCTGGAGAGCTACTGCATGTCCTATTTTGGTCACTGCAGCATAGAAAGGATGTAGAGAAGCTGGAAAAGATCCAGAGATGAGTGACAGAGATGATCAAAGGGACAGAATTCAAGCCATGTGAGCAAAGACTGAAGAAACTGAGAATGTTTGATTTGGAAAAGAGGCGATTAAGGGGGACATGATAGTGGTTTTTAAATACTTGAAAGGCTGCCATAAAAAAGATGGAGAAAAGTTGTTCGTTCTTGCCACAGAAGGCGGGACAAGAGGCAATGGGTTCAAATTATAGCATAGCAGATTTAGATTAAATCTCAGGAAAAAACTTCCTAACTGTAAAAACAGTAGGACAATGGAACAGAGAGCCTAGGGAAGTTGTGGAAGCTCCTTCACTAGAGGTTTTCAAAAGGAGGCTGGATAGCCACCTGTCTTGGATGGTTTAGACACTACACATCCTGCATAGTGGCAGGGGGTTGGACTAGATGACCCTTGTGGTTCCTTCTAACCCTATGGTTCTATGATTCAATGACTCATCCCTGAGTTACTTCTGAGCCTGAGCCTGCTTGAGTATGATAATGAGAAGCTGTTCAGACACAGATACCGCCCTGGGTATGCCTGTGAATGTCTGAGTCACAGTAGCTCACAGAATCATAGCAGTGTACTACTTGAAAGGACTTCAGTAAGTCATCAAACCCAGTCCCCTGCACTTAAGGCAGGATTAAGTATTAACTAGACCATTTGTGACTGGTGGTTGTCCAACTTGTTCTTAAAAACCTCCAATGACTGAGATTTCACAACCTCCTTACGCAATTTGTTCCAGTGCTTAACCACTCTGACAGGAAGTTTTTCCTAATGTCCAACCTAAACCTCCCTTGCTGCAATTTCAGCCCATTGTTTCTTGTCCTATCCTCAGAGGTTAAGGAGAACATTTTTTTTTCACCCTTCTCCTTGTAACAACCTTTAAGTACTTGAAAACTGTTGTGTCCCCTCTGTCTTCTTTTCTCCAGACTAAACAAACCCAGTTTTTTCAATCTTTCCTCATAGGTCATGTTTTCTAGACCTTTAATTATATTTGTTGCTCTCCTCTGGACTTTATCCAATTTGTCCATATCTTTCCTGAAATGTGGTGCCCAGCATTGGACACAATACTTCAACTGAGGCCTGATCAGCACAGAGTAGATTGGAAGAATTACTTCTCCTGTCTTGCTTACAACACTCCTGCTGATACATCCCAGAATAATGTTCGCTTTTTTTTTGCAACAGTGTGATGCCGTTGACTCATATTTAGCTTATGGGCCACTATAACCCCCAGATTCCTTTCTGCAGTACTCCTTCCTAGGCAGTCATTTCCCATTTTGTATGTGTGCAATTGATTGTTCCTTCCTAAGTGGAGTATCCTGCATTTATCCTGATTGAATTTCATCCTATTTACTTCAGGCCATTTCTCCAGTTTGTCCAGATCATTTTGAATTTTAATCCTATCCTCCAAAGCACTTGCAACCCCTCCCAGCTTGGTATCATTTGCAAACTTTATAAGTGTACTCTCTATGCCATTGTCTAAATAATTGGTGAAAATATTGAACAGAACTGGACTGAGGACTTGAAGAAGAGCGACTTGAAGGTGGTGTTGTGTTTGCCATCAAAACACAGCTAGTTAGCAAACTTATGAATTTCCCAAAGGATGTGAATGATAGACTCATGCTAATGAGACTCTCACTGTTTGAGAAAAGATGTGCAACTATCCTCAGCGCCTATGCACCTGCTATGACCAACCCAGATGTGATCAAGGACAAATTTTATGAAGGTGTGGTACACGTTGAGCAGCTGCTCTGCTGCTGCCACTGCCAGACTTAAGTGGCAGGCTAGTGGCTCACCTGCCCAATCAGGAAGTACAATCAGTTAGAGAAAGCTCATTGGGTGTCACTGAGCTGGCTGGGTTGCCTAACGACCAGGCTGAGAGCCAGATGTGCTCCTGGTAGAAAGTTTACTCTTCTGTGTCTTCATCAGCATATAGCAGAAGTTCTTGTCTCAGGGTTATCATTCTCTCCCTTGGGTCAATTCATGCATCACAGCCAAAGGAAGCGTCTTCAGGACATCCTTTTACTTACTGTAAGAGAGATGAATCAGGCAAAGTGCAATTTCTCTGGATTCCTCGACCTTGACCTCATATCCCATATCCTTATTGTATGCAGTGTTGGCCTTATTGGCTCTCTTGGAATCCTTAAGTTCAGTATTTGGGCTATACTGTTAATGATCACCCTCCTTATCCGGGAATAGATATCCTACTATAGTACAAGTATCAGAGGGGTAGCTGTGTTAGTCTGGATCTGTAAAAGTGGCAAAGAGTCCTGTGGCACCTTATAGACTAACAGATGTATTGGAACATAAGCTTTCGTGGGTGAATACCCACTTCGTTAGATGTATCGAAAGCTTATGCTCCAATACGTTTGTTAGTCTATAAGGTGCCACAGGACTCTTTGCTGCTTCTACTATAGTACAGTTGAACCTGCCAGGTTGATGCACACACCTCAGCAGAGTGGTCCTCATGAGCCAAAAAGGATTTGTCCAAAGTAATTTTGAAGATCACCTAGAGCAATATGCAGGCCCTCCTGCACTTGTGGCAATTTCTTCATTCTCCTCAGATGAAGTTGATAATCCTTGAGTACTGCCTATACAGTAACTCCTCACTTAAAGTCATGCTGGTTAATGTTGTTTCGTTGTTACGTTGCTGATCAATTAGGGAATATGCTCGTTTAAAGTTGTGCAATGCTCCACTCTTACGTTGTTTGGCTGCCTGCTTTCTCCGCAGCTGGCAGCCTCCCTATGCCCCTCCCCTCGCCACAGCACCTCCTGCCCACCGGCAGACCCTGAGGATCAGCGCCTACCCCTCCTCCCCCCCGCCTCCTGCCCACGGCAATCAGCTGGCTTGCGGCATTTTGAAGAGAGGAGCGAGGACTTGGTGTGCAGGCTCCCCCTCCCTCCCCTGCCTCCCAAACGCGGCAATCAGCTGGCTTGCGGTGTTTAGAAGGGAGGGGAGGGAGGGAGGGGGGAGGAGCAAGGATGCAGCATGCGAAGTAAAGGGGGGAGGAGGTGGGGTGGGGGAGAAGAGGCAGGTCAAGGGTGGGGGCTTGGGGGAAGGGGGGAGTGGGGAGTGGGCAGGCTGAGGGTTGAGCCCCCCCCCCCCAGCCCCTGGTGCTTGCAGAGTAGGGAAAGCTGCCGCTGCAGCGCAACGTGCTTCTCCTAGCCTACACCACCTTCAGCCTCCTTGCCTGCCTCATTTTCAGTGCCAGTGGGCTGTGCCTGTGTAGGGTAAGGCAGGGGCACCTCCTCTGTTTAAAACTTATACCTGTATTAAATTGCTTGTTTACAATTGTTTAAAATGTATATAATGCATTTTGTCTGGCGAAAAAAAAATTCCCTGGAACCTAACCCCCCCCCTTTACATTAATTCTTATGGGGAAATTGGATTCGCTCAACATTGTTTCACTTAAAGTCGCATTTTTCAGGAACATAACTACAACATTAAGTGAGGAGTTACTGTAGTTGACAATTTTAAGGCATTTAAGGACCAAAAGAGGATGGCACCTTAGAAATCACTTTGCTAATTGACTCTTCACTTTGTGTAGTGAACCTAGCAAGTGTAAAATGTTAGTAGCTTAACATGACATCATTTTATATGTACTCACTGCTGGTGTAAGTCTGCTTCCACTGACATCAATGACAAAATACCAGTTGGTTATAATAGTGCGATGTTGGTTATAATGTTGCCATATTTTACCATAATAGTCTGAAATTTCCCATGCCAGGTGTCTGCCTTAAGCTGGATGTTTTTGTAAAGTTTCAGCTAAAACAGTTCAGCCATTTCCAGGATTGAGGTTAGGGAAACATGTATTGTTTTGCCATTTTAAAAATTCTGGCAACCTTTTCTTTGAAAAGCTCTGGCACCCCCTATGCTTTGGAGATGGGACTTGAAATTTGTGAGTAGGGTAGCCTTTTTGTCAGGAATATGTCTTTTGTTGTTCCTTTGAAAACTGCCCAAACTTGGTCAAGTTATATGCCTTGGAGAAATCTCAGTTCACACATGCTCAGTAGAGGCTCTTAGAGTTTAGCAACTAAAAATCTCAGAAGCTTCCACCCTCATTGAGCATGCTCAAGCCTCTCACAGGTTCTAGTGCTGACCAGACTCTGCATGCACACCCCCACAGAGGGACTGAACACACTTCAGACCAGGGCTGTAGGAACAAAGCCAGACTTTCCTTGTAATTACTGCTCCTGGCTGCCCCATGCCAGAATGGGGCTTGGCACCAGTACCGAGAGCAGGGATTCTTTCTCTCCTGTGTTCTCACCCAAGCAGAGTGGAGGAGGAAGCTGCCTAATTCAAATGGAGAGGGGACAAAAGCCAGACCAGGGGGGAGGGAAAGGATCAGATTGGGACAAGAAGCTGGGATTGGATGCGGGAGGGCAGAAGCGAGAAGCTGTGTTTGGGAGTTTGGTAGAGGGACGGGGATTATGAGATGGATTTTGTGGGAGGAGGGGAGCTGGCACTGGCAGGGCAAGGGGACTAGAACTGGGAGCTGGAGGGGGAGAGGAGGCTGGGACTAGGAACTGGTGGGGAGGCTGGGGCTCGAAGCCATTGTGGGGACCACTGAGATTCAGTGAGGAACTGGGAGGAGGGGGGAAATTGGGACTGACTGGACAAGGAGACTAGGTCTGGGAACCAGTAGGACAGATGGGCAAGAGGTTGGGGAGACAAATCTGGGAAAGAGCTGTGGTAATGCGGGGAGAACTGAGGTTGGTTGGGCAAAGACTGAGACAAGGAGCCAGGAATGCAATGACTGAGATTGGATGAAGAGCCCAGGGAAGTGGATGGGGACTAGGAAGGAGCCAGTGGGGTAGGGGAGGGATGACTGGAAGCCAGGAGGAAAGGGGAGAGACTCATCAGACAAGGAGTTGGGTGAGGAAAACTGGTATTGGTTGGCCAATGAGACTGGGGAAAGCAGTTGGGGGGTGGAACTGTAACTGAGACTGGATGGGCAAGAAGGCTGGGACTGGGAGCCCAGAGAGGGAGATCTGGACTCATATGGGGAGATTAAGAGTGGCTGGTCAATGACATGGGGACTTGGATGAAAATTTGATGACTAGGAGACTGGGACTGAGTAGGCAAGGGGAATGGGACTGGGACGAGGACCCAGGAATGAGGAAGAAACAGGACTGGGATAGAGACAGGTTGAAGGGGATTGGGGCAAAAGGGGTCAAGCTGAGGAGGGAACAGGCAAAAGAGTCTGTGACCACTACAGCACAATCCCCTCCAGAGCCTGGAGTAGAACGCAAGATTCCTGAGTCTGACCATTCCTCTGCTGTCAGCAAATATCTGTGAAACTCTCTGGCAAAATGTGTCTCATCCCCTTCTAGTGCTGGTCCACACAGAAGATGACAACCTAGTTTTGCTGTCTGTTACTTTGTTAATTCAAGTGTGCATCTAAAGGTTCCAACCCCTGCTAATGACCAATGTGGATATCAATATGACACTACATGATGGAATTTGGTTATTTTAGTTTCCTTTTTATAGAAGCCTGGAAAATAGAACACAAAAAGCTACATTAAAAGTACATTATGAAAGTTGCAAAGTCAAGCACTCCAAAGTTAGGAAATGCCAGAATTAAGGCTGTCTGTGCAACCTTAATTTGGTCCCCTTCTGCTTAAGCATTATGATACAGTATTTAATTACATGATCCCATACTATTTTTTCCACATGTCCCCTTTCTCACTGCATGCACATGATCATTGATGGACCAGCTCTGAGGATGAATCAGGGTTGTGAAGTGAAGATGACTGTTGTCTGTAGGACCCTGCCCCATTGGCTGCAGAAGTTGAAAAGTTCTAGTGAATGAAGCAAGGACTGCAGGAAAATAAAGGGTGGTCTCATAGTCAGCTGACTGCTGTGTTGGAGAATTGGATTCTATCTTTGCCTCTGTCACAGAGTTCCTAGGTGATGCTGAATATAAAACTTACGCTAGACTTTTCACAGACGGTCACTAATTGCATGTTCCTCGTTTTCTGGATCCCTGACCTGAGACTCTGGGATCTGATCTACAGAAGTACTGAGCACTCAAAGCTGCATCTGGGGTCAATGGGAGCTGTGCTTGGAATATATTAAGTCCTAGATAAAAATCAGGTCCTACACTTCTGAAATTGGGCACCCAAAATTAATGGACACTTCTAACCTCAATTTTTCTGTGCCTCAGCTCTCCATCAATAAAATGCAGATAATAACCCCCCTTCGCCCACTTTGAGGGAATAATGTGAAGATTAACTGAAGTTTGTGAAGCACTCAGGTACCATAGTGATGGGCATCATAGAAAAGCCTGTGAGGAAATTATCGTTCTGTGTTCAGAGCAGGGTTTGAATGGTGTGACATAAGGCTTATTATGCGTATCATAATGCAGACACAAAAAAAGGCTGAATTAAAACTGCATAGGCAACCTTAATTGTGGAAATGTTCCAACTTTTTTGAGTGCTTTATTTTGCAGCCTCAGTGTTCTCTTAACATAATTTTTTTGTGTGTGTAATATTTCTGGAAAATCTAGTCATCAGCATTAGGATATAACAAGAAGCAATAGAATGATATTAGGCTGAATATCAGGCAAATGACAATGAGATGTATTAAACTGTGGAATAGTCTCTCAAGGAAAACTATGAAAGCTCATTATTGAGACTCTTTACACTTGACTGGACAATGTAGTAGAAGATACACTGTAGGGAACAATCCCGCATTGGCAGTGAGATGGACTGGATGATTTAATACGTCTTTTGCATGTCTAACTTCTCTGATTCTATTATTTTTTTCCTATGAGAAATACAATTATAAATCCAGAAGTTTCTGCTCCTGCAGATGGCAAACTTAGCTAGACTAAAAGTTTCTTCATGGGTCACGGATCATTGGCCCATGGGGTTTTAATGGATTTCAATGAAACCTCTGACGACAGCTTTCTAAAGGACACTATTCTCTGTTTAGGTTTTAATTGCTCAGGCTTCCTTTCTATTACAAACTTTCTGGAAAAGCCATGCAAATGAAATGTCTCTTATATACTGAGAAAAATTGATGGAAGAGCTCTTGGTACAACACAATATTGCGAGCACATGTTGAGAGCAATTATGTACTCTCACAATCATAGGCGCCAGCTTCCTCTATTCCCCAAGGGTGCTCCACCCCCGCTCTGCCCCAGGCCCTGCCTCCACTCTACCTCTTCCCCCATGCCTCTACCCCACTGTACCTCTTCCGGCCCCTGCTCTACCCAAGGCACTGCATCTTCCCGCCAAGTTCTGCCCCTTCCCCAAGCGTGCATCGTTCCCACTCCTCCCCTTCCCCCCGCAGTGCCTCTTGCATGCTGCGGAACAGCTGATTGGGAAGGAATGGATCGACAGGGCCGCTGGCGGGTGGGAGGCACTAGGGCGGGAGTGGGAGCTGGCTGCTGGTGGGTGCTAAGCACCCACTAATTTTTTTCTGTGGGTGCTCCAGGGCTGTCGGTGCCTATGCTCAGAATATCTTAAATAGACTTGATCATGAGGTAATTTAAAATTGTCCAGTAAGGGCACATGCACAGAAATGAGGAATAACTCCTCTGCATAGGCTAAAAGGGAGAACAATGGAGCCTTGGGCTCTCCCTTGAAGAATCCAGATCCCCCCTTCACCCCCCGCAGAGTCTGCGTTGTACTTGCTTGCTGGCTCTTAGCTGAGGTACCTTGAGCCTGCAACAAGATGATAATATGATTATTTTACATAATAACTTCATAAACTATATTTCCTAGCTCCCTATGTGCTAGTGTATCCAAATTATTATTCACACAGTTCCAGATAGCTTATTTATATAGCCTCTTTTAATAAGCTTCTGTTTTCTTTTCTGTTCTTGTACACAGCTCTGTAATAGGTAATAATTTAAGAACTCTTTGACTGTGTCCTGGTTAAAAAGGTTTTCTCCTAGTGTTCCCTACAGAAACAAGTTATCCTCAAGAAATCTCGTACATTGTGGAAAATCTGTCTAACTTACAAGAGGTGATCAGATTTTTTTCTGTTTCTTTTCCTGGGGAAAATTTCAATTTTTTGGAAAAAAATCAAAAATTGAAATATTTCAACCAAAACCTGAAATATTTTGATTCAGAAATGCCTCATGAGAGGTGCCATTTAGGCACCTCTTGCTCACATTCTCCTCTATAGGCCAGGGTCAGTGATCATCCAAGAATATTAAAGGAATTGGCACCCGAAATTGCAAGCCCATTAGCAAGAATTTTTAATGAATCTGTAAACTCAGGGGTTGTACCGTATGATTGGAGAATTCCTAACATAGTTCCTATTTTTAAGAAAGGGAAAAAAAGTGATCCGGGTAACTACAGGCCTGTTAGTTTGACATCTGTAGTATGCAAGGTCTTGGAAAAAATTTTGAAGGAGAAAGTAGTTAAGGACATTGAAGTCAATGTAAATGGGACAAAATACAACATGGTTTTACAAAAGGTAGATCGTGCCAAACCAACCTGATCTCCTTCTTTGAGAAAGTAACAGATTTTTTAGACAAAGGAAACGCAGTGGATCTAATTTACCTAGATTTCAGTAAGGCATTTGATACGGTGCCACATGGGGAATTATTAGTTAAATTGGAAAAGATGGGGATCGATAAGGAATTGGTTAAAGGGGAGACTAAAACAGGTCCTACTGAAAGGTGAACTGTCAGGCTGGAGGGAGGTTACCAGTGGAGTTCCTCAAGGATCAGTTTTGGGACCAATCTTATTTAATCTTTTTATTACTGACCTCAGCACAAAAAGTGGGAGTGTGCTAATAAAGTTTGCGGATGATACAAAGCTGGGAGGTATTGCCAATTTAGAGAAGGACCGGGATATCATACAGGAGGATCTGGATGACCTTGTAAACTGGAGTAATAGTACCAGGATGAAATTTAATAGTGAGAAGTGTAAGGTTCTGCATTTAGGGATTACTATCAAGAATTTTAGTTATACGCTGGGGACGCATCAATTAGAAGTAACGGAGGAGAAGAAGGACCTTGGAGTATTGGTTGATCATAGGATGACTATGAGCCGTCAATGTGATATGGCCATGAAAAAAGCTAATGTGGTCTTGGGATGCATTAGGCGAGGTATTTCCAGTAGAGATAAGGAGGTTTTAGTACCGTTATACAAGGCATTGGTGAGACCTCACCTGGAATACTGTGTGCAGTTCTGGTCTCCCATGTTTAAGAAGGATGAATTCAAACTGGAACAGGTACAGAGGAGGGCTGCTAGGATGATCTGAGGGATGGAAAACTTGTCTTATGAAAGGAGACTCAAGGAGCTTGGCTTGTTTAGCCTGACTAAAAGAAGGTTGAGGGGAGATATGATTGCTCTCTATAAATATATCAGAGGGATAAATACTGGAGAGGGAGAGGAATTATTTAAGCTCAGTACCAATGTGGACACAAGAACAAATGGATGTAAACTGGTCATTGGGAAGTTTAGACTTGAAATTAGATGAAGGTTTCTAATCATCAGAAGAGTGAAGTTTTGGAATAGCCTTCCAAGGGAAGCAGTGGGGGCAAAAGATCTATCTGGCTTTAAGATTAAACTTTATAAGTTTATGGAGGGGATGGTATGATGGGATAACATGATTTTGGAAATTAATTGATCTTTAAATATTCATGGTAAATAGGCCTAATGGCCTGCGATGGGATGTTAGATGGGGTGGGATCTGAGTTACTCAGGAAAGAATATTCTGTAGTATCTGGCTGGTGAATCTTGCCCATTTGCTCAGAGTTTAGCTGATCGCCATATTTGGGGTCGGGAAGGAATTTTCCTCCAGGGCAGATTGGAAGAGGCCCTGGAGGTTTTTTGCCTTCCTCTGTAGCATGGTGCACGGGTCACTTGCTGGAGGATTTTCTGCTCCTTGAAGTCTTTAAACCACAATTTGAGGACTTCAATAGCTCAGACATAGGTGAGAGGTTTTTCGCAGGAGTGGGTGGGTGAGATTCTGTGGCCTGCGTTGTGCAGGAGGTTGGACTAGATGATCATAATGGTCCCTTCTGACCTTAGTATCTATGAATCAGGCTACATCTCTCATGATACACCAAAGCCTCCTCTCACCAATGCCTCATGGAAGTCTCATGGCTGTGGTGCATTATGGGAGATAAAGTCTGGCAGGGGAACCTGACCCATACATGAGAATGGGGACTTGAAGGAACTGCATTACAACTTCCACGAGGTACTGCAGCAGCATTTCTGAATTGCAATATTTTGGTTTTCAAGCAAAACCTTTTCTGTTTTTGGGCATTCAGCTGTTCAATGAAAAGTTTAAAATTTCTGTGGAAAGCAGACACTTTTCACAAAAAAGTGTTTAGTCAATATCTTAAATATTTGCCACAGAAAAAAATCTGTTTTGATGGTAATTTTTTGACCAGCCTTGGCTACTAAATAGCGGGTAAGAGAATGTCAGAAGCATAGCCATAGCACACAGCAAAACCATTATTTCGTACCAAAACAAACTGGAGAGACTCTACCATATGAATGAAACTTGGCTGCCCCCTACAAGATTCAGGTTGAATCAAATGGACCAGACAGTTTTAGATTGAGTCGGAGCTGACCAGAAATAGTTCTGAGGGTCTATGACCGTGATATTTGGGTATCATTGCTGCTTGTGAATAAAGAGGTGCTCAGATAATATGGCAATGAGGGCCATATAAGCACCTATATAGACAATGGTCACCAAAGTGAAACTTCTTTCTAACAATATGTAGACAGTATTGTGCTATACACTGCAATGTTGAGCTTACAGAAAGGCACAGCCAGAAAAGCACTCCACACCCAGTTGTCAAAACAAAAATGATATCCAGGATAGTAAAATAAATATTTAATTTTGTTGTCTTCCTCTACCAATCCCAGATATCCAGACAGCTCTAATAATACTTTATAAATATAAATATTTTAAAATTTAAGTGTTTTGATACATTTTCGTGTGTTCATTTTTCACTTCCAGCTGAGTGTTGGCTTTACAACAACTATAGTTTAGACAAACTACTGTGAGCTGGATTTTTGCATGTTGTAAATATATCAAGGAGAAAGGGCAGTAGCTTTGAAGTAAAAATAATATTAGGTGCTTATAGAGCTCTTTAGATCTTCAAAGTATTTTTTTTTACAAACATTCATCAATGACAATATTCATCAATGACTCAACAACTTTATTGTACACTAAACCAGCCTCATTATTCCTGTAGGTGCTTCAGCTATCCAAATTGCCAGCTCTGGATTAAGGACCTGTGAGAAGTAATATATCTGCTCTACAACAATATACCCATTTGGAAGTAGCTGTGTTTTCCCTAAGCCTGGCTGACCCATCTCTCTCTTCAGTAGGTTAGTAGTTGCATATTAAAATTGTTGATTTACTTTGTCTATATTTGGGCTCCTCGGTTCATTAAAACTCTCCTTTGTTGTGATGCCTACAAAAAACTTGACAAGGGTATGCGGAGTTGACTGTCTATCAGTATTGTCTCATTGCTTCCTTGTACAACCCCAGCTGTCTGTCTGCATCCATCAGTTGTCTCATCTTATACTTACATTGTAAATCCTTTGGGGCAGGAATCATGTCATTGTTCTGTCTTTGTACAGAGCCTAGCACAATGGGATCCTTGTCCCTGGTCCATGACTAGGGCTCTTAGGCGCTATGGTAATACAAATAATTGATAATAATAATAATAATTAAAAATAATAATAATTTTCAAACCCTGCCATCGGCAGAGCACTTTTCTTTTTGGTGATGCTGCCCCCAAAGCAAATCATTTTAAGGGACACTAAATTAGAAATTGATGTGCCCCAAACATGACCAGGAGCTTCTTCTCCTGCACAGAAATGGGTCTCAACTGCCTCTTGACATCATAGAATAGAATCATAGGGTTAGACGGGACCGCAAAAGTCATATAGTCCCTGCCAAGATGCAGATTGATTGTGTCTAAACCATCCAAAACAGGTGGCTATCCAGACTCCTTTTGAAAACCTCAGTGAAGGAGCTTCCACAACCTCCCGAGAGAGTCTGTTCCATTGTCTTGTTGTTCTTACAGTTAGGAAGTTTTTCCTGAGATTTAATCTAAATTTCCTATGCTGTAATTTGAGCCTCTTGTCCTGCCCTCTGTGGAAGGAGAGAACAACTTTTCTCCGTCTTTTTTATGGCAGCCTTTCAAGTATTTGAAGACTCGCTATCATGTCTCCCCTTAATGTCCTCTGACATCATTTTCCTCCAGACTATGAAGAGGTGTTGCTGACTGGGCTAAAGAATGCAAATTATCCCACCACAATTCCACAGGGTTTTCCTTTGAAGTTAAGACTTTGCAATAAGGGTATGTCTACACTGGAGCTGGAAGGTGACATTTCCAGCTCAAGTAAACATACCCAGGCTAGTTCTGATCAAGCTAGTGCACTAAAAATAGAAGTGTGGATTCAGTGATGTGTGTGGCAGGACAGACCAGCCACCCCAAGTATGGTCCTATCCAAGACCCTAAAAACTGACTACTGGTGGTTAGCCCCTCCCACTACTCATACCACCATGGCCACACTTCTATTTTTAGTGCAGTAGCTCAGTCATAGCTAATGCAGCTATGTCTACCCAACCTTGAAATTTCCATCTCCAGTGTAGACATACCCTAATATTCCCCATTCAGAAGGGTTCCAGGAGACTATCAGCACAGTCCCATTAGAATCACATAATCAAAGAGTAGTGTACACTGGGACTCTCAGAGCTAGAGCCTATATTTGATCTAGTCTTCCCTGAAAGAATCAGGGAACAGCTAGAATCAATCCCAGAGATGAATTGTACCTCCCTGTCATACAATATCTCCCAGAGTTAGAGGGGGGCAGTGGAACTCTACACAGCCACTAACAGTTCAACTCTCAAACCATGCCTTTTAAACCGTAAAACTGTTGCGCTTGTAAACTTAGTGTAAACTGTATGTCAGATACATTTTTTCCCCATCTGGTATCTATTATAATATAGATATAAATGTGGACACAGTCTTTGACCTTAAGTATAGAACAAAATACTTGTTTAAAATAATGTTTAGGTTCAGCCTCTTTTGTTAATTGGCAAAATCCTTTATTTCTAGAATATATGCAAGCTATTCTGCTTAAGCTTATGCAAACTGCTACAGATAATATTTTGATTTTTTTTATCAACATTACTCATCACTTTAGACTGTGCAATATAACTCATGGCAGTCTGGATTTAATGAATGCTTGAATGAGCCTCTACCCTAATTTTTTTGTGTTTTGAAAACCTAAATCTCATTGAAAGCTGAGCTTTGTTTATTTCCCAAAATTGATCTGAAGGCCATTTGGAACACTTAGTGTATTCTAAAATGTGATCATATCAACAATACACATTCAAGTTTGTTTTAAAGTCAGTTTTTCTTTCCCAGTTTACATAAATCACTTAAAAAATCATTCACTTTTTTGGATCATAATGTGCTCACTTGGCTTTTAGACCTAGATGGTTTACAGGCCAATTTTTCAAACAGGATTCTAAAGCTATTTGTGGATTACTTTCTGTTTGCTACTTGTTATCTGCATTCCTGAGGTAAGCACGTTAAAATGACTGAGGATTTTCATCAAGCTAAGTGATTATACTAAATAGGGCAATTTTGGGTGCTTTTACCTCTTGTGTTTAAACATACTATGCAGGAGAAACCAATGCTACATTTTCTTTTAAACCACAGAGGGCACTGTTTATTCTTATTGCAAAATGACCTTATTATAGTAGATTTCCACTCTCCGTAACACAATTAGTATATAAGTTTAAATTTCACTTTTGGCACTTTTTCATTTTCTGTTCCTTCGGTTAAAAAAATATTCTAGATGTATTAGTGAGGCACATTCATACATTTTCAGTATTTGACACAAACTACTCTATATTCCTTTGAATTCGCTTTCCTCTTCCCTTATTGATTTATACACATATTCTTCTGTATAAATAAACGTTATGTTTGCACAAACCTGATCAAAATAGAGGTGCAAGCTTCCTTAAAAGGAGTGGTTGTTCAGAACTTGCAGAAGAAACTATGTCTCAAGGTTGGCTTTTTGCTAACTATCATCAGCTTTTCAACCTATTCCGTTTGGCTAAGATTATTGGAAAAAGTGGTGTTGGGATAACACTCACATCAGCTGGAGTCCTCATATTTACTTCATCCCTTTAATTGTGCTTTCAGCCTGTGTATAGTACAGAGATTTCATTGCTCTCCTTGCTTGATGACAAAGGCAACTATCTATGCTGATTCTATTATTATTATTATTATTGCTTGTTGAAAAATTTTGAATTAAAAATTTTTTTGTCAGAAAATAGACTTTTGCTGAAATTGAAATTTTCTGTGGAAAGAGATGGACTTTGGCAGACTTTTCCAGCCAAAAAATTGAAACAAAGTTTTGATTCAGGAATGTCAAAACATTTAGTTTCAATCAAAAATATTGAAAGAACCGTTTTGACACTTTTTTAAATTAAAATTTCTTAGAACTTTGCATTACATGAAAAGTTTTACTAATTCAACTTTTCATCCTGATTTGGGATGAGGACAAAAGTCAAAATATCAGAATTTCATGCAGTATGAAAATTCCATTTTTAATCATCTATTGTTGTTTTATTTGAATTGTGCTAGCATGTAGAGGACCTAGGGCCCCATTGTGCAAGACACTGTACATAGATGGTAAAAGATGGTCCCTGTCCTGAAAAGTTTATAATCTAAATAAACAAAACAGATAAAGGGTAGAGGAAAGGGTATAACTGAGGGTTTGTCTACACTAGCAAGTTTCTGCACAGTAAAGCAGCTTTTTGCGCTCAAACTGTAGACGTGTACACACTGCCAAGCCACTTTGTGCGCAGAAACGCCTCAGGTGCAGGGCTGCAAAAAAACCACCTTGACGAGAGTCGTAAGGCTATTTGCGTAGAGGCTCCAGCAGCGCTCTGTTTCCAGTGTAGACATTAGCTTGCTTTCTGCACTGTAATTGGCCTCTGGAGCTGTCCCACAATGCCTCAAGTGACCGCTCTGCTCATTGTTTTGAGCTCAGCTGCCCTGGAGACATGCGCCCCTCCCCTTTCAAAGCACCATTTCTGGCAGCGTGCGTGTGTGCTATGCTGATCTCCGTGACACAAAGCAAACCATTAATGTGGAATGCTTGCGCTTTTGAACACAGAGGCAGGTGTGTGTGTGTGAGAGAGAGAGCGAGAGCCCAGGGAGGGAGGTGGGGGCTGATGTCAGGGTTCCCCCCTCCCCCTGCCTCAGGACTGGTTGCCTCCTGCCGCTGTCTGAATTTACAAGACAGCGTGCTGACACACTCTCTGTCCCCCAAAACACACTGTCTTCCTCCCCCACCACACACTTCCTGTCACACACTTCCACCCCTCCCCCCACTTCAGTTGAAAAGCAGCTGGCAATGTAGTAGGATGCCCATGGGACAATGAGATTGGGAAACCTGCATCATGTGATGCTGTGCCTGCCCCATGAGGCATTGCAAACTCTTTCCAAAGCGCCCTGCGACCAGTTGCACAGTGGGATAGCTACCATAATGCACTACTGTCTTTGCCATTGCAAGAGCTGCCAATGTGGATGCGCTCCAGGGTCACCAGGAGCACAGTGTGGACACGCAACAGCGGTTTAATTCCAGCGTTATAATAAAAGTGGTATAACTTGTGGCGCAGAAACTTGCCAGTGTAGACATACCAACAGAAGCAGAAGGAACAGTGATGGTTTGCCAACATCATGTTAGTTGCATGTGTGTTTTGTTGGTTATTTGTTTTCATAATTTTGGAGCTCGTTTTAGATGTACTGGAAGCCTTTGAAGTTTTATTAACTTTACTACTGGCCCTGTCCAAGGTGAATGGGATCATATTTGAGTAGTTTCTTCCTCTCTCTAACAGAAACTGTAGGGAGCAGTGTTTAATTTAATTGATGGTTTACTATGAAGGCTCCCTAGTACCAGGGCTCCACTGGGCTCTACTTTTTCACTGCTCCTGTTCAAACTATATATGTGGCTGACACAGAGATGGTGAGGTGATCTGGACTGGACTGGACTATCACTGTACGGATCATATTTAGCTCTATGTAACCCTGACATTGCAGTGTTTTTTGCTTTCCCAGTCCCTGGCCAAAAGTAGGACTGGGAAGAGCATGAGTTGACTGAAGCTCAATCAGAGAAGACAAGGCTTATGTTAGTGGGTTGGGAGAACCATTTAGAGAGTATTTGTGATTTGGGGAATCTGACTGTATAATTTATTAATTCTGTGTAAGATTATGAATTCTGTATCTCTACCAAGCTGCAAATTCTGTTTTGGATATGGGGCTTGTTGAGTTCTCTGTTGTCCTTTCAATGCTATATTGAAACAAAATTCCAAAAGTGATAGAGGCAAAGGCCTAATAATAGAGGGTCATTTAACTTAAGTGCCTGACAATTGAAATATAATCACTCCAGACAATAGACTGGCTCCCAACCAGGAACAATGGCTCCCAACCAGGAACACTGGTTTGTCAGGAGAAAGGGCTGTTGGAAAGAAAGTCTCTAGTCGCGTGTTGAAGCTGAGGGAAGAGACTGGAAGGATATATAAAGGGAGGAGTTAATCTATTTGGGGCCATTTTTATCTGTCTCAAAATGAGGGAGAAACAATCCATAATGTAGCAGGCTGATCAGGCAGGGAATCCTGTCTACCTACCTGGTCCCCAAGCACTCCCAAGGGAAGGGTGAGCTAGTTGGGGGTATGGCATTTAGGATGTTGTTTTCTAAGTGACCTGTACTCTCTTGTGCTTTATCTGTCAAGTAAAAGAGGAAAGGTGTTAGAATTCTGAGTAAATGTTTGTATGTGTTATATGCCGTAACTATCATATTGTCCCCTGAGAGAGTTAAACTGAAACCCAGAAGGCTCGCACCTTCGGTGGAATTCTGGGAGAGAGTGTGTTTAAGTCTGGAGGGTTAGCACTGATCTCAGCAAGTAGGCATCTGGACAGCATGTTTGAGCTCTCAAGAGGGTTCTAGACAAAGGATCTGTGCCCTGAAAATATTCCTAGGGACCCAAAAACTGAGGGAATGGATGGGTTTTGTTCAAGCTCCAGAGGCTTGAACACCTGGGGACTCATTGGGTAGGCTCTCTCACAGCAGACTAATGAGTGGCTGAGAGGGGAAGCTCAGCTGGCATCTGTCACAGTATTGCAGGGATGATATCTACTCCTATGACAATGATCATAGGGTTTGCCCAATCTTTGTCAAATCAGTTTTCAATCTTGGGGTACTTCTGTGTCACCAACAGCCCCTGTAGACCCAGGTGGTTGCACACAACTAAAGTTTTTTTGGGTTTTTTTGGAGATAAGATTGTCCATAAAAACTAGGGCTGTAAAGTGATTAAAAAAATTAATCATGATTAATCGCATGATTAAAAAAATTAATCACAATTAATTGCACTGTTAAACAATAGAATACCATTTACTTTCAATATTTTTAGATGTTTACTACATTTTCAAATATATTAATTTCAATTACAACACAGAATACAAAATGGACAGTGCTTACTTTATATTTATTTTTGATTACAAATATTTGCACTGTAAAAAACAAAAACAAAATTATTTTTTAATTCTCCTCATTCAAGTACTGTAGTGCAATCTCTTTATCATGAAAGCTGAACTTACAAATGTCTAATTATGTACAAAAAAACGTGCATTCAAAAATAAAACAGTGTAAAACTTTAAAGCCTACAGATCCACTCAGTCCTACTTCTTGGTCAGCCAATCACTCAGACAAACAAGGTTGGTTACAATTTGCAGGAGATAATGCTGCCTGCTTCTTGTTTACAACGTCACCTGAAAGTGAGAACAGGCATTCGCATGGCACTATTGTAGCTGGCATTGCAATATATTTACGTGCCAGATGTGCTAAAGATTCACGTGTCCCTTCATTCTTCAACCACCATTCCAGAGGACATCCTTTCATGCTGATCAAGGGTTCTGCTTGATAATGATCCAAAGCATTGTGGACTGATACATGTTCATTTTCATCATCTGAGTCACATGCCACCCGCAGAAGGTTGATGCGGAAACTACAGAACCAAAAAAGAAAATCAGAGTGTTGCTCTTTTAAGACTTCTGGAAGCATGCTCCACACCTCGTTCCTCTCAGATTTTGGAAGGCATTTCAGATTCTTAAACTTTGGGTCAAGTGCTGTAGCTATTTTTAGAAATCTCACATTGGTACCTTCTTTGTGTTTTGTCAAATCTGCTGTGAAAGTGTTCTTAAAACGAACAACATGTGCTGAATCACCATCTGAGACTGCTATAACAGGAAATATATGGCAGAATGAGAGAGTAAAACAGAGCAGGAGACATACAATTCTCCCTGAAAGGAGTACAGTCACAAATTTAACTGACACATTTTTTTAACGAGCATCATCAGCATGGAGGCATGTCCTCTGGAATGGTGGCCGAAGCATGAAGGGCCATATGAATGTTTAGCATATCTGGCATGTAAATAACTTGCCGGCTACAAAAGTGCCATGCGAACGTTGTTCTCATTTTCAGGTGACGTTGTAAATAAGAAGCAGGCAGCAGTATCTTCCATCAATGTAAACAAACTTGTTTGTCTTAGAAATTGGCAGAATAAGAAGTAAGACTGAGTGGGCATTTAAGCTCTAAAGTTTTACACTGTTTTGTTTTTGAGTGCAGTTATGTAACCAAAAAAATCTGCATTTGTAAGTTACACTTTCATGATAAAGAGAGTGCACTTCAGTACTTGTATGAGGTGAATTGAAAAATACTATTTCTTTTGTTTATCATTTTTTACAGTGCATATATTTGTTATAAAAAATCATATAAAGTGAACACTGTGCACTTTGTATTCTGTTTTGTAATTGAAATCAATATTGAAAATGTAGAAAAAATCCAAAAATATTTAATAATTTTCAATTGGCATTCTATTGTTATAAGTGTGATTAATCATGATTCATTTTTTTAATCACAATTAATTTGTTTGAGTTAATCACGTGAGTTAACTGTGATTAATTGACAGCCCTAATAAAAACATAAGAACGGCCATACTGGGTCAGACCAATGATCCATCTAGCCCAGTATCCTGTCTTCCAGCAGTGGCCAGTGCCAGGTCATTCAGAAGGAAAGAACAGAACAGGAAATCATCAAGTGATACATCCCCTGTTGTCCACTCCCAACTTCTGGCAATCAGAGGCTAGGAATAACCAGAGCATGGGGTTGCATCCCTACCCCTCTTGGCTAATAGCCATTGATGGACCTATCCTCCATGAACTTATGTAGTTCTTTTTTGATCTCCATTATAGTTTTGGCCTTCACAACATCCTCTGGCAATGAGCTGCACAGGTCGACTGTGCATTGTGTGAAGAAATATTTCCTTTTGTTTTAAACCTGCTGCTTATTAATTTCACTGGCTGAAACCCCTGGTTCTTGTGTTATGTAAAGGAGTTCCTTATTCACTTTCTCTACACCAATCATGATTTTATAGACTTCTATAATATATCCCCTTTGTCGTCTTTTTTCCAAGCTGAAAAGTCATAGTCGTTTTAATCTTTCTTCCTACAGAAGCTGTTCCACCCTCTTAATTATTTTTGTTGCCCTTCTCTGTACCCATTCCAATTCCAATATATCTTTCTGAGATGGGGTGACCAGGACTGCATGCAGTATTCAAGATGTGGGTATACCATGGATTTATGTAATGGCATTTTCTGTCTTATTATCTATACCTTTCCTAATGGTCTCTAACAATCTGTTAGCTTTTTTGACTGCTGCTACATATTGAGTGCTTGTTTTCAGAGACCTATCCAGAATGACTCCAAGATATCTTTTTGAGTGGTAACAGCTAATTTAGACCCTATAATTTTGTATGTTTAGTTGAGATTATGATTTCTAGTGTGCATTACTTTGTATTTATCAATATGGAATTTCATCTGCCATTTGCTTCCCCAATCACCCAGTTTTGTGAGATTCCTTTTTAACTCTTCACAGTCTGCTTTAGTCATAACTATCTTGAGTAATTTTATATCATCTGTAAATGTTGCCACCTCACTGTATACCCCTTTTCCCATATAATGTGTGGATATTTTGAATAGCATTGGTCCCAGTAGAAATTTCTGGGGGACACTACTATTTATCTCTCTCCATTCTGAAAACTGACCATTTATTCCTACCCTTTGTTTTCTGTGTTTCAACCAATAAGAGCCATAAGAGGATCTTCACTCTTACCCCATGACTGCTTACTTTGCTCAAAAGCCTTTGTTGAGGGACTTTGTCAAAGGCTTTCTGAAAGTCCAAGTACACTATATCCACTGGATCCCCCTTGTCCACATGTTTGTTGACCCCCACAAAGAATTCTAGCAGATTGGTGAGGCATGATTTCCCTTTGCGAAGGCCATGTTCCCCAGGACATCATGTTCATTTATGTGTCCGATAACCTACCTCAGAAGAAGTCAACCCTACCAGTACCTGAACCCTTTCTTGCCCTCCCACAGGAGCAAGAGGTGAGAATGGGCCATACCACTTTCAGAATCAAATGCCAAATTCACTTCTTTGACTTAGCCTTCACTCAGTAATGTTTTAACAATTTAAAAGCAGACACCAAAAAGAATCCCTATAATTAAATTAATTAATTTATCATTATCTACAGGAGGAAAGAAGAGATTATTTAGATTTTTAAAATTCTGTGGTGCACTGAGGAGTCTTGGCATGCTAGAAGAACCTAAATAACTGTATACCCTGATCTCTCAAACACTTACACACATTTTTAAAAATTTTACTCTTGCCAGAAATCCCATCAAAGTCAGTGGGATACGCATATGTGTAAAGTTACATGTATGCATAAATATTTGCAGGATTGGGCCTTAGATGTTACCATAGTGTATTTGTGAGAACACTTGGATTGTTCTACATGAGAATTTGATTTTTTTAAATGGTTTTCTTATATTTCTTTGGCATTCTAATGTTCAAAACTAGAAATATAATCTGGGCAGTAGGGTTAGAAAGTCATTACAAAAACCCTGCACAGCACAACTCTGCTATTTTTGGCCTTTCCTCCTTACAATATGCCAATTTATTGCTAGTTATGCTTATCAAGGGATCTTAGACATTATCCATCTCATTTAATTTTGAACCCAAAAATATCAGTATATAGAATGTTGTAAGTGCTTTAATTTGCTCATTTTAGGTATGTCTTGAAGAACTAAAAACAATTAAACATAAGATTCCTTTGCTTTTTGCTTTTAAATGACATAAATTGATCTCACAGGAGAAAAAGCATTACTTAAGTTATCCATAATGCATCTGTTTATGTTTCCAACTGGTGCACTTTATCACAAAGTCATTGGTTTATATTATAAAAGGATGGTTGTGTAATAAGGAGTTAGCAGAAACCACAGGCATGTCTTTGAAATAACTCTAATGGCATTTTTTATGAAATATTGGAGGCTTCATGAAAATGATTTTAATGAAAAAATATAATTTTCTTTACTTCCTATTAACTCTGAGTGAGTCAAAAGCACTTTTGTCTCTGTTACAACTAAATATATTTAATTTTTTGGGATAAATTGCTTTAGGGAGCATAATTTAACAATCAAGACGCTGTAATGGAAATACATCTAATCAGAATAGTTTAACAGTTCAGGGTATAGCAGAAAATGTTAGCTTTCATGTGCAATGGTTTTAAATAGGAATATAATGATCTTATAATCTTCTTAAGACAGTGACTCTGTCTCCCTCTGTGTTTGCACAGAGGTTAGAGGGCCCATGATCCCCACTGAGGCCTTTGAGTGCTACCAGAATACAAAGAAATAATAGTAAACCATGATAATTCATTATAGAGGTACTGGTCATGATGCCATAGTTAAGGCTGTGTTTCACTTTGTTGCAATTCAACTTTTGTTTTGTGTGACAAATACAGCATCTCCTTCCCAAACGTACAACACGTAATCCTTGAACGCAGAATGAATTTTCTGAGAATTTACAAGTAAATCTGATAACTAGTTAGGGATACAATTATTTAAACATTAGGGCTTTTAAGAAATTTACCATCTTTCTTGAATGCCTTTAGTAACAGAATAATGCAGACATGTCAAACTTTCCATATAGTTAAAATTTTTGATATGTTGTGCTTAGGCTATTTTTGAAGAAATTAAATGGTAATTGATATCTTATGCATAGGCTATATTTGAAGAAATTTAGTGGTAGTTAAGCTAAGTTATTACTGATTGTTATATCTAATTCTAATTATTGGTAGGTCTAGTAGCGCTGCCTATTAAGGTTGCCTGACAATTCCCATTAAAAGACCCTGTTTTCAGTAGGTTGTAACTTTCCAGACTTTAACTGTTTGACATGAACTTTGCCATGGTAGGTGTCTGCTCTAGGCTAAACATTTTTGAAAAATTTGAGCCATAATGCTTCAGCCGTTTCCAAGAACAAGACTAGGGGAAAATACTTTGTTTTGCCCAGGTAAAAAAAACTCTGATGACCTCTTCTGTGAACAGCTTTAGCATCTCCAGGCTTTGTAGCAGGGGCTTGAAATTTGGAAAGGGGTGGTCTTTGTGCCAGAAATGTGCCTTTTGCCAACCATGTGAAAATCCGCCCAAATTTGGTTAAGTTTTAAGATTTCAAAAATTGCAGTTTGCACATGCTCAGTAAAGACTTGCTCAATTTTTAGCAACTAAAATGTCAAAAGATTCCTTTCTCACTGAGCATACTCCATCCTCTCACAGTACCTAGTGTGGACAAGACTGCACATCTGTCAGTCCACAGAGCGACTGAGCATGCTCCCTCCAGTCCAGGGCTATGGGGATGAAGCTCAATTTTCCCTGTAACTGTTGCTCCCAGTTGCTTGCTCTAGGCTATAGTGGAGCCAGGACTGGAACTGAGAGCAGGGAGCCTTTTTCTCCTGTGCTCTCCATTCCTGCCCCCAGTTGATACCAGGCAGTTTGGAGGAGGAAACCATCTGATTCAAATTCAGCCAAAAGCCAGACCTGTGGGGAGGTAAAGAGACAAGGACTCTGGTGAGAGTGGGACTGGAATGTGGGGAGGGAAATTGGGATTGGAACTGGTTGGGCAGGGACACTGGGAGCTGGGGGGAAACAGGGCCTGGGACTATCTGGACAAGGAAACTGGGAATAGGAACCATTGCAGGGGAAACGGGCAGGGTGAAGTGAACACAGATCTGACAACGAGCTGGAGTGCAAGAGAACTAGAACTGGCTTGGCAAAGAGACAGAGGTTGGGGGTGTGATTGGGGCAAGGCTGGGGAGTGGATGGAGAAGGATTGGATGAGGAGTCTGGGGTGAGAGATTAGGCCTGGAGCCAGTGGGGGCGGAAAGGCGCGGGGAGAGAGAGGACAAGGAGCTGGGTAAGGGGAACTGGGATTGACTGGGCAAGGAGACTGGGGATAAGGAGTTGAGAGAGATGGGGGAACTGGGATGGGAAGGGGGGAGACTGGGAGTGGAGGGTGGAGATTGACATTCAGACAATGAGCCCATAGAGGGAGACTAGGACTGGGTGGGAAAGGAGATTGGGACTGGGATGAGAAGCTGAAAAGTGGAAATTGGGACTGAGACAAGGAGCCAGGAGTGGGGAAAAGACTACTGGGAGAGGGACAGGTTGGAGGGGAGGGGCACAAGGGGTCATGCTAGAGAGGAATGGGCAGAAGTGTGTCCACTACAGCACATGCCCCTCCAGAACCTGGAACGGAACCCAATGTTCCCGAGTCTCAGCATTCCTTTGCTGCCAGCACATCTGTGAAACCCACGGGCATAGTGCTCCCTGCTCCTCTTGTGCTGATCCACATAGAGGATGACAACCTCTTATTTCTCTCAATTACTCCATTAGTTCAAGTGGCAGAGGTCTGTGGGGGGATATAAAGGTTTCAGTCCTGTTGACATGTGGGTGACAATATGATGCAACGTGATGGAATTTCTATTTTTTCAGTTTGCTTTTTTAAAAAAAAATCTATGAAATTAGATACAATTTTATGTAAAAAGAACATTATGGAGGTAGTAACGTCAATCACCCAAAAGTTGGGAAATGTCAGAATTAAAGTGTCTTGTGTAATCTTAATTCAGCCCTCTTGTGTATATGCATTGTGACGGCAATGTCTTTAATTACATGATCATATGCTGACATTTTCCACTTATTTTTTTTTACTAATTTATTGTTTGTGTGTGCAATAATTCTGTGGGCTACAAACAAGGTAAGGTCAACAACTCAAGCCAGTGTAACATCAAGGATAACTCAACTAATAACCCCTCTTCCTTGACAGTTAATTAGCGTGCAACAGTTCTGTTTGTTGTGATGGCTCAGTGTTATGAGGGAGATGGGACACACATGTCAAGAATTCTCACTGGTATATTTCTTGACCCCACAGTCACTGGTGTTTAAAGCTTCTGTTGCTGCATACTAGCTTGTACAAAAGTGTTTGCAAAGCTCCACATAGCGTGACTGCCTCAGAGCCCCTGCACTTTCAGGCAGTGTTTCCGGGGGAACTGAGGCAAAAGAGTACTTTAAAGCACAGACTTTGGAACTCCGAGACGGAGCTTTCCCTACCCCTCCATCATATTGGGCTGGTCTCACTAATACAGCCCTTAAACAAATAAGTCAATTGCAAATTAAGGGCCAGATTCACCAGTATGTCCAGCTGCTTTGCAATACTCTGGCAATGCAAAGCTATTGTAAACCCAGCTTAACTAGACGTTTCACTCTGGCTTAAAAGTTTAAAATAAAATAAAGAATATTTTAAGGTTCATATAATGCACAGTTAAAGCTCCTAAGAACCTGTGTTCTTTCCCCAGGAGGGGAAAAGAATATGAAAAAACCCAACAATCAGGTTAATCTAGTCTGGGACCACAATCGCTAACATGCCTCAATCACAATCATCTGATTATTACATGACATCGCTACAGGTCACAGTATAGGTTGTTTTGGGGCCTTAACTGAGCATTTCTTACCTGAGTGTTTGGATTTCGTTCAAGTGTAACCTTAACTCTGAATTCTCTGGGTTTGTAATGCCTGTTTTATTTTTTTGGATAACAACATCCTTGTGGGGTCTTTCCCCCTAAATTACTGAGATATACTCCCAGCCTTAACTCCATTTTAATATAGTTTTTTTTGTCTGGGAATATACATTGAGGCTGCTACTGCTCCCAGTGAAATCAGCAGTAGGACTGGGCTCGCTGTCATAATTATCGAGAAAAGATGAACAATAGTTAGACTTTCTTCGACTTCATTATCTGCCATTAAGCTGAAAACCATAAGATGGGAGACTAAATTTCTGTGGACTCATTAACTGGATTTTCAGATAGAGTATTTCGATTGGACAATCACTTCAGCAAGTAGGGGTGGCATCCTGGCTGAAGTCAATGGGAGTTTTGCTACTGCCTTCAAGGGAGCCAGGATTTCACTGAGGTGTTCAAATGTTTGTTTTGCATGCATAAGTACTAATGTGAAGGTCCACATGTAGGATTTAGAGGGTCCCCTTATGGAGGGCCCACATTTGTAAACTGGGTATTGACTATTTTCAGGGGAAAGAATTTTGGCCTGTTCTCCAAATCTAGCCCAGAAGAACTCATCTTGTGTGTTCCCGGCTGGTTCAAAGTTTGCATAAAGAGGAAGGATTAAAGTTTCAGGCTCCTAACCCATTTGTCATGAAACCTTTTAACCATGACAGAAACTGCAGAACAGCCTTATGTGAAATGTCTGTGAGAAGTGGTTTGAAAAGGTTTACTGAAACACTGGTGTGTGGGCCTAACTTCTAAAGATCAGCACCTGTTCAGTGGGGTTTCCCATGTGTGGGAGTTCTGCCCTGCCACAAAAGGTATGTCTTATGCAAAAACATGTTATGCGTACACTGCTGTGAGAGCCATAACTCCAGGAATAGCAGAGAAGGGTAAATGGTTCCTGAAAACTCTTGTTCACTGTGTCTGCCATCTGCCGGCAGCTCTGACCTATCCTGATACACCTCCTCAGGCTATGTTTCTCATTGCAGTTAGCATTAAAGCTCCCTGACTTCAACAGGTACAAGATTGGGCCTGAAGGGGGGAACGTTTCTGTCTGTCCAAAGCACTCGGCACTTAACATTATACACTTGTATTCTAATAGCAAATAGCTGCAGGGAAGTCTGTAAGGTTACTCCAGGGTTGAATTCAGCCCAATGTAATCTGGCATCCTAGATAGGAGACCCTTTCTGATGTCTCTAAGCCTTTTGGAAATACAATTGAAATGTTTCCATATGCAGGCAGGATATAAGTGGAGTGATGAATGCTGAGTAGTAAAGTGATCATCAGCATTAACCCATGTCCTAAAAAAAAAAAAAAAAAAGAAATGCTCCATTTAAGAAATGTACTTTAAAAAAAATAACATGATCACAATTAACTTATCATTTGTTACCTTCCTTTTCTGCAAACGCAAATTATTAATACCCCTGTACAGTGTACGGAGGATCTTTATCCTGGGCAAGTCATAATCTTTTTGCTGGTTTTATTTCATTTTCTGGAGCAAAGCCTTAACCCTAGACTTGGGATGTGATTTTTCATTTACACACAGCAATAGCTTGTCATGTCTGACTTCATTACATGACAAATGCAAAAGTGTGGGCTGAGTTATCATGGAAGAGAGTGGCCCCTGCTGATACTCAACTGTCTTATTGTTAGCAGTGCGATTTGCTTTAGCATAGTGAAAGTTGTGCCAGCTTTCCATTAGACACCTCTGTTTTTCAGAAATTTACAATTTGTCTCCACACATTTGCTCCAGATTGAAATCTGCTTTAGAAATGGTGGCCTAGAAAAGATGCTTGTAAAAGCATCTTTAAAAATACAAAGAAGGAAAATATTTGGCAATCTTTAAATTGCAGCTCAAAATACAAATGGAGATGTTATAGTTTGATGCTGTTTATGCTCTTTGAATATAGATTTCCTTCAAAATGTGTGAGTGAACTTGGCACTCATGAATGAGATGGATTGGAGAGCCAGCTGTAGTGTAGACAGGGTCTGTGCCTACTGCCTAACTCTCTTACACTCATCAACCCTGATAATCCAATCCTGTGCCTCTCTTGAGCAGAGACCATCAATCATTATAGTGAACTTAGTGCTTGTGAAAGATGCCAGACAAGCAGCACTGGATTCTGAATTCTTTTGTTTATCTCCAATACAGATACAATGCAGGGAAGTGCAAGTTACTCCCATGCCACCATCTGAATGTGACTAAATGTCCAACATAGACCATGACTGGAGTATAGCAGTAAAGTGAGAGATGCTTGCTGTGAATGAATGGGGAGTTCACTGGTTCAGCAACTCACCTTAGTGGCTTCTGCCAGCAGAATTCTTATAGTTCATGAGCAGAATTTACAGCTGACTCATTATGAGGACTTCTTTGGGGGTGGGACAGAAGAACTACCTGACCATCAAAAGGGTGATTATCCCCTATGCCACAGGAAGCCTCGCTGGCACAGAGAATGGCAAATTATGCTTCCCAGTGCCAGCTGTAATGAATCTGGCCATTTATATTTCAAACTAAAATTCAGCATATCTTTAGTCCATAAAGAGGGCAAGTTAATTTGTATAGTTTAGTAAAACCCTCTTTTTTTAAATGGCTGAATTACTTGATTCAGAAATTCTGTGCATTTTCACTACAGCAGCTGAAGTCACAAAAGACTGTAATGTCTCCTGAGAGGTGAAGAGAAGAACTCAGAATGAGTGTAAAAAAATCCATTTTTAAATGTCTAACCTACCAATAAAGCTATTATGATCAGTGAGTCGAAAATGTGCACATTTGTCAAGCACAGTATGCAGTATGACTTAGAAATTGCTTTCATGCATATTTATCTAATAAGGTTTTGAAAGTGCCTATGTGATTTGAGAAGCCTGAGTCCCACTAAAAGTCAATGGGACTTAGGCTCCTAAGTCACGTACACTTCTGAAAATGTACCCTACATGCACAGAAATAGGTCCATATGTGCGAAGAAATCTTGGATAATTAACAAAAAGGAAATTTTGTCCTGAAAGTGTAACATGGAGGTCCAATAGACTGTTCAGTGGAAGTTCACTGCTTTACTTTTACCTGTTTGTTAACCATGGTGTTTGTGGCATTTCCTAATAATTAGAATAGGAAATACCTCCATTAATTTACCTACTCTGATGGTATATTACAATTTAAATGGCATCCACTGTACCTTTTACACCTGCAGATGGCAATTAGGTACTATGTCCTGGACAAGGCCTGTTGTTAAATGGAATTATCTGCTATTAATACATGTAATGTTTCCCTCCTATAAATATTGTTTCACTATACAAAAAGTAAATCTTAGTAATCTTTACATTATGTCTGTATTCTCTGATTCAGAACCTAAAAATGAGTCAGTTTTGAACTACATGAATCATCTAGGGCTGACTCTTAGCTGTTGTAAGATAGCATTGCTCCATTGACTTGGATGGCGTTAAACCAGTTTACTCCAGCTATCGAGCTGCCCCAGCAAACACAGCAGATCAGTTTTGTTTTGTGGGGAAGGGCATTTCTCCTTTCCTCCAGTTCATATTTGATGTTAATTGGAGCCTGAATCACTCCCCCTCCAGCTTTTTGTTAAAATAATGTTCCAGATTAAATGTTGTGTATCAAGCAGGCTTCTTGTTTGTACAATATGAATTTTCAAGGAAAGATTATCTGTGCCATCAGTTATTAGTCATGTTTCTCAGAGTGCATTGCCAGTGTTTTGTGAGAGGAGAGGTTTAAATAAACAGTTATTAAGACTGAATTTCAGGAGATGAGAGCTTGATACATTTGCAAAGCTTGCTGTGTAATGCAACCTACACTGCAGCACAGTCCTTGAAAGTTTTACTTTTTTACAGTCACAGTCAATTAAAACTAACCTGGCAAGGGACCAGAAAACCTTCAGGAGGATTAGTAGTTATTAGTGTCATTGCCTCTTCTACTGTAAAAACAGTGGCTATGTTATGAGCGGCCAACCACGCATCACCCATGCACAACTAACTCTTCTAAGCATAACTGAAAGAGGGAATAACAAAATGTGATTTGACTTCAGCAGAACTGTCTGATTATCTATGTGACCTAATTTCACTTTTGTCCCAAATTTTCCTGTTTGATAGATATCACCAGTGATTGTTAGTAAACACTAATGAACTGTCTTTCCCAGCAAATGGCTTTGTGCCCTAATCCTGGCTACTGGCAACAGCAATGGCTTTGCAAAGATGAACATTCTCCCTTCGAAGCCTGAGCAGATCTGATTGTGATAAGCCCTGCTGGAATTCCTGTCTGGGTGTTCTGTGTGACCTGGGTGGCAGTAAGAGTCAGTGGAAATCACTCAACACTTGACTCTGTAGTGCTTTGTCTCCGTTTCCCCACCCCCCTGTTTTGTATGCTACGTCCGAGACATGGCTAGCTCTGAACTTTTTACCTTCTATGTGAAGTATTTTTGTGGTGAAGAAAATGGCCATTAAGATGATTTGTGAAATAAATACTATTCATACAGCAGGTGCTGGATCTGTAAACAGTTAATTAGCAGTGCTATACAGATGTTGGGTATTTCTGAGATGTCTGCTAGCTGAATGTTTTCTGATAGCAGCTCATTCAGCTAATGATTGTCATTTTGTAATTTAGTTTCCAAAATGTTCCTGTGATGATAACCCTTATGCCTCTACTTATAACAGCTTCAGAAACCATGGTCATCCAGAAATATTCAACTTATAATACAATTAGTATTTTACTATGGGGCATTCTGATAGGAAAGAAAAGTGAAGTAGAAACAGTGTGCACATGTTGGCCACGTGTGCGTTTGGCTTGTTTTTAATTGTTGTAAGACAATAAGAACCACGGCCACCATATTGATCAGCTGAAGATACAAGTAGAATATTCACCTTGCAATGAGGTGAAAGTGTTGAAGAGTTTTTATCAAACTTATTAGGATTTTATCAAGCTCTTTTTAAAAAAATCCATGTTTAACACCCTCTTTCAGAATATTTGGAGTGGTTTATACTTTAAACAAATCATTGCAGAAGTTTATTTCAAAGAAATATACTGTATCCACAAAAGTCATAATGGTACTCAAAAGTCAAAGTGGGAAAAATAAAGATCAATAATAAGATGAAAAAGGTCAGAATGTTCTGTACACACATGATTCATGCCTAACTTTGTAAATCATTCTGAGTGGCTCATATGAATGGTGCTATATAAATGTAAAGTATTATCATTCTAACTTAGCCCTTACATAAATTGATTTTTTCCATTTACCAGACTCAAGGAGATCTCAACATTCTGTGTAATAATTTCTGCTACATTTGTTTTTTGCTATTCAGTACAACAAAACATGATTTATGAATCAGAAAATAACATAATCACTGAGCAAATGGTAGAAAAAATCTTTTGCAACAAATTGAAAATCAGTAACATCAGGTAAAGAAGAAATGAGTGAGTTTTAGAATCACTTCAACATTAATGTGTTTGTGGTGGAATTGCCTTAAAGTTGTAATTCTTTAAAAGGTCCTAACTAAAGTAGATAACTAATTTGTCATGTAGTAAGCCCTCTCAAATTACACCTTTTATGTTTTGGATTGTACAGACCCTACTTCAGGGCTTTGTTGTTCTTCATGGCCATAGTCATGTGACTACAGATGAATAGAATGGAATGGCAGGAGGTTAAATGTGAGAACTTTGTGTTTTTAGACCGTTCTTATGCTTCTTGAAAAGTTAATTAGGAAGTGAAACCTTAAGCAGTTGACAGTGTGCATTGTGGGCCGCTAGTGCTCTGTGACAAGTACCACTGAAAGGTACTTCACTTTCTTTTGTAAACAGCAAGGTAAGGAATTTTCACAAAAATGTATTGGTGAAGATCTGCTTTTCATCATGGCCTAACCACATAGTAAACAACAGAAATAACTTGTTTTAATAAAGTATGGTGTTGAAATATTTATCAGCAAGCTCTTTCTCTCCATTTCAAAGGTATGTTTGGGTAAGAGAAACCCTTGCCTTGAAGAAACCCAATCTGAAATTTTGTTATAACATTTTCTTCAGATCAGGAAACCTTAGGAGAAGTTTGACTTTTAGGCAATCATAGTTACCTCTCAGTTGATTAATACAGTATGCTGAAGCAGTCATCCAAGAATTTCTTCTTACTTTAAATTTAACCCCAAAATATAATTTCTCACATAAAATTATTCTAGCAGTCATGTTATTAAAAAGGGCGACCATTTGTATTGTCATTTTTTACATGGATGCTTACTTTTTTCCATAAATAAGCAATAACATATCTGTTTCTTTGTAGAACAATGAAAAAGATTAATATACCTTTATATAATGAGCTAAATTCTTTTGAGTTGGACCCATGTAAAGGGTGGGAGAACTAGTAAACTAGACTTTAGAAATTTTAGCATTAAAGTTTGTTAAAATAGCTTTATGAAATGTTTCAATGGAAATTGCTTTCAGTGGGGTCTGTACTAGTGTAACTTAGTGGAAAAAGTTAAGGATGTAACTTAAACTGTGAGAACTAAACATTTCAGTTAAGGCTGCCATGCTTTGCCAAGACATCCTTAACCCATCTGCTTTGTGCGTAGGCTTCACATAGCACATGACATGCCTTCTACTATTTCAGGATCCCACTGCAACAGAACAGAGATATAAAGTGTATGGAATATGTGAAAGTTTTAAGTGAAAAGCACTGCTCCACTGCTTGGCACAGAAGAGAGCAAACAAGCACTATTCCTAAGGGCATGTTGCTGGAGAGCATGGGAGGATGGGAACAGTACCTCCATTGCAGCCATAATACATATACGCATTGTTGGGTCTAGTCAGTGAGGGGGGGGCAGTGCTAGGCAGCAGATTTGCCGAGTTAGCACACAGGTCATTGCACCTCCCTGCAGCATTAACTTGCCCTTTGTAGTTTTCACTCTCCTTTGGGGGTGCAGCAGGGAGGGTGATTGTACTGCACATGCTGGGAGCCAGTGGTAGCAGAGCCATGGGAGGACAGAACGTAGAGGAGTAGGTGCTTGACATGGCTGTATTTTTGGGGCAACGATTTTCTGTACATCCTCATATCTTATGCATTCTGTGTCTTCTGTTCCTCCCCTAATCCCTCCCCCATGGCAATGTTACAACATCCTCAGTCACAGAGGGTTTTTTTACCGTAACTTTTCCCTTTGTCAGTTTTTCCTGCGGAAGAGGAGAATTTAGCTCACTGTTCATATAGTTCTATGCAGTGCTGCTATGTATTTCTAAAGGACTGCGTAATGATATTTAGATATAGTACACACAGGAAAGAATTGCTTTTAAAGAATAGCAATAATGCTTAGTTAAGTGAGATGACATCAGATATACCACTTTCATCACAGGATCCCAAAATCCCGAACAGTTTGATATTTCTTGGGTAGTTTTTTAAAGATGTAGGGTAGAATTTTCAAAAGTGTTCAGCATTGGCCTAACTCAGTTTCCATTAGAGTCCATGTTAAAACTCCTATGGACTTCGGAGGAGGCAATGTTAGGCCAACACTGAGTGCCTTTGAAAATCTCCCTTCTATTATAAATGCAACACTTTGTATTTTGAAAGTGCATTAACTAATATAGCTGCGCCATACCCCTGTGTGGTAGGTATAATCTCTACTTTACAGATGCAGAAACTGAGGATCAGAGAGATTAGTGCCTGCTGGTTTTGGGTGCCCAACTTGAAAAACTTTTTAATG
Source organism: Lepidochelys kempii (assembly GCF_965140285.1). NCBI lineage: Eukaryota > Metazoa > Chordata > Testudines > Cheloniidae > Lepidochelys > Lepidochelys kempii. Next base: position 42,618,341 of record NC_136381.1, on the reverse strand, counting down.
TGTAGTAGGAGCCTAAATGTGGATGGAAGCAAATAACTTTGGACACCTATGATTGAAAATACAGTATTATACAATTATTCTTTCATATATATGACAGTATCTATCATCCAGTAACAACTATTGTGTGCTTATATGTGATGCCCCTACAGAAGAAATGTATATTATAGCTATATCGCTAATGTGGTCAATAAGGACATATTTTGATAATATATTTTAAAACTTGCCATATTTTGACAATATGTCTGAAATATAGAAATCTAAGGCACTTGGGTTAAATAGAATCAATCTATAGCTCTATTCACTGTAGGCAGCTCTGTGTGGACCAAACCCTGTATCTATTCTGAGTCCTATTGATATCAGTGAGGCTATGAGTGGGTACAGAGATCGACCCATGTAGACAATCTTGCAAGGCCCAGATGTGATTCCACTGAGGTCTTTGAATGATATCACTAGTCTAGTATTATATTTACAAGATAAAAATGTTTCCCAACATTTGGTGTAAGAACAGATCTGGAGAGTATGTATTTTGCTAACAGCATTAAAATACACTAATTCATGCAATATTAAGCACATGTGAAAATAACAGGAACAGGAAGGGTGGGATTCTCTAGTTTGTTATGGCTGCTTTGCACCACTCAGGCTTCTGGCCATAATTGGATTTTCCCCTTGCACCAGGGAACTCTGCTGGTATAAAGCTGGCAGAGGCAGAGATTCTGTCTCCTTTGCTGCCCACCCTACATTTTTGTAGGGGGGAATATCAGTGGTATCCTGGGGGCATACTGAGGGTGGAGTAGACTTTGCTACTTCCAATCTTCTACTGGCATAAAGTCACTGCAGGGCCTTATGTCAGTGGTGTAAGCTACACCTGCTCCAACATACACCAGGGCTGGGTAGTACATGACTGGGGAAGCCCCGACCAATTTCCTGATGGCTTTGCCCCATCCCTGCACTGAGTAGAGCTCTTGTGTAGTGGAGAATCTGATCTTTGGAATGTTTTAAACAGATGGTTAGGTCTGTGCTGCAAAACTTGTATATAAAATTGCTGAATAAGAGGAGAATTCTGTACCAGTCCCAAAAAGCAGCTTGGAAGAGAGGTGTGTGTGTGACAGAGACAGACAGACAGAGTGTGCAGGGAGGAGATGGGTAGACCAGGCCCTAGAGAGACCACACGATGGAAGGGACAGAGGAATATATGATAAGTCCATGAATTATGCCCCATGGGGAAGCTGAAGTAGCAGCTGGCGTGGCTGTAAAGTTGCTCCATGTCTGTGTTGAAGAGGAAGATTCCATCCCCCTCAGTTCATGTGTGGGTTCAGCAAAGCTCATTTATTCAGTCTTTGAGCTGGAGAAGAGTATTATTAGGGTGAAAATGGTCCCAGGGGAGCAGAATGAAAGGAAAAAACCATTGCAACATTTTTCCTCCTTATCCTGATAGAGGGAACCCATTCACAGCACTACATATGATGTGGGGAAGAGATGGCCAGAAAAAAGGTGGAGCTAGGAAGAAGATATATTATCATCAATGATTTAGATCAGGGATCGGCAACCTTTGGCACGCAGCCCTCCTGTTTATCTGCTGTGTCTGCGGGTTCAGTTGATCATATCTCCCACTGGCCGCGGTTCGCCACTCCAGGCCAATGGGGGCTGTGGGAAGCAGCATGGGCCTAGGGATGTGCTGGTTGCTGCTTCCTGCAGCCCCCATTGGCCTGGAGTGGCAAACTGCAGCCAGTGGGAGCTGTGATCTGCCGAACGTGTGGACGCGGCAAGTAAACAAACCGGCCCGGCCCGCCAGGGGGCTTACCAATGCGTGCTGCGTGCCAAAGGTTGCCAATCCCTGATTTAGATAATGGTATACAGAATATACTTATAAAGTTTCCAGATGTTACCAAGATGGGAGGGGTTTCAAGTGCTTTGGAGGATAGGATTAAAATTCAAAATGATCTGGACAAACTGGAAAAATGGTCTGGAGTAAATAGGATGAAATTTAATAAGGACAAATACAAAGTACTCCACTTAGGAGGGAACAATTGGTTGCACACATACAAAGTGGGAAATATCTGCCTAGGAAGGAGTACTGCAGAAAGGGATCCAGGGGTCATAGTGGATCACAAGCTAAATATGAGTCAACGCTGTAATGCTGTTGCAAAAAAAGAGAACATCATTCCGGGATGTGATAGCAGGAGTGTTGTAAGCAAGACATAAGAAATAATTCTTCCGCTTTACTCCACTCTGATAGGCCTCAACTGAAGTATTGTGTCCAGTTCTGGGCAGCTTATTTCAGGAAGGATGTGGACAAATTGGAGAGAGTCCAGAGAAGAGCAACAAAAATGATTAAAGGTCTAGAAAACATGAACTATAAGGGAAGATTGAAAAAATTGGGTTTGTTTAGTCTGGAAAAGAGAAGACTGAGAGGGGACATGAAAACAGTTTTCAAAGGTAAAAGGTTGTTACAAGGAAGAGGAAGAAAAATTTGTTTTTCTTAACCTCTGAGGATAGGACAAGAAGCAATGGGCTTAAATTTCAGCAAGGGAGGTTTAGGTTCGACATTAGGAAAAACTTCCTAACTGTCAGGGTGGTTAAGCACTGGAATAAATTGCCTAGGGAGGTTATGGAATCTCCATCACTGGAGATTTTTAAGAGCAGGTTAGACAAACACCCGTTAGGAATGGTCTAGATAATTATTCCTGCCATGAGTGAGGGGACTGGACTAGATGACCTCTCGAGGTCCATTCCAGTTCTATGATTACTCTATGATTTTATCAATGGCAGTAATTCTGTCTATGTTGCACTTTTCATCTTCAAAGTGCTTTACAGACATTAACCAGAGTAGCCTTTTAATTTTAACAGCAGATTAAGCCCCTTGGTTAGCAAACTTTCAATAACTTTAAACAGGCTCGGTTAACATGGATGAGGATTTTGCAGTATTGATTTGTGTAACAGGATCTGTATTAACAGACGTGCAATCACATAAAAACATTGGGAGGATTCAGGAATGAAAATACATGAGTCTTTGTAACTGTCTTATGGCGAGCATCAAGAATACAGTGAATAGTTGAAGGGCATGGGCATGTGTTCTTTCTCCCTCCCCTGCTACTAAATTCCTGATGTGGTTGGTAAATGCTTCTGAGCAATGCATTTAGGGCTCATGCATCTGCTCAAGCAAATGGGAGGAGGCAGGATCTCAGAGGTGTGATCTAATTTACATGCATATTAAGGGTTTATTCCTTGGGAGGACCAGTGGGAGTTTAGGCACCAGCACATCATATGATCATGTGCTTGGAATGTTTTTTTTCCCCTTCCCTTTACCACTTAAGAAGTTCTTTTTATGCCCTATTATCCTACACTGCCAGGTGTGTATGTGAAGGGAGCAGTGGCCTTTCTGTGTACCCCCCATTATGGAAATTGCTATGACCTTTATTTTAATTCGTTTGGCCCAATGAATATCCTGTCCCAGCAGCAGAGAGGGGCTGCACCTTCCTTTTGAAGCAGGCATGTTTGGTTTGAAAACAAAATACTAGAACTGCACTATTTTCAGGAAAGAACTTTTCTCCCCTTTTTTATTGCCTACAAAATGCCTGGAGAGTTTCAAAGTAATAGCAAGTATTGTGTAAGAGAATAGCATATAAAAAAATCTTATTTTTTCAGAAAAACCCTTATTCCCCACACTCTTCCAACATGGTAAATGAGCCTTCTGTATGCTTTGGCACCCGGAAACATTTTTAACAAAGTCTTTGTAAACACCAGTAATGTATCCATCCTTTTAAACTTAGATCTGCAGGAATGTATACATTGTAAAAATGGAGTAAGAAAACAGAGTCCAACATTTTAAACAATCAATTTGATTCTGCTCACAGCAATTACTCTGGTTGTCAGCAGGAATAAAATTTACAATCACAGGAAAGCATAAAAAGTCAAATGTATTCCTGCAAAATGTAGCATAAGCTGCATGTAAATTAGATCACACTTCTGAGAACCTGTCTCCTCCCATTTGGTTACGCAGAGGTGTAAGTCCTAGGCATCTTGCTCAACAGCATTTAGCAAATTCGGAGTAGACATGAGAGAAGGGTCTCACGTTCTGGGGTGCAATCCAGACAACTGAGGGATGGTGCCACTGCCTACCCTGCAACCTTGGGTGCCTCCCCATGCTTTGCTGTTGTAGCTCCCAACAAGGGCTGCTCTCAAACAGCATGCAGGTCACACCCTGAGTGTCTGTGTATATCTGTACCCCCTGGTCCAGCACATCTCACACCATCAGCCTGACAGCAACACTCCAGTCACACTCTTGCTTCCATCAGCCTTGGTTACTATTTGCAGGGTGACCCCAACATACTTCCAGTCCCAAATTTCCCCAAAAATGCGTGTTATGCACTGTCCAGACCTCTCCTGGGCAGTTCAGATATTAAAGGTCCATTGCCACTGTAAAGGGTCAATATTCAACAGTTTGCTACCTTAACTGGAGTTACCAAATAGTTCAGTTTAAACACAGCACCGAATTAGTTTAGATTAAAAATAAAACCAGTTTATTTAACTGAAAGAGATGAGTTTCAAGTGAGTACAAGTGTAAGGTATTAAAGTCAGAAATGGTTAAAAGAATAATAAAGATAAATTGCTTCCTAGTAGCTAAAACTTAACAAGTTAGACTTTATTCAAGGTAAAATCCTTACCACACATTCCCAAAAACATGGCTTAGCATGTTCTCAGGTCAGGATCTCCCCTCAAAACCAAAGGGCTGGTTCCTTTGTCTCCTTAGGTCGGAAAGAGTGAGATAACCAGGGCTGTTTTTGTCCCTCACGTCTATAGTCCAGTCAATCCATGAAATGCATTTCTCTGAGGGTGACCCCTAAAGTTCATTTGAGCTGTGAGGAAGGAGACATGGTGTCTGGTGGTGTAAAAGGTTCCGTGTTGTTTGCGAAAATGCAGATTGATTTGTTCCTGCCCTCTTTGCTGCCAAAGAATGGCCACTTGACCAGTGATCAGATGACTGCCAATCAACTTTGATGACACCTGGCAAGAAGTCTTTGAGAAACTGATTTACCCCCCTCCCCAGATGCATCTGGTAAACACACTGTATTCATAATTCTAGTGTATCTTCATAACTCTTAATATGCATTTTATACAAACATTATAGAAGAATATTAATGATCAATGTGTTATTAGTTTTTAAATGATATCTCACAATGCATATTTTGCACACAATTAACTATTACAGTGATGTGTAGGGTGTGAATACGGGAGTGCTTTCAGTCACAAAGAGTCAGTACCATTTATGGCTCACTTACCTACCTTCTGAGCAGGGAGAACCACTGCTGGTGTGCTTTGGCAATGAAGGGTTAGTTTTCAAAAGCGGCCTATGAAACTGAACATGCAAGCTTTGTGCATGCACCCATTTCAGTATGCATGAGCCCCTGGATACCTAGAAGCATATTACCCAATCTGAAAACACACATTTTTCATGCCAAATTTTGGCCCTAGAAGTTAAAGGAAAATATATGAATTGACTCATTGTTAAATTCAGAATCTAATTACAATCCTGAGTCCTTTCGCAGAGAATTAAAAGTGGTTGCAGCAGTAGGCAACATTTGGAAGTACTGCAGTGTCAAGCCTATAGAAATGAAAGATGGAAAAGACTTATTAGGCCATCCAGTCCATCTCCTTCTACAGCAAGATTGCTCTGTATAGGGCCAAGTCATAGAGATTAGACATTTAAGACCTACTAGCATTCACCCCAATTCTGCAATTGGAAGTCATCAGATTGACTGCTATGCTCACATGGAATGAGACTCTCCGCGTGGGCAAAGTAGGCTGCCAGCATTCTGTCAATTGCAGGATCAGAGCTTTAAAGTAAATGTGTCACAATCCAAACACTTGTGTAGCTCTTGTAAAGTTGAAACACAGAGCAAAATGTTAACTTGAGAAATCATTTCCATACTCTGATCAGAATAACAAGAACACAAAGTAACACTACAGCAAGAAGGTCCCATGTGTATAAGTCAGTTCAGGCTTAGTTTCAGTTTTCTTCCAGCTACAGCTACATTTGTTGCTAAATTGCTCCAATTCTGCCAGTCTAGAATATTTCAGACCTTAAAAGTGAAGTAATCATGCAAGATCACCACAGTTTTTAATACTTCATACACCATAATAAATGTAGGGTTGCTCAGATCCTGTGCTTAAGCCACATGCAGAACTTCCATACTTATCCTGGTAAAGACTAAACACTGACAGCCCTTTCCACTGCTCCTCACTGGTACCCCATAGGCCACATCTGCTTGTTGCCTTCCTTTTCTACCTACAGCACATCAGCTTTGTTTGCCTGGAACTCACCCTCAACCTGCCTGAAGGGAGAAGGCCTCCATTACTCTTTCTGAGTCCTCTCCCAGGTCCTGCCCCTGCAGCTGGAGGAGAAAGAAGGAAATCTGACAGGAGAGAGAAGGAGGGGGACTCCATCTTCTTACCAAACTTTGCTTCACTTCCTCTTCTCCCATTTCAGACTTAGCTCACTTCTTCCCACTTCACCACTACTACAATCACCAGGCCCAGGGCTTCCCTACCCCATTACCTTTTGTGTCTGGATGAAACAGTAGAATAAAGACCAGTGGTCTTTGTCCCCTCGCCTTTCACTTCATCTTCAAAGGGCCTCTGACTCACCCGCTCTCTGACCATACTTTCATCTAGAATGGGAGCTATCTACAGCTTTCTGCTCCACCATATTGATTCATTGGGAAAAGCTGACAAAAACAGAGACTGTGAAGGAGCTGGGAGACTCTGCAGGATTCTCCCAAATGAAATAGTTGAAAAGCAGGACTTTTAAAACTAGATTGGGCATCAATCCTGCACAGCCTCTGGAGATGGAATGGATGCTCTGAGAGAACTTTCCCATCTCTAGCAATGGTGAGTCTGTGCTTTAGTGATGCTATGATTTTTTTTTAAGTTTTGTTCATAATATAACATGCATATCTGAGTGCTAAGTTCACCCTTTTCTCTTGAATTACCTATCTCCAAAATTTTTTCAGAATCAGAATTCTATTCCTTGCGAGTCTGCAAAAGAAAGTAGATCTCATTTCAACTGACAAGAATCTGAAAACTGGTTCCCAGTTCTGTGGTAACCTTTCTTTTCAGTAATACATAATCCTCTCTGACTACATGCATCTAATTCTTCAAGCCATTTCTGCAGTAGTAGGTACGATCAGGTTTCCACCTCTTCATAATACATCTTTAACACACACAACTAAGATCTGAAAGCTAATTACATTCAGAACATTTTAAAGCCAACCTCTCAGAGATCATTTAAGCATGCCAGATTGGGTCCTGTAGAAAAATGCATACTTAACTTTTTTTAACAATTTTTTAAATGATTATACAAAGGAGAATCAGAAGTATTTCTGCTATATTTAGCAGGACTTTTAAACATATTATTAATCATATTTATCCTGGTAGTGCCTAGGAACCAACCAAGGTACAAACACAAAGTAGTCCCTGCCCCAAAGAGCTTAGCAATAAATAGATAATACAGATAAATACTAGGGGAAAGGGGTGTAACACACAAGCAGAGTGATCAATGTGATGGCAGCAAATGTCATATTAGTGCCACAATTAATCAATTGATTTTGGTGGTGGGGGTAGTTAGGAGGAGGGGATTAGCTAAATGGAAACACGAGGGAGGGAGAGGAGGAAGGTATGAGGGGCATATCATGTCCATCTGTCCCTGCTTAAGCTGCTTTTATAGGCCCCAATCCTGTAATGAGTTCAGTGGGACTCTGCATGAGCTCAGTGGTCCTGCTAATGGATCTCATGACAGGATTAAGAGTAGAGGGGTGTACAAGGAAAGGAACAGTCTATTTTATACTATTATATATTTAACTAAAAATTCTGACTGTTCTGAAAAACTGTGTTATCACTTCTCAGTCTGTAAAGCCATTTCCTTGTTGGTGGCACACCATGAAACTTCTGAATCCCATTAATGCATTGGATGACCTTTTCTTGTTTCCATTGCTGTGTGATGTACATGTTGGCACAAGAAAAAAAATATGCAGAAGTTTCTGTTTGTGAAATGAAGTAGAATCATCATCAGGGATATCAAAGAGGGTATCATCTTTCAATCTAGTGGAGAATTTTCACTCTGTCCCAGTAGTTCAGTCATTGTTTGCCATGCAATGTATTTTCCCAGTAGTTTTATAGCTTTACACGATTCTATAGTATTTGCAGTGACAGTGGTTTCTGTACTGCATCTTTTTAATTCATTTATCGTTTGTAATATATTTGTGTTTTAGTCTTATAGAGTTCAGTGCTTTCAAATAAAACAGTAGGTTATTTTCATTCACAGAGATCTGCATATTCCACCTGTAACTCCTGGGATGAAACACTATATGCTAAGACACCCGCTGTAACTCAGTATGTTGCACATACTCTTAATATAGATATGAATATTGTGGATTAAAAAAAACTTAGGATCATGAAGAAATGTGTGGGAAGCGTGCCTGGGCCCTTCTATAACATTGGAATAATGTAAGACTTCTTATTTGTCAAGCCAAAATATAACAATAAGTACACACTTTAAAGTACAATATTATTAAGAATGATATATGTTCTTCAATGTAATGACTGCAGTGATTCTGTTATGTCCATTCCCAACACTGTGTTGCATCTGGGATATTTATTTCCCCTTGATGGCTGCAGAACATATTGATTTGGACCAAAATCTTCCCTCGCTGCTTACAACACCATTTTCTGTTCCAAATACAAGGCACACTTATTTGATCCGGCCTTTGCTAATAGAAGTGCCTAGAAGAGCATACAAAAATAAAAGAAATTAACAAAAATTTCAAAGAAAATTCACATGCAGTCTTCCTCTTGTGGAGAAAAAGAAGGAAAGGACCATATGCGACACATTAGTCAGGTCAAATAATACACATCCCTGATGGGTGGGTGTATGAGAATCTGAACTGAATAGAAGAATTAGTGTAATAGAAAAGGTGAAGAATGGTAAAAAGCAAATTAAAATTTTGTAAAATAAAGTCAGGTAACAGCTAAGCTGGACATGACTGCCATGGTAATTGTTTATATCCTGTTTTAGTGAAATGGGCCTCAAGTTCCAGATGTTTCAGAAATTAGAGTTTTCATTGATGGAGCATATGTGTAATATATAACATTAAAGTTATGCTGGACCCATTCCTACCAGGCCTTGTGAAGACAATTATTATGTACAAGGGAGCAGGTGAATACACCCATTATTCAGCTACATGGAATCAAAAAGAAATGTGACAGATGAGGACAGATCTGTTGTGGTTTCTGTACTGCACTATAGCTGGTAAAATGTGCTCTTCTGTTTTTCCTCTCAGGTCAGGATCAATACACTACACTTCATTCTGGTAGTACCAGAGAACTTTGATCTCAGGGAACTCCCACCCCTCCCTTTGTAACACTAGGAGATATATCAGCCCTAGTATTAAATCATAATAATGCTAAGAAACTCTTCTACGAACTGAGGGATGAACATACATAATCAGATCTGCAGCTGATGTAAATTGGTGTAGCTCCCATTAAGTCAATGATACAACATGTATGTTTCTATCTAGGAATAACAACACATGGGAACAAAGATGTCAGTGAAACAAATATATTTCTCCTTGTAAAACTGGGAGATATTTACGGTATGTCCAGGCCACTCTAAAATAAAAAGAAGATGGTTTTGACCATTAACTGTCTGGTAGCTTGCAATATCCCTACCAATTGTGATGACCTCAGTGGCAGGAGGCTGGTGGACTCCTTCCCCTGCCCCGTTAATGACAGATGGGTGGAAGGCCTGATGGGACTAGATGTTACCTATAAATAGATTAATCATTATCATTAATGAACATAATAATGAAAATAATCTCATCTCACCTCATAAACCAAATGCAATTTGAGAGGCAGAAGGCCTGTGTAGCAGCCCCACAGATACCAGAGAGCCACCCATCCATCAAGGACACTTGAGACCATGACAAGCCACCTGTCAGACTTGAGCAGGTAGGATGATGAAGGGATTGTCAGAGGATGGTGTGTTGATTTCTTGGTTGTGGGGCTAGAGAGCAACATGTCTTGGTGGCATCTTCAATAGGTCTGGATAGTTCTAGTAAGGATGCTCTTGAGGGTCTCCCATAGATTTACAGCCTGATTTTACATGTAGTTTTATTATGGTGAAGTGGACTTAAATGATCATAGTCCTTGTCTAGCCCTCTGAATGGGGAAGAAATTAATCTTTGCAGACCAAAAGTGATGTTAACTTAAAATATTGTTAATTGTTTGTATATTTTCTTCATCATCATCATCATCTTGTTCCCATTCATATAATGTTGCATTGGAGAGACCATTTGGCTGATGTGGTTTAATATTTGCAAGTGTAACAGAAGAAGCAGTGGCAAGCCATGACATTTTTAGTAGGGCATGCAACAACTTTTTATTTAACACATTTTTGCACTAAACTTTTCATCCTGACAAAGAGTTCACGCTGCTAGCTCTGTTTTATCATGGATGATTCAATTCTACACTTGCATGCCTGATGCTGTCCAACCTTTTCAGTGATGTTCCACAAAATTCCATCATCCACACAACGTAACCTCGCACGCACCTTACATCACAGTTGCCAACTTTCACGCGGTAAATAAGCACCCCGACTTTCACAATAAGTCAAAAATCAAGCTAATCCCATTTCAAAACAAGGCCAAAACAAGCCAATTGCTAAGAACCCCAACACTATATATGTCTAGATCCCCTCAGGCTCCCCCGCCCCGGCTTGCAGTCTGGGACTGTGGTGGGCCTGCTGTGCACCCCTGACTCTCTCCCCCCCCAGCCCCTGCTTGCCCCCCTTGCCTCTGCTTGCCAGGAGCCAATCAAAAATAAGAAGCAACAAGCTACAAGCAACAAGCCCAACAAGCTACAAGCCAAAACCTAGCCAACAGGCAATTCGCAAGCCAATTAAGCCATAAACAAGCCCAATTCCTGCTTTTTTTTCACAGGTTTGGCATGTCTGCCTTACATGTGGTGAATGTAAGGTCATGCTGTGCAGAGGATGCCATTTTGTTCTACAGTGCACATCAGGGAACAGGACGGAATCATCCCACAGGCTGGATCTGGCTTGTGGGTCACAAGTTGGACCATGTTTTATGTGAATTCTGGGACATGCAGTGCATGCCTTGCATATATAGATGACATGCCACTGAGAAGAAGTGAGTCTTTAGGAATGAATTGAATTAGGAGAATGTGAGAATCTGGTCCACTGAGACAGGGAAGTGTTTCCACGCTGCCATGAAGATGGGACAGGAAAAAGAAAACAAAAAGATGGTCGGGTTGGCATCATTAGGAGGTTAATAAGGAACATAATAAGAAACAAGACCTAAGATGTGGTAAGTGGCAGACCTGTGCAGGTCTTTGAAGGAGAGGACAAAAAATTATCAAATAATGTAAAATCACTCTGATCTGAATATCTGCCAGCTCTCATGCAGAAGAAGTTTCAGGCATTTGCTGCCACTTTGTCAAATCGATTGAGCTTCTACTCTGGATAGATAATGAGATGGGTGATCTTGAGTGAATAGTACGAACCACACACTACTTCTGGAAGTCAAACCATGATGCAGACATCCCCATCTCTATCCCTCTATGCTTGAGCTGGTGTGTATTTGAGTAGTATTGCTCAATCCCTTTCTGCCTTCCTTTCATGAACCAAGATGGCCTCTATACTTTTCCCACACAAGGCTTTCAATGGTGTTAAATTCTGACCTAGAAATGGACTTTACAAGCCAGTAGGTGAAAAATGTTCAAACTGTTGATATTTTGTGAAAAGCAACAATTCAAGAACCTGAACGTGGGATGAAACAAATTAGCAAGAATAATTCACAGTTTCTGGAAAATGTTTTCACCAGGTTTTGGCCAGCGCTATTGGCCTATGGTAGTATGGCATATAACATTATGGGGAGGATTGGCTGTGGGAATCCACTGGGAAACAATCTTGCAGATCAAATGCTGTGACCTTTATAAAAGTGCTTTGGGTGCTATTAGTCTCAGTTAGGACGAAAGTCTGTATAGAGTCAGGGGAAGGGGAACAAAAGCAGAGGATTTACTGATTACTGAATACTGTGCTGAGGGAATGCACAGACCAACCCTTTTCCCAGTCCAGTCAATAGTTTTGCCATGGACTCAGAAAGAGGAAGATTGGGCCCTAGCTCTGGAAATCCTTTCCACGGACAAATTTTCTGCATTGGGTGACAAGCATCAGAGGTGCTTTTCAATTGACTGCTAACCACCAATCACAAATTTCAGAGTAGCAGCCGTGTTAGTCTGTATCCGCAAAAAGAAAAAGAGTACTTGTGGCACCTTAGAGACTAACACATTTATTTGAGCATAAGCTTTCGTGAGCTACAGCTCACTTCATTAGATGCATTCAGTGGAAAATACAGTGTGGAGATTTATATACACAGAGAACATGAAACAATGGGTGTTACCATACACACTGCAATGAGAGTGATCAGGTAAGGTGAGCTATTACCAGCAAGGGGGGGGGGGGGGCACACCTTTTGTAGAGGGCCATTTCCAGCAGTTGACAAGAATGTCTGAGGAACAGTGTCAACTGCTGGAAATGGCCCACCTTGATTATCACTACAATAGGTATTCGATTTGCAATTTACTGTGTGTTTTTAATCAGTATTTCTTATGTGCTGAATATAATTTATAGCTTCCAGTAAATGGCATTCTATACTGTCTGATATATGTGTAGAGGAGTTCTATTGTTTCTCTTTTTCTAACTCACTCTCTCTCTCTCTCTTTTCCTCTGGTTCCTTGGTCAGCATGGTTACTGGGAAAGAAAAAAATATTTATTCTGTGATATGGTTTTAATTCCAGGAGATATTTATTGTTATGGTTAGTTTGATGGGGATTGAGCTACTTGATCTAAATTGAACCATTGCAAGGCCCAGAAGAATGCTTGTGAAATAGCAGCTGAATACTCATATAAATAAAGATAGGAGATAAACTAACATAATTCTTAGAACATTTCACTGAGTTCAACATACCGCAGGGTTGGAAGAAAAGGACCTGTTTTTTGATCTGATACCTAAGTATTCATATGAATTTTGCTTAGCTTGGCAGTGACACTTAAATGAACAGTTTTGTGAAGAAATAGACACTAAAGATAATGTTATTCCTGTTGTTTCCATGACAACAGACATGCTTGATGGAATATATCCATCATGCATGCTCCGTAACAACCTGGTTTCTAAGTCCTTATTCCAAACATGAAATGAAGTTAAAACTTCAATCAGTTTTGTAATTAGTATAGTCCTTACAGAAATTATTTAACATGATTTTTCAGCTGCCTCAGCATAAGGCTCAAAGGTCTTTTTAGGATTTTATTGCCACTTTTAAGGAATGGTTTAAGAATTGTTGTTGTACTTGAATCACAGATGCCACTGTTTCTTTTTGGTTTCTGAGACTATGTTACAATGACGTCACATTAAGATTTTTTTTTCCAGGCTCTGAAAAGGTCACAGTTATTTTTTCCAAATGATTCTGTCAAGCATAAAAATTAACCATACTTTGTGCTGGATTTTCTGCATTTGTAATGTATGTTTATGTTAGAGTTTCTGTCAAAACAGGGATTAAAGATAAATGTAGCCAATTAAAAGAACATTTGCTTAGAGCTCCTGGTAATAGATACCTCATTGTGGGGTCTTGAGGTACAGCTTTCTTTAACCACTGATGCAGTTTATGGGGTTGAGTTTGAACATTATAGAAGACTATTTCAGTTTTCCAAATGACATGTATTAGCCTGAGAACAATCAAGCTAAGCTGTAAGTGAAGCACAGAGAGAAGTTAGGGATATACAATGCTAGCTATGTAAAATATTCTTGTCTCCTGTACTTCCTATACTTCATCATTTCAAATAATGCTTCCCAGCAGTATATGTAAGTGAAAACTGGTTTTTCAGAAGGGAGAAATCTAACTGGCACTGAATGAGTCAATATGTTGCAAACTGTATTGTAAGGTAAAAAGCAAGTCTCTTAATACCAAATTTGGGCATTTTTTCTTTTTATCTTACTTTATTTTACTTAACAGTTGTGCCCACATTCATTTCATGGCATATGCCATGTGTGCTGTGGTAGAGAAAAGGTCAGTACCAACAGCAATTACATCAACTTTCTGTTCACTTTCAATGGCCAATAATCTTTTGTGCTTTATATAATGCAAGTAAAATAATAACAATGTACTTGTATAGTGCCTTTTACATGAAAGACTGTAGGCCCAGTCCTTTAATTCTTCCTCAGACAAAACTCCCATTGACTTCAGCAGTGTGTGACTGCATAAAGACGACAGAGTAAAGGTGTCAGGATTTGGCTCTACATGGTGAGTACAGAAATTACTTCATTCACTACTGAAGGTCAGCCACCTCTTGGGTGTGACATGACAGCTGTTTAACAGCAAACAGCAATGCTACACAGGAGATTTGGACAGAAATGAGGAATACCTAATCCTGTTGAAATTGCAGGGGCAATTAAAGTAGGCAGAGTGTAATTACCCAAACTGGCATTTGGATGGGACCCAAAGGCCAATACTGCACTCTTGCCAAAAGTACCAGAAGCCAACTCACCACTCTTGCAAACAGTACCAGTTGATCTTTAAGTGGTAGTGAGGGTCATATATTGTTAGGATTTTAGTTCCATATCTCATTGACAAGATGACATTTCCAATAGAATAGTGCCCCTTAACACCGTGGTAAGGTATTGGTTCAGTACTGACTCAGAACACACCTAACTGGCTAGTGTATGCCCATAATTAATCATCCATAAAATATGGGGGAACTGGAAATGTAAATAAGAATCTCGGCTTTCATTTAAGAAGAGAAGGACATTTCTAGCTCATTTTCTTGTAAAGGTAGTCTTGAAAACATAAACTGCTATAAACTAATGTAAAATGATCACTGGGGTTGAAAGGAAGAAGCAACTGGACTTTACTTCTACAGCAGGAGACTGGGATTGGTGAGATGAGGAACTAAAGAATCCTTCCTCCTTATACACACACTTCTCATGTAAAACGAGTCACTTAAGTTTGGGCTGTGTCCCCAAACTATCATTTTGCTACCCTTTAACAAAATCCTTAAGGCAGTCCTGCGCTTAGTGGTATGATTGTGGTGGTCAGTAATTGGTTACCATTGGGGCAGGAATGTCAAAAAATTGCTTTGTAAACTTGCCCAAAAATATTGAGGCCAGATCTACTCAGAAGGAGATATCTGGAACACCACTTCCTGCACCATCTGGGTTTTACTTAGAAGTCTGACCAGGATCAACACTGCTTAGATTGTGAAATCCAGTGAGATATATTAGTAGTTTCTAACTATAGGACATGAAATATTTACCTATGAACCTCCTATTTAGACATTAAAAAGTGTTGAATATCAATAATTGAGGCATGACCTGAAGAAAAGCTCAGTGTAGCTTGAAAACATGTCTCTTTTGCCATCAAAAGTTGGTCCAATAAAAATGTCATCACCCAGCTTGTCTCTCTTGTGGCACCTTAGAGACTAACAAATTTATTTGAGCATAAGCTTTTTTTAGTGAGCTGTAACTCACGAAAGCTTATGCTCAAATAAATTTGTTAGTCTCCAAGGTGCCACAAGTACTCCTTTTCTTTTTGCGGATACAGACTAACATGGCTGCTACTCTGAAACTTGTCTCTCTGATATCCTGGGACCAACACAGCTTCAACAGCACTGAAAACATAAAGTTTTGGTGTAATTTTCACCATGTGCATTGTATTTAACTGTACATTTATCACAATGCAACTATAATCCGAAACACTTTCACAAGACCTCGCTCTCACTGTCTCTATATTCATCATGATTTTTATGATCATTTTCCCATTGATAATATCTTGGGTTCCCCACATTCTTCTATGCAAAAATCCATGATAGAGAGGTTACATGAAAAAGTTCCAGAGCTGGTCTTACTTGGAAAATTCTTTTTCTGCTTTTGTGTGTGTGTTTGTTGATTTGGAAGAGCAACCGAGTGAGAAAGTCATGTAGTCCATGGATCGGTGGGTATGGACTAGTTTAACCCCACAGATCCTAGCCTCTATGGATGAAAGCAGGCTGTCTTTGTTTTGATAGAAGCACAAGTCCCATCATCAGTGCCAGGGTTCTTTCCAATGCCATGCTGCCTGGCACTGGCTTCCTCAGTGGTGACTCTGAGTTCTGGACCCTCTAAAGGTATGTCTGCACTGCATTGTAAACGCAGCTCTCTGAGACCCTGGGCTTGTGGACTTCATGTTTCCAAACCTGCGCTTGAGTGTCCACACTGCCTTGTGAACATGGGCTTTACAGTTGCTGGACTGGGGTCTGACAGCTGAGCTAATGCCATGCTGCACTTTCTGACTTGGGTCTGTAGTTTGAGTTACAGCTGCACTGCAAAATGACTGGGGTTGGACCTGAGTCACAGCAGGACTTGGTCTTTGACCCACCCCCTGGCAGTGTCCTAGAACCCAGTCCTGAGCACTTGCTGATGTGAGTCAGACTGATTTGTGTGTACATGGAAGTGGGGGTCGGGCTCAAACCTGATTCGAAGCGTGGCTTAGTGTGCTGGGTAGACATACGCTAAAAGTGTTTAGAAGCAACTGAAGGGAAATTAATTCTGGAAAAATCAGCCTTCCTTTATATAGCAATTTGTTACACAAGTTACAATATTTTGTCATTGGAGACTGCTGCACAGAGTGGCTGCTCTCTGAATCTGTTCTCATTTTCATTGTATATGTGGGTGCAATAATGATGGGAGTGCAATTAGTCAGCACGTGGCATACATAAACACAAGTCACTACTTTAAATTTAATCCATTCCTGGAATCTCAGGAGAATAATATTTGCAGTGGCTAGTGACCAAAAATTTGTCTTAAATACAACTTGATTTTGTATATTTTATCCTATTCTATAATTGTATGGGTAATATATATATAATGGCATATGCTATGTAGGATTTTCCCAAGTACAGTATTAACTGTTTTTAAAAGCATTTCTCTAGTGTATAGTAATACTGGGCAGCCAGCACACCTGTCTGGCTGGATAAAAGAAAAGTGTAAAAAGAAATAAATACTGATCTGATTCTTCTCTCTCTTACACCAGGGTAAATCAGGAAAAATGTCACTGGTGTCAAGAGCATTAGGCCATTATACAACTGGTGTAAATTAGATAATCAGGTCCATTCCTCTGTGAAGCTGAAGTGCTCTTTTAATGTGCTTTTTAGAAAATCACATAAATACAAAAAATAATGTGAAATGTTTTGGACTGGGTTTTTGTTTTAACTTTAGAAAAGAGTTAAGATTAAGAATTACTAAATATGGAATTTCATCAATGGAAAAAAATGTCACTACAAGTTATAACACAGCTACAGTTTTATCAGAATTGGAGTTCAAAAGTTTTGAAATATAGGGCTGATACCCTATCCATTAGTTTAGGCTGTTTTTGATTGCTTTTTATGGGCATTTAAAATTGCTGGGCCTGATTCTACTCTCCTGTCAGTGTAAAATCTGAGTAATTCTGATTACATCAATGGGGTTACTCAGATTTTACACTGGTTCATGTAAGATCTGAATCTGGTCCCTTTCTTGGCCAATAGAGACCCCAATATGTTGTAATTAAGTGAACCGAAACATACGGAGAATAAAATTGTAATGGAAAGGAGTGTAGTCTTGAAGGCAAATCATGAAACTCAGGAGACCTAGGATCTGAGCCTGTGTTAGGATATAGATATTCAGGCCTGTCTGTAAAGTCCTGTACTCTAAGAATTTAGATGTATTCTTATCACTTGGCTAGTTATAGAGATATAAAAGAGAATCAAAATCACTATCTGCCGGTATAAGGGCCTTCTCTTACTGTGACAGTCTGAGGCCCTGTTCTTAGGCTAAGGCCTTTGGCTAAGCAACAGAGGCAGCCATAAACTGGGAAGCGACCAGTCACATCCTCACATTCCAAACTAGTCACATTGAAATAAGGTGCTATTGGGCTGTTAGGAATACAGTCCTGTCCTGATAGTGCCTATCACCTCCAGAGAAAGGGAAGTGCCTAGAAAATGTAAAAGGAAACTTAGTTTGATAGCATCCTGTCTGGCAAGAACTCACTTATCAATAGCTAGGATGTGAAATCCTCACTTCTGTATTGTTTTGTCATTATAGTTCCCACTTTGCTATTGTTTGTCTGTATAATTTCTGTCTGGTTCTGTGATTGTTTCTGTCTGCTGTATAATTAATTTTGCTGGGTGTAAACTAATTAAGGTGGTGGGATATAATTGGTTACATAATCATGTTACAATATCTTAGGATTGGTTAGTTAAATTTCAGTAAAATGATTGGTTACGGTATAGCTAAACAAAACTCAAGTTTTACTATATAGTCTGCAGTCAATCAGGAAGTGGGTGTGTGTGGGGAAAATGGGAACAGGGAATGGGGGTGGGGAAATTGGAATCATGTTTTGCTAAAGGGGGAAATGGGAACAGGGAATGGGGGTAAGGAAATTGGAATCATAGAATCATAGAATATCAGGGTTGGAAGGGACCTCAGGAGATCATCTAGTCCAACCCCCTGCTCAAAGCAGGACCAATCCCCAATTTTTGCCCCAGATCCTTAAATGGCCCCCTCAAGGATTGAACTCACAACCCTGGGTTTAGCAGGCCAATGCTCAAACCACTGAGCATCATGTTTGGCTAAGGGCAGGAATGGGAACAGGGACACAGGTGTAAGGCTCTGTGGTGTCAGAGCAGGGAAGGGGAACACTAAGGAAGGAAACTGGAATCATGCTTGCTGGAAGTTCACCCCAATAAACATTGAATTGTTTGCACCTTTGGACTTTGGGTGTTGTTGCTCTCTGTTCATGCGAGAAGGACCAGGGAAGTAAGTGGGTGAAGGAATAAGCCCCTTAACAGCCTGCACTATTCAAATCCATGGGAGCTTTTCCATTGGTTTAGGTTGGCTCAGGATCAAGCCTTTTTGCCATTGACCTAGGTCCTGCTGTTGCTCACATAGGGTATTTCTGTACCTGAGTTTCTGATACCTCTGTCAAATGGTGTTGTGAGTTAAGATCCTCAGATAGAAGGCCCTATATACATTAAAAGTGTTATTTATTAATATAAAACCAAATATAGGGGCTATAAAATTGCAATAAAAAGAGTTTATTACAAGATCTATGTGTGTGAAAAAGTTAATGAAAATCACATTGTGATGGGGGGGTCTATCAGGCTTTCTTTGCCCCCTGCTGGAGGCATCAATGCCCTGACATAGCCCGCCCAAGAAAATCCACTCAAACTGGGTGATCAACAAGACAGTTCTCCAGAGCTCTAGAAAGGCCAGGAGGAAATACTGACCAATCAAGAGCCAGCAGGCCCGTTAGGAAGGCTTGCTTTCTTTTGCCCAAGATAGAACTTGGTGAGACCGGGACAGAGGAGGAGCTCCTCAGGATGAAACCAGAACCTAGGTCAAGGCCACTGCCTGCAACTCAGCACTTGCATTTTAAAGTTTTTTTCTCTTTGTTCAAAGGTGCAGACAGCCAAACCCTGAGTTGCTATTTTGTTCCTTGAGTATTCAGAGACTGACATCAAGCTAATGGGATAGGATACCCTGCCCCAAGCTCTCAGACTGTTAGGGAGTGCCTGCAGTAGCGTGTGGGGCCCTGTAGAGGGAACTGCAGAGCAGACCCACCTCCCTCACCCCCACACAATATATTTCTTTGCTTCTTCAACAAAGATATGAGAACAATTTGTAACCTTCTAGATACAAATTTCTTAATAATTAAGACCTGCAGTAAAATGACCTCAATGATAGAATGACAGCGGTTAAAATGTATGTTTAATAAAATGAAAAGAAAATTGATTCATTGTATTGTCAAAACCCAAGTCCCCAGGCAACACCACAGATTTCTTGTTACAGTTGGTCATGAACAAATAGGTTTCTTCTTAATTGGCTTCAAATCATTCCACTGTCTTTCAAATATTAGTGGAGTGGCAATGGCATCTCTTGAATTAACAGTAATGTTGCTTCAACAAGTCTATGGGAATGAGAATTCTAAAGGTTTGTCTACAAGGGGAATTATTCCAGACTGTTCCGGATTAACTATTTTTGATTGATTAACTCCATGGGTGGATGCTCTGATTCTGGAATAAGATCTGTGTCTGGAGACTTGTATTCTAGAATAAGATCTCCTTATTCTGAATTAGCTCCATGTCTGGACACTTTTATTCCGAAATAAGCGTGTCTTTTTCTGAATTAATTCAATTCACTGGATCAATTCAGAATAAAGTACTCATATTCTGGAATAAGAGCATCCACAGGTGGAGTTAATGAGGAATAGTTAATCTGCTTTAAATTCACGCCCTACCTTATTCCAGATTAACTTTCACATGTAGAAAAGCCCTAAATCTAATTGAAAAGAAAAATTTAGATTGGGTATCAGGAAGAATGTCCGAAATCCAGCTCTGCTAATCTGTGGACTCATTCCTTAGGGAAGAAGTACATTGCCACATAACTTGAGGTATCTAAAGTTAGACTAGGTAAGACATTGGAAAGTATATGAAACAATCCGTTATTGGCAGGAAAGGAGCAAGATGATATTTTCTTTTTTAATTACTAATGTTATTATTTTAAGAGGTTCTGTCACTCAAAAGACACAAAGGGTAATAATCCTGCTTATCCAAGAGATAATTATGCAGGTTCCATTATGTTTTAATTTTTAATGTAATACAACAACATTGTCTAATAAGATTTTTTTTAACATCCTATATATGAGGCGCAGTCTTGGGTCTAGTGTGGTGATAATAAGAAGAGTCCTTAGTGAGATACATAGATAGATGTTGTCTGAGGCCTTGATTAAAAAAGCATTCCTATGCAGAAAAACACTTGGGTAAAATTTTGAATAACACCTGTCTCATTTTCAGAAGTTATTTAGGTACATAGGAGTCTAGTCTTATTGAAAATCAATGGAACTCGAGGGCCCAGATCCACAAAGGTATTTAGGCAACTAACTTCCATTGAAATCAAATCTAAATACTTTGTGGGTATTGGCCTGAGTGCCTAAGTCACTTTTGAAAATAGGACTTAGGCACCTAAGTAACTTAGAGCTTTTGAAAATTTTACCCTTAAGCACATGCAAAAGTCCTGTTTAGCAAGCCAGTAGCAATGGACTTTCAGATATGCTTAAGTGCTTTACTGAATCCGGCTCTAAATTATTTGTAAATAATCATTATCATGCAATAAATATCAAATTTGCTAGAGCCACCTATTGGTGAAAATGTAAACCACAAATAGATTATAGACTGCTAGTGGCACTTGTTGATGAGAAGCATAGAGTTGTAAATGATTCCTCCAAGTGTGCCAATCCTCAAAAAGGGTATGGTGCCATAAAATGATTTACTATTCAACTGAGTAAATTACTGCAGTAATGATAATGTAATTGAATGTGATTTGACATTGAGGATTTTCTTTGGGGTCTGCTTTAGAAAAATGTGTTGTTTTTATTTCAATCACCTTTTGTTACCACATATCTTTATGTGAAGTCCATGGGACTTGAACACATTCTTAATTTAAGCATGGTTTGTTGAAATGAGGATCATTTGCAGAGCATTGTAGAAATCAGAGGCACTGAAAGTAGCAGAAACTAAGATAAACTTCTGCAGAGCCCCCATTAGCACTTTTTTGTGGTCCTGAAAAAACACAGCCAATACTGGGAGGCTGCAGAGTGGACACTGAATAACCTGAGATCTTTAGGATTAAACTTTGGCAAAACTTCTACTCTGGAGAGTGATTTATATTTTTAAGGCTGTTGGTTCATGTGAAAGTACTAACAACCTTCTATTTTTTTAATGACTGATAAGACTGGTCCTGATGTTCCAATCTATACCAAATCAGAGAGGGAGAGGACTGAAGCCAGCTGCATTGTGGGCCTCAAAGTCTGGCTGTGAGTTTATATGGGCCTGATGCACAATGCTTTCATTAGATATTAAGTGGAGCAGGGATCAAACTAATTTCAGATCTGAATATCCCTAACTTTGACAATGGCTTGCTGCAGATCTGAAATCTGTATCTGGAGCCCTCCTCTGACATTAAGATATACACTAACATGTGGCCTGAGATTTTTAGACTTGGGGCTTTATAGCAGGGGTTCTCAAAATGGGGGTTGGGACCCCTCAGGGGGTCACGAGGCTGTTACATGGGGGGTTGCGAGCTGTCAACCTCCACCCCAAACCCTGCTTTGCCTCCAGCATTTATAATGGTGTTAAATATATAAAAAGTGTTTTTAATTGATAAGGGGGGTTGCACTCAGAGGCTTGCTTTTTTACCAGTAAAAAAGTTTGAGAGCCACTGCTTTATAGTGTCCTTTATCCCTGGATTGTTTACGATTGCCTGAATTTGTTCTTATTTAAATCTTAGAAATAAAAAAGGATCATACTACTCTGGAATCCCAGAATGTATATATGCGTGAGGAGTCTATAAGATCCCCCACCATAAATAAATCCCTATTTAGCCTTAAATTTACTCCTGCAAATGTGGAAACAGAACTGGCACTGGTTGTTCTTGCTCATGCCTGACCTATGTTCTGGTAAAAACTCCATTAACACATATGGGGTCCATATGGAGGAACCTTCCCCCCCACCCCGTGATTTTCTCCAAAGGTCTGGGGTTTTGTATGTCTTTTGCAGTGTCTCCCCAAGAGCATTTCAGTTCTGTTGGCACTTTACATAGCAGAATTAATAATGACATTCTACTGGCATGCAGCCAGTTGTAAAAGTTTATGGAGTAATTTTGTAATAGAGCTGTGAGAGCTTAGCAAAGAGAGCCCAGCAGGTGAACAAGTTTTCTCTCTCACTCCTTTAAAATAAAAGTTCTCCAGCTCTGTGAGCTTTGAACAGGACTCACTCCAAGATTTCTTGGAAGCAGGAGTATGCATATTTTAAAGTAACAGGTCTACAAACTAGTGTTCTCCTGTGGTCCTCCCACTACAGCGTAGTGCCCTGATTCCCACTTTGAGCCCAGTTTAACACATACATTTTAAATAAAAGTACTGATCCACTTTTGCCCTCCACTTCCCAGCTGCATATTCTCTCCTTGATTCCACAATTCACATCAATGATTTAATAAATATATTTAAATAATAATCATCTCCTCTGTCTGCCCTCCCACTTACAGCTGTAGGTTCCCACCCTGATCCTGCTTTGAAGCCATGATTAGTACATATGTTTAAAATAAAAATAATTGTCTCCTTCTCCCTTCCTCTGCCCAGCTGAAGATTCTTCCCCTCTCCCTGCCTCCACTCTAGCTGTATTTTCAGTCCCAGTTCATCGAAATATTTCATAGGAAAATTGACCCTCCTACAGTGCTTCCCCTACATGCTGACTGCCACTTCTCCATTTCAATTTGAGCAGAGTGTTTTAGTATGAAACCAGATCACAGCTCTCAGTGGTGCTGTCAGCAGATCCAGAAGCAATCTGAACAGAGCAGAAGATTATTTTATATTTTATTTTCCCAGTTTGTAGAGCGTGCCTATCACACACTTGGAGGTGTGCCTACTGAACAGGAAAGGCTAAATTCTGACTTGGACTGCACACCCGCATATGAGAGTAACAGTTCTCCTTCTGCCTCTGTGTGGGCTACCTAGACCTAGAGTCCAGGTGGGTAGAACCCAGATGATGCTGTCCTCTCACTTGCTTGTTCCCTCTGCAGCAGGTGGGAAAGGATAGTGATGGTGTTCTCTTCCATCCTCCCCGTGGAAGGAAAAGGCCTGGGTAGGGACCGTCGAATCGTGGAAGTCAACGAATGGCTACGCAGGTGGTGTCGGAGAGAAGGCTTTGGATTCTTTGACCATGGGATAGTGTTCCATGAAGGAGGAGTGCTGGGCAGAGACGGGCTCCACCTTACGAAGAGAGGGAAGAGCATCTTTGTGAGCAGGCTGGCTAACCTAGTGAGGAGGGCTTTAAACTAGGCTCACCGGGGGAAGGAGACCAAAGCCCTGAGGTAAGTGGGAAAGCGGGATACCGGGAGGAAGCACAGGCAGGAATGTCTTTGAGGGGAGGGCTCCTGCCTCATACTGAGAATGAGGGGCGATCAGCAGGTTATCTCAAGTGCTTATATACGAATGCACAAAGCCTTGGAAACAAGCAGGGAGAACTGGAGGTCCTGGTGATGTCAAGGAATTATGACGTGATTGGAATAACAGAGACTTGGTGGGATAACTCACATGACTGGAGTACTGTCATGGATGGATATAAACTGTTCAGGAAGGACATGCAGGGCAGAAAAGGTGGGGGAGTAGCACTGTATGTAAGGGAGCAGTATGACTGCTCAGAGCTCCGGTACGAAACTGCAGAAAAACCTGAGTGTCTCTGGATTAAGTTTAGAAGTGTGAGCAACAAGAGTGATGTAGTGGTGGGAGTCTGCTATAGACCACCGGACCAGGAGGATGAGGTGGATGAGGCTTTCTTCCGGCAGCTCGCAGAAGCTACTAGATCACACGCCCTGGTTCTCATGGGTGACTTTAATTTTCCTGATATCTGCTGGGAGAGCAATACAGCGGTGCATAGACAATCCAGGAAGTTTTTGGAAAGCGTAGGGGACAATTTCCTGGCGCAAGTGCTAGAGGAGCCAACTGGGCGGGGGGAAGCTTTTCTTGACCTGCTGCTCACAAACTGGGAAGAATTAGTAGGGGAAGCAAAAGTGGATGGGAATCTGGGAGGCAGTGACCATGAGTTGGTTGAGTTCAGGATCCTGACACAGGGAAGAAAGGTAAGCAGCAGGATATGGACCCTGGACTTCAGGAAAGCAGACTTCGACTCCCTCAGGGAACGGATGGGTAGGATCCCCTGGGGGACTAACATGAAGGGGAAAGGAGTCCAGGAGAGCTGGCTGTATTTCAAGGAATCCCTGTTGAGGTTACAGGGACAAACCATCCTGATGTGTCGAAAGAATAGTAAATATGGCAGGCGACCAGCTTGGCTTAACGGTGAAATCGTAGCAGATCTTAAACATAAAAAAGAAGCTTACAAGAAGTGGAAGATTGGACATATGACCAGGGAAGAGTATAAAAATATTGCTCGGGCATGTAGGAATGAAATCAGGAGGGCCAAATCGCACCTGGAGCTGCAGCTAGCGAGAGATGTCAAGAGTAACAAGAAGGGTTTCTTCAGGTATGTTTGCAACAAGAAGAAAGCCAAGGAAAGTGTGGGCCCCTTACTGAATGAGGGAGGCAACCTAGTGACAGAGGATGTGGAAAAAGCTAATGTACTCAATGCTTTTTTTGCCTCTGTCTTCACTAACAAGGTCAGCTCCCAGACTGCTGCGCTGGGCATCACAAAATGGGGAATAGATGGCCAGCCCTCTGTGGAGAAAGAGCTGGTTAGGGACTATTTAGAAAACCTGGACATGCACAAGTCCATGGGGCTGGACGAGTTGCATCCGAGAGAGCTAAAGGAATTGGCGGCTGTGATTGCAGAGCCGTTGGCCATTATCTTTGAAAACTCGTGGCGAATGGGGGAAGTCCCGGATGACTGGAAAAAGGCTAATGTAGTGCCAATCTTTAAAAAAGGGAAGAAGAAGGATCCTGGGAACTACAGGCCAGTCAGCCTCACCTCAGTCCCCGGAAAAATCGTGGAGCAGGTCCTCAAAGAATCAATCCTGAAGCACTTACATGAGAGGAAAGTGATCAGGAACAGTCAGCATGGATTCACCAAGGGAAGGTCATGCCTGACTAATCTAATCGCCTTCTATGATGAGATTACTGGTTCTGTGGATGAAGGGAAAGCAGTGGATGTATTGTTTCTTGACTTTAGCAAAGCTTTTGACACTGTCTCCCACAGTATTCTTGTCAGCAAGTTAAAGAAGTATAGGCTGGATGAATGCACTATAAGGTGGGTAGAAAGTTGGCTAGATTGTCGGGCTCAACGGGTAGTGATCAATGGCTCCATGTCTAGTTGGCAGCCGGCGTCAAGTGAAGTGCCCCAGGGGTCGGTCCTGGGGCCGGTTTTGTTCAATATCTTCATAAATGATCTGGAGGATGGTGTGGATTGCACTCTCAGCAAATTTGCGGATGATACTAAACTGGGAGGAGTGGAGGGCAGGGATAGGATACAGAGGGACCTAGACAAATTGGAGGATTGGGCCAAAAGAAATCTGATGAGGTTCAATAAGGATAAGTGCAGGGTCCTGCACTTAGGACGGAAGAACCCAATGCACAGCTACAGACTAGGGACCGAATGGCTAGGCAGCAGTTCTGCGGAAAAGGACCTAGGGGTGACAGTGGACGAGAAGCTGGATATGAGTCAGCAGTGTGCCCTTGTTGCCAAGAAGGCCAATGGCATTTTGGGATGTATAAGTAGGGGCACAGCCAGCAGATCGAGGGACGTGATCGTCCCCCTCTATTCGACATTGGTGAGGCCTCATCTGGAGTTCTGTGTCCAGTTTTGGGCCCCACACTACAAGAAGGATGTGGATAAATTGGAGAGAGTCCAGCGAAGGGCAACAAAAATGATTAGGGGTCTAGAACACATGACTTATGAGGAGAGGCTGAGGGAGCTGGGATTGTTTAGCCTGCAGAAGAGAAGAATGAGGGGGGATTTGATAGCTGCTTTCAAGTACCTGAGAGGTGGTTCCAGAGAGGATGGTTCTAGACTATTCTCAGTGGTAGAAGAGGACAGGACAAGGAGTAATGGTCTCAAGTTGCAGTGGGGGAAGTTTAGGTTGGATATTAGGAAAAACTTTTTCACTAGGAGGGTGGTGAAACACTGGAATGTGTTACCTAGGGAGGTGGTAGAATCTCCTTCCTTAGAGGTTTTTAAGGTCAGGCTTGACAAAGCCCTGGCTGGGATGATTTAATTGGGGATTGGTCCTGCTTTGAGCAGGGGGTTGGACTAGATGACCTCCTGAGGTCCCTTCCAACCCTGATATTCTATGATTCTATGATAGGGGAAGAGAATGGGCAGAGTTTGGGCTCCACCCACTACCCTTCCACATACATAATCGCTGGACAGTGCAGCTGAGCCAGCACAAAAGGGTCTGACAATTTGCCATCGGCCACCAGCAGCAAATTTCTAGCCCCCACCCTGCACAAAAATCAAGGAGAAGCTATGAAGGAATAGTACCGCAGAGGTGTATCTCTTAGTCACAATGTCTCCTGAGGCAGGGCAGTTTACACACTGCCCCTTCCCGAGAGCTGTGCCTAAAGTCACAAGCCAGGCCTCTGCATTTAAAAACAGATGATTTACCACAATGGATTTTACCTGACACAAAGGACCTGACTTTCCACACACATAGTAAATCATACAAGACGCATGCGAAGTAAAGAATTGTCATAATCCCTATTTTACAGATTGAAAAAATGAAGCACTGGGAGGTGAAGTGATTTACTCTGCTTGCTCAAGATAACATTGCAAGTCTGTTGCACAGCCAAGAAAGGAACCCAGATCTCCTGAACTTCCAGTCTTGTGTTCCACAATAGCATTATTGCTAAGTTCCACAATAGCATTCTTCCTCTATTTGCACATATCACTGTATATATCCTCCATCCTTTTAGACTTCTGGTGAGGCAGGCTCTGGGCTTTGATAGGACACAAGTTCAAAGGGCATAGGTGAAATTTTACTTTTGTTTCCTTTTATCATGAATCTTCATTGTTAAAAAATCTACCATATGACTAATCTCAGATACATTATTTCACTTGATCCCACTTGAAAGTACATGAGAATAACTGATATGACTGCTACAAGCGTGTATGTCACTGTCATAGGTGATCATATATTGTCTCTGTACGTATGGCACATATGCTAGCATTATCTGTTCAGAAGTAACATTTCTAAGATTTTGATCAGGAATTTATCATTTGTAAGTCTTCACTTTCTATATCCGTTTTTCTGATTTTCCCTCTCATGGGAAAATCATGAATCTTTTTGAGCTTCCTTTTAGCAGAACTCCTTAAATCCTCTGCTCTCTTTGTTCCCTTGTACAGTATATTACATACTTCATCTTGCTGCCATGGGTCCTCAATGAGATTTCTGGTGCACAAAGCTCTATTGAGTATGGAGTGCCTGTGAGACTTCCATCTGGCTCAGAAATGCAAAAGTGGGAAGGCTCCGCGGAGGAAAGTAATGACGTAGCTAACACCTGGAATGAGAGATCTCATTCTGGGAAATTTCAATACTATTCAAATTTCGTATAGTCAGTATTTCCTAGCAAATATAAATCTTTAGAGGATTCACTTTCACGGTACATGCTTAGGATATGATATGGGAATTTGAGTGCCAGGGAAGAGTTTGAGAGACAATTCACTCACTTACCCAACCCCTAACCAGATATTCACCTGTAGCGACTAAAACAGGCTGAACAATGGTATGGGAGGAGAAAGGAAGGAGTAATCAGTGGGTGAGGATGATATCAGGAGCACTGGAACTTTGTATGGCTGAGTGGTGGCTGGCCTGAGAAGGTAGCATGGTAACACATTTATTAAACATTAGATAGGAAGTACCATGGCAAGGTTATACTGTAGTGGGAGGCGGAGATTTGTAACACAGAGAGAAACCTGAAACGAAGAGTGAAAGACTAACTACATAGAAGATGGGATCCTGGAATGAAAAGGAACCAGTATGACTGAGAGGGGGAGAGAGAGAGAGAGGAGAAATATATTTAGGGAGGAAGTGGATCCTGGGAGCAGAGGTGTTCTGATAGGTAAGTGAGTGTGCTTACCTCTGGTAGCAGAGAGAGGAAGGGAGATGCAGCCCTGAGGAGAGGTCTCAGAAGCAAAAGATGAGATGGAGAGCTCAAAGCAGAGAATGACCTGAGTTAAGTTATGAATGAAATGAGTGTCATGGTCTCAGTCTAATTCCTACTGGCTATTTATTCACATCAGAAAACATCACACAACTTTCAATCCTCCTCAAAGAAAGACCCATGACTGGAACCCTAGTCCAGGATTGAGGTGCACTGGCAGCATGGTGTGAGGAAGCTTGTAACAAGACAGCCTACACTTCTTGCTCTAGTCTGCTCTATTCATCTTTCACGAGAAACAAATTTATATTTAAAATTTTAAAAAAACATACAGTGTATCTGAAATGACATAGTTGTGTCCGAGGATGCAATTCCTTGGAGAATGTTATCAAAAATGGCAGCCCTCACAAATTTGGAGGGTGTGTTACGTTAGGAACCAAGGGTATTTCCCATATGCCCCTGGGTCATGGGTATTTCACAGACATTCTGGACTTTTCATTTTCTCCCTAATAGTTTATATGTATTTTATTGTCCTTGGAAACTGTTAAACACTAAAGGAAGATGAGAAAGAATAAAGAAAGTGAGGGAACACAGTGCATCATGATTATATTCCATGCTTTTGGACAATTAACAATGCATCTAGCTCAAATTATAATGCCTCCTGAATCATCCTGTTTAGCCTCTCTGTCCTCAGATTGGTTCTTCAGAGTGAGGGAAGGGCACTGAGCATTGATGAAGATTTTGTTCTTAAAACTAATCTATTGCTTGTTAAGTCAATCCATCTCCTGAGGGACACAGCTACTCGTCAATCTTCTAAAACTAAATGTATTAGCAACAGATGTTTTCTCAATAGTATAATGGAAAACTTTTTTCTGTACAGATACATTTCTCTGCATTTGGTACAGTTTGCTCTAGTTTGTGGCATGGTCTTTATCCACAAAAGGCTTGATAACACATAAGACAACAATGTTGCCTTCAATTGTTGAAGAGAAACCTGATTCCAGTCCCAAGACAATATAACACTGGCCAAAGGAAGTGCACTTGTCTTTTTTCTCTAAAAACAGACCACACAATTGTGGTGGGTGAAAAAGTAGCCAAAAAATTGAGACCAGATTCAGGCAAATTTCTCTTTTTCAAATACAGTATTTGTTTCCCCCCCCCCCCAGCCCTGCCACTCTTGCATTGTGAACTATTGCGTATCATTCATGAAATTACCATAGGCTATTCAATTAGGTATTTTGTTAATCACTGGATTTTGCTTAATTTGTTTGCCTTTTGACCCTGTTTTGATAATTGAGAGTTTTAATGGCTAAGGGCTCTCTAGATTAAAGCCCTTTTGTATGCAAAGCGAATTCTAGTAGCTTGTAACAGTTTCACAGAGATTATTGGTACACTCATTCATTCTCACAGTCACAGAATGACTTTAGTTACCACCAGGGGACTGTGCTACCTTTCTTTCTGATCCTGTTTTATCAGATCACTTAATTGTGAAACTAAATTTAAAGCCTTGAAACCCAATCTTCTGGTTTATTTTAGATTTTTTCCCAAATATATCAACTTGGACCCTTTCAGTAAGTTCATAGCTGAGTCGTGTTTGTTGACCCCTGTAGCTGGTTCGGTTAAACAATCTGCTGGGTTGCACAATGCACATTTGAGTAAAATGTTAGACTTGAAATGCCACCAAGTGTATTCTGTTTCTGAAACTCCCTGGTATACTAAATCACTCAGTGATTTGAAAGTCAGTGGAATGGAACTCAGAAGAAACAGGAGACCTAGATTTTTTGTTAATTTGGTATTCAGAAGCAACATTTCAGGCTATATATGGATACTGAAAAAACTGCCAAAACCCAATTTTGCTAAGACATCATAATTACTAGTTCCTCTAATCAAAGATACAGTAATTTGATGCAGACTTTTTGCATCTTTTTGTTACACCAGCTATTGTTTTATACTTGTTATTTATTAAAGGAAATACCTTGGTCAGTGGACATTTGATTATTACTTGATGAATTTCATCTTCCTTCTCATTATCAATCTTGATCTACATACTGGATCCTTGTGTTCAGATTCTCTCATGTTTTAACCAGACAGTTCCTTCTGCCTTTACTTTTTTCTCTATTTGTTATGCCACTATTCCCTAAGACAAATCTTGTCCCCCTCGTCCACAATGTGAAGAGCCCTGATGTAGTTGCACTGAGGAAGTAGGGAGAGAACTTGGGGGAGTCATGCAGATGGTGCTCAATTCCTGTGCAGTTTGAAGCCCAAGTCTATGGTGGTGCCCTGTATGGTCACTTGCAGAAGGTAGGCTGTGAGCAGGGAAGGGGAACTGCCACTAGGCAGATCTACTCCACTTTGCTTCTCACAGAGACAGAACACAGGTATTGTGAGGGTTGCCTCAGCCACTCTGCAGACTGGGAAAATGAATCTGTCATCAATTCCACCTACAGAAATTGCCTGCACACAGCCCAAATAAGCAGGCTGTGAGCTAATTCCCAGGATTTTCATCCATGCAAAAGTGATGGGAGACCGCCTCTTCTCCCTAACCTAGTGCCAGGATGAAGAGCATCACCGTGTCTAGTCTGTATCAGGCTGTAGAAGCATCCATAACCCACTTCACACATTCCCATATGGAGGCTTCAGTTTGTAGACACACCTGAGATCATCCTCCATTCCTTTCCTACCCACAAATAACCCCCTGGAGTCTGCCACCCCAAAACTCAGCCCGATGCGGCTCAAGAGGCTGCAGTCTCCCTGTGTGACCTCTTCACATTCCAGTCCCAAACCAGGCAGAGAAAACACTGTGGGATTAGCATCTAATCCAAAGTAATGTCTGACTAACGCCTAGAAAGACTAGGAGCATCCTGTTTGTGATGCGCCCAGTCTCTATCCCTACCCCAAGAGTTATGTTCTGGAAGTCATCGCCAGGTTTCCTGTATGAACAGCACTGTAGTACTTTTGCTACTGCCACCATGAGACGAAGTGGATAAACTCCAGGCTTTCCATAATCTCTGCTGGGACAGAGAGCGCAAGACCCCCAACTTAATGTTTAAAATCTAACTGGTATTTTGAGTGAGTACACACATAGAGGTGAGACTATATCTTTAGCAAGTGTATATCAGCACAGTTCAAGTCACTGGAATTATACCAATTACACCAGCTCAGAATCAAGCCATATATCTTTAAATATTATCCCATTCTTGGTAAATACTTGGCAGAGTCCCTTTGCAAGTTTTAAAAGCATGTATCTATTGAAGCAAGCTATGTATATTAAAAACTGTTAATAAAAATGATCATCTTAAAATATGATATAACCGTGGTATACAGAAGACACCTCTTTTCCCAACCCTACCTGGGTTTTTCCCCCCAGCATGCTCTTCTGAGGGATGGCCCTTTAAATTTGACAGAGACAAGCAGCTGCAGCCCTAAAGTCACCATTTTGTAACTGTCTGGTGCTTGTTGCAGCTCTATCTTCTAGCTGGTAAGTGTTCATAAATGTTATGTTTCTCTGTAGTATTTTTTCCTTAGCAGTTGGTACATTCTCACATAAAAAAAGCTTTTTTTTCATTAAGCATTTCCCTTTGTTGTGTGGAACCAAATTAATAATTTTGTGCTGATGCGTAAGAAGTGAAACTGACAAGAAACAAAAACTAAGCACTCCAGTCTATTTTTGATTGTGCTAACTGAATGAAAAGCAAAATGTAAACAAGGTGAGAAGTGAATATGTTTTTTAAAATGTTACATGATCAAATTATAAGTACCAACATAGGGACCAAATATTTGATAATGGGCTCTTCAATTTAGCAGACAATGGTATAACAAGATCCAGTGACTGGAAGCTGAAGCTAGACAATCAGGCATCATTTTTAACAGTGAGGGTAATTAACAATTGGAACAATATACCAGGGATTGTGGTGGATTCTCCAGCACTGATATTTTTAAAATCAAGATTGGGTGTTTTACTAAAAGATTTGCTGTACTTGAAACTGGATTTAAAGCAACCAGAGCCAGGACTAGAACCCATATTATCTGGCTCTTAGTTTTATGCTTTAGCCACACAACTATTTTCCCAACCTTTTTTAAATAAGTATGAACCTTTTCTGATTGATGATTGAAATTATTTTAACCTGGTTAGGTAGGTGTGTATCCTTAACTGTCTGAGAGCTAAACCTTCTAATTGAAATCTCTTTTATTTTTACATAATAAAACACAAATAACTGTTCAAATGCTGAGCAATCATCAATATATGCAATAATTAGCCCTCAGAGAAATTCCTTTATGGGGAAGAGTCTCATATTGGGCCACATTTTCAGAAGGGCAGCCTCCTTTATTGCAGTTGTAATTTGCACACCTAAAATGTGCACCCCATTTACACTCAAATTGGACTGTGGATTGTTGAGCTTTGGCTGCAGTTCAGTTTTGGATGGAAATCTCATTTTTGCCCCTCTAACTGCCTGATTGCAGGTTAAAATCAGGCAGGTAGAGGCATTTGTACATGGGTTGCTTAAATTTTTTCCATCAAAACTGTTTTTTGATGAAAATGTTGTTTTCTGAATAAATTCAGTTTTTTGTGAACAGTGTTTGTTTTCTGGGGAAAACTTAGACGTTTTTATTTTATTGTCTAATTTTTCCACATTTTCTGACCTTTCCCATTTTCAACCAGTTCTAATTCGTACATACATTTGTAAGAATGACTCATTATTTGGTGAGTGCAAAATTGTCCCTACAAAAAGATAGGCCATGCCTCAGTCCTTTGATAGCGTACCCCATTATGACATTTTCATCTTTTATGTAGCACCATAGGTGTGCGTGGGGCTGGACAAATATGTTTGTGTATTTAACATATTACAAAATCCTGGCAAATGTTCCCATTCTGTCATATCAGTGCACAGTTGCCAGGTATAGTTCTTAAGGTCTGGAAAACATTTCCCCACATTAAGTACTGACTTGCAGCAGGCCTCAGGCTTATGCTTTGCTTGCAGGATCTAGTGATAATCTCTTGGCCCAAGTCCATAAAACCGATCAAATATCAGAATCCTTTCTGGGAGACTTATCTATTCTATCTCTTTGGCTACGGATAATTAATAGGCTTTGGCTTCCCACCTAATACTTGAATGAATTGAAAGGACAGCAGGAAATAGAGACGGGTAATACTAGACTCCCAAGTTCTTAGAAAGGGAAGTCCTCTTTTGCTTTGACACTCTTTCAGCTGCTTATCACTTCTTGATGCACAATTGGCCTTCGTCACTGGCATGGCTCCACTGACTTCCATGGGCTTACACCGGGGATGGATTTGGTCCAAGGCATCCACCTCTAAACGTCTACGGTTGTGGGGGTGGGCAAATCTTTTGGCATGCAATATGCTGAGTCATTACAAATTGGGTCTCTAGGATGCAGCTGTGCTAGGCTGCTGCTCTCTCTCACAGACACATCACACTGCTGACTCTTTGCTTGCCTGCTCGTTACAGTTCTATTTTATGTTCCCTTTTGGATCAAATCACTATTATTTCTGTTTTGCTTCCTGGCTCTGTCCCTGTTAACCCATGTCAGCAACAGGAGAAAATGGTGACTACATGCTCAGCTGCTGCACTGCGGAATACCTGCTGTGCAGATGGCTGTATGCTATAATTTCTACTGCCATGTGTTAGGGACTGCGCCAAACTGCATTTGGAGTGCATACATGCAGTCCCTGGGCAGACAGGATGGATAGGATTCAAAACTGGGACCGTATAACTATTTTTCTGACAAGTGGCTTTGGAATTGTGAGTGTTCACCTGATAGAACTAACATGAGCTAGAATGGCAGTCCAGTTTCACTTTCTCTGCCTTTGGGGTATCTTTGCTGTAATATGTTTTCCCTTTCTAAGTAAATCATTGCTACTGAAGATTCTCACGGCTAAAAAAGGGCCAGAACTGGAACGATTTACCCCAACTGCCCAAAACATGAGGGGTTCCGAGAAAATTGAATCCATAACCGAATCACCTTTGGATGATCTGGTTTAGTAAAACCAAAAGCCATCCAATGAGATTTGGAAAACCAAAACCATCCCATGTTTAACTAAATCTATTTTAAATGGAAATGGAATGACACAGCAGCCATTTACCCTCAAAAATGATGGAGGCTGGATAAAATGGGACCCAGCTTAAAATGGTTGGGTGCTTTAATTTAGTAAAATCAAAACTTAACTAAAAAAGAGGGCTTTGGTTTTGCAAACAATTCTGGTTAGATTTTGATTTTGTCCATTTGTGCTTTTGCAGCCTTTTCATGGTAATGCCTTTGCCACTGAACTGTGTTTCTCTCCAGCGCCAAAGCATGTGCTGCCATGCCCAGTCCTTTTCAAGGAGGGGTAGTTGTTTCACAGAGGCTGGCACACAAAACAGAACACAATCCTTGGCCCCAGGTTTCAGGGCCACCACTCCCAGGGGTCTCTGGCACTCCAGCTCCTGGCAGTGTCCCAGCCTAAGTCAGCTCTGCTCCCTTCCTGGAGCAGCAGCCACAGGGCTGCTCCCATGAATCCCTTACTCCAGGGACTCACCACAAGAGCTGGCACTACTCCAGCATGGCTTGCCTTCCTGAGAGCTCAGCCTGTCTCAGTGCTTCTTTGACTGCCTCATCAGCAGCCCTTTATAGACCCAGGTGCAGCCCAGCTGGATTGAGCTCCCCTGCTCTGGTCCAAGGGAGCTGGCCTCAGTCTCTCCACAGGGACCAGCTACTCTGTGATAACCTTACATAGGTGAGTGCATATTGTGTTTTTTTGTTTTGGTTTGATTTTTTGGTAACTTGTTTTTGATACAACATAGCAAGAAATCCCCTTTCCTCCTTCCCCAAAATGCCCAGTTCATTATCAGACCTATCACAAATACATAGGAGGCCACGCACTGTCTCCTGCCACCACACATGTGACTGTCACCTGACCTGAGACACATGTAAATAGTTGTTTGATACAGTGGGTCACATAGCAAACCAGGCAATTGTTCTTGTTTGCATTATGCTGTTTAAAAAGAATCTGTGCCTCTAGGGCAAAACCTAAGATATGTCAAGCTAAGTCAATTTGTGGGCGAGGCAAACGTAACAGTATCCTTTTAAGGATTTTGCACAGAATGTACCCGTGTCTACAGACTAGGATACATTTGATTTTTCAAAGGTAGATAATAGGAGTCAAATTCAAATGTGTATCTGAGTTCTATATTTCTAGAGGGAGTCTGAGTTGGTGTCTCTTACACCTTCCATGCCCTGTCCTATGAGTACATTACAACAATTTAATTTCCCTCAGACTTAGTTTTCATTTCCATTTCCTTAGATTCATTTAGACTCACACCCACTTACCAAAGTGTAATTTACCTCACCTTTTCCACATCACCTGAGGATCTGGCCAACCAAGTCAATTTAAGGGCATCCTTAAACCCATTTAAGGGAAT
Source organism: Lepidochelys kempii (assembly GCF_965140285.1). Taxonomy (NCBI): domain Eukaryota; kingdom Metazoa; phylum Chordata; order Testudines; family Cheloniidae; genus Lepidochelys; species Lepidochelys kempii. The sequence goes on along the minus strand of NC_136381.1, from coordinate 42,582,186 downwards.
TTAAGGAAGTTTGTGTTACTGGAACTCATATTGGAACTGGAAGGGTGGAAGGAGAGGAGTGAAGCAAAGAAAAGCAACTAACAGGAAGGGGTAAGTTAAAGTAGGCTGCCTCTTCTTTTGGCTCCTCAGCATTTAAATTGCACAAGTGTAGTCAGTCTTATTCATTGGTGAGTGAGTATAAGTAGGCCTAAGGGATCTTAGAGGCAATCTAAGTGTAAGGGAGTCCATCTCACATCACCTTTTACATCACCTCTGAATTTGGCCATAGGTAGTGAAAGTGAGCCAGCTAGCATATCAAAAGAAAAAGAAGGACTTAAGATTTTATAAATAAACACTTTTCATGTATAACCACTCATATAGTATAAAGCGGACTCATAAGTTATCTAACTGTTCTTGTTGATATAGTACACTAAAATTTGATGGTCTTTAAGTGTTTTACTCTTTGTTGGCATGATCTGAGCCAAATTCTCCTTTCGCTGACAATGGTGCAACGTCATTGTCCTCAATGGAGAGGAGATGTTGACCCTGGTTATATGTTTGGCAGATAAAGATTCTACAGCACATATAATGGCCCCCTGTCAAGTATAGTTCTGAAATCTCTTTAGTGTCTACATTTGTTTGTTCAAGTATGAATCTGAAAGTTGGTTGCTTACAGAGACTCAGAGTAGGAGCCGTGTTAGTCTGTATTCGCAAAAAGAAAAGGAGTACTTGTGGCACCTTAGAGCTGTAGCTCACGAAAGCTTATGCTCAAATAAATTGGTTAGTCTCACTGGGACTGTTTACCAGTGGCATTGTCTGAAGAGATTTTTTCAGCATCTGGATTGTCCTGCAAGGGCTTTTGTTGCTTCTTGTTTTGGATGTGACATGTTCTGTTTCAGACACTTCATGCTGCATTTATAGCATACACGTTGCATTTGTCTTGTCCAATACAGCATACCACTGTAGATTGCATCACAAAAGTGGCCTGCAAGGCAACATAGCCTAACACATTGTGAAATGATGATCTTGATAAAACAATATAATGTGACACACACACATATAATAAAATGCATTATTTTCAGGTTATGTGCCCAAATCTTTTTAATCCTGTCAAAAGTGAAGTTGGCGAATGGAGGCATTGGGCTGATAAGATAGCTATGTCTGGCTAGGTGTCTGGTGTCTGGCTCTGGCTAACACTGAAAGGTGCATTCAGTTTTAAGTTCATATTGCCAGGTGAAAATTAACTTCAGCAAGTGCTGACATAGGTCCTGAGCGTTCATTTGTATCCATGCTACTTGGACCCTTTCACCCATGTGGATCCAATTGCAGGCTTGTGGCCTCTGTGACTTTTCAGTGTATCTTTAACATTGTATTAGTATAGGATTTTGCATTTGTTTTGTAACATGAAGACAAGTTAAACCATCTTAAACTTGCCTGTGAAAGAAGAGTCTAAGAGCAGATTTAGTTAAAACAGATACAATCCTACATGCCACACAGAACAACTTCTCTCAGTTACTATTTTCATCTTAATACAGATAGTATGAAGTTAATAGTTTGCCCTGAACTATAACACAACTGAATGAGCAAAAGTTATATCGTTTTGTACCTTTAATGGAACTATAGATATGAGACATTACAGAGAGGGTACTGCTATTTATTTTCATGTCTCTTGCAAACAACGGGCTGTTTTGGCAATACCTACCATCAGAAATGAATTGTACAGAATCTATTTTGGGCAGGCGAGTTAAAAGGCAGAATACTGGAAAGTACAGGTAAGCAACATTATTTGAATTTGCAATTTTGAACATTCACAATTTGAAAAAGGAAAAGGAAACATTTTGCTGAAATTTTTGCATTTTTCCCTCTCTGCCTCATTTGACCACCAATAAAGCTGGTCAACATTTGAAAGTTTGGAGGGTGGGGAAGAAAAAAATTGGAAAAAAATTGCAAAATCCTTTATTTAATCAGCTCTTTTGAAAATGTCAAATGAAAAATGCCACATTTCTCAGACTAGACGTGAGGTTAAAATTATGCTAATAATTATATATCAAAAGCAACCTCTTGGCACTACAATAGCCATTTGAAGCTGGCTGGAAGTTTTCAAAATTCTGAATTACAATGAAATGGTTTTGTTGAAATTTTGATATAAAATCAGGGTGAAATTTTAATTAAAAATGTTTTTAAAAAGTTGATCCAATTTTTCAGTTGGATCCAGTTGGCACCCTTGTTGGCAAATTCACCAAAGAGGATAAGAACTAAATAGACATGGAATATGAACTACTTGTTTGCCTGTAGAAGTGTCTACGGCATGTCAGTTTTGAGGCACTTTGGTAGGGTGGTAATTTGCACTCCCATTACATATATTGTGCTAGTTCTCTGGATAAACAGCAGACTTCAGTTTCCAGAGTTGCTAATCTGGTACCTTTCATCAGCAGTAAATTCACATTAACTAGAAAGGAAATGTAGCTATTATGATTTAGTTAAAGGAATGTGCCAAGAACAAAAACAGCACAGCAACTGTTCTGTTCTCATGACAAAAGTTGTGAGGGCTAGGTTTCATAGGCTGCATATGGTAAAAATGGTAGCTTATATGGACTGTCACTGTCAGAGATCCGTAGATAAAATTTATGTAAATAGTGTGATTTATGTATATAATTTAAACAACTATTCCTCTCAAACACAAATTGCAGACAAGATTCCATATGTTTGAATTTGGAGAGTTTTTTATACAATCCTCTTCCATTGTTTTCCAAAGGCGAAGGGACACAAGACCCTATAAAGAGACATATCTCTCAGCATTAGCCAAATTAGGGAATACATGCTTTGAAATGAAGGGAAAGGTGATCTCTCAGGTAGCTTGCTCAGTCAACAGTTTTCAGGGTTCTCAGGACATCTGTATGTTGGGTAATGTCAATTTCCTTCTCCACAACACATTCTAAAATTGATTTATGTGGAGGAGGAAAGAGAAATAACCATTGATCGTGTTTGTATATGAATGTATGAGTCCTGTGACTTAATGATCTGATTTGTAAAGGGCTTTGGAAATTGCAAAATCTTCATTCTCTTATCTAGTCTTTAGTCTGATGATCTTGGTTACCAATGAGCAAGAAAAGGTGTATTCTTATTTGGTACATGAGAGGTCTGCTTCTTTGTTTGAAACAACAAGGAATAGTGCTGATGAGCTATCATTTTCTTTCTTTCTTTCTTTCTTTCTTTCTTTCTTTCTTTCTTTCTTTCTTTCTTTCTTTCTTTCTTTCTTTCTTTCTTTCTTTCTTTCTTTCTTTCTTTCTTTCTTTCTTTCTTTCTTTCTTTCTTTCTTTCTTTCTTTCTTTAATAACACCTCACTCTGATTTAGGGCTTAGTTTTCTTTCTTGTAGCTACTCACTTTCTTTTGTTCTCCTATTGTTTACAATATAGGAGGAGGAGCTACTATAAAATAGAAAATAGAAGACTGACATTCTGACTTTCTCCATGGTTTTAGCCTTCTCCTAATAGACTACATCATCTATCTTTTTTTTTTTTAAATTTAGGAGGAAGTATGCATTTGTGGTTAAGACTGACGTGGCACTGGAAGTCAGAAGATGTTTAGCCTTGATGTGCTTAAATTTTTCCATTTGCAAAGTGGGGCTTATAATACCTAACTCTGGATATGTCTACACTTCTACTTGAGGGTGTGATTTCTAGGTTAAGGAGAAATACTTCTGGTAGCTCTCATTCCACTAGCATGCTGAAAATAGAATGTAGCTGCCCTGAGTATGTGTCCTTCAGAGACTCTAGGCATGTACCCCGTGGGCCAGCTAGCCCCTCCTGCTGCTCGTACTGATGCAGCTACATTCTGTTTTTAGTTCAATGAGAGCTAGCCTGGGTAGTCTCCTCCAGCAGGGGACCATCCCTCTAGCTAGAAGTGTCCACGTCCCCTCAGTTTGGTTTGCAGCTCAGCTGACTAATGTTTGAGAAGCTTGGATGGAAAGTATTAAGACCAAAGGATATGATTTTAATAGGCTGCTCCATGTCAAAACGATTCTTTGGAAAAGCTTAAAGTGAATATTGTGTTCATCAAAGTGAAAAGAAGAACTTACAGCACTAGCTCAAGGTGGGCATTGTGTGGCAGTAAAAGCTTTTCTCCAGAGCTTTGCCCAGACTGTCAGTCTTGATCTGAAGCATCCCTGCTATCCCAGTCCTAGGCCTCTCTTGAGCTGAGACTGCCGGCTGTGTTGCACATATACAGTGGAGTGTTGTCATGAATGGGGTCTGGGAGGAGAACTCAAAAAGATAGTCACTAGGCACATAGATCCTGTATGAGCAGACAGAGAAATTGGCAGTCATACTAGATATGGTAAGAAGTCCTTTATTAAGCCCTAAAACAGGCTCAGGCAGTACAAGCATAGATTTCTTCACTTATACTTCACTGTGGCTCTACCTTATCCTGGGGGAGCCCCTGCAGTTCATTCTCCTTAAGTATTTGAGTTTTAGTCTCTTTTTTCAGAGACTGCCAAAAAGGGTAATAATGGTGCTGGCTATTTTTGTAGCTGAAAGCTTTTTACTAGGAAATGGACTCAGACATCCAACTAATTATATACAAATGACTTGACAGGCAGTGTATGTCTACACTGGAGCTGGGGGCATGATTTCCAGCTCACTTAGACATATTTGCAACAGCTTTCATTGTGCTAGCCCACAGTAATAGTGTAGCTGGGATAGCATGGATAGTGGCGAGCGGTGGCATGTACCTGAACCCCATAGGTATGGACTCGGCATGGCGAGCCCATGCCGTCACTCACCACAGTCCATACTACGGGGCTCCACTACTGGTTTTAATGTGCTAGCTCAATCAGAGCAGAAGTAAGTCTCTGTGAGTTAGGAATTGTATCCCTGGCTCCAAGAATAGACATACCCATAGGCCTTTGGACACTTTTGGCAACGTGCCCGCACTAGAAACCTGTATCTGAACAACCCCAAAGTTGGGAAGAATTTGTGTCTCTGAATCCACGCTTTGCAACTTGAGCCAATCTCTAGTCACTACTGACCTGACTCAGATTAATGCCAGTGACCTATTGTATTGTGAAGGGCTCTTTGTTCCCTTCCACTGTGCAGTGCAGAGGTGAGCAAAATCATGGAGATCCAAATAGGGTGGGGGATCCCATGCAAAGGAATGTCATCATCTCCTTCCACATAGCATCTCTCCCTCCATGTTAATGCAGCACCTCAGCTTCAGGTGACACTCCAATTAGAGGGAGATGAAATTGGGGAACTGCTGCTAAGTGTGTGTGCCAGGTTCTCCCTTTACCGATGGACTAATTCCAGGAACCAAAGGGGACAAAGGTAGTCACCGAGACCATGTTCTGTCCAGAAGCCAATGTGGCAAAATGGGGTCTTGAGAGAATACTAGGCTCTCTGTGTTCAGGTGGGGATTTATGGAGTCTGACATGGGGTTTCCCCAGGATCCCTGGGCAACAGCTCCTTTGACATTTTGCATCTCTGCCAGCCTCACTCTGAAGGAGGGATGATGCAGCAGAGATATGAACATCACTCAAGCTTATGAGTAAGTCCTTTCCTCCTGCCGGTTTCAAGTAGGAGTTGATCATGTTGACTCCAAACCCTTTCTAAGAGCTTTAATGGCTAAAGCTGAATTTGCAACCTGAGCAGCCTAACGTATTGTAATACAAATATAACTCTAATGGAGTTTAGCTGTTGAACACTTTTATAACATATACAGTAGTATCAAAAAAACTGCTTCTTTGTAACAATGTTCTTGGATGAGAACTGCTGTACGGCTGTTTTCCATCACAAGGGTTTACATAAAGATGTTTTTTAACTTTTCCATTACTTCTCTATTTTGGGTACAGAAACTGATGCAGTTATTGGCCCTGATCCTCAGCTGTGGCTGGGGAGCTCACAGTGCAACTCAAGAGGGAAGTGAAAAGGTGGCTTTAAGTCACCTTTTGGACTGGTTGATCCTGGGCTGGCATTGCTGTCTTAGTGTAAGTTAGAGTTAGTGCTTCTCCAAAGTGCGTCATCTATCAACATCCCCAAGGGAGCAGATGTAGTAGGAGCAGATCTGTCAACATCCCCAAGGGGGCATATCCTCAAGGGGATTGCTAGGATGCAGGGAAGCCACGACCAGGACCCCCTACCCTGGCAGCCAGGAGAGGAAATAGTGCCAAAGCTCTAATGCTGGCTCTTTGCATGTTTGGCTAAGCTGGGTTTAAGTCTGTTGTGTACCATGTAGTACAAAGCAATTGCAGCACATTGAAGGATCAGGGTGTTTGTTTAGATTAATCAATCTGTTCCGGACTATTTAAAGCTAGAAAAAAAATGATCCTCACTCTGTGATAAATATTTGTAACAGCTGAAAAACAGAAAATGACCAATGCAAAAATAGTTCAGTGAAAGCGAGCTAGAAAGCCTTTTAAGTAAATGAATATTCACCAAATGTACTCTATGTAAAGCAAGTAAATTAACTTAACTGGTAGAATTTAGCAACAGTATTTCCCAGCTTTCAGTTGGTGTATCTGTGCTCAAACTCAGGAAAAAAAATGTTCTCATCAGGTATGTGCATGTATCCTTATTCTCTGTGGTACCGCTCATTCTCGTTTTGAGGCATTTGCATACAAAATGTGAGTGGTCAGACTGAAAAGCTTCCAAGTCTGACACACTCCAATTCTTTCTCTGTATTTGTCAGTCCACTCTCTCCCTTCTTTTGCCCTTTGATGCTCCCATTCACTTTCCCCCATACGTTTTCTAAGTAGATAATGAAAAGGAATTTAGGTAGCTTAGACAATATCAATACATGATTTATGAAGAAAACTGAAAAGAAAATGTTTGACAGGAAAATATTTCCATTCAAAACAATACAGTGAAAAGCGTTTAATAATGACATAGAATCATAGAATATCAGGGTTGGAAGGGACCCCAGAAGGTCATCTAGTCCAACCCCCTGCTCGAAGCAGGACCAATTCCCAGTTAAATCATCCCAGCCAGGGCTTTGTCAAGCCTGACCTTAAAAACCTCTAAGGAAGGAGATTCTACCACCTCCCTAGGTAACGCATTCCAGTGTTTCACCACCCTCTTAGTGAAAAAGTTTTTCCTAATATCCAATCTAAACCTCCCCCACTGCAACTTGAGACCATTACTCCTCGTTCTGTCATCTGCTACCATTGAAAACAGTCTAGAGCCATCCTCTTTGGAACCCCCTTTCAGGTAGTTGAAAGCAGCTATCAAATCCCCCCTCATTCTTCTCTTCTGCAGGCTAAACAATCCCAGCTCCCTCAGCCTCTCCTCATAACTCATGTGTTCCAGTCCCCTAATCATTTTTGTTGCCCTTCGCTGGACTCTCTCCAATTTATCCACATCCTTCTTGAAGTGTGGGGCCCAAAACTGGACACAGTACTCCAGATGAGGCCTCACCAATGTCGAATAGAGGGGAACGATCACGTCCCTCGATCTGCTCGCTATGCCCCTACTTATACATCCCAAAATGCCATTGGCCTTCTTGGCAACAAGGGCACACTGCTGACTCATATCCAGCTTCTCGTCCACTGTCACCCCTAGGTCCTTTTCCGCAGAACTGCTGCCTAGCCATTCGGTCCCTAGTCTGTAGCTGTGCATTGGGTTCTTCCGTCCTACGTGCAGGACCCTGCACTTATCCTTATTGAACCTCATCAGATTTCTTTTGGCCCAATCCTCCAATTTGTCTAGGTCCCTCTGTATCCTATCCCTGCCCTCCAGCGTATCTACCACTCCTCCCAGTTTAGTATCATCCGCAAATTTGCTGAGAGTGCAATCCACACCATCCTCCAGATCATTTATGAAGATATTGAACAAAACCGGCCCCAGGACCGACCCTTGGGGCACTCCACTTGATACCGGCTGCCAACTAGACATGGAGCAATTGATCTCTACCCGTTGAGCCTGACAATCTAGCCAGCTTTCTACCCACCTTGTAGTGCATTCATCCAGCCCATACTTCCTTAACTTGCTGACAAGAATACTGTGGGAGACCGTGTCAAAAGCTTTGCTAAAGTCAAGAAACAATACATCCACTGCTTTCCCTTCATCCACAGAACCAGTAATCTCATCATAGAAGGCGATTAGATTAGTCAGGCATGACCTTCCCTTGGTGAATCCATGCTGGCTGTTCCTGATCACTTTCCTCTCATGCAAGTGCTTCAGGATTGATTCTTTGAGGACCTGCTCCATGATTTTTCCAGGGACTGAGGTGAGGCTGACTGGCCTGTAGTTCCCAGGATCCTTCTTCTTCCCTTTTTTAAAGATGCGCGATCCCTTTAGAAAACACTGAATATTGCTAAGGTTCAGTGGGTTTGATAGCGTGCAAAGCTGATTGTGGGCCTATGCTCTTTGTTGGCTAAGTCCTGTTTATTGCAATGGAAACCCCTCATATATAATAGTGTGTAACAAAGACCAGCTTACGTTGGCTTTTATATAATTATTTTTGGAATGACTATTACCCCTTTGATAAGAGATTGAAAAGGAAAAGAGGCATTCTGCCACATTTTTAAGTTTGTGCATGTCTCTGGTATTCAGTAGAGATGACAACACTTGCATTCAAGTGGAGGATTATAGTTCAGATGGAAAAAAATACTATGCATTTTCCTTGAAGAACCTGAAGAGGGGTGGGTCAGTATTTATTTATTGAGTGTAATGTGGCAGTGTGGGTAGTGATCCTGTATACACAAAATATACATTACTTGAATTGGACTTTCAGCAAGAGTATTTAATGGTGCATGCACCTGAGAAGAAGTCAGGTATATGCCAATCTAGCTCATTCATCTCAAACTTTGGCTGTGATGCCATAATTTTTCAGAAGCTAAGGAGGAACTGGGTGAGTACCTGAATGAGACCCCTCAGAGGAGCACTTGCAGTGGTCACCATGAGAGTCAACATTTACCCACTGTTTACTTCAAAAAGTGTTATCTCCCTCTATTTAGAATAAGGAATAACTGCTGCTTATATACCACTGTATGTTGACTTCATAATGATGACTGCTGTAGAGACTACAGGAAGTGATGTTGGTAGGTGATACTTGTCTTCCGTGTCAGTCCCACAGGATGGTATCAGAGATATGGAACACCAAATTCTGCTGCTTGTTATGAGTGTAAATCTGGAGTAGTTCTACTCAGAGACAAGAATTGGCAATGGATTTATGCAGGATTTATGCTTTGTGTAAAGTGAGAGGAGAATTTAGCTCAAAGTTCACTTGGATGAGATGTAAAGCAGAACACAGTGCTGCCTTTTGGATAAAACATTTTCCTACCTGACCACTTGTCACCATAAAGATCCCATGGCAGTTTCCCTACCACTGGGGATGTTAAATATGATATCCTGGCCAAACTCAGTGTTGGTAATTACATGCTGCCTACTTAAGTCCCTCCTGCAGTCTCAGCTGGATTCTATCCTTATTTTACTACCCTAAGCTGTTGTATAGTGTTGCTGTATGCTTTTGAATATGTGTCATTTTCCATCCCAGAGGTGACAATGAATTCTTATTATATCACCTCTCTGAAAGATTAATTCATTACATGTTTGTAGAGTGCTTAGAGATCCTTGGATGAAAGTTCCGACAGAACTGCAAATGTTTATTATTACTCTCTTGTTGTAATCTTGAAGTGCACTGCTATATCTGCTATTTGATCATGCGATTCTGAATCCATAGGCTTTCCTTGCATGAGTAACTTTGCTTTTTGTAACATCTCTAACTAATCACAGTCACAGCATGACAGGTCCAAATTGGACAGATGTTTCTTTAAAATAAAATGTCCAAAGGCAAAAGTGTTAGGATTGCCAATGAAAAAACAAAGACATCTGTACTTTTAAACTAAATTTGGAAGTTTTTTTTTCCTTTCCCCATGTTTCTGCATCTTTGTAATTTTAGGCCTCTTTTGAGTCAGTCTGTTTTACTAAATTGTGGAGCCTGTTGTCTGGTGATCTCAAAACCTGTAAATGAAAGCTGCTAATTCAGTAGTGTTCTGTGTATTTTACTATGCTTTTCAGATAGGCCTTTCTTTATTTTTCTTATAGTAATGATGTTTCATGTACTGCTGGTCTGCATTCTGGTGCATGCACAATTCATAGATTTATGGATTCCAGGGCCAGAAGGGACCACTGTGATCATCTTGTTTGACCTCCTGTATAATATAGACCATAGAATTTCCCTAAAATAATTCCAAGAGCATATCTTTTGAAAAAACATCCAATTTTGATTTTAAAATTGTGACCGATGGAAAATCCACCATGACCCTTGGTGAATTGCTCTGATGCTTAATTACTCTCATTGTTAAAAAATTACATCTTATTTCCAATCTGAATTTGTCTAGCTTCAACACCCAGACATTGGATCATGTTATACCTTTTTCTGCTAGAGTGAAGAGCCCATTATTAAATATTTGTTCTTCATTTTGATATTTAGATATTCAGGTCTTTGCAGATATTCAGGTCTTCTTTGTTCTTGTTTTTCTGAGTTGTGGGGACGGTAGAAGGTTGATTGGTATTGTGACTGTCATTCTTGTTATAACGGAAAGGTCCACACACGACACCAAAGTAGATCTATGTTGTGCTTTAATTTCCTTTTATGTACATTGGGACAGATTCTGAGATTGAAATTAATGGCAGATGTAGGTGCTTTATAAATGTGGTATAAATGCCTTGATAGATAGAGAGGAGGGATATAGCCCACCCTGTATGGTCTTGACTTATCTAGGCTCCAGTCTTGGTACTGAAAGTTGACCGCCTTTCACTTCCATTGACATCAGAGGAGTTGAGAGCAGACAGCCTCACACAGGGTGTTCAGTACTTTGCAGGGTCAGACCCAATGGTGAGGAATTAAAAAGAATTGACAGTTCTACTGAAATACGTATAACAATAAAACCAGAAAAGTTTCTCTGTATCTCAGACTTGCAGAGCAGACAGAGATTCTTCAATATTTCTTATCCTTTCTAAAAAGAATAACTCAGACTACAGATCCAATCTCCAGATTTTCCCCAAAATAAGAAAACAGGGAACTATTTTTTAAGTTATATTTTAGTATTTTTCCTTGTGTCATAGATTTTAAGCAACCAATATTTTACTTTCATGTTAACATGATGCAACGTGCGTTATCTGACTTCAGATGCAAATACTCTGACCACATGCAGACAAAGCAATGGTTTCCCTAGCAACAGGAGCCATGTGAAAGCTCTTAGAAAAGCTTTTCCCTTTCACTTAGATTTTCTTTCAGTTTAGCAGTTCTCACCTCTGCTTGCATGAAGACTCAAGCACCTAGTGTCTGGTGTGAACTGATCAGGTGAACTGAAGTGAGAGGAATAGGAGAGATGTCTGTGCCACTTGTGGTATGTAAACACCCTAAATGTGTGGCTTTCTGAATTAGTTGAGAACTGTTCAGCACATCTCTTACGACACATGTTTTATATTTTAAATTGTTATCTCACACACAAACAGGTATATATGACTTTATGCATAAAACCAAAAATCTAATAGAATTCCATTTCCTTCTGAATGTTTTGTAGAAACTATCTAAATTTATGCAATATGCAATTATATATAATGGGTATTTAAAATATCATGGTATGGTATTTTTAAAAATAGTTTTTACACTAAAACTTCAGTTAATTGCTGTTTAGTGATTAAGATTATAAATACTCCTGTTTCTTATAAATATATATATTGAAAGGATTCTACATCAAAACATTTTGGAAATTCTATAAATCTCTGAGAACGAAAGCAACGATAACATGCTGCATACAACATTCTTTTAATTGTGGTTTGAAAGTTTAACTAGCCTTAGAGTTTTTTTAATAAAGTCTTTTAAATATTCATTTGTTGACATAAAAGATTGTTCTCAGGGGCATATTTAAAACTAAATTGTTAATAGTTTTGGAAAAGTTAGTATTACCAAACGATTTTATAGCTCATGTGGGGTTTTGTGTAAGATAACAGTAGTAAATATATTGCTATCTTTTGAATGAAGATTTAGCATTGTATTTGTTTGTAGCTAGAACCAGTCTAAAACGATAACTGTAATTAAGGAAAAGGAGGACTTGTGACACCTTAGAGACTAACAAATTTATTTGAGCATAAGCGTTCATGAGGTACAGCTCACTTCATCGGATGCGTTCAGTGGAAAATACAGTGGGGAGACTTTATATACACAGAGAATATGAAACAGTGGGTGTTACCTGATCACTCTCATTGCAGTGTGTATGGTAAGGTGAGCTATTACTAGCAGGAGAGCGGGGTGGGAGGGGGGAACTTTTTGTAGTGATAATCAAGGTGGGCCATTTCCAGCAGTTGACAAGAATGTGTAAGGAACAGTGGGGGAGGAGGGGAAAGAAACAAGGGGAAATAGTTTTACTTTGTGTAATGACCCATCCACTCCCAGTCTCTATTCAAGCCTAAGTTAATTGTATCCAGTTTGCAAATTAATTCCAATTCAGCAGTCTCTCGTTGGAGTCTGTTTTTGAAGTGTTTTTGTTGAAGAATTGCCACTTTTAGGTCTGTAATCGAGTAATCAGAGAGATTGAAGTGTTCTCCAACTGGTTTTTGAATGTTATAATTCTTGATGTCTGATTTGTGTCCATTGATTCTTTTACGTAATTTGTTAGTCTCTAAGGTGCCACAAGTACTCCTTTTCTTTTTGCAGATACAGACTAACACGGCTGCTACTCTGAAACCTATGATTAAGGAAGTCCCACAAAACACCTTAATGCAGCCACCAACCTTTTTAAAGGAATTGCTCTCATCAGCCTCAGCAAGGCAACAATCAATTAAAAAATGTCTTCAGTAAGAGCTGTCTTGACTGAAAGACCAGTGCTCCTGTCCCAGGGAGGCTGAAGCATGATCCAATCCCTGTAACAAATAAAATCTGAATAAAAGGACCCAGATTGTACCCGGAAATAATAAATATCTATCCTTCCAACGAGGTTAGAAAAAAATGGAGACCTTTGTTCTCGGATTGAGCTGTCTCCACATACATTACTTAAAATCGTGCTATATCCTGGGAGATCAAAGATGACTCTTTGGGTTTCAGAGTAACAGCCGTGTTAGTCTGTATTCGCAAAAAGAAAAGGAGTACTTGTGGCACCTTAGAGACTAACCAATTTATTTGAGCATGAGCTTTCGTGAGCTACAGCTCACTTCATCGGATGCATACCACGGGTATGCATCCGATGAAGTGAGCTGTAGCTCACGAAAGCTCATGCTCAAATAAATTGGTTAGTCTCTAAGGTGCCACAAGTACTCCTTTTCTCTTTGGGTTTGAGTCTCCGCACACATGCACAAGTTCCACCCCGGTGTAACTGCATTGACATCAGTGAAGTCACTCCTTATTTACACTGATGTAATGGAAACCAGAATCAGTATGGAAGTGTCAAGTGACATTGTAGATGCTACTCATTTTAATTTGCTACTCTTCGCTTTTCCTAAATCCTGCAACACACAGCTAGGGGATAAATTAGAGGAGGAGGTGGAGAAGAAGACAACAACAAAGAAGAAACCCGGATAAACTACTGACAAATATTCCACCTTATTTACCCTTTGATATTCATTTATTTACATAACAGTGGGGCCTTTTACACTCTTAACTGACAGTCACTGACTTGGCTTCAGTTTTTCCAAATGGCATTTATGTTTACTGCAGAGTTAAAAACTGCAACTCCCATGATTGTTAACTGATAAAAATCCATCCTTTATAAACAAAGATTGAGCCCATGTTTGGCTGTCCGATCTTCCCCAAAGTTTGGGGGAGGGTTCAGTCCTAAGGTTTCAGTTTGGATAAGTATATACTGTGGATAGAGACTTATCTATGAACTTCAGATCTGAACCTAGATCCAAACTTCTGCAAAATCTGGATGTTCAGATCAGAAGTTTTGGTTCAGGCCCCACTACCTAAAGATTTTTACAGTGCACTATCACAAAAATGACAACACATCCCCTCAAAGTAAAAAGAATTAAACTATTTCATATAATATACACATTATATACAAAATATACATGCTTACTTCATTGATTACATTATTTTCCATTGCTTTGTTTCCCGTGATACTTTTTTGTTCTAGGTTTTTAAAAAGAGTTAAATGATAGTTTGTTTACTTGAGGCCAATAGAAGAGCTCTTTCAAGACAAAAAGCATATTTTGTATTTATGAAGAAGCTTTCAAAATATGATGGCCAAAATATTTGAAATATGTGTCCCTGAGGAGATGTCATTCTCAAGGGAAACATGCTTCTAATATGAAGTATTCCCATTAGAAATCTTACATCTGTATTCTTAACCCCAAGAGGTTATCAAACGATAATAGTTAATTGTAAAATGGAATGACATCTAATGGAGTAAAAAGAAAAGGAGTACTTGTGGCACCTTAGAGACTAACCAATTTATTTGAGCATAAGCTTTCGTGAGCTACAGCTCACTTCATCAGATGCATATCGTGGAAACTGCAGCAGACTTTATATATACACAGAGAATATGAAACAATACCTCCTCCCACCCCACTGTCCTGCTGGTAATAGCTTATCTAAAGTGATCATCAGGTGGGCCATTTCCAGCACAAATCCAGGTTTTCTCACCCTCCACCCCCCCACACAAATTCACTCTCCTGCTGGTGATAGCCCATCCAAAGTGACAACTCTTTACACAATGTGCATGACAATCAAGTTGGGCTATTTCCTGCACAAATCCAGGTTTTCTCACATTGGCAGGCATGTTGGCCAGTCATTCTGGGTCATTGCACAAATATTTATAGAGGAAGCAAAGGCTTGATTTTGCCTTAACAATCAGACATTTTACATGAATATGCAAAAAGTGAATAACCTTTAGGATTAGGATTCACATGTAATCAAAGACTTATTGACAGAATCTTACCATGGTGACAGACAGCTTGTACATATGCCACAGAGCTGGCATGTCTAGTGGTTAGAGCAGAGGTCTTCATCAGAAGGCCTACATTTTATAGCTACATTTCCTAGCTCTGCCCCTGATTCTGAGTTATCAGACTGTGGGCAAATCACTTAATGTCTCTGTCCCTTAGTTTCTCCATCTATAATATAGGGATAATAATACTTACCCACTTTTGCAAAGAGCAGGGGAGGGTTCAATGATGGTGGCTGTTGTAAGAAACAAGCAGGCCTATGGGGATATCCATGTCTATACAGACCCTTAGCTCAGAGGATGGGCTGAAGTTCTCTATTTTGATGGTGATAGAGAACAAGGTATGGACATGAGTCTCTTCAGCAACTCCCAACCTCAGGACCCTTTTGTTGTTCAGGAGCAACAAGAAGAGACCACCTCCCCTGTAAGAGCCATAGGGGCACACTCCCCTGTGTGCTGATGCTGTGTCATCAGCAGAGGCATAATTTCTTTCTTCTACAGGAGGCAAGCAGTAAGCTGCTGTGCTCTCTCCCACCCCCATTGCCCTGGAGCAAGGGAAGGAATTGTGACTCAAAGGTGTGTGTGCGTGTGTGAGCCACTCAGAATTCTTGCCAAGTGGTACCCATCACCCCTCATTTTGGGCTGTGCCTATGTCAAGTTTCATCCCCCACTCTGAACTCTAGGGTACAGATATGGGGACTTGCATGAAAACCACCTAAGCTTACTTTTACCAGCTTAAGTTAAAACTTCCCCAAGGTACAAATTAATTTTATCCTTTGTCCTTGGAATATCCACTGCCACCACCAATCTATAACTGGGTTTACTGGGAAACGTAGTTTGGACACGTCTTACCCCCCCAAATTCTCCCAACCCTTGCACCCCACTTCCTGGGAAAGGTTTGGTAAAAATCCTCACCAATTTGCATAGGTGACCACAGACCCAAACCCTTGGATCTGAGAACAATGAAAAAGCATTCAGTTTTCTCACAAGAAGACTTTTAATAGAAATAGAAGTAGATAGAAGTAAAGGAATCACCCCTATAAAATCAGGATGGTAGATACCTTACAGGTTAATTAGATTCAAAACATAGAGAATCCCTCTAGGCAAAACCTTAAGTTACAAAAAAGACACACAGACAGAAATAGTCATTCTATTCAGCACAATTCTTTTCTCAACCATTTAAAGAAATCATAATCTAACACATACCTAGCTAGATTACATACTAAAGTTCTAAGACTCCATTCCTGGTCTATCCCCAGCAAAAGCAACATATAGACAGACACAGAGACCCTTTGTTTCTCTCCCTCCTCCCAGCTTTTGAAAGTATCTTGTCTCCTCATTGGTCATTTTGGTCAGGTGCTAGCGGGTTACCTTTAGCTTCTTAACCCTTTACAGGTGAGAGGATTTTTCCTCTGGCCAGGAGGGATTTTAAACGGGTTTACCCTTCCCTTTATATTTCTGACAGCCTACAATCACAATCCAGTCCTATTTGTCTCTTTCCGAGGGCTGGATTCGGCCCCCTTACTCAAGTTGAATGGCACTTCCTGTGTGATTTCAGTAGTACAATTAATTATGTAGAGCCAAATTCTGCCCTTATTTACTTCCCATGCAGCTACGTGGGTCAAAGGAGTTGTGAGTAAGGGCAGAAGTCGGCCTTAAATGTTGATTTCCTTGACAAGACAGACAAGCAGAAATCTAGCTTGCCAGTGGCACTGTCTTCAAACAAGCTAAATGTAAGAGCATCATGCAATATAGTACAGCTATGCTGAAAAAATGCAAACCTCTAAAGAGAATAACAGCAGTCAAAAGCAAAGGCTTCAAATGTTTTGGTTCGTGGCTTGTTTAGTCAGAAACACATTCCCTTATGGCCAACGCTCCACATATTTGATAGCAAGCTGGTCCAGTCCTTGGGTTCTGTGGCACTCTTGTGTGGCAGGTTGGAGAGTCTTAGAGTAATCTTTTTACGGCCACTGGCTGCTAAGCCCTTTATTTCCATATACCAAATCACACTTAAGTATTTTAACTACTAGTTTCTCACCTACATCATCTCAGTAGCCTCTGGCAGAATCCCCACTTTGGTGATGAGCAAATCTTACTTGGGTGCAGTAAACAACAGTATGTTTTGCTCAATATGATGCAGAAAGATCCTACCTCGCGTTAAGCAACTATTCTCAGCACCTCCAAGAGCATCTTGCAGGACAAAGCCTTATCTGAAGTCAAAGGCAAAGCAGGCTAGAGAGGAGAATTTATAAAACATGCTACTACTTATCAAAGGGAAATAAATGCATCCACAAAAACCCAAATTCTTATCTTAGAAAGTCTTACAGTTTTCCATGCTCATCTGTATTTTGGGCTTGTGTTCCTAACCATCAGCCAATGGCACAAAGTTTGCAAGATGTGTTTAGCCGTAGAATCTGATCAAAGTCAGCACTGAATACTGTAAGTGTAATAAATGTATACTGTATTATTTTAAAGCATGTACTCTACCGAGACTACTATTTGCATAACAATAATAATTATTTTGCTGCAGATATGCATTCTACGAAATCTGCATCTTTGTTTTATAAGTCTGCTAACACAGTACTCTTCAATACTTTGTGTGGTAATCTCTTTAGTTTACACAGTGATCTCAGTAACAGCATCTCCCGTAACAAAGACAATACCATGTCTCATACATGTGACCCATACATACAATGGGTCACATGTTATCTTGCATCATGCAAAATGGAGAGTAGCAAAATGCTCCTAAGAAACCACCCTGCTAGAAAAGGGGGTGGGGAGAGCAACTTTCTTACATTTCCCCACCATCTCCA
Source organism: Lepidochelys kempii (assembly GCF_965140285.1). NCBI lineage: Eukaryota > Metazoa > Chordata > Testudines > Cheloniidae > Lepidochelys > Lepidochelys kempii. The sequence continues at coordinate 42,564,515 of NC_136381.1, read as the reverse complement.
ACATAAAGACCCAGGAAGTCTCTTTTATGGAGTCTCTAGTCTCCCAGGGTCCATCTACACAGCAATAAAATAGAATCAAGTCCAAGAGCCTGGATCAGCTGACTTAGGCTCATGGGCCTGGGGTTGTGGGGCTAAAAAGAGCAATATAGACTTCAGACGTGGGTTCCAAAGCCCTCCCCTCCTCACAGGGTTTCAGAGCCCAGGCTGCAACCTGTGCCTGAACGTCTACATTGCTATTTTTAGCCATGTAGCCCAAGCCCCATGAGCCTGAGTCAGCTGACCTGGGCTCTGAGACTCAGTGCCATGGGTCTTTTATTCTGTGTAGACGTACACCCTTAGAGCACTTGGGGGAAGGGAGGCACAACCAACATAGGAAGGGGAAGAGCTGGGGAACAGCAACACTTGGGTCTGGGCAGCTTTTCAAGTAGAAATCTGCACAGAGGTTACTGTTGGGCAGGCAAGCAGTAACACTGCTCCATGGCTGCACCCCTGTAAACCACACTCCAGGAGATTTTGGTGCAGCTGCAGGTTGAATTGTGCCTCCACAGAAAGCCATGCTGTATCGTAGGAGAGGAAGAAAACAGTTCAGTATAGAAGTCATGCTCATCCTTATAGGTTCTCCTGCACTCTTTTGATACCCTAAAATAGGTCAGATCTAACGAGATATGTAGGTTTAGGGGAACAACCTCAGTGCCTGTCCTGTAATACTTGTTGGCACTTTCCCTTGAATTCTATCAATATCCCTTAAGTCCCACAAGATAAATTTAAACCAATCCCCAGCCTAATATAGTCTTGTATATCAAATTCTATTCTGAGACTGTTCACAAGTCCATTTAAAAAAAAGTAATCCTGATGTAATCCACTGATCAATGTGTGTTACTGTGTCCTAGAAGAGGTGAATCTGTTAGTTTCCCAACTTCAGAGAGTGTCTTTTTTAGCTCAACCTGTACAGCCATATGATTTTAGTTCTGGAGGGGTCCCTACTTCATTCCCTGGTTTCAGCCATGATGGTAGCCATCATATAAGTGGGACCTCATCCAGGATTCAAACTGCTATAGGCTTGGGATGAGCTTCCTCTGTCACGAAGAATTAAGTAACCCATTGGTCAGTGTGTGGTGTGTGTCCCCCTCAGTGCTTGATCCAAAGAGGATGTGGGGCACCTAGTGACTTAAGAGGCTGGGTCTTTAACTCAAGTTGTAGAGTCTCATGCTTTCAGCTCAGGCTATTTTTGTTCAATCCCCAGTGTTGATCAAGATGGCAGCTGCCACATAAGCATCCTTTCCGGTAAGTAGTTTAGTATATATAAAGTAGGGTGTAAAAACAGGGAAGACAGCTAAGGAGTGGGTATCTGAGAAAATGCCTTTTATCAGAAAGCAAGAATAAACATTCAAAATCCCAGATAAGAGAGAAATAGTTTATTCTTCCTCACTTCTGATTTCTGATTATTTTGAGCACCTAAGATTTTACTTGTATCTTTTGTTATAAGATGTTTTGTTAAACATCTATTAATATTCTGTGACCCAATGAAGGAAATGACAGTATTCGAACTATCTTTCCTAATTGTCATGGTTCACATTCCAGGAAGCATTACCCTAGGGTATATTATGGTACCAAGCTCACTAACAATACACTCCTTTTGTTTTTCTGTATATATAAAGATATTAGAACAACCAACAACCCAGCTAAGATGTGATTTAACCAGTGTCAGGTTTCCCGGGGCGGAATATGTTTTCCATGATTACATTTGTTATTGACATTTATAGACATTAGTAATTTATAGACATTAGTAATTTATGAGGGAGAAATTGTAAAATGCTTTTCTGAAATGCACAAACCCTGGTAAAGAACTATATATTGGCCACAATATCCAAGCACCCATTAAAGGCAGAATTTCAGCCGTAATCATCTGAGTTTCCTATCTTGTTGATTTAAGAGATATTCAAGAAAATTTGCATGGCTAAACCTCGTATGTCACTCTTGAATCTGGATTAGGTTTATGTTAGTATTCTGGCAGAAAGCTGGGTCAGAGCGAAAGTTTGGATTCAGATTTCACAAAGCTGATATTTCACACGTTAGTTTTTCTCATGAATTTTCTGCCTCAAACGACTGAAATCATACAAATCAGCTGATTTCACAAGATTTCTGCCATCTTAAATAGTATGCTTTCATGTCCTCCCTCTGTGGTGTCCTGTGACTTTGTAAACCATCTCAAGACTTTTACAAAACCTCTTGGACATTACACCCATAAACATTATTTACTAAAATCTCCTTATTTATTTAGAGCCAGACTCTGCCACTCATGTGGAGTAGTAGGCCCATTGAAATCAATATTCACATGTACAGGATGAAATTTTGATAGGTACAAACTGAGGAAAAGAAACTACCTTTTTTTAACTGAAATCAATGGGGCTACTCACAAAGTAAGGTACTATTCAAAGAGAATAATCATGGCATAATTGGGCACCCTTCATTATTATTTTTATTATTTATATTATGCCAGAATTGCTGCTAGGGAGCTCACCGAACAGATAGTCATTAATAGTTGCTGATCTGAAGAGCTTACTATATAGAACTTGGGCATGACACAACCACTGAGGAAGAGAACAAAGGGCTGGGAAGGGGAGGTGAGCTTGGGCAGAGTTAAATAAGATCACCTGGAATGACTCAAGCCATGTACTTTGGCAAAATTAGTTCACTTCTTGTAGGCTTTGCAGCAAGAACTGTCTTTAAGAAGGAATCTGAATGAGGCAAGGGTGGTGTCTGGATAAACAGATTTTTGAAGAGCTAATAAAAAGGGGTGGATACCATCTGCTAGAAATCCCAGCAGCATAGCACAGCACTACATGCCCAAATAGTAAGCATATGTTAGTAAAAGGAGGCAGATTCTTTTGCCCAATTTGTATGTACCAAAAGCCTACCCCTGCACATATGAGTACCTCTATATCTCTATCATCTGAGAAGCTGTCTCCCAAGCCAAGTCAGTGCTTGGAAAATATCTACAGAAGATCAAGAAGGACACACTAATATACAGAATATATGTTTGATGTCAGAGCTGTAAGTGTATGAAATTATATTGCAATATAGCACAGCATAAGGATATTGGTGAAATAAGATTTTCATTGCCTCACATATGGTTGATGCATAAAGTAGGTAAAATTATTTCAGTCCAACTCCCATTGAAATCAATGGAAAAACTTTTTACATCAATGGGGTTTGGATCAGGTCTTTAGTAGCCTTGTTCTTTTATCAGATGTTACTGTTAAACAGGGAAAGAATAGCTTGTCCTGTTTGTTTGTTTGTTTATTCCTTCCCTACTCTTACCCGCTCTTGTCATAAATATAAAGGGAAGGGTAAACACCTTTAAAATCCCTCCTGGCCAGAGGAAAAACCCTTTCACCTGTAAAGGGTTAAGAAGCTAGGATAACCTCGCTAGCACCTGACCAAAATGACCAATGAGGAGACAAGATACTTTCAAAAGCTGGAGTGGAGGAGAAACAAAGGCTCGCTCTGTCTGGGTGATGCTTTTGCCAGGGACAGAACAGGACTGGAGTCTTAGAACTTAGTAAGTAATCTAGCTAGAAATGCGTTAGATTCTGATTTCTTTAAATGGCTGAGAAAATAAGCTGTACTGAATGGGATGTAGATTCCTGTTTTTGTGTCTTTTTGTAACTTAAGGTTTTGCCTAGAGGGATTCTCTATGTTTTGAATCTGATTACCCTGTAAGGTATTTACCATCCTGATTTTACAGACGTGATTCTTTTTACTTTTTCTTCTATTAAAATTCTTCTTTTAAGAATCGGAATGCTTTTTCATTGTTCTTAAGATCCAAGGGTTTGGGTCTGTGTTCACCTATGCAAATTGATGAGGATTTTTATCAAACCTTCCCCAGGAAAGGGGGTGTAAGGTTTAGGAGGATTTTGGGGGAAAAGACGTTTCCAAATGGGCTCTTTCGCAGTTATATACCTGTTAGACATTTGGTGGTGGCAGCGATAAAGTCCAAGGGCAAAAGGTAAAATAGTCTGTACCTTGGGGAAGTTTTAACCTAAGCTGGTAAAAGTAAGCTTAGGAGGTTTTCATGCAGGTCCCCACATCTGTACCCTAGAGTTCAGCGTGGGGAAGGAGCCTTGACAGCTCTTAATCCTTCCACTCCAAGAAACACTAAAAAGTCAAAGGCCACTCAGGACTTGCTACAGTATTTCTGAGGCAGCATCCTCAGAAACAACCAGGGCTATTTTTTCACAATTTATTGGCAGCTGTAAGGAAAGGATGAGAGGTGAAGACCTGGCCCATAAAAATGTTTGTTCTAGTTTTGTGCTTGATCTGAAATTTCACATCTGGAAAGTTGGAAAGTCAAAAGGTCCAATTTTTCCCTTTAGGTTGGAAAAGTGAGTATGTTTTATAAATAACATACTCTTTCACTTGAACAAAAAATATCTTACTGTACATGAAATTCCTTTTATGAATAGATCAGAATGAAATGGGGAAAGTAATATCTGAACTGAAGATGGAGGTGAACTACACCCCAAGATCCAAATGCTCTAATTGCTTAGGGAAGATCAGATCTGGATCAGAATTAACTTTTTTTCTTCATACCAACAAGTACTTACAATAGTTAGGAAATTGCACAGATACGAAAAAATCAGTTTTGATGAAATAAGAACTGATCAGAAGAACCTTTTCCATCACTTAAACGCACTCTTAAAGGTGACCTGCAAAGAAAACAGAATTGGACTTGGGTTCTTGATTTATTACTTTTTTAGAGTTATTTTCCATTTTTATTTTATTTATTTTTTAAATTAACAGTAGAAATTCAGGTCCCACCCAGGCTGGAAGACTTCATGACTGAGAAACTAGTGAAATGGTAACATTACAAGTGAAAGCTGAGTTATTAGCAGGGGAAGAGATTTTTAGTGAAGCTATTTAAAACACTGGGGGATTTTTTATTGGTTTCGTTAACACCTATTTAATTCCAATGACCAATTTTAAATAAAAGAAGACTTTTTGTTAAATATGCAACATTCTCATCCCTTCTGTTAAGGTGCTAAGAAATGCAATAAACTCTCCTTATACCTCACGGTGATCCTCCAAAAATACAGGAATTCCAATCTTTTCACTCCTGATATTTATAAGATAAAAAAACAGGAAAAATCTCCTTAAAATATATACTGTCAGGACTTTGTTCTGCATAAAAGAAGAAAAAAGGATAAAAGACCAATTAAAAATAAATCTTTTGCAAGCAAAACTCCTAGAGAATGTAATAGTTTTACATACATTATTCTAAAAACCAATGGAATATAATTGAAAATTATATCTTTTCTAGAAGTTTTCTGGATGTTCCTATAAATTTAATTTTCTATTACATTTTATAGAACTTTCCATATGGGGAAATAAAACCAAAGTATTTTGTGAGGTTCAAATGAGTTTCTTCTTTTTCTCTGTCTATTGTTCTATGTGTCTGTACCTTTCTTCCCTTCTTGAGTCCAGCAAGAACTGGAAGCTGAAAAGCTTGGCAAAAGTCATAGGACCAGAAATCTCAGGAGTCTGTTCTTGTGGGGTTTGCAGCACTGTTTTGTAGACCCATGAGTTCACAATAGGTCAGATAAGTCTCTAAATAGTGGGATACTTAAAAGAACTGAACCGTCAAACCTTCAAGAGTTTACTTACCGCAGTTCTGTACTTCCTGGTTTAAGCTGGAACTGGAAACAGAATTCTTTCTTGATGATATTTCTGGAGTGCCCATCACTGTGGAATCAAAGAGACAGATTACTGAAAGGCAGATCAGGTGGATATTTCTGGGCTGGCAATAATTAGGACCCATGTGCAATCTCACCTGATTCCAGGATCCATATACTGGAAATTCTCTAGCAATATTTCATACAGAGAAAATTCTGTAGCTAAATTATGGTGTATGAGAAGGAAGTGTCTGAATCCCTCAGACATAAAATGGGGAAACACATGCCTAACTTTCTTATTTATTGTGTTTGTGATAAAGGGGTTACACATAGAGTTTATGGGTTAGTCAGGGTGGGGCATTTTGTGTTTTCAGCACTGTCTGGCAACTTGATTATGCGCTTGTACATTTCTGTATCTTCTGTCATGGAGAACTAGAGAAATGACCTGTCTGTGACTAACTTCAGGCCAGGTAGAAGTAGCCATCTTTTGACCTCTTCTGGCAGGGCATATATTTGTGCTTTTCTTCGGTGTATGAGCATCTGCATGCGCATAGCCAAAATTTAGCCCTCTTGAATGCATCAACTTCAGAATAAATATCCTCAAAGAGAGTCCTCTAAATTAAACTGCCCTGTAGTTGAATGTTTTATTATATTGTAGAATCCACACTAATTTAGGGTGTCAAATTTTTTGCTAATTAAAATGAGAAACTATGAATCCCTCCTGTGCTCACAGCAAGAATTTTTAATTTATGACACTAAAAAGGTAAAGACACATAAGCATCCTTTCCCATAAGTAGTGTAGTATAGTAAGTAAATGCTAACGTTACAGTTTTACCTTTTCATTTGCCCATTTTATGTATCTTAACTAAGGCTGCTAACATCATTTTACCATCTACCTATCTACCAGTCCATTTTGTGAGTGACTGTATTATGAGCATGCATGAGCAGTGGGTCAGGTTCTGCCCAGGCAGGTTGAATGTCTTAGTTCCACGCTACATGTAACTTTCAGCTTCGGATCTTGCAACTACACACCACCTATAAAAGCAGACAACCTCATGGAAAAACAGAGCAACACTTAAAATGTTAGGTTTCAGAGTAACAGCCGTGTTAGTCTGTATTCGCAAAAAGAAAAGGAGTACTTGTGGCACCTTAGAGACTAACCAATTTATTTGAGCATAAGCTTTCGTGAGCTACAGCTCACTTCATCGGATGCAAGTGAACTGTAGCTCATGAAAGCTTATGCTCAAATAAATTGGCTAGTCTCTAAGGTGCCACAAGTACTCCTTTTCTTTTTACTTAAAATGTTGTTTTTCTCCCCCGCTCTCTAGCATAAAGAAAGTTGTAAAATATATTAAACTTTTTTTTTGTTCTATTAATTCTTTGTTCTACTATCATCTCAAATTTCTTAGCTAGTTATTTAGGGTAACTAGAGATGTGCTGAAGAAATTTTATATTCTGTGTATCCTAATATCGAAGTTGCAGATGAGATAGCTCAGCAAAATGCTTTCCGTATCTGAATGGCAGTGGTATACCTCTGCCACTCAAGAGGCTGAGATTTGAGTACTTGATTGTGCTGAATTACAGTAACGTGAATCTGGAGAATTGCCAAGAAAATCTACCTTCCTGCAACAGTCACTCTCTAGCAGTCATGGGTGTTTGCGTTTCTGCCCTCAAATGTCCACAGTCTGCATTCACTACAAGCAAAGAGCCCAGTTCATCCTTGGTATCAACTAAGATCAATGGCATTGCATCCATTTATGCCAGGACTGCATTTGGCTGAAAACAACCACCTGCTGCACAATTTGTGGACAATGAGTCATTGTCCTTTTAAATAAATGTAGAACTTTGGGCAAGATTATGGCTGTAAGCCATTGCCGCATGTGGTGGGACTAAGGATAAAAACAGCTCCTTGAAGTGTCTGTGTCTGAAGCAGAGATGTTGGGCATGATTGGCCACCCAGACCTTTGTAACTCAAGATTAACTACAGTGAACATAGTTTGGTGAGTGAAATCAGAGAGGAAGATTAGGGTTCAGGAGAGCTGTGTTTGGGTTTGAGATGAAAGGCTCAGCAGAGTAGCCCTGGGAGAGATTGGAAGAGATGGCAGAGCCTTAGCATGTAACGCTACTGGCCTCACAGTATATTTAATAAAACCTGTTTCTTACAACTCTGCCTGCTAGCTACATTACTTACTGCCAATAGAACACTGAAATCAATGGAATTACATCAGTTTAAAACTGGTGTAACTGAGATCAGGGTCAGACCCAGAGTGTCTCAGAGCCCTGGGAAAGCACACACAGCAGTGCTGTCAACTACTCTTTACTGGATGCTGCCTGTGCCCCATCTTTGTCCAACCACTCCCTTGTCCTTTGAGTCTAATGCAGCTGATGCTGGACTCAGCAGATCTTTACTCAGTTAATGAATGGCCTATACTGGGGCTTTATCCTGCTCCCAGTGGAGTCTATGGCAAAACCCTCATTGAGTTCAGTGGAAGCTGGTGGGCCAGTGAAGAAATAAATAAAAGTCTGCTTTCCACAGTAGTAAATTATCTTATTTATTTTAGTACATAACAAAAACCAGTTCAGCAAGATTTAGACTTAGGAATAAACTCATGAATTATAGTTTTGCTGTTTTTCTGCTGTGTGATTATATCTTGGTCCTGAGGTAAAATAAAAAGCTGTTTTAAATACCTTCTGGGAAAGTTATTGTAAGTGATATCACTGTGGTCTGATTTGAATGGCTGCTGAACACAATAACCATTATTTAAAAGAATAAGGATGTAAAAGGTCTGCCTGTGAAGTGTGAAAAGGTGAAGAAACTCATGACCAGAGTGCAAAAAAGACTAAGAGGGCTAGGAATTGTATTATAGGGATACAGGCTTGGCCTTGAAAAGAGCTGAGTTTCTCCAGAAAAAGGAACTGCAGCTCCTATTGGAGTCAAGCAAAGAAGACTCTCGGGAGACCTGTTACAGTCTGGGTCTAGGGTTAGAATTTTCAGCAGGGCTCAGCACCACACTTACAGCCAGATTTTTGAAAGGGTTAATTTCCAGTCAGGTAAGCGGCCACATTTTCAAAAGAGATCAGCCAGCTCAATGCAGCTGCAAAGTGCTGAGCATTTTTGAAAATTCTGGTCACTTAATTTAGGTGCCTAGATGGGAAATGAGCCACTCTGAAAATTGAGCCCTAACTGTGGGTGCTGAATACCTTTCAAAGTCTGGCCCTTCATGTGCAAGGGCATCAGACTGCTCCAAGGGGGGACCAAGCATGCAAGTGAATATGGGCTGTATTTGTATAAACTCTGTCTGGGTTCCATGTCACAGGAATCTCTACAAAGGCTGTAAAAGCTCTGAAATAAAATTGAGGTTTCTGAGCTCATCTGGTCTTGCAGTATCTTCAGTCAGCAGGGGATTTTGTTCAATATTGCCCTCTGTCTATTGCTATGAATCTAGTATCCTGTTTTAGTTGAGTTATCCATCTCCAAAAAACCACTAGATTGAAATAATTCTCACATATTCACCTTGTAACGTCACTGGAATATTAAAGTATTTGATGGAAAAACAATTCCCACTTAATAATTTGGTACAACATTACATTTTTATTTTTAAATGCTCCTGTTAAAATGAAGATTATTACTTTTATTACATTTAAAGGAATCTTCATTGAAGGTCTTTATTGAAATAACAGTTGGAAAACGTTTACCCATCTTAAAGCAACATGGGTTTGATAACAAACTTCAACAATAACTTGAAGTGGAAAATGTTTGTTAGGGAATTAATCTATGTCAAAATCACTGCCTTTCCCTAGAGAAACCCTTCTCGGTCTTTATATCAACTGTATATTTATATTGCAGCCAATTTTGGTTTTCTTGTTAAAGGGAAAGTCTATTTAAGCCTTTGCATCTTTTCATGCTCCATTCCCCCATGGTTCACAAGTACAATAGTGAATGTAAGCTACAATAAAAAGGTCATTTTCTTCTTTCAGCAACAGTAACACAAGTGGCTGCATTTCCTGATTCTGGATTAAGTTCAAGATTTCAAATACGACTGGACTCGTTTCTGATTAGAAAGTTTGATATTTATCGTAGACTTTCCTGTCTTCCATATCCAATGTGAGTGAGATTGTAAAAAGGTAAACTGAAAGAAACCATTCTTTTATTCAACAGTTAACCCCATCTGAGTAAATAATACGGTGTTGTGCACTTCAGCCTTTGCTGTTATGCATTGAGTTCAGAACTCAAAACGGCTTCAAAGCAGCGTCCATGAAATGATGACAAGATGCTGCAGAAACAGCTTTTCATGTGGAATATAATGCAAGTATTGTGTTACATAGTACAGTAACAAATAGAGTATAGTGGTAATGATATAGCAGATAAAGTGTCTGGAAGTACTTACCTGCGGGAAACTCAATCTTATTTTAGTTCAGGGCCCTAGGCCTATAAACACAGGGTGTGTACTAGAAACGTACATATTAGAAGAATCATTTTGTTGGGGATTTTAAAGTTTCTCAGAGCAGGCAAATAGAAATATGATGGCCGAATATAGATATTAAGGCAGAAATAGGACAAACGGGTTTTTTTTAAAAAAACAAAACAAAACAAACCTGACCTTAACCCCAGCTTTTGTTATATAAAAAAGGTCACACTATTTAAACAAATAAAATAATACATTATTAACCCTTATAAGATCATGCCATTTCCTAATAAATTTAAGTTATTAATGAGTTGCAAACTGAGGGCTCAGTTGTGCCTCTAACAGCACAGGCATACACTGGGGGATGTACCTAGGGTCATGTTGCCGCAGGAGGAATACTAGATTACCACCCAGAATGCCTTCGGGCTCAAGGAAAAAACTCACTACAGCAGGAACTCTGGCATGCTTTAAGTGATGCAGCATATACTCCTCACACAACAAACTAGCTCTGCAAGCTGGTGCTAAGGTAGGGACAGAGCTGCACTTTGGCCCTCATCCCAACCCCTTTGGAGAGGCCACTGGTGACACTAACCACAGGCAGAGTCTGTTCCTGATCAACATTTGGCTGGCTCCTGTCCTGAGCCGGGGAGCAACAAGAGAGAGAGGAGGCTTATAAGGGGGTTTACAGACCTCACACTAAGGCTAAGGGAGTTGTGGGGCTGTAGAGCATGCTCCGAATTGAGGGCCTGTTTAAAAGGGCACTCTGACAGGCAAGCAGAGGGAGAGTAAAGGAGAGACTGTGGGAAGGCAGCCAGGATGTAGCTTTTGGGACACAGGGGAAGGGTCTGGCCTGTGGTAAACCCCATATGAGTTCCCAAATGGGAAGCCCCAAGGGTCTTGAGCCCCTTTTCTCCTCCACCCTTTTCCCTGACAATGGGGAGCAATTGGACACTGGGCAGCCCCAGTTGAGTGTCTGAACTATTGAGACTGTTTGAGCAACCCTCCACTGAGTGGGAAGCCGGTGCTGGGACCACGTCCCAAACTGAAGAGAGGACAGGGAGGTAGGAAGTGGCCCAGAGGAGGCTGGCCTGTTGTACCAGCTAGAGGGAACTGAGACTTCCCTCACTCTTTCCCCCTGGAGCCTTGGACCGGGACCTCCCACCCTTCCCCCACCTTCTCCAGCTGATCGGGGGAACCTGGGAAGCACTGGGGGACAGCAGACTAACTCGGCTGCCGGGCTCTCAGGTTGCCTGGCAAGTCCATCCCAAGACTCTGGGAGACTGTTGAGCTGCGGTCTGCCCACTAAGTCTGCTGGCTGCAGGTGAACCCTGCTTCAGGGCTTCTTATGTGCTTGCACGTGGTCAGCCACAATCAGGCCCTAGTAGGGAAAAGTACAGTCAAGGGATTTGCAAAGCCTATCACCAGCTAACCTATATCCAGACAGTCTCTAAGGAATAACAATTGTTAACTGAGAGTGTGTTCCAGGAAAATATTTCTGGAAGACCTATGTGGTTGCACACGTTTGATCAGATTCTTATAGGCCCTGACCAAAAGCCCAGACAGTGAAAGTAAAGACTCCCTTTGCCTTTAATGGGCTTTGAGTAGCCCCATAATGAATTGACGTAGTCCATATTACTGAGGATTCTATGAGGGTGCATAATCACGGTGGACCATTATTGAGACCCTTACTGCATGCCTGTACAGAGGAGAAAGGAGACATAAGGTGACCTCCTATTCATCTGTGCTCCCTCTCCACAACATGACAGCCTTCACAGGACAGGTACTCCCCCTTCTGCACATGTAAGTGGGCCGGGGTGGAGCCTTGGCTCCACTCCTCAGTGCACCAGCCCATGCAGCTGAGTTGGTGTGGACAGGGAAGCAATCTGACTGGAACAGGGCTGACACGGATTATTTACACCCTCAGAAAGGAAAAAGAAAATCAGGCAGTGGCTCTCAGACCAGGTCTACACTAGAAACTTTTGTTGGTATAACAATGTCAGTTAGAAGTGTGGTTTTATTTTATTTTTTGTGCGTTGTGTCTCATTTCTACATGGGCAAAAGCTCCATTGTTGTTGCAGTTACATCAGCATAAAAGTGCTTTTGCTGGTGTAGCTTATTTTGCTTGAGAAACTGGTAAAAGCTATACCAGCAGAAGCACTATTTTACTGGTCGAAGCTGCATTTACACCAGGAGGGTTTGCCAGTGTAGCTGCTGGTATAGCTATACCAGCAAACCTCCTCTAGTGTAAGACTAAGTCTAGACTAAGCCTCACGATTGCAGTCTGGTTTCTGGGCTGCCCCTAATTCAGCACAACAAAGTGTCCCCATGAGAAATCTTCACATCATTTTCACACCTCCATATTGTCTAAAGGAAATGAGGAAAAAATGACGAGCTAGTGCCTCTGTAGGATTTTATTTGTTCTTTGAATTTATCTGTTACATTATAACCATGCAAAATATATCTGGACCTTAGCTGGGAGCAAACCTCCCAGCCCAGGTAGACAGACTTGTGTTAGCTTCGCTTGAGCTACTGTGCTTAAAAATAGCAATGTGGATGTTGCAGTACCATAGACAGCATAGGCTAGCCACCTTAGTCCAATCCCAGCTGCTTTGGTGGCTAACCCAGGCTGCAATATCCACACTGCTATTTTTTAGCATGCTAGCTCAAGCGAAGCTAGTGTGAGTCTGTCGACCTGGGCAGGGAAGCCCACTTCCAGCTTCAGCCTAGATCTACCCTGATGTAGCCCCAGAGGCATGGCAGGTTCATTTGGAATATGTTGATAATAGTTCACTTGCCTATTCTCAATGACCTCCTGAACCCTACGGAAATCTATAGCTTCTCTCAGTCACAGCAAATGTAAAGATGAAAACAAAGGACTTCTACAACATACTTTTTTTTAAAGAAAAAGAGTGCTACTGTAATACTAAGATTCACAAATCACTTTTTGTTTTCAAACTACTTTACAGGCATTAACTAAAATAATCGCCACACTACCCCTATAGGCTGGTTAGGCATTATTATGCCAATTTACTAGAGTGACCAGATAGCAAGTGTGAAAAATCGGGACGGGGTGGGAAGTAATAGGTGTTTATATAAGACAAAGGCCCCAATATTGGGACTGTCCCTATGAAATCGGGCCATCTGGTCACCCTATGATTTACAGACATAGCAAGACTGAGAGGTTAAGGGCAAAACTGCCAGCTGATTATGCATTGCTTAATGGCTGATCAGAAGCATTTTAATGCTTAATTTTTTGAAGTTCTGGGCACTCAAAACTCCAGTTGAAGTCAACGGGAGATACAGGTGCTCAATACCTTTGAAAAACAAATGCTAGGCAGGGCTGACCCTATGTGTGTGGTTGCCCATGGGTGGAAACATTTTTAGCAGCCCTCCCGCATCAAAATGGCCAAGCCAAAAAAACCAAAACAATTTGGCACCCTTCCAGGTGTTGATTTGGCACCGCTAGAAGTTGTTGCCCATGGTGACTGCCCTGATCACCAGCCCTCATCCTGGGTGTCTCAAGCTGAACACCTAGAAAGCGAAGCTGCCAAAATCAGTGGGCACTTTTCAAAATGTAGGCATTAGGTGCCTAACTATAGGCACTTTGAAAACTTTGCTCTGTTTTTCCAGGGGCCTGTCTCAGCTAAAGTGAAACTAGAGACAGATAATACCATACTATTTCACCTATTGGAGATAACGAGGTTGGAAAAGCTAGATAATAGTGGGATAATGCTAGCTGATTTGGGGGCAAATAAAATCCAAACAGATGGTGATGTTATCCCCAACAGAAATAAAAAAACAAAAGCTAATTAGCAAGTTTTTGAGGCTGCTGTGACTGTACCAGCATTAAGTAGGCAGGTGCAGTAGTAAACATTCACTGTGGGGTAAATTGCATTAAGACTTTGAAAGATGGTGCAGCACAATATCCTGGTGTGTTTGAAGGAATATATCAGTTTAAAGATGACTAGCATATTTATTCCAACACAACTGTTCTGTGTGGTCCTTTGGTTGAATGGCTCTTCTCCCTAAGCACTTAGAGTTGTGTTCTGTTGCAAGACTGATTACTGGCCCCCTAGTCCCGTTGGAGGGGAGGGAGATTTGAGCATATGTGCAAAAACAGAAAGAGTCATTGGTTGTGGCCTATGCACATTTGGCAGAGAAGTGGCTGTACACAAACTGCTAGAATCCACATTGACCAAGCCATTAAGCAGTGCACCTGCTGTGTCATGGAGAGTGTTTTACAGTTACACAGATGATCTGAGCAATGTATTCCCCAGGCAAAGACATGCTTACAGCAGACATGGGGTTCAGAGCAACTGTAGATGCTGTGGCTCATTAGAAACACACTGTTGTTAAGGCTGTGTTGTACAGGGTGTGATGCACACTTGCCATTCAAGTCACTGGGAAACAGAAATGAACAGTTGCTTTGCCGCAGCTACTTATCCAGCTGTTACAAAAATGATTAGTCAAACAGAGGAAAATAGTTAGGCCAACAGTTGCAGTCATACCTGGCTATGAAAGAATACGTTAGGGCTGAGGGCATGTTACCTCTAAATGAGCACGAAGTGGTTACATCAGAAGGAAAATATTGTGATGGAGTGCTGTCCTGTTGTTTCCTGTTTGTTTCATGCTGTGGCAGGGTGCAGACTGCTGATGAGTAAATACTGTATCTCACTCAGTCCTATTTAGCATTTAGGTATGCCAGGGACCAGTATACCAGATCAGACCAGTGATCTGTTTAGTCCAGTGATTTATCTCTGACAGTGGTCATTACCACATGCTTCAGAAGAAGGTGCAAACAACCCAGTAATTGACAATTATGGGATAACCAGCCCATAGGGGAAATTTCTTTCTCACCTTTGTCAGTTAATGGTCAGTTTGTGTTCTGAAGGATGAGGATTTATATCCCATATTGTTTTTTTTAAATGTTGTCTAACATAACTGGATATTCTCATTATCTATGTAAATATGTAATGCCTTTTAAAATCCTATTAAGTTCTTGGTCTCTATGATATGTTGTGGCAATGTGATCTCTAAGATGCTCTTAAAAATAAATGCATACAGGAGAGAAATATTAAAATGGAATTGCCTAAACTTAATCATTTTAAAGTTATGTATTATAATATCATACTTTGTTATTGATAATTTTTATTTCCCTGCACCACATGTGCAAAGGCCTTTGGGGACCTTGACAAAATTAAAATATGAAATTATGAACAGTAGCTGAGTAAGGCTGATAACAGAAAGCCCTTTAACACCACAGACAAAGACATAAGACCTAATGGCTGGAAGCTGAAGCCAGACATAGGCCTGGAAGGGACCTCCTGGATCAGTGAGTCTGGCCTTCTGCTTTCGAAAGCAACTCCATTGTATAATATAATATAGACAAACTCAGAGTAGAAAGAAGGTACATAATTTTAGCAGGAACAAGCAGAAGGAGATGTCAGCTCAAAAGATTGAAAAATGTCACTATTGTTGCTCTCTGAAGTCAGTAAGAAACTGCAAGGTCCAATGGACAGAGCCCTGGATAGAAAATCAGGACACACAAATTCTTTTCCTCAGGGCCGTCCTTACCCATACACAAAGCACGCAGCTTTGGGCAATCATTTCACCTTTCCCACCCTTGTTTCCCTTCCCACCCTTTTGTTTGTCTTGTCTATTTAGATTGTAAGCTCTCCAAGGCAAGGATTGCCTTTTACTGTG
Source organism: Lepidochelys kempii (assembly GCF_965140285.1). Classification (NCBI taxonomy): domain Eukaryota; kingdom Metazoa; phylum Chordata; order Testudines; family Cheloniidae; genus Lepidochelys; species Lepidochelys kempii. Next base: position 42,548,734 of record NC_136381.1, on the reverse strand, counting down.
TATTTGTACAGTATCTAGCACAATGGGCCCTCAATGTCAGGTCAGGCCTCTGGGGTGCTACTGTAATACAAACTGTTATAATTACAATTGTATTTATTGATAATAATAATAAGCAATACCACGGTGCCCCCACAAACTACTCATGTTTGAGAAGGTAGATTGCTGATGAAATAGAGCTGCTATATACTGTAGGGAAGAAGAGCGAAAAAAGAAATAGCGCGTGCATGGCTGTGTTCACTGAAAAAAAGGAAAAGGTGAGCTAACAACCAGTTTCAGAGGAACAGCCGTGTTAGTCTGTATTCGCAAAAAGAAAAGGAGTACTTGTGGCACCTTAGAGACTAACCAATTTATTTGAGCATGAGCTTTCGTGAGCTACAGCTCACTTCATCAGATGTTTACCGTGGAAACTGCAGCAGACTTTATATACACACAGAAATCATGAAACAATACCTCCTCCCACCCCACTGTCCTGCTGGTAATAGCTTATCTAAAGTGATCAACAGGTGGGCCATTTCCAGCACAAATCCAGGTTTTCTCACCCTCCACCCCCCCACACAAATTCACTCTCCTGCTGGTGCTAGCCCATCCAAAGTGACAACTCTTTACATAATCAAGTCGGGCTATTTCCTGCATAGATCAAGGTTTTCTCACATCCCCCCCACCCCCATACACACACAAACTCACTCTCCTGCTGGTAATAGCTCATCTAAACTGACCATTCTCCAGGTTTAAATCCAAGTTAAACCAGAACATCTGGGGGGGGGGGTAGGAAAAAACAAGAGGAAACAGGCTACCTTGCATAATGACTTAGCCACTCCCAGTCTCTATTTAAGCCTAAATTAATAGTATCCAATTTGCAAATGAATTCCAATTCAGCAGTTTCTCGCTGGAGTCTGGATTTGAAGTTTTTTTGTTTTAAGATAGCGACCTTCATGTCTGTGATTGCGTGACCAGAGAGATTGAAGTGTTCTCCGACTGGTTTATGAATGTTATAATTCTTGACATCTGATTTGTGTCCATTTATTCTTTTACGTAGAGACTGTCCAGTTTGACCAATGTACATGGCAGAGGGGCATTGCTGGCACATGATGGCATAGATCACATTGGTGGATGTGCAGGTGAACGAGCCTCTGATAGTGTGGCTGATGTTATTAGGCCCTGTGATGGTGTCCCCTGAATAGATATGTGGGCACAATTGGCAACGGGCTTTGTTGCAAGGATAAGTTCCTGGGTTAGTGGTTCTGTTGTGTGGTATGTGGTTGTTGGTGAGTATTTGCTTCAGGTTGCGGGGCTGTCTGTAGGCAAGGACTGGCCTGTCTCCCAAGGCTTGTGAGAGTGTTGGGTCATCCTTTAGGATAGGTTGTAGATCCTTAATAATGCGTTGGAGGGGTTTTAGTTGGGGGCTGAAGGTGACGGCTAGTGGCGTTCTGTTATTTTCTTTGTTAGGCCTGTCCTGTAGTAGGTAACTTCTGGGAACTCTTCTGGCTCTATCAATCTGTTTCTTTACTTCTGCAGGTGGGTATTGTAGTTGTAAGAAAGCTTGACAGAGATCTTGTAGGTGTTTGTCTCTGTCTGAGGGGTTGGAGCAAATGCGGTTGTATCGCAGAGCTTGGCTGTAGACGATGGATCGTGTGGTGTGGTCAGGGTGAAAGCTGGAGGCATGCAGGTAGGAATAGCGGTCAGTAGGTTTACGGTATAGGGTGGTGTTTATGTGGCCATTGTTTATTAGCACTGTAGTGTCCAGGAAGTGGATCTCTTGTGTGGACTGGACCAGGCTGAGGTTGGTGGTGGGATGGAAATTGTTGAAATCATGGTGGAATTCCTCAAGGGCTTCTTTTCCATGGGTCCAGATGATGAAGATGTCATCAATATAGCGCAAGTAGAGTAGGGGCTTTAGGGGACGAGAGCTGAGGAAGCGTTGTTCTAAATCAGCCATAAAAATGTTGGCATACTGTGGGGCCATGCGGGTACCCATAGCAGTGCCGCTGATCTGAAGGTATACATTGTCCCCAAATGTGAAATAGTTATGGGTAAGGACAAAGTCACAAAGTTCAGCCACCAGGTTAGCCGTGACATTATCGGGGATAGTGTTCTTGACGGCTTGTAGTCCATCTTTGTGTGGAATGTTGGTGTAGAGGGCTTCTACATCCATAGTAGCCAGGATGGTGTTATCAGGAAGATCACCGATGGATTGAAGTTTCCTCAGGAAGTCAGTGGTGTCTCGAAGGTAGCTGGGAGTGCTGGTAGCGTAGGGCCTGAGGAGGGAGTCTACATAGCCAGACAATCCTGCTGTCAGGGTGCCAATGCCTGAGATGATGGGGCGCCCAGGATTTCCAGGTTTATGGATCTTGGGTAGTAGATAGAATATCCCAGGTCGGGGTTCCAGGGGTGTGTCTGTGCGGATTTGATCTTGTGCTTTTTCAGGAAGTTTCTTGAGCAAATGCTGTAGTTGCTTTTGGTAACTCTCAGTGGGATCATAGGGTAATGGCTTGTAGAAACTCGTGTTGGAGAGCTGCCGAGCAGCCTCTTGTTCATATTCCGACCTATCATGATGACAACAGCACCTCCTTTGTCAGCCTTTTTGATTATGATGTCAGAGTTGTTTCTGAGGCTGTGGATGGCATTGCGTTCCGCATGGCTGAGGTTATGGGGCAAGTGATGCTGCTTTTCCACAATTTCAGCCCGTGCACGTCGGCGGAAGCACTCTATGTAGAAGTCCTTGCAACAAAGCCCGTTGCCAATTGTGCCCACATATCTATTCAGGGGACACCATCACAGGGCCTAATAACATCAGCCACACTATCAGAGGCTCGTTCACCTGCACATCCACCAATGTGATCTATGCCATCATGTGCCAGCAATGCCCCTCTGCCATGTACATTGGTCAAACTGGACAGTCTCTACGTAAAAGAATAAATGGACACAAATCAGATGTCAAGAATTATAACATTCATAAACCAGTCGGAGAACACTTCAATCTCTCTGGTCACGCAATCACAGACATGAAGGTCGCTATCTTAAAACAAAAAAACTTCAAATCCAGACTCCAGCGAGAAACTGCTGAATTGGAATTCATTTGCAAATTGGATACTATTAATTTAGGCTTAAATAGAGACTGGGAGTGGCTAAGTCATTATGCAAGGTAGCCTGTTTCCTCTTGTTTTTTCCTACCCCCCCCCCCCAGATGTTCTGGTTTAACTTGGATTTAAACCTGGAGAATGGTCAGTTTAGATGAGCTATTACCAGCAGGAGAGTGAGTTTGTGTGTGTATGGGGGTGGGGGGGATGTGAGAAAACCTTGATCTATGCAGGAAATAGCCCGACTTGATTATGTAAAGAGTTGTCACTTTGGATGGGCTAGCACCAGCAGGAGAGTGAATTTGTGTGGGGGGGTGGAGGGTGAGAAAACCTGGATTTGTGCTGGAAATGGCCCACCTGTTGATCACTTTAGATAAGCTATTACCAGCAGGACAGTGGGGTGGGAGGAGGTATTGTTTCATGATTTCTGTGTGTATATAGACAGGTTTCAGAGGAACAGCCGTGTTAGTCTGTATTCGCAAAAAGAAAAGGAGTACTTGTGGCACCTTAGAGACTAACCAATTTATTTGAGCATGAGCTTTCGTGAGCTACAGCTCACTTCATCAGATGTTTACCGTGGAAACTGCAGCAGACTTTATATACACACAGAAATCATGAAACAATACCTCCTCCCACCCCACTGTCCTGCTGGTAATAGCTTATCTAAAGTGATCAACAGGAAATGGCCTGGAAATGGCCCACCTGTTGATCACTTTAGATAAGCTATTACCAGCAGGACAGTGGGGTGGGAGGAGGTATTGTTTCATGATTTCTGTGTGTATATAAAGTCTGCTGCAGTTTCCACGGTAAACATCTGATGAAGTGAGCTGTAGCTCACGAAAGCTCATGCTCAAATAAATTGGTTAGTCTCTAAGGTGCCACAAGTACTCCTTTTCTTTGTGTGTATATAAAGTCTGCTGCAGTTTCCACGGTAAACATCTGATGAAGTGAGCTGTAGCTCACGAAAGCTCATGCTCAAATAAATTGGTTAGTCTCTAAGGTGCCACAAGTACTCCTTTTCTTCTAACAACCAGTGTTTTAGATGATCATACTCATTTAGAGGATCATACTCATTTTCCACACCTACTGTACTGCTAAAAAAAAAATCACAAAGGTTCCACAGTTTTATGGGCTAGATCTCGAGATTACCATTTTTAGTAGTACCTAATGTAACCTAATGTAAATTTTAATAGGAGTCATATGTAAAATGCCTTAAGCTCAAATCAACTGAAGCTAGTTTCACAGTGGCTGAAATCCATTGTGTGCACCTCCCTAATCAAACCACTCCCACTAGTGGGTTTGGCCTTCCTAATGACATATCCAAATAGCCATTTGAATTTTTTAGTGCCTGAAATTAAAATGCATATGTTTTAAAAAACCCACACTCATACATTTCAAGGGGAAAACAAGGAAATGCTTCTCTATGCCAATACCTCCTAAAATGTCCACCACTTTTACTCGTGGTGAGAACACCTCATCACTCTTACTCTGTCAATTCACAGCTCTCTCAAACATATGGACAGTTAGGCAAACTCTAGGTGTTCGTCTGCTCAAATATTTCTAAAACCATGAGTAAAAAAATCCAAAAATATATAACAGACACACAAGTGCACCTTGGGATGAATACATTACAGACTCAGAACTGTCAGCACAGCCCTCACAGTCACATTTTTTCACCTGCACATGTGGTTTACACCTGTGGGATTTAGCAGTGAACTTGTTTACAGCATGGAACAGACTCAGGTTCAAAATCCAAATTTCTAGCTTTGTTTCTGCAGTTTAGCTTTTTTGCTTCAAATGCCCTACTCCCACTGTAAACATTTGCATAGCTTTTGTGTTCTCTTATAATCATCTCACCAGCAGAAGTCTCATTTTCTTTCAAGTTTTCACTGACATCTGTTCTAATTAGATAAACAGGAGTTTTGTGGGAATTGCATTTGTATAATAGATGAAAGGGGTAGCGTATAACTCTAAACAGAACTAGAGAGGGGGTATTTTACAATTTATCCATCACTGATTGTTCTCTCCCGCAATGATTATCTAAATACTGAAATAATTCCATCATTATTGTAAATGGAGTCCAAGTAGAGTCAACACAATATAGTCCACATCACTGGCTTTGAATCCTTTCTGGACCTCTCTCCCATCAAGGGTCAAAGTCCCTGAAAGGTATATTCAAGTATAAATTGCTATAAGTTGTTTATAAATGCATATTCTATAGCGCCGGATAGTCCCCAATGGATTCGTGTGTTGAGCAGGCACTCCCTGTGCAAATCTCCCTCTGACCCCAGGGAAGGCTGTTTCTGCAACATTGTTCCTCCATGGCAGGTAGGTTCTCCATCATAGACCTCTGTGTGGATTAAGCTACATAGAGTACAAGGGTAGGGATGAGGGAAAGTATCTCTTTCCTCTAGATTTTCCCATCCTCTGCTTTTACGTTTCTGAAATAAATTCCAGGTAGGAAATAACACAGCTTATGGCTGGATTGCTGTCTCTTGGATCCCCTTCATGGCTGCTACTCATCAGCTTTGTGTAACTCTGCCAGTGAGAGCATGGCTGCTGCAGGGTGAAGTGTGTTGCTGTACAGCAACAGTCATCCAGCAGAACAGCTCTTGTGACCCAGACCTATGAAGCCCTGAAAATTGCAGGGCTGTGATGGAGCATGGTTTCCAAATCCCACTACATTTCTCTCAAATGGATGACAAGCATTTGTAAAGGGTGGAATACTTTCAAAACTCCCCTTTCGTGAAATGAAATTATAGCATTCAGTAATGCACTCAAGACTATAGTTACAGCCTCCAAGGAGGAAGTATCACAAGGGGATCGTGATGAGGGTTAAATGCTTGTTGATGCTCTGAAACCTGTGTGAGAATTGACTTTCTTGCACAACCCTGGTCCCCAGTGATTAGAAAGAGTTAGCTGTCTGAGCAATGATATAACAGCTTGCATCATGCACTTGGCAGGTAATTTGTAAAATGGGGATAATGACACTTCCACCTTTGTAAAGCTCTTTGGGCTCCTTGGATGAAAAGTATTTTATGTTCAATTAATAATAAAAATACTTGCAGCTACAGTTCTGTCAAACAATGCAGCAGACCGTTTTTCTTCTCTTTTTGTGCTGATGGGGAGTTGTCTGATCTCCAGGCCTGCTGACGGGGGTGGGCAATTGCCCAGGGACCCAGGCAATTTAAAAGGGCCCAGGGGGCCCTGGCTGCTGCTGGCGGTGGCAGCACAGCAGGGCGGCTGAGGCAGGCTTCCTGCCTGCCCTCACTTCTCACTCCACGCCGCTCCTGGAAGCATCCAGCACCATCCCTGCGGCCCCTGGGGTGGGGGTAGAGGGGATCCACACTCTGCCCCCGCCCCGAGCACCGACTCCACTGCTCCCATTGGCCGGGAACTGCTGCCAATGGGGGCTGTGTAGGCAGAGCCTGTGGGCAGCGACATATGGAGACCCCCCTGAACCCCCCTCCTAGGAGCTGCTGCCAGAGGAGTGTGCCAGTCACTTTCAGAATTTGGGAGCTGCCTGAGGTAAGCACTGACCCCCTGAGCCCTTCCTGCATCCCAACCCCCTGACCCAGCCTAGAGCCTGCACCCCGCACACAAACTCCCTCCCAGAGCCTGTATCCTGCACCCACACCCACACCCCCTCCCAGAGCTTGCACTTCCTCCCAGAGCCTGCACCTCACATCCCCTTCAGCACTCAAACTCCCTCCCAGAGCTTGCACCCCCTCGTGCACCCAAACTCCCTGCCCCAGCCTGGTGAAAGTGAGTGAGGGTGTGGGAGAGCGAGCAATGGAGGGAGTAGGAATGGAGTGAGCAGGGGGTGGAGCCTCAGGGACAGGGGCGTGGCCAAAGGGAAGGGGTGGGGCAGGGGCGGGGCAAGGGTCTTTGGGTTTGCGCGATTAGACAGTTGGCAACCCTACCAGGCAGGCATGTGAAATCCCTGGCCATGTTGGAAGGGCGCGCCCAGCTTGCTGGGCACTAGTCAGCACAAGCACACCACTGACCAAATGTCAGGCGGACCACATCCATGCTGGTGCAGCTTGTGCATGTATGGGGGACCATTGATTGTTCTGCCCTGGAGCCTGGAATTGCAGTCGACGGGCCTGCTGATCTCTAGTGACAGTAGAGTGAGTAACTGAATTTTTCAGTGTCCTTTTGTACCCTAACAAAACCAGATTTTATGCTCAGTTTAGAAATAGGTAAACAAGTATCCAGTAAATTTTATTTTTGAAAAAATGAAAATATGAAAATGAAAGACATTGCAAACCACTGTAAAATACAGAGGTTTGAGTTGTTTTGTTATGATGTGTCACAAATTGAATGAACAGACAAAACGAATATGACCAATGGGTATGATATACATTATGTATTGTTTGACTCTAAATATCCTTATTTTAAATATAAATATTTGCATTTGGAGCATTCCCAAGTGAACATGTTTAATATGAAACACTGGAGATGGCTAGTGTTAGAGAGCTTATTCCTTCACTCTCCCACTTCCCTGGTCCTTCTTGCATGAACAGAGAGCAACAATACCCGAAGTCCGAAGGTGCAAACAATTCGATGTTTATTGGGGTGAACTTCCAGCAAGCTTAAATACAAGTTCCTTTTTCCTTATTTTTGAATCCCAACTTACTTCCTGTTTGCCCCTAATTTATATAGTAATATTCTTAGCTATACCTTAACCAATCATTCTACTGAAATTTAACTAAGCAATCCTAACATATTGTAACATGATTAGCTAACCAATTATATCCCACCACAATAATTAGATTACACCCAGCAAAATTAATTATACAGCAGACAGAAACAATCACAGAACCAGACAGAGATTATACAGACAAACAATAGCAAAGTGGGAACTATAATGACAAAACAATACAGAAGTGAGGATTTCACATCCCAGCTATTGATAAGTGAGTTCTTGCCAGACAGGATGCTATTAAACTAAGTTTCCTTTTACATTTTCTAGGCACTTCCCTTTCTCTGGAAGTGATAGGAATACAATCCTGTCCTGATAGTGCCTGACAGCCCAATAGCACCTTATTTCAATGTGACTAGTTTGGAATGTGAGGATGTGACTATTCACTTCCTAGCTTATGGCTGCCTCTGCTGCTTAGCCAAAGGCCTTAGCCTAAGAACAGGGCCTCAGACTGTCACAGTAAGAGAAGGACCTTACACTGGCAGACAGTGATTTTGATTCTTTCTTTTATACCTCTAACTAGCCAAGTGATAAGAATACACCTAAATTCTTAAAGTACAGGCCTTTACAGACAGGCCTGAATATCTATATCCTAACAGCTAGTATACATAACATCTTAAAAATGACTGTTTGCATCTTCTCTGGTGCTGTGAAAGAAACAAAAGAATCTATTAGCTATTTCTCCAAGTCTCAGTAAAGACAGGTTTGTTTGTTTTTTTTAAAAAAAGAGTGCATCTTGTGCATTTCTGAATGTATCAAACTGCTCTTTCCGTATCGATGACTATGGACCCAGTCCTGATCGAACTGAAGTCCATGGCAAAAACTCTATTGACTCAAATGGCATCAAGATCTGGTGCTAAATTCTCCAGGCAATAGGACTTCAACTCTGTCAACCTGAAATGAACTTTGAGTGTCCGTTTATGCAAACACTCAAATTCTGCCAAAATATGAACAAAATCTTAGAATCTATTTTAATGTCAAAACAAATTATGGTAATAATTAAAACCTACTTCCCATGACAAATCACTGTAGGAGAAGCATTCTTGCTAGAGTATCAAAAATAGGCAAGAATTTCACAGCCACTGAAAGAAATTATGCTTCTACTTGGGTAAAAATGACATTCTAACGGATAGAAGAATGAAATGCAGGCTTGGCAAGGACTAGCTAAGAGATAAAGATATTATGAGGTAATCACGAGTACTGTTTCAAAAGAATATTTTCAGAAAATACATTGTTTCCTTTTTATTAATGTGATTAGATGCTTGTAATAACAAGATTGTTTTAACCTTGCCAATACGCTGTCAGTGTCAATTTTATTTTAAAGTAGGAAATCAACAAAAGGCTATTATTACAAGGAATTCAAGCTGAAATGCTGAAGCTTTATTGCTAATGTGATTGTGCTTAAAATTAAAGGTTGTATGTCAAAGTGAAACCCTGGCGCACACTAGTAAATTTCATGAGAGCTTTTGGACTTGACATATGTATCCCTGTGACAATAATCTGGTCAAATGGTAGAAATACTGTATATCTAATGAGAGGATAGCAATTTAGTAACAAATTTATATAAACTTATTATAGATTGTCAGAAACAAGAATAATGTACACAGTACAAATCCAAACCATATGTTCCATGAAAGAGCATGTCCTTCCAGCATTTTTTTAAAGCTATAAATTATTCTATCACACTACCAATAAAGTACTGTAGAGGTAAGGTCACTGACCCCAAAGCATTCACATTTAGTTCAAAATTCAACCCCTGCAGCTTAGCACTTCATCCAAATTTCCAAATGTGAAGGGGAACATTTTTTTTCTTTCCCTATAATGTTTTCCCACAGGCTCTTCTGCTTGCCGGTGTTTTCACAATGATGTTCTTTGCATTATGTCAATTTACATTTAGTAGCTGTACTATGGTAACAGGAAAGTTTTAGCTCATCTCCTCTGCGTTTTATGTACACTACATGCTCTGTGTATGCTGTATGTCCTCATAAGTGTTCATTTGGCTGGCTGGCTGGCTGGCTGGCAAATCCCCACATTCTAATTGTTAAAACATAACCTCTTGTGGGCATTGGTGCCCTCGGTCTGTGGCTTGAGATATTAGGAAGTGTACTGTAAGGAGCAATCCTGCTTTGGCAAGGTAATGGACAGAATTACCTGACAGATCTTTTCTATCTCCTCCTCTCTCGTTCTGTGATTCAGCTACTTCACTGGAAGTCAACAGGAGTTTTGCCATTGATTTTACTGGGGGAAGAAAAGGCACTTTACTAGATTATGGACTCAAGCCTTTGCATCAAGTTCAGACTGAACCTTTGCTGAGGATTGAAGAGGTTATGATGACTTTCCACAATTATTTTTCATTTATGTTCCTCTTGGTACTTGATTCTGGCCATGACCAGATGTAGACTTGCCAAAATAACAAGAGTCACATTCTCTACTGGTGTAAATCAGTGAAGTTCCATGACAACATCAGTCCTTGTAATTGCTGTTATTCTTATTATTTATTATTCATTTGCTAGGTGCCAACAGTGTGATCACTAAGGTACAGGACTCAAAATTTGAGGGTGAAAAATATTGCTTGAACATCCCCTAATTTTAAATATTTTTAATAATTCCTGACTTCTGAGCTCAGTGCCTAAATGTTGCATTAATGCTAATGTTTTGCATTATGCATTCCACTGAAATAATTGAGTGCACAAATGTTAAAGAGGAACCCAAACTCTTGTATGCATCAAAATCCATCTTTCTTCAAGGGTCAGCAGGTGAAGCAGGCAGTTGGGTATCTAACCTAGTACCAGCAATTCATGTTGATCTCAAATTACTTGTAAAGCTTGGTTTGCCTCCCCTTTCTTTTTACGAGGCGTTTGCAATTTATTTTACTGATAACCTAGATGCTGCATACGAGCAGGATTTCTTTGTATATGGAAAACTAAGAGCTAGGGTTGACCAGACAAAATTTTCCATCCAGCCTTTGAATTTTGCACACTTGCTGCAAGCAACCATTTGCATGTGCAAATGTAGGTTTTGCAATTCTAAAACCAGTACAACCTCAAAGCTGTTACAAGCTTAAAGCTGAAAATTGGGCCTACACATTCAGAAGCAGCTGTCAGTTTGGCCCTAAAAGTCTCATGCGCATCCCCTACTGTTAGATAAAGCTAAATTGTCAACCAATCCAATTAGTTATTTACTCAAAACTCCATACTGTCTTTCTGTGGCTATAGATGGTCTCCTCTGAGCACGACTTCTTTTTTCCTTCTGTCTGTTGTTATATAAGATTACTCAGATTTACGTTCCAGGTTAGGAATGTTCCACTGGTAAACTTTCTGAAAATTACTTCAATTCAGTAACATATTCATCAGTTAAATGAAACATACTCCAAAAAGTTTTTGCCATTCCTTTATTTTTCTCCTCTTGATTACAACATAGAAATATACATTTGTTTAATATTATCTTTGTAACGTTACTTAGGAGCACCTATAACTCTGTTAGAGAGGTGCCTCTTGAGTTCTCTGGAAGTTGGCCACGTTCAGCTTTGTTTCTCATTCCTGATGTCCTAGTATGCACAAAGGCACCATTTGCACAGAATTATGAGACCCATCTGCACATTTCTCTTTCTTTGGGTGAGGGGAAAGAAAGAACAGAAGAGAAAGTGAGGAGAGAGAGAAACTGAAGGGAAGGACAGAGAAAGGCAAAATGAGTCAAATGAATTAAAGCCTCTTAAAACACTTAGGGCCAGATTCACATTTACATTTAGGCCTCTTTGCTCTGTTCTGGCCGTGTTCAGTCCACTTTAAGGCCCCTTTACACTGCCAGAATGGTGTACAGAGTCATTAGTGTAAATGACAACCTGGCCCTTTCTCTAATTGAGTAGTGATACCTGGACTGTGATGTGCAGCAGAGATAGTAAGAAAAATAGGTTCAGATTACTCAGGTGAGTCCGAAAGTAAAATGTGGATGCCAAGAAATTGAAGACACCTCTTTCTAATGATAGGTTAAGGATTGCAGGTTTCTCTGGCAGGTTATCTACAGACTAGCATAGGAAGAAGGCAACACCTTGCCCTTTTTTCTAGAAGAAATAGTCCTATTATGTTACATACTACAGAAGGTGGTGAAGGGGACTGGCTAGATAGTCTGGCAGTTAGTGGTTTGTGCTATCATAAGCAAAATTTGAGACTCTTGCATTTAGGGCCAGAAAGTTCCAGGATTCATAAAAAGCTTTCCTTGCTGGTTTGGCTTCTATGGGAACTTGCAAACTGTAGGCAACAGGGACGGAGTTATTAGTGTTTCTTTGATTACTTCTATTCTCTTTTAAAATTTTATCTATTTACTTATTTGCTAGAAGATCATACTAGGAATATATGTTCTATGTATGGTAATTATTTTCATAAAGAAAAATACTTTTGTTGCCATTTGATCTGGGCATTTTCTTTCTTCGTATAATAAAATTATTAAATCAAAAAGGGTTCTAGAGGTGACCCTGGCAATTACAGGCTGGTAAGCCTAACTTTAGTGCCCTGCTAATTAGTTGAAACTGTAGTAAAGAACAGAATTATCAGACACATAGATGAACATGATATGTTGGGAAAGAGTCAATTTTGTAAAGGGGAATTATGCCTCAATAATTTACTAGAATTCTTTGAGGGGGTCAACAAACATGTGGACACGGGTGATCCAGTGGATGTAATATACTTGGATTTTCAGAAAGCCTTTGACAAGGTCCCTCACCAAAGGCTCTTAAGCAAAGTAAGAAGTCATGGGATAAGAGGGAAGGTCCTGTCATGGATCAGTAACTGGTTAAAAGACAGGAAACAAAGGATAGGAATAAATGGTCAGTTTTCACAGTAGAGAGAAATAAATAGTGGGGTCCCCCAAGGATCTGTACTGGGCCCAGTGTTGTACAACATATTCATAAATTATCTGGAAAAGGGGTAAACAGTGAGGTGGAAAAGTTTGCAGACAATACTAAATTACTCAAGATAGGTCCAAAACTGACTGTGAAGAGTTACAAAAGAATCTTGCAAAACTGGGTGACTGGGCAAGAAAATGGCAGATGAAGTTCCATGTTCATAAAGGCAAACTAATGCAGCATCTCTGCTTGGTGTCCCCATCAGGTTCCCTTTGTTTGACCCTTTGACTGCACTCCTGTTCCTGTTGTTTTATTGGTTGTCCCCAAAATCACTTGGCTTCCAGGTCCTGTGGATCCCCGCCTTAGGCTGCGGGGGGCGGGGGGGGGACCTTTAGCAGAATCTTTAGAAGCCTGCCCACTTCCTGGATCCCAATAGGACCTTAAACTAAACCCAAAAGATAAAGTGAATTTGAAACCAAATGGTTGTTTTAAAATACAAAATCAGAAATTTTCATTCAGAAAATGACAAAGCAGTCAGTGCATTTCGGCATTCTTAAACAGTTTTTCCTATTTTTTTTTCAAAATGATTTTTTTTCACCAAACATTTCAGTTTTGTCAAAACAGCATTTTCTGATGGAAACTGTTTTGACAAAAATGTTCTGACCAGCTCTAGTCTGAGCACAGAATGCAGGATCAGACCCTAGAAGAAGTGGAATGATTCTCTGTTACAGTTCTCATTGTCTCAAATGGGTAGTGAGAGATGTTACTGTTATTTTGTCTCTGCTGATAATAGCTGTAGGTTGCATAGAGGAATGTAAATCATGTTAAGATTTTAATCTGAAATAAGCTAACGTACTGTTTTTCACAAAAGGAAGAAAAGTCTGATTTCAATCTTCAGTATTCCTTTAGTACATTACCATGAGCAGTAAGTAGCATGGGTTTATGAAGAACAAATCAAGCCAGACAAACTATTTGTCTTTTTTTCATTTAGTTGTAGTAATCAAGTGATAAAATAAGTGGGCAAAGGAAATGTGGTAGATTTAAGGTAGTCAGACCCTGGTAAATTGTTTGATACAGGGTCTTGCAATTACATGGCTGTGAGCACTATCATATGGATTAAAAACGGTCTGAAAGACTGTTGACAGATGCTAATGATAAACGGCAGTTGGACAGAAGTGTGCAGTGGTTGTAGGAGGGAAATGTGCAAGGATTATTGCTGATCCTAAGTTTATTTAATTACTTTATTAGTACTAGAAAAGAAAGTGGATTAATAATACAAAAACCAACACATTTCTGTATTTAGCAAATGATGCTAAGTTGTAGAAAGTTGCATCAACAGTAAGTTGCATCAACAGCAGCTCTAGCAACTCTGCTACCATAGGCCCAACAGAAAATGTTTTCTATAGCGTTTGATCCTGCAAGGTGCTGAGTGCCTAATGCAAGGTGCTCAGCTCCTATTCAGATCTGTTGGAACAGAGAGCACTCAGCTTCTTACTTGTGTTGCTGCTCTAGGCGATTGCCTGTTCTTTCTCCAATGTAAACCAGTGAGGATAGAGAAATCTCATCTCCAAAGGGACCTTGAGAGGTTGGAAATATGGGCAGGAAACAGCTCAATTAGATTCAACCCAGAAAAATGCAAGCTAATATATCTTTGGGAAAATAATCCTGACCACATATTCAGGGGGACAGAAATACTTGGAACCTATTAAGTCTAAAAAGATGTAGGAGAGATAATAGATAGCAAATTAGATAGGATCTTGCAATACAATATGGCGGCAAAGACGTAACTGTGGCTGTGGGCTGCATACACAAAGGCATCATGTCGCCAATAAGGGAGGTTAGGCAGTGGAGGCAACTACACCCATGGATTCATCCCAGGAAAGACAGGTGGTATTTCCACCACAAGCTTCCCTCAGAATAGGGTAACACTAGGGAAGCCCAACTTTTGGTTCATAACAGGAGTCTATGGAAGATGCACTGAGGATGGGCTGAATCAGTGCCTCTCCCCACCCCCGGTTGCCTTAGTCATAACCCCTGTCTAGTCAGTGCAACCCATGTTTTGGGCACCATCAATTTCTTGTGGGTCTCCCAGTGGAGGGAATGTTCTTGTTGCTTTCCCTAGCAGCCTACCCTTTACATGGACTTCCTGCCACTGAGGCACTGTACTGAGTCTGCATTGGCAACAGCTGGCATAGATTTGGGAATTAATCTGTCCATGTAGTTAGCGGTTCATACATTGTGCTAGAGCATACATAGCTCTAGGATATTTATTCTGCACAGGTATTGCATTAGTAATTTTCCATATTTCACAGACTAGAGCTGGAGATTCAAAATCTTACGCCTGCAGTTGACTGAACTCTGAAAGAGTTCACATTAGTTTCAAATTTTGTGGCTCAGGTTCATTCCAAACTAGACCAAGATCACCAGACATTGCAACCAAACTTTGCAACATTAAATGAATACCACAGCTATAAAAAATGCTTCCAAGGGGACACTGAAATTCATTCTTGGGGAGCTCAGGTGAGTAAGAAGAAAGCCCAAGAAGAGACAGGGACCGAAGACTGAGTCCTTCAATGTCATTTTTAATTAGTCCTAATTTGGCTATATTCTGGATAATTTCTAGTCTGTGCAATATGGAAAGTTGCTAATATAATACTAGCATATTTATTATGCATAAGAACTGTATGTGATCTAGCACTATGTACATATATTGTGTGTGTGTGTGTGTGTTCTAGACAGCCCTAAAACCAGAACTAGACTGCATTCAGAGTATTCTAACGCCTAATTATCGATCCACTCCTAATATCAGCATTGTCTTGATACAGTGGGAAAGGAGGCTCTCTTTTTACATTCATGAATACTTCCCACATGAATATTTGGGCTGGATTTAATCCCAACAGTAGCCTTGGACAAAAGATATACAAGATAACACTATCAAACAGGAAAGAGCTATGTTTGGTATTTTGCTATTCTGAAATCGTGAACACACATGACTTTTACAGTGGCAGAAAATATGAGATTGGAGACATTTAAACAGAGACCTCAGCTGAAAAGAGCTTGCAATATCTAGAATCTTTTTTAAAAAAACAACCAACTCTAATTAGATGCCTTCATGTTAAATCCTGAAATGCATTTTTTGGTCCCCTTTTGCCTTGTTTCCAAGATGGTGGCACCTGGAAAAACATGCAGCTTGTTTTTTGTAATAGATATGAACTCAGATAGTAAGAACTGCATTATACTAGCTGCTTTGGAACTGGTGGCAATGTTGATGCAGTGCAAGTGGTTGACTCTTATACAAGGGACTTTGTGAAAAACACCAGACGTACAGTTTCCATGCAACACAATGGAGAATCTAACAGCCTCTTGTTAAACATCCGAGCCAAAACTTTTTGAATATTATGCCAGATAAACGTTGCTGCTTTCCCTAAGCCTCTGTTTTGATTAACTGACCCTGAAGTTCCATTTACTAATTCCTTAGTGAGAACAATCTGTGGTCTGAGGAGACAGTGCTTCTTAGTGCATTCACAAGTTCACCAATATCCTTGAGCAAAAAATGCAATCTTGAAGGCAGGTTTCAATTTTAACATGATTTGATTAATTACTACAGTACATACTTCCTTCATTTTATACTCTTTGCTATAGTGGAAATAATTAAAATAGTCCAGACCTTGTCTTCCCCATCACACTAAATTTACAATAAAATACATAAAGTGTGAAATATGAGAAGTTAATTCTTAAATTCAGGGGTTTTTTTTGCTGGGAACAGGTTTCTCCTATTCAACTCACTGTTTCCCCACAGGATCTTACTATTAGCCTCTTTGTCAAGTGAAATTGAGGAAAAATGTCCTCCCTATGACACAACTGTCCTGTCATGAGAAAGTTCATGAACTTGTCTCATATTTGCAACAGCAACCAAATTACTGCAGCAAATGTGGACGGTACATTTTTATTCTGTTTGTTTTTAATATAGCCATACAACTGAATTTGAGTGACTGAGTGCAAATACATACCTTAAAATATATGGTAACTGAATTTGATGAGTAGGTGGAACAAGCAAAATACTGACATATAAACTGTGTGTATGGGAGATTCACAGTATTACCCATAATATAAATGTCAATACTCCTGGTCATATCTAATATATTCCAAAGTATGTGATTGGTTTGCATGCTGCATTATCCCTTTATTATTTGAGATTTGGGGTGATGAACTCATGAAGGTGAGCCAACTAAAGGCACTGGCAAAGGGCACTGTAAGGGGGTACACGCTACTCTGGATTTGGCCTCTTGGCCCCTCTCCTTCGTGAATCAGGGACACTTCAGTCTGGTGCAACACCCCTGTTCTTTATTTGTGATCAGTTCCCCACCACCAGTTTCCAACTATATATAGGCTTTGCTACTGCCTGGCCAACAACAGACCAGGAGGCGCCTACTCCCCCTGAGCCTGACCTCCCACTCTTAGTCTCTGCCTTCCCTTTCTGTCACTTCCTTCCAGCCTTATAGCTCCTGCTAATAAGGCTGACAGGTGTAGTCAGTTACCAGGCAACCATAGGATGGTTCACCCGGCCCCAATCTATTTGCCCTGATTGGGGCTGGAGAGGCAGGAGCTGATTAAGGGCTTCTTCAGCAGCACCCTGCCACAGGTACCAAGAACACAGGCAAGTGCTACCCAAGATGTCACACAAATTTCTGCCCCAGGCAGATTTGAAGCACTCCTGTGAATTGCCTTTTGAACTTCTGGTCAGAAAGCAGTCAGTGGTGTGAAATAGTTTAGTAGTTTTTTCAGGTGGACTCGTGTACGCTAAGGATGGGGATGAAATCCTGAATGTCTTTGAATCCTAGTACTAAAGGCAGCATGCTGAGACATGAACAAAGTTTTAGAAATCATGTCCCAGTTCACTCCCAGCTCTGCCATATACTTTCTGGGTGGCTTTGGACAAGTGACATCACAGCCTTAGTTACCCTATCTGTAAACTGGTGATAATGATACCTACCTACCTACCTACGACATGAGGTGGGGCGGGGGAAATGTGCTGGGTAATTAATTAATGTTTTCTACTGTTTTGAGCATATAAAACACTGTATGATAGTGAAATATTCATATGAAACCATGAAAGAGTACAGCATTAATCCTCCCACTCTCAATGCAGGATCATTATTTTACCTAGTTGTTATTTTAAACCAAATTCTCCAAAAGCTGAAAACATTTATAACCACCTCCCCCTCCCCACCCCAACTTTCAAAGCACACATGCTCTTTTGGGATGTTTCCCACTGTGAATAGCACCTGCACTGAACTGGTATTGGTGAGCTGTTTGTTTTAATAGAGAAGGCAAAATGAAGTGTTACTTTTCTTTTAGGCTACATTAAAGGGAGTACTATTAGAAATGCTTGTCCACTAGCCAACATTTTAAAGAGTTATATATGTTTTGGTGTACATCTGTCTGTGTTTGAATTTGTTCCTCTTGTCTTCGAGTGATCACACACGGCTCATGGCAGAGCCAAATGAGACATGGTTGTGAAATGTCCATTAGTGAGTATTTTTTGTTTTTAATATATTTTATCCAGTTTATGTAATACCTAGGTTATAATGTTTTTACCAGTATTGTACTTTATAATTCTGAGCACCTTGGGCCTGGTTGTACTTTTTGACTTGGACTACTATTATAATATTTGAGGAATTTGGAAGCTTGATCATATCTTGAACACTATCTAAGACCCTGATCCTCCAGCAATTGGGCTTGCATGGGCGTACTCCTGCAGCCCTGTGGAGTCTAACTGACCTCAGTGGGACTCTGCACAAGTGCAAGGGTCTGCTGAGAGGACCTGATGGCAGGACTGGGGCTTTAAATCTGCTAGGGCATGATGTTTTTAACATCTGATGGCATCAGTCTAGTTCAGCGTTCTCAAACAGGATCATGACCGCTCAGGGAGTCACAAGGTGGTTACACGGGATCATGAGCTGTCAACTCCATGGAGCTGACAGCCCCAAGCCCCCATTAAATGAAATTAACCCCCTGCCCATTTTTAATTTATAAGTGGGGGGCGGTCACAGTCAGAGGCTTGCTGTGTGGAAGGGGTCACCAAGACAAAAAGTTTGACCACACGTCTAATTTCTAGTGGGCAGAAGTCTACATCACAAAAGCCACCTTTACAACTGGTTGGTACCCTTATAAGCAATCTCCACGTGTTAGAAGAATAATGATTTAAAAACTTTCCATGAATGTTCATCTGAATTTGAAAATGATTCTTGAAAAACCAAAAGGGATACATTCAGGAAATGGAAGGAGGGCATGTCACCAAGGAAGTACACATGGGGATAGCTCAAGCGTGTAGGGAAAAAATCAGAAAAGTCAAGGCAAAGAATGAGTTACAGCTGGCAAGAAATGTTAGCGATAACAGGAAGGGGTTCTTCAAATATGTCAGATGAAAATGAAAGATCAAGGACGGTGTGGGTCCACTGCTCAATAAAGAAGGTGAGCCGGTAATGGAAGATGATAGGAAGGCAAAAGCTGTTCATTGCCTACTACTCTTCAGTCTTTTCACAAAAAATAACATGTGACCAGATAACTAGCAAAGTTACCATAGACAATAAAGGGGAAAGGATGCATATTGGGATAAGTAAAGAACACGTCAGAGATCTTCTGACCAATTTGAATGAATTCAAATCAGGTGGGTGGATGCTATTCACCTGAAGGTACAGAAGGAATTAATGGAAGAAATTTCAGAGCCACTGGCAATAATATTTAAACTCATGGATGACAGGAGACAGCCCAAAAGATGGAAGAAGGGCTAACTTAGTGCCCAGCTATAAAAAGGGGGGCAAGGAGGAGTTGGGGATCTATAGACCAGTCAGACAGACTTCGATACCTGGGAAGCTATTAGAGCAATGTATTAAACGTTACCTGGAGGATGAAGGTGTAGTTACTTGCAGCCAGTATAGCTTTGCCAAGAACAAATCATGCCAAACCAGCTTGATTTCCTTCTTTGGCGGGGTAACTGATTTGATGGATGGGGGAATGTGGTGGACATAATTTACCTGGACTTCAGCAAGGTTTTTGACACAGTTCCACATGACATTCTGATAAGTAAGCTGGAGAAATGCAGGCTCGACAGAACTACCATTAAGTGGATACATAATTTGTTAAACAACCACAAACAAAGAGTAACTATGAATGTCATGATGTCATATTGGAGGGAGGTCTCAAGTGGGGTTCCACAGGGATTTGTTATGGGTCAGTGTTGTTTAACATCTTTATGAATGACCTGGATGTAGGTATAGAGAGCATACTGATCAAGTTTGCAGATAACACTAAGCTAGGTGGGGTTGCCAATACTTTGCAAGATAGAGCTAAAATTCAGAGGGATTTTGATAAATTGGAGAACTGGGCTGTAGACAAATGTAAGATGTTACACTTAGAGAAGAAAAACCAAATGCACAAATACAGAATGGGGGGGGGGGGAAACTGGCTTGGCAGCAGCACTGCTGAGAAGCATCTGGGAGATGGCTCACAATCTCAACATGAGTCAGCAATGCGATGCTGTTGCAAATAAACAAAACAAACAAACAAACAAAAAAAACCAAATGCAATTTTAGGTTACATTAACAGAGGCATAGCCTGCAAGTCACAGGAGGTAATAGTACCGCTCTACTCAGCACTGGTTAGGCCTCAGCTGGAGTACTATGTCCAGTTTTGGTTACGAATATATAGAAAGGATGTGGAGAAACTAGAAAGGATCCAGAAGTGAGTGACAAAAATGATCAAAGGGATGAAATGCAAGCCATATGAGCAAAGGCTGAACAGGTGTCAGGGATGTCCTTGTCCTATGGCTAAATGGGAAGGGGTCCCAGAAAGAGGAGAAGGGAGGAGTGCCCCAGGTTGTTCCTGGTGTGGAAAAGATTGAGTGCCCCTGTTGTAAATTATTCAAGAAATGTTTCTGGGAGCACACTTCGGCTCGTTGGGTTACTCACAGATTGCTGCAGTAATTTCTTCAAGAAGTCAACATTCAGTATGCACACAGTTTCTGTAGCATGAGCAAGGTGCACTTCTGATCCCTCGTTGGCTGAGCTGAACTCTTAGAATCAGGGTTCAGGTGAGAATACTGTCCCGCCCCTTGTTTGAGGCCCCACCCCCCTGTTCACTCCATCCCCCCTCCCTCCGTCACTCACTCTCCCACACTCACTTTCACCAGGCTGGGGCAGGGGGTTGGGGTGCAGGCTCTGGGAGGGAGTTTGGGTGCAGAAGAGGGTGTGAGCTCTGGGGTGGGAGTTTGGATGCGAGAGCGAGTGAGGGTTCGGGCTTTGGGAGGGGGTGCAGGGTGTGGGATCTGGGAGGGAATTTGGGTATGGGGTGTGTGCTCTAGGCTGGGGCAGGGGGTTGGGGTGAAGGAGGGGGCCAGGGGGTCTGTGCTTACCTCGAGTGGCTCCCAAAAGCAACTGGCACACCCCTCTGGCAGTGGCTCCTAGCCCAGGAGGTCTCCATGCACCGCTGGCCAATGGGAGCTGTGGAGTCGGAGCTTGGGGTGCGGGCAACACGTGGAGACCCCCCTCCCCAGGGTCTGCAGGGACGTGCCAGCCACTTCTCAGAGTGCCACGGAGCGAAGGCGGGCAGGAAGTCTGCCTTAGCCCTGTTGCACTTCCGGGGGCCTCCGGGCCTTTTAAATCACCTAGGCCCCTGGGCAATTACCCCCTTTGCCTATCCTTGTCAGCGGGCCTGATACTAATGCTTTGAAATTGCATCAAATGGCTATACTCCAGCACTAATGCCCAACAGAGCTCCTTGATGATACATCTGTGTTGGACCTGGGCTCTGTGCCTCTGCCCTGTCCCCCTCCCTTGGCATAGGGGGCACGGTGAGGAGGGAGGGAACAGAATGATGCTTAGCAGGCAATCTTGCCCTACTAGGGGGTTCATTAAATACCCTGCATCCCTGGCACAAATTAATGCTGTCCAGTAGCAGCATTTCAGACACAGCTCCCTGAGCCCTAAACCCAAACTACCCCGCTCCAGAACAAAGCTCCAATACAGCAGAGAATTAAGCACATTGGTGAGAATGATACTGGAATACTGCATACAGATCTGCTGTCCAGATTTTTAAAAGGATCTTGACAACTGGAGAAGGTGCGGAGAGGAGACACAAGAATTATTCGCAGGCTGGAGAAAATGCTTTACAGTGAGAGACTTAAAGAGTTCAATCTGCTTAGCTTATCAAAAGCAAAATTGAGAGGTGACTTTGATTATAGTGGTATAAATATCTTCATGGGGAGAAAATACCAGGTATTAAAGGGCTCTTTAGGCTAGCAGGGAAAGGCAGAACAAGCACCAAAGGATGGAAGCTGAAGCCAGACAAATTCAAATTAGAAATTAGGCACACACATTTAACAGCGATGCTGGTTAACCACCGGAACAAAATACCAAGGTAAGTCACAGATTCTCCATCTGATTGATGTCTTCAGATCAAGACTAACGTCCAGAAAACAGCCATGTTTTAGCCAAACACAAATTATCAGGCTTAATATAGGGAGAACTGGGACTAAATTATTGGCCTGTGATATATAGAAAGTCAGACTAGATGATTGCTTCTGGTCTTAAACTCTGTGAATCTATGGTCATGTCTACGCTGCACCTGGGGGTGAGCCTCAGCCCAGATCCATAGACTCATGTTAGTGAGGTTTGCACTAGCCCCCTAAAACTAGCGTGCTGGTAAGGGTTTGACCTTGTGGCTCCATCTGGGACTTAGGAGTCTACACAGCTACTTTTAGAGCACTAGGGTGAGCACCGCTAGCACAAGTCTGTGTACCCAGGCTGGGAGGTTCTCTCCCAGACACAGTGCAGACATGCCCCTAAAATACAAATGATTGCAAGCCCTAGTACACTTATGAACAATGGATTCAGTTCACCCCCAGGATTCTTTTTAAATAAGTTGCAGCACCCAGTCTGGGTAAGTTGGCTTGGAGAGGAGGAGTGTTGGTATAAGCCTGCACCTCCATTGGGAATCCTGGGACTTGCAGATCAGGTCCCAACGTGGAGAAGGCCAGCTGGAAGGGGCAGAGCCAGCAAACTGGGAGATGCACTGATTCAGTGCCTATCTGGGCAAGCTCAGCTGGTGAGATTCCTATGAAATTCCTGACAGATTTTAAAGCTGCCACCCCGGGGTAAAAAAATCTCTCCCAGCACAGCTGTCTCAGCAAGTGCCTGGGAAAGCCAATTGCAACTTCCCTGTTCCTTGAGCCCAAAGGATGATTCTGGCCTAGGGTCAAAAAATATAAAACAAACATAGATATCAAATACATGTCACAATAACTGGTTCTTATTAAGTTTAACTTACATAGTTGCAACAAAGAGTTCTGTTCAACTGTAAGCAGATGTATATTAATAGGTGGATTTCAAACAGTTAAGCACAGATATCTCACAAATGTATTTTGGCAACCAATTCCACAAAGCAATACCTACGATAGAACATGAACAACTATAATATTTCAATAGGGATTAAGAAATAGATGAGATTTACCATTGGAGAATGAAAACCAGGATTTGATGCTTCAGTGTATGGGGAGTTAAGCGTTTGGCTGAGTGAGCAGAAGTAACACTGAAAAGCTTTCAATGTTAGAAAAAGAATCTTGAACTCAACTCCCTTTACTGGAAACAACTGAAGAGAGTTATGGGAATTAATGAAATTATAGTGATTTCTTTAAATGTGCTAGCATTTAAGCTTCTGCATATTTGCACACTTATTGCTTCTGTAAATAACAAAATTCCTACTGGTTCTGATTCTGATCTCAAGTCATACCTCATTTATATTGGATTAATTTGATTGACTTTAATGGAATTACTCCTGATAAAGACCCGTAGAAATGAGAAATCAGGAACACTGGACCAGATTATCACCGGCTGTTAATCAACATAGCTCTATTGACTTCAGTGTCACTGGCACTTCAACAACCAAATTAACATTATGGGGCAAATTCTGCCCTGAGTTTCACCCTATGGAACCTCCATATTGACTTTGTAACAGCTAAATGGAACTTGGAGGGAGGAGCACAGGTTGCAGGAGGGAAGAGTTTGGGGAAGACACCAGGAGTCCAGTCTCTGTTCACATGGCTGAAATGCTAGCTGCAGTTGCTGCCTTGCTGTAAATGTTGATCTTAATAAAGAGCCAGTTTGGTTTTAAAAACATGAAGTTCTCTTCTATTATTACCCATCACACAGTGGGTGAAACAGCTTTCAGTGGGGTAAAAGTCAAGGTGGAATTTGCTCCATTAAGCAGCTATGTTAGCAACTCTGGTGTTTTTTTTTAATGGAGCTTCACTGATTTATACCAGCTGATATCTCCTCCACTTACTTCAGTGGAAGCCAGTTTGGATCCCAATTTAAATTCAAGAGATAAGGAATCAAATATAGAAATATTTGGAGGCTGGGAGAAGGGTGAAGTCCATGTAAAAATAGTTTTAGGTCTTGTCTAGAGTAGGGCAGTTTGCACTAGTGTAACTATATCAAGAATTTAAAAACTTCTTTGAGGCCCCCAGATACTACAGCAATGGGAGCTATTAGTGGAAGTAAGAAAATTACCTCTCTTTTAAATGGAAGTGAAAATTTAGACCTCATAACAGGCAGTTTTGTTAAACGGATATTCTAAATCAGGATTTACTAGAGCTGGGTACATACTGCAAAACATTTTCTGTGGTTCATCCACATTTTTAAATTTGTTTTCTTTAATTATATTCACACACCTCATGCGTTTGCTGTTTCTGGATATTCTAGGCAACATATTTCCTAGCCAGTACATTCATGGAAATCGTGCATTTTAACCAGATCTGTCAATGAAACTAAGCGTATCCACTAGGAATCTTATTCTGGGAGTTACAATCAACCATGTGATCTATATATCCACTCAAAACTAAGAAATACAACTCAGATTGTGAATATCAACTATTCCCAACAAAACTGCTCATGAGCAGTCAATAGGCCAAGAATTATTCACAGAAATATTCAACAAATAATTTCAAATAAAGAACAGTTTGAGAAAACTCTAAACAGTTCACAGACATTTTGCAAACAGCAAAGGAGGCAAAGTTCATGTAATAAATTATTCACTATTCATTATTTCCCCAGCTGTAGATTTTACAGTGCCATAGAGTGGAAAGTTACACAACAGATTCTCATGTGCTATAGAAGAGGAATTCCATCCTGAGCAAATAGCAATTTCAAGGGTTGTAAAAAGATTAGAAGCCCTTTAAATTAGGCAGAGTTTGAGTTGTGAGCGTTGGATAACTTGAATCCTTGAGTTTTAAAGGAAGCAAGAATAAAAATTATAATGAGGTCTTCACTAATAAATGTAGGTATTCCTTTCTAGGAGGATTAGAACATGTAGACATAATACACACAACTGAGAACAGGTAGCAACAGGCCAAATAGTTTCACATTAGTATTAAGGATATTACTTTAAACAATTTTAAAGGATTTAGTAAGGGAACAAAATGAAAAGTGTAACTTTATTAGTAATATCCAATATGGTTTAATAAGGGGTAGGTCATATTTAATTAAGTGACTAATTACTTTTTAAAGATATAGTTGTCATGGTAACAATGGAAAGGGACAGATATTATACACTTGAATTTTTGAAAGGCATTTGGTAAAGTTGCTTCTCAGAGATTATTAACTAAGGGCAGTGCTGACCTGGAGGCGGTTCGCTAGAACTGGTTGTTAAATTTAGAAGCCCTTTTAGAACCAGTTGTTCCAGAAGGGACAACCGGTTCTAAAAGGGCTTCTAAATTTAACCGGCCAAAAGTGGTGCCTTAGGCACGGACTCCATAGGTGCTCCAGCCCTCAGCCCTCCCAGGCTTCCTGCCGAACAGCTGATTCGCGGGAAGCCCGGGGAGGGGGCGGAGAAGCAGAGCGAGGTGGCATGTTCAGCGGAGGAGGCAGAGCGGAGGTGAGGTGATCTGGGGCCGGGCGCAGGGTGGGGAGCCGCCGGTGGGTGCTCTGCACCCACCAAATTTTCCCCGTGGGTGCTCTAGCCCCGGAGCACCCAGGGAGTCCACGCCTAAGGCGCCACTTTTGCTGTGATCAGTGGGGGAGCGGCCGCTCCCCCTCTCCCCCCCAGCTACAGTCCCCCGCCCCTAGGAGCCAGAGGGACCTCCTGAATGCTTCCTGGGAGCTGTCCCAGGTAAGCACTGCCAGGACTCCCCAGCTCGCCCCCCATCAGGTGCCTCTGGCTCTTAGGGGTGGGCACCCACTACAGTGGCCCACGAGACCCTCCTGCCTGGTTCTGGGGGCAGTCAGGGGACAGGGGAGGGGGGTGGATGGGACATGGGTCCTGGAGGGGGCCGTCAAGGAATGCGGGGGGGCTGGATGGGGCAGGAGTCCCGGGGCGGGGGTGGGCAACGACCCCCTCATGGGGTGAGGAGGGAACCCGTTAAGATTTTGGCAGCTCATCACTGACTAAGGGTTTTGAAACTAGCTTATCGGAAAGGAAACTTGGTCAAAAAAGTAAGCAGTTGTAGGTTTTTAAAACCAGATTCATTAGTTATTCTTTCTAAGTATACACCTTGTCAAAGCCCAACAGTGCAACAGTCCATAGACTCATAACGCATACAGATATATTTATATTAAGGAGCTACAGAAATGTACACAACTAACGTCAACAAATCTAAATATTAAAGATGAAAGTTTAGAGGAAAGCCCTAAGCCATACAAGCCTTTATTAATACAGAGTTTAAAAAAGAGGGCCCAATTCTGCCCTCAGATATAGTACATAATAGTGAACTTGTACTGAGCACTGTATGACTCACACTGAGATTAATGTGAATCCTAGCTCTGTACTGTTACTGAAAATGGAATTAGATCAAGATATATTAATTTTCTGAATTTATGGTCTCAGCTGGTGATGTCCATGCATGCAATAGAGACATCAGAATAAAAGAGTGAATTCAAGAAAAATGAACCAAGTCTTTGTGGTTTAATGATACTTGCTCACGTAGTCTATGAAGAGTAGCTACATTTTTATGTACTGTACAGCAAGTCTTCCTGTTGTCATTTATTATATTTCCATTTTTCTATAACTGCAATGTCCCAGATTTCAGTGTCCAATTCTTCAGTCTTTTCCCACTCTGCTGACATTGTACAACATGCAGCTAACAAGAGCTGGTAGATCAGCTTTCCTTCTTGTATAAAAGAGATTCTTAGTCAAACCAAGAAGAAAGACTTCTGGAACCTACAGAAGATCAACTCAAGTTATTGATGAGACTATAACAAAAGAGAAAAATCCAAAAGGCCCGACAAAAGTGAAAGAATGATTTCCCCCATACCCACAATTCTGACATTACTTATTAAAGGTGGTCCCATATATTATATAAAGCTCCAAGGAACAGGTAACAAAGAACCAGATTTGCAGCTGGTATAAATTTGTGTAGCTTCATAAAAGTCCATGCAGCTATTTCAGTTTACACCAGATGAGGTTCTGGTCCAGAGAATATCTGAGTGTTTTTCCGTATCTTCGTACATGTGGATGCAGAAGCTGCTCTGCAACAAATTGAATGCTACCACTGAAATGAGAATGGTGTTTCTAATGCTTTATTCCAGGGTTGCATATATTTCTCTGTATGTTACCCCTCTGTTTCCCCATGAATTCAATATTTATCTCTGAAGTGTTACCTTTTGTGTTTCAAATTAAAATGGGTTTACCCACTGATTTTCTGTTTTCTTTTATGTGACAAATTGTGTCAACTGATTATGCTGATGTAGGAAAGGATCGAAAGTATGATCTGTTATTTTAACCATAGGAATGGTTGTAAATGTTTCTTTAAAGAGATGGTTCCAAGAAGTTACACCAGTGCTTTTCCAGCTGGCAATGCTAGAGCCCTTAATAGCTTGTTGGAAGCCAGCTGTATCCTTTGATAAAGGAGAAGGAAATGTTAGCCATCTGGCTGTACTAGAAGTGGCAGCTTTTCTAGATGAAGAGAAGTTATGAGAAGAGTTACCCTGGGGTTCAGTCTAGGTACATTTGGGGCCAGATTCTGTAGTGACAAATGCTGGTGGTAAGTTACACATCAAGTGTGAATTGATCAGAGAACAGGGGTAGTGGGTGAGTGATAAAGTATCATAACATTTACTGATGTGTACACTCAGATTATAATTGACACGCCAAAGTGGGAGCAAAAGATGTAGTGGGAAAAACAACAGGAAGGTGAAAGAACTTCATCTTGCACCTTCTTTTTAGTTGTTTGGCATGTAAGTTACACTCCTCTTTCACACACACTGCACAGCAAATTGGTGCAAACTATACTGCTCCATCCCTCATACCCACTTACGCTCAACGGCTTTCATGGGAGTTGCACATGCTTACAGTAGGTCTGAGTTTGGCCCCTTTCCCTTCATATGTATTAGATTAGAGCTCAGACCAACATCCCAGATCCAAAAACTCTTAGCCTTTGTGTAGGTGAGAATATTAAAAATAGAAGATTGGTCCTGAGCTCAAAATCAGGAGGAAATACTATTATCATCTTCCAAAGGATTTGAACACCACCAAGGCCCAGATTAGCAAAGTAGTTTGATAGAAATTAATGTTAAACTACAAGTGTAGGGACAAAATAATCAAAGTATGAAGTATTACGGCATAATGTACAAAGAAAAAGATAGTTAAGGTTACTAAATAGTTTTGTTAGCTTGCTAATGATTTTGTGAAAAATTCTCCTTTTGGTCTGAAATTTTCTATATCTGGTTTCTGGCCAAAGGTGAATTATTGTGAAGAGTTTGAGGAAACTTTGTGGCCATTATTGAGTTGTGTGTTGAAATAATAATAATTTGTCATACTTTTCACACAGAAAATGATAAACTTTGGATCTTGGCATATAAATAAAAATAATCTTCATGGAGGAGAATATACATGATCCATGTGAAAAAATCTTTCTTGCAAAAGTTATGATCATTTGAAAATTATTTGAGTGTTCACAATAACTATAAATAATAATTTTAAAACCCCACAAGATCTGAGTGTTCACATTTCTAAATGGATGAACTGCACTTGCATGCATTTTCTCTAGGTGCACACTTCACAATATATATTAATGTGATGGTTGCCACTGCTACTAGAATGCAAATTTCTATGCAGATGCCTGTGCACCAGTCTTCGGTGCCTGTTATTTCTACACAGTTGCAACGTTCTAAGCATGTTAGCTGACAGACTGTTTCACAATGAGCATGTTTGCTTGACCGTGGGGCCTTATTCACACTCTGTTACAATAGTTGTATATCAGCATAACTCCATTTATTTCAATGGAGTTACACTGTGTAAACTAGTGTAATGTAGTAGTGACCCATGCCCTTAGTATCTCCATGCCTTTTCTCCTTGTTAACTGTATCCCTTGATTGATACAGTACAATATTATTATAAGCCATAAAAACATGAGGATTTATAAAGTATATACAGGGTGTAGTCAAATAAATGCTGCTTTCAGAACCTCGGATAAAATTAATCCCTGGTGTCATTCCATTAGAGTCACTGGGGTGGATTGTGACCACCCCACAGTAGGCTGGGGAAGAATTCCTCCTAGGACTGATACAAGAAGCCCTAGCCTAGCCCCTTGCCAAGTTCTGGCATATGGGGTGGATTGGGGGCAGCAAGGGCCATGCTTGT
The DNA here is from genome assembly GCF_965140285.1 of Lepidochelys kempii. Classification (NCBI taxonomy): domain Eukaryota; kingdom Metazoa; phylum Chordata; order Testudines; family Cheloniidae; genus Lepidochelys; species Lepidochelys kempii. The sequence goes on along the minus strand of NC_136381.1, from coordinate 42,519,480 downwards.
AGTGCTCAGTGCTATGGAGATTCTGGGCCACAACACAGCCCATAGGTGGCCTGGATAAAGCCATTGTAAGTTGGAGCAGCTGCTAGGGCTGCTGGACCATATGCCAGTTACCATTTTGACCCCTGCAGCAGCCCAGAATCTAGATGGCACAAAAGTGAGTTTGGAGCCAATTTTGTCCTCCTCTTCTACGCTGTGCCTTCCATGCTGCATCTCTCAGGAGATCTAGTCCCCTGGAAGTACACCAGGGTGTCAAGGAGCCAGCTGCAGCAGGGTCAGTCTTCTAGTGACACTCTGGGCATAGCTGTTCCTGGCAGGGACTGCCTGATGGACTGCACTTTCTGACTGGTGGAGGGTTGGCGCTAAGCTACTACTTGAACTTGCTGGCTACTCAACAGGTTCCACACCGCAGCTGTGCTAGATCTGCTTCCTGTGCCTGGTTTTCTTCCCATCCGGCATGTGCCTGCTTCTGCCCAGCCTGCCCCAATTCCTACTTTTTTCCATCTTTGACACCCCTGGCTCTGACCTCCTCTTTCCTCCCTGCCACTCTGCTTCATGACTATGTCTCTGGCTCACCCACTGGAAATCTGATCCTTGGCCCTGATTCTTGATTCCAGGTCACCCTCCCCCCAATGGCTCCAACCATTAGGCATGACTACCCCACATCCCAGTTGTGATCCGGACAGTTTGAGCAGTCCTAAAGAGAAAGACCAAAGATTGGACTCAGCTCCAAGGTTGACCCCCATTAAGGCCTTCCGCTTCTGGGCATCTTGCAGAGGCAACAGACCCAGATCACAGACCTGCAGGTGCAGGCCTCACTAGCCAGGGTTCAGGTCCCTTGGGAACTGGTGATTCTGCTTCTGGATCAGTTTGTTGGTGACCATGGGAAATTTCACAGCTTTTTGAATCAATGCTGCTCTGACCCCTGTTGTTCACACTATGACACCTGTTATTTTCCACTGACCAAGCCCGTGAGTGGCACTCATTATCAGCCTATTAACTGGGGAGACCCTGGCCTGGGTGTCTCCCCTCCAGGAGATTTCCAGTCCCTTGCTGGGGCAGCCTGAGAGTTTCATCCTCACCATGGCAATTGTTTTTGATTACCCAAATTGTACTTGCTGTGCCAAGAGCTTGCTTCTGAACTTACTCCAGGGGAATTCACCATGAAATTCTGGGGTTTAGTGGCCAACACTGGATGGACAGAGCAGCACAGCAGTACCATTTCAGGCATGGCTTGAAAGAAGAAATCAAGGACAAAGTTGGTGCAGAAAGAGCCACTGTTCAACCTAGATGCTCTGGTCAGGCTGGGTTTCAGCATAGACAATCGCCTGGCCAGAAGTTGACTAGAAAGGAAGTCCCCCCATATGTCAATCAGATTCACCCCTCCCTTACTGATGCAGACAAAAACTAGGGGTGAGCCTTAGACTTATGCTTATATTGAGAGGAACCTGTGAACGATGTGCAGTAAGATTCGTGTCCTGCCCCAGTCTGGAAAACCGTTTTTGCCAACTGGCACCCTTGCTGTGGTCAGCCAGTGAGCCACTCCCCTTCAACTTCCTCTTTGGCTACAGCTTCCTACCATGTCTGAGGTTGCGTTGAGGGCACTGGTGGACTCATGGACCTAGGCTATGGTTACACTACACAGCTTACAGTGGCGCAGCTGCTAGGGTAGATGCTCTAAGCCAACAGGAGAGAGCTCTCCCATTGATTTAATTACTCCAGCCCCCAGAAGCAGCGGTAGCTATGTCAGGGGGAGACGTTCTCCTGCCGACAGTACTGTCCACACTGGAGCTTAGGTCGGTGTAATTTATGTCATTCAGGGGCGTGGCTTATTCACACCCCTGAGCGACATAACTTATACCAACTTGAGCTGTAGTGGGTACATTGCCCTAGACTTTATTCAGACATATAACATTCCTATTCAGTGTAAGAGCATCCCTGATTTGGTGAAATCTGTTGATGGGTCCTTTATCTCCTCTGGCCCAGTTATTCACCAAATGACACTGTTGACTGTGATCACACTTCAGGACCACCAGTGGGCTCTACAGTTTGGACTGATCTGTGCCTCTCACTCCCCCGTTATTCTCAGCATTCTTTGTCTGGTTTCCCACAACTCATGCTTCCAGTGAGGATCAGGCAAGATATGCTTTACGTCAAGATTCTGCCACCAGTCACGTCTTCCAAGGCTAAGTGTCAGACCAGAACCTCCTCATGATGCAGTAGCTGAAGGAAGGATTTTGAAGGTAGCTGACACCCTTTCCAATACCCCCCTCATCTGTTTCAAGTATTCTGAAGAAATATCAGGACTATGCTGATGTCTTTGATAAAAAGAGGACAGACGTCTTGCTGCCACATAGAAGTTATGATTGCCATACGAACCTGCAGCACAGGGCTGACCTTCCCTTTGGCCCTACCCATTCCCTCTCCAAACCAGAACTCCAGGAATACCTCAGTGAGAATTTAGAGGAGGAGTTTATTCATCCTTCTACCTTTGCAGCAGGGGCTCTGGTCTTTTTTGTAGCAAAATAGCTCCCTATGCCCCTGTGTTGATTACCAAGCTCTATATACAGTGACAGTTTGAAATTGCTACCCTTTGCCACTTATTAACAAAATTTTTGAAAGACTGCACTTGGCGAGGGTTGTTGTTTTTTTTCTAAACTGGAGTTTTGCAGCACCTACAATCTGGCTTATATAAGGGAAGGCAAAAAGTGGAAGATGGTGGTCCTCACTCAATATGGGCATTTTGAATTTTTAGTTATGTTATTTGGACTATGTAATGGTCCAGCTACATTTCAACATTTCATGAATAATATTTTCTGGGGTATGTTGGACCAATTTGTTTCTATTTATTTAGATCATAGTCTTGTCTTCTTTGAAAATCAGAAGCTACATGAGCTACACTTTGGCCTTGTCTTTGACAGACTCTTCCAGAATCACCTTTAAGCCAAACCAGAGAAATGCAAAATAGACAAGAACATTATTGAGTTCCTCATTTACGTCCAAGGGCCTAACAATGAACTCACAGAAAATGTTTTCCATCACTAGGTGGAGAGCCCCAAAGGATTAAACGGAGTGTCAGATTTTATGCTTCATTTAAGGATTCTCCTAGCTGGTAGCACCAATAACCACACTCCTCTGAACACTGGTTTGCTTGGTGTGGTCAATGGAGGTACAGTCTCTGCCAGCTAAAGAGAACCTTCACGTCAGCTCCTGTTCTGGTGCATCCAGACACTGCCAAAATTTTTACTGTGGAAGCAGATGCCTAGGACTCCATCCTTGAACAGATTGTTCATAGAAACTAAACTCCAGTGAGAAGAATTATAATATCTGGGACAAGGAGCTACTCGCAATTAAAACAACATTCGAAGAATGGACACATCTTTTGAAGAGGGCTCACCTCATGGTCCAGATCCTCACTGATCACAAGAACTTAAAATGTCTTTGAATGGCCCATAATCATAATCAATGTCAGATCCACTGGTTTCTTTTCCAGGTTTGATTTCATTGTTACCTACCCTATGGGACATGAAACAGGAATGCAGATGCCTTTTCCTGCGAGGTTGAATACGCTGTGCTGGATATGGCTCCCTGAAATATTCTGCTACCCACAGGCAGCCCAGATCTGTCAGATCCTCAATACCGCGAATGCCCTGTTCAGCTCAGGTTTCCATTTGTATGACGGTCTGCCCATTGGCTCTGACATTCAGCTTCTGATGCCTGGCTCTAAGCTCCGGCTCTGCTACCGGACCATCCTCCAGCTCACCCATTGGCTCTGGCATTTGGCTTCTGAGCTCTGGCCTGATTCTTGACTTCTCGGCTCTGCTCCTCTCTACCTCCAGGCCTCGTTACCCCTCTGACTCTAGCCATTAGGCCTGACTGTGCATGTCATGGTCGTGATCCTGACAAGGTGTGACTTTGGCTTCTAACCTTGTGAACATGCTAATACATTGATTTCAACTGTGCAGCTTAAACATTTCGTGAATGTAAATTCTTTGAATTTAATACATGAAGGAGAGTGGTTATGAGGCATGTTGATCAAAAAGAAGATTTGGGAGTGACTGTGGAAATACCCTTTAAATCTTCTGTCCTGTTCATGGCTGCAGTTACAATGACAAATGGGCTACTATACAGTACTACTACACACTGCAGAAGAAAATGGCAAATAGAAATCTAAAGATCTATCATTATTACATAGGGCACTAATTGAACCTAATCTGGAGTATTGTGTTCAGTTCAGGTCACTGTACAAGAAAGATCATATTGTCTTTGAAAGGCTGTTGCATGGGACAACCAAATTAGTGTCAGGACTATGTTCTGTTCAATTTCACCAGTGTAAATCTAGAGTAAATCCATTGATTTTCAGTAGATTTACTCCAGATTTACAACAGTGTACTTGAAAGCAGATCCTGGCCTAAGATGTCCACAAAGTGTTCTGATAAGGAGTCTAATGAAGTTGAATTTTTCCTTGCAAGACAGGCAAGATTGAGATCACCTAACAGAACAAAGGTCTTCAAGATTATGAAGGGGACTGATAAAGCTGATCAAGGTAAAACTGATAAGAACACGGTGGGGCCAGCTGGTTACCACATCTTGTTTTTTTAAAGTGTATGTTAATCATCTGATCCTACCTTTTTTCTTTGTCACATTACTGTGTTATGCTTTTGTCCTCCAGAAACAACTCTGAAGGTTTGCTTCTGCTCTTACATTGTATTCATAATGATGTGACTCAAACCCATGACGAAACAGGGCCATCTACATGTTAACGCTGTTGTCTGTGTATACCATGGAGTGGGTGGGGAGGGAGGGACAGCTGCGGATGCCCATCCCCTTGTCCTTCCCACACCTCCCAGAGGTGGTTCAGAGGAGAAGACTGTTACCAACTTGACTCAGCAACACCATTGTCTGAATGCCTGGGCTGTTCTTGCATGTCTAGAATCCAAATATTGACAAGACCCTGCTCTATTTGTTTAGTGAAACGTGATAAGACCACACCACAAGGTGGTATGGGATGGAAAACTAATATAGGCAGAGTGGTGAAAGAACCTGTAAACTGACTAGGGTAGCAAACACTTTTTAAAATATTTTTTCATTTTAAATTCAACCTCTTAAGTGTCTCTGGTAGTGCAACAAAAGGATCCCCAATTCTTTCTGTATACTGCTGTAAAATTCCCAGCAGGTGGCTCTGCTGGGATGAAAATGATATTCACCAACCAATATGCAGTGGCTACAGTAGATTGAAACAGGATGGGGAGCTCTCACTGCATTAGCCAAGGAGGCAGGAGGAGCTGTTGGAGAGAACTGCTTACTCAAACCAAGGAGAGGAAGGGGATCTGTGCTCCTCCCCCACACCTTCACCTACGGTTGCCAACAGTCTCATATGATAAGGGATGTCCCTGATTTAAATAAAAAATTGCCTCTCCCATGCTAAATCAGTGTGGGGAGACCTTTTACCCTGTATTTCAACCAGGGGTATAGAAAGGCTGGAGTGGTCCGAAGCATCGCTCTGGCACCTGAAATCCAGGATGGAGAGGCATTCTGGACTTCACTTTGTGGAGTGGTCCAAAGCATCGCTCTGGCACCTGAAATCCAGGATGGAGAGGCATTCTGGACTTCACTTTGCAGAGTGGTCCGAAGCATCGCTCTGGCACCTGAAATCCAGGATGGAGAGGCATTCTGGACTTCACTTTGCAAAGTGGCACTGACTGGCCACTTGACCTGACCCATGGGGTCACAAGGCCACTCAGACTGAGAGGCTGTTGAGCCAAATTTGAGTGGCATGGATGACGGAGGGGCAGCCAAGCCAAATCTGAGTGACACTGCTGACGTGGGGTGGCCAGGCCAAAGTTGAATGGCGTTGCAATCTGGCACACGGAGTTGCAATACTACTCAATTTTTTCCTGGCTGCCATGTGGAACCTGAACAGGAGCTGCAGTGACTGCCAACCTAATGCCTGAGGTCCAGGGGGCCTCTGCAGTACCCAGAGCTGGAGAAAGAGCAAACCTCTAGAAAGGACATAGAAAGAGAACAGACTCGTGCCCAGAGGCTCAGATCAAGACTGAGGACATCTGAGGTCTATCCTGTATTTCTGAAATACAGTTTGGCAACCCTACTTTAACCCCTGCCAGTATGCAAATCTAACTCTGGGGAAAGGCTGCTGGGATTTAGCTGTGTACTATATAAAATGTGGTCTCATTTTGAAAATGTTATGAGAATGTTTTTGATCTATTTGGGAGACTTTGGAAGATTGTGTAACAACAGGTTTTGCTGGCCCTTTACAGCAGGCTGTGAGTCCAGTACAGTTCTTGTCCTGGTTTCCACAGCAAAAAAAGACATCTTGGGGGTTTTAGTTCTCAGGGTACCTGTGAATTGCAAGCTTCTAAGTAAGGAATGCTGGGAAAAGAGGCAGCATATAAGCCACTTCCTTCTCAGTGTGTGGGAAGACCTGGAGGGGTTGGGAGTTACTTGTAGGGTGTCCACTGAGAAGCAGCATGCTAGGTCAGAGAGCCAAGATGGAAGTCTGGGAAGTGGTAGCTTTCTAAACAAAAGTCCTTGGAAGAGCCTGGGAGACACTTTGGGAGAAGCTTGGGGAAAACACAAGGGAAGAAGCCTTGAAGGAATGGTAGGGAACCGTGGGGAAAGGGAATTAAATACACATTTTGGTACATAGTCCACAGAAGAACAGAGCTGAGGGGGTTGTTGGCTAGAGAGAGAGACAGATGTTCTGATGGCTACATGCAGGCTGGGAACTTCCCTTTTGCCTCCTTGGGATGACTGGTGGGAGATTGGTGTTCCACTCCAGAGAGAGGAGAAGAGTTAAGCAGGACTGTGATTGATCTATAAATGAAGGACAGGCTTGACGGCAATCATTAATAACTTTCAGCATAATAATATGGTAGTTTATCTAGTGTTTTGGTGAAAACTTGAGAAAGAACAGAATTACAGAAAAATCTTGGGAGAGAGAAGAAGCTTTCCTCAGGTATCTCCAGGTTTGGGGTCGTTTGCTTTAAGAGGTAGGCATTAGGGGACAGATTTTTCAAAAGAGCTTTGCACACTAGGTGCTGATTAGAGCTGCTCAGAAATTTCCCAATGCAACACTCTTCCATTGGAAAATGCAGATTCTTCAAAATTGAAGAATTTCTCTGGGAATATGTCAGTTTCAACAAAATTACATTTGAAACCAGCTTGGTTTCCTGCCAGTTCACCCACCTAGCCGGCTGCTGGACTTACAGACTCCTGGCTGCTTGCAGTCTACCTGGTGGGCTGATGGGTGCTCCTGACTCCTTGGCAGCCTAAATTTACAGGCTCCTGGCTCTTTGGTACTGCACTGTGGCTCCTTGGCAGCCTAGGGTTCCCGACTGCGAGGCAACCTGAGAGCCCCAGCTCCTGGGCTTCCTGAGCTGCCCAGCTCCTTGCCTGGTGGCTGCTCTGCTGGGGCTTCAGGCAGCTTGTGAATCCTCAGGAACATTAGAAAACATGGGTGGTGGGTATAATAGGCCAGAGGAGGCTAAGCCTCCCATATCCTAGGCCATGTCCCTACCCACGCGCCACCCCAAAGCTCTGCCCTCACTTCCCCCTCCCCGTAAGCTGGGCCTGCTGCCTGGAGCTTGGGGCTTGACTAGCCAGTCCCTGAGTCAGCCTGAGGGTCGGGTTGGTGCTTGGGCCGGAGAGTGGCCCAGGGCAAATCAGGCTGGTGCTTGGGGTTCAGGGTGGTTCAGCCAGGGCTCCTCCAGCCGTGGTGGGGGGCGGGCTAGGGGCTCCGACAGGTAAGAGGGAGGGAAAGGGTGGGGCCTCAGGTGGAAGTGGGGGTTCACCCACCGCCCATGTTAGAAAAGGACAAATGTCATTTTGACTTATCTGAACTGAAATTTTGGAATTCCTTCTCCACAGGAAATGTTGCTCTTTCATTCCTTTTCAGAGCCATTTTCTTTAAAGGTAGAAATTCCCCACAGAACAGGGATTCCAATTTCTGGACAGCTGTAGTGTGGAGTGGGTTTTGATTTTCTTTAACTCTGGCCCCATTTGACCTGAGTCCAGGTACACAGAGAACCTCCTGCATGGCCTGTGTCTCAGGTAAAAAAAGACTTCAGAGGAGAATGGAAACTTCTTTGCTGTTTTTCCTTCTTGGGCCCTCGCAGTGGGTGCTTTTGTGTACCAGAAAGGCAGTTGAACTATAGGTGGGCAATCAAATAGGTAACAGCACTACCATCTTGCAGAGCAAAGCGATACTGGACTTGCTGTTACCCGCCTCAGGGCTTCACCACTCCGTTCTGCAGCCTCTCATACTGTATCTTGGCTGCCCTGCAAAATGATGTAAACTCATGGCACAGCTAAGCTACTCTCAGTCCTTTTTGGTTCTCTTCTTACAGCAACCACATGGATCTCATTTATTATATGTATTACCGTAGCGCCTAGGAACCCAATCATGGACCAGGACTCCATTGTACTAGGCACCTCACAAACACGGAACAAAAAGACAGCTCCTGCCCCAAAGAGCCTACAATCTAAATATAAGATGAGAGACAACAGATGGATACAGACAAGGGAGAACAAGGAATAAAGGAGACAATATTGGCCCCATAGGCAGTGGTCTCTGTGACTTTGGCAGCTTTGGGATAACAGAACTAAATATCCTTCTCTCCACAGTAGCATCTCTGCACAGAAGCGAGAGAATGAAGCAATAAGCCAGATCCCAAATATTGGCATTTCCGCAAATGATTGGTTTATGTAAAAATACACACACACGAACATGTACTAGATGCTCAAACTCAAAGTAATTGTGGTCCGATATGAGTTAAAATTAGACTAGGAAAGTGCATTCAATGTACTGCATATCTACAGTCCCTGACTGGTTCCTTTCCATAAGAGAGAAATATTTGGCTAGGACAACGAGGGTTAACTAAACTGACAGTTCCTTTGAGAAATTCTCAAGCCAAAGGAAGCTGAAAGGGGGTGGAGGGAAGGAAAGGAAGATATATGAATGATTAAAATATCTAAAAGGAAATCAGTAATTTTGAAACTCCAGAGCTGGAAACAATTAGAGGCTGGCTGGCAACTGTCAAGAATCAATAAAAGAAGGATGCAATTTCTAATAACTCAAAAATAAAATATGCTGATAAGTTAAGAAGGAGGTGAATAGGAAACAAAATCTGTTAACAATTATTGTCAGTGCCAGTGCTGCCTTGGAGGAGTTACGTTTACACTACCACCTACACTTGACGGATTATAACAATATGGATTCACCATTCTCCCAGGATAGCTGCACCCACCACTCTCACTAACGTTAAGGATCTGCTGGCATTTGGTTTTTGGAATTTATCACTCAGCTGTTTTAAATCACATTGGGCTTAAACTTGGCTTCCAGGTTGTCTGGTCTAATGCTGATGTCGTTGCGTGTTCAGTGTGTGTTTGTGTAATATGTATATTTTCTGTAAAACGGCCAGCCCAGGCATAAATTCTACTCTCCCACCCTTTAACAGGAGGATTGATCACTTAAATAGCTCTGGCGTTTCACTTACTCATCAAAAATCATACAAGCTGGTGATTAAGCAGAATGTTGCAAGGCTAGTGTATGCATTGTGCAGGTCTAGTTCACCATTCTGTTACAGCAATTTTACAGGTTACACAATGGAGTGGTGAATCAGGCTGTATGTGTGCACAAACATCACATGTAAGGCGATGATATCCATGTGATTTCCTTAATTTCTGTAACCAGGTGATAAACTGCATAACCATGTGATAAATTGCATTTATTTTTCACCTTTTGACCTCTTCACTTGTACTCTGCCCACTAATCCATTTCTGCTGGGACTACTTCTAACATTCCAAACCTCTGAGCTGCTTTCAAACAGCCAGCACTGAAAAAAAAAAACTGTCACAAATTGTTTCCTTCTTTCCCTTTTAAATATGGAATTCCCTTCTTTCCCCATCCCCCAAATTATGCTGATCCAGGAAAGATAAATTTCAGTCCTTGACCAGTGACAGTTATAAGGCTAATATCTCTAGCTCTGACCCATCAGAGCTAGAAATACCTACCTGAGGGAGCTGTGAATCCTGATTTCCTAATGATGTAAAGCAGTTGTTGCTGCCCCCAAGATATTGGATTTGAAAATTGCAACACTCTAATGCATGGAAAAGTTATTTTAAAGCAACTGCATAAAGATTTTTCAAATCTAGTCAGTTTTTCTGTGACTGCAAAGCTTGTGTATGAGAAAGACAAGGTAGGTGAGTTAATATGTTTTATTGGACCAACTTCTGTTGGTGGAAGTTACAAGCTTTCAAGCTACACAGAGCTCTTCTTCAGGTCTGGGGAAGGAAGCAGAGTGTCTGAGCTAAATATAAGTTGGGACAGGTTGTTAAGAAGAAGGGGTAATTTTGTTGGAGGTAGCCACTTGAAATGAAGTGGGCAATTGGGGGTTAGATTATGCATAAAGGGTTTGAAGTGGGCAGTTAAGGGTATCAGTCAGGTGGTGTGTTATAAATTGTTGTATTGAGCCATAAAACCATTCTCCTGGTTAAGTCCATGATTGTTGGTGTGTAACACAGTTATGAATTTTAATTCCCAGGCTTATCTTTTGAAGGTGTTATGCAGGTTTCCTTTGAGGACAAGTTTTGGAAGATCAAATATGGAGTGACCATGCCAGAACAACAGATGCAAAACCTGCAGACATATTTCCACTGTGACAATGATAAATGCTTCCCCTCCCCACCCCCCCAAGCACACCTTTTGAAGATTCATAGGTCCTACACATACCTATCACAACATGTGGCATACCTTGTCCAGTGTACTAAATGTCCCCAAAATAACTATGTGGGTGAAACCAGAGCTCTCAAATGAAAAATGATAAAAGACAAAAACACCGTATCACCTTTGGGTGAACAATCATTCCGTATCTGATCTTTCAATACTTGTCCTCAATGGCAACCTGCACAACACCTTGAAAAGGCAAGCCTAAGAACTTAAATTAATCAACTACTAGCCCCTAAAGAAAACCAGACTTTACGGGACAGTCATCTGATGCTGAGCTAATTGCAGGATTGGGGTTTTATTTTGTACCATAGTGGTGGAAAAATACAACTAATGATTCCTTGTACTTATATGGTGCTTTTCAACTGTAGATCTCCCAAGGTTTTACAGCTGATTTCTGTCCCATTTCCCTAAGCTCTAAAGGACTTACTTAAGATCACACAAATTCATGGCAGAGCCAGGAACAGAGTTCAAGTCTTCTGGGTGCCAGTTCAACGACCTGACCACATTTTTTGCATCATATCAAGTTAGGTCTTCTAGTCACTTGGACCTGATGTATATAGGCACAAGTAATAAGCACAATAACATAAACCTCCATGATGCATCGTGTAGTCAACCTATTACCCATAGTCAACTCTAGTGATATTCTCAGGGTGTTTTTTTCTCTAAAATAAAATTATGGACCAGATCTTTGGTTGATATAAATCAGCATAGCTCCATACCAGTCAATGAAGTTATGCTGATTTACACTAGCTGAGATTATGCTTCTATATGGCTTTGCTCCTTTGCTCGAGTCCTTAACAAAATAGTGCCAGAATGGTGTTCCAGTGTGTTCTGGCCAGATTCAAGCCCTGATTTGATCCAAAGACCATGGAACTCAAGTGGAAGACTCTCGATGACTTCAGTGAACTTTGGGTCAGGCTGCATCGTTCAGAATTTTCACTTTTTAATTTAAGTTAATTCTCCTGTTAGAACCAATGGAGGAGAATCTGATCTCACTAAATTTTTTAAATCCCGACTAATTCTGCTGAAGTCAATGGAAATATATTAGATTTATAACAGCATAACTGAGATCAGAATCTGGCTCACTGTGTCTAAAACCAGTCCTCTACCCGTTTATCTTTTCTACACCAAATCGTAATGAGTTCAGTGGGAGTTTTCAAGGGGCACAGTAATCATAATGAGAGTTCTTCTACCCAGACATTGACTGGAGCACATTAAGAGGAGGAAATCAGGCTGGGATGTGTTTGTGGCTCTGTTGCATATTACTCTTTCATTCAATATCTGTATCAACCAATAAGGAACTCAGTTATATCTAATTTATTAAAGGTCACTCCGCATGGATTGATAAAAGAAAGATCATGTCTGATAAATTTCCTTGAATTCTTGGGGGTACATTACTGAATTGGTGGTAGACATGATTTATCTGGATTTCAGGAATGCATTGAGTACTGTGCCACACAACAGATGGAATGTTAGTAAGTCTGAAAGTATTACAGGAAGTTTAGGGCAGAGATTGTTGAAAGAAACAGGTTAACAGTGGAGCCAGGCAAGAAGAATGTTCAAAAAGCAGGATATTGCAAATTACAAACAACAAGATGAATTCTTAGAGCACTTCATTTTCTAAAACTATGGCATTGAGGACACTGTACTTTCAAAAACAGTTAAATTGGTACAATGGAGAAAGGGACACTAAATACAGAGTGGGAAAAAAGACCAAATGAGATATAGGTGTTAAATAATTTAAGCAGATCACAGAGTGGAAGAACCCACAGGTACTTCACAGGTTTGCAAATTTTGGGCTCAGTCATGAGCCCTCTTTGGTGCCTATAGAGTGGAGTAAGAGGTAAAAGGAGTTTCCTTACTCTCTGCATGGGTGACTTACACCAGAGCCAAGATGGGGAGAAGAGAAACTGAGGCTGGCCTTATGAGCTCTTCCCTCAAATGTACAAGCCAGCACCTTGGAGCTGGGCCAGATGAGGGAAGATGCGCTAGCAGAAAAACTGGTGGAGCTTCATAGGGGAAGTATCGGATTGTGATTCAGACACAGTCTGGTTCATGGTCTGATGCTGGGGCAGCACAGCTATGCACTGCCCTTATTTGGGCTGGATTGTAAGGTTACAATCCAGCTCTCTCTGATCTTTTTATTCCCTTTTTTTAACTTGCCATAAGGAAAAACCCAACTTTATTTTTAGAGCTGCTTAAATTATTTGTTATTATGAATGATTTTTCCAATGAATTTTGGCCTATTCTTCACATGAGTCATTCACAGACTTATTTCTGTGACTGTATTTGTTATTCATAAATAATAACTGAATAGTTTATGCAAAGACACTTCAGTCTCTGGGGCTGTTCCCAGTCTTGTGACTTTTCACTGTTAGTCATGGGGTGTCACTGGTCACCTAAATTATGGAGGATCATTCTCCTGATTAGTAATAAAGCATTTTGAACTGGTGACGATCAATAACACTTTTCCAGTGGAAAAAAATAGGGGGACAAGTATTTATAATAAAATTTGTTAATCTTTGACTCCAGGTGTTTTCATGAATAAACTCTTGGTCATCTAAATAATTACAAATTCCACAAATATATTTCCACAAATAACAGCAGAGAACTTAGCACATTTAGTCACATAAATATTAAAAGATCTTTTTGTACTATTCAGCTAGCTCTATTCATTAGCTCAATTAGTCTGACCTTGTATGGCTGTTCTTATGTTCTCTAGTTATTTTTATGGCGATTCAGTTTTAAAAAATTTCCCTACCAACAGGAAAGCCCATTATATGCAAACAATGAAGAAAGTCATGAAAGAAAACTTTCTTGCTGTTTGTTCTTGTAGCTAGATTCATGATACCAAGGAAACTTGGCTTTGTATGTTGAGGAATACAAAAGAGGATCAGTGAAGAGCCTGATTTTCCTCTCACCTGTGTAAATAGGGGTCTTGCACCTTCAAAGTAATTGCAAATCCTCTTGCGCAATTATAAGTCATGAAATAACAAAAAATATGAAATCCTACAATGTCATTTGTGTTGAGTCACCAGTGTATAAATCAGATCAGATCAGAATTTTTATTTATTTTATTAGTATAGCACCGAGAGGCTACAAACAAGATTAGGGTCTCATTGTGCTAGGTGCTGTATAAACACACAGTGAGAGACAGTCTCTGCCCCGAAGAGCTTACACTCTCAATAGATAAGATAAACACAGGATGGGGAGAAAGGGATATAACACACAAGTAGAACAAACAGTGATGGTTTGCAAGCTTCATGTTAGAGCTATGATTTCCTTGTTTAGTTTTTGTAGGTCTTGTCATTTTGGGGTCAGATTTGGTTTATTTTACATTGTATTATATGTGGAACACAGCAAGGATGTGAAAGAAGGGATAATAGGAAGGGATTAACAGAAAGGAAAAACAATGGGAGCGGGGATAGGAAGGAAAGATGGGGAGAGTATGGAGAGAATGATAAAGAGGCGCATAGAGTGCAGAGGAGAATGGGGGGGGGGGGGGAATGGTAAAGGAGGCTTGAGGGGGGAAATGGTGAGGAGGGTGATTGAAGCAAACAGCCAATCAGCAGAAAGAAAAGAATATTCGGAGCAAAACGCTGTAGAAAGCAGCTTGACATCATCAGTATCTGAAGGTTCCAAGAATCTGCTCCTCTGGCTTGAGTCTTGGCTTGGCTCCATCTTGGGTTTCTTTCTTTCCCCATGCCCACATGAGTGGGCTGGGAGAGGGAGAAGGTGGTGCTGCATGGTGGATGCTTAGCACCTACCGGCAGCCAGCTCTCCCCCTCCCCACCAGTGCCTCCGGCCTGCCGGCAGCCCCACTGAGCAACTTCTCCCCCTCCATCCCAGCGCCTCCCGCTCACCATAATCAGCTGTTCTGCGGTGTGGTGGAGGCACTGGCGGGGTGAGGGGGAGACGAGCGGGGACGGAGCGTCCTCAGGGGAGGGAGTAGAACTGGGCAGAGCAGGGATGGGAAGAAGCAGGGTGGGGCGTTTGGGGAAGGGGTGGAGCGGGGCTGAGTGGAGGTTGAGCAGCCCTGGGGAAAGGAGGAAGCTGGCACCTATGGATGTGAGTGCTCTGGTGGGGGTGGGGAGGGTGCCCCCTGCATGTTTCTGGGTAATATCTTTTCACTCTTGCTTCCCTTCCCTGCTTCCCCCTGTGCTGCAGAACCTGCTCCAACAGAATAGGATCAAAAATGCTTAAAACTGCTTTTCTCTAAAATACGTACAAATACAGAATTCAATCTGGTGTGGTATTAAGGTCATGTTGTTTTATTTATTTATTTTGTATTTATTTAACTCAGGCATTATATCACACCAACTCATCATATAACACACATCTGGAGGGTGTATGTATGTGTGACATGCACACAATTAAGTTAAACTACCCAAACGTAAAGATATGGAAGCTAAAATTGGGGAAAGCCTCCATTAACTCTTGCTTACACAGTACTCAGTCCACTTGCAACCACACCCACTGATAGCTTTAGAAACTTTCTTGTGTATACACAGAGTTACTTTTTGGAAGAATATAGCCTTTGGAGTAGTTCTAGGCTACCATAGTCATAATTACAAAGTACAATCCTTAAATGCCAAATAATGCCAGTTTCTGTACCTTTTAAAGGCCATCTCCTTGATTACAAGAGGCCTAAAGACATAAATTAGAGCAAGAGATTTCTAATACCCTCAGGCAAGACTTCAGTTAAAACACTTGCAAAATGGTTTTAAATTAACCCCTTTGAAAGCCACACCTTCAGCACACTCAAGGCATAGCTTTCAAGGAAAACCCATTATTTTCCATAGAGTGCTAGAAAAGACAGACTAAGTTAAGGCCATTGTTCTAGAGCTACTATTTCAATTTGATTTAGGAGATTTTTTTTCTTTGCTTTAAAATACTAATTCAATATAGTTTAACATGCTAGGGGCAAGATTTCTTTAGGTTTATTCACATGCAGGTACTGTGATTTTACATGCAACCCCAGTAATCATCCATGAAAATGAGCAGATAAGTGTATAACTGATTACACATTCAGGCTGTCATCGCCAGTGCAGCAGGGCTCCAGCTGTGAGCCCTGCGCAGGGCTGACAGCCAACAGGCGATGTAAGGAACATCGTGTCAACACTGACACTGCGTCACCCTAACTACATCACCCTAAGCACTGCACCGCTCGCGGAAGTGGAGTTGTTAAGTTGATGTATTGGGCCACTTACATTGGTGGGAGCACACAGAGTTAGGTCGATTTAAGCCGCCTTACATCAATCTAACTCTGTAGTGTAGACAAGGCCTAAGTGTAGTTATAAAAATCTGCCTTTGTTTTGCTGTTTTCTCTTTCAGAGACTGAAATCTTTCAACCACATTAAAATCATTCTTAAGCATTGGCAAAAAAAATCTAAAACTTTCTATCTTAAATTGGAACTACAAGGGTTATCATACAAAGGACTTACATCCATCTCCATCTTCAAAGAGCAGTAAAGGCATTAATTAATATTCACAACAACCACATGAGGTAGTTTAATAAGTATTAATAAGGCATGTGGCTGGTGAGACAAAGGCAGCTGGGAGACTAAGGAGTTAGCCAGCTGTGTATGCCAGTGGAGGGAGGCAGGGAGGTAGGGTTGTGTGTTTTTGGTTTCCTTAACTTGCAGGTACATGACAAGGAAGAACCTGCCATGGGAGGAAAATGGCATGTTGCCAACACCACTGCTTACCCTTTCTCTGCCTGCACATGTGCGGCTCCCCACCAGACAGGCATCCTGATCCTGGAGGCTTCCACCCAGATCCTAGTTTGGACTTGTTGGGAATCTGGCCTGCATATCCCCACCAGTGAAAGGCAGGCTGGGGGAACCACCAGGTATAAGAGGTGTCTCTTGGTGGAGTCCCTCAGGAAGCAGATAACAGAGCTGCAGGAGGAAGTGGCTTGTCTGCGTAGCATCTGGGAACTTGAGGACTTCATCAACAGGATGCACATGCAGACATCAGTGATGGGGGATGGTAGCCAACTCCAGATGATTACAGTAGAACAGAGGAGGAAGGAGAACTGGCTACTTTATGGGGAGGAGACTGGCTGCTGACCACCTCAGATAGTAGACAGTGCTCCACCCTCCACCCAGATCCCCCATCCATTGAGGTGAAAAACTGGTATGCTGTACTTGCAACAGAAGGTGAGGTGCAGACCTCAGTGGCTCAGAGGAGGATCCACCTCACCAAAGAGGAGGAGATGAAGAGTGCTGGTAGTCGGGGTCTACTTTCTTAGGGGAATGGAGGCATCCATTGGCCGACCTGACATGATGTCCTCAAAAGTGTGCTGCCTGCCTGGAGCCAGAGTCTGAGACATTACAGAAAGGTTCTCAAGGCTCATCTGTCTCTCTGATCACTACCCCATTCTGCTTATCCCTGTGGGCGCTAATGATACTGTCAGGTCTGGCCCTGAGCAGATCAGAAGTGACTACAGGGCTCTGAAATCAAGGGTGAAGGAGTCAGGTGTGTAAGTTATGTTCTCATTCATCCTCCCAGTTGAGGGTAAGGGCCCAGGCAGGGACATGTGCATCCATGGCTGTGCAAATAGTGTCAACAGAAAGGCTGTGGGTTCCTTGACCATGAGATACTGTTCTGGAAAGAAGGTCTGGGGAGAGATGGGTTCTATCTGACCAAGAAGGGGAAGAGCATCTTTGCACATCTACTCACCAACTTAGTGAGGAGGGCTTTAAACTAGGTTCAAAGGGGGCACACAGGTAAGTATAAAAAAGGTGACCTCAACAAGGTGTTAGATGTTGGGGGAATAAGGAAAATTACAGTAGGGTCACAGGAGGAATGAGAGGGAAATCAGTGAAGGTATCTATTCAACATCTTAGATGTCTGTACACAAATGCAAGGAGTATGGGGCATAAACAGGAAGAACTGTGAGTATTAGTACATAAGCTAATTTATGACAATTGGCATCACAGAGACTAGGATAAGTCTCATGACTGGAATAGAGGTATAGAGGGGTATAGCTTGTTCAGGAAGGGCACTCAGGGTAAAAAGGAAGGAGATGTTGCACTATACATCAAGAATATATACACTTGTTCTGAGGTTCAGAAGGAGGTGAGAGGCAGGCCAGTTGAGAGTCTCTGGTTAAAGATAAAAGAGGTAAGAAATAGGGATGATGTCATGGTAGGGGGTCTATTATAGACCACCAAATCAGAAAAGAAGAGGTGGATGAGGCAGTTCTTGAACAAATAACAGAAATATCCAAAACACAACTATCTAGACATCTGCAGAAGAAGTAATATGGCAAAACACAAAATTTCCAACAAGTTCTTTAAATGTATTGGAGAAAACTTTTTGTTCCAGGAAGTGGAGGAAGTAACCAGGAGGACATCTGTTTTCTACTTTATTCTGACCAACAGGGATGAATTGGTAGTGAATCTGAAGGTGGAAGGCAATTTGGGTGAAAGTGATCGTGAAATTATAGATTTCACGATTCTAAGCAAAGGAAGGAGTGAGAGCACCAGAATAAGGACAATGGACATCAAAAAAGCCAATTTTAACAAACTCAGAGAACTGATAAGTCCCATGGGAAGAAAATATAAGGGAAATAGGAGTTCGGGAGAGCTGGCAGTTTCTAAGGAGACAATCTTAAAGGCATAACTGCAAACTATCCCAAAGTGAAGAAAAGATAGGAAGAATAGTAAAAGGCCAATATATCTCCATCAGGAGTTCTTTAATGACCTGAAAATCAAAAAGGAATCCTACAAAAAAGTGGAAACATGGACAAATTGCTAAGGAGGAGTACAAAAGAATAGCACAAGCATGTAGGAACAAAATCAGAAAGGCTAAGGCTCAAATGAGTTACACCTGGCAAGGGACATAAAAGACAATAAGAGGTTCTATTAGTACACTAGGAGCCAGAGAAAGATGAAGTAAAGTGTAGGGCCTCTACTTAGCAGGGAAGGAGAACTAATAACTGATGACATCGAGAAAACTGAGATGTTTCATTCCTTTTCTGCTGCAGTCTTCGCTAAAAAACGGATACTCAACACAATTAATATTAACAATAAGGAGGACTGAACACAAACCAAAACAGGGAAAGAACAGGCCAAAGAATATTTAGGTAAGTTAGAAGTGTTCAAATCAGCAGGGCCTGATGAAATTCACACTATGGTACTTAAAGAACTAGCTGAAGCAATCTCAGAACCATTTGCAATTATCTTTGAGAACTACTGGAGGAAGGGTGTGGTCTCAGAGGACGGGAAAAGAGCAAACATAGCTCCTATCTTTAAAAAGGTGAACAAAGACCCGGGGAATTATAGATCCGTCAGCCTAACTTCCATACCTGGAAAGATGCTAGAATAAATTGTTAAACGATCAGATCGTAAGCACTTGGAGGATAATAGGTTATAAGGAATAGCCAGCATGAATTTATCAAGAACAAATTATGCCAAACCAAACAAGTTTCCTTCTTTGACAGTGTTACTGGCCTAGTGAATAGGGGGGAAGCAGTAGATGTGATAATTCTTCATTTTACGAAGGCTTTTGACACAGTCCCACATAGCATTCTCATAAGCAAACTAGGGAAATATTGTCTAGATTAAATTACTTAAAGGTGGGTGCACAACTGGCTCAAAGACCATACTCAAAGAGTAGTTCTCAATGGTTCGCTGTCAAAGTGGGAGGAGGGAGTTGTTGTGTGATGATCTCAGTATGCGAGTCAAGAGTATGAACCTCCTACATTTTTATCTTCTATACGTCTATATTTTAAAAACCTCCAGAGAACACTATAAGGTGTATATACATAAGTCAATTAGGCACATGATCGTTCTAACCCTGGTCCTTCCTTGCCTCATTCCTTCCCTACTGTTCAGCACCTTCTGTTCATTTTTTCACATCTAATCCATGATTATGTCATCAGTTGTTTCCTGTGAAACATCTATTGCAGCTCTGGGAGTTACTCTGATGCCCATACCTTGTTGTTATTTTATTGTAACTGCCACAGCCCTCTGAGATGGGGCTGGAAGTGGGCAGTCTCAAGGAAATTCTGGATATTGGGGCTGAAGCAAAATGGAGATTAGCAAAGTTTCTTAAATTTATTAATATAAAATTGTGATGCAGCTTTATTTTACTTTCCCCTCAAAAATATGCACATGTAGAATCCTGTCAGGGGATTAAAGTGGTCTCCAAGAAATGCCAGGCCCATTACTTCCCAATGATGTAATTTGTGGGTAAGGAGTAGAAGCACCAATTTTATTTGGCTGAAGGACAGTGAAGTTAAAGGTCCAGATCCTCAGCTGTGCCAGCACTGTGCTTAAGGGAGCTGCAACAATGGTGCTTTTATGCATTATTCTTGGGCTAGTTAAGTGCTGATTCAGGCCCAGTGCAATTTAGAGCAGACTCGGGACTGCTCTAAATTGTACCTAAATACAGCAACCCTCCAAGGGACTGCTCTGGTAGCCAAGGCTCATTGAAGATTAGCGGTACTCCGGCTTTTCCCTCTCCCCTAGTCTCACCACCAACATGCTTCTTATACCGAGGCTTTACCTCAGCACAAGGAGGGAGGTAGGTTCAGTTGACTACATTGGTCTTATGCCTCTTAGGGATTTCCCTATGTCAAACAAACCAGACCACCTGGTTCAGCTTTTAGGTGATCAAGACCAGTCCTCAGGTGAAACAGTTTGAAGTTTCCAGTTGGGGAACCCAGCTAAGGGTCCATATTGGGTTTGCTACAAATAATAAAGGACCGTATATGTTTTATCTATTTTCTGAATGGCTATCATTCTCATGCAGAATTGTACAGCCCCACCTTTTTCCTACAAGTCCTTACTCACCCTCACATCATTAGCATTTTCCACACCGCAAGCCCCCCCCCCCCCACACACACTTTGCAAAGGGTGTTCCTCTGCATAAACTTGCTCATCTGAGTAAATATTTCTCAGCCTGCAGTATAAATACAGAACTATCATCACACTTCAGAGGCGCATTCTTTTCACTTCCCATGTGGTGAGCATCTGTGGCTGGCTAGCAAGACAATGGCTTGAAATGTGGGAAGTTTTCTGGCTCAGTGTATCTTGTAATTGTGTTTCTTCATACACACTTTTCTGAGTTTGTCCCAATCTTTGTATGAATGCGGTATGTTCCTATAATTCACCCTCATGTTTCTTGGAGGCTAATGTGCCAAATTCAGCCATGGTGCATGTCAGTGCAATTCCACTGAAATCAGTGGAAAGGCACTTCTTAAGGCCACTGCTTCTCTTTCATATTAGGGATGCATGCTGTTTGGAAACCATTATGGTCAAGCCCTTATTTGTGCGTGAAATACCTTCCTTTTGATATCCTCTGGATTACCTTGCAGAGACCCAACACAAGCACTGCTGCTATAGAAGGCCAAATTCTTTGCTTTCCTCCTAACACACAGTTCAGGAAACATACCTCTTTTCTATAGTGACAGCTACAGAACACCAGTTCAGCTGGTGACTGGAAGCTACCTCAGCAGCTTGTACAATAAGATCAACAAGCTTCTTCTTAGAATACCCACTCTGTATGTGCACACGTGTATGTGCTTTCTTATTAAAATCTCATCTTCCCAACCCAGTGCTAAAGATGCTGGTTTGTCACCAAATTTAGCTTCACTGAAAAATATAGATGGGCTCAAGCTACAAAATCCAGTTTGTGGGGCAGGATTATGCTTCAATCCTTTATAAAGATAAGGGATATTTGCAGGATTTGGATCCAGGTCTCTCCTTACAAGCCTCCTTGCAGCATTATTCAGGGCAGAAGATTGACACTTTTCATCAAGTCAGGCCATTGTCTATTTCTGTTCTTGTTTCTGTCCAAGGCAGCTACCTGTGATTATTCCCACTTGACAGTATTCAAGGCCAATGGCAAGTTTTCTCACAGCAGAGTAGATTTTACTGGCAAGTTATGGAAATCAAAAGCTCAAAGCTAATATTAAGCATGGATATATATTACCTTTGGCATGACAGTCATTTTTTCCCTCTCCTGCCTACATAGCACTGTCTATACCGCCGCATTTGTCAGTGAAACTTATGTGTGTGTTTTTTCACACCCCAGCTGACAAAAGTGCCAGTGTAGACAAAGCCTTAAACAAGACAATTACCTCCTGTGCCTAAGGCCTGGTCTACATTCGGGGGAGGGAGGGTCTTGATCTAAGTTACGCAACTTCAGCTACGTGAATAGCATAGCTGAAGTCGACATATTTAGATCTACTTACCGTGGTATCTTCACTGCAGTAGGTCGACTGCTGACACTCCCACATCGACTCCACCTACTGCTCCGGCGAGTACCCGAGTTGACGGGAGAGTGCTCGGCAGTCAATTTATCACATCTTCACTAGACACGATAAATTGACCCCCGCTGGATCGATCGCACTGGAGGTAAGTGTAGACATGCCCTTACATATGACACCCCTGTTAATATATCTGTGAGCTGGTACCCCAGTGCATCAGTGTACTCCTTTGGTCAGATAGGTTGTTGAGCAGAGTCTGCTTGAATCAGTGGGGTGGTCAGTCTGCCCTTCTCGTGTGAGTCTCTATAGTTCTATTCTGGAGGTCAGGATGTTAATTTCTGTCCCACTGGAGCGTACGGACTTTCCCTTATGTTTGGCAGCGGTTACATTTGGCTTGCCTAATTATACTTTTACACTGATTTGCCAGACTTTATGCTCTTTTCTATTTTCCTCAGTAGGCTTTGACTTCCAGTTTTTAAAAGATGTGTTTTGTCTCCAACCAGCTCTTCTACTCTGTTGTTTAGCCATAGTGGCATTTTTCTTTTGGTCCTCTTACTTTTTATTTTTTTTTAATTTGGGATATACATTTAGTCTGAGCCTCTATAATGGAGTTTTTAAAAAGTTTCCATGCAGCTTGAAGGCACTTCCCTCTTGTGACTCTTTCTTTTAATATCCGTTTAACTAGCCTCCTCATTTTTGTGTAGTTCCTCTTCTTGAAGTTAAATGCTTCTGTGGTAGGTTTCTTTGGTATTTTCTCCCCTACTAGAATGTTAAATTTAATTACATTATGGTCACTATTACTGAATGGTTCATCTATATTCACCTTTTGGACCACGTCGTGTGCACCACTGAGGATGAAATTAAGAATTGCCTCTCCTCTTGTGGGTTCCAGGACTAGCTGCTCCAAGAAGCAGTCACTAATGTCTACAAATTTTATCTCCGCATCCCTTCATGACATGTTCCCAATCAATATGACAGTAAATGACATCCCCATTGTTATTAGGTTTTCTGTTTTTTTAGGATCTCTAATTTTCCTGAGCATTTGACAGTCACTGTCACCATCTTGGTGAAGTGGTCAGTAGTGTATGCCTACTGCTATATTCTTATTATTCAAACATGGAATTTCTGTCCGTAGATTCTATGGTATGTTTGATTTATTCAAGATTTTTCCTATATTTGACTCTCTCCTTTCTTTCACATATAGTGCCACTCCTGCACCAGCATGACCTATTCTGTCATGCCTATAAATTTTGTACCCTGGTATTACCGTGTCCCATTGATTATCATCATTCCACCAGGTTTCTGTGATGCCTATTATATCAATGTCCTCATTTAATCCCAGCCTTCAAGTTCACCCATTTTAGTATTTAGACTTCTTACTTTGCAAACAAGTTCTTATAAAATTGATCAATATTTTGTTATCTGCCTTTGTGTGATGTAATTGAATGGGACTCTTTTGTTTGACTGTTTCTCTTCAGATCCTAACTGTACTTTATCACTGTCTATCCTCTTTACTTGGATATAGAGTATCCCCTTTAATAAATCCTCCCCAAGGGATGCCTCTTTCAAAACCCTGTGCTCCTCCACATCTGTTGGCTTTCTCCCAATCCTTAGTTTAAAAACTTCTTTACAACCTTTTTAATTTTACATGCCAGCAATCTGGTTCTGTTTTGG
The DNA here is from genome assembly GCF_965140285.1 of Lepidochelys kempii. Lineage (NCBI taxonomy): Eukaryota > Metazoa > Chordata > Testudines > Cheloniidae > Lepidochelys > Lepidochelys kempii. The sequence goes on along the minus strand of NC_136381.1, from coordinate 42,495,841 downwards.
TTTAGGTGGATCCCATCCTTCCTCTATAGACTCCTCCTATGAAATTAATAGGCAGCAGGATTAAAACAAACACAAGGAAGTACTTTTTCACACAACACACAAATCAATCTGTTGTAACTCATTGCCAGGGGATGTTGTGAAGGCCAAAAGTATAACTGGGTTCAAAAAAGAATTAAATAAGTTCATGGAGGATAGGTCCATCGATGGCTATTAGCTAAAGTGGTCAGGGATGCAATCCCATGCTCTAGGTGTCCCAAAGTCTCTGACTGCCAGAAGCTGGGACAGGGTGGATCATTCAGTAAAGTGCCTGTTCTGTTCACTCCCTCTGAGGCATCTAGCACTAGCCACTGTCAGAGGATACTGAGCTAGATGGACCATTGGTCAGTGTGGCTGTTCTTATGTTCTGTTGTTTTCTGGTCATTGTAGCCCCTTTGGCTCTTAAGTTTCTGTTAAGGGGTACACAGGCAACCTAGGCCCACCCTTTTCACTGGGTTCCAGCTCAGGGCCCTTAACCCAAGCAGTCAGAATCAGTCCTCAACAATTCTCTTGCCATACCCTGAGCTCTTTCCTACCTCCCTTGGTTTTATAGGCTTCTGCAGACTGTGGCTTTGGTCCTCCCTTCTTTGGGTTGTTGTCACTCTTTGGCAGCTTCTCACTAGTTTGCTGGCAAGACCTTTTTCTCTGGCCAGCTCTGATGGTGTGTTTGCAGCTCAATTTCAGAAGACAATGGAAGGGTTAACACTGGCTCACCAAGCTGCTACTCTACAGCTACATCAAGGGGGGGTCACTTCTGTTTCCCTGGAGCTGATGGGAGATTCTTGGGATAGAGAGATAAAGTAGGTTGGGATTATGTAATACTTTTGGTGGACTCCTAGGACCCAAGTTGAGGGGGTGGGGGCAGGAGCTGCATCTATACTGCAAAGCAATAGGGCTCAAACCCTGGGTCCTGGCTGGACTTGGGCTTGGGCCATCCACCCTTGCAGGGTCCTAAGACCCTAAACCTGAGCCCAAGTCTAAGAGACTTGTATGTAGATAGAAGCCTGAGTCTGAGCCCGGGCTTACGTTGCCGTGTAGACATATCCCCGGTCTCCCAGCTGCAATGAGGCTACCAATCAGTGTTGGATGGCAGTTCCTGTATCAACTTCTTGGTTGGCAGGCCCGCATGGGGTCTATACACCCTCCAACAACACCTCAGAATGATATTAGCCTTTTTTGCAACTGCATCACATAGTTGATTCATATTCAATTTGTGATCCACTTTGATCCCCTGATCCTTTTCAGCCGTACTACTGCCTAGCCAGTTATTTCCCATTTTGTAGTTTTGCAATTGATTTTTTCTTCCTAATAGTATTTTGCACTTGTCTGTATTGCATTTCGTCTTGCTGATTTCAAACCAATTCTCTAATTTGTCAAGGTCTTTTTGAATTCTAATCCTATTCTCCAAAATTCTAGAAATCCCTTTCCAGCTTCATGTCATCCACTAATTTTATAAGCATACTCTCAGCTCTATCATCCAAGTCATTAATGAAAAAAAAAAAACAAATAGTACCAGACCCAGAACAAACCTTTGTGGGACTCCACTATCTATGTCCTCCCAGTATGACAACAAATCATTGATAACTACTCTTTGAGTATAGTCTTTCAACCAGTTTTGCACCCACTTTATAGTAATTTTATCTAGATCATATTTTCCTTGTTTGCTTATGAGGATGTCATATGGGTCTGCATCAAAAGCCTTACTGAAAGATATATTACTATGTGAAACATATGTCACATCTACAACCTCCCCTTACCCATTAGGCCAATAACCCTATCAAAGAAGGAAATTAGGTTGGTTTGGCATGATTTGTTCTTAACAAATGCTAACTGGCTATTCCTTATAACCCTATTATCCTCTAGGTGTGTACAAATCGATTGTTTAATAATTTGTTCCAGCATCTTTCCAGGTAGTGAAGTTAGGCTGACTGGTCTTTAATTATTTAGGTCATTTTTGTTCCCCTTTTTAAAGATAGGTCTATGTTAGCCCTTCTCTAGTCCTCTGAGATCTCACCTGTCCTCCATGAGTTCTCAAAAATCATCGCTAATGGTTCCAAGATTGCTTCAGCTAATTCCTTAAGTACCCTACCTCGCTTTAAGACCTTTGACAGCTTTCCAGATTATAACTCGTTGAGCTGGGCCTTTGATTAGAAAATATTATGTGTTCTCTTTTCAGACTAAGATTATACCGTAACTGTATATTCCCTCTACCCTCAATGGTCAAACATCTCTTTGTTAGGAACCAGGCAGGTAATATATAACAGGGAAATTTTAAGAGCATGTTCACTTATGTGTTGAGCATTAAATCATACATTTAGATACAGCTGTCATGTAGTCCATTAGAAAATGTTTCATTGTGCCAGGTGTATGCTGCCCAGCTTCCTCAAACCAAGTAGCTATGCCAAATAACACGCCTGAGAACAACCATTTTTTGTATCTCACTTTTATGGGTACCAGAAACAGTCAATCCTACAATACTCCCTAGATTTACATCACTTATTATGAACAGGCAGATACCAATGCAAAGGTAAGGCCTAGTAGTTAAATTAACTGATCTATCCACAGCCTCCCAACATCCTTATCTTATGACATATATGCAGTTCATAAGTTCTGCTGAGCCCACTTCTACCCAGACTAAATCTTCAGTGCTGTGAGTAACATTATTACAAATGCATAAAGGTCCTGTTTAATGTAGCCAGTGTTGCATGTCTGACTTTTAAAGATGAGTTTGGATGATTTCCAGGTTACATATATATATATGTCTCCTTAAAATACACCTCAGAGGATGAAGCTGACCAGAGAATCTGTGAAAATGCTAAATTTATTAAGAGTGGGTTGACTACTCTCTCTAGTTATGTGAAACATTTATGGATGATCCCTCAAGAATCTGGCTGCTGGTTGGATGATTAACAAATGCTAGCAGACAAATCTATGTTCCAGATACTCTTGTAGTTATGCATGTATAAGCAGAGTCTGAATGAGCTCTTCCCTGACATCTAGTGATAAGCTGTGGAAGAGGACTTCAGGAGCTGATCTCGTTTGCATGTGCACACCCACCCTGCTTAGGTGCTCAGTATGATGGGATTGCTTGCCCAAATGATCACTTTTGGCTGGTGTTGGATCCCCAGTCTCCTTGTTATTGGGGCAGGAGTAATAAAGTGTTGTTATCCTTGTTGTGTGAATCCAGGGCAGCAGAACTGTGCTGGCATACCCTGATTAAGGAACTCCCCCTTAACTCAATGGCATTTGTTAAGCAGGGGACCTGGGTTCCAAAGCCCTGTGAGTTGAGGGAGGGTGGGGGATAGGTCCTTGTACCTGGTGGTGTTGGCTCTGTGCAAGGGCCCCAGACATTATTTGATCCCCTCGCTCCACTGTCTAATAAAATAATTAATTTAGACTCAATTGAGAGTCTTGTTACATGCTGCAGAGCTGAAATTAGTGATACCTAGATCTAAGCATTAGATCTGCTTTAGGACAGTGTCTCTGTTGCAAAACACTGCGCAGTATGCACCAGCAGTGAGGCTCCCCCACTAACATCTGAAATCACGGAGAGTTGTGCTAAGTGATGAGATCTGAAGACATCCTGGTGGGTTGGCAATCAGCTGGCAGGACAGCTGGCAAAACAACTGGTAGAGAGGACTGGAACGGAGCCCCACAGAAAGGCACAATGATTGGGTGGCCAGTGAAGAGGAGCAGTGAGTGAGTGCCCAGGCATTGGCCCCATCAGGCATTGGGAGCTCAGCCCAGAATTCCAGTGGGCAACAGGGACTGCGGGAACTGTGGAATAGCTACCCACAGTGCACCACTCGGAATGTCGACGCTTGCCACAGTACTGTGGATGCACACCGCCGAATTAATGTGCTTAGTGTGGATGCATGCACTTGACTTTATACAATCTGTTCCCAAAAATCGACTTCTGTAAAATCAGAGTAATTTCATAGTGTAGCCATACCCTTAGGGTATGACTCTGCAGCAAGAAAAACCCCAAACCCTGCAGCAGCAAGTCTCAGAGACCAGGTCAACTGCCTTGGGCTCACAAGGTTTGTGCTACCAGGCTAAAATAGTAATGTAGATGTTTGGGCTCGGGCTGAAGCCTGGGCTCTGAAACCCAGTGAAGAGGGTATGGGGGGGACGACTGTATTGGAGCCTCAGCTTCAGCTCGAGCCCAGACATCTACACTGTGATTTTTAGCCTCTCAGAGAATGTTGCGATCCCAAGTCAATTGATCCGGGCTCTGAAACTTGCTACTGTGAGTCTTTTTTTGTTGTGTAGACATGCCCTACTTTACTATAATCTCCATTACACAAGTGTACATCTGGAGTAATTCTGGATGTACAGAAACTAGCCCAATATATTTACAATGCCTACTAACACGTGTACCCTATGAATTCATTTCTTTGTCATGCAGTGTTCTCATGTAATTTGGGCTAGAGTGGTTCCATCAGGTTATATATCAACTGAAATGGATTCTGTTTTGCACATCTTCCTTTCTAAATCAAACTGTAAAATATTTACCCTACTTTGTCAAGCAAAACACCAATATAAAACAGCTAAGTACCAGAACAAAGGTCAAATTCAGTTTGGCACTGCAAAGTAGTAACCTAATCTGGAAATATCTCCTTGTATGTTAATTTTAAATACTGGAATCATGGGGGAAAACCACAGTACAGAAATAAATATAGAGCTAGAATGAAAAACTAGAGAAAATAGTCATCAATATTCAAATTATTTAAAAATTCATCTTAATACAACAGTCAAAAACAAGGACAGATTGAACTCTTTAAGGGAAAATTTTCACTAGAGAATGACAACAACAACAAAACCTTAATCCTGATTCTCCTCTCACTTACTCCACTGTAATTTCATTGACTTCAGTGGAGTAACCACTTATTTGCACTACTGTAAATGAGAATAGAATCAAGCCACTTCCTTTAAGGGCAAAAAAGAGGGCTTCTGTCCCGTGTTAAGAGATTGTATTTCAAATTTCAGGTCCAACAGATTTTCTTGGCTAACTAAAGAGAATTTATAACTGGAACTGTTGTTAAACCCATAAATGTTGGGAGTGTTATTACCAGGCTCTGCTAAATTAAATTTACAGAGTACTGGCCTTGAATAATAGGCATACAAGATTCTGAATAGTTAAATAAGACAGGATATTCTAATAGTTAAATACAGACACTTCACAAGCAGCAACTTTTGGATGTAGATCTTAGCAACTTCACCAATCTCCCAATCTTTTGCCTTTCTTTTCATCAGAACAGCCACTGTTCATTTTAAAATACTCTGCGAAGGCACAGAAGAAACTAAAAAGAAGTTCATAAAGGCTTTGGGTAATATTTTTCACCTGTAAAATTTGAAAAGTACAAAAGGTCACATTATATTAGGGTGCAGTCTGTTTCTTTATGACATTCTTTCTGTATTTTAAACATAATGTATGTGCCAGGTGTTTCTTGGTTTGAAAAAAAAGATGTAAAAACTCGAACAGTGTTAATAGCCAGAGCTCAGTGCAGAGCTTCCGCTATACAGCTTTAACATAGGCCCTCTATGGCTTTGCCAATAGTTTCAAGTTTGTTTTAATGAACAAATGCATATTTTGGCTACAGGAGCATACCATGCCAATGTTTAATTCTCCTCCTCTTTAAGGGCATTCTTCCTGGCTTATAAGTGTGTAATGGACATGGTCACTCATGCTCAGGAATAAAGCAGAAATTTTAATTTAACTTTAATTTTGCTTAAATTAATGTAGCTAAATTTACTGAAATTAACAACGGATTATACTTGTAGTGGAATTCTGCTTAATATACCAAAGGGAGGTTTGGTATTCTAACACAGTAGCTCTATATAGGCACTGAGGGCCAGATTTTTAAAAGTATTTAGTCACTTAGTGGGATTTTCAAAAGCATCTAGGCACCTAACACTTTTGAAAAGAATGGGTGTTAAGCACCCTGGTGCTTTTGAAAATCTCACTAGGCATCTAATTGCCTGTAAAAGTCTATCTCTAGGCCTAATACTCCTATGGGACATTGAAATACCCAGACAACCAAGACTTTTCTGGCCTCTGGCTCTACAAAGTCTGCTCACTTTTATAGAGCCATAGAGTTTAAGGCCAGTAGGGACCACCAAAACATCTAGTCTGACCTCCTGTATATCACAGGCCACCAACACCACCCAGCATCTGCATGCAGACCCAACAACTGAAGCTTACATCTAGAGGACCTCATTTTTCCCATGTGGGAGACTTTTCTTGATTTCAATGGGCACTGGGTCAGGCCTCTTGATTTGTGTTTAGTTATCAAGTCTATAGTGCCACATGCAACTTCTGAAAGGTGCCTCTTTATTAAGTAAATAAGGTATTACTCTCCATACATCCACAAGATAATTTCATAAAGTCAACCTGTGCTCCTCTCTCCATTCCAGCACTGAGCATACCATGCCAAGACATAGGGATCTGGCCCTGTGTGCCCTCTTCTCTTTCCCCATTCCACCCAACCAAAGGTATGCACAGTCTAGCCTTTTAGATCTGTGTGTGAATGGATGGTCTGGTGAATATTTGGATCACTGTATGGGGTCTTTCATGTGCAGTGGACAACAGTAACAGTATAACACAAGCACTCAGGAATTCTGGGTTCACTCACACCTGCCGCTTTGCTCTTTGCCTTAAAGTGATTGTGTGGGATTTTCCTTGACCATGATAGCTATGTTAGAGATGATATATTAGAGGTGGTGCAACCTCTTTAATCACTCAACAGAAATCCATAAAATTCTTGCCCTTGTTCAGCACAATTTTCATAACACTTCCAGTGCAGAAGATCCTTCAGGGTGAACTTGTTTCCTATTACTGTGTGATCTTATATATCAGAACGCAAGCAGTCAAGGCAGGCCATTCTGTCTCATATACTGGGTGCATATGATTCTCTGTGCTATATAATGAGCCATGCCAGAAGGAGCACCTAATTCTGGCCCTGATTCAAGACCTCACTTTAATAGATTCACTTTTACCACATTGAGTGCTGTCCTGAATAGGGGTGCTTTCCTGAATCATTCCTCTGATCCTAAAATCTTTTATGATTATTAACAAGGAAGTCTTTATGGAAAGAGCCTCTTTATGTCCTGTTATTCCACACATTTAGGGTATGTCTACACTACGAAATTAGGTTGAATTTATAGAAGTTGGTTTTTTAGAAATCATTTTTATATAGTCGATTGTGTGTGTCCTCACACAAAATGCTCTAAGTGCATTAAATGCATTAACTCGGCGGAGTGCTTCCACAGTACCGAGGCAAGCGTCGACTTCCGGAGTGTTGCACTGTGGGTAGCTATCCCACAGTTCCCGCAGTCTCCGCTGCCCATTGGAATTCTGGGTTGAGATCCCAATGCCTGATGGGGCAAAAAACATTGTCCCGGGTGGTTCTGGGTACATGTTGTCAGGCTCTCCCTCCGTGAAAGCAATGGCAGACAATCATTTCACACCTTTTTTCCTGAGTTACCTGTGCAGACGCCATACCACGGCAAGCATGGAGCCCGCTCAGCTCACTGTTACTGTATTTCTCCTGGGTGCTGACAGACAGGGTACTGCATTGCTACACAGCAGCAGCAACCCATTGCCTTGTGGCAGCAGATGGTGCAATAGGCCTGAAAACCATCATCATCGTGGCCGAGGTGCTCCTGGCCGCCTCAATAAGGTTGGTCAGGAGCGCCTGGGCAGACATGGGGGCAGGGACAAAATTAGGAGTTACTCGACCAGGTCATTCTCTTTAGTCCTGCAGGCAGTCCTATTGCACCATCTTGTGCCGGGCAGGCAGGAGATGAGGATGGCTACCAGTCCTACTGCACCGTCTGCTGCCAGCCAAAGATATAAAAGATAGATGGAGTGGATCAAAACAAGAAATAGACCAGATTTGTTTTGTATTCATTTGCTTCTCCCTCCATGAAATCAATGGCCAACAGTCATTTTGGTGAGGTCTGTCAGGGGCACCTTGAAAACTTTAATGGAGATTCAGTCCTGCCTGAAATAACTCCTCTCATCATGCTGCTGCCACCTTTCAGCTTCAGCCCTCTCTTCAGCCTGCCACCTCTCCTCCCGGTCATTTTGTGCTTTCCTGCACTCTGACATTGTCTGCCTCCACGCATTCGTCTGTGCTCTGTCAGTGTGGGAGGACAGCATGAGCTCAGAGAACATTTCATCGCAAGAGCATTTTTTTCGCCTTCTAATCTTCACTAGCCTCTGGGAAGGAGAAGATCCTGTGATCCTTGAAACACATGCAGCTGGTGGAGGGGAAAAAAAGGGACAGTGGTATTTAAAAAGACACATTTTATAGAACAGTGGGTACACTCTTTCACAGTAAACCTTGCTGTTAACATTACATACATAGCACATGTGCTTTCGTTACAAGGTCGCATTTTGCCTCCCTACACCGGGTGGCTAGCCCCTCCACCCTCCCTGTGGCTAACAGCGGGGAACATTTCTGTTCAGCCACAAGCAAACAGCCCAGAAGGAACGGGCACCTCTGAATGTCCCCTTAAGAAAAGCACCCTATTTCAACCAGGTGACCATGAATGATATCACTCTCCTGAGGATAACACAGAGATATAAAGAATGGATGTTGTTCGAACGCCAGCAAACATACACTGCAATGCTTTGTTCTACAATGATTCCCGAGTATGTGCTACGGGCCTGGAGTGGTAAAGTGTCCTACCATGGTGGATGGAAAAAGGCTGCCCTCCCCAGAAACCTTTTGCAAAGGCTTTGGGAGTACATCCAGGAGAGCTGCGAATGCCAGGGCAAATTAATCATTAAATGTGCTTGCTTTTAAACCATGTATACTATTTTAAAAGGTACACTCACCAGAGGTCCCTCCTCCGCCTGGCGGGTCTGGGAGGCAGCCTTGGGTGGGTTTGGGGGCTACTGGCTCCAGGTTCAGGGTGAGAAACAGTTCCTGGTTGTCGGGAAAACTGGTTTCTCTGCTTGCTTGCTGTGAGCTATCTTCCTCGTCCCCAAAACCTGCTTCTGTGTTGCCTCCATCTCCATTGAAGGAGTCAAACAACATGGCTGGGGTAGTGGTGGCTGAAACCCCTAAAATGGCATGCAGCTCATCATAGAAGCAGCATGTTTGGGGCTCTGACCTGGAGCAGCCATTTGCCTCTCTGGTTTTCTGGTAGGCTTGCCTCAGCTCCTTAACTTTCACACAGCACTGCTTCAGGTCCCTGTTTTGGCCTCTGTCCTTCATGCCCTGGGAGATTTTGACAAAATGTTTTGGCATTTGAAAAACTGGAATGGAGTTCTGATAGCATGGATTCCTCTCCCCATACAGTGATCAGATCCTGTATCTCCCGTTCGGTCCATGCTGGAGCTCTTTTGTGATTCTGGGGGACTCCATCATGGTCAACTCTGCTGATGTGCTCTGCATGGTCACCTCTGCTGATGACCTCTGCACTCACCTGCAGCTTGCCACACTGGCCAAACAGGAAATTGAAATTCAAAATTCATGGGCCTTTTTCTGTCTACCTGGTCAGTGCATCTGAGTTGAGAGTGCTGTCCAGGGCTGTCACAACGGAGCACTCTGGGATAGCTCCCAGAGGCCAATACCATCTAATTGTGTCCACAGTACCCCAAATTAGACCCGGCAAGGCCGATTTCAGCACTAATCCCCTTGTCGGGGGTGGAGAAAGGAAATCGATTTTAAGAGCCCTTTAAGTTGAAAAAAAGGGCTTCGTCATGTGTACGGATGCAGGGTTAAATCGATTTAATGCTGCTAAATTCGATCTCAACTCCTAGTGTAGACCAGGGCTAAGCTAGTAAAGAATTTACTGGACAAAACCTTGTCCTCAACCAGACTCTACCTTGCAGCAGAAATGGATAACAATTATTTCTCTTTCCTTCCTTCTCTTGCACAGGGACAGTGATTTCTTAAAGTTACATTTTACTTGTCCTGTATTCACCAGGCATAATTTGTGTCCATATTTTTGCATGGAATTAATTATGGGTACAAATCTTTGTGTTTACGCTGCACACATATATACCTGATTGTAGGTGAAAATCTGGTAGCTAGATGTGGAAGCAACCCAGAAGGAGAAAGACCTGGGTATATTGGTTGATCACAGGATGACTATGAGTTGCCAGTGTGATATGACTATGAAAAGGGCTAATGCAATCTTAGGATGCATCAAGCAAGTATTTCCAGTAGAGCTAGGGAAGTGTTATTACCATTAAACCAGGCACTCGTGAGATCTCACCTGGAATACTGTTTGCAATTCTGGTCTCCCGTGTATAAAAAAGATTATTTAAAACTGGAACAGGTGCAGAGAAGAATGAGGAACGGCTCAAAAAGTGTGGCTTGTTTAGCCTATCCTAAACGAAGGCTGAGGGGAGATATGATTGCTTTTTTAAAATACATCAGAGGGATAAATACCAGGGAGGGAGAGGGGTTATTTAAGTTAAGCACCAATGTTGACACAAAAACAAATAGATATAAACTGGCCATCAACAAGTTTAGGTTTGAAATTAAGCAAAGGTTTCTAACTGGCTAACCTAACTGGCTTCAAGAATGAGCTTGATTAGTTTGTGATGGGGGTGGTATGATGAAACTGCCTACAATGTCATGTAGCCGATCTGCGACTGCTAGTAGCAAATATCCCCAACAGCTGGAGATGGGACAATAGATGGGGAGAGCTCTGAGTTACTACAGAAAATTCTTTCCCAGGTGTCTTGCCGTTGGGTCTTGCCCTCATGCTCTGGGTTTAACTGATCACCATATTTGGGGTCGGGAAGGAATTTTCACCCAGGTCAGATTGGCAGAGACCCTGGGGTTTTTTGCCTTCCTCTGAGACATGGGTCACTTGCTGGTTTAAACTAGTGTAAATGGTGGATTCTCTGTAACTTGAAGTCTTTAAATTATGGTTTGAGGACTTCAGTAACTCAACTGGACATTATGGGTCTATTACAGGAGTGGGTGGGTGAGGTTCTATGGCCTGCAATGTGCAGAAGGTCAGACTAGATGATCATGATGGTCTTAAAGGTGGTCTTCTGGCCTTAAAGTCTATGAGCCTTTGAGATGTGTAATTCAAAAAGAAATTGTGCTTGTAATTTTTTTTTTACAAGGAGAATTTGTACAAGGACATGTAGGGTAGCTGGGTCTCAGACCACAGAGATTGTTGATTGAAAATACCCTGTTTTCTAGTCCCTTTTCACTGCAAATTCATTCCATATTGTAACCCTTCTGCCCATCAGAGTTGGCAGCAACAAGGGCCAGGTTCAGTATCTAGGGGTTCCATTCCAATAACACAATGCAAAACCGGCTCAAGCCCCCACCCAGTGACCTGGGACAAATATATACCACCCCCGCTGGGAGCCTCCAGGAGGCAATACTTCCCCTCTTGCAAGCACAGAGTCTGAGTGTAGCAAAAGCCTTTTAATAACAGAGAGAAACAAGGTGGCATTATGTTGGGGAAACACCACCAACAGGATTCATAACACAACCCATGAGCCAAAACCCACCCCAAGCAAATTGGGCCATGTCGGAGTCCAGCAACCCAAAAGTCACTCAAAGTCCCAAAAGTCCAACAACCCAAAAGTCTCCGTCCCTGGTCAGTGCAGCCCCAGAGTTTGAAAGTTTATCTGCAGAGTTTTATCTCCCAACCTGGGTGTAAATTGGGTGGGGGTTAAGGGGCACCTTACGTGGTCCGAAGCCAACTGCTCCACCTCTCCATGGGGCTCCGCTCCACTCCACCCACCATCCCACAAATTGTTCTGCTCTGCCAACCATCCCATGAGCTGCTCTAGCTGTCTCGCAAACTGCTCTTCAGCCATCCCACAAGCCACTCCAGCCATCCCACAAAATGCTCCGCAATATATCCTCAAGCCCCCCGACTACTTAACACAACACTCAGTGATTTCAGCTCTTAGTAATTTTAGCTCTTCAGTGATTTCAGCTCTTAGTAATTTTAGCTCTTCAGTGATTTCAGCTTGTAGTAGGGGAGTATCAGTGCTGATACACCATTAGCCCAAAGTGAATTCAGCTCAGCAGCCTGTAACTAGACTTCTAGGGAAATTAAAATTAGCTCTAATATTCCACAGTAGAGCAAGAAAAAAGGTGCAATTAGCATGAGGCACCCATACCACCAAGCATTAATACCCACCCCTAGCCTCTCTCTCAATTCACTGGGTTTTGGAACCCATGACCCTTGCCTAGCGAGTGCTGCTTAGTTGATGGTGAGTCCCTCCATCATAACAAAAGGCCAAGTACAGTCCCACTGTCCTTGATTCACATAATCAGGATAATAACAGCTTATTCTTCCTGCCCCAATAACAAAGAAACTGGGGCTCCTACAGCAGCCAAAGTGAACATCTAGGCGGGGTGGGTGTGCCTATGCAAATGAGATCAGCCCCTGAAGTTCTTTTCCACAACCCACCACAACTCGCCACCAGATGTCAGGGTAGAGTTCATCCTAACTCTGCTTACAATAGCAATGGATACATCAGATTATCTTTCTCAATAGTCCAAGAAGATTTTGGTCATCAAAAAAATTTCTCTTTAGAAATAGAGAAATCAGATCTAGCAATAGTTAATAAACTATACTAGGTTAATGCAAAATACTTTATTTTGTGTTATTCTCTGTTTGAAAGCTACTTAAATACATTGGTGTAATATGTACTCAGAATGCCAAATAATGCAGAATAAAGTTAGACACAGGTAAGAAATCTTAAAGCCCAAATTTTAACACATGCAGGCCTTCTATTGACTTGAGATCAGTAGTCGAATTCAGTAGCTCAAATTCAGCCCTGGTGTAAGAAAGCATAATTCCATCAACTGAATGAAGTTATGCCTGTTTACACCAAGGACAGAATTTGTCTTATGGAAGCGGGCATGAGTATGTGAAGACACAGTCTCTGGTCTCTGAAGCTTTCCTGCTTGTGAAATATGACATTGAAAAGAGTGACAATCTCCTGAATAGAGATTCATCATATTGCATTTACTGTGTTATCAATGGGAAATAGAAGAGGAATTTTAATAAGGAACAGAAATGGCATGAACCCAATCAAACCTGCTAACCGTACACATCAATAGTAAGCTTAATAGTTGGCTTAGTTTTAAACCTGCACCTCAGAAAAATGAGCCATGACAGTTTTAACAGCGAGTATAAAGTGCACTCTTGTGTTAACACAAACATTTAAAATATTTTTTTAGGAAATGACGTGTTCTGACATCTCGATTTTTTAAGTTTTGCCAAAAAGCTGACATTGGCTGCTTCACCTATAAAGAGCATTGTAAACTGATGTAACTGTGCATTGCACCTAAGGGATGGTAGGTGAGGGACTCTATTTCACAGGAGACTAGCATCGTTCTCATACTAGCTGTAGTTCAGCGGCTCTCAAACTGGGGGCCGGGACCCCTCAGGGCGTCAAGAGATTATTACCTGGGGGGCCGCGAGCTGCCAGCCTCCACCCCAATCCTGCTTCGCCTCCAGCATTTATAATGGTCTTAAATATATAAAAAAGTGTTTTTAATCTATAAGGGAGGGTCGCATTCAGAAGCTTGCTGTGTGAAAGGGGTCACCAGTACAAAAGTTTGAGAACCACCGCTGTAGTTTATCCCAATGAAGGAGTCTGATTACTGCCAGTAGAAAAAAACAGTAAATATCATCATTACAGAATCAACTAGATTGTATTACTGACCCTATATTTCTCTCCGACCCGTCCCACCAGAATCTCTTCTAAGCCATTAATAAAAACCCAAATTGAGGTTGTTTAATTAATTAACTGTTTAAGTATTATTTCATTAATTAACCAATGCTGACAGTTCCAGATACATCCAGATGGAACAAAACTGTTGTACTAGTGAATGTCCAGTACAACCCTAACCGTCAGTGCATTTGAATGGAACGCTGAACTCAGGAAAATGACTGTAAAATGGCACCTTCCTAATCTATGTATCTGCTCTTTGCATGTCTTTGGGTGATATCTGCTTGTTTTACTGCCAAAGTACTGTCAAGTTTTTACTGCTGCTCCTATTACAGAGTCAATATAGCAATGGGAAAGTTGGAAGTGCATGTGCAGGGCTCCCATTAAGGCACCTTTGTGTCCCACCCTCCAGATCATGAGGCTGCTTTGCACCAATCTGTTCCCCTAGCACGAGGAAGAACAGCCTGCAGGAGATACTTCAATAGATCTACACTGATTTATGTCAGCAGAAGTGCTGCCCTCCTATGTTTAGTTTGTGATGCTAACAGGAAAAAAATATATTTTTACTTCAGCAAATCTCAAATATGGAGTAATCTAGGCAAAGTGGATGTAGTGAGACACTAGACATAGTCTATTCTATATAGTTATTTATACTATGCTCATCACCATAGTTTCTAGGTGCCTTCCAATAGTGCATTAGGCAACATGACTATGCCTCTTCCTTGTATTGTTTGTTCTCTCATCCTCTCTCCAGTGGGAGAAGCATGTACATGGGAGAATCTTGATTTGGTAGGTTGTGAGTTTTTTATTTAATATACATGTTGCTAAGTACTTATATTAGAGAAGGCAAGGTCAAAGAAATGCGCCTTGCCCTGGAAGCAGTGTGGGATGCCCTGGGAGAAAGATCTGTCTCCTGCACCGGTGAACTTTACCCTTATTGTGGAGAGTTTCAATGTCTCCGAGGATCACAGCTGTTGATCAGAGTCTTCATGCCAGAACTTTAGATGGTCTTTTAGATATCCTGAGTGCAGACCATGGGCTGCTGGAAGATAAAGACTGAGACCTTGAACTTGATTTGCAATTCTATGGGAAACCAGCGTAGAGAGCAGAGGACAGGTATGATGTGCTTGCAGTTGCCTGGGCTGCCGAGGAGACGTGCTGCAACATTCTGTACTAGTTGGAGTTTCCTAAGCAATGAAGGCTTCATGGCCAGGTCTACCACATTTCTGAAGTGCTTTTGTTCAGTGTCCCTGTTCTGAGGTTACTGGTACTTTAATATACACCAGGTTGTACAACCGGTGCAGCAGAGGAAGAGTAGCAAAGGGATTATGAGAATTTTTCTGCACTTCTTCCCAGCTTGGAGGTACAAGCCCTATTTTCATGGTAAAATTTTCAAAATGCTCAAAAGAATCAGTGTAAAGATTTCAGGGAAGGGGTGGGAAGAGGCAGGGCAGGGGCGGGACCTCACAGTGGGGGTGGGGCCAGGGTAGCAGGGGGCAGGGTGGTCAGCGGTGCGGCCCTTGGGCCAATGTACTAGTCCTCATGTGGGCCTCATGGTCATTTGAGTTTGAGATCCCTGGCCTACACAATTGCTCCTTCCTCTTGCTTCTAATTTCTTTTGCTAAATTCTGTTGATAGCAACAGGAAACAAATAGAAAACAGTGGCTCCCCTTGCGTTCAAAGGGGGTAGATGTGTGACACATGGGTATGTCTACACTGCATAGAAAAACCAGCGATGCCAAGTCTGAGAGCCTGGGTCAATTGACTTGGGCTCGTGGGGCTCAGAATAGCAGTATAGATGTTCCCACTCAGGCTGGAGCCTAGGCTCTGAAATCCAGTGTAGGGGGTAAGTCTCAGAGCCTGGACTCCAGCCAGAGTGAGATCATCTACATTGCTACTTTTAGCCCTGCAGCCCCAACCCTGAAAGCCCGCATCACTTAACCCAGGCTGTGGGCCTTGGTGCTGCTGGTTTTCCTTTGCAGTGTCGACGTACCCAGATGCCGCATTTGGGACCTTAATGCATATCTCTGCATCATATCAGAACATCTGGAATTTGTAAAACCCTGTGCTGCATGACAGCTCTTTAAAATGTGCCTCTTTTTTAAAATTTATCAATGTCTATAATTGTGTATTAGGTTTTTAGAGGAGACCATTAACAGTTTCACCAAAAGACTTTGACCAGCAAGAATGGCAAAGCACTATTGTTCACATCATGCTATCTTCAAATGACGTTTTTGAAAGCACAGAACCAGTGAAAGCTCATATAATGTGTTTATTGAGATGGATAATCAATACAACATGGCATTTTCAATGAGAAATAAGCATGTCTCATATGGTGGCAGCAGAGAGAAATATGCCATTTGACTGAAATATATACTGTAGTCACTCTTCAAGACAGACAAGCAATAAAACAGAAGAGAACTTCCTAATGGAAATGGGAACATAAATATGGGTAAAAGTACTTTCAAATTCACACACCTCCAGCCAATGTGTTCTTGATTTAAAGTATAGACCACATTTAATAATATTGTCAGATGTAATAAATTGTGAAAGATTTAATACCAATTTGTTACATGTAACATATTTTAAATAGCACTTAATGATATTTTTATTTATGCAAGGCTGAGTGAAATGTAGAACTGGCCTTCCTTTTGGCAGCTGCAGCCACAGCAAGAGTTAGAAGTATGAATACAAATCAAGAGCAAAGAAGGCCTCTGATGGGAACCTTCCTGCCTGGAGATCTAAATCTGTTCAAATGTATCCAAGTCCAATTAAACTAATAGTGCTGCAGTTCTGGCACAAGTGCAGCGAGCACCTTTTCGTTTGTTCTTTTTAAGTACTGAAATGATCCACCTACTAATACAATACAACTGTCACACTGTCTGAGTGGCTCACAACTGTAGTGCCCATCTCAGGGCAGAAAACAAAGGCAGACACCCCCAAACTGATGGTATGTTCTATAATTAGATTTCACCAAGCCAGTAACAAATGCGAACTCCTGGATCACTATACCAGTCTTACCAAGGAGTCACAGACAGTCCCCTTAGACTCTCCAGTCTAGCTTGCCACCTAGGCAAACTGAACTTTGTGATGACGGTCACTTAAACCAAAAATCACACTATATCAGGTTGCTCCCAGTCCCAGACTCCTTGAAAGAGATCTTTCACTTACCTCAGATCAATTGGTTCTCTGGATCTTACACCACAGACAAAGCTGGCAGCCAATTCTGTAGTTAACTAACCATAGATTTATTAGCTAAAAAGGAAAGGAAAATTACTGAGAGGTGAAAGCAGGTAAAATGTATGTACAGACGAATCACAGTTTGTAACTCCCATGGTGGCACTGATGTAATAAACTGCCAGTTTCCCAAAAGTCTTTCAGGGCTACCTGGAATAACTCTAGGTATCTCCAACATCTCGTTCAGTTTTTCTGCCCTCTTAGAATCCAAACAGTCCAGAGATGAAGGATCTTTCTTGAATCCATATTTATAACTTCTGACAGTGTCTCTACCCATGTGGGCTTTTCCTTTGATGACAATGGGTGAGGAATGCACTTTGACCTCCAGTCATTTGTTTTGGAATTAGCACCTTTTCTGATAAAGTTGTTCATTAGCATTTCCCAAGGTTTCTTGCATGTCTGATGAGTTATTTAGTTACAGGGGTATTTGCAATGTAAACGTTTGCTATTACATTATAACAGGAACAAATAAGTTAAAACAATGCATGTAACATCCCATTAGTTTTATGAAGTTTAAACACCCAAAACACTAATTGCTTTGATCTATACTAACACAAAAGTGAATTGACCTGAATATACTCTGACATGACCCAGTCTGCCAGTGTTCACAACAACCATACTCTGAATGGGATACTGATTTGTGTCTCAGTCATTTGGAGCTGGAAATACATTATTTTGATCCAGACCAGGCATCTCCACAAAGGATTACAAGCAGAAACTGTTTTCTCATTTCAGAAACTAAATAGGACATTGGAGTGAGGTGCCATGGAATTAGAAAGGAGTCTTATCTATCTAAAACTGAGAAATTAAAAGGAGGAGAGAAGGTTGCTAAGGTTGCTAAGGAGCGACGTGTTTAAAGAGTTCTTTTTTCTTTATTTTTTTTTTAGTGCTCCTAAATGAAAAGCAGCCCTGAACCAGCCATAAAAATATGATAAATATGATGTTTATTTTTAAATTGTTTAAGAAGACTGAAATAGTTACTATCTAATTATATATTTTTAATATTTTCTATTGAAATATGCTTTGAATGGTATATGTACAAAGTTGATCTACTTTCCAATATATTGAATTGCAATAATTTATTTTGTACAGCTATAGGTATTGTAATAGTATACTAAGCAGAAGCAAAGACACATGGTAACATATAGGGTTACTAACTAAGTTCTTAAACTGATGAAACTACAGTGTGCCATGGTGCTGTTCACGCAACAAAAGTGGAAAGTTTGGTAGGATTTCAGGTGAAATTTCTAGTGTTCCATTCAAAATGAATAGGAAACTATGAGTTCCTTCCAGAGCCCCTCTGCTTTTAAGTGAGACCCAAGGGAATGGAGGAATAAAAATGCATATAGACTTTGGAAGAACCAATGACATTCTCTGAGTTTTTCAACAAACCTGGTTATCTATGTGGTTCTCTGCAAAAAGTAACAATAAGAGACCTGTTCTCTCTTTAAATTCTCCATGCAAATGTATTGGATCCAATTCAGTCCTGGTATTAGTGGGCACAACCAGGGGCGGCTCTACCAATTTTGCTGCCCCAAGCAGTCGCCGCTGAATTGCTGCCGCAGGACACGGACTGCCGCCCCATTCTGAATGCCACCCCAAGCACCTGCTTGGAAAACTGGTGCCTGGAGCCGGCCCTGGGCACAACTAATTGTGGTGAAGACAGTGAAATAACTCCAGGTTTACATCTGACCCATAGATTTTTAACAGAGAACATATCAGGTGTTTAACAGGGCTGTGCCAGTAGTCGGCACAGAAACCAAACCTGGCTCCAAATCAGAACCCCATTATCCTAAGCATGTTTCCGTTTGTTGGGGAGGCAGGACCTTAGTTTATTTCCACGTGAAACATGATTACAGACCATGTTACAACAACATTTAAAACCATGCCGTCAGGTTGGTTGATAGCATGACTTCTGTTAGCACAGTGATTTAAAAAAAATCCTCCCTCCAGATTGGATACAGAAACTGCTAAACCTGTGGTAGCCACAGTCACATTGCAATACGGTAGACCCACGTTTGACAATCAAATTTGAAAACAGCTGTAGCACCTACAGTTCTGCTTCTAGTGTCCACAACTTAAATTAAACACTATTTTGGAGGGTATTAGAGGTCCAGTGTCTTAGATTTCTTGTTTCCAATGTCAGAGACTTTTCTGTTGTAATTTAGAGCTACTGAGAGAAGATATGTAGTTGAGAATTGTTTAATATTTTAAAATATGCCTCAAACAAACAAATAACAAACAAAAGTCAGACTTATTTTAAAAGCCTAATTATGCAGCATCCACAGACCATGCCACATTTCCAGCTTTACATAGGATTAACGTACCCAACGCCTGTTTCTCCAGGGGGTGAAGAAGATGGATCCTTTTGTGGACTGAGTCACGAGTCAGGGTTAGGCTGGTCTTATGATTAAGATGCTGACAGGGACTCAGAACATCTGGCATCAGTTCCCAGCTCTGTTACAGACTTCCTGTATGACCATAGACAAGTCACTTCGGTCCTGATTGAGGGCGGCACTTAAGCACCTGCTTAACTTCAAACTTTGAGATCAATGAGATTTAAGCACATGCTAAAAGTTAAGCACCTGTTAAGTGCTTTGCTATATTGTGGCCCCTATTCTTTCTGCCCCTCAGCTCCCTATCTGTAAAATAGGGAGTAGAATGCTTCTTTTCTCCTTTCTAGATTGTAAACTCTTCACTGTGTCTCACTATCTGTTTGTCCAGTGCCTAGCCCAACGGCCTATCTCAACTGGGGCCTCCAGGTCCCACTGTAATACAGATAATAATGGAACAATGGGATGCTAAAATACACAGGCTGCCTTTTGAATGCTGACAGTGAGGCTAAAACTATTTAACCAAAATAAATAATGTGGATAGAAGGGATGGAAAGTCAAATGGCATCTACAGAATCCAGGCTGGCAATGCATGGGCACTGCTGAGGAGTTGGGAAAGCTTTCCAAGTTGTTTCTAAAGAATTGTGTGGTGTTTGAATGGTGGACTGACTGACTATCAGCTGAACCAGACATGTGGGAATCTCTGCATATTGCGGGTGCCAGTAAAAAAAAAAACGTTGGGGAGGGCCTTCTATAATTTTTAGATCCTCAAGCTCGAGTTAGATTTTGAGATGATGCAGAGAGACCTCATTTTGGATGCTGAGTCAAATGCATTGTACATTGACTGAGGGCAATATGTTCTGATGACGCAGAAGCCAACAACAGCATTGTAGGAAAAAAACATAATCACATTATCCAAAACAAACAAAAAACAGAAGATCTTTATTGCAACCAGAGAGAAGAAATTAATAATAGTAGACTCCCTTTTCCTGTGATCTGTGTGTAGCTACTTAGGCAAGATGGGGCTCTTACAACAGGCTAGTTTGGAGAAAAATGTATTTGCAAATCTGCTTTATGCAGCTAAACTCCAGATGAATTATAATAGCATAATATGTATTTTTGAGGCTCATTTCCCTCCTTCCTTGAAAATAATTTAGAAAATGAATTTGTACCACATTCTAGATGAGGACATAGACAAGTGATGTTTATAAAGCATTGTTGTATTGTTTTTTCCACATTCTCTTTGGGCTGAAACCTTAAATGACATTATATAAATATCTGTTTGTTGGGTCTGCATTCCTCGCATCTGATTTGCAGTATTTTCTGATATTTAGTTCTACTGATCCTCCAGATAAGAGATAGTGGAACCTAGAAAATTATTTGTAGTGAAGAATTTACCCAGTAAAAGTACCCCTTTCATCAGTTTGTGAATGATTCACGAACAGAATTTGATTGTTATGATGCATTTGTTCAGAACTGTTCATCAATCATGCTATGCAAACCTATTATTATGGAAGCGGAGATGTTATGGTTTTGGACTGGCGTCTCCCAGGTAGACAGCCCAGGAACTAGGAAAAAGGACAGAACAGAGTGTTCCGAAGCATCTAGTATTCAAAAAGGAATAGAACTTTCTAAAGCACTTGTAGACCCAAGTGGGACACTGTAATGGAAACAGCTGTTCCTTAGTGGCAGGGCAGTGGTGACTGAACTGAGATTTCCGGAGTAGCGTATGTCCAATTGTGACCACCTTTGTTTAAAATCAACAGTGTTTATGTACACAGTCTAAATAGTATATGTCCTTAGTGTAAATAAAATGCACTGGGCCTCTCTTGATATCACTGACTTCTGCAACAATAGAAACTGACCTAACACGAGGCCTCAAAATCGTCGAACAGGCAACAATATTTTGGCTTACCATTTATTTGTGAACTCTTCAACTACATCTTTGACTATTTGCTACATCCCTGGCATGTGAATGGCCTCCTAAGTCACATGGCATGTCTTGTTTCTACTCCCTGATTGGACAATTGAAACATTATACGGAGGGGGTGAGTACATCTGGCTCAAAGAGGAAATAAGCATCTGTGCAAATAATATTGTTTGCGTGTGAATACAGGTATTCACACAGAGAACAACTATTGATTGCCCAACTGTTTGGGCAAGCAGAAATCCATGTGCACAAATGTTTGTGGAAAAAGGACCACAAACATGAAGAAGTGAAGAAAGTGAAGAAAAAGGACCACAAACGTGGCTGAACCAAACAGCTTTTCAGAGTTTCAACAACTGCTCACGAATGTTTTCCAGTATTTGCCCTTCTCTCATTTGAATTTATTTGAAAGTTACTGACCAGACACATATTTTATTATTTTTGACCTGATTCTGCAGCCCTTAATCATGCGAGTAGCCCCATTAATTTCAAAGGGCTACTTGCATAAGGGGGTTGCATATTTTGCATCACTCCAAATGCCTAAAAGAAGTTTGAAAAAGGAGACCACTTAAACTGTACTATTTCTATGGACGTGCTTTATAGCTGAAAATTGTCTATTGTTTCCATTAGTTAGCCTAGATAAAATGACCTGCTGGTAAATGTTTCAAGGACTAGATCATAGGGGGAAAAAAACTAAAGACATATTTGAGTTTACAGAGATACCTAATTTTCCATCACTTAATGAGTATCTTCTTTATCTTACAACTTATGTTATTCATCAAGTAATTCATGACACTATTTACTGGAAAGTAATGGCTCCATTTACCAGAAAGCTAGTTTAATCTGCTACTCATTGTTTTTCATCCATTAAATAAAACTGACCTTTCATCTTTAGCATTGTGCTTCCAATGAAGACTTGCCAGAGAAACTAAAAATCTGTCTCATCAGACAGCTGCAAGGCATCCTGCATAAGTAAAGAGTGCCGGTATCACCATCACCACATTCAGTGATGAATGAGTCCATTTCACATAACCGCAAAGCTGGCAGTGTTTTCACAAAGCCAACAGCATACAAATGAATGAAAGAGGCTTGTGTCCTGTTTGGAGGATCATTGCAGAGACAATTTACAATGACTTAGAAATTGAAACTTTCCAGGGCAGCGTAATAAACACGTGCAAATCTGAGATTTGCCCTGGAAAGGTTGAACAGGATCATGGATTAGGCATTCCCCCACAGAATGGTCCTTGCATGTTTTTTCTAAGGGTCTGTAGCGGGGTGGACACCCGCTTGGGCCCAGAGCGGTTTAAGATAGCCCTGGGACAGGGCTGGGGCAGGAGAAGAGCTGGGCTGATTGGCAGAGCAGCCACAGCCAGGGGTCACGCCCCAAACAGACCCAGCGGGCCTTATAAAAGCCGGGGAAGCCAGGAGTAGAAGAGCACTCTCTCTCTAGCTCTGAGAGGGAGGGACCTGGCTGCAGAGACCTGAATAGAGGACCTAATTTGGAGCAGGGCTGGGGAAATGCCAAGGGAGCTCTGGCCTAGGAAAGCTGCAGGCCTGGGAAGGCCTTTTAGGTATGGGGGTTGCAGGGGCAGCCATGAGTAGGCAGAGGCAGCAGGTCCAAACCTAACCTTGCCTGTGATGAGTGGCTCATACTGCAGTCTGCCCCAGGTGCGGGGGCTAGCTGGTGACTGGCAGGAGCCTACGACTGAGGTGAGGTAGGGATAGTGGGTGGGGGGTTCCCCTGGGAGGGGGAGACCCAGAACTGTGGGGTACTGCCAGGGGGCAGCACCCAGTGAAAGGAGCACTGGATCCTGGGAAGGACATGGGCGCCAGCAGCCAGGCGAGACACTGGCCTGAAGAGGATGCTAATTCCCTGAGATGACCTGCAGGAGGTGCCACCAGTGAGTCTGTGTCTGGTTACAGGGCCAAATCCCTTGAGATCCTTACTCACTCCTGACGCAGGCTAAGGTTGATAGGTCAGATTATCCACAGTCCTGCATCAAGTGAATACCAAATAAGTGTAAAACTCTGCCAAGCAGAATGGTAATATCTTATACTTGCCTGGCTATGCAAGGTGATGAGCCACATTCCCCAGTGTCTAATGGGTGCTTTCCCTGCAGCAGGACGGAAAGTTGTTTTGTTATGCATTTTTTTAGCAGAACTCCCTATTGATTACATTTGAGAGTTCTGCTAAAATGGATGGATGGCATCATATGGCCTGCAAGTTTCCCTCATGTAAATTGTCCCAGCGACAGAATGCGAGTCTGTCAGGTGGAACAGAAAAAATGAAGTGATATCAAACCGGGCCTGATCCACAGCCCACTGAAATCAATGGGAAGAGCTCAGTGATTTCAGCTAAGTTTGAATCCAGTTCAAAGTGAGCAGGGCTTAAGATCTGTAAAAACCTTCGCAGTTGCCTAGTGAGCATGCTCAGAAGTAATTTTCATAACTTGTAACTTTCATGTTACCTAATTTTTTCCCCCTAAACCATACAAACATTTCTCACTATGGGCTATTGACAGGCATAGTTTCAGTGCCAGCTGTACTCAAAGAGTGGTTAGAATATTTCGCAATGGGAAAAGTGAGGGGTTTTTCCCCCCCGTTCCTCCATAAATCAAAAACATGGATTTGCTGAAACAAGAAACCTCCAAACCTTTAGGCAGAGATAAAGCATGGGAATTCTCAGTCTAAAAGGTAAATATTTTGGAAAGTTATGAGTGTTTAAAAATAGGGGCTTACAAGTAAATTGTCTTGTAATCTAAACTATAGCAGACATAACCAGTGCCTGAGATAAATGAGGGAGACTTATTCGCTACATTGCATTGCAGAAAAGATCACAAGATGAAAATTCTCATGAAAAATGGAGGTGATGTATTTAACGTGGAGGGGTCTATAGATTTAGTTTCATCATCATCATAATAATATGCATTATTTGCACAGTATATTGTTCATAAAGGGAGTCTACCAATGAAAACTGGTGTTCATTATCTTTACAGTAGCCAAATCTGTAGCTAGAGAATGGGTGGAAATAATCTGCTACCAGGAAAGAGGTGCATGTCTTTTAGACTTTAAATTATTTGATTGTAAGCTCATTGGTGCAGAGCTTGTTTGTATAGCCCTTAGCACACTGGGACCCTGACAGACTGAGGCCTCTGGGTGCTACCACAATATAAATGTTAAATTAATAATTTCTCTGTGAAAGTTTATAAATCATGCAAGTTAGTGCGTTGATACTGGTGGTCAAATGTGCTTCAGGAGGAATGCTGCTCAAATGCAGGGATCAGGAAGGATGTCTTTTCCCCCTTGTTGTTATACTGTTGCACAATGGCTAGGTGCATTATGGTGGGGGGTATTTTGTTTTTCACTAACTCATCATGTCTTGACCATTGCTGGTGGTGGTTGCTCAAATACAGTAGACGAACCCCAATGGTCTAAGCCACTATGACAGTTCTGATGATCCTAATATGGAAAAATAAGGGTCCAGATTCTGCAGTAAGATCTGTTCACTTTGTTTCATTCAGGCAATGCAGCACGGCCCACTGTCTGCAAACAACCTGCAGAGAATTCCTCTTGTGGAGGAGAATAGCCTGCTTTGATAAAGATAACTAAGAGAGCGGTTCTGGCTCCTGCCCCAGCTGTCCCCTTAGACCACTATCAGAGGAAGAAGTGTGGTAGGGTGGACCAGGATTGTGGTGGAGCAGAGTCCCACCACTTCTGTTCTTCACTGACATCGTGTTGTTTATGGACCTGTCACCAGCAGCATAGAGCAGCGCCTGGGCTGCTCTAATAATGCTGAGGCCAGGCAGCATGGATTCCAGGAGCTGTAATCAGCTTCTTGATGCCCCTGCACTACCTTCCCTTCTCTGCACCAAGCAGAGCTTGGATGCAGTGGAGACTGTAGCCCATTTTATGCCGCTAACAATGGCTTGGTCAAGAGGGTCTTTTCATCAGTGTGCTGGAACTGACCCTGCGGCTGTGGATTAACATATCCTAAAAAATGAAACTGTCTTACAGCTTTAATGGGCTTGTTCTCAAAGGTGGATTGGTAAAGTTAATAAATGCATAATATATACTGGTATACTTAACAGCTGATCAGACTTGCACATTTAAAAAAATTGCTATCTTCCGTCTTGGCCTCATTTTAACCAATGTACTTTTGCCCCAACAGGGTTTGAAGATATAGACTGTTTGAACTCTAACATTCATTAAAAGATTTCTTTTCAAATAAAGCACTAGTGACAGCAAAGTTAGAAACGCGTAGACTCAAATGTTTCAGAAATTACTTACGTTTATTATTTCCATTTTTATAGTGTCCTAAGTAAATATTTTATTAGCCCACAAGCGCACAGCTCGGGACTTGATATTTTAATTTGCACAGGGAAATACAAAACCCTTCTTTCTTCAACTGTCCAGAGACACATAGTCTGATTATTAGTGTTCAGGGAGTGTTTTGAGTAATGTTTATTTCGTTGCTTAGCTCATTATAACTATTTGTTTTGGGGCATTTTCAAACTTTTTAATTAAAGTGGAGAGAGCATCTGGGTAGTCCTATATGGTATAAAGTATGTGCACACTTAACCTACTGTATTATATATGAATATTTAATAGGATTTTTAAAAAAATAATTGTATGTACAATTAGTGACTCTTTGCACAAGATTTACATTAAGTGGTTTTAATTTATAATAACAGTTCTGTCTAATCAAGCACACCCTTCCATTGGATTTGGAGAGTAAACTCTTCTAAAGCATGTCACTCTCACATAGTGGCTATTCTTCCTGCATTTGGACAGTCTCAAATGAATTGCTAATTCTTCAGCATCTCACCATGATTAAAATACGTTAGAGCAGTACATATTAAAATATGTGTAACTTTCTCCTTTTTTGTCCCATGAATTTCCAAGGGTTGCGTAGTATCTTTAGCATTTTCCTAACATATGGACATTAGACAATATTTGAAAACATGGCTATTTTCAAGTCCATTTGAGATTAGCCCATATATAAGTAAACTTGAAAACCCAGTTTTCTGTTTGGAAAAACTCTTTCCATTTGTCTTCTATGTCCAGTTTATACACACATACACACTTCACAATGTCAGCCTGATTCTCCACTGTTGTACATTTTCTATAGTGATTTGCATCTGTGGAAAGTGAGTGCAGAGTGGAACAAATTCAGAACAGTAGGTTTTACATTCCCTTTGCACAGTTGCAAAAGCTTGCACAACTCGCAATGCAGTACAGACACAAACTCTTTATGGGCCAGATCCTCAGCTGCTGTAAATGGGTGTAGCCCATTTGAAGTCAATGGGACTAGACTGATTTGCACTATGATGTAGGCTTTACACCAAAGGTGGGCAACATGCAGCCCGTCAGGGTAATCAGCTGGCAGGCTGCGACACAGTTTGTTTACATTGACTGTCCGCAGACATGGTCACCTGCAACTCCCAGTGGCCGCGGTTTGCCATTCCCAGCCAATGGAAGCTATGGGTGGCCGTGCCTGTGGACGCTCGATGTAAACAAACTGTCTCGCAGCCCATCAGCGGATTACGCTGGTGGGATGCGTGTGGGCTGCAGGTTGCCCACCACTGCTTTACACTGTTGTAACTTCATTGACTTCAGTGGAATTATTCCTGATTTACGTCAACGTTACTGAGATCAGAATGCAAACCAATGAATTGATGCTCACTTATTTTGCTCACTAGATGAAGCAAAATTGTTTTTACAGTATATATGTATTCATAACATGTATCTCTTGAAGTGCTAATTTCCTATGATATGCACAGTCCTGCAGGATGCTGAGTGCCCCCCACCCCATCCCAGTGAAGATTGTCAGGGGCGGGATGCTTGGTTCTTTCAGAAATGGCTCAGCAACTCATAGAATCTGGCCTTTAGGGCTTGTCTATGTGGCAAGTTATTGCACGACAAGCCAGGGTGTAAATCTACTGTATACCAGTTTGCCCGTGTGGACACAGCTACAGTTCACTGAGAGTCCCGGGGTGTGGCTTGGCGTTTAGAAGCACATGTTAATCTTAATGTGAGACAGAATAATTTGTTCTCTACAGTCCTCTCAGACATGTAATCAGTTGGGAGATGTTTTGCAATGTTTGACTTTTTTACACACATTTACTAATGAAAAGATCCCAGTGCAGTGTTGAGCACTCAAGAAATTTACATTGATTCAGCACAGCCTCAGAGGATTTTGGTATCATTTTTATATATATAGGCAGCTTGTACCAATATAATGCTGCTCCCCTATGTTTAATTCTACTAAAGGGGCAGATCAGCATTCTGAATGTTCAGAACATATCCAGGGTGAGCCTCTCAGCAGGCATAAACTGAGGAATAGATATGAAAATAAAGTGTGAATTTGTTAATCTTCCGGACCCATTCTGAAGCCCATTTATTTTTTCCCTTTAGGGAAGAAGTGAGTGAAGGGATATATAAACTATTAAGAGGCTTTATCATTGGGCTTGTGCTGTATATGGAGTGTGTGTGCATGATTCATTTTTTCTTTATTTTCATAAAGAACCAAACGATGAAAAGTACAAAAAGGTAAATGACTTACAGTTTGTATGGTTCCAGAGACCACATGGTTTATGGGATCGCTAATAGAATTATGCAATTTTAAAACTTGTCACAGCTGCAAGACCAGACCAGACCAAACCAGATAATACTTCATAGACGTGATACTGTCTGTTTTTTAAAAACAACTAAACACACTCAGAGTATGTGATAGCTGCTTACTGATATACAAATATATTAATTATATTAAGGTCATCTGTTGAACCTAGGATTTCACCAAAGCTAGCAGAATACCATTCATCTCCCACAATAACCTGAAAATTTCCAAAACCAACCTGTTTTAGGAGCACTGTGGTAAAAGCCACAGAACAGGTGCTTCTGGACTTCCACTGGTACCATAACAGTTGGAGGAAATGCCATGTGTGGATACTACAGCAAGGATTTTCCATGGGAGCATGCTGCATGGTTGCAAAGGTAAATGGCACAATCAGTGCTTAGGTTAATTATTTGTACCTAGAGCAGTGAACTGGGGTAGATGAGCCTTATAAATTTCAGCAGTAACCACTCTCCATCACGTACTATATTCTGGACAATGTAGCCAACTGGATCTCACGATGCTAAAATGCACTGTGCAATGAGGGCAACAGACAAATCTGCTCCTCATTAATATTTCTCTTCTTGTTTTTACTCAGACAATTCACCGGCAGATACTTTGGTCCTTAGCTATCTTGAAAGGAAGCACAAGCAAACTACTAATTTAATCAGTGTAACAGTATATCTGCAGAACTTCAAGAGCAACATCTCTGACTTTTGCATTGGCCCCAGTCCTGCAATTGGAACTGGGAGGGAAGAGCTAGGTACCCATGTGGGATTCCCATTGACTTTGGTAGGGTTCTGCACAGGTGCAGGGGTCTGCCCAGGCAGCAATGATGGCAGGATGAGAGTTGTGTGCACGCTGATATTGCCATTTTTGCAAAACCAGCTCATTTTCATCCTGCATTTTTCTTGTACAGACAACTGAATATGCTGCATCAACATCAGCCTCAAGACTTCATGGGACTTTACCTGTGCACACACATCCAGAGCCCCACTAAAAAGTGCCTTCTTAGGACCTTTATTCAGTGTCCTGCTGTGTTCTTTCAAACATCCAGCAAAGCGTGTCTAGTAAACAGGTCTGTTCGCCATCGTGCTGTTCTGCTGGTATTTTACTTATGCCACATTCCCATTGTACATGTATCATAATTGTTTCATAATGCTGTAAAAATTGGCTAGTGTAATCAACAATGCTGGAGTGCATTAAGTACAATCTTTTTGAAATGTACTAAGATATTAGTTCCATATGATAAAATGCATAAAATACAATGTCGATGCCAATGGCATTAGGAAAATGGGCTCTTCTCCACTTACCTAGATACTGGAAAGATACACAAGTTATTAGCTTTATATCAAAATAATGATCTCCTGAGGCACTGCTGAAGGATTTAGGACCTGGGTAAACATGAATAAGTAATATATAAAGAGAAACACACACTGGGAGAAACTTTCAAGCATTCTTAGTGCAAGTCTACACTATAGGGCTAATCTGACCTATCTTACGCAACTCCAGCTACGTGAATAATGTAGCTGGATTCGACGTACCTTAGGTCGACTTATTGCGGTGTCTACACCGCGCTGGGTCAATGGGAGAAATGCTCCCGTTGACTCACCTTACTCTTCTTGTTCCGGTGGAGTATCAGGGTCAACAGGAGAGCGATCAGTTGTCAATTTAGTGGGTCTTCATTAGACCCGCTAAATCGACCCCCGGGGGATCAATGCACAGCATTGATCCCCTGGTAAGTGAAGACAAGCCCTGAGATTTAGAAGGGTAAAGACAGAGAGAAAGGTACACAGCACTTTCATATAGTGACCATTCACCCTCACTGAAGATAGATCTGCCTTACTCAGGAACATCCAGATCTGAACTTCTCCAGTATTAGGATCTGTTCAAATATGGGGTTCCAGTTTGAGTCCATCTCTATTCACGATACTTTGAATTATTCACTAATGTTGAGGAGGAGAATCTGTGGGACAGTGTGGGCTTAGGTACCCTTAAAATGCTACAGCAACAGCACTGCAGCGCTTCAGTGTAGACACTACTTATGCTGATGGGAGGGGATCCCCCGTCGGCATAGGTAATCCACCTCCCTGGGAGATGGTAGCTAGGTCAACAGAGAGCTTCTTCCATCAATCTAGTGCTGTCTACAGGGAGACGTAGGTCAGTTTAACTGTGCTGCTCGGGCGTGTGGATTTTTCACACTCCTGCACAATGTGGTTAAACTGACCTAATTTTCTAGTACAGACCAGGCCTAAGAGGGAATACCTAGGTCCATACTATACCTGGCCTGGTACAGGTGTGCCAGCAGGATGAGATGGTGCCTCCATGTCTGTTCTCCTGTTTGGGGCCAGCCACCATGGGTCTCAGGAGTGCAGGCACAGTGTGAAGCTAACATTGCATGTATACAGATCTTCCCAAAGGGCAGGGTGAGGACAGTTTCATATCCTGTCCTCAGGCAGCAGAGCTATCCAGGGACACTTGGGAGTGCATGGCAGGCAGTGCCATTTTAGTAAATGGAGCATTGTCTTTGAGAGGCAAATTACGATGTGTGTGCTGTTGAGCCAGCTGGAGCTCTCAAAATAGAATATGAACTGTATAAAGATAACTCCATGAAAACACTACTGGAAATCCAAATACTTATCTAATCTCTACATTTGGCAACCTGCGCTGCATTACTGATTGCTCAAACTGGTGAAGTAGAGTATGACTTTTACATCCCAAGGAAAGTTAGCCAAGAAAAAGAGTACCATTTAGTTCAGAGGAAAGAAAGATGTTCATACACTTTTATATTTTAAATGACTCCAGTCGAGAGCTTGGAAAATTAAAAGGGCACATGGCCAAAAATAGCTCAATGTAGTTCTACTGAATGTAGGCTAAATAAGGATCAGCCCTATCTAACTTCTCAGAGGTACATTAACCAGAGACACTGTATAAAGTTCCAAAACTATCAGATGCCTAAAAGGGATTAGGGGATAACTAAAGTGAAGAAAACCAATTTATTCATAATGTGAAACAACAGCTTATAGAGACTAATGCAAGACAGTTCTATGGGAGACAGACACACAGGAAATGCAAGTCCATTTGTTTAGAGAGGAGGGGGAAATAGCTTCAAGTTGAATATGGCTGGATAAAACACTCCACCCTAAATTGAAACTATTTCCAGGTGTATAACTTAATTGGGGAAAGGCCATTCTAATCTGCTGTCAGAAAAAAATAATAAAGCGAACTATAAACTTTTCCCCAACAAATAGTAACCCACCCGTAGGGGGAGCTAAGCAGCACATGTGCATTTATTCAGCCTGAAAAATGACGACAATGGCACATTAAGGTTGAGAACAGAGCCCACAAGGTTGCTTTGCTTTCTGTCCCCTTCCCTTTTACTCCACTCTCTCTTGATCCGAGGCTCTCTTTGGTCTGTGTGCCCACCTTTCTTTTACCCACAGTCTACAGGCCAGCTTCTTAGCTGGTATACATTGGCTTTTATTATTTATACCTGTTGAGGATCAGACTCTTTTGCTCTTCTGTAGACACATTACAACAGGGTCTTTTGCAGAGCTATGCACCAAATGTCACACTTCACAATTTTTGGTTCACAGAATTTGCATGAAAATTTTCAGTTTCTCATTATGTCCCATCTCGGAGATTTGCTTTAATTTCCATGTCGACAAAAGGACTACTTTTGCATTGAAAGACTTCAAAAATGCCAATTTTCAGATGTTTTCTAAGTGAAAGCCATTCCTCCCCCCCAACAATGGGAAAAAATTCACTTGTTTTTGCTTGTGAAAACTGGCCCATTTTCACTGGAAAATTGATCTGGTTTTACTGAAAACTAAACTAAAAGCCCACGGAACTCATCAAAATTTGCCACAAAATGGGGCCATTTTTTAGTTGTTCTGAAATGTGCAAGGAACAGAAATACGATTCGCTTTGCATTTCATAGAGAATAGGTTTTGCATTACAAGTTCAAATGCCAAGAAACAACGGGACACTGCTGGGAAATATTTATTTTGAAGATACAAGTGAAGCAGGCAAAGGTACAGAAACATTTCTACAAGACAGCAGGGTACAAAGACTGAAAGAAAGGCAAACTTGCTATATCACAGACATTGACACTTTGAATGATGTCCAGTCTCTATACGGTTGCTCACGTACTTGGATACATTGCATTTGGGTTGCCTGTACCTACTTATTTATCATAACATTTTCTTTTCTTACTAGACAATGTTTTCTTAATTTACTTTCCTTTGTAGTCTTTGTTAAACTAAAAGTCAATGAAAACACTGAAAAATAAATATTTCCTATGCTGAGCTCAATCCTCACCCTCATGAAAGTCAGTGCCCAAATGACCAGTCCTGCCTCTGTGGAAGACACACTAACCATAGTAGGGGCTCAATCCTCCTCCTGCTGCAGTAGTAGTAAAACTTCCAGTGAGATCAGTGGTACAGAATCAGGCCATAAGTCATCACATTATGTCTTCAAATGCCCATGCATCAATGTTTGTGTTTCAGTGAGTGTTGTGTTACACCAGTTCCTGGGTATCTGGTGTCACACTCACACAGCCTCTCGTTTTTTCCTAGGCCAGGTGCCCTCTGACTTTGGGCAGTACTTCCCTTTCCTGCGCAGGAGAGATTGCAGAGCTGTCTGCTGGCTGGCTGTTGCACTGTGGGGAAAGGCAGCACCCAGTAAGGAGCCAACAATGTAAACAAAAACAGTTTTTCAAATTACCACTAGCAAATAAATAAAAAACTACATTGTCAAGCTGAGATCCAATATACCTGCTCCTTCTTGCCTGCCTTCCATTTCTAATGCACCTCTCACCTGGCATATATGATGTAGGAATTTGTTTGGCCAAATGATAAGATCTTGTAAATAGACATCACCAGAGAGTGTAATCCTAATCCTTCCTACAGCATTGCTTCTGATCCACAATGCAAGCAGGGTATGGGACCACAGCTTGAATGTTCAAACACATATACAGCAGCACTATGATCTCATAAACATGAAAACAAAGTTTATGCATGTAATGCACCAGACTAAATGATTTATAGCTAGGACTAATTATCAGAAATATTGTGAAAGGCGGAAGGGAAGCTATATGTGGCACAGACATTTAATTTTGAAAGATTTCATAGATTTTAAGGCCAGAAATGATCATTACAATCATCTAATCTGGCCTCTGCATACCCAGGTAATAGAATTTCACCTAGTGATTCCTGTATCAAGCCCATAACTTCTGGCTGAGCTAGGACATATTTTTTTAGCCAAATGCAAGGCCATCTAATTCTGATTTAAAAACTTCAAGTGACAGAGTCCACCATATCCCTAGGTAAGTTGCTCCAATGGTTAATTACCTTTGCTGTTAAAAATTTGCACCTTATTCCATCTGACTTCATCTACCTTCAGCTTCCATCCAGTGTTATACCTTTGTCTGCTGTATTAAAGAGCCCTTTACTGTGAGCAGTTATCCCCCAATGTTGGTAATTACAGACCGTAATCAAGTCACCTCTTAATCTTCTCTTGGATAAACTAAATAGAATGCATTTTTTAAGTCTCTCAACAAAAGGAATGCTTTCCAGCCCTCTAGTCCTTCTGTAGCTCTTTTCTGAACCCTGTCCAATTTGTCGACTTCGTTTATGAAGGCTGAACACTCGAAATGGACAGTATTCCAGTGACTCTTTAATGCCATATACAGGGGTAATATCAGTTCCCCACCCCTAGTTGATATTCTCTTGCTTATTCTTCCAGGATTCATGTTTTCTCTCCTAACTACATCACCACACTGGGATCTCATGTTCAATTGGCTGTCCAAGGAGATTTTCAGTGCATTCCAGGACACGTTCTCCCATCCTGTAAGTGTGACCTACATTCTTGGATATACGACTTTGCATATGGTTGCATTAAAACACATGTTATTGAGTGGGCCCCACTTACCAAGTGATCCAGATTGCTCTGTAGAACTGACCATCTGATCAATTAGAGTGACCAGATAGCAAGTGTTAAAAATCAGGACGGGAGTGCAGGCTAACAGATGCCTATATAAATCAAATCCCCAAATATTGGGACTGCCCCCTAAAACCAGGACATCTGGCCACTCTATTATCAATATTTACCACTCCATCAATTTCTATGTAAGCAGAAAAGAAAACAAACTCGTGGGATGGGTTGGATTTTGTGCAACTTTTTTTATGTACATGTTCATACGAAAATTACAGCTTAGCCACTTAATCATATGTCCTGCCTATTTGTTTATGTGTAAATCATTTATCATTGTTCTGGACCTGTCCCTGTAGAGTGGAGGCCAGTAACTATGAAGGGAAACCTTTCTCCTGTGAATCTTAGCATTAAAGTGAGTGTGAAATCTTGGCCCTATCGAAGTCAAGGAGAGTTTTACCATGGGCATCAGTGAGGCCAGCATTGAACACAGGAACTGAATAACTATGGGAAAAGGGGAAGCAAGACAGGGCTACAAGGGAAAACTTTGTGAGGTAAGCAGTAAATAGATTTGCTGCTTCAGGTATTAGCTTGTGATCAGTTACTAGTTATTAGGTATGCTGAGCTATGGAATTACAGCCTCAGAGCTCTTTGTTGGTGGGGTGGAATCTAGTTAGAACAACAAAATTAATTGTATATGTTGGGGGAGATGGTCCACAATGGGCAGAGTGAGTCCTGCTATGGAGGTGGGCAGCCCAGCCACAAACATCCAGACATTCTATTATATATCCAGGTTATGAAAAGGTCTGTAAAGTACTTTTGTATCTTTTTGGATACAAGGTGCTGTGTAAATAGAAATCATCATATTTGTCACTATCAGTGTAATTTTTAAGTCCTCCTAAGCCAAAGTCTTATGTAAGTGATGAGCTGACAGATGCTCTACCTTCCTATTTTAGTAATTAATTGCTTACTCTGATCACTGGCACTCACCAGATAAACTCTCTCTGTTCATCTTATTTGTTGCTCATCTTGTTTACTGAAGTCTTTCAGCCTCCTGGCAATAGGGCTTTGCCTTGCAAACACTGCTGATACATTTCTGGTTTTGTTATTATTTTAATCATTTTTTGAACAATGAAGGGGAAAAAATAAGTTTGATCAAAGTCGTGTTTGACAAAGAGGCCTAGATAATTCTAGGCAGTAGATGAAATAAAAATACAGGAGGGAAACTCTCAAATACTGTGCATGCTAGTTAAACAAAGCTAGGGACCTGATTCTCCTCTTTTTAAACTGATTTAAATCAGGCCTAGTGAAACCTGTATATGTGATAGCAAAATTAAACTACTAGGAGCTTATTACAAGAGTCTAACTCTACTTTTTAAACATGTAAATATGTAACTATTATGAGAGTTATGGTAAATAGTAAAACGAATGGGAAGTTACGCTACTTTTTAAGCATGATACTACACCACATGTGTCCGTGTGGTGTTGGAAAACATTTGAACATGGCACAGGTAGGGTGGAGTATCTGCTTCTTTGGTGTATTTACACTGTGATTGGAAGTATTTAAAGCACTGTCACAACAACAACAGCATTTCAAATCAGCCTATATTAAGAGGAAGTTGTTGCTTCCACTGAAAACAATGATAAACAGGAGGGCTAAACTTGCAGTGACTCATGATACTTGCCATATCTTCCTTTCTTTTTCTGGGTCTATATTCCATCTGCTCCTGCACACAGGGAAACTTCTGTTCTTATGTTGTTTGGTGACATGTGCAATGTGTTCCCTTGGATTGTTATTATTATTGGCAGGCCCCTCCTGTTTAACTTTTTAATCTTTTATTGGAAAAAAAAGCTTGTTGGGGTAAAATGAACTGAAAGATGATGGTTGTGGAATGACTGTTTTCTGCTAGTTTAATAGTAGTGACTAGTTGTTTTCTGCAGAGTCGTTTATAAACTCTAATTATTCTTAACCGCTCTCCAGAGCTTAGATTCAGTGGCTCCATTGGGATTTGTGGCCCATCCCACATTAAACTCTGGGACACGGAGTCCTTCCAAGACTTAAAGCAGATTTCAAAGCCTTTGAGTCGAACACGCAAAAATGCCTACGTGACTTAAGAGCCAAAGCCCCATTTTCAAAAGTAACTCAGGTACTTGGGCTCCTAAGTCTTATTGGAAATGAATGGGACTTCAGCTCCAAATTCACTTAGGCCTTTTTGAAACTTTTGCCCTTTGTGTTGTTTGGCAAATAGCACCAGGGAAATTGTTTATTTTTGTCTGGAAGGGACCCCAACTATTCCAATGCTATGCAGCAAGGTGGAGTCTGTGATTGTTCCCCATCCCTCTTCCCTAGGGGAAAAATGAATGTCAGTGAATAACCTGATTTCACTTGCTTTTACCATTACAGGGCCCTGTGAATAGCAGTCTTTGCTCACTCTGTATGAATAGGATTTACTCCTCATGGGAAGTGGGGCTTTGCAGGGGTGGATTAGTTTATTGCTTATGACCATACTTCTGGCTGATTGGGATTTGGATGTAAACCACCATGACCACTCAGCACTCACCAGATACATCATTTACAGTACGGATGAAAGAGGAGCCAAGAATATTCCTTCCTGGCACTCCTGAGTGTATATAGGGCTCTCTGTTAGAATTCCCTCCTCCATGCAGTGTCAGATCTCATACTGAGCAGCTGCCTTGGCAGAAACGTTCAGACTCCCAAGAGAGAAAGTGCAGAATGGATACAGGGCCCATAGGGAAAGGGGGAGGTAAAACTAGCTATAGCAATTTAGGATCATTGGAATAAAGAATGGAATAGACCTACTACATCATCAAGCCTACCATTTCACAAGGGCAGGATATAGTCCCTTGATGGGAGGACATGGAAGATTGAAGTTTATTCTGAGGGCTGTTTGCCTAGGTACGTATATGGCCCCCGTCACCACAGTGTCTGAAGTGACAGCTGGAAGAACAGAGGCCAAATTCATAGGCGAGTCTAGAGGGAGACTAAAAAAACAGTACAAGTCACACCTTCCTCTGGCTTCTTTCAGTGAGTATGTTGCCTCCCTTTAGAAGTTCTCTGGACTGACTTAGACTCATTGAGACTTATTTATTTAGATTCATGCCTATTATTTGTATACTGCTGGAGCACCCAGACATTTTAAACAAGAGGGGACCACCTTGTGCTGGGCCCTGCACAATCATAAAATAGAAGATGAACTCTACACACAGAGCTTACAGTCAAAATAGCCACTGAATATTTTATGTAATTTATTGTTTGTGTTATGTTCTTCTATTTAAGTCTTTCTGAGCCAGTAGTTCAAATTGTGTAGTGACATAGGTGACTTCCCTGAGAATAGAAGAGTCCATAAAAGCTCTCAAGCCAGCTACACTCCAAGATAGACTGCCAGATATCCTTGCATTGCAGATGATGACACCCTCCATGGCACAGAGACCTGTACACCTGACATTCAGCTGAACTGAAGCATGCTCCTTGCCCATAAATCTGCAAGCAAAGCAGGTTTCCAAGCGTTTGAGTTTTATAGCAAAACTTGAAACAAATTGTTGAAGAGGGAGCTCCAGTATTCTTCTGACTTTCTGCTAGGGCTCAGCCATTCCTCACCAGATTTATCAGATACTTTTGTAAGTAATATCTGAAAATGGTCATCTACAAGTCCTCATTAAAAAGGTAGCAGGGTAAGACAAGAACCAGAACGGCAAAGCCGTAAGTCTAGATGTGGCAGATTTATGATTGCAGTAGTTATAAAGACGTGTGTCCACTAAAACAAAATAGATGGTTTTAGCTATGCAAGATATTGTACCATGCTTGAACATATTGATTTATATAGACCATAAGGCAAAGCTTGAAACCAGGGCTCCTATAATCTTCAGAGTTAGAAGAGTTGGCTATTATATTTCTCTACTTTTTCCTTTTTTCCTCCAAATCCTTAATTTCATATATTGGGAATACATGGTAGGCTTTCTGGATTTAAGCCCCAATTCAACATGGTACTAGGCATATACTTTACTTTAAGCACCTCAATCACTATGAATGATAAACGTCAGTGGGACGACTGAGGGGCTTGATGTTAATTCCATGCTTGGTGCCTTGCTGAATAGGGGACTGAAACTGTCACAGATCTGCTTTCTCTGTTCCTATTTCAGTACATTAAATACCTGATGCAAACTTTTTAGCCCGCATTGCCTTTCCATATCAACTTTTATTTATTTAACATTGTTTTTCAATAGAAAAGAAAGGAGAGGTGCCCTTTGGTTGAACATAATATCCCTGGCTTCCTTGCTCTTTTTCTGAAATTGCCATAGCTCACGCTTTTATTACAAACGCAGCAAAGACATATTTACGAAATTAAGAATGGGATCAGGAATTTAGATCATCTAACTTTTACATGCTGGACCTACAGTCTGTCTGTCCACCATCACAATAGGAGCCGTGTGTCTCTCAACCAGTCATCCACAAATGCACCACAGAATGCTTTGCACCTCTGAGCTTCAAAGGAGGTGGTGGGGAGAGCTTGGTGCAACTTTTCAGATAAATCATTTATTCAACAAAAAAATGCAGGTTCAGTCAACTTCAAACAATCTATGAATTTGACACAAATAGTTTTGGCTAGCCACAAAGCGGGTGATTACCCTCCCCTTCCTTTAGCCCAGCGGTTAGGCCACTCAGCTGGGATTTGAGAGACCCGGGTTTGAATCCATGCTCTCAAACAGACTTTTGTGAGTCACTAAAAATTTCAGATTTGGTTTGACCCCAATGGAATTTTTTGCGGTTTTTCAGAACTGCCACCTCGATGATTTGCTCAACTCTCGTGCTGAGTCCTGCCGCAGGTTGAAAGGAGACCTTGTGAGAATAATCACAATAGACTACAGGACACTTTCGGCACCTGCAGTGAATAATTGCAAGAACCAGTGCAGATCCACTCCTGTGGGAGAAAGGGAAGGGGAACAGGATCACAATTCAGCACCAAACTGTTGCTAGTGGCTCCTGTTGCCCTGTCTACGCTATTTTGACTGTGGTTTTCAATTGTGGCTTTGATTCTTCAGGCAGACAGGGCCCATGGTGGTTATAACCCACAAGCTGGGAACCACAATGTTAAATGTTGACTTTCAGGGAGACTTTAGAAACCTCATATTATTATCGAGATTAGTAGCAGTAACTACAAGGCAAGCAAGCAAGAGAGAACACACAGATCCGCTGTAAGGAGGACCCAGAAAGGCTGTTAGACATTTCCTGTCACCGATTGCTGGGTCAGCTCTAGTATCAACATTTGTTTTTCACATGTGTTTATGCCCTGGTTGGTTTATGAAATAGAAACACAATCTCACTGGATTTAGGAACTTTCCTTTACTTGTGTTTTGGCTCACAAAAGTAGTTTGCTTTCCTTGACTAGCCTAAATTGGACCATATACAAAACATGTATCCAAGGGGAAAAGCACTGTCAACCACACCTATCCTTTGGTTTTTCTTTTTCCAAAATGCACTTCCTTTCTCAGGGTCCAGCTTTAAAATTCTCCCTCATGCAAGTAGCCCATTGTCTTCAGGGGGACTGTGTGTCTGAGTCAGGACAGCCCAAGCAAGAGAGGTTTGTAAGAGCAGGCCCTTAACCTCTTGGATGTCTTCGTCAAAGGAAAAAATGACGACTCTCGACAGAGCTTAGCACGCTGGGCTTTTTTCAAATTCAAATCATCGAGGTGGCAGTTTTTTGTTTTGTAAGAGAAAAATATAATTAAGGAAGGCAGCCGGTATCAAGTGGAGTGCCCCAAGGGTCGGTCCTGGGGCTGGTTTTGTTCAATATCTTCATAAATGATCTGGAGGATGGTGTGGATTGCACTCTCAGCAAATTTGCAGATGATACTAAACTAGGAGGAGTGGTAGATACGCTGGAGGGCAGGGATAGGATACAGAGGGACCTAGACAAATTGGAGGATTGGGCCAAAAGAAATCTGATGAGGTTCAACAAGGATAAGTGCAGGGTCCTGCACTTAGGACGGCAGAACCCAATGCACCGCTACAGACTAGGAACCCGAATGGCTAGGCAGCAGTTCTGCGGAAAAGGACCTAGGAGTGACAGTGGACGAGAAGCTGGATATGAGTCAACAGTGTGCCCTTGTTGCCAAGAAGGCCAATGGCATTTTGGGATGTATAAGTAGGGGCATAGCGAGCAGATCGAGGGATGTGATCGTCCCCCTCTATTCGACATTGGTGAGGCCTCATCTGGAGTACTGTGTCCAGTTTTGGGCCCCACACTACAAGAAGGATGTGGATAAATTGGAGAGAGTCCAGCGAAGGGCAACAAAAATGATTAGGGGACTGGAACACATGACTTATGAGGAGAGGCTGAGGGAACTGGGATTGTTTAGACTGCAGAAGAGAAGAATGAGGGGGGATTTGATAGCTGCTTTCAACTACCTGAGAGGTGGTGCCAAAGAGGATGGCTCTAGACTATTCTCAGGGGTAGAAGAGGACAGGACAAGGAGTAATGGTCTCAAGTTGCAGTGGGGGAGGTTTAGGTTGGATATTAGGAAAAACTTTTTCACTAGGAGGGTGGTGAAACACTGGAATGCGTTACCTAGGGAGGTGGTAGAATCTCCTTCCTTAGAGGTTTTTAAGGTCAGGCTTGACAGAGCTCTGGCTGGGATGATTTAGTTGGGGATTGGTCCTGCTTTGAGCAGGGGGTTGGACTAGATGACCTTCAGGGGTCCCTTCCAACCCTGATTTTCTATGATTCTATGATTCTAAGGAAACATGCCCCACAGAACAAGTTCCAGTGTTAAGTTGTCATGCTAGAGCAAATACCTGAAGAAACTTCATGCTGTTTGTTCAGGAAATAGAGACCAAACAGTGCAAACATAGGCCCAGACTCTGATACCCTTCCTCTCACTGAGTAATTAAGCTAATATCTTAAATTAAAATCTAGCTTTCTTCTCCTCATTCTTTTAAAATTAAGGCAATAATGGCCCTAATCCAGCTCCCAGTGATTTCAGTGGGAGTAGAATCAGATCCTTCTGCCCTAATTTCAATTATTTTTTATAATACTGGATGATTTTTTAATGTAAACTCTAGGCCTTTCATCCCCATATATTTTGTACTTTCTCTCTTTTGATATCAGTTTCTTAACATGTGAAGCTTTAAGAACATACATAAGCTTGGCCATACTAGTTCAGACCAAAGGTCCATCTAGCCCAGTATGCTGTCTTCCAACAGTGGCCAATGCCAGGTGCCCCAGAGGGAATGAACGGAAGAGGTAATCATCAAGTGACCCATCCCCCTCTTGCCCATTCCCAGCTTCTGGCAAACAGAGGCTAGGGACACCATCCCTGCCCATTTAAATAAATGATCGGGAAATTATTCTCTGTGTGTGTTTTATGTACCAAGCAGCATGGTCAATGGGTTTTATTGTAGATAGTATAACAGGGTTGTCATTATGTAAGATTTTGTCGTTGTTGTTGACTGTCAGCTCTTTGGAGCAGGCACTTTCATTTGCTACATGTTTTTTTATATCTAGCACAATGGGGCACAATATGCTCTAGGCTCTAACACAATATAAATGGCAATCACAGTTCAATAAAATTGTCCTCTACAACTCAAAACGTTGATGGATTCCATACGCAATGATATGAGTCACTAAACGCACCAATGTTGTCAATGAAATTATATTATAAGGCAATATTGATGAGATTTAGGTGAAATTAATACTATAGTAGACTTTTATGTTGGTGAATGATATGCTTAAAAGCCTAGTTTGTAATAAATAATGTCAACATATCAAATACTGAGTGACCTGATGTACAACTAGTTCCCCTTCCCAGATCTTTAAAGGTGTTAATTGAAGTAGCCTTAAGCCATCCTTTTTAACTTCATTGATGAATCCAGTCTTCTGTCCAAACTCTAAACAGACATGTGCCCAGGGCATTGTTCATCATACTTCACCTTTTCATACACTTGGGGGGTGGATGGAAGCGGGCAAGTTTCCAGAAAGAACATTTCTTCAAGATCAGGCGGAGGGAAATTATGGAGAAGGGTAAACTATTATGACATGGCGGCTCTAACTGATGCAGGACCCCTGGATTTTTTAACACATGATGTGCTAGATCCTCTTCCTCTTTGAAGCAACTTCTCTGTGTTAAAAACATATGAAGCATGTACTGTACTCACTACTGGGAGATTAGTTACTTTCCTGTACAATGGTTTTCAACAAGTGTGTAAACCCAAATTCTTGACAGGTTTCAGAGTAGCAGCCATGTTAGTCTGTATCCGCAAAAAGAAAAGGAGTACTTGTGGCACCTTAGAGACTAACAAATTTATTTGAGCATAAGCTTTTGTGAGCTACAGCTCACTTCATCGGATGCATGTAGCTCACAAAAGCTTATGCTCAAATAAATTTGTTAGTCTCTAAGTGCCACAAGTCCTCCTTTTCTTTTTCCAAATTCTTGAGTTCCTGTTGGGCTTGGATTTTTTTGTCAAGTTCACAAACTCACAAATCCTAGTAAAAATCATGTTTAGTGCTAAAACTGAAGAGGTTTAATCAAGATACCTTCATGGATTCAGCCACAACCCAGTCAAGGCTCCAGTCCTGGAACTGGCTCTGTGCTTGTGGTTGTCTGGAACTCTGTGGGAGTCAATGAAACTGAAACAGGAGCAGGCAGGTGAATACACAGAGAAGGAGGCTAGCAGAGAGATAAGCTTGACCGTGTTTGGTTCTGTTGCTCTTAGGGAGCTAAGTCTCATGATATTAGGTTTTTTTCTAAATCCCCAACTCTCGAAATCAGGGGATGACATGAGATTCTCAGCTTTCCTTTTTTTAAAAGTGAATTTCTAGCCATCTTGGTTGCAGAGAAAAACTTGAAAAAGTTAACCCCTAAAGACTCCAAAACCAGGATACAAATAAAAAAACCCCAATATTTATTATTGTTTTAATCTCTTTATTTTTAAGCAATTGGGGATGGCAATACTGTAGTTCTCTGATTGCCATAGGTTCTTCCAGGCTAAACAAGACCTGAATTACTAAACAAGCAGTGGGGGAAATCTTTCCAGCTTTCTTTACGCTCCATAAAGGAGCAAAAGAGGGTACAAAAATATTTCTTTTCCTTTTGCAGGTCAGCTTCAACAACTCCCTGCATGAGTGCGACAACCAGCTTTTTATGTTTTAACCGGGAATGGCTGCTAGTGTTAATTTTTTAGTTCATCTGAGTTCTTGTTTATGTTTACTTTGTTACCACAGTACTCTCTCCATGCCTTGCACAGCTGTTGTCTTTGACTTAACTTGTCTTAAGGGTTTTGTGATAATTTAATATTTGTCCCCTCTTAATATAGCAATGTCATCTTATATGCAAATAATAGTACCATGTGTTCCTTCTATCTTCATTGTATAAATAAATAGATTTTTTAAAAGAACATACAGTACATATGTTCAATTCATGCCAAAGAAGTCCACAATCCTGCTTTGTTCTGACTCAGATGTAGCTCGTCGTCGATTTGTGTAGTCTCTATATTGGAGAAAGTTCCCTACTCACTAAATAGTTGACATTGTTGGCATTACCGTGGATAAGCAGGAAACATCTTCTTCTATGTGAATCAGCGAATATGATTGGGATCTTCAAAGGTGACTAAAGGGAATTTAGCTCTCAATCCCACTGAATTTCAATGGGAGTTGGGCACTTAACTCCTTTGAAATCCTAGCTTCTATGTTTAAGGTGCCATCTGCACTGTCCAAACTGAGTTCATGGACAATGTTTAAGCTAATGTTGCTGACATGATTTGATTGCCCAGGGTGGATGGGGCTAAGGAATGTCTGAAATGCATGTTCTTAAGGTTCTTCTTTTGTTTTTAAAAGGCTGGGGTTAGTTTAAATGTGCGTGACAATCAGACATGTTTGAACAGTGGTTTGCAGTGTTGTTGTAGCCCTGTTGGTCCCAGGATATGAGAGAGCCAAGATGGGTGAGGCAATGTCTTTTATTGGACCAGCTTCGGTTGGTGAACGAGACAAGCTTTCGAGCTCCACAGAGCTCTTCTTCAGGTCACTTCTTCACACCTGAGGAAGAGCTCTTTGGAGCTCGAAAGCTTGTCTCTCTCACCCACAGAAGTTGGGCCAATAAAAGATATTACCTCACCCACCTGGTCTTTCTCATGTTTGAACAGGGCAGTTTAACTCAGGAGACGCCCATTGTAGACAGGGCCCTAAATCTATCTCATCTTACCTTTTTCTTTCCTTATCCAGATCTCCTGCTCCCCTTGCTGACAGGGGAGATGAAGCAGTTTATCTCCGACTACAGGCTCACTGGTGCTCATGCTAACCAAATCAATGGTATCTTCCTCATTCTGACCTGATGGACAGCATCAGAAAACTTCATTTCTTTCCTTTGAAATTCATTCTCACCCAAATTAAAGCATGACGTGGCTTTTTAACAAGAGTTCTGGGCGGGGCATTCTTGCAACAAGTCCACGTGTGACATAGCATGGAGAATACACGAAGGAGACTAACGTTCCAGGGGCTTCGGCAGCTGTGGCAAAATCTAAAACTGTAGTTATCAGGACAGTCACTTAGTTGGAACATTTCTGTCTTCAGCAGGCTGTGCCTGTTAAGAGTATGCAGCTATTTATCATTGTTATTTATCTTTCATGACTGCAAAGAAATTTCAAAGGTCCATATTTGTAGCATCTCAACAACTTTTAAATAATATATGATTGTATGTAGACATCTCATGAAAACCACGGGGGCCAGTTCTCAGATGCAGAGCAGCTGGGCAGGGCTGCCTAAGAGCCAGCTTAATCGGCTCCCTGG
The DNA here is from genome assembly GCF_965140285.1 of Lepidochelys kempii. Classification (NCBI taxonomy): domain Eukaryota; kingdom Metazoa; phylum Chordata; order Testudines; family Cheloniidae; genus Lepidochelys; species Lepidochelys kempii. The sequence continues at coordinate 42,451,287 of NC_136381.1, read as the reverse complement.
GGATGACATCCTTGTGCAAGGTGAATCTCTGGGTGGCATAGAGGGGTGTTTGCAGCAGAAAAGGGGCATGACCAGGATGTTCCTTTGCCCCATTGATCTCTGGCTGCTGGAACTGCACCTTGCGGCCATAGGCACACCTGAGTCTCTTTAATTTATGATTAGGGACTGGATCTGCTCCAGGATTGAGAAGCCACCCAAGTGATTCACAGACACCTTCCCTCCCCTTCACTCCTCATTTAGCTGAGACACATGGAGCCACAATATATACTAGACATGGCCCCAAACTGGAACACGAGGCTCAAACACCTCTCCCCAGTGCCCATCACTGAACTTTGCAGATGTTACACAAAGATCCAGTCTGTGGAAGAGGGGTAGGGGGACTCCCATCCTTCAAGAAATCATGGCTTGCATATACTCAGGAGAGAATTGTTGGGATTTCACAGTTTAATTCCCTGCAGTTGCTGTCTGCACTGAGTGTGCTCCAGTCTCTGGCTCAGGAGGACTTTCCCTGCAAACACACCTTTGGGCTGCTGCAGGCCATTCCAGTTCGGAGTCCAGGCATCTGATCTGAGAGCAGAGAGCCTGCCCCTCCTGTGCTTTCTGTGCCCCCCTGCTGATACCCAGGCAGCATACAGGAGGAAAGTCACTTGAATCGAATGCAGAGGAGAGACGAGCCAGACGTCGGAGTGGGAGACAGAGGGAGTAGATTGAAGCAAGGAGCCTAGGGGAAGACTGGGACTGGAGGCTGGTGGGAATGGAGAGAGGGAACCTGGGATGGGGAGATGTGGAAACAGCATGACTGGGACTTGAGACAAAGTGCTAAGGTGTTAGGAGGCAGGGATAAATAACCTGCTCTCCCAGAAGATGGGATAATCAAATCCAGGACAGCTGGGCAAAGCCATGGAGGTTTGCTACAAGCAGTCAGTCTGCCTTCCAGGCCAGGGCAGAGAGGGACCCACCTAACTAAGCAAGAAGACGCTGGCAAGTTAGGTCAGAGACACTAGTTTAGGCCTTGCTTGATCATTCTAACCCAATGTCCCTCAATCCTGTATTAATAAACAAGGTATTGTTTTGGAAAGGCTGTCCTGGGTCATGGAAGACACCTGCTGGTTGCACAGCTAGTCTCCAACAGGGGTCCAAACTCCTTTGGACTGCTGAAGTACCCTCGGTGAGAAACAGCCATGCTGAAGCAAGGAACCCAGTCTCAGCATTGCAGAGTCACAGGGCTCCCACAAAGAAATGTGAAGGCCTAGGGCCTAGTACTCAGAAGGGGACACTCCCAGAAAGGTTGTATAAAGGTCAGAGAGACAGCACACCCTTTGGATCTGTGCCAAGGAGAAAAATTGGAGCTCATATTGATAGAAGAATCACTCTTAATTCTGGTATAACAGAATTAATAGTCATTTTGTCCTCCTCAGGTTGCTTTGACCTAGTAACTTAAGCTGCAATAGTTTGGTATCCGAAAAACATTTATTCATCATTGCCTTTGAAAATATATTTCTTTGCCTCCAGTTGAATTTGGTTTTATTGTTGTAAGAAAGAAAAAAAAAGACATCTTAGCACCACCCCAGTCAAACAAAATTGATTTTCCAATGACTTAAAATGCTCTCTTCTAAGGTGAGCTCCCTGTGCCAAATCTTTGAAGTGTGCCATATGTACCTTCCCGCTGCCAATTGTGAAGATGTGATCCCAGATACACAGCTTTTGTCTTTTGGCAAATTCTCACTAGGATTTTGTCTTGATCAAAGAAATGTCTGATGCTTGCCAAAAGAGTGTAGGAACGCACAGACAGCTAATGGGTTGAGCTCCTACTAGCTGGTTTGGGAATTCTATAAGAGAGGCCATTTTTTGCCATGGTGGTCTTAAACATAATCAGAAGACTCTGGCAGAATAGATTGTTCCAAATTAACTAGAATTCTCAAGTTACATTTTTATGACTTGTTCTATAACATCTTAACTCTCTTGTTTAGTACCAGGATTTTATGGCATTGCACAAGTGACTTAATATCGTAAAGTTCAGTTTTTAAAATAGCCTGTTGATCTGCAGTTCTCTAATATGAAAATGTATAAATCTGGTTGCACATGTGTCTGCTTAAATCCTAGAGCTATAATAGCTGTGAAAACAACGTAAATAGAGCAGGTTGGAGAAATTCCTATCAAACACATTTTCGTTAAATTTTGCTGAGTTGTCGAAATGAAACTGTTTCATGGATCTGGTTCAATTTCTTTGACTTGCAGTGAATCCAAATTTTGAAATGTCAAAATCCTCCATGAAGCAGAATTACCTTTCTCCACCCAGCTCTTTTTGTAAGACAATTACTCTGAGTAACTCCTATAGGGGGCGAGTGGCACTCCTCTGATCCATCAGCACTCTGGTCTGAAAACTGTAGCCAGCCTCTCTCTGCCTCTTGTTTCTTCTCTATACAATGGGGATAACAACACTTCCCTGCCTCCCAGGGCCTTGGGGAGGCTTCATTTTGTTCATGTTTAGGATGCATGCTGAGATCCTGGCCTGGAAGCTGCGATACAAGGGCAGTTATTTTTTTTTTAACTCTTTAAGACTGCTATAGAAGAAAAGTCCTGTCAGATGGTCACTTCGCTCCATGTGAATTTGCTCACTTGTGGATATTTTGGTATTGTTGTTAAGTGTCAGCCTAATGCACAAGCCAAGCAAGTGGTTAACTGGGGTCATACATTTCTAGGGGTAGCCAGAGTCCAGCACAAATTTTTCCCCTCACAGGATGACTCTCTTTTGCTTTCTTCTGCTGGTGGTGGAGGAAAGGGAAGAACTCTGTGCCACCAGATGTCTTCCTCTCTCTCTGGCAATGGACTGGGGAGAACGGTTTGCTGCCAGTCTTCTTTCCTGTCTGGACTACAGACAACACAATGAAACTCAGCAAAGACAAATGTAAGGTGCTACACTTAGAGAAGGAAAACCAAATGCAGAATGGGGGATAACTGGCTTGGCAGCAGCATGGCGGAGAAGGATCTGGGAGTTGTGGTGGCTCACAATCTCAACATGAGTCAGCAGTGCGATGCTATTACAAAAAAAAAAAAAAAAAAAAGCAAATGCAATTAACAGAGGCATAGCCTGCAAGTCATGAGAGGGGATGGTACCGCTCCACACGGCGCTGTCTGGGCCTCAGCTGGTATACTTTGTCCTGTTTTGGTTGCCAATGTATAGAAAGGATGTAGAAAAACTGGAAAGAATCCAGAGGTGAGCCACAAAGATGATCAACGGGATGGAATGCAAACCATATGAGCAAAGGCTGAAGGAAGTGGGTATGTTTAGTCTGGAAAAGAGGAGATTAAGGGAGGACATGATAGTGGTCTTCAGATACTTGAAAGGCTGCCATAAAAAAAGATGGAGAAAAGTTGTTCTTGCAGAGGGCAGGACAAGGGGCAGTGGGTTCAAGATACAGAATAGCACATTGAGACTGACTCTCAGGAAAAACTTCCTAACTGTAAGAACAGTAGGACAATGGAACAGACTGCCTAGGGAGTTTGTGGAAGCTCCTTCACTGGAGGTTTTCAAAAGGAGGCTGAATAGCCCCCTGTCTTGGATGGTTTAGACCAGGGTGGGCAAACTACAGGTTACATCCGGCCCGTCAGACCTTTAATCCGGCCCTCGAGCTCCCGCTGGGGAGCAAGGTTAGGAGCTTTCCCAGCTCTTGTGCTCCAGCCAGGGAGTGGCGTCGTGGGCTTGCCTTGCTCCACTCCACATGTGCAGCAGCTCCCAGAAGCAAGAGCAGCCAGGAGGCTCTGCACGCTGCCCCACCCCAAGTGCCGGCTCTGCAGCTCCCATTGGCTAGAAGCTGCAGGGGAGGTGCCTGTGGATGGGGCAGCATGCAGAGTGGCATGGCCCGCCTCCAGCGGGGGGGCAGGCCACTGTTTCCAGGAGCCACTTCAAGTAAGCACCACCTTGCACCCCTGAGCCCACCCTGCGCCCCAACCCCCATCCCAGCTCTGATTGCCCTCCAAACTCTTTGATCCCAGCCTGGAGCACCCTCCCGCAACCCTCCCAACCCAGAGTCTGCACCCCCATCTGGAGCTTCACAATGCCCCCATGTACCCCAGTCCCCTACCCCAGCTGAGAGTCCCCTTCCGCCTTCCGAATCCCTCCATCCCAGCCCGGAGCACCCTCCTGCACCCCAAACACCTCATCTCCAGCCCCACCCCACAGCTCCCAGCTGGAGCCCTCATCCCTGCCTATGTGCCCCAATCCCTGCCCCATCCAGCCCTCTATATAATTTCCGTACTGAGATGTGGCCCGCGGGCCAAAAAGTTTGCCCACCCCTAGTTTAGACTCAACAAATCCTGTATCTTGGAAGGGGGTTAGACTAGATGACCCTTGCGGTCTCTTCTAACCCTTTGATTCTATGCAGGGACACCCTGTTCTTTAGGGGCCCTGCAAATACAAAGGGCAGACCTGGGAAAGAAGGCAGACAAAGTTGTAGACAAAATGCCAGCTGTATGAGGCATTGCCTCATTGACCTTGGGATGAGGCTCAGCACTCCGAAATGGGAATGTATCAGCAGTAATCAAGAGACCTCCGTTTAATTCTGAGCAGCTTACCTTGGAGCTGACAACAGTATTTTTCTAGATCTTGATATGTTAAAATGAGGGAATTGCTCCTTGAGGCAGCTGATAAAAGGCATGGAAGCTCAGCAGGGATTGCAGGTGACTGTGCAGTGTTGAGCCAGCTAACAGCCACCAGAAGAACAGCCAGCACTTGCTAGGTTCCACTCTAGTAAAAGTCCATATTAGTGCTTTACACTTGGGGGGTGGGGGCAGTAAAGGGGAGAGGCTGTGTTTCTCTAAGCACCCAGGCCTGAAGAGATTTTAAAAAAGGAAATACTATGGAAGGAAAATATTTCATTTCTGCCATCTTGCGTGGTGCAATATTTCTAGATGATTGCTGTGGTCGCCTATTTCTTGTTTCTGCCCAGACTGTCTTCTGTTCCTTTAAGTTATAATAACCATGAAAAAAATCCTATGTTGTATATGGAATCCTTTTAGAAGTTACTATGTCCTTTTACAATTCCATGTCTTACCTGTTCTTAAATAATGACTTATCAGCTGTGGATGCTTATGTGCTCTTCTTTTCACACAATAAAATTGTGCATATCCACCTCTTCATGTTGTTTATCGGTAATCTAGAAATGCCTAGAGGCCCCAACTGGGACTGGAACTCCATTGTGCTAGGGGCTGTACAAACAGAGTAAGACAACATCTACCCCAAAGAGCTTACAGTCTATGAGCTTCATATTAATTGCTTTATTGGGGCTGGCAGCACCCATAATTCTTGCTGCCTTCAGAGGCAGGGGTCAGAAGTCTGTGCTGAAGTGTTGGAGATGCTGGGCTGTTGGGAAAGGCCTGTACTCTGAGGTTATGTCTACCCTGAAGCTGGGAGCGAGCCTCCCAGCCCAGGGAGTCAGCTAACGCTGCCTCCACTCAAGCTAGCCTGCTAAAAGTAGCAGTATGGGCATTGCTGAAGCCCGCCCAACCTTGCTGGGTGTGAGCTTGTGGGGCTAGCCCGAGTCTCTGCCAGAGCCGCAAGCTAGCCCACTGCTATTTTTAGTGGGGTAGCTTGAGCGAAGCTCCCGTGGGTCTGTCCCTCTGGGCTGGACAGCTCCCTCCCAGCTGCAGTGAAGACATACCCTGCATTGGCCAAGATAACAGATGTCTAGCTCAGCCTGCTACATAAAACTGTTTATGACAGTCAGCAAAAACAAAGATAAATAGACTGGGACAAATTGGCTTGTTTAGGTTACAAGTGATCAGGGTGCTTCAAGGCTCCTGGTAAAGTCACAGGTTGGCATGGCAATGAGTTAAGAGTCTGGAAATGGGAAGAAATGTTTACAGCTCAAATGACTGAAATGTTCTTAACTTGGTTAATGAGAATGGGAGGAGACGCTCTTGGACATTGTTCATCTCAGTTACTCAGTGGGAGAGGGGAGCATGTGGACCAAAAACATTGAGTTTTACTATCATAGCTGCTATCCCCACCATATCCTGAGACCCCCAGGATCCACCAGGACATCACTAGGCCTTCATCATCCTGATCCTGAAGGTCATGCAGACCCGAGTGGGCCACAGAGAGGGAACCAAATGACATTACCACTTCCCCCAGCTTCGCTACATTCTGAACATCACCTGGAATTTGAGCCAGGATGCCTGAACTCTCATCCCTCCCCCCAATGTGTCCTTTTCTTTCCCCATCTCACTTCTTCTCTTCCAGATCTTTCTCTCTTGCCTTTTGTTTAATCACAGTCTGGCTCAGCCGGCCAAGACTGCCTACTTTGCCATAAGCCTTGACTGGTAACACAGCTCAGAGCAATGCCCTCAACAGCCCGATGCTGATACAGGTTTAGCAGGTTCCAGAATGGCTGATAAGACTGTGCTGGGCCTGGGTTTCTCCAGCAGCAAGGTTGCAAGTGGGAGTCAGCACCAAACAAAGAAGATGCTGCTTCTCTCTTTGCTGTTCTTTCCTCTCCCCTCGATTACAGACCTAAAAGTGGCAATTCTTCAACAAAAAGACTTCAAAAACAGACTCCAGTGAAAGACTGCTGAATTGGAATTAATTTGCAAACTGGATACAATTAACTTAGGCTTGAATAAAGACTGGGAGTGGATGGGTCATTACACAAACTAAAACTATTTCCCCATGTTTATTCCCCCCTCTTCCCCCCCCTCCCCCCGCTGTTCCTCAGACATTCTTGTCAACTGCTGGAAATGGCCCACCTTGATCATCACTACAAAAGTTCCCCCCCTCCTCCCCGCTCTCCTGCTGGTAATAGCTCACCTTACCTGATCACTCTCGTTACAGTGTGTATGGTAACACCCATTGTTTCATGTTCTCTGTGTATATAAAATCTCCCCACTGTATTTTCCACTGAATGCATCCGATGAAGTGAGCTGTAGCTCACGAAAGCTTATGCTCAAATAAATTTGTTAGTCTCTAAGGTGCCACAAGTACTCCTTTTCTTTTTGCGGATACAGACTAACACGGCTGCTACTCTGAAACGTCCCCTTATGTGTGTTGGTCTTGTTTTGTCTTCAAGGAAACAGGATCAGACTTTAACAAGAACAGCAATGACAGCAGCTGCAGCCTATCTCAACTAACTTCTTCGCTTCCCCCACCCACTCAAAGGGCAGTTATTACCTTCTCTAATACCAGCTAAAAGTATGTCGGGGGGGGGGGGCGCGAGGGCAGGAGCTCCCCATAAAAACCGTCTCCAGCTAAAGGGAAAGGGATGTTGTTAAAATAAAAGCCTCACTTAATACCCCCTTCCTCGTACCTTAACTGTTTCTCCTGCTTTTTCTGTATCTTTAACAAAAGGTAAAAAATATGGTCACTGGTGGTTGTTACACTGGGAGTAAGCCAGTAATAACTTGACACAGACCCCTGGATTATGCAAAGATGTTTAATGTTGTACTGTAACAGTAAACAAGGGTTTCATTAACATCTTCAACATCAGCATTTCACCCGTCCCCTCCCCATTTTGAGTTCAAACTTTTCCCTACAATCTCTGATGGTCTCTTACCTGATGTCCCCATTTTTAAGGAAAATTGATTTTTATTTGTTTATTAGTTTGTTTCAAGGGCTGATTGATTATTTATTTTAGATTTTAGAGAGGATGCAAAATCTTGCTTTTAAGCAGTGGCTCTTGACCTTTCCAGATTACTGTACCCCTTTTAGAAGTCTGGTTTGGCTTGTGTACCCCCAAGTTTCACCTCACTTAACTCCTTGTTTACAGACATGAAAATACAGAAGTGTCACAGAACACTATTACTGAAAAATTGCTTACTCTCTCATTTTTAACCATATACTTCTAAAATAAATCAATGGCATATAAATATTGTACTTACATTTCAGTGCATGGTACATAGAGGAGTATAAATAAGCAATTGTCTGTATGAAATTTTAGTTTGTACTGACTTCACTAGTGCTTTTTTTGTAGCCTGTTAAATGAGGCAAATATCTAGATGAGTAGATGAATCCCCTGGAAGATCTCTGTGTACCCCCCAGGGGTATGTGCACCCCGGGTTGAGAACCACGGCTTTAACAAGGCGGCTGAAATCCTAGCTATTGAGTAACTAGCAGTCGCTCCATTATTTGAGTGTGGGCCCATCACCAGAGTTTCTGGACACCTGTTCCCAAGAGCAGCTGTTCATCATTTTGTTCGATGAATTCAATGGGAGTTCCTATAGCAGATACAGGATGGGGCTCAAAATGGCATCAGTGGTGTAGGCTACAGTTCTGGTGTAGAACACCGTATGCTACTGTTGCACCCCAGAGCACTGGGACTAGGTGCTCAGACACAGTGATGATAGGGGCCAGTATGATGTCTTTTACATCTTCCCCAATTCTGGGCCACATGCACAAGGGAGGGAAAGAAGTGGGAGAAGCTGGTATAAAGCCATCTATGTAGTCTCTATGCCAGCCCAGGATTCCCCCACCATGGTGGAACCCTTATTGGCCCCTTTAGGGGCAACAGCACAGATTTACTTTATCAGGAGCCAAGGATATGGCCCTATGTACAACAAAATGGACAGAGACATTCTAACTGTACAACCTGTGTGACTGGTGATATGACACTATATGGGACACTAGCAAGACAACTTGGACTTTCAGATACAAAATTGATCTTGTGGTGTTGGCTGTCAGAAGAAAGTTGCCATTTTTTACCATATGAGCTAACTGACCTTGCTGAGGAAAGGACTGAGAGAGAATCGCCAGCATGTTATTTTAAATCCACAGGTGGTCAGGGGAGGAGGGCTAGAACCCTAATTTTCTGGATACAATTTCCTGATATGAAGATTCCCTCCACATTCCTGAGCAGCACGTTGAAAGAACAGAAGAAGAGACAACAGCCAAACACACTGTGCTGGCTCTTACACTGGGCTCAGCGTGTGCTGGAACTGGACTCTGGAAGTAGATCTCTATGGAGTATAGACATGATCAATAAAGAAGACAATTTTAATATCAAATCTTATTACAAATGGGGGAAAGGAGAAGCTGAGAACCAGCAACAGCTTCCTGCCCACCTGCCCCAGACTAGCTAAAGCAGCCCAACTCGCTGTGTTCCCCACGGGCCATATACTAGTTGGAGCACAACCCACTCCGGCCACTCCTCCTCCCCACACCTGATGTGCCCTGTGCCAGGAGTGTGAGGTAAAAGGGGTAGGACTTCCTGGAGGAATCTCCAGAAGATTTGGGGATAGTTTCAGCTCCTTTTGTGCCACCTGATCAGTGCAGAGGGAGCAAAACAGGACAGAGAATCTGCTCTCAAAGTATTAATTGTAGCCCATTGACCTTTTCAAAATGATGTTTGGCCCTGAGGCTGATAAACTTGGACACCACTGATCTAACAGATACATATGGATATTCAGCCAAAATATGAATCCTAGCACAAACACGAGTCCCAAAACACATGTTCAATCTAAATTTCATTCTTTTGTGCCTTACAAAATCATCTATTTATCTTTCTGTCCATCCAGTCGTTTTAACTATTATACTAGGAGATACTTTTGGAATGCAGCTATTTTTGGAATGAAATCAAACATTGATATTTAAAAATAAATGCAAAGTTCTGAAAATGTTTCAAAAACATTAACAATATTATGCCCAGTGGAGATGTGCTACATTTTCAAGATGCATAGTTTGTACTGACAACAGTTCAAATATATTTATGGTATCCCATCAAAAACTCGGTCGTTTCAACTTTCAAGAGGATGTTTAAAAAAAAAACATCTTTGGTAAATAGAGATTCTGACTTGCTGTCCAGGACTCTCTGAGAGCTGCTCTATAAAAAGAGAAAAAACAACTAATAGGATAATAAATCCCAATAATTTTTCTCCATACAAGGGTTGTTTTAGTTAAACTCACAGCCACTTTAATTATTACTACTACACCCAAATTTCTTTACACCAGTGTTTCTCAATGACTGGTCCGTGGACCGGCACCGGTCCCTGAGATTTCCCTGGCACAGTTTAGGAAGGCAGCAAGCTGATCCCTGGCATCAGAAAGGTTGAGAAACACTGCTTTGGACTATTGTATTTAGTAAAAGACTTTCGACTCATCCAGCGTTATCCACACTTTACTGAGTTCACTTTAAACATCGGTGGCTAAAACTCCAATTTATCAAGCCTGTGTTGCCTGGCAGTTGTGGAATCATTTATTTTCATTCTGAAAGAGTTTTGTGTGTGTGTGTGTGTGTGTGTGTGTGTTTGTACGCACGCTGCAGTGAGCTATTTGCCAGAGATTCACATTGCAGGGAAAAAGCACTTAAGAATTCACTGTGTTCATCTACCAGGCACACATGCAAAGAATTTCCTTTGGGGGTGCCACTTTTGCCCATGGGACATGAGATCAGAAGGAAGCTCAGAGAGGACTCAAATACAACAACTCAATTTGAATGTTAAAGATAACATGGCAACTGGGAATAAAGGCATAACGATGGATCTGACTGTCTGTGGGTCTCTCTATCTCTGACTGTGTGGGTGAGAGAGAGAAAATGAGCTTTGGCACATCTGGGTCAGGTGAGTACAGGGGTGTTGTAATGCTCTGTCTGTACTCCATCTTGAATCATGCTAGTAGCAGCCATGTACAAAACGAGTTTTCAAGTACAGTTGTCACTACCTTGGCTTCTCTGACCAGTATGGGGAGAGAGAGAGATTCTTCTGAAAGCCCTGTCAGCCTGAAGAGTGCTATGCTACCTCCATGCGTATGTGTGGAGCAATAGCTATTTTACTCTAGAGCATAGTTTCTGACGTGACTTTAATGAGTACAGGGCCTGATTGCAGCCTCTTGCGGAAAACTTGTGGGAAGGAACTGAAGGGGAAGAAATCTCTGCAAAGTTCTTCCACAATTGCTCCACCAGAAGGGAGGAGGCCAAACAGAGCTCCCTGCTTTTAAAGGTCCAGGCCCCCCACCAAGGCTCACTGTTTAAAAGCTTCTGCTCTGAGGAGGAAAGAAACTGTGCCGAGAGTTGAGAAAATAATTGCTATTTCTGTTTGGAGCTGAACTAAAGAATCCCATGTTTTTCCATTTCGGATTGACCCGAAACAGAACGGTTTTGGTTTTTCTCACTGAAATTCATGCCCTCTCCCCCCATAAAATGTCATTTTGGGTCACACAAAATGGTTTCTTCGACCTGAAACCACTTTTTTCATTTTGTTTCATTTTCAGGTGTTTTTTTTGCCCTTACAAATAATAATACCTCTAGCTACATTTCTAAATAAAATGTCCTTTCGAAACAGAAAAAAAAAATCGAAACCAGTTCATTTTGAAACTGCCCAAAGGAAACATTTGACTTTTTAGAAAAGCAAAAATCAGTATTTTTTTCTACCTGATTGGTGAGTGGTTTCAGTCAACCCAAGCCTCCATTTTTCAGGGAATAAACTATTCATCCAGAAATGTTTGCCCAACTCTAATTGTGACAGATCTGTCTAATGCCTCTTATGTTCCCTGGAGCGATGTCATAACTACACTGCTGAGTGCATTGGAGCGGGATGGAGTCTTGACTCCCTGCCCCTTCCCAGCCGCCCGCTGAAGACTGCTGCCCCCTGATGGTAGAAAGGGGTGGCATGATGCACCAATACCAGGGTGTAAAGGGTTGCTTTACATCCCTTTTGAATCCACCCACAAGACAAGCCATGATCTGGGCCTGGTTGAGCTTGCATTTCTTTTCTTATCTGAGTAAGCCTCACGATGAGCTGTATGCTCTTATGGTACTATATTTTCAGGGCAGTTACCTCAGGATGACATTTTTCATTGGTGCCATTTTACTAGATACTGTACTGTAAAGCAAGGCTGTGTCTACCTTTTCTGCAAAAAGCCAGCTTTGACTGGCTTATGTCTCACAGACCATATTAGAGCTCACTCTGAATTTTGGTATGCTTGTTATTAGCCACGCGTCGTTGGGGTTTTTTCCCCTCAAGTTTGGATTAGTTTGATCCAGCCATTTAAATACCTTCATATAGATGTAATACAGTTACAAAGTATAGGACAATGGCAAACCCAGCATGAATCAGTCTTTGTAGGCATTGCTCTGGGGGTTGGGTTGGGTCGGGGGTTGTCAGAAATCCTTTATGATTGTTAAAAAAGGTAATTCTTGGGAACACCAGCAGCCACTTATCAGGTTTCAAATGCATTGCATTCCTCCAGATGCTTGTTTTTCTTTTCTTTCTTACGTTTTTCAGGCTGACACTTGCATGCCCATTGTGCATCAATATTTAGTAAGTAATATCCTATATATATTTGACTAATACATTGAGACCTAATCCTCAGCTAGCTGTTGTGCTCGCTCATGGGCCTTGGAGCCAGCAACTCCTACGAGCCAATCCTGGTTCTGACAATGACTTCCTCTGAGATCTTGAACAAGTCACTTAACCCCTCTGTCTGTTTAGCCATCTGGACAATGGGATACTAATACAGAGGTACCCCACAGGGCTGTTGCAGGGATTACTGAGTGAACATTTGGAATCTTCAAAGCACTATGTAAGCGTTAAGTCTTTCTGGGCTACATTCTTTACTGACATAACTCCAATGGAGCTGCACCCGCAGAACATTTGGCCCATCATATCAAATGGCCACGCAAAATGCTGTTCACTTGGCCATGTGCTTGGCTGCATTCGGGGGAGAAAGTGCAGCACAGAAGGACAAGAGTGAGCTACCCTTGCAGGGTCAGAATCGGGGAGGAGGTGGGAATGTTTTTTTCTTCCCCTAGCTCCTTTCTTTTTCTAATCATTCTCCACAGATCACAACTGATTAATGGTGGGGGGGAAAGGGAGCTTCTGTCTATTTTTGTTCCTTGATAATGTAGGAAGGCCCAAAAGGGTTTTGTGCCTCCCCCAGAAAAATTAGAGGGGGTTGTTCCTTGTCTGTTGTTTACATTGGAAATTGAGGTCTAGACTCCTCTGGAAGAACAAAGGAACATAGCAATCGCTTAGCAGATCAGACGAATGATCCGTCTAATCCAGTATCTGCTCTCTGACAGGACACACATTCTTTACAGGAAGATGGAAGAATTGTAGTGGATAATTATAGAATAACCTGCTCAGAGGCAAATTTTCTTCATAACCCCTTTTCATTTAGAGGTTGGCCTCTATCCTGAAGCATGAGCTTTATATAGCTAGCATAAAAATATACCCTGTGTAAAATAATTATCAATAGTCTAATTATCCATGTAAATGTCTAATCCTTTCTTGAAATTGCTCTAAATTCTTGGCCTCAATAATACCTTGTGCCAATGAGTTCCATAGATTGTGTGCACTGTGTAAAACAGTATTTCATTGTAAATTTGTTGCTTTAAATTTTGTTGAATGCTACCTTATTTTTGGATTATGAGAAATCAGAGGCACATGATTTACCCTCCTTATATTGGTTGTGATTCTGTATAAGTCTTACATATTCCATTTTATTCATCTCCTTTGTAACCTAAACAGGCCCTATCTTTTTAATCACTTCATGCCTCTTAGTTTTGTCTTGCATCTCTGAACCTCTTCTACTTCTGCTATTTATCTTATGAGACAGGGTGACCAGAACTGAACGTGAAACTCCAGCTGGGACCATACCCTTCGTTTGTACAGTCACATTTTGCTATCTTCAGTATTATTTTCTCTCCCATTTATTATGCATCCTAACATTGTTTTTGGGCTTGTCATTCCAGCTGAACATTGAAAAGAGGTTTTCACTGAGCTGTCCACAATGATACCAGGTCTCTTTCTTGAGTGGTTACAGTTGATTTAGGACCCAGCAATGTATCTGAGTAGGTCAAAGTATTCCTTTCAATGTGTATTGCCTTGCCTTTGTCTGTCTTGAATTTCATCTGCCATCGTGCTGCCAATTCATTTAGTGTTGCTAGGTCCCTCTAAAATTCCACAGTCTTTGACTAACCTACATAAATTTATGTCACCTCCACATTCTCCTTCCTTGCTTTTCACTCCTTTTTGCCAGATTGTTAATACATATATTAAATAACACCAGTCCTAAGCCCTAGTTCAGCAAAGCATTTAAACACATGCTAGACTGACCTCCAATTCACTACAAAGAGACGTAAGCACATGCATAATGTTAAGTCTCTGTTTAAGTGTCCTGTTGTCTAGGGATGGACTGCTGCATTGGGGGCCTTGCGTAGAACCTTAAACCATTGGGACAAAGTTCCTCCTCTACCTTGGTGGGTCTTGCTCTTATTGGCAGATTTGCTCGCCTTGGAGCTTCAGGGCAGCCTTCAGTTTGGCTGTTTTCGTGAACCCACAGTCCAGGTCAGCTCCTCCTGTGTCTGACCAGGAGTTGGGAGATTTGGGGGGAACCCAGGCCCGCCCTCTACTCCGGGTTCCAGACCAGGGCCCTTGGAATGCAGCTGTCTAGAGTGCCTCCTGGAACAGCTGTGCAACAGCAGCAACTCCCTGGGCTACTTCCCCATGACCTCCTCCCAACACCTTCTTTATCCTCACCATAGGACCTTCCTCCTGGTGTCTGATAATGCTTGTACTCCTCAGTCCTCCAACAGTATGTGTTCTCACTCTCAGCTCCTAGTGCCTCTTGCTCCCAGCTCCTTACACGCGCACCACAAACTGAACTGAGCTCCTTTTTAAACCCAGGTTCCCTGATTAGCCTGCCTTAATTGATTCTAGCAGTTTCTTGATTGGCTGCAGGTGTTCTAATCAGCCTGTCTGTCTTAATTGTCTCCAGAAGGTTCCTGATTGTTCTGGAACGTTCCCTGTTACCTTACCCAGAGAAAAGGAACCTACTTAACCTGGGGCTAATATATTTGCCATCACTCTACTGTAGCCATCTGGCCTGACCCTGTCACACCATCTTACCTCTTGCATGTGAATGTCAAAAATGGATCATTCTTCCTCTTTGTTTTCTGTCTCTTAGCCAGTTTCCAATCCCTGACAGTACCTTTGTTTTCACCCAGGACTACTTGGTTTCCTTAAAAACTGCTTGTGTGGGACTTTGCCAGAAGTTGTTAGAAGGTCCAGAAAAACTATGTCAGCTGGTTCTCCCTTATATGCAAAGACGATAAGGTAACCAGAGAACTCCTGAAACAATAATATTACAAGAGACTGAAAGCTGAGCAAGCCAGAAAGGAAGAAATTTTTATTCAGATTATTTTAAATTCTCAGTTAGAGAGTTTGTTGTTGTTGTTGTTGTTGTTTTGGTTTTTGTTGTTCTTGTTGTTCAGACCTTTTAAACTTTGATTCCTAATGAAAACTTAGACGAAAGAGCATCTGTGTGGAAACTCCAGCCACCCTGCCACTTTAAATAAGGTGTGAGAGCTCCCAATAAACATCCAAAGAAGTTGTCCAGCAAAGCCAGAGAAGACCAGAATTGACATTCCTGAAATTTCTATGGGAAAAACAAGCAGAGGGCTGGGGGGCAGCTGATTATTTAAAAACATCTTTCAAATTAACTTTACACATTAAAGTAGCAAAAATGGCATAACCCCAACTTCTGTAAAATCCTTTGCCATTTACCTTAGAAGTAAGTCAATGGACTTTTTGTTAAACTGGCCATTAATTTTTATTAACCTCTCTCAAGGCTTCTGTGAGCTGAGAGAGCTGTTGTTGTTGTGGGGTTTTTTTTTTTAAAGGCACAATTATGAAGCTAATTTTGTTGATCTAATTCTCTCAGAAAACTCAGTCCTGCAGTTTTCATGCAGACTCCCAATTAGTTCCATATAGGATGATGTCAGTGGTCCGTGGGACTACCCATGTGCATAAAGTTAAGCAGGATTGGGGCCAAAGTCTTTATCGCTTCTTGTCTGATCTCAAAATGGTCAAATTTCCAAACAGTAATGAGAAAACCATCAGCATCTTTCAGGTCTGCTTTTCATTCTGAACCCAAAGGCCAGTGCGTACATGGGCTGCGCTAAAAGGGATTCTAGTTGGAGCTGTTTTGTTATGTGTTTGTTTTAGATATTTCTACAATCATGATTATGAAATATAAATAGTGATATTTTGGATATTGTGTCTGTATGGGAATATTACTCCATAAAGCCAGAGAATCATATTGCGGGAGCTGCTCAGAAAAGAGAAGTTTCTACATCTGGCAACGTGGGATTTCATGACTGTAAAGTAAAAATGATATTATGCACATACCCAAACATAAACACATTGTAAAGTGCAGTCAGCCCAGATCCCAAAAACATTGAACACTGCATGATTTAATGATGGATAAACTCACAATAATATCCCAATGGGGGGAACTACAGACTGCAAAATGACAGCTGCTATCATTCCAAAACAAGGAATTGTTTATAAATGAATATTTTTCATGATAAATTATTGAATTACATGAAAATCAGATGACTGCCTGCTGCCAAATTTGTTTTCGGTTTCACAAGACAGAATGGAATGTGCTGCAGACAGTGAGTGAAATTAAAAGCTGCTGGTCTTTTCCCACAAAGGGCTGATATTCTCTCATAGACGTTTCCCAATGCCTCATAAACCTGCACAATAGTAGTCCTGGGGAATGGCTATCTGGCTTGTTATCCAAAATATTTTCGATATATAGGGTTTCAGGGAATCTCTGCCTAATCTGAGCCAGTTGTAGAAGGGAGGTCAGATTTCATATTTATCTGACATTGATTTCTAGTTCAAATCCACAGAGCCCCAGTATCTGCGATAACTATTGGCAACTTAAAAGCACACTGTAAAGGTATAATTTAATGCTGTTTCAGTTTGCTTTTTATTCTCTATTGTTTGCAATTGAGAAGTCTGAAAAAACATTTTTCTCTCCCAGTTTCCTTCTTGTTTGAATTGGCAAGCCCTCACGTTCCCCCTATGTTTTGAATGGAGTTGAAATTAACCTGATGTAGCTGTTTTGATTGAGACAAATCCTGAAGTCCTGGCTTGGGTAAAGCTCTCAGTAAAGTCAATGGGAGTTTTGTAAGACTGGGGGAGAAAGACATCAGGGTTTGGCCCTTTATTAACCGTGTTTTTAAGTTACACAGCACTGTCTCTTGCCGTACCATCCTTGCTTCTGTACAAAAATCAACCGTAGTCAGCACAGTTCCGTGAATAGTGTTTGTCACTAATCTGCTGCTGCAAAATTAACAAGGGGAACACAAAGCCCTAGCTAAGCCAAACGAGCCACCAGGGCTGCTGATCTGAAGGTCTGTGGGCTTCCTAGCTTATAGAGTCATGACATCTGATCTTCATTGTGAAGGCAAAGCACAGCCTCAGAATACTGCCTTAGATGACTTACTATGGCTGCTCCCTTGCCACGGGTCTGGGACTCCACTGTCTTCTCCAGCTGAGAACTTTAAATGAGCCACAGTCCAAAACAAGGTGTCCTTAGCTGGCCTAGTTAGCGCTGCGAGAAAACTAACAGCTTTGCAGTGTATACTGGTCTTGGCAAAGAATTCTGGTGGGTTTGGTTTGCCGGGATTCAAGTCCCATAAGGTGCTGCAAAATTTGGGTTCAGTTACCAAGATGGCCCAGCTTTGGCCGTCATTCCTCTCTTTTCAGAGTAACAGCCGTGTTAGTCTGTATTCGCAAAAAGAAAAGGAGTACTTGTGGCACCTTAGAGACTAACCAATTTATTAGAGCATAAGCTTTCGTGAGCTACAGCTCACTTCATCAGATGCTCTAATAAATTGGTTAGTCTCTAAGGTGCCACAAGTACTCCTTTTCTTATTCCTCTCTTTGCATCCCTCCACCAGCTTTCGCATCAAACCTCAGTTACATGTATTCACTATCAATGCCTTTCACAGCCTAACCCACCCTACCCTTCATCTCTCATTCACTATCAAGATGTCAACTCCTGCCTCCAACTGGCCCATCACCCACTTGCTACATTTTCAAACAAGCACCTCTGTGCATTCTCCCATGGTACCCCTCACATGTGGAAGGCATTCCCCATAAACGTCCCCAAAGTTCATAGAATCATAGAATATCAGGGTTGGAAGGGACCTCAGGAGGTCATCTAGTCCAACCCCCTGCTCAAAGCAGGCCCAGTCCCCAACTATATCATCCCAGCCAGGGCTTTGTCAAGCCTGACCTTAAAAACTTCTAAGGAAGAAGAGTCCACCACCTCCCTAATTCTCATTCTTCCTCGTCAAATCTGTCCTTCAAATTCTACTTTGCTGCGACACCTACAAAAAGCTTGACTGCGGTTAGGCTGCTGGTGTGCTGAGACCACTGCTTGTCGTGCTGACCATATTGTCTTGTTGTATGAAAATAAACAATAATGTCTTCAGTTTCATTATGAAGAGTCATCCAGACCTCCTTCATACAGGGAACATTCTCTCCCTAACATGCCCTTTACTTTTAGTTCTCTTTTAGGGGAGATACTCAGTGGCCTTGTAGCCCCTACTTGCCACTGGATTAGGGGCCAGCCATTTGTCTCATTCCTCTTTCCTGGTACACCAGATAAGACCGGGGGGCAGTGGGTCTGAACACGCCTCCCAGTCTCCTTCTGGGCTAGCTAGTATTCCAGCCACCTCCAGACCCCCCGGTGGGGCCTCTCATAAGTTCTCCTTTGTCTATGCAGCTCCACAACTGCCAGCCAAAGAGCTGGGGAATTTTTTCATGTGGTCTTCTGTGTCATTGATGCAGCCTTTCTCTTGGATCACTCAGCCTGTGGTAGAGGCAGAGGGCATTTTGGGGATTCAGCAGTCAAGAAGGTCATGGATATTGGTCCCCTGAGTGAGCTCTTGGACGTTTCCAAATACAGAGCAAGATAGAGTCCCTTCTCCAAAGAGTGTGCAACCTAAACTGATGAGATTATAGAAACTGGGTTGCTAGACATCACATTTGGTGTCTCAATCCTTGACAGTTACCCTGTAACGTTTACAGTTTTGTTAGGATACAGGCTCTGGTAAGAGTGGCTTCATCGGGAAGCTACTGCAGTGCACAACTTTACTGAACTACCAACTTACTAACAATGCTACATATCTTACATGTCAGTAGATGGTATTCTTTCTATCTATCTATCAGCTAGGATGGCTTGTTTATCTATAGCACCTACTAGAAAAACAATTGTCAACCTTCCCCTAATTAAGGCAGATTTGTATAGAAAACCCTTTTGTTGTTCCCCCTGGCCTGCCTTTCTGTCCATCCTTAGACTGTGAGCTCCTCAGGGCAAGGACCATCCCTTCTTGTACATCTGGAAAGTGCCTAGCCCATTGTGGGCGCTACTGCGAACAACTAGTGACAAAGAAAGACTATCCAAAAGCTGGTTAAAGTTATAATGGGAAGTTAATGGAATACCAATGAGTTTATGAAATGAAGATTAAAAAATCCAGCTCTAACCATAATACAGT
The DNA here is from genome assembly GCF_965140285.1 of Lepidochelys kempii. Lineage (NCBI taxonomy): Eukaryota > Metazoa > Chordata > Testudines > Cheloniidae > Lepidochelys > Lepidochelys kempii. The sequence continues at coordinate 42,432,007 of NC_136381.1, read as the reverse complement.
TTGACTGTCATAGATGCAGGAATCAAATGCATTTGAGTCTTCCTAGTATGAGGATGGGTGCAGATTCACCCTGGGTGAATGATTTTAAAGGCTAGAAACTGAAGACTGGTGTCTGCTCCTCCCTCTCCTTCTCCCCCCCCCCTTTTTTTTTTTATTAAATTGTATTGAAGATTACTTCCTAGAGCCTGGTAGTGCAGTGAGTGAATTCTGATGTTATTATGTCAGACCCTGGCGATACATATCTCTTCACAATTCAAGCATTCACCACTTTAATAGTTTTTGCTCGGTGAAAGCTTGTATGTGATGACCCTGCCTGTCAGTTGCTTCTGGATATGGCATTACACTTCTTTTGATGTTTTTTCTCAGAGCCATTTGGACATATCACCTTGTGATGAGCTTCAGATTTAGGGAAACCTGCTGGTTTTCACTGATAAAGGCAGTGGGCCCCAAACAAACAGTTTTCTGCCAGACTTGACTGTCTAATACAGGGCTGGATAAAGAGGGCTTAGTTTCTCTATCAGGAACGGAAGTGAAGCGTAGAAGTAGAGTGCGGCTTTTAGTCTTTGCTGATCGATAGATAACGGCCTCACAAATCCTACTCAGGGGTTGCATTATCAGGAAACAAAAAGCATCTTCAGATCCAGAGATAATCAGTGTCCAGGTTAACATTAAAGCAAGAAATGATTACAAGAAAGTACTGATATTAAACTGCAATATGCCACGGGCAATAGGAATTTTACATTCAGAATTCAAATGCTTTCAGCTTTCAATGGCTAGGTATGTTTCGCTAAATCCAGGTTCTGGAATGTTAATTTGTGCCTCATCACTACTAATGGGCCAGGAATTATGACATGTTTTATGTTATCATTCATTTAAAACAGATAGTTTAGATTTCAGCCGCAAGCTGAAGTTTATATATATTATATTTATTACAAACAACAGGGAACGCTTAAGAGCCATTATTTTAAATCTAAATGACGTTGTGTTTAGTATCCATTTCCTCCAGCTCTGAAATGGGCAGCCTGTGGAATCTGTCATCTTTCTCTGTAATTCTCATGGATTCAAAGTGACAACTCCTAGTAAGTAACCAGAAACGAGAGAAAGTACGGAGCCGTGTTCCAGCGAACTGTTTTACATTACTGAAGTTTAGTGGGAGCATCAGACGAAAGAAAAGCAATGTAGCTGAGAAGAGAATATTATGTAGTAAATCATTAGCTATTATCAGCATCGACAAAACAGTGTTTTTTAAAAAAAAAGGAGAACTTGTTGAACCAACCAGCCACCAGTGCCGGAGCTAAGCATTAACCTCTGGAAAGTACGATGGGCCAGACTGTGCCTCAAGGCATTGCCCTGTGTGAGAAGCAGTGCACGGCTATCCCACAGCCCAACAAAGGGAGTGTGCCTCAGCCACAAACCTTTCCCTGCTCCCCAGTTGCTTCTAATGGGTAAGTAATCCGCTAGCGGCCTTACCAGTAGCAGTTCGCCTCTTCTCCCGCTCTGCTGCCTCAGCTGTGCTGCCTGAGCCAAGGTTCTGCCCAATCCCCACCTGTGTGTGTGGAAAGGACACATGCCAGGTATGCAGTCCCTAGGCAGGTCACATGAGGCTGGACCCCAATCTTGTGCCTCATAGGCAAAACCAACTGAAGTGGAACACAGTTTCCCCACTTCCTACCCCACTCCCGAACACAGGCTCCCACCCACTCATACAGCAGATCACCTACCAGAAAACTCAGTGACTACTAACTGAGCTTTCATGGAGCATGGCATTAAGTAGGGAGCCTTCCAGCTCGGGTCCACAAACTCGCTGTAGCCAAAACAAAACTCTCCTGCTCATCAGCCCTCCTCACCAATAAACAGTCCTGCTGATGGGATGCTCCTCAACACAAATATTTAACAGACGCTAATCAGGTTATGCTGAGGAAGGGCACATCGAAGAGACAGCCCTAAACAGAGGACCTGTTTATTGCTTCTGTACTTCCACCACTCAAGATCTTGACCAGTAAAACCAAGACCTGAAATTTAATACGATTATCACGTATTTGTAATAAAGGCGGCAGCTAGAAAACCCAGTCAAGACTGTGGGCCCATTTTGCTAGGCAGATAGAGATAGTCCCTGTCCCAAAGACCTTACAATCTGAAGAAGCATAGAGGAACTGCAGTACAATATATATGAAGCCTTGGCTTCAAACAGAAATAAAGAAAGCAATGCAGTGAATTTTCAGGTGCTTCATATTTTAATTTTCAGCTTTCTACTCAAGTACAAAGTTTTAGGCTATAATTCAGCCTCCACTTGGAGAATAATTTTGACCTTGAAAATCTGATTTTATGATCAGAAACACATGTAGAATAGCATTTAAAGGCAGCATAGACTGCAGCATGATTTTATGGGGAGCTTGGGTATGCCCTTCAGAGTAATTGGGATGTGGAATGTGGAAGCAGCTTTTACAGGAAAGTAGGGCTAAGGCCTCCTGTAGCCAGCCTCAGGCAACACAGTGAGTATAATATCAAGAAGAATTCACATTCAACTTGATAATAAGGTTCATGAGCATGTTAATTAAATGAAATCTCACATCTCAGGCCCCGTTGTTGTAGCCATTAAGAGTGCACAATAGCAACATGATTTTTTTTCCCTCCAGATGTCAATATTCATTGCATTTCCATGGTTTTAAACAAGCTAATGAATGAGTGCAAAAGCGAACTCCCTCACCTTCACTAATGCTGGCTTGTCTTCATATTCATTTCAGGCACTAGTTGGCAACAAGGTTTCTTTTCTTTAATTATAACTAATTCAAATAGGTTGGCCTCACCATTCGCCCCTCTGTGAGGCGCCATTTTCTCTAGCCAGGGCTAGAGGGTGGAGCAAAAAAATGGAGCCCACTCAGTTCTGATTGTTTGAGGCTTGGTAGACATCGATATCTCCCCCTTTCCTCTGCTAAAAGTCAGAGAAATTTGGATGTTTTGAAATACAATTGGAGCACTTTGCTGGATGCAGAGATGCTAACTGGATCAGAACCACCACGGTACCTGTGCACGGGGGCAGGACAATGAGAATCTCTGTAGAGGGATGTGACACCTTCTGTGAACTATGTTCTTCTCTGAAGCACTATAGGTGCAGACAGGGCATGGTGGCAGGCCAGGGGTGAGATAAGCTGTGGGTCCAATGGCCTTTGTTGATCTACTGGCTCAATTGGTAGGCCTGAAAAATCAGATTCTTGATGGAAGGTTACTGCTAAATCAAAGTGCAACAGGGAACATAGTCAGCAGCAAGATTGCTGCTATTTGGAGAGTTCTTTGTTCTCTTTCTCTCTATATGAGACAAAGCAGCCTGTTCTCTGAGCTTACTAGTATTTGATCTATGTTTCATAAACCCAGTTTGAGCATAGTTAAAGAGAGGAAGAAAACGTCATTCTATTATGGTGACATATTGTCTGGAATGTTGTGATCAGGATAGCAACAATTTCCCATGTAACTCAAGAGGTGGGCTGTAAATCTTTGTGCTCCTCACTCCTGGATCTGCTGTGCACCAGGATGTAATGGAGTCCTGACCACATGCCCCTTTGAGGTAACACCTTCTTATGCCAGTTGCAAGTTTGGCAAAGAAGCCACTCTACTGGCTCTCCAACATCCAGGCATCCCGATATTCGGTGATCCTCCTTTGGCTGGCTACCCCATTTTTAGAGCCATCTGCACTGACAGTTGTCATATCTAAGGCTCATATGATAAACTCATCCTGTATTTTGGGGGCTACTAGCCAAGTCGAGCTACTAATTTACTTTCTGGAACTTTGATGGTACCTAGAGGTGAGTTGGTATTTTGACTCCATTGTGCCTCTAATATGCACGTGATACATGAAATGTTTTGCCTCGAGGGTTCGAACACTACACTTTCAAGCCTGTTCTGCTTGAGGAATGCTTCACCTAAGTGGTAGGCTCTGGCTGACTTGTCTGTGCTTGCGTGGGTGCGTTCTACAGACCCACTAGAACTCCGCAGGCCTCCTCTCAGAGGCTGTGATTTTTGGTTGGGGGTAGTGTTTATTGTGTTGACTTCTTTTTTTTAAAAAAAAAAAAGAATGTTCCACATTTAATCCAGGCCAGAAATGGGAAAAGAAAAATATTTACTTTCCCAATCAAAAGAACCTGGGCCAGATCCTCAGCTGGTGTAAATCGGTATAGCTCCATTGACTTCAATGGCATTATGCTAGTTCTAACATGCTCAGCATTTAGCCTTTTTCTTTTTAATACACTAATGAGCCACCCTGCTAAGCATAAAAATAGGAGTCATTTACCCTTAAGGAGCATTTAGTGACAATCTGCATTATCTTTATGTGCAAACAGATAGCTTTGTATGTGCAAAAAAACTAAAAAAAAGTTTAACCTTCTATTATCTTTTGGGGCATTTCTCCCAAGATTCCACAACTGAAACTCCCATTGAAGTCAACAGTAGTTCTGGGTAGACACGCATTAAGCCCTAGATATTCTTAAGAAACATAATTTCATTATAACAGGGGGCTGGGGGCTGTAATCAGCTCTTTTCAAAAATGGCTTCAGATACTGGACAAAATGTTCCTCACTAATAACTGGCCTTACAGAGGAGAGGTTGCCTTTGAAGTACCAAATACGGATACATGATCCCATTTAATGACAGCACTTTAAATTACAGGCTGGTTAATTCTATGTGAATTCTTCTCATCTGTTTCATATTTCTAGTACACATTACTGTACAACGAGCTGTATCCATTGCTGTCAGTGAAACCACTGTCCTAATCTACCATTTTTCTCAGAATCTGATAATCATGGTTAACTTTACCTTAGGAGAGAACCTACAGGCAAACATGTCATGCATAGCACAGTTTGACTTAGAACAGATACATGCCACTGGTCATAAAAGGTAAACACTTAAGACATTTAACCCAGCTGAGCAGTGCTAAATGGAAGGCAATGGTCATCTGGCTTTTGAATCACCTAATTGACATGTCAGAAAATAAGCATTTTATTGACAGAAGGTGATTGCAGAGAAAAGTCATTTTTCAGTTAAATAGCCAGATACTTCCCTTCCTCCTTCTCTTTGTATTCCTTGTGCTTGGGGTACATTTTGTTGAGAGCATAAAACTACTGCAATATGTGTCATTTTTGTGTTATTCCACTAGCATGACTCCATTTGAATTGTGGCGTTCCAAAGTGCAGTGATCTGCAGTGTATCCTGAAGAATATCACTGGTATGCAGAGTTTCCACATTGCTTTAGATTGCAGTTTTAGAATTATTTTCCAGTGACACCAGTTTGTACACAGATGACTCTCACCATAGGTCATGATTCAGGTGTCATTAGGCCAGCTGTTCTGATCCACACAATTTAACAATATTCTTCATTCAAAGGGCCTGGTTCCTGTCTCACACCAGCGTAAATCAGGAGGGGCTCCACTGAAACTGATGGGCCAGATTCTCTTCTGCAGCTAATTTCTGTTGGGTGCAGTGGGGGAGGGGGAGAGGTGCATCAGGGAGCAACGAGTCCTTGATTTTCTGTCTAGTCCCAACCTCACGTAAAGGTTAAAGTAGCCTACGGGGGTATTCTTAGCTGTGCCCATGGGCTAGGGTCCCACTCCCAAAGCGGTCATCCATCAGCTGGGGATAGCCAGAATGCATCACATACCAGCCATTCCCCTGCCCTGCCCTTCAGCACCCTGATCAGACTCGTCTTTGCTCCTAACACACCCCTTGCACCAGAGGCTATGGGGAGAGATTCATAGGAGCTGAATACACTGGCTCTGTGCCTACAGGAGTCTAGTCTACACTGGGTGTAGCTTCAGCTTGGGGGTTGCAATCAGTCTATACTCATTAGCACAAAGGAAGTAGTGCAGGCAGAAAATACAGTGTAAAACCAGGAGAATCAGCACAAAGTGAGAGTGAGTTTTCTTCATAATACAAGAATCATCAATAGATCCCAACTGAGCCCTCCCATGGAAACCACCACAGAAGGGTGGCAGATTGGGAGGGGATCTTGGGATGCACAGGGAAAGGAGACTGCAGTTCTGCAGAGGGTCAGCCTCTCTGGTACTGTTTCTCTAGCCCCTCCACTCCCTAGCAGAAAAACTCCAGCTACCCTGCCCCTGTATATAAGTTTTATGAGATTGAGGGCACAAAGATCTAGTTAATGCTGCTTGAAAGAGAATTGAGTTAGGTGCAATCTGCTTGGATGTTCACTGTCTGTAGCAAGAAGAATGCTATGAGGCATATCACCAGCCAAACCCTGCAGATCCTGATCCCCAGTGGTCATTCTTGAAGGGGCTTCTGCAGGGTCCCAAGGAGTGGTGGACACTGCTACACAGGCTGCTTTCCCCCTAGCTATCGTGAGCCCAACACAGCCCCCTTCCTTGTGGAAGCTGAGGGGAAGATCAGCTCTACAGGATGCCAGTACTGGAAAGGGAACATTACGTGACATAGTGTCAAACATTTTTTATTTTTTGTATCTTACCCTAATTTGGTTTTGAAGCTTGGGTTTCACAGCTTTTTCTTGCCCTCCAAAGCAAGCAAATCCAACCTGATTGTATCATGATTTACATTTAAATCAACTAAAACCACCCCAACCTTATAAAAGCCTAAGTCATGCTTTCAGTCTCAAGAAAAATATTTCTGATTCCCATCCCCACAATTTTGTATTTTATTGTTGAATGTTCTTATTTATACTTTAAAAGTTATGACCCTTGATAAAAGCACAACTTTACTTTACTTCCCACATACTTTACTTACACGGTGGAAAGGAATTATTAAAGGTCTCAGTACAACAAGACACCTAAGTACATGCCTAACTTTAAGAATTTGAGTAGTTACACTGACTTCAATAATAGGAAGAATCCTTTTTTTGGGGTTGGATATTGAACATATATTTATGCTTTCATATTGTGGCATATGATTAATGCAGAAGGCTGTCCTTTTTTCCACTGCTTCCTAATTCACATATCTCATTGTTCTATTGTCTGGTAACAGGTAGAAGTAGGAATGTGATGAATATCTAAACCCAATTCACTTGTGTTAAGTTAGCATTTACATAAACCTCCAGCTAACAAAAGCACCAGCAACAAACTCTTATCTTTCTGATGCTTGGCAGAGAAATTAAGTCTGTCAACCCATAATTTTCAAGATGGAATAGTAAGGCAGCCTATAAATTCTATGAAAAGCCATACATAATCTCAATCTACTACAAATTATTAATATTAATTTTATTAATACAGCACCCAGAAATGTGCAAGATACTTTACTGAATAAATAGAAAGACATATGCATCTTGAAGAGCTTAGAATCTACAATCTCTATCAGATTCCTCCCAAAGAGGAATGTTTTATTAACTAGAAAATGAGAATAGGCTACCTTAAATTATGTTTTAACCCTGCCATTCTTCTCCTCCAAAATATGGGCCTCACCATTAATAAGAAGAATCTCAAATATGGGGGTGGGGTCCGAGTCTCAAGTAATGACATCTGTTCCAGTACACCATGACACAGGAACTTTCATCATGACCGTGCATGTGAAACAGGAATTAGAACAAAATCAGTTCGTGACATAGGAGAAGTTCACCCAGGATCACCTGCTGTCACCAATAATGACAATGTCTCCAGGGAGGAAATGTTTTCACAAAAAAGGTAGCTCAGTCCCATGTTCTAGATTTGAAATTCTTCAACTGAGACTATCCATCCAATAATGGCATTGTGGCTCTCGTTAAAAGATGATAAACGTCTCCACCACAGTGAAACCATTTTGCGTGGCCAACATGTATGATGCTGATCTTGTCTTGGCAGTGACTGCAGTAGAATCTCATTGAGTTGCTATAGCATAGCTAAGAACCAGGCCTGCATGTCCTAGTTTTAAAACTCTTTTGGCTTGTATCTCCTCCAGATCGTTCTGTGTCCATTTTCAATAAATTGAAACAGGTAGTCCCTTGTCATCCAACAACTGGAAGTACTGAGGGCTTCTTTGCAATGGCAGTGGGATGCTGAAATCTCACTATTGCCTTGTCTCCCAGCTCTCCTACTGGGATAAAGTTATGAAGAAAACAGCTATAAAAGAATTCCAGCAGCATCTGATCCCTAGCATTATCCTAAAATTTTCCTGTTCAGGTTTCTGGCATGTCTATGGCACAGATATAGCACTGCCAGCACTTTCCTTATAGCCACTTCTAACCAAAAGTTGAACACCCAGGCTGATCCTACTAGATCTGTCAGTGCTGTTCAGTAGCAACCTTAACGTTCTGCTGGCCTGCCTCCCTCAACTGGCAGGAGTCAAATAGGGCCACTCTACGTTGGTTTCACTCATGATAGGCAGCTCTACCCAACCAGCTCTTGTGTCCAGATTCCAACAAGGCTCGGTCTTATTCTCTCTCCTATCCGTCAGACTATTCAGTGAAATTGTGAGTTGCTTGCGGCTCTGTTATTGACTCACAGATCTCTCTCTCCTCCCCTGACCTTTCCCCATCAATTCACACTTGCATTTCCTATTGTCTCTCTGACATCCCCTCCTAGATGCCACATGCCAGCTACACTCAAAACATGTCAAAAACAGAACTCTTTATCAGTCTTCCAATATCATCCTTCCCTCTCCTTTCTCTATTGCTGTTGACAGCTCCATCATCTTCCCTGTCCCATAGACCCACAAACTGGGTTTATTTTTGACTCTCTCTCTCTCTCCTTCTCCTCATACACTGATTCTCTCTACAAGATTGTTTCAATTTATGCCAACCACCAATGCTCCCAGAGGACCATTAGGGTAACTGGGGTTCACCAGGGTGCAGATAAGTCCTGGCCACTCCCCCTCCTCCTGGACACACCCCTATACTGCCCACAAGAGCAAAGGGGTATAGAAGTCTTGGCACTGATTCTATGCCACCAGGGAGTCCCCCAACATTGGGATTAACCTCTTGTGGCCAGCTACATGGACTTTAGTGCCACTTTGTGCCAGCGGTGCTGCATAAAGTGGCCCCAGCACAGGGGCACAGATACCAAATTCTCCAGGTTACAACACCCACCATTCACATGGTTTCAGCACATAGTGACCGAGTGGTAGAACAGATCTGGCCAATGATTATATGCTAGGCCATTTTACATAGGTATTTAGTTAGAAGGGAAAGGAGTGTGCTTTTTGTCAGTATCTGCCTCTCAAATTACACATAAATACTATAAAAGCCACAACAAATGATAGTGCACATGCATGTCTAACAAAGCTTTTCACCATCAGGCCACCTGCCTTTCAGGCTATATATCCCACCAGACTGATGCAGACACCTGAATCTCCGGTTTAGAAAGGCTTGGCCACTCATTGACCATTTTGGTAGTTCTTAGGCCTCTGTTATGTCAGTGCTGTGCCCTAGTTTGAAAATCCAGGTTGAGTATCTTCCTCCTTAACGACGTCCCAGGCTTGTTCTCCTGGAGGCCTCAGCACCCTGAGCGCTCAGGGGATCTGGACGTGACTATCAAGCTCACACTCAATCCCAGCTGGAGCATTCAACAGGCTACTTGTACCAGGACCAGCCTTAAGGAAAATGGCAGCCTGAGCAAACTTGTATTTTGGTGCCCCTGGTCCCTGTGGGCGTGCCGCCCCACCCCCATTGCCCCTGACCCATGGGCTCCCCAGACTCCCTTCCCCCTTAACCCCTGCACTATGCATGCCCCATCACCCCAACCCCTGACCTCCTCCTGCACCCCAACACCTGCCCCCTCCTGTACCCCTAACCCCTGCACTGTGCCCCCTTCACCCCAACCCCTGCACTCCCCTCCTGTGCCCCTAATCCCTGCACCCCCTTCACTATTACCCCCTGCACCTCCCTCCTGAGCCCCTAATCTCTGCATTTACTCAAGCAGCTGAAAATACTGGTACTTACTAGATATGCTTCATTATCATTTTAACCGATCTGTTGTTACTTAAGATTAACCACTATTTCTAGTGATTTTTGTAACTATTCAGTATATAATGTGAATACATACACATAGTGGTGAGTTAAATGCTGGTAGGTTTGAATTCACCCTTTAGTTAATTTTTAACTCTTGTAAAGTAGGTGCTTGATTTTCAGTCTGTTCTTAACTAGGCCTCCCATCTTACACCCACAGTTTTGCATGCAGACATTAATTAATTTGTCCTTCTTAGTATTGGATTTGCTATTTAGATATTTAGAAATCCAAAAATGACCCTATTGTGTCTGTGAATTACAGGGGCAACAAAGGAGGCCATTTTAAAAATAAAATACATGGGACAAATGTGTGTCATGCATCTTATAACCCACACATTAAAATGAACCAGATCAGATGAAAATATTATTCTATATAGAATATAGAAAATAAACTAGTAAATCTGTGAACTATGAAGTCACATAATTGGCAAAAAATTCTGATAGCTAATCAAATTAAATGTTGGGATACACTGGCACATACAACAGAATTGTATTTCCTAACTATATTGGATCCTTTTTCCTATTGGTAAGAAACAAAGATACAGGAGGAGCTATCAAAGCTAAACTCTTTTTATTTGGAAATAAGTTAGTTCAAAACCCAGTCAGGGAGCAGTTCAGAATGACTGTATGATTACTCCCCCAAACTTTCTAGTTTTGGTGAGCACTGTCAATATTCCTTCTGCTGGTCTCTCTCTGTTTTCTTAGCTGGCTACAATTATAGAATTTTAAAAATACAGTACCCATAGTGAAGTATTTGGAGCTCAGAGAGTATTATTTAACGCAGGCCAGATAACATTCTGAGGGGAGGTGTTAAGTATGAAATCAAAATAATTCATTTTGGATGCTCTGTTCCCTGCAGTGGGTCACATAGCATGTAACTGCATTGGCACACCACGATGGACACTTTTTATGGCAGATAACTGACATTATTAGTGCTATTGAAGTGTTTATTTGTTTTCCATCAGAGTGATGCACAATTCCCGGCATTCGTTGCCCCTGAGCTGTTCTCGGTTAAGAAAGAACGAAAGAAAGAACATTAATTTTGATTATTAACATGTTCACCCTAAATTAGCCACATCAAGATTCATAAATAACTCATTTAGCTACACTGGAGCAATAGTGAAAAGAAGCTACAGGACAAAAATCCGAATTAAGCAAAACAAATGCTCTCGGCTTTCTGGGAAGAATCCCACTAGACACATTTTCACAGGTTTTTATGCACCTAGTGAAGCGTTCTCACTCCACTTAATGAATTATGAATTATACCAGTTTCAAGAGAGTGCTGGCAGGGAACTGAAAAAAAATAACTAGTTTTTCACTTTTGAAGAGACAAGGCTCTAAAAATATCTACTTGGAGCATTTAACAAGTGCGTCTTTCCAGGGCTTTGGAAATGTTGCCTCACTCTTTCCTATATATAATTAAAAATATGGGGCAAGATCCTCAGTGGGTGTAATTTCACATAATGCCATTGAATTCAATGTGGCTGTACCACTTTACACCAGCTGAGAATCTGGCCTCTGGATTTTCAGATTTTAAGCACTGTCAGAAGAATAGTTAGGGCTGCAGTACAAGAAAGAGACTAGTGCGGAAGAAGAATCTGTTTCCTATCTATAGTAAATGTTCCTGCATTGTTCCAATTAAAATGAATAATGCATGAACGAGAAGAGAAATAGGCTGATAGTTCAGCTGTAACAATTTGAGACACTCGTTCTGCAACTGGGGCTGTGTGACCGCAAGAGTCTAATTCTGGGCCTTATAATGCAAATAAATAAGTAAATACAGCCACAGTGTACAGTCAGTTAAAATAGTGTTCCAGTAAAACAGACACCAGAGTGTCCAGTGTCCTTATAAAGTCCCAGAAATGAATTGTATATGTGTGTAACTGGATCTTCTTGTGCATAGCTTAGGGAAACAAACCCTTTTCATTATAATCATCAAAACCAAAACAGTTTGAAATTTTGAGAGCTTATAACTGTCCACTAGATAACACTGAATTCCTGTTAAAAAAAAATCTCTCCCTTCTTACAGGACAAATGCAAACCTAAAGTTCCAAGGCTATGCAATGTACAGATATATCCACACCCATTTATATATCTGTCACACTTTACCTACATAATGTACATATTAATGTACATTATATACATTATAAAAAAGTTATTTTGAAAAGTCACTAAGGTTGCAAAGTTGAGCTCAAAAGTTAGGAAATGTCAGAATTAAGGTTGCGTTTCTACAAAAATATACATCCCTCAAAAATTGCTGGTATTTTGACTTTTCATCTCAATTCAGAACTTCTCGCAGGACAGAAATTTTTATTTTTGTCAGTGAGTTTCCCAGCTCTATAACTAGACTTGGCAAAATTCAATTTTTGTATTTTATAATCTCAATAGATAATCTCACTGTTTATTTTCAAGCAATTTGTATACATTTTAAATTTTCCCAGTTGCACAGAGTCATGGGTTTTAAGCATTTTTATCCATTTAAATTTTCACAGTTGTGGAAAATTATGGGGAGAGAGGTCAAACAATAATTATTTATTGACAGGTTTCAGAGTAACAGCCGTGTTAGTCTGTAGTCGCAAAAAGAAAAGGAGTACTTGTGGCACCTTAGAGACTAACCAATTTATTTGAGCATGAGCTCACGAAAGCTCATGCTCAAATAAATTGGTTAGTCTCTAAGGTGCCACAAGTACTCCTTTTATTTATTGACAGTACACCTTCAGATTCAAAAAGCTAAAGTTTATAACCATTAAAACACAACTTGTTAATATCGCGGGTCAAAATATATACAGTAAATAGCCTTTAATCAAACTCTAACAAATTCTTAAGCAGCATTTTTCTCACTTTTCCTATCTGTAAATTTTTATTACTAACACTGGAAATATTTTTTCAATAGTTTGTGTGTATGTAGTGAACCCGATAAAAATCTAATCTTTCCAAGGCTATTTATAAATTGGCCAAATTCAGTGAATGTTTATGCTAGCAGCAAAGCACACATTCCCACCACCATTGCCTCTCCCGCCCCTCCTCGGCCAAATTTCAAGCCCCTGTTCCAAAGCATGGACACACTACAGCTTCTTAATGAAATGATTGTAAGTTTCTTTTTAACATGGGCAAAACAATGTATTTTTCCCTAATCTCTTTCTCAGAAGTGGCTGAACTGTTTTAGCTGAAATTGTCCCCAAAATTTCAGCCTGAGGCAGATACCCGCATGGGAAATTCCAGCCCAAATGGTTAAATTTAGCAAAGTTATCAACTGAAAGCAGGGTTTTAAAATGGGACGTGTTGGGCAACTTTAACTACAGGCAGTGCTACCAGCTGCTCCTATAATATGCTTGGAAAATGTGTCAGCTATATCCATGGATGGAACCAGCTAGAAGAACTATTTAAGAAGTAATTCATAAATGCGGTTGGAAATCATAGCTGTCCGGATGTACTCAGGGATCCATAGGTAAATTCATAATAAAGGCTGAGAATGAAGGAAGAACTATTTTACCCCAGGTAAAGCACAAGTCCAGCCACCCAACAGGACTCAAAAGACATCTCAAGCTGTACCCATTAATCACTCCAGCCTCCATCATGACCATACCCAGCTGGGACCAGTGGACTCCTCCTTTCTGCCTCTCCCACATACCCAGCAGCCTTTCTTCCTCTGCTCCTCCCAATTTTCCTGTCCCCTCCCAACAGCCCCCCCACACTAAGTAGGCCATTTACCCAGCAGACTCCCTCCATCTACCCAGCAAAACTTCTCCACTCCCCCCTACCCAGTGGATCCCCTTCCTTGCATTCTCCATCCAGCAGATCCCCCTCTTCCACCCAAGCATCAGACATTCCCAGTCCTGTTCCACGAGTCCCTAGATTCACCTTCAGAGAATGGAGAAAGAAAACATTCAGTGTTCTTGGCTCTGATGGTTTACTTTAATTTTGTTCGCTGCTTAATTACCAAGAGGTAAGGGGCCTTGAAAATAGGATGGATGACAAGTTAAATGACTGGCAGTCAGAGATAGACCGAGGCCTATCTTTCTAAAGGGTGACCCTGCTTTCTCCTGTGGGTGAAGTGATGGTCGCAGTGTCCCAATGAAGTGTTGGAGCATATGGCAGAGACAAAAATGTTTCTCGGCAAAGCTGCAGATTGTATACTTTGTGGCTGCTGAAAAGCAGGGGCATCATTTGCTGTGGGGCAAGCAGGGCAGTTGCCACCACCCCATACCTTGATTTGCCCTTCCCCCAAATTTTCATAGGTCTATATGATCTGTTAGGTTGTCCACCTTTCACCTCCCCACCCCAAGCCCAGACTGCAGGATATGAACATAAGAACGGCCATACTGGGTCCGACCAACTGTCCATCTAGCCCAGTATCCTGTCTTCCAACAGTGGCCAATGCCAGATGTTTCAGAGGGAATGAACAGAACATGGCAATTATCAAGTGATCCATTCCCTGTCTGATATAATCACATATAGTTTTCTATATGCTGACACAGCTTTGCCTCCCCCAGAATTTTTCTGAAATGCCCCTGCTGGAAGGCAGTGTGGACATAAGGGGCTGATCTCATCCCTGGTGCATGACCTGAAACTTCGCTTTGACTTACTAGGCATGGTAATTGTTCACCTCAGCCAGAGGCAGGGGTAGCAGGAAACAGTAGAGTCGTAATCACTTGAATATGTGAGTCTAAAGGAAACTAATACGGCTTGAGACATCCTAGTATTGTCTGACCACCTTCCTCAGCAGGTTGAAGAGGACCCGTCTGGTAATTCAGCCATGGTGACCTACACCAGGAAATGAGGATAGCCGCTCATATAATTCCTACCCAGGAGCAAGGTTTTACCTGGCACTGGTAGTTCTCTCAGGTTCACATGGACATTCAAAACCTCAGCTGGTGTAAATCAGCCTAGCGCCATTGAAATCAATGGCGCTAGGCTGATTTACATCAGCTGCGGATCTGGCTCTTGCCTTAAGGTTTATAAGTCAGTGGTGATGGTGCAGTCTGGCCCTAACATAGATAATAGGTTAAAGAAGGAACATGATAATCTCAAGGGACTACAGACAAATTCACTCTTTGGCTCTGCTGAGGTGAAGGTTGTTCCTCAAGTGGCAATGCCCAGTTTCTCAATATGGCCAATAAGCAGAAAGCTGGAAGCAGATCATACAAGGAGGATGCAGATTGGTGGAGACCTGAGATCAGATTACGTTCTTATACCAAGAAATAGGGGCCTGATTATAAAAGACGGTAGCAAACTGCAAGGATTAACTTCTGGTTTCTGAAGAAGCAGAGAAGGTATTCTATTGAGCAGAATAGTAACAATTACAGTCTGATACTCTCGTAAAAGCCTGCAGCTTTTTCACCACTTGTCATTAAACAGCGTGGAGTGTGTTCATTCAAGCATGCTCCACCAAGCACCTGTTTACACTGCGCCTTGAATTTTGACGTTTGGGTAAAAGTAAACAAGCAGGTGAAGAGGTTGAGATGATGAAAGACAATAGACCATTACCAGAGACTTAATGGTGTTGTAAAGGAGATAAATGTCTTTGAAGTAGCACCCTTAAAACCTGTGACCTTTGGGATGACCTTTCCTTTCAGATTATGGTATGTAGATTGTTTTATACTGGCTAGTGCAAACAAAGCGGACAGAGCGAAGGTTTCAGCCCCTGTGCAAGTCAAATACTCAGACACCATATCCATCCCTATAGCCACCTGTTTATTTTATCTTACCAAAAGTAAAACTCAGCCATGACTGCCAACTTCTTGGAAACATTTCTCACACTGCTATAGAACTGCAGCTACCCCAGGTCTGTTATTTCCATATGAACTCCGTTCAAAGGGCCAAATACTAAAATTCTCACAATTCTCAGTGGACCCCGGTTTGGCCCCATCATTTCTATGGACTTGTTTAAAAAGAACAATGAAAGTTGTACAGACTGATTACTTGAAGTGGGCTTTTGGTATTCAATGTTTTATTTCCAAGCAAGAAACGTGGTTAACCTGAGCTAGCAATCTATCACTCACTTATGCCAAAAGAATCCTTGTGAGAACGTTGTAGTCTTCTCAGAAATCACCAGTGTTAGACAGGTTTGACACTACTTCGATTGTAAGCTCTTTGGGGTAGAGACCATTTTTTGTTCTGTGTTTGTACAACACCTAGCACTGTGCAGTCCTGATCCAGGAGCAGGGCTCCTAGGTGCTACTGTAATACAAATAATAAAGAAGAAAAAGAAGACAGACATTTCAAGTTCCGGGCTGTCTTTATCTAAAAAAGGAACCCTAAGCAAAGTGTTTGAAACTTAAAAGAGTGCACCTGTGCAGTCAATATCCCTAAAATAACCTTAACTCTGTTGCCATAACCCATCTTGAGAACAACCAGACAGTCCGAGATAACCTTATCCAACCATCTCACAGACTGATCTCAGGACTACCACAGTGAAAATAACTGCGCCATCCAGTCCTGCTCAGAGCCAGTCTAGACAGCCTGGTAGTAAAAATGCTGGCAGCTACCAGGGCCTTGTCCATTCTAGAGCTCCAACTACTGCTACTGCTGGCGGAGCTGCATCAGGGTTAGTGCCACAATGGGAAATTTAAAGAAAAAGTATAAACAAGTCAAAGCGGCTGGATCTCATCGCTACAACCAGAAATCTCAATATTACATTACAAAAATGGGTTACCACTAGGGCTCCATGTCTGTCACGGAGGTCGCGGAAGTCATGGATTTTGTGACTTCCTGTGACCTCCACGACTTGTGCAGCGGGCAGTGTGACCTCCAGCTGCTCAGGAGGCCCTGGGGACAGCCCCACCGGCCACTGCTGGAGCGGCTCTGCAGCTAGCCGCTCAGGTGGCCCCGCAGCCAGCCACCCCGCAAGCAGTGGCCAATGCGGCTGGCCCTAGGGACCGCCTGAGCAGCAGTCCCAGGGGCAGACAGAGCAGCTGCTGGCCCCTCGGGGGCTCCCCCAATGGCGGCGGACAGAGCAGCTGCTGGACCCCAGGCGTTCCCCCTCCAGCACCAGGCCCCCTGGGCTTCCTCCCCCACACCGCAGCTGGTGCCGTGGGCCCCCCGGGGTTCCGCCTCCCCCGGCCATTGGTGTCACACCCCCCACTCCTCCTAAGAGTCAATGAGGAGTATTTATGGTATAACTCATGGACAGGTCACAGGCCATGATTTTTTGTTTCTTGCCCGTGAGCTGTCCATGAGTTTACTAAAAACACTGAAAACAACGCGGAGTCCTTGTGGCACCTTAGAGACTAACAAATTTATTTGGCTATGCTTGGGGGGGTCGCATAATTAGTTAGCAACCCCCAAGCATGCCCAAATAAGTTTGTTAGTCTCTAAGGTGCCACAAGGACTCCTCATTGTTTTTGCTGATACAGACTAACCCGGCTACCCCTCTGAAATGAAAAACACCTGTGATTAAATCGTAGTCTAAGTTATCACAAGTGCATGTGCTTGTTATGCTACAATAGAAATGAGGCTGTGATTATCTGATTTCACAGTGCATTGTGTTGCAATTCTATTTTTCATACACAGATCCAAATTTCTAAGGCCAGGTTCTGGCCCCACCTGTCATCTACACTCAGGTATAGGTTTCAGAGTAGCAGCCGTGTTAGTCTTATTCCCAAAAAGAAAAGGAGTACTTGTGGCACCTTAGAGACTAACAAATTTATTTGAGCATAAGCTTTCATGAGCTACAGCTCACTTCATCGCATGCATTCAGTGGACATATAGGGTTGCCACTTTTTCAGGATCATCCCATTTTTGAGGTAGACGTCCAGGGAAATTGGTAATGGTGCTCAATACACAGATTTATAGATTCATAGATATTTGGGACAGAAGGGACCATTATGATCATCTAGTCTGACCTCCTGCACAACGCAGGCCACAGAATTTCACCCACCACTCCTGCAAAAAACCTCACACCTATATCTGTGCTATTGAAGTCCTCAAATCGTAGTTTAAAGACTTCAAGGAGCAGAGAATCCTCCAGCAAGTGACCCGTGCCCCATGCTACAGAGGAAGGCGAAAAACCTCAGGGCCTCTTCCAGGGCCAGCTGTCTCTTTTTTGAGGTACACGGGATACATATTGGTACAGATGCTCACTACACACTGCCAGCACTTTCATGGGGTCAGGATCATCCCAGGTGTCCCATTCTTTTGTACCTCAGAGGCGGCACAAAAGGGCTGTTGAAGGGACCATAACAGACCCAGGGGAGAGCTCCCCCAGCACAGGAGCTGTGTAGGGCTGGAATATGCATCTCTACATGGCCCCATCTGGCTTAGGGAGTATGCCGGGACTGGTGTCATGGAGAGAAAGAAGCCATGTTGGGTAGGGCCAGATTAAGACAGTGGTTCTCAACCTTTCTAGACTACTGTACCCCTTTCAGGAGCCGAATTTGTCTTGTGTACCCCAAGTTTCACCTCACTTAAAAACTACTCACTTATAAAATCAGACATAATACAAAAGTGACACAGCACGCTATTACTGAAAAATTGTTTGCTTTCACATTTTGTCTGTATGAAATTTTAGTTTACGCTGCCTTTGTTAGTGCTTTTTATGTAGCCTGTGGTAAAACTAGGCAAATATCTAGCAGAGTTGACGTACCCCCTGGAAGACCGCTGCCTACCCCCAGGGGTACACGTACCCCTGGTTGAGAACCACTGGATTAAGGCATAGACATTATACGCCCATGCCTAGAGTCCCAGCTCCTGGAGTCCCATGATGAGATCAGACTCTCAACTGGCATTTAAAAACAATGTTTCTAGAGCTCGTGGATGCAAAGAAAATCTTGAGAACCTGAATGTCAGAGCTGCTTGCCTGAGTCTGCAGACCTCCTGAAGCCACCACTCCAAGTGGTGTGAACTGCCCTGTTCATCTTAATTCTGAAACCTGTTGAGGCTCCAGGGATGGGTGGCATAGGGGGAGGGCCTTGGTCTGGGGGTGTGGCCATGGGGGTCCCATGTGGATTGTGATTAGGCCCCCCAGATTTCTTTAATTGGCCTTGATGTTGGGAGACCAGGGAGAGAGAGGCTGGAGGGTTTAGTACTGTGGCAATTCTGGCTGCTTCATTCTGAAAATCCATGTTTTCAACTCGTACAAACAGGGTGCTGGCCCAGCTCCCCAGCTGGGGCCTGACTCAAAGCCCACTGAATTGACTAGAAGGCTTATCACTGAGTTCCCTGGGCTTTGGATCAGGCTGCTGGTGAAACGCGGCCTAACTCTATTCCCAAGGAACTGATATTTGGGCTCCCCTCATTTACACCAGCTGAAGATCTGGCCCAGAGCCATTATTCATTGTGTCAATGCTTTATTTTTTCACTCTGAATTTCCTCAGTTTTGTGTTTTTAAGTAACGTTTTTGAACCCCAATATACATTCAGAATACTGTGATTTGCCTGTAACACTAACTTCACTGCAATAACTATTTTTTTCACATTTACCTGTTGCCAGAGAGCCCTGGCTGTCTGTCCCAGGGCCGGACTCTGCTGGTGCATGTAGGGTGATGGGCTGGTCAGGCACTCTTACTGGAGAGTTCCTTGATTTTGGAATTCACTCCCCCAGCCGGCCAACGGGGCCCAGCACTGGCATTTTTTTGACTCAGTGCAAGAGGTATTTGTGCACTGTGGTGTTGTCTTAATTTGGGCCTGGGGCTAGCTGGTATTTGTCCCCTGGATGGGTGACATGGCTGCGGCTAGTGTGGAGCCTGATCTATGCCAGTTGTTTGACTTGTGACAACTGCTGCCAGCAGTTGTTCCTTTAATTTCTATTAATGTGCTTTGACAGCTCCATGCTGAGCTCAATATGGTATAAATACACAAATATTAATCTATAAAATAAAATATACACTAGTAGCAGCTCAGCTTAGGGGAATGAGCAGGGCATCCTCATGCACAGAGAAACTGAGGCCCAGACCCACAAAGGTTCCTAAATACCTCTGAGGATCTGGGCCTGATTGACTTTCCGACTGACATCTTTGTTCCCTCCCGACTCCATCATCATCATCACTGTGACTGAGGGAATCTTCACCTGCAGCCATGGATAGACTGCACATGAAAGGGACCATTTACCCACTCGTCCTTCTCGGGCACTGCTTTTTATTTGTACTTGGAGCTGTGTGAACAACTGGTTTTTGACTTGCTAGCTATTCTGACTTTTTAAATTCACTGTGGGCTGAACTGAAAATGATTTTTTTTTACATTTTCAGGGAAGCAAAAAGTAAAAAAAAAAAAAAGCTTTTTGTATCTAGTGAAACCTTTTGTTTGACCTGAACCTGAGAAGTTTGGTTCAACTTTGAGCCTTTTAAAATGTTTTTGATTGGGTCATAAAGTTAAGCAAAAAGTCAAAATGTTTCATTTTGAAAATGTCAAGCGGAGCTGTTTTGATGTTTTTTGCAGGGGATGGTTTTCAACTGAAACAATTTGGAAAAACCAACACAAATTCGCAACATGTTTAGATGTTGCCAAATCTGCATTTTTCCCTGGAAAAAAAGCTTTGTGTGAAAATTTCACCCTGCTCTATTTGTAAAGCATATAAAAATAGTACCTATTGGGGGCCGGAGTTTGACCTATTTTATGGGCCTTTATGTTGCAGCCCCTTACTCCCCTGCACTCGCTACCCACCTTGGGGGTAGCAGTGCCGGGGGGAGAACAGCCTCCTTCCACGCAGGCAGACGGTTGGTGGAGAGACAATGAACAAAGCCTTGGTTCTGCCCTGCAACAGAACACAACTAAGACAGCACAACCTGGGAAGTAATCTGCACCTGGTGTACTGCTAACGCAATGCAAGGAGGGAACCTGATCTGCTCATGGGGCAGCGTAACAATGTGCTCGCTGCCTCTTGCTCAGGTTGGGTGGCAAAGGTGCAGTGTAGCCCCAGTGCCTTTGCCATACATGAAAAATACAATTGCACAAAAGGAAAAACCTGAGCCAGCAGCTGTCCTCACCCCATGACCAGAAATTAATAAACCAAAGATGAAATCAAACCTGAAATCTTTTTTTTATATTATTTTTTGATTCACCAAAACTTAGATTCACCAAGACTAAAAATGATTTTTTTTTAGATTTTTCAAAATTGCCAGCAAACCAAGAAATCCGCTATTTGCATGGCTCTATAGCTAACCCTGTAATATGGTGGGCCAGTGACTGAACAGAAGTCAGCAAGTAATGAGCATTGTGGCTTTGTTCTAATTACCTGTGTACTTTGGTATTGGCATGGCAAAGTCAGAATATTATCAAAGAACTAAGCCCCCTGGATGATATTACAAACACTGTAGATAATAAACCCTGTTGTTCACCTAGTGAAAACCTGAAAAGTATTATTGTGAGTTTCTGTTTTTTCCTCGCTGCATTTTTAGTTTGCTTTTATAGACATATTATAATGAATTTGCCAAGGTAACTGTAGAAAGCACTTAGAGCAAATCCTGCTCCTCCCTATGTCCCCTTTCCCCAGTGAGGACACACAAGGTCCTAAAAGCAATGGAAAGGAGCTTTTCTAATACACGGGAATGGGGGGAGCAGGAAGGCAAGCAGTGGAAAGCCCTTGCCCTTGTAACCCTCAGTGCACAGCAAAGCTTCCAGTTGGCTCTCTCTTCGCTGGAGTATGGCTGGAACAGGGATCACTGAGGAGGCTTAATCAGTGGGGACTGTGCCTTTAAAGGCTGAGCTAGAGTCTGGGACAGCCGGGTGCTGTCATGCTGCTGCTGTGTCTGGTGCCAAGTTGGAACCAGACACAAAAAGAAGCAGAGCTGTTGTGCAAGCTCTGTAAGCACTGAGTGATCACCGAACACCACATGGTACCCGGAGTAAAAAGGAACTAAGAACTACCATGAATGGATCAGGTAAACATCCCAACAGAACTGAAACTCTTTGGAAATGTAGAAAGTGGGAGGTTTAAACATCGCTTCACTCCGTATCTGCAAGCAATCGATGCCAGCAGAAAGGAAGACATTTAATAGGTAGCCTTATTTTTGACAATAGTGTAGCTGGTTCTGAAACACCTGATGTGTTTAACAGTTTTCAGTTAACTCAGGCATAGGAAGTAAACTTTGAAGCTGTATTTCAGAAATTTGAGGAGTACTGCACTTCCCGTAGAGATGAAATGAATGAGAGCTCAGTGTTTACACAGAGGGCAAAAAGCAGGTGAAACTATAGTAGAGTCTGTGACTGGTCAAAACTGAAGAGTCAATCTCGTAAGTTTGGGAGGTCTGAGTCCCTAGTATGAGACCAGAGCACGACTGGGATCTGGAACAAAAAACTCAGCGACTGCTGGAAGACCAAGAATTAACCCTCGACAAAGCCATCAGCATTCACCAAGCAAAGGGAATCGCCCAGTCCAGACTGAAGCTTCTGGAGACAGGACAGTGTTCTGACACTGTGGACATGAGAGAGAATCCAAAATACTACAGGAAAAGTGACCTGGAGCAGTGAGGCAAAACAAAAAAAAATCAATATGATTCAGGGTAATGGGAGCTACCACCACTTCATGAAAATGATGCTGGGCATCACTATGATGGGAAACCAATGGTCATAAATAGTATCATAAAAGGTTCCCTGGTGGTCATATGAGGCTGTCACTCCAGAAGGACACATACTACAGCAGAATAGATGACACCTTAGATGTTTTAAAATCAGATGGTCCAGATAACTTGCATCTACGAGTTTTTAAAGAGCTGGCTGAGGAGTTCCTTGGGCTGTTAATATTGCTTTTCAATAAGTTTTGGACTATTGGGGAAGTTCTAGAAGACTAGAAGAAAACTAATGTTGTGCTAGTCTTTAAAAAGGGTAAACAAAGATGACCCTGTTAACTATAGGGCTGTCAGCCTAACAACAATCCTGGGCAAGATAATGAAGCAGCTGATACAGGGCTTGGTTAACAAAGAATTGAAGGGGAGTAATGTAATTAATGCAAATCAACATGTGTATATGGAAAATAGATCCTGTCAAACTAACTTGATATCTCTTTTTTTATGAAATTACAAGTTTGTTTGATAAAGGTAATAGTGTGGACATAATATACTTAGACTTCTGTTAGGTGTTTGACTTGGTACCACACAACATTTTGATTAAAAAACTAGAATGACATAAAATTAACATAGCACACATTAAACAGATGACAAACTTGATAACTAATAGGTCTCAGAATGTAATTGTAAATGGAATCGTCATCGAGAAGGTGTGTTTCTAGTGAGGTCCTACTGGGATCTGTTCTTGGCCCTGTGCTATTTAACTTTTTATAAATGACTTGGAAGAAAACATAAAATAATCACTGATAAAGTCTGCGGATGACACAAAAATTAGAGGAGTGGTAAATAATGAAGGGATAAGTCACTGATTCAGAGTGATCTGGATCTCTTGATAAACTGCGCACAAGCAAACAATATGCATTTTTATATGGATAAATGTATACATCTAGGAACAAAGAATATAGGCAATACTTCCAGGATGGGGCACTCTATCATGGAAAGCGGTGACTCTGAAAAAGATTTGGGGGTTATGATGGATAAGGAGCTGAACATGAGTTCCCAGAACAACGTTGTGGCCAAAAAAGCTAATGTGATCCTTGAATGTATAAACAGGGAAATCCTGAGTTGGTAGAGAGCTTATTTGACCTCTATTTGGCACTGGTGTGAGTGCTGCTGGAATACTGTATCCAGTTCTGATGTTCACAATTCAAGAAGGATATTAATAAGTTGGAGAGTGTTCAGAGAAGAGCCATGAAAATGATTAGAAAACATGTTTCATAGAGGTAGACTCCAAGAGCTCAATATATTTTGTTCAACAAAGAGAAGGTTAAGGAGTGACATGATTACAGTCAACAAGTATCTAATACAAATATTTAATAGTGGGATCTTCAATTTAGCAGAGAAAGGTACAACACAATCCAATGGCTGAAAGCTGAAGGCAGAACAATTCAGTCTGGAAATAAGGTGTAAATTCTTAACCATGAAAGTGATTGACCACTGGAATAATTTACCAAGGGTGATGGTGGATTCTCCATCATTGACAATTTTCAAATCAAGATTGGATTTTTTTCTTAAAGATCTACTCTAGGAATTATTTTTTGGGAAGTTCTATGGCTTGTGTTGTACAGGAGATCAGACTAGATGATCACAATGGTCCGTTCAGGCTTTGAATTAGGAATCCTTTCTCCATATCCCAGAAAGGAGGGGGATAAGGAGCTCAGAGTTTTCCATTTTGCTCAGTGGGGTCTCAGACAGACAACTACAGCAGGTTGAGACAATGGAGCCCCAGTGGACAAGGAACAACTTGAACAAGTGGCCTTGTTGCCTCCTGACGGCAGTAGTGCTAATGTTCCAGGGAGCTCAAGAGGTCCCAGCAACTGAGCAAAGCACCTCAAAGACCGTTAGAAAGTTTAGTCATCATGGGTTGGTTATGAGTATTTGTGTGTTATATTAATTCTGGTTTTCATTATCATTAAGTTTTGGCTTGCAAAGGAAGATGTAGTGTTGGGGGTGCGCCTTTAAAGGGCTGACCTTCCCAGAGAGTCTGGGCAGGATGCCGTGAAGCTCTTGCTGTAATACACTGGTCACAGAATAACACAGAGCTCTTGCAAGGTCCTGAAGCACTGAGCGATCACCAAACACACCAGGGTCTATACACAGCCACAAACTTGCATGGGGGGCACAGTGGACTGCATCTATTACTCCTGCCTGTATTCTCCAGTAGAGGCCACAATCAGGCACCCTTAAACATACTTGCAGACTGGGGAGAGGATTCCATCCTCCCTTAGGCCATGTGCTTCCCATCAGCAAATCACTTGTAGTCAGGCTCTGCTCCAGGGAGCAGATTTGGCACTTAGACTGTAGTAATCAATATCAGCATGGATTAAAGCCTGAACACTGAGGGGAAAGGCTGCGCTGTGTGCATTTGGTCTGCATATTTAGCAGATAAAATATGGAATGTGACACACCAACACGCAGGGTCAGTGAAAGGCAGGATGATATAGCTGAAAGTGCCTTGTGTCTATTCTAATCACAGCAGATACATACGGTTATATTTAAGTCTGGGATGTTTGTTGGCTAAGGAGACTGAGGCAAGACTGGACTTGATTAGACACATAATTACAAAAATGGACCAACTGTGGCTGAGTAAGCATGGTCAACACCAGATTAACTTTTTTGTTGTTGAGATATTGTGTCTGAGGCATCACCGTGTTTCAACTTACACTGCATTCTGAAGAGGTTCCCAAGTTCTGTTTTATGCCCTTGGCCATAATTTTAGAATACCACATATTTTCATCTGCTGTAGAACACACATTGTTAATGAAACATGTAACTTTATGGAAATTACAGCTGGTTGAAACCAGGGTGGATTTTTGCAAACATTTTTGCGGGCAGTGTAACCCCTTGTTTCTTCCAAACATTTCAAAATTTGGCCTTTTTAACTAGCTGTAATGGAAATAAAGAATGTGGGATAATTCATATTTTTTCATGTCTTGAATTATTCACTGGTATATCAACAACACTTTTTCATTCTATGTCAGCCTAAAGCAAAAACTAATGCATCTCTTAATGTGCTACAGTATATTCATAAATGTACTGATTTGCTATTAAAAGATATCCATAATAAATATAATTATTTTTCATACAGGTAATGATTTAATGTAATGTACACAGATATATATATATATGTGTGTGTGTATATTTTATATCCCAGATAATACATTAAACAGTACATTTTGTAGTATGATGAAAACCATGTTGCTACTGACTTTGTCTTTAAGTACATGCAAACATATCTGTTTGCTAACAGGAACTGGCAAAATGTGACATTTATGCAATCTTTCAAATATAGCTTTCATTCATAGAAATTGTTATTTTTTAGCCCCTTAGTCAAATACCTGCAGTTTTAACTGAATTTTCTAGTGACTCTGGTAGTCTTGCATTTATTGGTGTATACAGCACCTTTTAACTTGTACTTTCCAGCTAAAACAACTAGACTGAGAACTTTCATAACACCCACTTGTATCTCGTGAGCAAATGCTAAAGACTACTCAGAGAGTTTGCTGCCCTAGGAAAAACACCAGTGTGCTACCCCCCTTCTGGCCCCTTAGAAGTATACGGCAGACCCCTGGCACACCCCTGTCACTGCCACTCCCACCCCAAATGTCATGCAGCCAAGTTGGAGGCTGATGGGTCAGACCCTGGCCTGGGGCTTCAGAGGCTGAAAACCTAGTGACAAAGCCCACAGGATGGGGACACTCCAACACCCAATCACTGGCAGGGAGCTGCTGCCAACCTGATGGGCCCCTATTAACAGGCAGTGTGGACTCTCCCTACCCCGCATGAAACCACCCAAGGTGAGGGTGCTGATCCTCTCTCACACAGCAGGTAGCAGGTTTCTTCCCAGTGGACAGAGTCGGGGGAGTGTCTAAGGGCTGCTTTCTGCTCCTCCGAGCACCAGCTGGTGGCTACCTCCCGCCCCAAGCAGCCCTGCCAGCCTCATCTTCCACCACCACTGCCAGCACTCTGCCACCCAAGGCAGCTGCCTAGCATGCCTATAGCTAGAGCAGCTTCTGGCAAATGCTTAGCTTTGAAAGGGACAAAGGAAAAAAGATTGCAAAGAGTTTATAGATACAGCAGATCGAAGCAACTTCTGCTGTTCAAAAAAGACAGCCCAGTGGCTCCAGCTGTATGCTGAAGTGAAATCCTGGCCCCATTGAAGTCCATGGCTTCAACAGACCTTTGACTTCAAGAGAGCCAGGATTTCACCCTTGAACATGCAAGCAGTATCATCTTTTGCCTATTCCCAGGTATTGCTAATCAAATAGAATGTTGCAGACATTGCGGCCAGATTATTTTAATAGAGCATTGATAGCTTTGAACAAAAATATGCATGTCAGGATGCTTAAATTTCTAAATGACCAGTCTCGTTGAAGAAATAGGGCATTTGTCCATGTGGACTGGTATTTAGAAGTCTAAGCACAGACGTTTAAGGCTATGAGCTAGAGGGCTGGCCTGTGGCTAAACCAAAGCCTGCAAAAGAGGAAATGTGGGTTCCAGTCTCTGGCTCTGCCACAGATTTAGTGCATGACTTTGGGCAGTCACTTAAAACTTCTTGTAGCTCAGTTTCCACGTCTGTGAAATTCAGAAATGCATAGATTTTAAGGCCAGAAGGAAACATTAGATCATCTAGTCTGACCTAAGTCTAACACAGGCCACAGAATTTCACTCAGTTACCCCTGTACTGAGCCCACCTGCAGCAAAGCAGTGTGAGATTTTAAGAAAAAGGCTAGTGTAGATTAAGCGTGACTCATTCAATTCAACCACTCTTACTCAAGCTGAGTAGCACCTACTCATCTGTGCTATCCCATTAACTTCAGTAAGTCTTCTCAGGAGTGTAAGGCCCTGATCCTGTACCAGGCTCCATGAAGGCCCACCCATGCAGCGTTCAGGACAGGGCTTGGGTTTAAGGATAGTAGAAGTAAGCCCCAAATTATCAAGCTTTGTTCTTGTGGTTTAAGATGTTACTAGGACTGTCTCACGCAATCACAGCCTTAGAGCTGGAGCCTTTCCGGTGCTGAGAATGCCCTGTAAGATGCTTGAGTGCCCTAAATTCCTATTGTCTCCATTATGAGCCAAGCACTTCACAGGAGGCACTTGAAGGATCAAGGCTATAGCATTAGATTGATGTCATCGTTGTGAATATTATTCTGATACAAATCATTCTTTGAAAAACATTACTTCAAAGCACTAGTTTGTTACATCACCTTTACAGTATATGTATTGATCAGTTTAATTTATTACTTTCTTTAGAGTGGGAAGTTGCGGGGAAAAACTATCACAAGTTCACACAAATAACCTCCAACCAGTTTGTGGAAAGATATATCTGTTGCCGTGGAACTCTTAAAATGTCCATTAGTACATTTCACTTGTCACTTGGAATCTAGGGGTCAAGCTTTTGGTCTGAACGTTGTTTGGAAATCAGTGACTTTACTGCTCCCACACTTAAAACAAAACTGACGGAGTTTGGGCACTGTCACTGGCCAAACAGACTCGCAAAGAGATTCAATTAGTGGGAAGAAAACAAAATGTTTGTTAACAAAAGGAAGATAAAATAAACTCGCGTCCAGCATTACAAAATCCTGAGCCTCACCCAGAGCCCTGAGGCTGTATTGGAGGATTTGTCAGACTGCCCTGCCTTCCTGGAGGGCCTTGCAGAACTCAAGTACATGGCATAGAATCACATCTTTTATTCCCCAGAGTTAGCCACAGTGTGGCACTTCCTTTGTTTGCGCTCTGTGTTCTCTTAGGGCTCTATCATGCAGCCCTATAGGGGAGAATCAGAGTGAAGGCCCCTTTATTCCCCAGAGTGGATTACCCAATTTGCTGGTCTGTGTGTGGTGGGGGAGAGCAGCTACCCAGGTAGACAAGGAGTAGCTGAGGCCTTGGCTCCACTACCCAGCACAACTGAACAAACGGTTTACTTCCCCCTAGAAGGGGATAAGAGGGACTGAACTGGGACTCTCTGAGTTGCAGTTTGGTCCCTGGTCTGCTCCCAGGGCCGCAGAATGATGCACTGCCCATCACGCCAGGCTTGCAGTACCTGCCCAATCTAACTCTTAAAGGTTCTCTTCACAATAGTCACTGCCAAGGGAGAGGTACCTTTTCAAAAAAGACACTTTACAATGAATGTTGTGGTGGGGGGAGCCACTTTTAGCTGTGTGGGTTCAGAGGACACATCTCTTATTTGGTTGGTGTTTGCTGAGGGACCCCTGAGAGGGAGCTCCTTAAGGGAAGCACAGCTCCTTTCCTTCCCTACCCTAGGCCCTATAGAAGTTTTCATTTGTGGACCCTATTCTGCCATGGGGACGGTAAGGCCTGGGGGGTGCATGTGGTTGTTTTGTTAATGCCCTAAGGATCCCTTACTGGGATGACAGCCATATACAGTGTGGACCCCCTTCATTCTTTATCATTGGAGTTCTTGTTTTCTGTTGGCTTCCTCTACTTCTCTCCTTTTTATACTTGCTTCTGTCCCTGTGTCTTTCTCCAGATCCTTGGTCCCAATCCTTTGCTCATTTTATATAGCTGTATATCACCAGAGTAAAACTGGTGTCAAGTGAATGGAGAGCCACGTCCCTTATCTCACACCAGTGAGGGATTAGGGTATTCCAGGCTTGGAAGTAATGATCCATGATCAATGTAAAGCGGATGACTACAAGGTAATACCATAGGGTTTCTACTGCCTATTTTATTTCCAGATATTATTGTCCCCCTCTGCTGGGTAATAGCAATTTTATGGTCTTGCAGGTCAGGTTTCCATTGGAGGAGAAATTAGTGTTATAGAGTCTGAGTATTTTCCTAGTATAACTTGTTTTATTTACACTATAAGCACCAGTCCTTGAACAAAAATGGTCACAAACCAGGCACAGGCAATCCCCTCTTTCAGGAATCTCAGCCAAAATATCAAGAATTAGTTCCCACAGAGAAGCTCTTCCTCAAGAATTGATTCTAATTAGAGAAATTTAGGCAGAAAGCAAACTCTCTGCTACTTGCAACAGCTCCTCCGAAGAGAAATAACATCACCAAACTAACAACATAGCATTTCTTCAAAGGTCCTACACTACTCCCATACAAAGAAAAAAGACTCGAAGTCTGTGCAGTAGCGCCATCTGGTGACTCCACCATAATATTATTTTCTCATTATACTGTACTTCTATTCCCTGGGGAACAGTTTTCAACTTATATAGAGAATTGGCTTCCATTCTTCATCCTTTTCTGCCAGACTACTACTTCTCTGATGTCAATTTGCACCATAAAATGGTAGGTGAAAATAGGATCTTTTAAAACTGATACTGCCAAAGTCAAAGAACTGTGTTGGTGTGTGAAGTGCATTTTGACATTCCTATCTCTGGGTAACTTTGTTTCTTTCCATCTTCTTTAGTAAATGTAAGTGCTATCCTTTGAAAATGTGGCCTCTGCAGGATATTGTGCATTTAAGGGGCATCTGACCGGACTTTATTTTAATGGTGGCTTTTCCATGTATAATAACTGAATCAGGCTAGAACTACAACAGAAGTGGTTGGATTAAAAAGTGAAAACATGCAGCAACTAACCTAATGGGTGGGAGTCAAGGGTCACCTACCGAGTCTGTATGTATATTAGTTTCCAGTTTGATCTTTTAGCCTTGTAAGCCCTGTCAGGCAGCTAACAGAGAGAAACCAAGTGAGTGAGTTATGCAAGGAACCCAAGTCATTCTATTGAACAGCTCCAGAGAATGTTTGCTCACAGCACTCTTCCATGACAGGCTCCATCTCCGTAGCTAGCTGGCCCACCTTTCTCATGACGTACACCATACTACTAGAATAGCTGGTAACAAAGTTGGACCATGTTTTCACTCTTCCTTGCAAACCTTTCTTTATTTTGTTTTGAGGAAACTATGAGATTGGAGAGCTACTTGATTCTTTAGTGAAAAGCACCTTTTACGTAGCAGTTCAAATGCAGGTCAGCCCCTGGCAAATAGTATTGTATACAGCTTTGTACGTTTCTACCATGTCTTGTGTACAGTTGTACAGTGGAAGCTTACTAACTGGCAAACACCATAATTAGCACTCACAAAACCCAACATCATCTCTGCAAAGTTTTAATAGTAGAGTCCTGTAGTGAGGTCTCATATTACTAAGAGGTCATCATTTTTACACACTATACTTCTGAATATTTATTAAAACATTTTGAAATGCTATCGTTCATCATTGAAATTAAGCTGTGCTTTCTCAGTAAACGAACAAATGACATTCTGTGATTCATCTTCTTGACTTCTTTGAGCATTTATTTACTTACTCTGATTCCCAAAGCAGAGTAATTTACAGCGAGTTGCCCATTCATTCATGTAAATCTACAAGATTACTCTCTCTGTTTATATAGGTCGTATGTGGAGCTGGTCAAAGATGGGAAAAAAATTCATGACATTTTTTTCAAAAAATGTATGCCTTTATTTTGTTCCTTTCTGTAGCTAGTTGAAAAAGAGAAGATTTTTGCATGAAAATGTTCTCCAAAAATTCATCTCTTTTTTGTTGTTGTTGTTCTTGAATTTCAAAATGTTAACGAAAAAATCAAAATTGGGAAATATTCCACCAGATTGTGTTCATAGATTCATAGATCCCGAGGCCAGAAGGAACCCTTGTGATCATTGAGTCTGATCTCCTGTATTACACAGACCATAGAACTTTCCCAAACTATTTCTTAGAGCGGCTCTTTTAGAAAAACATCCAATCTTGATTTAAAAATTGTCAGGATGGAGAATCCACCAAGTTGTTCCAATGGTTAATTACTCTCACTGTTTAATAAATTGTACCTTATTTCTGAATATGTCTAGCTGCAGCCATTGGATCGTGTTATACCTTTCTCTGTTAGATTGAAGAGCCCTATTATTAAATATTTGTTCCCCGTGTAGATACTTACAGATTGTAATCAAGTCACCCTGTACCCTGTTCTTTGATAAGCTAAATATTCTGAGCTCCTTGAGTCCACCACTATAAGGCATGTTTTCTTATCCTCTAATCAGTATTGTGGTTCTTCTCTGAACCCATTCCAATAGGGCAACATCCTTCTTGAATTGTGGACACCAGAGCCAGACACAGTATTCCAGCAGCAGTCATACTAGTGCCAAATACTGAGGTCAAATAACCTCTCTATTCCTACTCAGGATTCCCCTACTTATACATCCAAGGATCACCTTAGCCCTTTAGGCCACAGCATTGTACAAGGACCTCATGTCCCGCTCATGATCCACCATGACCCTCCCCCGCCAAGTCTTTTTCAGTCACTTCTTCCCACGAGAGAGTCCTCCATTCTGTAAGTATGCATTTTTTATTCCTAGATGTATACATTTAGACATATTCAAGTGTATAATGTTTGCTCACATCCAGCTTACCAATCCTGATCTCACTGTAACAGTGGCCTGTCCTCTCCATTATTTACCACTCCTCCAATTTTTGTGTCATCTGCAAATTTTTAACAGTGATTATTTTATGTTTTCTTCAAGGTCATTGATGAAAATGTTAAATAGCACAGGGCTAAGAACTGATCCCTGAGGGCCCTTACTAGAAACATATCTTCTTGATGACGATTCCCCATTTACGGTTACATTTTAAGACCTATCAGTTAGCCAGCTTTGAATCCATTTAGTTTGTGCCATGTTGATTTTTTATCTTTCTAGTTTTATAATCAAAACATTGTGCAATACCAAGTCAAATGCCTTACAGAAGTCTAAGTATGTTATACCAACTCTATTACCTTTATCAACCAATGCTGTAGTTGTATGTTCCTGTGGTTCTGAGACTGAATCAACTGTGGCTGGTGACCCGGTGGGGACTGTAGAAGTCTGGCTTGTATCTCCCCTCCCACAGATTGTGTGGGCTCTTTTCCATTCTCTTTGTGAAGAGGTGATGTACTGAACAGACATATCCCCGCACCAGGCTCCTTTCAAGTAAATGCTGCCCACTCTGGGGTTGCACTGGCCCTCTGCTGTGATTCCTCTTTGGCAGAAGGGAATTTGGGGCTGCCTCCCACCATTGCCACCTTCCCCAATGCACCTCAGGCTTGTGTAGAACCTGGGATGAATATTGCCCACAGTCAACAGAATAGGGCCCTACATGAATTGTGCAGTCATGGGTTTTATGTTGTAGAGTTTTACCCTCGTCCCACTGTACAGTGAACGAGGTTAGGGCTCCAAATATTACCAACAGGGCTTTTGAAAATGATCATCATCTCTCTACATATTTTGTGACGTTCACACCAATTTTTGTGGTGTGACAGTTTTTTAAATGCACATCATGCCCAAATCCCTCATAATCATTTATAGTACTAAATTGTTCTTCCGTCATATTTTCCCTGCTCCCTAATTACATTAAATGCAAAGAAGATCAGCGGTGTGTCACTTTATGGCATGTCCACGATGGGAAAGCAGTGTCTCTATTGCAGACGGAATTCCTTGGATCTCTGCTCCTTTGGATTGTTATTTGAGCTGCATATGAGGCAGTCCTCCCATTTATCCCCTCTCAAGTAGAAAACAGTGTTTTACTCTGTTTATTTTCCTAGGCATATTAATATTTTTAATGGCATAATTAATTTCTTGCATTGTCTCTGTACAAACAAGCTATTATTTTGCAGAGCTAAGTGAGTGTGTGTGGAGTGATAAATAGTATTTCATAAGTTGGGTCTCTCATACAGTACACACAGGTCAGATGGCACTCAAGCAAAATGCTCCCATATTGTCACATATGGTAGTAATCTGAGACCATCCATTTTCTATCTGAGAAAGAGGAAGCCCACTGAAGTCGATGGAAAGACCCCCACACCCTTGATTTCAGTCTATCTAAGGTACTTGTATGTTCCACAATGCCATAGTGTCTGAGCGCCTCGCAGTGTATTTACTCTCACAACACCCCTGTGAGGTAGGGCAGTGCTGTTGTCCCCATTTTACAGGAGAGGAACTGAAGCGCAGAGAGATTAAGTGACTTGCCCACAGAGGTGAAAGTAAGGAAGTACGGTCCAGTACAGCGTACTGGCAAGAGCCGGTACACCGTGCCGGACCGGACTGGCTTCCCTGGTGGTGATTTAAAGGGCCCAGGGCTCTGGCCGCTGCGGGGAGCCCTGGCCCTTTAAATCACCGCCAGAGCTCCAGCAGCGGGGCTCAGGCGGCGCTTTAAAGGGCCCAAGGTTCCCGGCAGCGGCCGGAGCCCCTCGCCCTTTAATTCCCCTCCAGAGCCCTGCCCCCATTACCCTGGGGCTCTGGCAGCTGGGCTCCGGCGGGAATTTAAAGGGCTGCGGGGAGCCCGGGGCCCTTTAAAGCACCGCCCAAGCCTCACTGCCGGAGCCCCAGGGTAGCGGTGGCAGGGCTCCCGCAGTGATTTAAGGGTCACGGCGCTCCATGGCGGCTGGAGCCCCAGGCCATTTAATTCACCTCTGGGGTGATTTAAAGGCCCTGGGGCTTCCAGCCACAGCCGGAGCCCCGGGACCTTTAAATATGGATTTAAAGATCCCGCGTCTTCCGGTTGAGGCCACGCCTCTTCCAGTTGAGACCACGCCCCCTCAGGACTCCAGCGTACCAGTAAGTCCTTTAAGTTACTTTCACCCCTGCTTGCCCAAGGTCATACAGGAAGTCTGTAGCAGAGCATGGAATTAAACCCCAGTCTCTGGCTGGTGCCATAATCCCTGGACCATCCTTAGTTTCTTAATGGGCTTTGGATCAGGCCCAGGGAGAAGAACTTTGCACAAAATATCACACAACACAAGTGAAGCTCTCCACATCTTAGAAAGGTTTTCATGTACTGTCACTGTGCCTACCTCCTCCCATTCTTTTATTGTTGCCATTGTAATCACGCCATCAGGCCTGGTGCCTGTAATCCTTACTCACATTGGGTGAAATGGACCATTGTGCAGAGAGCCAGGTTGAGGCTTGTGCATCGCTTCAGCCTCTGTCTTGAACTCTGTTTTGAGGCCTTAAATGGGACTGAAGTGATGCAAAGGCCCCACGCTGGCCTTTTGCATAGGGCTGAAGTTCGCCCATAGGCTACGTCTCCACTATAAGCTAGGGGTGTGATTCCCCTGCTGGCGTACAAATACTCGCACTATCTCTCATCGAGCTCATGTGAATATAACCAGCGGTGTAGCCGCAGAGGCGTGGCTTAGCCATGCCAAGTATGTACCCACCAGTTTCTGGCTGCTGCCCATGCTACTGTGGCCACACTACTATTTATACTTGCCCTAGCTTTATGAGAAATAGCGCCAGTAGGGGGAATCACACCCGTAGCTCGTAGTGTAGGCATAGCCACAGAGTACGCCTTACTCACATGAGTAGTCCCATTGAGTTATTGCAGTAGAGCTACTCTTGCAAATAAACGCTTCCTTGTGACAGATGCCTTGTCTTCATTTAGCATGCCCAGCATCTAGCACATTGCTGGACTCATAATACTCATTACAATCCTAATAATAGATTTCAAACTCTTCCTTATATTGGAAACTCATCCCAGCAGGGACTGTCTAGGCCAGAGGTGGGCAAACTACGGCCCGCGGGCCACTTCTGGCCCGCAAGACCGTCCTGCCTGGCCCTTGAGCTCCCGGCCGGGGACGCTAGCCCCCGGCCCCTCCCCTGCTGTCCCCCCTCTCCTGCAGCCTCACCGCACCACGCTGCCAGTGCTCTGGCCTGCCGCTCCTGCTGGGCCGCACGTCTGGCTCTGACTCTGGCTGGGCTGCGAGCTCCTGCTGCTCTGAGTGGCATGGTAAGGGGGTGGGGAGTGGGGCGGGTTGGATAAGGGGTACAGGGTTCCGGGGGGGCAGTCAGGGTACAGGGGGCGGTTGGATGGGTGGAAGTTCTGGTGGGGGGGCGGTCAGGAGACGCAGAATAGGGGGGGTTGGATAGGCATGGGAGTTCTGGGGGGCCTGTCAGGAGGCAGGGGTGTGGATAGGGGTTGGGGCAGTCGGGGACAGGGAGCAGGGGGAGGTTGGATAGGGAGTGTGGTCCCGGGGGCGGTTAGGGGCTGGGGTCCCAGGAGGTGGCGGTCAGGGTACAAGGAGCAGGAGGGGTTGGCTGGGTCGGGAGTTCTGAGGGAGGCAATCAGCAGGCAGGAAGTGGGAGAGGGCGGGGGCCAGGCTGTTTGGGGAGGCAAAGCCTTCTCTATCCGGCCCTCCATACAGTTTCACAACCCTGATGTGGCCCTCGGGCCAAAAAGTTTGCCCACCTCTGGTCTAGGCACTTTAGAAACACAAAGCTCACAGGTCATGAAGTGAGTGTGCAAATTAGGACAACCACTTAAGCTGTCAACCAGGTATATCCTACATGCCTAGTTTTGGGGTTGTGGGGATGGAAATTCTGAAGATTTCCAAAGAGAGTTTCTCGTTACATTTTCTTTATGTTCTTAGTCACACTCACCTACTAAGGAAATTATCATATTGAAGAAAAACCTTTCTAATACGTTCTCCAGAGCCAGATCAGGGTAGTGAGGTATTTTTAAAGTTTTGTAACCCCCCATGATCCACCATTGCTTTCAGTTTATCTGTTTTCATATATCTACTATACATTATGTAGGACCAAGGTGAAATTAAGCAACTAGATGTCAGCAGCCATAGAGTTTATGTTATGGGAATGCACTCCCAGTCCCTGATCAAGACACTCCACAGGATATACAGAAAACTTGGGAGAGTGGCTGAGTCAGAAACATGAGTACCATACAATCATAGAATATCAGGGTTGGAAGGGACTTCAGGAAGTCATCTAGTACAACCCCCTGCTTTCCTGCTCAAAGCAGGACCAATCCCCAATTTTTGCGCCAGATCCCTGAATGGCCCCCTCAAGGACTGAACTCACAACCCTGGGTTTAGCAAGCCAATGCTCAAACCACTGAGCTATCCCTCCCCGCTAAGCTGTCTTTGCCCAGAGTAGGCATACTCATGCTATTGCTTCCGCAAGTACTAAATGTATCCTTAAGTCTCTTCTGTTTGTTTGCTGATACCAGTTAAGCCCCTGTGTCATTATGACCCTCTTTTAAACTGTTTCTTTCTCTGCAGAAGAATGGTCCTTTAGCATAATCAGAACCAGGTCAATCCAATAAGCACCAGTAAAGACCCTCTATTGTTTTAGGCATCTCCTCCCCCATACTTTTTAATCTGTTAACACTGATGCTCCACATCAGTGAACAGCTGAGGTCAACGGATGACAATGTTCCAGCTGGGCTGGAACCCTTTCTTTTCACAGAGGTAGTTCACCTCAGCCAGCTCTGCATCATCTCCTCAGGCCTCTTTCTTCATTCTCTCCTTCCCATCACCTGTTCCTCCTCTCCATAGCTGGCAGCCAGCAAAACTTCAGTTTGCTCAATATCAGCTGGCTGGCCAGCTGCTCCACAGGTTCCCTGCCTACCCAAATCTTCTTTGTGCCCCTGCTGCTTCCCTTCCTACCTCAGTGGCTGCCTCTCTAAAATGGTGCCACCAAAAGTGCTGTGTCCTGGCCCAGAGTTAATCTTGGCATTTCTGAGGCATTTGGCTATTCTAAAATATGTTGCCCATGCATTTAAGCTTAGTGGCATAGCTGCCTCTGCTTAAAGGGTGCAAAATGTTTGTGTCTTGCCACTCTCTGTCTAGCCTGCCCTAGAGTTTCGAGAAAAGCAGTTCCCAAGTGGATAATAGAAACCAGATGCTAGTCTAGTACAAGGAGACTCCAGAACTCCATCAATACGACATTCTGAGTAATGCTGGAGGGAAAGAGGAATATCAAGATATTGAGATGCAATTTTTAATGTAAGCAAGACTGTCCCTGTTGTATAATCAGAAGCAAAAGTCATTTATTAGCTAAAGTGATTCAGCAGAGACAATCATCTCTTGAAGGACATTCATTGTCAGGCTGTGAGAGGCTCTTCCTTCATTAGATGGCTGTTGTAACTGTGTAGCAGGGCTTTTGGGATGAACTGCAACCAAACACTCAGGATGTCTCTCTTCTTTTCCCTTCTCCTCATTCTGAGAGATTGCAGCTGTGTAGACTCTTGGTTAAGTTCTCTTGGCACAGCAGAGCTGTGAGCCTGGGATACTATAATTATCAAAATCCTTCTGTTCAGTAATATTTGACTTATGAGGCGTGTCTTCATTTTGATGAGACTTTTCTACAGGACCAGGGATGTGAAGCCTGCATGCTGTTCATGAAGAGAGCTCCAAATAAGCAGCTGCAGACTGGCATGAGGGTGAGGTTTCACCACTTGAGTACACAAAGCAGCAAAGACCTCAAACATGGCCACAAGGAGCGGCCCTGTTTTCACTATCCAAGGTACAGTAGCTGTGTACGTCAGTGCCAAGTGCATAGGCCCAAATTGGATTTTCAGAGGTGAAGATCACATTTCAGGCCTCTCTCTAGACCTGAATCTGAAGCAGAACATCTCTCGACTTAGGGAAAGTTCAGATTCAGTTTTGAATGTGGATCTGAACTGCACCACCCAGTCCTGTCTTGCCTTTACACGTGGTTAGTAAACAAGTGCTGTGGACAAGCGCAAGTTCGGTGGCTTTCAAATAATTTGTCCTTGCTAAGGATGGATTTGGATGAACTCTTTCAGCCTAATCACCACTTGTCCCCACCATGCCATCCTGCCACAGCTGTGCTCAGCACAACCAGCCAAGCCGGAGCCCAGCACTGTGAAAAAGAAATAGCTGCTCGCAGGACATTCTTTGGCATGGGCCCTCAACTTTCACATTCACTCCTTCCCTGGGCCCAAAATAACCAAATTTGTTGCCCTCTGAGGCATGCAGCAAAGTCTATGTCTTTCTCAGGATCCGGGACAGGAGGGAAGTGCACAGGAAGTATTTGTGCACAGAGGACTGGCATTTTTGTAACCCTTCTGCCAGGCCAAGTTGATAGCAGCAAGGGCCGGGTTCAGTACACAGGGGTTCCCTCTCATTAAAGCAAATGCAAAACTGGCTCCAGCCCCCACCCAGTGACCTGGGAAAATCTTACACACCCCCTGGGCGCCTCAAGGAGGCAATACTTCCCCTCTCGCAAGCACAGAGTCTTGGTGTAGTAGAGAATCTTTAATAACATGAGGCAAACAACATCAGCATTAAATTGGGGAAACACCACAACTAGTGTTCATTAACCAAACCATGAACACTGACCCACCCCAGAAAAATTGGGCCACATCCTTTCCCTCAGGCTCTTGAGTCCCAGAACCCAAACGTCTCTTGAGTCCAGCAATCCACAAATCACCCAAAGTCCAAAAAAAAAGTCCAGCCCCGGAGTTCAAAAGTTCACCTGCAGAGTGTTACTCCCCAATCTGGCTAAAATGTGCCTGGGTGTGGGGGAAAGAGGTAAGGGGCACCTTACGTGTCCTGAAGCTGACTGCCCCACAGGGCTCTGCTCCGCTCCACCACGACCGGCTCCGCTCTGCACAGCTCACCGTCTCACGACCGGCTCCGCTCAGCTCGCCGTCTCACGAACACACCGCTGTCTCACGACCGGCTCCGCTCAGCTCGCCATCTCACGAACACACCGCTGTCTCACGACCGGCTCCACTGCACACTAGATCTTCCGGCTCCCCACTACTTGACACAGTGCTCAGTGATTTCAGCTCTCAGTGATTTCAGCTCATAGTAGTGGTAGCCTTAGTGCTGGTGCACTATAAGGCTGAAGTGAATTCAGCACAGTACCTGTAACAAAACTCTTAATAGACCCAAAATTAGCTCTGACATTCCACAGTGGAGAGAGACAGCGGTGCAATTGGTGCTTCAGGCCCTCACAAAGGGGCCTACACCACCAGGCACTAATACCTGTCTCAAGTCTCTCTCAATTCACAGAGTTTTGGAACCCATGTCCCTTGCCTAGTGAGTGCTACTCAGTTGATGGTGAGTCCTCCATCATAACAAAAAGGCCAAGTACAGTTCCAAGCACAGTTCCCATAATCAGGGTACTAACAATTTATTCTTCCCGCCCCAATAACAGAGACACTGGGGATCCCACAGCAGCCAAAGTGACGATTTGGGCAGTTATGGCCTCATTCTAGGCGGGGTGGGTGTGCCTATGCAAATGAGATCAGCCCCTGAAGTTCTTTTCCACAACTTGCCACACCTCACCACCAGATGTCAGGGTGGAGCCCACCCTGTCTCTGCTTACATCTTTAAGTAGAGGGCTGGTATTTGGGAGCTGGGCACTGGTATTTGGGGGCTGGGCAGGATGAGGAGTTGTTTTCTTTTGTTTAGCTTTTATGTAGGGGTGAGGCTAATGGGCTTGTTGGAACCAGTAGGAGTGTGGTTGTATTCTTAACACACCAGAAGTGCCAAGAGCCCTGGACAGGCACTCTTTCAATGTATTGTTTGCATCTAAATTGTTTGCATTTAGTCCCTTTGGAGAGGCTGAAACATGGAGCAGGGAGAAGGCAGAAAGTCCAGAGCAAACTCAGGGTGAAAGTAGAGCTGTGGACAGGCAGAATGAGAAGCAAATAGAGAGACAGGCTAGATAAGGGTTTAGGGGTTTCGCACTTACGTTACTGTTACGAAAAAAGAAAAGGAGTACTTGTGGCACCTTAGAGACTAACAAATTTATTTAGTCTCTAAGGTGCCACAAGTACTCCTTTTCTTTTTGCGGATACAGATTAACATGGCTGCTACTCTGAAACCTGTCATTACTCTTATGTGCTCTCAGCCTTACCTTCCTCACGGTGCAGATTTTTATCAGGGACTATAGGAGACTAGTTTCCATAATGAGAGGAGGAGGCCAGAGCTTGACTGAAGAGGACGTAATAAATAATTGCAGGACTGGAAGTTGAGGCTTCAGGAAAGGCAAACCCAGGAACCTCAGTGTGTCTCAAGGAAACAGCCCAAGGGAGCTGCATGCCCCAGGGGAGGAATTTGGGCTCAAAGAGAACCACATTTCCTTGCCTGCTCCCCCTTGTTCCAGAGAGGGTTGTAATTTCCTTCAGGACAGCTGAAAATTACTATCCCTGCTGTCCCCAGGCCAGCTCAGCTTTGCAGATTGGTACATGAGGGGTCCAAGCTAAAACTCTACCCATTCCCCACCTGCCTGCTCTGGGTGCAGAGGGAATAGCTGGGAGTGCAAGACCTCTTACCTATGCACACCCAGACCAAGATCCAGGTCACCCACACAGCACCAGAAGTGGGGGGGACACTCCTACTTATTCCCATGTGTGGGCACATGGTTCAGTTTCCAGTCTAACTTTTGAAGAGAAAGGGGAGGGGGGAGATGAGCTGATAGGAGAGAGCAGTAAGGCAAAGAGAGGGCATGCTTAAAGAGCGAAGGAAGGGAGCCAGCGATGGCCATGAACCACAGACAATTAACAGATCCTCGTGCAAACGTTAAAATGAACTTTTTGTTATCCAGACTGTTAGAGGGCATCCAAGCTAACGTGTATTTCCCAGTCGATTGTTCTGTTGTTTGTAAAAGACTACAGGGGCACTTTCATCTCCCATTTTATCCCATCAAATAGCTTCAACTGACATGCCAAAATGTGGTCCAACACAATGAGACAATAAAGTACTATCCAGTGTAATAGGAAGCAAAGGTAACATGTAGAAGAATTAAGTTATTTTTGGATCTGATACTGACAATCAGTTTAGGCAAGGGGTATCTAGTGCAAATTCATCTGACATTTTTAGCAGACTGGGAGCACTCAAAAAGCAGATAAGTTAACGTGCAGTATCAATGAACCATTCATGAACTCAGATACTTCCCTGCCTGTGTACAAAGTACAAGGGAGTAGGCCTTCCTGCTTGTCATCTTGGATTTTTTTTTTTTTTAATTAGCAGTTGTAAGCCATTCTTATGCAGTGTGTCAAGCCCTGGGACGAGAGCTTTATGCATCTTGCAAAGGAACACAGAGTATATTAACGAAAAGTTCCCAGAAACACAGAAAAGCTCTGGATATCATTCCATCTCCGAATATCTGACTTTCATCCAACTGATAATGTGAAACCTTCACATGATATAATCTATTAAAAATGGAGGCACTGAAAGTCAAACTGATGTACAGCTATTTAAACCAGCTGCTGCAGCAATGCCCCCTTGCATACCTTTATAATTAATCTAAGCTTTGAGACAGGCTAGATGGCGGCAGACTGGATCTCATCCAAGCTTATGCCACTGTTCAAGAATGACCATTTTAGTGGTCTAAACAAATACAGACCTGAGCCTACATTGCTAGCTCTAAGTAAAAGTGCTAACATGTCAGCAATCAGGTTGATCTAACTGTTTTCATGTAACGTGTTTCTTTGGAAAATACACTGGTCCATGTCTGGAATGCTCATATTCATATGTGTTATGTTGGGGGATTGAAGGAAGTCTGTGCTGTTAAATGGCGCCTCATTTGGAACATACGGTGCATTGTATCATTTGGAAAGCTACGTCCCTGCAGCATCACTTCAAGGAAAGAAATTGCCTTTAGTTCACGTCAGAGGTTGCATTAGCGATGACTGCCTGAGTGAGCAGATCTTGAAGCAGAAGTATTCCCAGCGGCTTTCATAACTCTCTTGAAGTCTCTCTCTGTTGGGATAACCTTCTCTTTTCCAAGGGCCTGTCCTGTGCAGTATCTCAGCACAAGCACTTAGAGGGGAAATGTCACCAACCCCCTCGGTTCCCAAAGGGTCATGGAAAAGAAAGCAAGCAGGCTTCACAAACATCAGGAAGATGCAATAAAGCCCTTTCTACAGCTGTATGTATAAACCACGGAGACCTACCCGACTGCGTCAGATTTGCCCTGTTCACTGTCCTAAAGCAAAACAGAGGACATGTGAGAAAGTTTTTGTCCGTGCCTGTATCAGAAAAGGTCTGAGTAGGGGCCAAATTCTACTAGGTGCTGAATATCTTGAGGGAGATGCTTGGCACCTACTGTCTTAACAGTAAGATGTGTTCTCTGTGTAGCTCAAAAGCCTGTCTGTCTCACCAACAGCAGCCAGTCCAATAAAAGATATGACCTCACTAGAACTCGGATAGTCACTGAAACACGTCATTCTAAAACGCTATTAGATCAGCCTGTTTTCACTATTACACTGTGTTGTTATACTTCCTCATTAATATATTGTCTGAGCATAGCATTCAGCAGGATCCTGAGTGCCACAACTTCCACTGAAAGCAGTGGAAGTTGAGGGTACTCAGGCCCTACTATGTTAATTCCCTAATCTAGAACAAGTTCAGTCACTATCTGAGTGCTGAGCTGGGTATTCTGTGCATAGCACAAAACAGTTCTTCCAAATAAGGGGAACGTGCTTTTCTGTGTGTAATTTTACAATCTCAAAAGTGGTCTACATCTGAGA
The DNA here is from genome assembly GCF_965140285.1 of Lepidochelys kempii. Classification (NCBI taxonomy): domain Eukaryota; kingdom Metazoa; phylum Chordata; order Testudines; family Cheloniidae; genus Lepidochelys; species Lepidochelys kempii. The sequence goes on along the minus strand of NC_136381.1, from coordinate 42,389,343 downwards.
TATCATTTGGGTGTGGAGGGTTCGGGGGGAATTTGTGGGAATTTGTGGGAATTTCAGCTAGAGGAACCCCAAGAAATGGGAGGAAAAATTTAAATTTTCTAGAAGGGAGCATTTAAAAAATTTAAGTGAGTCATTTTATTGAAGTAATACATAGAAAATTCAGTTACCCTCTGAAGAGTTCTTGTGCCATGTTTGGAGACTAAATTCAATTATTAGAGTGCAAAAGAGTCCCCCTCAAGTGCAAATCTCAGTGCAGCCTTAACTGTGGAGTTGCTACCAGCACCCTCACTTTCTAATATAGTCATACATACACCTCCAACCAGAGAACTATTAATTCTCATGCACAGAAGGCATGAAAGGCGCAGCAGCTGCTTAAATACATCTATAATTATTCACACATTAGCACCTAGTGAATTAGCAGCATTAGCACCTACTGAATCATCTTGTTCACATTTAAGTGAATTCAGTCTCAGACCCAGTGTTAGTCGCTCAGGAGATTGCTGCTCCCGTGGTTACTGCAGTGAGACAAGGTGCCCGTTTCGCCCGACCCTGACACTACCGAGCAAGTTGTCATGCCTCAAAAAATCAGGTGAATGGTATTCTAAATGCATGTTTTAAAATGCCACTCTGGTCATTGGGCGTTGCCTGGTAGAGGACTGCAGTTGTGGGTCATATTTATTCTCGCTGAGTTCTTGTTCGGTTTTAATTGAGAACGATGATTGCTGCTTTTTCTGCTCTCTTTTTAGTATGGCCCATTAGGACACTCACATTGCTCAAGAGCTTATTTTATGTGGATGTATTTCAAAACTCACACAGCTTTTGTCCAGGCCCATGCAACGGGAAGGAGCAGTTCAAAGTGAAAGGAGGGACACCAAGTCAGCAGACATTAATAATGCTACCTTACAACCATTAAAAAGCTGTAATTTGTCAAGGCTGTCACTTTCTCATTCCGCTGGTTGTAAATCATTTGTATTAATGAGATCCTATACACATGAGAGATTGGATTTTAGCATCTGAGGCTATGTTGCCACCGTATAGAATTTTTCCCAGTCTTATTTCCAAGTCCAAAACATGGTGGGAGAGACACATAAAAATGTCCTCCGGGAGTATTTGGGGAGAGGAGAGCAAGCAAATTCTGACCTAAAATCTCAATCCCTAGGTTCATTTAGGTGCAAATCTTCCCGCCTCTGCATCACAGTGAAATTTCTACAGTCTCACTGCCCTGGAAGGAGCATATGGATTGGAGTTTATGGGTGCTGGAGAGCACAGATCCAGGAGGCTCTCAGTGACACCGCAAGCAGTGGCTCTTTGTGGGGGGGCACATAAAGAACAGGGGGTAGAGCTGGAGGAACCAGCCATTACATAGAGCCTTCAGTCCTTCCTCACACAGAGGGGAAAGGGGCAATAGACCTAGAGGCTACTTTTAGGGGAAATCTTAGTCCCATTGAAATCAATGAGAATGCTGACACTGAGATTAATGGGATTTGCCCCTCAGGCTGGAGAAACAAGCATAGAACAACTCCACTCCCCTTCTGGGATGTGGGGTGAAGACTCTTCTCCCACTTTCCCCCATGGAGTGCCCTACTTCCAGCTGAGTTACTGGGACTGGACACTGTGGCAGAATGAGGGCCATTGTAAATCCATGCTACGCTACACAGATATGCCTGCTGGCAGTTGGTCTTACTAATGCAATACTTTGAACCACTCATTCCAGAGGCACACATCTGGAGAGGTGTTGAGCAGCCAGAATTCCCCTTCGGTTCAACAAGAGTTGCTGGCGCCAACACTAGGAGCTGGTTCAGAAAGAAGACTCTTGTTTCCACCTGCTGGCAAACACATTCATTGAACACCAACAACTACACGGGCAGAACATTAAACATTGGGTTGTCTTCCTTTTTTAATTTAAAAAGTCTAATTGATAATACTGGTAAATCCTCTATATTAATAGTGATCCAGTCAGATAGGCTTTGCCTCTGGCATTGAACTACCCAATTTGATTTTTCTGTCACTAACTAAAGACCACTTTTTAATAATGAATAATAATTATTATAGTTATACTGCTAATAATAGCTACATAATTATACTTATGATGCATGAATGTATTTATTTATATGATACTCCATTCCTGATGTCTTCTAGGTCTCTAGCAAGATGTAACTCAAAGTACCTATCATTGTTTGAACAAACCAAAGGTAAATTGAGTTAATAAATATATTAGTTAAATGAATTGCATCAAACTAACGTCGAATAAAAAGTGCACACACACCCAAACAACCCAAACACATAATAATAAATAAAACAATTAGAGATGGTCACATTTTTTTTTTAATGAAAAGCTTTTTGTCAAAAAATTGGCCTTTTTCTAAAATGGAAACTATTGCTCCCAAAAAAGTTGCCTTTTAAAAAATTTAAATACTCATTAAGCAAACTTTGCACCTCAGCTGAAAGATATAATACTGGCTGTTCCTATAAAATTAAACGACTCAGAACACTGGTCACAAACATCAAGCGTCACCACTTCATATTGACATTGGCAACACTAAGTCCGTCAGAGGAAAGAAGGGAAACTGATGACATCATTTAGCCCGCGTCGTCCTTACACAGTGATCTGCATCAAAGGCCTTTTAATCACGGCCCAGAGGAATGGACATTCTGTAACACAAAATGAATCACATTTCAAAGTCCTTTGGGGTCAGACACAGCTTCTGGCAAATCAACATGATGTGGACGACATCTCTTTACAAGTGACCCCAGAGAGACTGTAATGCTGATGACTCCAATCAGCTGGCACCCCCAAAGCGTTAACCACAGTCCTGTATCATGACTGATTAATGCGGTGCATGGAATTCCACAGGGACAGGGATATAGACATCATGGTTATTCTTACTATTAACATGCGCGAAGAGGGGGGAAAAAACCTCTTATAAATGCTCCTATTTAGAAATTATTAGGATGCAGTTAAAGCTATCTGACGGCCAGATTCTTTGGTCCAGCTGAGTGTGCGTGGCTCAAGAATTGGTGGGCCGGGGGCAAAAGGTGCTTTAGGTGCTGACTTTGTAACCATATGCATCTCAGCCTGTTCAGTGACGGACTGGTCTCCTAGCTGTGCTGGCTGCCAGCTGCCCTATGCACTGTACTGGCAGCTGGGGGACACTGAACCATGGAGAGATAAAGCCACCCTTGATTTCCTCAGACTCACCCCCTGCATAGGGAGGGAAGTTAGTGGAGGAGCTCTACTACTCTACCTTTCATCAGGCTGACATAGGTGGGTCCCAGGATCCAGGGAGCTGCAAACCACCACAACCACATACAAACTCCATTCTTGCACCAAGCCCAGGTGGAGCAGACCAGTGGATTTGGACCAAAAGCTCTAGAAGATTGTGAACTGCCCACATTAATCTCAGTGGGTTAACGCTGAACTTACCGATGGCTATTTAAATATCAACATTTTTTTATTGCTGACAATTTTAACAGATATAGCCCACTGCCACAGTTCCTCCCAACACTCACCAGGTTGCTCTATTTGGGTCCCACATACTGGACCCATGTGCATTTTGTTGGGATTCCCTCCAAGACCTTTTCCACTCAGCTTATCCAGAACACCTTGTCCAGTTCTGGGAGAAGTCTTCGTCCAGTTCTCTGGAATCCAAAAAACTCAGTTCAGCTCCAGATTTTGTCACTCAGGTTCCTTTATTTAGCACACAGCACAGCATGTGAGTTGATCAGACTCAAGCATAGGGGGTGGGTATAGAGTGCACCACACATCCAAGGTTACACAGAAAACCTCTTCCTTTGTATACATTTACACTTGCATTGCATCACACTTTTTAAAATTGGATTGGTTACGATGCAGGAACCAATCCCTGTATAGCATGCTCTGTCCATACATTGTTCATGTAGAATCTGATCTTTACATTCCAGGTTTATCTTATCCATTGTCCCTAACATCAGGGTGTTCCTGCTTATCTTAGCTGGCTCCAACATTCTGTCTTTTTAGCCTAGTGCTTGTTAAGCCCTTATTTACAATTTAACTTTCCATTCACCTTCCCAGTCGTGCCCACTAAGAAATGAGGCAAGTTACTTATGTCAAGTGAGGCCTACCCTTTTAAGCTTCCATAGGTCTCAGTAGACTCAAGCCACTGTCTCTGGCCCAAGCTTTCTTTAGTACAGCCACCCCTCACAGTAGTGGGACATAGCAATCCAGTTGCCCTGGGACCTCAGGACCAGTGCTGATACCTCAAAACACCCCAGTTGTTTAAGTACAAGAAATTCAGCCTTCTGGGCATTCTGGCTTACAATTTACCCCTTCAGGGACATGTGATAGTGGACACACATAACACGGAGACTTTGCAAAGATTTCAAAACCAATCACTCTTTATTTTAGATAGCACAAGAGATATACATATCTAGACAAAACAATAAATCATCTATACTCAGTTCCATGCCTCAGTTTCCTCACCACTCTTGAGTGTTCCTTCGGCTTAGGTGAGAGTCCTCCAAGGAATCTAGGATCCCCCTTCCTGCATAGGACATCTTTTCCAAATCATGGAGTCTCTCTCTCTCTCTCTCTCTCTCTCTCTCTCTCTCTCTCTCTCTCTTCCATGGCCAGCTTTCCTGGGTCTGGGGTGGTTGTTTGGTTGGTGTTTTTGTGTGTGTGTGTGTGTGTGTGTAGCAAATAGCCAATGAGAGACCCTTTATCTTATAACCTCCTGTCCCTGTTGTCAGGTGGCCCCCACTCCCACCCTGATCAGTGTCATCAGGTGATCCAAATCCCCCACCAAGTGATCCATTGCTTAGTTATCACCCCCATGGAGTTCAGACTTGAGAAATTGGTTTGCCCTGGATGGCAGCCATTTCTTCATTCAAGGGTACTCCATTTGAATGGTTCATCATGACCCTTCACTGTTTAATGACCCTTCATTGTTAACCATTTGCCAGGTGCAAGAATTTCACCTGCCACTTCCTGTGGGCTTTAACGCAATATGGAGTTGAAAGGCAGCCGATAAGGCAGACAAGCCCCACATTCCAAATGGAGTTTGCAATATAGCCCAGACACACATAGAGAATCCCCAACATCAAACAGAATTCATAATCTGTACAAAAGCAGATTCCCCAAACTGTCACACCAGCTAATGTCTATATTCATTATGACTGCAGAGCACCATTTTCCTTCTCTGGAAGTTAGAGATGGAAAACATTATGAGAGTGCTCTGTCTGTCTGTAAATAATTAATGGAAAGTGTGACAGTAGGTGGCATTCAAGAATGTGTAACATTGTTTATGGGTTCTGTGGTACCAATAAAAGTTCATTGTTGCTGTGTACTGCAAATGGCTTCCTCTGTGCTGCTCTTTACATCAGCTTTTAACAGAAAAGAACTTGCTGGTCCGTGCTGCACAGCCCACAGCACCTGAACTGCTCCCAGTTATAGTAAATCTCTGGAAGAGAAAATAAGAGAAGAGAATTTCTGTGTGTGCCCTAAATAGTTTGACCTGATTTGAGGTCTTATCAGAGCAGCGGCAGACCTGATTTAAGTGTCTGAGCAGCTCAGAAGCATCCACTGGTGAAGCTTGTGGAAGGCTCATTCTATAGCTTATCCTGGATGGTGGGACTCTCTGCAAGGCTGAATGAGGACTCCACTCTCAACAAGTCTTAAACCCCTTCTTGACTCTCAACAGCTGACAAAGCATTACTTTCAGGAACTTTAACATATTAAACTCCACCAGAGAGCAGGACCTTTGTGATCAGCTGCTAGGGGAGCAGAGGTGAGCGGGGACCCTCATTTGCAGGTGCTACTGGGTCTTTGTTTGTGTAGGCAGAGTCAGGATGAGCTCTACTCTGACATCTGGTGGTGAGTCATGGTGGGTTATGGAAAAGAACTTCAGGGGATGATCTTATTTGCATAGGCACACCCACCCCGCCTAGAAGGTCACTTTGGTTGCTGTAGGAGACCCAGTTTCTCTGTTATTGGGACAGGAAAAATAAACTGTTTTTATCCTGATTATGTGAATCAAGGACAGTGGAGCTGTCCTTGGCCTTTTGTTATGATGGAGGGACTCACCATCAACTAAGCAGCACTCACTGGCAAGGGTCATGGGTTCCCAAACCCAGTGAATTGAGAGAGGCTGGGGATAGGCACTAATATTTAGTGGTATGGGCCATATATGTCAAGTGTATCTTCTCTGCTCTCTATGGTGGGATATCCAAGTTAGTTTTGATTCTGCTAGAAGTCTAGTTACAAGGCTGTTGAGCTGAATTCGCTTTGGCCCAATGCTGTACCAGCCCTGAGGCTCCCCTACTACAAGCTGAAATCACTAAAGAGCTAAAATTACTAAGAGCTGACATCATTGAGTGTTGTGTTAAGTAGTGGGGGGGTGCTGAAGATATATTGCGGAGCAGTTTGTGGGATGGCTGGCGGAGCAGAGCAGTTTGTGGGACAGCGGGAGTGGCTCACAGGATGGCTGGTGGAGCAGGGTGGAGCACAGCGGCTGGCAGAGCAGAGCAATTCATGGGACAGCTGGTGGAGCAAAGTGGAGCCCCAAGGAGAGGTTGGGCAGTGGGCTTCGGACCATGTAACATGCCCCTTAACCCCCCCCCATTTCCACCCAGGTTGGGAGGTAAAACTCTGCAGATAAACTTTCAAACTCTGGGGCTGCACTGACCAGGGACAGAGACTTTTGGGTTGTTGTACTTTTGGGACTTTGGGTGACTTTTGGGTTGCTGGACTCAAGAACCAAAGGGAAAGGATACGGCCCAATTTGCTTGGGGTGGGTTTTGGCTCATGGGTTGTGTTATGAATCCTGGTGGTGGTGTTTCCCCAACATAATGCCACCTTGTTTCTCTCTGTTATTAAAAGGCTTTTGCTACACTCAGACTCTGTGCTTGCGAGAGGGGAAGTATTGTCTCTTAGAGGCACCCAGCGGGGGTGGTATATATTTGTCCCAGGTCACTGGGTGGAGGCTTGAGCTGGTTTTGCATTGTGTTATTGGAATGGAACCCCTAGATACTGAACCTGGCCCTTGTTGCTGCCAACTCTGATGGGTAGAAGAGTTACATTTGTAGTTGACAAAAAACTAGAGGAAAACAGAAGCTGGTGCTTACCAGAAGCCCCAAGGGAGGAGGCCTTTGTTTTCATCTCCAAGAAGGGTGGGGGGCTATAGATCTTTCTTTACAGCTGCAAGCTTTATCATGGACAACTTCAAAAGAAAGATCTTTCCTGCTTGCCAATAAATGCTCAAGAAACCATTCCTAATTATTCTGAATGCGGTAAGAAACTTCAAGATTTGTTTGACTGACAGCTCAGAAACTTCCAGAGGAACAAATTAAATGTTTGTGATGTCTGCAAACTCATTTTTGACTGAACCCAAAGAAGATAAGGACAATGCCCAGTTAGAATGGATGTGATCCACTGTGCTGTCAAATTTCAAGAAAGAAACTGATTTTCTATAAGCACCTGCCAAGTGACAGCTCCCCTGAGCCATGTCAGAGGGTTGGCATTTGTGTAAACCTCATTGGAAGCACTTAGATTGTGAAGAGACCTTTTGTGGTAAGAATCTCAACAACTCAAACCACTGCGGTTGCCTAACAGACTCACACCAAAACACCACTGGTGATAAAGTTGCATGCTTATTGATCCTTCTTTCACTGTAATAACAAGAAACCTCATTTCTCTTTTCATAGAATATCACAGTTGGAAGGGACCTCAGGAGGTCATTCAGTCCAAGCCCCTGCTCAAAGCAGGACCAATCCCCATTTTTTTTTGCCCCAGATCCCTAAATGGCCCCCTCAAGGATTGAGCTCACAACCCTGGGTTTAGCAGGCCAATGCTCAAACCACTGAGCTATCCCTCCCCCCGCCCCCATGGTGAAAGTGCTGAGTGTGCTCACTGTGCTCTATCAACAAAAAATTAGTGACCTGTGCATGGCTCTCTAATTAAACTCCTGTTGACAGTCACATACAAATTACATGTGGCCCTCACTCTTCCAGCAAATTAACAACAACTCCCTGGGTGCCCAACCAAGGCTGAAAATTATTGACTATGTGGAACGTAAATGTCTCAGTCAGGTAGTGTCCCAGGCCTGTTCCCTGTGAAGATTTTTTGAAATGGCAGCAGTCAGAAGAGAATCAACAAGAACAAAGGATAGAAAGAAGTCATGGTGCTTTCGTGAAGCCTCTTTTAATTCCTTCTGCTATTAAGGGTCACCATCAGAGGCTTTCTCTGAAAATGGCGGAGAGATTTCTCCCCTTCACTTCAATGCTTGCCTCTCAGAAAGCCTTTTGGAACATGTGAGGATTTCTACAGAAGAACAGAGGATTTGCTTTCTTCCCGGACTGTGTGGGAGTCAGTCCGCTCAGCAGGCAGAACGAGTCTTGGATTTGGATTGGGTGTTCAGGGGAGCTGTGCTGATGCTGAGCTGGTGGGAACAGACTGAGTATCGGGCAGGGTTGGAGGAGAAATACAGTTCAGCACTACATGGCAAATGCTGGATGATATTTTGCAAGAGTAGCTATAATAAAAATGCAAGTGTATAGAAAGAAAGGGCAGTTGGTAAAAGGAAGTCAGGAAGCAGATTTGGCAGCCAAAGATGCAGTGGTAACTGGACCACTCTGGTGGCAGGACACTGCGTTACAAGCTGTTCCAGCAGCACTGGTCACCAAAGCCAGCAGCAATCGATACAAGCTAAGACAGGGTGATTGCAGAGCATCCAGCAGCAGTAGTCAGAGTTAGGTCCGCTAGAGAAGGAAGCTCAAAGCCTGGGACTAAAGGTGGATGGTCAGGAGTTAATACTAGAGCAGGGGCTCTGAGTGTAAAGTCAGAAGATGATTCGGTATGGGTCGTACCAAGGGATATGCAGAAAGACCTCTTAACATGAGAATATGGATCTACTATGGGTGGTCACCCTAAACAGAAGGAGGCCCAGAAAAGATTGATGAAAATAAGATGGTGGTCCAGATGGGAACAGGATTTGAATGAACAGTTTAATTCTTGCCTTATTTGTGCTAGATAAATCCTTCAAATATAAAATACAGCAGGGCACTCATGAGACAGGCTTCCTGGAGACCCTGGGAAAGGATCCGGATCAGTTACACTGGGGAACAACCCTTAACCCCCTGAGGGAACAAATACATACTAGTTGTAGTGGACGTATTCTCACACTGCGTGGAGACATTCCCAACTAAACATATGACTGCATTGACAACAGCTAAACAACTATTCCATCAGTTGTTCAGTCATTGAAGGGGTTCCTACCGTAATTGATTCAGACAGTAGTAGTGGATTTGTGGATCAGTGGTCACGAAAGTGTGTACACTGTTGGGCATTGATCAGAAATTATGCATTGCTTATAATCCTGAAGGAATGGAGCAAATGGAAAGAATGAGTAGAACCATTAAAACTGAACTCCAGAAGGGAGTAAACCACGTGGGTAGTAATTGGGATGAAATATTGTGACTGGTCTTTATGCGCATTGGAGCAAGAGAATGTAGATCTGTGGGGTTTTCCCCAGATGAGGCCTTGTTGGGGAGACCAATGAGATTGCAGGAGAATATGATGCACTCTCAACCAGGCCATCTGACGACCATAGCCTTGTCAGGAGCCTGGGTACAGGACTTCCAGAAGCAAAGTTTACAGGTGCAAAAAAATGTGGTATCTATGACACTGTCAAACCAGGTGCTAGCTCATGTCAAAAGCCCAGGGCAAATGCATAGCTGGAAACCAGTCTGGCTTACCTGTGGGTTAGTATACTTGAAATAGATGTTCGTGTTATAATAATGTGTTTAGACTTTATGGAATGCTTGTAGGATGCTGCATGTATTAATCCTACTTATAATATCTGTATCCCGTGGTATAAAGTTATATTGAGTGTTTGCATTGTAAACCTCTGTCATTATGTAACTCACCAAACAGGAAAAGAAGCATTAATTTAGGTGAAGTGCTCATCCTGCAAACAAGGTGGCCCATTGAAGGCAAATTATGCTTTGGGTAGCATCAAAGGATGCTTGTGGATTCCTCACTCCCTCCAGGAAGGGGAAGCCTGCGTATGATCTCATCCCATCAGCTTGGATTCTGGAGTGAAGGAGATAAAAATCCTGACAAGGAAAAACTGGGATCTTCATGCTATCTGGACTCTGAGGGGCAAAGTTTCCTAAACATAAGCAAGAGATTCCCATTCTGCTTGATATGAGTCAGCCCTAAAGGCCATATAGAGGCTCTGCCGTCGACTCTGGAACTCCACCAGGGCGAGAGGCAGAAGCGGAGTCGACGGGGGAGCAGCGGCCGTCGATCCTGCGCCGTGAGGATGCGAAGTAAGTGATTCTAAATTGATCTAAGATACGTCGACTTCAGCTACGCTATTCTCGTAGCTGAAGTTGTGTATCTTAGATCGATTTCCCTCCCCCCCGCACCCCAGCGTAGACCATGTCAAACAGCAGTTGGTGCCCATTACCCAGCTGCTAGTCAAGCAACAGTAAACTGGGGACAAAGCCATACAGGCTCTGGAAACACCCATACCAGAGGAGGTGAGCTTGCACCCCCAGTAAATACAGTAAGTTTAGTCTTAATGGGAGTTCAAATAATAACAACTGTTGTGGTCATGAGAATGTGTTGCTGGATAATAAAATTTTAAAAGCAAGCACAGAGAAATGTGATGCAAATGAAACAAATGCTAACTTAAAAGAAAATGAAAGGGAGTGGAATGTAGGACTAGCTTAGCTGACATGAGCAGGCCCCAGTTAAGACATGACAAGCCTGAACAAGTAATTGCTGATCAAGCCCCAACAAGTAATTGCTGAAACAACTATTGTGAATATGTTTATAATAAATAAGGGACACAGAACCTAATTAAACTATTGTTGGCATGTTTATAGTAAATAAAGTACGCAGGAACATCCTGAACTGAACCTTACTCAGTCTGCAAAGCAACTGACCTACACGCAATCTTCAAAGTGATTGGTCTTTATATGCAAGAAGTGTAAAGTAAACTGAGTAATGAGTTGGAGTCAAACTGAGTTTTTTGGATCCCCTAGAACAGGAGGAAGTGTTCTCCCAGAACTGGACACGGTGTCCGAATGGAAAAGGTCTTGGAGGGAATCCCAATAGATTGTAGCTCACAGCCTCACCTTGTGTACTATTCAACTTCCTTGTCTTCATTCAAATATCTCCATAAAACACACAGCTTCCACCACCGCATGCGAATTCCCCCTTATAATAGGTAATTTTAAAAAAACAACCTTCTCTCTTGCACTGTGCATTCAGTTCAAGGTTTTCAAAAATGGCTGCCCAAAATTAGGCTTCTGAGTCCATATGCAGACACGTCAGAGGCTTCAATAGGAGCTGCTGGGTGCTCAGCAGTTTTGAAAATCAAGCGATTTGTTTGGGTCCCTACATATAATCTTTGGAGCAGGAGTTCAGCCTTAGGCCACCCATTTTTGAAAATCTTGGCTTTTGAATTGAGTTTGTGTGCTTGAGGTATGTTGTAAATATCACAGGGCAAGGACTCTGGCACACTCTCTCTCTCTCTCTCTCTCTCTCTCTCTAATGTGAATATAGAGACGTCAGTGCACTAACAACATTCAAGTAATAATAATAATAACTAATAATTAATCATTGGGCCCAAGCATAAGATTTGGATCTTGGATTTTAGATCTTAACTGACCCAAATTTGTGAGGAGCTGGGAATCCATGGTTTTGAAGTAGACAAACCCATTCAAACCACTGATGCATGAGTTCCTTCGTTCTGCCTCCAACAGTGACTTTGTGCGTCAGAGGAAAACGGGGGAAAACATCATGGAATTTGCCGTTGGGCAACACAGTGCATAAGGGGGAAAATGCTTTCTAGACTACTGCAGACAATCAGCATGCACCCTGAAGCAAGAGATCTGATTACCTCAATATTAGCTTGCGTAACTCCAACGGTGATTAATTGTCAGATAATTACTCAGCCAGTTTTCACATCCAGCCATGCTATTTGAATCAGTGACCTCCTGTAGTAGTGAATTCCACTGGTTGACTACATGCTGTGTGAAGTAATATTTCCTTTTATTTGTTCTCCATTCATTTACTGGTCATTAATTTCTAGCCTTTGGGAAACCAGAAATATCATGTGGAGGATCCACAGCCACTTGTAGTTTTGCCACTGGGTGGAACAGAGAGCTCCATTTAAATTAACTCTCAAGTTCGCTCAGCTTTGACATGAGCAGCAGGTGAGACAAGGCAGGTCAGAAATCAATAGGAAGAGCAAGAAACAAGCAGGCAGATATTAGCTGAGCAAATGAGGAACCGATAGAGAATCCCAGGGCTAAAGTTTGACCCCAGTTACATCAGCATAAATCTGGAGTAACGCAACAGAAATCAAAGTTACTTTGGAATTCCGGTGTAAGTGAGATCAGAATTTGGCACCCAGTGTCTAAGCCATGGGCTCCATACAGCTCTCACTGATGCCAAAGGGAATTTTGCAGTTCATAGATTCAGAGATTATAAAGCCAGGAGGACCACTCTGATAATGTAGTCTGACCTGCATAGCACAGGCTACAGGCCTTCCCCAAAATAAATCCTGCTTGAAGTAGAGCACATCTTTTAGAAAACCGTCCAATCTTTCTTTTAAAATTGCCGGTGATGGAGAATCCACCATGATCATTGGTAAATTGTTTCAGCAGTTAACTATCCTCACTAATAAACATAAAAAGAAAAGGAGGACTTGTGGCACCTTAGAGACGAACACATATATTTGAGCATTTATTTAGTCTCTAAGGTGCCACAAGTCCTCCTTTTCTTTTTGTGGATACAGACTAACACGGCTGCTACTCTGAAAACTAATGAACATGTATGCCTTATTTCAAGTCTGAATTTCTCTAGCTTCAACTTCCAGCTATTAGATCTTGTTATACATTTGTCTGCTGGATTGAAGAGCCCATTACCAATTTCTTGTTACCCGAGTAGAAATGTAGGACTCGTCTACACAGTGCTTTAGTCCACACCAGATGGGTATGAATTCTAGCGTGCACTAGCGTATTGCACACTAACTGGTCCCTGTACTACTTGTTGGCACACTCTCAAAGTTCCCTAGTGCATGTTATTGTAGTGCTGTTTCAAACACAGGCCAGTGAGTACACAACACACTAGTACAGACTAAAATTTACACTCTAGTATAGACTAAAGCATCGTGTAAACAAGCCCTTATAAACTATGATCAAATCACCCTTAGACCATCCCTCTGTTAAATTGAATAGATTGAGTGCCTTGCACTATAAGGCATGTTTTCCAATCTTTATATTTGAGTTCAGTGAAAATGGGATTGGACCCAACCCCATTGTCCTACAAGTTTTCAAATGTTTCTTTAAAAAAAGACCAAAATTCCAGCAATTTTAGCAACATTTTCAAGTGGGGTTGACAATACTAAGGAAGGGCCACAAAGTTTCGTTTCAAATTCAAAGATTTCAAAGCTGACGTACCTTGCCACAGCTAAAATTGTAAATGTCCTTTGTATCTGTAACTGATCCATTCACGTGTGTCACATACATTCCTACTAAGAGTATCAGCCAGTCTCAGCTGTGGTAATGAATTTGATGGGTGGGAAATGGGAATGGAGATCATAGGAAGAGCTGCCAGGACTGAAAGAAAAGCAGTTGCAAGTGCTCTCACCAGAAATGCAAACACTTTGTCCTTGGTCTTTTCTTTCTTTTAATTGTCTGTGTATCATACAACAAGATAGATGCAAGGCATTCATATTTCGAATGGAATATGGCCTGAACTGGTACCGCTGATTTATGTAATAATGTTCTGTTACAAACCAGACAGTCCTGAAAAGGATATTACTGCTTCCCTCATTTCTACCAAGTCCCAAGTTTCATTTTTAACACGTACTATTTTATTGCTGGTGTATTTTATACAAGACTTGTTTGATTTGCAAGAGTTGTTCTGAAAAGTTTTTTAAACAATTACCTTGCAAAACATTCTGTTATTCTGGGACATTTAATTGAAATGGCATCATCCTGTTTTAAAGCATTGCAGTGTTAAATAAACTTGACCTGTAGCACCAAAGCACTCATTTTTCTCCAGCTACGTCATACAATTGAAATGCATATGCACATATATAACAGTCTGGCTTCTCCAGCTGAAAGACGAAAGTCAACCCTATTTAAAAATAATTAGGACACTGCCTTTCCTTTTGAAAAATACACCAAAGTATGAATAACAAGGAGATTCTAACAAGATGAATGTTTCCATCTGAGTTGCCGTAGGAAGATGAGATTGAGCTAGACAGATAGACAGTTTAAATGTACAATCATGTTTACAAATCCTGCACCCATTCCTGTGCCTGCAGCAATCTGCTTGGCACCAGATTTGGTGTAATTCGGCTGGGGGGAGAGGGTACGGGGTGGGCCTACCTGGTGGTGAGCACATTCCCTGCGTGTAAGACAGGACTGAGTTTTGTGGGGGCATCTTACCAGTGGCAGCGTGGCAGCCCAGGCAAGAGAGGCCCAGCCTAGCCACGAATTCCCAAATGCTACCAAATACATGTTCCATATTCTCCTTGGTTTAACTGATACAGGTATACAGATGTCAGGACAAATTGTGATTGGATTTAAATGGCATGACTCACTCGCTCCAGTAGTGAAGCGCAATGCCAGAAAGTTCAAAGAGTGCAGTGTTGCATGAGGCTCAAATCTTGGTATAGCTACTAGTGCTTCAAAAAGCTGCCTTGCTACCACGGCAATTTACCATGCCCAGGAGTCCCTTGAAAAGGGTGTTGCTGTGGTAACCACCACTCGGGGAGGCCACAGCAGGGTTGTAGGGGTTAACGCCCAGGCTACAGGGGCGGAAGGGTTGCAGGGGGTGGGGTTGGGGCCCGTGCCCTACAACCTGCACCTCCTCGGCCCCCAACCCCATGAGGTGGGTCCCATGCATATGCACGAGGAACCGCCACAGAGCCCTAGAACCACCTCATGCTCTGCCACCTGCACATGCCTGGGTAGCTCCAGCTCCCAGGTCCACCTGCTGCTACTTCGCTATCAGTGAGGTAAGCTTTTCATAGACACATTGGGCGGGGGTGGCAATGACTAGGTGCTTTGTGCCTCACCTGTCAAAAGAGGCGCGAGCCGCCACTGCACCTTATGCAACAAGGGGTTGATCAACCGCCGCATGGATCTCATGGGTCTGCCTTCTGCCCCCTCCCCCAGGCTGGGCGAAATGCGGGCCACACAGGGCTTGAGCAGCCTCCTCTGAGCGGCTTTCCAGCTGCCTCAAGGTCTGGGAGGGAGCATTTTTCCTTGCCCTTCCCCCCATGTAATGGAGATACCTAGTGGCTTCCTAAACCTAGCCCTTCATGCAGTTTTTTGGCTTAAAAGAAAAAAAGCAGCAGCAGCTCAGTGTAGTTACCCAAATCACATAGCTATGTTATGAGAACCAATAACACTATTAGCTGCTGGCCCTGAGCCAAGAATCCATTAATGGCAGACTGGTATCTCTCCAGGAATGTAAAATGTTTTACTAAATAAACATTAAAGCAGGAAGCATTCAACTTCTGTCACTAGGTAAAACTCCAGTGTGGTTCTATCCCAAAGAGGAATAGCTAGGAGGTGGGCAAAGAAACTGTGTTTCACTGATAAAAAAGCTCTTTAGTACCAGGAGGAACCAGCAAGACATATTTTACAATGTCTTACCAAGCATGATGTATGAGGTTTGATACTTTTATTGGATCAAGTCACTGGTGATAGGTGAAGGAGAGAAGAAATCTGTTCAGAAAGCAGGAGGGTTAGCCGCAATGAATAATACTTTGTAATTAAACTGCAGAATTTGGCACCTTTTCCTGGCTGTCAAAGCAAAAGTTGAAGGTTGATGGAAATGGAAGATTAAACCAAGGATTTGTTCTTTGGGGATCAGAGCAGTTTGCTTACATTGTTTCACATGGGAAATGATCTAGAAAGGAAAATGTACAATAAATCAACAATCAGCTCCCTCAGAGTGTCAAACGTTCAGTAATATAAACACTCCAGAATGAAGTCCTGGAAGTGACAATGGGACAGATACTCTTGTCTTCACTCGGGATTGTAAATTATTCCACCCTATGTCAGCCAGCAGCTTGGACCCTAAAGAGGAAAAAGATGGCAGAGGCAGTGTGACACTACCAGTGCCCTCCTTTGGGATTTGCTAGCAAAAAAGACCCCCCCTGACTTTAGCTTAAAGTTTAAACTGGTGAAAAAGACCCTAGGGTCAAAAGAAAGGAAATTAAAATCCTTAGAGTCAGCATGGAGGCTACCTAAGCACACTTAATAGAACTACAGAAAGAATGCATGACTCTAAACACAAGAGAAAATAGGAAGGCAAGAAAAAAATCATAAAGTTAATGGCAAGGTCCAAGAGGTTGTTCAAACCAAGCAGGTATCCTTCAGAAAATGGAAATTCAATCCTAGGCAAGGCAGTTGAAAGGAAAAGAAACTATGGCAGCTAATGTGTATGATGGAAATTAGGAGGGCTAAGGGGCATTTTGAAAGACAACGAGGCAAAGACATAGAAATAAGTCACAAGGAATTTGTTAAGTTTATCTGAAGCAGGAAGCCTGCAAGAAAACAAGTGGATTCTCCAGACTGCGATGGGGTGAAGGGAGCAATTAAGGAGGATAAGGTGATTGCAGAGAAGTTAAACAATTTCTGTTCCCCACTCTGACTGTTGAGGAGCAATCTACCCAAGATGTATACTTTTCAAGTCATAAAGCTGACCCATTGTCAGAGGCTGAGGTGTCCAAAGAGTCTGTGCTGGAACTAATTGACAAAATGAAGCAGGAAGCATTCAACTTCTGTCACGAGGTAAAACTCCAGTGTGGTTCTGGTAAGAAAAATGTCCAGCCTCTTGTTAAAACCAGCTACTATATGATACACAGACTGATAGAGGGTAGCAAATGTGGTACCTAGCTTGAAAAAAAAGAGGTCCTGGAAATTACAGAGCAGTGAGCTTTACTTCAGCACCAGGTAAATTGTCTGAAACAATAATTACAGTGAGAATTCTTAGGCCTGGTCTACACTGTGGGGGGGTATCGATCTAAGTTACACAACTTCAGCCCACGTGAATAATGTAGCTGAAGTCGACTTACTTAGATCTACTCACCGCGGTGTCTTCACTGCAGTAGGTCGACAGCTGATGCTCCCCTGTCAGCGCCGCCTGCGCCTCTCACTCTGGTAGAGTACCGGAGTCGACGGGAGAGCGCTCGGTGGTCGATTTATTGTGTCTAGACTAGACACAATAAATCATCTCCCGCTGGATTGATCGCTGCCCCTCGATCCTGCGGGTAACGTAGACAAGCCCTTAGACTCTTAGGTCTGGTCTACACTTAAAACTTATACTTGTTGTAGGAGCAGCAGTGATCTGTATGCTCTGTATGACTATGCTATGTATAACCTCTATGCTCAAAAAGGTCTGTTACACTCCCCTCGCCTTTTGTCTCCTCTTCCTCTTTGAATACCTGTGAAGTGGCTTTCCCCCTCCCCCTCCCTCCTGGAATGCTTGTGGGATGAGTGGGCTGCTTCAGAAGAGCTCCAAGGTAGACAAGGTGTCTGGGACGCTACTTAAGCAGTGATCACACATCCAATGCATGGACACTGCCTGTGGTGGAGTGTGACCAACCAGATGCAGCCAAGTCATCTCTAGTTGCAGGCCATGAGGAGCAAGTCCTTAAAAGGGGAAGTGGCCATGTGCTCAGGAGTGAACTCACAAGCTTGTACCTCCCAAAAAGGCCCTTCGCTCAGACCGCCTGGCCAGAGGTTCACTGAGTTGCATTCCATCGTGCCTTGGGAAGACTTACCTTCATTGCACCACCCATTGCTGTGCTGTGGGACACTTACCCTGAAGGATCCTGACATCTCCAGTGCCGTGCCTGTCCTGGGAGCGTGAGTATGCGAGTGTGAGTGTGACCCCGTCCCTTCTTTTGAGCTTAGTTATCAATATAATAAACGTGCTGCTTTCTGCCAAACTCTGGTGGGTCATTAGTCCTGTCTAAGCTTACTAGCTGGCCCAATTTTGGGTAACAATAGCTATGTCAGTTAGGGATGTGATTTTGTTCCTAACACAGCTATGCTGGTATAAACCATAGCAAAGATGCACTTATACCAGTATAAAACTGGTTTTGCTGATATAGAATCAGACTCATAGGACTGGAAGGGACCTTGAGAGATCAACTCATTCAGTCCCCTGCACTCATGGCAGGACTAAGTATTATCTAGAGACCATTCCTGACAGGTGTTTATCTAACCTGCTCTTAAAAATCTCCAGTGATGGAGATTCCACAACCTCCCTAGGCAATTTATTCCAGTGCTTAACCACCCTGACAGTTAGGAAGTTTTTCCTAATGTCCAACCTAAACCTCTCTTGTTGCAATTTAGCCCCATTGTCCTATCCTCAGAGGTTAAGAAGAACAATTCCTCTCCCTCCTCCTTGTAAAAACCTTTTATGTACTTGAAATCTGTTGAGTCTTCTCTTTTCAAGAATATATAAACCCAATTTTTTTAGTCTTCCTTCATAGGTCATGTTTTCTAGAGCTTTAATCATTTTTGTTGCTCTTCTCTGGACTTTCTCATATTTGTCTACATCTTTCCTGAAATGTAGTGCCCAAAACTATACACAATACTCCAGGTGAGGCCAAATCAGTGCGGGGTAGATCGGAAGAATTACTTCTCGTGTCTTGCTTACAACACTCCTGCTAATACATCCCAGAATGATGTTCACTTTTTTTTGCAACAGAGTTACACTGTTAACTCATATTTAGCTTGTGGTCCACTATGACCCCCACAGTACTCCTTCCTAGGCAGTACTTTCCCATTTTGTATGTGTGCAACTGATTGTTCCTTCCTAAATGGAGTACTTTGCATTTGTCCTTATTTAATTTTATCCTATTTACTTCAGGCCATTTCTCCAGTTTGTCCAGATCATTTTGAATTTTAATCCTATCCTCCAAAGCACTTGCAACCCCTCCCAGCTTGGTATCGTCCGCAAACTTTATAAATTTACTCTCTATGCCATTATCTAAATCATTGGTGAAGATATTCAACAGAACTGGACCCAAAACTGGTCCCTGCGGGACATGACTTGTTATGCCCTTCTAGTATGACTGTGAACCACTATGTCTCTCAGGGAACTGGTGTAAGTGTATTGGCTGAAGCATTTTAATACTGGTACAAGCTGTGTTTATACTAGGAGGGTTTGCTGGTATAGTTTTACCAGGATAGCTATGCCAGCAAAACTTTTCTAGGGCAGGTCTATACTTAAAATGCTGCATCGGCGCAGTTGCACTTGTGCAGCTGCACTGCTGTAGTGCTTAAGTGAAGACACTCCTACACCAATGGGAAAGCTTCTCCAGTTGGTGTAGTTAATCTACCTCCTGAGAAGCGGTAGCTATGTCTAAGGGAGAAGCTCTCTTGTCAGCATAACACTGTCTAAACAGGGGAGCAGGTTGGTATAAGTACGTTGCTTAGGGGTGTAGATTTTTCAAACCCTTAAGTGACATGGTTATACCGGTAAACATCTGTAGTGTAGACCTGGCCTAAGTGTATACAAGGCCTTATGGCTTGTATACAAGGAGACACTCAGGAAAGTTAATTCAAATTAACATTTAGAGTGGATTAGTTAAACTGTATTAAACCACTGTGTGGACATTCTTATTCAGAATTAAAGTGACCTTAATTTGGTATAGCTAAATTGTATGAAACCCCTGTCTGGCACGCTTATTCAGAATTAAAGTGGCCTTAATTCAGTTTATCTTAACTCATTTACAAAGTGAATTAAGATAAAACTAACTAAATTAACTTCAATTCTGAATAAGAGCATCCACTCATGGGTTTAATGCAGTTTAACGAATCCACGTTAAATTCAAACCTTTAGTTAATTTGGATTAATCTTCCTGAGTGTCCCTGTGTACACAAACCTTAGGCCATGTGTACACTACAAAATTAAGTTGACCTAACTTATGGTGGCGTACAGCCACTGCAGTAATTACATTGCTTGTGCCTATTTACACGTTGCTTCTTGTGTCAGCAGTGTGTATCTTCACCAGGAGCGCTTATATCAACTGTACTGTCAGCGTGGAGCATTCTGGGACAGCTCCTGAAAGCCAGTAACAGTCAACAAAGCAACGCAGTGTCTACACGGACACTGCATCAATCTAACTATATGGACCATGACTCGACGCTGCTCATGGAGGTGGAGTTATTAAGTTGGCATAGAGGGTCAGTTACATCGACGGGAGTGAAATTTAAGTCTAGACACTTCCATAGTTAGAGCGACATAAGCTGCCTTGCGTTGACCTAACTCTGTAGTGCAGACCAGGCCTTAGGTTCTGGCCCTCTACCTGTTTCCCCAACTCTAAAACTAAAATTCAAGTACTTCCCTACCTCACAGAGGTGTTGTGAGAATGAACTAGTTAAAGGTTTAGAGCACTTTGAAGAGGACAAGCACTATGTGAGAGCTGAGTATTATTAGAAAGTTTGCGTTAATTACTTTAATATTCAATTTGACTTCTCAGTTTTCTATTTGTTACCTTTTATGTAGGATCCCTGTGTCCTTCCATCTTGGGAAGCCAAAGTGAGTATTAGAACGATGACAACATAAGTGAGGTAATATCTTCTATTGGGCCAACTTCTGTTGGTGAGAGAGACAAGCTTTGAAGCTACACAGAGCTCTTCCTCAGGTCTAGGAAAGGTACTCAGAGAGTTTGTCCACAGGGGAATAAAAAACCTGCAGCTGGCCCCGGTCATCTGACAGGGGCTCAAGGGCCTTAGGCTCCGGGAGTGAAAAATTGCTTTGTAGAGGTTTGGGTTGGGGCTGAAGCCCAAGCTCTGGGACCCTGTGAGGGTGGAGGGCTCCAGAGTTTGGGCTCCAGCCCAAGTCCAAACCTCTACACTGCAATTTTTAGCTCCACAGCCCAAGCCCTTCAAGCCCAAGGCAGCTGATCCAGGCCAGCTGCAGCCCTGCCATAGGGCTTATATCTCTGCATAGGGCTACAGCTACTCTATGGACCTTACAGCTGCACAGCTACGCCGCTGTAAGGTCTCCTGTGTAGCTGCTCTATGCCGGCCGGAGAGAGCTCTCCCGCCGGCATAATTAAACCACCCCCAATTAGCAGCGATAGCTATGTCAGCGAAAGACGCTCTCCAGCCGACATAGCACTGTCCACACCGGTGCTTTTGTCCGTGAAACTTATGTTTGTCATACAGGTGTTTTTCTCACACCCCTAACCGACAAAAGTTTTGCCAACAAAAGTGCTAGTGTAGACAAAGCCTAAGTGTACCCAGAGTGTCAGAGCTAAATAGAAGGTGGAACAGATTGTTTTGCACACGTAGTTAACACATATTGTAAGAGACCATTCAAAGTGAAGTGGCCCATTAACACCTTTGCAGTCACAGGGCAGTGAGCAGGGCCGTCCCTAGTGGGGTGTGGGGCCAGGGACAAATCAGCCTATATGGGCCCCCCTTAACATTTTTTATACAGGTGAAATCTGGTGTGGGGAGGGGACCCCAGTGCTGGGGGGGCGAGAGACAATGGAAAGTCACAGGGTGGCACCGGTGCTACCGGGGAGGGGGCCCCCTGTGCTGGGGCATCCCGGAAAAAGGAGGGGTCCAGGGCGGAAGGGTAATGGATGGGTCAGCCTGGCACAGGCATGTTCCAGTGATGCTAGGATGCTGGCGGCCGGTGCAGTGGCGGGTGACGTTGGGAGCTGGTGAGGTGGAGCTGGGCAGGCTGGGGTCGCTGCTGCTGCTGCTGGAGACTGAGCCCGAGCCCCACAATGCCGAGCAAGAAAAAGAAATACAACGTGCTCTTCCCGCCGGTGAATGCAGGCCCAACCCCCACTGCCGGCACCAGGACTCCTGCTAAGCCCCTGGGCCAGTCTGGCCCCCTGCACCTGTAACCCCACCCCCCCCGGCTGTCCTGGCCCCCGAGGCACCCCTAACCCAACCCCCCCAGGCCGGCCTAGCACACCCCACCCCTCGCATGACACACACACACTGAAGCACGGGGGCCCCCAAAGTGCAGAACCTGGAGCGGTCGCCCCTATTTACCATACCCAAAGGACAGCTCTGACAGTAGTTTACAGATTGCTGTAATAAACCGTAAATCAAGTGACTTTACTGGGACCATGATTTTTAGTATCTAGCAGAATTATGAATTTAAGCTCCCAGGCTCATCTTCTGAAGGTGTTGTACAGATTTCCTTTGAGGATGAGGACCGAGAGATCAGATATGGTATGACTGTTTTGTGAAAAGTGTTCGATCCCGGATGGTAGGATGTTTTTGTCTTTTATCATTTGTAGCTTGAAAGCTTGTCTCTTTCACCAACAGAAGGTATTTATTTAATACCAATAAAAGGTATTACTCACCCACCTTGTCTCTCTAATCTCCTGGGACCGACAGGACTACAACAGCACTGCAAACAATATATGAAAGAATAGGCATATTCCATGCCACTTGCATGGAACATCATGTAGGAACATCCTTTTATCTTTAGAAAGTGAAATAGAATCTTAAACCATCCAAGGGCTACTGTTACACACTTAATCTGGCAGAGAAGCATTGCCTAGCTTGAGATTTAAGCTTAAGTTTGTCCTTAGACAAACAGGTCTAGTTACTGAGGTAAGAACTCTTGATCCATCATGCAGCATATAGTGTCCCCTTGCATATAAAACCTAAGACAAAGACAGTCTGAATTATGTTACTCTTACTGCTCAAAAACATACAAATCTAAGGGGTCAGAATGTGCTTTGAAAACAATCACCTCTTACAGAGGCTATTCAAAGCTGCATTACCTTTAGGCACAATCTCTACAGAATCTCCCTAGCGTACAGGGGAGTTCATGGGCCACACCATCTTTTAGGATGCAGGCCACTGTGGAGCTGGTTGGCACAGGGGATGGGCAGAGCCATGGTCCTATGTCCTCCCCAGACCTTTTTGAGGGGCAAAGCTTTAAAACGCCTTTCTGTTCCCCTGATCCTTTGGTCTTCTGGTGGATGCTTCAATCTCCAGTGTAACATAGCGCAGGCTCAGGGCTGCTGTAATTTATGGCCAGCTACCCAGAGCCCCAAGGAACTATTTTAAAAGTCAAGGATTCACAGGACATAAGGATGTCTTATCTACACCCTCCTTTCCCTAGACAGATCTCCTATGCTGAGGACAGGTAGGAGTTGTTATAAGGGCTGCTCTGGCAGCTATATGACACCAGAGGATTCTCCTTCACAGAGGGAATCCTACACTGGTCGATTAAGCCAGCTTTAAGGCTGCTTTGCATCATTAGAATGGCATAATGCAGCCTTAATGGGGCTGAGAATCTAACCCCAGGGATTCAATTCAGGGCATATTAAGTTTAAAGTGATGGCAAATCATCTGGAAAGAGACATCAGAAAGACAGGCTGGAATGTGGGATTGGATGGAGGAAGCGAGATCAGGAGTGGAAAGGCAAAGTAGCAGGTCATTGTGGGATTTTTGTTGGTTAATTTCTTGTAGCTTTCATTCAGAAAGCTCTGTGTTCTTTCCTACCAGATTTCCATGTTTTGGTTCTTAATTTTGTTGGCTTCAGGCTATCATGTGCTAAAGTGACTACACACAGAGGCCTAATTTCTCTGTTAACTGCAACAGAAGTGAAACTAAAGTCCAATTATGTTTCATCAGATTTTTTTGATTTTGCAGATTTTTTCTCTGTATTGACTTTAGCCGTTTCAGCTCTTGCCTTTTATTTCAGAACACTACCATCTTTTGGCAATAAGTACCCAACCATTTTTCACCTCACAACGATATGAAAAAATATCAACCTCACCAGCAGAATAAGCACCGCACAACTGTTTGTTGAAAGGACAGGAGATGATATACTAAACCGGAAAGTGGGAAAGGTAGTTGTTGCTATAGAAAGGCAGAAGAGGTAGTTGTTGCTATGGAAATGAGCATGGTTTCCACCACAATTTTGTCAGCCACGAGGCTGACAGTGGGATCCACAGTGGGCAGCCGGCTAGGCTGACAGTGGGAGCCCCGACCATCAGCCACTGACAGCCAGGGCTCCCACTGTCAGCCCTGGGTGGCTGCTGGCTGGGGCCCTCACTGTCAGCTCCAGGGGGATGCCAGGTGGGGCTCCCACTGTCAGCTCTGGGGGGCTGGCGGTGCCCCTGCAAATGTTCCTCCACACACCCCCACTGGGGTGGCACAGCCCACAGTTTGAAAACCTCTGATCGAATGGTCCATCAAGCCCAGATGCCTGTCTTCTGACAGTAGCCAGTGGCAGATGCTTCAGAGGGAATGCACAGAACAGGGCAATTATGAATTGATCCATCCCCTGTCATCCAGTCTCACCTGTTGGCAGTTGGAGGTTTAGGGACACCCAGAGCATTGACTTGCTTCCTTGACGATCTTGGCTAATAGCCACTGATGGACCTATCCTCCATTAACTTATCTAAATATTTTTTGAACCCACTTATACTTTTGGCCCTCACAACATCCCCTGGCAATGAGTTCCACAGATTGACTGTGTTGTGTAAAGTACTTCCTCTTACGTTTTAAACCTACTGCCTATTAATTTCATCAGGTGACTCCAAGTTCTTGTGTTATATGAAGGAGTATTCACTGCCCTATTCACTTGCTCCACACCATTCGTTATTTTATAGACCTCTATCATATCTCCCCCTTAATCATCTCTCTTCTAAATTGAACAGTTCCTGTCTTTTTAATCTCTCCTACTACAGGAGCTGTTTCATATTCCTAATTATTTTTGTTGCCCTTCTCTGTACCTTTTCCAATTCTAATATATCTTTTCTGTGATGGAGCCATAAGAACTTCATGCAGTATTCAAGGTGTGGGCGTAACATGGATTTATATAGTGGAATAATGTTTTTTTCTGCTTTATTACCTATCCCTTTCCTAATGGTTCCTAACATTCTGTTTGCTTTTTTGACAGCCACTGCACATTGAGTGGATGTTTTCAGAGAACTATCCACAATGACTCCAAGATCTCTTTCTTGAGTGGTAACAATAATTTAGACCTTATCATTTTGTATGTATAGTTGGGATTGTTTTTTCCAGTGTGCATTACATTGTACTTATCAACATGGAATTTCATCTGTCATTTTGTCTCCCAGGCCCCAAGTTTAGCAAGATCCCTTTGAAACTCTTCACAGTCAGCGTTGGACATAACTATCTTGAGTAATTTTATATCGTGCAGATTTTGAGAACCTCGCTACTTACCCCCTTTTCCACATCATTTATGAATATGTTGAATAGTGCTGGTCCCAGTACAGATGCTTGGGGAACCCTGTTATTTGCCTCTCTCCATTATGAAAACTGACCATTTAGTCCTGCCCTTTGTTTCCTATCTTTCAGCTAGTTACTGATCCATGAGAGGATCTTTCTTCTTATCTGGTGACTGCTTAGCTTGCTTAAGAACCTTTGGTGTGGGGCCTTGTCAAAGGCTTTCTGAAGACCAAGTACACTATATCCATTGGATCATCTTTGCCCACATGCTTGTTGACACATTCAAAAAATTCTAGTAGATTGATGAGGCATGATTTTCCTTTACAAAAACTGCATTGACTTTTCCCCAACATGTAGTGTTTAATCTATGTGTCTGATAATTCTATTCTTTACTATAGTTTCAACCAATTTGCCTGGTCGAAGTTAGGCTTACCAGCCTGTAATTGCCAGGATCATCTATGGAGCCTTTTTTTAAAATCAACGTTACATTAACTATCCTCCAGTCATCTGGTACAGAGACCGGTTTAAGTGATAGGCTACATACCACAGTTAGTAGCTCTATAATTTCATATGTGAGTTCCTTCAGAACTCTTGGGTGAATGCCATCTGGTCCTGGTGACTTATTATGTTTTAATTTATCGATTTGTTCCAAAACCTCCTCTACCGACATCTTAGTCTGGGACAGTTCCTCACCTTTGTTAACTAAAAAGAATAGCTTGGGTGTGGTGATCTCCCCCATATCCTATGCACATGAAGACCAATTAAAAGAATTAATTTAGCTTTTCCACAATGGCCTTGTCTTCCTGGAATGCTCCTTTAGCACCTCAATCAAACAGTAGTCCCACTGACTGTTTGGCAGGCTTCCTGCTTCTGGTGTACTTAAAAATATATATTGTTAGTTTTTGTGCCCTTAGCTAGTTGTGCTTCACATTCTTTTTTGGCCTGCCTAATTATGCGTTTACATTTGACTTGCCAGAGTTTGTGCTCCTTTCTATTTTCCTCAGTAGGATTTGACTTCCAATTTTTTAAGGATGCCTTTTTGCCTTTAACTGCCTCTTTTACTCTGCTGTTTAGCCATGGTGGCATTTTTTGGATCTCTTACTCTTTTGAGGGGGTGGGGTGCGGGAGATATACATATAGTTTGAACCTCTATTCTGGCATTTTTAAATAGTCTCCAGGTAGTCTGCAGGTATTTCACCCTTATGACTGGTCCTTTTAATTTCCATTTAACTAGCCTCCTCTTGTTTGTGTGATTCCCCTTTTTGAAGTAAAATGCTCCTGTGATGGGTTTCTTTGGCAGTTTTCTCCCTATGAGGATGTTAAATTTAAGTTCATTATAGTTGCTATTACCGAGTGATTCAGCTATAGTCACATCTTGGACCAGATCCTGTGTGTTACTTAAGCCTATATCAAGAATTGCCTCTCCCCTTGTGGGTTCCAGGACTAGCTGCTCCAAGAAGCAGTCACTTATGGTGTCTAGACGTTTTACCTCTACATCCTGTCCTGAGGTGAAATATATCCAGTCAATATGAGAATAGCTGAAATCCCCCATTACTATTGTTTTCTGCCTTTGTAGCCTCTCTAGTCTCCCTGAGCATTTCACAATCACGGTCACCGTCCTAGCCAGGTGGCTGATAGCATATTCCTACTGCTATAGAGGTACTTCACAGAAATCTCATCTCAGGGGACGGAGGGGATATGATGACTTTACACGGCCTTTGAACCTGCAGGATTTTGGGTCCTGACAGGGCCGTGCCTCACCTCTGTAAATTACAGCAGCCCTGTGGTCACTCCCCCATACATCCCAGGCATGCACCTTCATGCCTGGGCACCACCCAGCACACCCCTATACCAGAGCCATTCCTGCGGCCATTCCACCAGCCTTATGCCACACACAGAACTCTCTTGCACCAAGGATATTCTCCTGGAGCCAGATAAACCGGCTTTGTGGTCCCTCTGCATTGGCTGGGATGCCTTAAATGGGGCACATCAGATCTAAAAATCAGATTTTATGTCTTCAATAGACATGATGCCTCCCTCTACTTCCCCTCTGTTTTATAATGCTATAATTCAGCCTTTTATATCACTTGAATGAAGGAGGATTTAGAAATGGAAAAGAAAAGGATCTCTTTTCAAAAGGTTTGCAAATGATCTAGGAGCAAGTATTGGCCTGGGACCTAATAGCTACACATAGATAATTAGTGCATGCAGCTGATCCAACATACTAATGAGTGATGACTTAAGAATCCAAAGGTAACATAGTCCCTTTCTATTCAGTAATGATAATATTGTCTCTTTGGTTTCCACATCTGGGCCAGCAATTACACTTGTGTGACCTTTCAAAATTAGTGGACTTTTTAGTGAAATACGCAGGCAGCAAAATATTCAGGATTGTGAAGTTACTGTGGGCTATAAAATATTATTTGCTTATCACAAACATATGATTCAAGACAGACATAGATGTCAGAAACTTGGCTTGCATACCCACTGTTCCCATCAATCCACTGTCTCTATTATTCAAAAGGAACATTTGTTCTACTTAAGGAACATAGCCAGAGCCATTTTGGGGTGTACAAAAATTTAGCTCTATTTATCTATCTATCTATTTATCTATTTGTATTTTTTTGCAGCACTGTGGCATCTCAGTGCCCGAGTTCAGATTACTCCTTCATCTCAAATGATTTCCTCAAGTGACAGATCTTTTTCCAGACTCACAGCACTGTTGTGGAGTTTTCCCTGGTGACAGGCACAAGCAAAGGACAAATTAGAATTACCTACCTTTGCACTTATTTTGTTCTTTCCAGCTTAAGATCTCAAAGTTCTCTGGGTGAAAATCACCTCCAGGCTGAGGAACAGCACAAAACCTATTTATTAATTAAGCCCCACAAAATTCTTCAAAACAAGACTTAAGAGGGACTTCAGTGATGCATATGCCTTGTGTGCTGGCTTCCTGCACAACAGTGAATTTCACCATTAGGAATACTATGTCCTGCCTCCTGATTATCCCAGAAAGAGGCACTGGGAGCCATTTTGAAACATATCCTATTCAAAATACAAATCCTATGATGGCCAAAGTTTTCAAAAGGGATTTTTGAGAGACCAACTTGAGACACCTGAATGTGTCCTGATTTCCAGCAAGTCCTGAGCACCCACCTTCTAAAACACAGGTCTCTGTAATGTGTCTCAAGTTGGGCACCCAAAAACTGAGGCATCCAGAATCACTAGTCCCTTTTGAAAATCTTGGCTGAGCTTGGGTATAGTTTGCTATGAGGCTGTGAAGGTTTTAGTATCCTGTGTACAATGCTTAAGAACCCCTTCCCCCTTTTGTGCAGCATTCGACAGCTTTTTTTTTTCCCCATAGATGTTCTGTGTTGTAATAGAGTAGTTCTAAACACTGTGCTCTCTCATTGAGGCCTCACTTTTGTTCTGTCTTGTGGCTGTTTTCTTTACTCTGAAATAGAAGTCATTTAGTCATTCGACAGACGGGGCCTGTTTTCCTTTTCACACATGGAAACAGCAGCAGCAGCATGGTATTCCTCATCTTCAGAGAACATTACACAGTCATCTTCACAGCAGCCCTTTCAGGTAGGCAAGCAAACTCCCCGCTTTAAAGACGGCGAAACCAAGGCAGAGGTGTTGCCCGACTTACCCAGAAGCAGAAAGCGAGTCACTGTCAGAGCAGAGATTAAAACCCAGGCTTTCCTGCTCCCAGCCCTGTGCTCACACCTCTAGAGAAAGGGACGGATTATCAGATGAAACATGGCCTCTTTATGCCATTCAAAGGATCCAGTCTGAAGGACCCAGATTTTGGCTGCAAAAGCAAACAGCTAGCAGGGAATGCCGGTAGTGTCATCTCCACTCAGTGGAGGAGGCATGTTGGGGAATGGCAGAGGCCTGTGGGGAGGGAGAGGGAAAGAGGCATGGCCAGGCTCTGCCATGCTATGCCTGTACTCCACTGGCCTCACAAGGGCCAGGACCAGAGCAGATTCAAGGAGCTGTAACCAGCTCCCTAATCCAGTGGTCCTCAAACTGGGGGTCACAACCCTGTTTCAATGGGGTCACCAGGGCTGGTGTTTGACTTGCTGGGGCCCGAGGCCAAAGCTGAAGTTCGAGTCCTACTGCCCGGCGATGAAGTCAAAGTCTGAGCCCCACCACCCAGCAGAGCTATCCCTAGCTATTCTGGGGCCCTACGCAGCCCCCCGCCCCATGGGGGGGGGAAGGGCAGGCCTCTGTGTGGGATGGGACTGGCCACAGGCCTCTACTGGGGAGGCGGGGCTGGCTTGGGGGGCAAGGGGGAACCTCCCCCAGCACTCACTGGCGGCATGGCTGGGGCTGGGTTGCTGCACTTCCCGCCGCCGGTGAGTGCAGGCCGAGCCCTGCTGCAGTCCCTGGGGGAGTGGGGGGAAATTTCCTGGTGCCCTACGCAGCTGCACACTTTGCATATGGGTAAGGATGGCCCTGCCACCCAGGACCAAAGCCCAAGGGCTTTAGCCCAGGGTGATAGGACTCAGGCCAAGGGCAGTGGGGCTCAGGCAGCTTAGGCTTCAATCCTCCCTCCTGGATCATGTAGTAATTTTTGTTGTCAGAAGGGGTTCAATGAAGTTTGAGAACCCCTGCCCTAATCCCCTCTCCTGTGTTAAATGGAGTTCAGCCACAGAAGTGAACCTGGCCCTGAAGCTGAGCAGATAATGCCCAACAAATTTAATAGACACATTTCACCTCTTTTTCAGATTACTGAACATCTTTAAGCAATCACAGTTCCCTCAGATTTACTCAGCTTTATTTCACTGTCTTTTGTGTGTGTGTGTGTTTGACTTGATGACAAATATTTGCTGTTGGATCTCTGTGACTGAGCTGTGATTGGTCAGATAAGTCATACGAAATTTAGTAAATTCCAGCCACGAGGAAGTTTGTGTGGAAGGTTGGTTTTTTATGAGAGTATCCATTTTTGAGAGCTCATTCTTAATCTTTCCCTGTTT
This sequence comes from Lepidochelys kempii, assembly GCF_965140285.1. Taxonomy (NCBI): domain Eukaryota; kingdom Metazoa; phylum Chordata; order Testudines; family Cheloniidae; genus Lepidochelys; species Lepidochelys kempii. The sequence goes on along the minus strand of NC_136381.1, from coordinate 42,359,158 downwards.
GCTGTAGAGGATGTTGATCAGGTGATTCTGCAGTTTCTTTGAGAGCGTGTGGCACAAGCTGTCAGCATAGTCTGTGTGGTATGTAGATTGTAATGGATTTTTTACCTTCAGTCCTTTTGGTGCGATGTCCATCTGTTTGCATTTGGAAAGGAAGATGATGTCTGTCTGTATCTGTACAAGTTTTTTCATGCAGTTGATAGATTTCCACTCCATACGGCTAAATGCAGTGCCTTGAAACCTGTCAGACGAAACTGTTTCTTTTCCCTGATTAGTTGGAAGTGAAATCACTTTTAGCATAGACACCTGCATGTAGTATATTTAAAATGTGGCTCCCATTAATACTTACACATGCAACTTTGGCATTAGCTTTCTGCGCATCCTTGTCTGTTGAACTCAAACATTGCAATATTCACAGCTAGCAAACACAAAAGGGGCAGGAACATGGTCATAGTGAATTCATTACAAATTTCAAATGACTAGTCAGAGAAAACATTTTGCATTATTCACCCCACTACACATTAGACAATGTCTCTCTTTGTGTAAATGTTCTAATAAGACCCTTTATAAATATTCATTATTGTTATGATATTGCTTACAGTGAGATACATTGCAGGATATCAGTGACAGAGAAATACCAACAGTTTCTTCAAAGAAATCTCACAATATAGAGCCATCTGACTCTGCCCCGCCAAGTCACAAACATATTTCTCCAACCTCTGCTTTCTACTGCCTCTTTGCATATGTGGAAACAATGGAACAATTGCACCATGCAAGCTATTTCAAGTTAGGTCAAATAATTCCCATGACAGTATGCAGAAAAAGCCAATGTACCCAATGCATTAGTATTTTATTTATTAATTGATATGCGCAGTCAATGTGTGCTTGCCCTGAGGAATTTATGGTGTACGGCCTCGATCCTGCAATTGTTTCCACCTGAGTGGATCCATGTGGCCACATGCAACTTTGAAATTTGCTTTCTGCAACGTGGACCTCAATAGGTCAACGCACTGTTCTGGTTGTAGATCAGAACTCCTAACCATGGAGTTATTTAAAAGAATGCTTTTAATTCCAAAAATACCTAAGTTTCCATTCATTCAAAAAGTTTCACAATTTCTTTTATTTGTTTTTTTAATCTAAATGTTTTTCAAAACAAAATGAAAATTTTTAGTTTGTTTTTAAAAAGTTGTTTCAAATGTTTGGGTTTTTTCCTCTCTTTCTTGCGCTTTTTTACTTTGTCCAGGGGGAAAAAACCTGGGGAGGGAAGAGTTAAGAAGTGAGGGAAAGTGGGATTTTTGTCTCACCATGTTGCATGAAAATTTCCCCAAAAAACCCTGCCTTTTTTCATTCGAAGTTTTGTCAAAAGTGAATTTCAACAATGCCATTTTTTTCCACAAAATTTGTTCTTATCAAAACCGCATTTTTTTCCATGAAAATTTTTTTTCAAAGTAAGACATTTTGACCAGTTCTAGCTAAAACCACAGATACTGAAAAGACAAAGTGCATTGGGAAACCATGTCCTTTTAACTTGTGAGGTTATGATTTTTTTATCATCTCCATCATTTTCCCAGCGTGATGCTGTGGGGGAGGAATCTGATTGACATGGGCTAATGTTGTCTGGCCTCTTGAACAAAACGCATTTTTAGTAGTGATTTGAATGAAGAGAGATGTTGGGACTGGCGCATGGGGAATGAAGGGTCAGTCTATGCGTGAGGTTAGTATGAAGAAAGGCACAAAACTGGGAGTGGGAGAGGAAATAAAGAGGTTGAGAAGGCTGATGTCATTGGCAGAGCAAAGGAGAATGCAGTAAGAAACAATATGCAAGATGCAGGCAGGGCAGGAGCTGTCCAGAGCTTTGAAGGCCAGGAAGAGAAGTTTAGTATTAATACAATATGGAAGCAAGAGCAAGGGGAGGGAGTAGAAGGGGAAACTGACATGGGCTGAGCAATGTAGCAGCTGCCCTTTGGCTGGAGTGGAGCAACTTTGTAATTTGGGGGAGGAAAGAGGAGGTCATCTGGCAGGTGACGGTGAGGGTATGGAAAGACATGGATCACATTATGTCAGCACCTTACAATTGTTTTATTATTTCAAAGCAGTCAGAAGAAGGGAGTTACTCATGAGTCTGACCACGAGGTATTTAGCAACCCATAGAAGAACCCATAGAAGAAATCTCATGCACAGCCTATCTCTGACTGGCATAAGTCATAGGATGATGATTAATACAGCCTAAGGCACATAACAGCTCACATCTAAAGGAGACCACTTTCTTGTTGGGATATCTCTCCTGTTCATGAGGGGCCCATACAGGCACAGTGCAGGGATGGCAGTAAGCAGCCTCCCCCACCTGACATGGCCCATCTAAGAGCCAGCCAAGATCGCAGCTCCTACACTCAGAACGGCACTGGGCGGCTACCCAAATGCTCCCCAAAGATAGCACAGCATCCCAAACGGGCTGGGCCGCAGGTGGAGCATGGCTCTGTGCTCTTCCCCTAGACCAGCCAGCAGAGTCAGAGGGCAGGGGAGGTGTATGCTGAACAAGTCAGTTTATGCCTTCCCCCAGGTCTTGAGGAGCTCTGGGAGACATCCTGCTTCGCTGAGACCCGCCAGTCTGCCCCCAAGAGCGGGCTATGCTGCAGGCACAATCTGTCCCTTCAGCAATCAGCTCTTCTTTTCTGCTATCAGCAGCAGATACAAGAGCTGTGATCACCAGCCCGAAGACTTTGCTTTAGCTTACAGCACACTCAGCGCACGATCTGTTTGAGCTGTGAACGTGTGTTTTAGGGTATAGCATTAACAGCAAAGGCTTTTCTCCTTGTGTCCTACAGTTGATGCCAAAGGGGTGCTTAATTTTGAACAGTACTGTGAGAACAATGAGCTATGCTTAATCATTAAGTAATTCTAAACACCAGAAATCACCTGCCTCTTACATCCTCTCCCTATTCTAGAAGTCTACCAGCATTCAGACCAGACACTTGGCTTTCAAAATTGATGGCAGGTATCCAGTTGGAGAAATGTGGTTACCTTTGAATTATGGCCTTTGCATCATACCATATCCTATTTCATTACATCATATTTTATCCCATCAGCACAGAACTTGATGCTGCACCAAGCAATGAACTTTGAAAGTGAATTTTTGCACAGCTGCACACAAAACAAGAAATCTCTAGGTATAATGGGTAAGAACTGATATGCCTATATACCATGGGAAGACTTGCTGTAATACAGTCTGAGAGGTTCGTAATCAATGACAAGTGAAACCTTATGTTGACATTAGGATACACAGATAAAGCAGATTTCCATGCTCAAACTCATGATAATATCCGAGGAGTGAAGAGAGTTGGACAAAGAGATGGGTGTATAAACAGATACAAAACTGTAAAAATCATGGTGTGTAACAGCACATTGTTCAGATTTTGCTCCTGGTACTGTAACTCTTTTAAGCATGGTAGAAGCCTGCTGTTGAGAGGACAGTGCAACACTTGATCAATACAAGAAGGATAAACGTTTCAGCAATTCTTAATACTGTACTACTGAGCAATACGGAAAAGGTCAGCAAGCTTTCATATGCCATAAAGATGGTTCCTCTGCAACCACTTTAATAGACTAACCACTAGGACTGGTTAATAGTGGGTTGGGGGGAATGCCGTTTAAAAAACTGCTGAAATTTTTTTGTTGTTCTTCATTAAAATTTCCAAATTTTCAAATTGTTCAGAGCAACTCTACAAGCCACATACTGACCACACCTGTTTTATCTCCTAATGGCATTAACCTTCTCCAAGGAAGCTCATTTCTCTTTAGGGGGGAGTTGGAAGTCAAATCAAAAGTCAGCTATACTTCCAAAGGCCCTGAATGCTAAACACCTCCGCTTTCTTTTCTCACTCCCTTCCAAAACATTGCAGCCAGATCTGCTTTATGTTACTCAGCTCTACAGCCTGTTATGTCAGTGATAACTTTGCTTTCATTGTTTTGCAGCAGACCACACACTTTGGCAGAGTTCAGGTACATCTCGGTTAGGAGGGCAGGGGGACCCTGGTCTAAAAGAATGAGAAGGACAATGACTGAACAGTACTTAACTGGGGTAATAAAATGTCAGTCCTTATTAATGAACATAATTTTGAATCTTCTTTGTGTTAGATATTGCCAAGATGTAATAGGAAGATATTTTAAAGAATTCCAGTTCTAGCTGACAATGTTAACTTACTTTACACCAAAACAGAACAGGGGATGTAACATTTAAGTGGCCATGACATACCTGATACTGGAGCTGGTCTGGTAATGAAACAAAGGGATTTGTGAATGAATTCATTAATAAACAACGCAAATTCAATTCAGTGCTGTTCCGAGGGCTATACTGAAACAAATCTGTGACATGATCCACACAGAGTTTGCAGGATCTGGACTACAGGTTGTAAGCAGGGACCATGTTTTCCTATGTGTTTGTACATTGCCTATCACAATAGGGCCCCAATTTCACCAGGAGTATGTGGGCACTAACACAGTACAAATAATAAATAAAACAACTGAACCAATTAATTTATAATCATTCATACCAGAAAAAAAATGTACACTACTTTGAAAAGTATCACAGATGTACCATATCTGTAGAATCAGCTGCAGCAAACAAACAGGGTCCTGCATAGCATATTCACTGCCAGGCTTGGATTATTAGTTTTGTAACTCATTAGCTACTTGATATCAATGTCAGCAAAAGATCAAAGTCTGGAGGCTTCATTAAAAGTCATCAGACCAGCATAATATCATTTGTACTGTGGTGGCACCAAGAGACCCAATCTAAAATCAGGGCTGTATTGTGCAGTACAAAGAATCCTTGCCCTGAAGTGCTTAATAGCTAAATAGATGAAAGGAAGTACTGTTATCCCCATTTTACAGACGGGGAAGTGAGACAGGGAGAGTTTAAGGTCTTTAGGGCCTAATGATGCAAACAGGTGCCTATGGAATTGTCAAAAGACCTCTGCACTGAACTCCCATTGCAATCAATGTCACTAGGTGCCTAGCTGCACCTTTAGGTGCCTTAAGAACTTTAAAAATCTAGCCCTATGTGATTTGACCAAGGTCACATACAGCTGGAAATTGAAACCAGAGCTGAGAACGGAAACCAAATATCCCGAGTTTCCACCCAGAGCCTAAACCACAATCATTCCTCTCCCTTCTTTTGTTTTAGTATTTTTTCTGTAAGACTAAACATACTGAAATTCCTCAGAGACTAAAAAATGATGGATTCTTAATTAACTGCTCAGAGACTGGTTTTGCAGGGTGAAAATGCTCCTCAGGGTCCTTTCATGACCTAGGGTCAGAGGTCACGGAATCTGTAGCTAGCCCAATAAAAGTGTGGAAACAGCTTTTAGGATATCTGTCTAGGAAGCTGAGCTGGATAAAAGCTCCCCAAACTGTTTTTAGATGTCCTGCTTCCAGGGAATGTGTTTTCATCATACAAATTAAAGTACTTGGGAGAACCATTTCCAACACTCAGGCAATATTTAGGGTGAGCAGACATCCCGATATTATCATGACTGTCCTGATATTAGGGGCTTTGTCTTACGTAGGCAACTCTACCCCCACCCCTGAAAATAAAGGCTCCCCATTTTTCACTCTTGCTATCTGGTCACCCTAGCAATATTGTATGCTAAAAGAATGACATATTTTAAATGAACCTATCAAATTGATCAGGGAAGGGTGCAGACCAGCTGTTCCCTCTGTCATCTGACAGAGGGGCCAAGGATGGAGGCAGGGGAGGGGGAGGTGTGGTGCCAAATCTCCTCCCTCATAGTAAAAGAACAGTTGGAGTGTATTAGTGCTTATAATTGCTTTTACATTATAAAGAAATAGGGACCACAGATATTTGGAAATACAATATTAATGAGAGACTCCTACAATAAATGAGTATATTCCACACAACATGCTTATCTTCTTATCACTATACCACAGCACCAGGGCCTATGTGCAATTAAATAAATTAGACTTTATTGAAATCCACTTTGTGTTGCCTAAGTTCTGTACCATTAATCCCCAAGTATAAATGTAGGTTATTCAAACCTCTCAAACTCCTGAGGCCTCAAATGGGCTTTTAAGACACAAAATGAGAGGCATAATAATAATACAATAAAATACTAATTACTAATAATAATAAATGCGAAATTTCACACTACCTGTGGTCAATTTGATAGCCTAAATAACATTTGGCCTAGTTCTGATCTCAGTTACATCAGTGTAAAACTCAACTATTCCACTGCTTTCAATAGACTTATACCTAACTGGTATAAGCATAAGGAAGAGAAAAATTGGGCCTATTGCCTACAGGCTTAATATCTTGATCCAGCTTTTCTGATGTAAACCACTTCCAACAATAAAAATGAATTCCCAGCAGGTCTGTGTGGGAGGGAGATAAAACTGGATCTAAAATGAGAATCATCCCTTGTAAGGCAAGAAAGTGTTTTGCAAGGTTTAAGAGTGTGATCCTCCACGTGTTTAAGCCTCTGTACACTTCTATTATATAAATACCTCAGGTTTAAATGCTCTGTTACATAGCTAAGAATGAAAGGAGTTTCATTTTTTTACAATGCTATTATACAATCAGTGTTTGAAGAGTTGTCTAACATTTGCTAGTAACTGTTTCCACAGCCTAATAGATCCTGCTCCCTCTTCTGGCCAGAAATGTAATAAAGAAATCATTGGTTTCAGAGTAACAGCCGTGTTAGTCTGTATTCGCAAAAAGAAAAGGAGTACTTGTGGCACCTTAGAGACTAACCAATTTATTTGAGCATGAGCTTTCGTGAGCTACAGCTCACTTCATCGGATGCATACCGTGGAAACTGCAGCAGACTTTATATATACACAGAGAATATGAAACAATACCTCCTCCCACCCCACTGTCCTGCTGGTCATTGTCTCCTTCTAACTATGCTTTTGAACATGGGGAGTTGAATATAGGAAAGAAAGTCCTTTGGCAGCACTCAGAGATATACTTCCATTCAATTATCGCATTAGGGTTCATTTTCTCTGTACTAAGGGCTTTCAGGATTCATGTTAAAGAGCCCAGAAAACATCCACCAACAATCTCTGTCCAGCTCACTAGTTAATGCTTTTTTTTTTAGAAGGAGGAGAGGAGGGGAGAATGAAAATCTGTCAGCCTTGCTGTATTTTTGCACCTCCCCTCTTTGCCTTCTCAATTTCACACAATATTAAAGGGACACTGCAGAACTAAAAAAGGAAATAAGCAGAAATGCGGTTTATTGGCAATAGGGGACTTGCCAAAATGTGCCCAGAACATGTCAAATGAACTACAGCATCCAAAACAGATGCATAAAAAGAATGAAAAAGTGGAGGTGGAGGGGGGATTTAGGATAGGGTGATAAGGTTCTCAATAATTATTCTATTACTTCTAACCAGCCTCCACAATGTCATTTCTGAGACATTCCAAAAAATGCAGCATGCATGTTTACAATTAAGTTGCACCTAAATACTTTATATAAAGGGTAATACTATAAGCAAAATCCTTCTTATAATAAAGAGGTTAAGATGATTAGCATTGAAAAGTATACTGTATTTTTTTAGTTGGAACAATAAGTGTCTGTACAGCTGCTATTTTGTTTGCTAATTAGACAATAACAATTGAAAGAGAAATAACTCATCATTTAAAAACTTCTGGAATGTGCTCTTTTTGTAGAATTTCAGGTTTGCATACAATAGTCATTTCCAGTTCATGGTGTCCTATTCCTTGCTCCTTTTTGGGTACAGACACTGTTATATCCATTTAAGATACAGATTTTTTTTTCCACTTTGCCTTCCTTCAAGCCTATAGTAGAAGACTGATCCACAGTAAAACACTCTTAAAAGAAAACTGTAGTAATTTAGCTCAAAGCAGCAATCAAAGTTCACAGGGGAAGGAACACCTCCACCTCTTGCCATATACAATCAGTGAACTGTATTTTGAAACTAACCTCTCATATTAAGGATGCTATTTCTGAATCTAATATTAGCAGGAAGCATGTTTAAACATTAAACATTAATATTCTCTTGAGATGAAAGCATATTACAACAGCAGGACTCTTCTATTGGGCTTCTACCCTACTGGTGTCAAAAACTATGGGCCCAATCCTGCAATCTTTTATTCAAGCACGTTTCCAAATGAATGCAAGTTTGCCTGAGTAAAATCTGTGGAGTAGGTCCTGTGATCAGATAGAAATGCCTCCTTCCATGAAAAGAACCTTGTTTGCAAATACATTTCACAGTTTCTACAAGGTGAGAAGTTCTTTCAACTCCTGTGCATACAGATTTAAGTTTTCTTTGAAAGGAATCATGCTAAATGCACAGTGGGCTACTGCTGTTGTCTGAACACCATGTCATAATAAGAGATTGGAATTTTTCTCTTATTGAAACAGTTACTCAGTGAATAGCTCTTCATTATCTAAGAGATAACCAGGAAAAAATTTAATAAATATTTTACCCATTGCATCAAAAATAAATATCATTTATAAAACATCCAGTACTTATGCTTCTCATCATAATACAGTGTATAGAAATGTGTCCAATACAGATGATATTTACAAATGTTCGTCTGAATCTTTCCATGTAATGCATTCTTCCAGTTACATTAAAGTTATATAAAATCAGAATGTAGCTTCTCTCATAATAATACCAACAATGTATATTAAAGGTAAAAGTAAAACTCTTATGAGAATACAGAAGGGTTTCAAGTAGGAAGAATGGCTTTGAATATTATATTTTAAGTGGTGTTTATTGGAACTTAACACTACATCATTTTAGAATTGCAGCCAATGTTTGAGAGGAATTTGTTATTACTTAACCAAACAAGAGAACATATAAAAGCAAGCTGACTTTTTGAGAAAAAAAAAGTTTAATAATACAGTAATAGTTGTAGTATCGTCCAGTAAAAGTGTACTGTAAAAATGCTCTGAATATTAATTTACCTCAGATAATTTTAGAGTTGTAAATACTTGTATTATAGTGAGGTAGACAGTAAAAAAAAATCTCCATTATTAACACAGAATTTAAATCTTGCAATAATATTTTAAGGAAATGATATCTTTAAGGAAGAATGAAATATTTGATTAATGCTTAACTCTGTACAACTCAAATATAAACTTTAAAAAATATTAGAAATTATAACATTTTGAGTGCATATAATGTTTTGTACATTTAAAAAAGAAATGCATGTTGTTCACCTCCATTTTGCACTTTTCAGTCTGTTTAAATAAACAAATATTTACAGCTTTAATATGAACAACAAGTGCATCCAAAGCAAAATGTGCATTTTAAATTATTGCTCCTGGTCGAGTCTTTTTATTATTATTAGCGTTTTATATTATTAATTAATTATTATTATTATTATTATTCTCATCCTCTTTTTTCACCTGTTTGAAGCTTTGTGAAACCAGATAAGCTAACAGCACTAGAATTCCGTGGGGGACGTCTAAACCTGTAAACATACAAGTTAAAAATAAAACCAAAAAGGGTTAGGCATGCTGAGAAGTGCACTTTCCTTGGGTAAAGCCGTTTTTCAGACTAAAGGTGGGAAGGAAACAAAAATCTTTAAAATGCTTTTTCCAGCACCATATTTCCATATAATACTGTTGCAGGTTGATACGGAATTTGTTAATTGAATAGTTTCATGCTTTTTCTTAAAATTTAAAGGAGCTTCCATTCCAAATCACTCCCATTTGTGTTTTCTGTAACACTTTGCTCTTTTCACAGTTTTTCATTACTAAGCCTTAAAATATAACCGAACTGGTAATTACAATCTGGAACAATGTTTTTGGGGGAGGGGGCCGTAGGCTATTTCTGGCTGGTAATTTTGCAGGAATGTGAAAGAGAGAGGGCAGAAACGAAATAACCCTTCTTAGGGAAACTTCAGAGGCAGGAGTCATTCTGCTCTCTGGCTTTGATTGTTTTTATACTTGGTAAATTGCCTTTACCCTTAAAGCAGATATAGATCATCAGATAATTCTAAGGGGAAAGTCCTTGGAACCAAAACTTTATTGGGAACTTTTTTTTTTTTTTGCCTCCTCTGCTTGCTAATTCCATTACTCCCCCCATGCCAACCCACGAAAAGAGTCGTGCCTGTTGCTTTCCCTTAATCTTAAACGGGCTCAGTTTGAACAGGTGCCTGTCGCTGCATCTTGTATACACTGGGGAGAAACATCAACGGAGAAGGCGCAGCAAAATAATCCTTCTCTCTCCAGACTTGACTCCCACAACCGGATCTGGAGAGCGCTGGTTCCCATCAGATCTGAAGAAAGCTTTTGCAAAAGTGTCCCCCTCTTTCCGCCCCCTCCCACTTTCCTGCCTCCACTTCCACCCAGTTCTTTGAAGGAAGGGGTGGGCTTGAACCTCCTTGTGTGCAAAGCAGGATCTGGCAGGTGGGCTACTCAGTGCCAGCTTTCTCCTGAAAACTGAGCAGCCCCAGCTTGTTGGGTGAGGGGTCCCTGGGGCTGGCTGGGTCAGGCACGGAGAGGGCAGTTAAAGCCCACGTTCTCCTCTGTACTGTGGAGCTTCGCCAGAGGAAGGGGTTGGTTGGTGGCTGGTTTTAACGCTGGTTTCCAATGTGTCGAGAGCAGGGATACAGAGGAGACGGATACACAAACTATTCCTCACCCATTCAAGCCTATCAAGTATGCAGATCACGCCGGCCGATGCAGACGCGCCTCAGATCCTTGACTGTTTTCCAGGAGCACCCAACATGTGAGAATTCCCCTCCCGTCCCGTCCAATAGGTGAAGTTTCCGGGACCTCAGACTCGACCAGCCCTCTCCTGTCCTTTGAGTTCATTTATAGCTCCAACCCGCCTCGATCTCCCCCGGGGAGACCGGCAAAGCAGCCTGCTACCTGCAACCGCAGGACTCCACCACCATGTCTTCGTACTGCTTGTACACCACGTTGTTGCCCGCGTCTATGTAGAGGATGCTGATGGGGGTCAGCTTGGTGGGCACGCAGCAGCTGGGGGGCGTGGAGCTGGGGTCCATGGAGTTCATGAGGGTCTGGATGATGGCGTGGTTGGTGGGCTCCAGGTGGGATCTCAGCGGGAAGTCGCACACCCCTTCGCAGTGGTAGGCTTCGTACTCCAGCGGGGCGATAATCCAGTCGTCCCAGCCCAGCTCCTTAAAGTTCACGTGCAGGGGCTTTTTGCTGCACCTGAGCCGGGACTTCTTGCCATGCCTTTTGCCATGGCGGCTGGCGAAGGCGGTCCGCCTCTTCCGCCGCGTCTTGAACTGCTGCTGGGTCTCCTGCGGCACGCGCCGCGGCGAGCCCGGCTCCTCCCGCGGCGAGCCCCGCTCCTCGCGCAGCTCGGCGAACAGGTTCTTGCGCGGGGACCTGGTGAACACCACCAGCAGGGCCTTCTCCTGCTGCGCCCGGCCTCGCCGCCCGAAGCCCAGGCCCCGGAGGTCCGCCCGCGGCTGCTGCCCCCGGCCCCCCGGGGCCCGCAGCTCCAGGCAGAGCTGCTTCCAGGGCCGCTGCTGCTGCAGCCCCTGCCACACGTCAAACACTTCCCAGCCGGCCGGGGGAGCCTCCCGCGGGTCCAGCGTCCGGGCGTCCAGGAGCCGGGGGGAGAGGCAGGGGAAGAGCTGCATGGAGGACAGGCCCGGCGGGGGCTGGGGGAGGCGGTGGCCGGGGGCTTTGCGAAAGAGCCGCAGCTCCGCTCCCACCAGCTCTTCTTTGTCTGAGAGGGTCGATACATCAAACAAATACTTCTGTCTCCTGAGCGGGGCGGGCGAGAGATCGTCTGCAAGATAACACATAATTACAGTCAGTTTCACGCCGGGGGACCTTCCCGCGGCCGCGGGGAGACAGGGCAGGCAGCCTGGGCTCACTCCTCCAGCGGCCCCGCCTGCCCCGAAACCGCCCCCCGGCCCCGGCCCCGGCCCGGCCCCGAGAGCCAGGCGCCCTCTCCCGGGGAAGGGAGAGGACCGGTGCCGGCGACTCTCCGCGGGGCTTCTCCTTCCATGGCAGGGTCGCTGCGGGGGGTTAGATGAGTCGCTGGCCCTAGCGTGTTTCCACTGTGGGCACTGGGTGTCTCTAAAAGGGAGCCCGTGGTTTAGTGGCAGGATCGGCACACAGCGAGAATCGCCTCGCTCCGCGTCCACACTGGCTCCCGGGACCGGGCGTGTTCTGACAGCCCGCGCTCCAGGGACATTTCCTCACCCCGTCAGCCCTGCTGTCCTCTGCGGCTAGAGTCCGGCGGGGGAGGGGAGGGGGCTATTTTATTCCGCTCCGAGAGAGAAACCTGGACTTCTTTTTTGACACATTTGTGTACGAAGTACAGCACGAAAAGCAAACCAGATTCCCCCGAGCTGCTTTCCAATAAAATGTTTACAACCCAGCAAATACAAAAATTCCCAAAGCCCCTGGGTCTCCCCAGAAGCTAGTAAAGTTTGTGTATATTTCAATAGTAAAAGTGTCATTGGAGCCAGCGTTCAGCAGCCCCTCGCAGCATTTCCAAGCTCAGCTTGCACCAGAGGTAGAAATGGAGACTAAAGAAATATACAATCCCTGTTATTTGTTGATTTCAGAGGTCATTGCTATTTCTAATCAGTGTATTTCACAACCGAAGGTCCAGCTGAAAAGTCTGGGACGGGGGAGCCAGCTGAGGCGTGGGGGAACAGCCGGATGATTTATGGAATCCAAGACCTCCAGACTTGCCAAATCGATGTAAAAATCAATATGGCTTGACATACAGGAACTCAAAAGTCACTCTCCATTGGCTGCTTTTTTTCCCCAAAAATGCAGCCAATAGGTACTGTGTGAAATTCAGCTGGAATCGCATTGCCTAACCGGGACACAGTGCCCAGGAAATATTCCTCGAGAGATCGCGGCTCTTTCCTAACAGAGCCCTCTCTGCAACCCTGCGCAGAACCAGGGTTTCCTAACAAACCCCTGGGAAGAGTTTAGGGACCCGGTGGAAGCCCGTCTGGGTGGCTGTAGCGAAGTACACTTTTACCAGGTTTCCATCCCTCTAGAAAATGTTTCTGAGGAGCTTTCCACCTTTATTCAGGGCAGGGTTATGTTTTCCCGGGGGGAAGGCAAAAATAGGTTTTCTTTCCCTAGAAATGTTTATGTGAGTCATTGATAAACATAGATCGGTCCTGGAAATCAATTATACATTTCCTTGTGTGAGGAAGATAAAAGATAATTAAGACAGCAAAGGGTTAATTCGTTTAAAATAAAATAGGTGGAATGATTTTACCAAAGCAGATGACAAAATGATTGTATGAAGATGGATTAATCCTGGGTAAAGCACTTGGGATTCTAGCCCGCTGCCACTGAGATCACGGGCAAATCTCCCCTTGACTTCAGTAGAAATCGGACCAGCGCCTTTTAAAAGTGAAATCCCATTGCTGATTAATTTCAAGCGGGTGGCCAGAGTTCTTCATAAAGAAGAGCACCAGGGAATTTGGAATGAGGCCTACAAAACCTCCAAGTGAGACTCCTGTAACCTAGTTTCAACCGAGGAAGGAATATTCCTTTTCCATAATGAAGATTAACTAGAACTAATTAATTCAAACTGCAGTTGGGTCTTCTGAAGAGCAGCAGCTCAGGGATACCCAGACACAGCCCCGACGGAGATACAAACCTACTTCAGTGGGAATTACACATTTATTAACAACCATAGAGCCTACAAAAACAAGGTGACAACGACAGCTGTTAAAACAATCTGTTTAAAATAAAAGTGAAATATAGCAAGTGCTGCCTAGCTTCATTCTAATGACCTTAAAGTGCTGTTGGGAGCGCTCCATTGAGAGAAGTGAGCAGGATTCGGCCTATCACGGCAATGTTTACACGTGTTTTATCAGCCCTCCAGCTGGAACAAGGCAAAATGTGTTGTGTCCGCCCGGCTTGTGCTTCAGAAACAATTCGGAATGGGGCCATAGTTCTTTATGGTTTCATTTGTCTCTCTGTTGTTTTTCACACTGGGCCTGATCCACACACCCCTTCCCCCCTCCCTCGTTCCTAATACACCCAAATCTCCTCTGTTGACTTCGGGCGAGGGTTCGGAGTGCACAAGGACTTCAGGATGGGGTGAATAATTCAAGAAAGTGAAGCTCTCAGACAACACTCACCCAGCCAGGACTGTGTGTCAGCTTCACGAGTTTTTCCTCCACTTTATGTGCTGAGCATGGGTCTGAGATGCGGGGTAAGTTTCAGGAAAAGATGGACATTCCAACAGCAAGAATGTGGATGATTCGAACAATGCCCTGCTTGCTTCGTCACATTTCACTTTCACTATCCAGAGCCCTAAATTCATGCTGCAGCCAGAGCCAGGGCTACATTATTTTCCTCGGTGCAATTTGAAAGCGTAGTTGATCCTTCTCGTAAATGGCTGTCTAGAACCTAAGGCGCGTAGGGCAAGCTCAGCGGCAGCCCCATTCCTTCATTATTCTCTTATTCATTATTTTGTAAACCAACATTCACATGGGGCAGGGGGTGGCAGGGTGATCAGAGCTATGGGCTTTTGAATAGCTCGCTCCTCCTAGGGGGCCAGGTTAAACGCAGCGTTGGCCGCTGACCCTGCGCTCTGTGAGCGGCCCGGGAGCTGAATAGTGTCCGAGGCAGGACTAGGAAAGTAGGAGCTCCATTTATTCGCCCGTGGGCGCTCACGCAGTGCTGCTGGGTCTGCTGGGATCAGAGAGGCTGCAGATCTTCTTCCCCATGTCTGTCTGGCACACGCCAACACCTTCCCAACCCCTGCTTACCAGGCGACCAACCCTCTGCCCCTGGTCTTCAGGGCCAGGGGAAAGCTGGGTCTCTCTAGTCCTGCTTGAGGGGCGGGGGTCTTGTGTTTGATCTCAAAGGAGATGGCCTCCACTTTTTCTCTTCCGGGGAATTGCAGCTGAAGCCCAGATGTGTCAGGAGCCCAGCCCACTGGGACCTTTGAGTCTAGGTGTCTGGATCTGTTTGGTTCCAGATTCCTCGACCCTGGGGTCCCCAGAGTACTGTGATCCCAGGTTTACCAGTTCTCAGAGTCCCTTCAGAGCCCTAAAATCTTGAGCCTAGCTCCCCGCTTCCCACTCACAGCTTGTCAGCACGTGTCCCACCCCAGCAGGCTGGTGGCAGGCGGAGAACCCGGTCCTGAAATAGAGGTATCCCCCCCCCCACGCCCCTTCCCGGGACCTGTTACCAGGCGGAGATCTACCGGAAGGTGTAGTGCTCTCCGGTCACCCTGCTAGAAGGTGGGAGAAGGGGAAACGCACGGGCAGTCACCTGCTCCATAGAACTAACCCCTTTCTATGGGGCTGTAGCTTTCAGCTGGACGGGGGTGGGGGGAGGGTTGCAGGCACATTTTTCAACTGAGCTCCGCAAAGAGAATTGTGGGGATCGCCTGAGAGAGGTTTGAAAGGGGGGAGTGGGCCAAGTCTCCCTTTTCCCACGTGAGGACAAGTGAAAGCAAAGTGTCTCAGATTTCTATCAGCAGGGCTGGACATTTAGTGGCTCCGGAATGTGGCGTGGAGATTTATGCCATCAAGGGGCAAATGTCAAGTGTACTTTTAAATGGCAGCTATACGCACTGAGCAGTAGTGGGGAGGAAAATGCGAGATCCCATGTGAGGTTTTAGGGTTGAAAACGGCAACTTGAGGGTTGTAAATTGTCCGAACGCTCTGTGCTTATTCCTGCGGTTAAGGAGATCACTCAACTCTTCCAGCCACGGGTAGGACGATCTCGGACGTGTGGGTTTCAAACAAGAACAAATCTGTTGCTCCTCTAACTATATTTGAGTCTGAACTGGCTTCATGTCACATGGGACAGGCACGTCAGAAAGGGAGAGGAAATGTACCAGGTGGGTAAGAAGATGTCAAAGGACGGCCACATCTCGGCACTACCTGAGGTCCAGAAATTGTTCAGTCAGAAAGCTTTTCATCAACTGATAAAATTGCCAGTTCTCCTTATTCCGTCAAAGGGGCCAGGGCACTGGTTATTTCAAATAGGCAGCTTTGAATCCGATCAGATAAACGTTGTTTGCTCACTCTTGTAACCTAATAATTACAGATGAAGACATAATCCTAAACCATATTGGCTTGCTCCCAATGCAAACAATCAAGAGGGTGGGAAAACCAGAGGAGCGAGGGAAGAGTGCGATGTGTGTGGGGGGGGGGCATAAAAAATTCTAGAAATCTGAGAAAGACGGATCCTTTTTTAGAAACTTTCAGTCCATTTGTTTTCCGTTTTACCGTGCAAAGAGCACAGTAACGGTGAAAACACCCCTTGCTCTCGCTCACCCTTTGTGGTAGGGTCTTACGGTGTTTATGGGCTTTGCTTCATTATTTACCTTGAAATCAAAGACATGGCTAGGGTGGAATCTGTGTCCTCAGACAACACATTCAAAATCTGCCCCCTCTCAGCTTATTGCTAACCTATTTCCAGAGCTCAACAAATGTACTGTATTGCTAAAGCACACAAGTGGCTGTTGGAAACACGGAATTACAGAAAATACCATAGGGAGAAGTCAGCCTCCAGGTACCCTGGTGTTTGGAATTTAAATGTGCGTACACCTGAGTGTTATATTATTCTTTCGAATGTCCTTTTTGTTAGTTGTCTATGTGAAGCTAAAATATTGCGGTGGGAGACGGATCTATCTGGATTCAAGCACGTGGCACTGGTGGGGAAAAGAAACAGCCTGATGTAGACCCTGCCCTTTCAAGCGTGTCCCGGGAAACGAATATGCTGATCGTGTTTTGCCTTGCGGAATTTTGCGTGGGACACCTTCATGTCACTGCTTTAACAGAAGAGTCTGTGGGAGAAATGCCATCTGAGCTGGAGCTGGAAGGGTTCCCTCCTAGGAGCCCTCCTGTTATGTACATTTCCTTTACTTTGTGGTTGTGGTGGTTTTTACCATCTCTAGGGTTAAATTAATTATTTGCACGGGATGTTTCCTTTAACTCCCTGTGTTAAACGACTCCTGCTTCCCGAGTTCACTTTCTAGCAGGCAGACCTGAACTCCGAGGAAAGGCTGGGATTAATGAAGGCTACACAAAGTTTCCCTTTTCATGGCAAATCAGGTACTGGGCTTCCCGCCAATTCATTAGGGCTCAAATCTTAACTTTACATCACTACAAATTATACCAAAACCACATTCAAGAAGAATTTTCTCTTTCCCAATTCTCTTTCAAGCCATATTTAAACTCAAAGCAAAAGCACATTTGCAGTTTAAAGACCGTTTAAAGACTCTCGTTCAACAATAATCTGAAAGTTAAAACATATATCCTCAGTAATCATGACAGGCTGCCTACACATTGTCTGCACAGTAACAACACTGACAGGTAGTACTTTCTATGCATGATGTGGGCTATAGAGTAAAGAGGCTAGCTCTCCATGTGTGGCATTTCTCCAGTTTGAATTCCACATCTCTGAGCGCCTTGCACTGGCTTTTTATTGCACTGTGTGACTAGGTTTAAACGTTTCATTCGCTCACTATCAGGTAACTGGGAAAGACCACACCTTCCTAGAATCTGTTCCTCATCCTGCCAAAAAGTGAACGAACTCAGGGTGATTATTTAGTGCATATTTTACAGTCAAAATGCCCACAGCTAGCGTGCATTTATTTTCTTGATCATTTTCTTCACTGAATCTATGCCTGAAAATACCGAATACTAAATCTTACATTTTAGCTGTCTCCCTCTGCTATGGCAATTCTGTTCTGGGTTTATCACCAGCCTCTTCCTTGCTCGCTCTCTCTCTCTCGTTTTCTCTTTAATCCCATGAACAAACTTCAACAAAGTGACAAAACAGACAAATGTACTCTAGCCACCAATCTGAAGTTATAGCCCTATCAAACTGGACTGGATAATACAGTCCTTATGCAAGACAAATCCAAAGGGAGTTTAGCATGGGTGTTAGTGCCCTTTTATATAACACATTTAACAAAGTTAAAATCGCCCTCACTGCTTCGTAGAAGAGTAGGATGCATGCTAAAGCGAAATGGCTTCACTCTCAGAGCAAGTTAAGTGTGGTCCCTCCCTACGTTAGTCTGAATTATTTTCTTACCTAAATATTAATTTAAATAGCCCCCCAAATCCTAAAATATTCCTGTCCCAAAATTATTTGTTTTACAGCTCTTGGATTATTTCTGAAGCTAGAGATACAGAAGAGTAGAAAAACGAGACGAGAAATGTATGTGTGATAAAGACCAGCACTCATTTCAGCAAATTCGGGGCTTAAATTTCTGCCCATTCTTTAGCCTACCAGTTAGTAAAAAAATAAAATGTCCCCCTATAGTTTGGAGACCATCTTTTAGTCCTGTGGCCAGGGAACAATCGGAGTTCCCTATTGGCGAGGCTGACTAGCTCCAGAACCTATTGCTAGTTTGTTGCAAAACGCCACAGCAGGGCATGCGAGGAAACAAGCGTTTCCACATCGTCTTTTCTCTCTCTCTCTTTCTCTTTTTTTTTTTTTTTAGGATTAAGAAGTAATGACGAAAGTAATGAACGCGATGCGGCAGATCGCCTGATTAACGTCCCCTTACAACCCCACCGCTGCGGCTACTCTTGCTCTTAGTTCGCCAGTGGCAAACAAATATGTTGCATTCCGAATCTAGTTTGAGCGTTGCATGAGGAGACTCGGAATTCTAAAGGACTCGTGTACGTGTAAACAGTCTAAGAGGCGGGCAGGCGTGTGTGGATGGTAAGATTTCGTTCTCGATCTCCCTGATCAGTTCATATTTCATCGCAGGATCCTATGGCATTTTGCTGTGACCCTAGTTTTGCACAACATTCTGGGGAAGAGGGCAAGAAAAAGATGGGAGCTTTCTAAACAGCAATAACAATTCTGAAAACAAAGAGCTCGATCCTACAGTTCTTACCAGGGCAAATCTGTCCCGTAGGAAACAAGGGAAGGGTTGGGGGGGGGGCGGGCGGGAGGGAGGGGTAAAGATTGTGGAATCGGGTCCAAAATAAGCATTTGGAATTACTTTAGGTATTTGGACTCCTTGATTTTCAGTTTGCACTGGCTGATTACTGCACACTGCATAGGGCTTTAAAGAGACTGTGTAGCATTTAAGATGTACCCGTGCCTTTTTATGAGGTAGCGACTAAGATCAACAGAATGAGGTGGTAAACGGTTTTGTTTGTTGCCCGATGAAATGGATGGCTAATGGAGGATTTATAGATCCGAATGCAAGTTGGTTGTTTTGCTTCACCTAAATTAAAAACGCCTAGCCAGTATCAAGAGTAGATGGAGTGATCTTTACAGATACAGCTGGATTACTGCTGCAAAAGGCCGGTGTCTTGTTCAAAAAAGACACAACAAACAAGGGAGTGTTCTGTGGCAATTGCTTTGCGACTATTCTATAACTTTTCTGTACCCTCCCACTTCTTCCCTCCCAGCTACCGTCCCAACATCTCCCAGCTCAGTTCCCAGGACTGACAGAAGAAAAACCACATCGCCCAAAGAGAATGTGACAAGAGGAATTGTGGCTGCCCCCACTCCATCCCCGGGAACAGAAAAGCCTCCCCCACCTTCTAGCCCCAAATCTAGTTCCTTTCTCTCGCTCGTGGCTAGTCGCAGGATCTCTTTCGAGACCTTTCTGTCCCTTGTGGTTAACAAAGAGACAAGATGTCCCCCACCCCAGTGGTGGAGGGTACTGCAAGCACACCGCCTTCCAACCTTCTCCCACCGCCAGTCCCTCCACTCTTTCCAAGGCTCTTACCAGGGAAATAAAGCGCAGATTGGAACCTTCTGCAGGCTCCCTCACTTTGGCCGTCTGGTCTGCATTAGTGTTTTTATAAGGGGCTCAGACAAATCGAATACAAGGTCACCAAATAATTAACAGTTGTGAATTCCCTCCTTCCCCATTAAAATACTTCCCTGCTTATATTTCATTTTCCTTTTGCCAACGACAACATTGCCTGGGCAAAGGCTCTACACTGATCACACTGCATTGCAGCCCTAGGTCCACCCAGAAACCCGCTGTTTTGCATAAACATGCAGCACAAAATGAACTTCAAGTGGGATTTACATTCCTTTTCTTCTGCCACATGAACAGCCGGGACATTTTCAGATTTTGCACGTGGATTTCCCTCCCCCCGCCCCACAACATAAAAGGGAAACAACACAAAATTACAATCAGATTCCTGTAAACTTCTTAATGAACTATCTTGCCCGTGCAACACAAACTGGAGGGAAGGAGACGGTCTGCATCTCTTTCAAATCCGGCAATAATATTCAGATCTTACTGTGTTTGTTGTGGAAAAACTCCTCCAATGTAATAAGGATCCTCTCTTGTTTGGAACCGACGTAGAAACTTTGCATCCAAAAGGGAAATCTGACATTAACCTAAGGGCCAATTGCCTGCCCCCTTCCCCTGTCCCCTCGTTATTGCTTGGAAAGAAGCTCTCCCTGACACTGCCTCTGTATGTGAACCATTCTGCATTTCTTCCTCTTTGCCAGTTTCCTTGTTGATTTCTCTCTCTCTCTCTCGCAGCTCCCTCCTTCTCTTACTTTTCTCCTGCCTAGTTCTCCTTCCTAATTGTCCTGCTTTACTGTGGCGCTCCAATGCTGGGGGTCCTGAGGCCAGAGAGCACCATCTGCGTTTTAATGAGTTACTTCATGTGCCAACAGTAATTTTCCTACATTCAGCTAGGTCCTGTGTGATCTTGCGACCGTAACAAGCGGGGTGGGGTGGCAAAATGAGGCGGGGGGAATCACAGCCTATTGCTCCCTTTCTGAATTATTTTTAACGCTTGAGACTAATACAGGCTAGCGCGGCTTCTTCCCCTATCCAACTGCCCCGAAAGCGATCTCACTCGTTTAGGGGAAGGAAGAAAGCAACGCCAGAAGGGATAGTATTTGGAGCTTCGATTTAACCGCTCTCCACTTCTTAACTCGTTACTGAGAAGATACCGGTGCACTATTTTGGGTGTGCAGTGGACAGATCAGAGGCTATGTTCTTTGGCTGCAATTCCATGCATTCACCCAAGGAGACACACACACACACGAGTAATTGCAAATCATCCAATAAGAAAGTCTCTTACTCCTGTTAACTCTTCTTGAAATTCTCCTCCCAGAGAACAGGTCTGGGAACCGAATTTCTTTATGTGGCCAAAGGATTCTCTACACTCCGCCCCAATTGTTATCCTTATGAACCCCTGCAATTAACAAGGTCATGTGGGCAGACAAGGTATGGCTACCACTGTCTCCTCCAGAATTCCTAGTTAGGTAAATAGCAGCCTATCTAATTGGGTCAATTGGGGGGCTATATTGTCTGTAAATGAATTGACAGAAACTTTTCTGAGCAGGGACTGTTCAGCAGCCGCACAACTCCAGCTCGGCAATTAACTGGGCGAGGAGCCCACAGGGAGGTGGGCAGTAAAAAAGCTACCACTTCAGAGGAACGGAAGTTCTCTTGAAGTTTTTGGTGATGTGCCATTGGCTGGTCCACTTCATTATGGGAGACTAGACAATATTTGATATGTTATGACATGAACACTCAATTAGATCACTGAGTTGAAATACTCCAATCAGCGGCTTGATGCTAAGCAACCCATAGAAGGTCCAGCACAAGGTCACAGCCTGTGACACATCAAATCAAAATCAATGAGGGAAAGTGAGGCTTTTCCTTCATCAAACCGGGACTTCTGTTCGCAAATCACTTCCCCACGGAGTAGAATCCTCCATGCAGCAAGATGAGCTAAATTTGTTAAATTAACTGTCTTTCCTCTGGTGATCAAGAATAAGATGATCTTGAAAGGGGTGTTTTTATGCGGCTTTCAGGGCTCTGCAAACAAGCTGGCAGTAGGCAGTGGGGTAATTGTTATGGCGGGGAAAGAAATCTTAATTTCAGAAAGCAACTTAAAAAAATAGACACAACCGGGAACCAAAACTAGCTCTCGGTTTCTGTCTTCCTAGAAACCCTATCCGGGACCTACGGGAGTTTCTGACACACACACACACACCCCCGAGAGGGAGTAGTTACAAAACAAGCAAGCACCAAAAAGCACTACGCCTTCACTGGCGTTTTACTCCGCGTCCAAAATCGTTCAAAGCTCATCCCACGCATCCTATTCCTCAAAGCGATTTCAGAGTGAGCAGACGACTTCGGACGAGCGACGCTTTTCAAATTAACTCTACGGGGCCAAATATAAGGGGCATAAAAGGAGAAAATGTAGAGTTTGAAAACACATTTGCCGTTAACCCTCCCCACACTTTTCTTCTTTGACCATATGAAAACAAACTGCCTCGAACATTACCGCCTATTGTCCCAGGACCTCTTGGCTGTGTGGACCCCTGGCTCAAGAGTAGCGTGTGAAGCAAGGCGCTTGGACTTGGAGGAACAGCTCAGGTAGGAGATAAAGGATGTCCCTCCGCAGAGCAGACAAGAAGAGCTTCGGGGGCAAACAAGTCTCAGCTGCTTTTTGGTTTTGATTGAAGCTGGGGACTGAATAACCAGCTCATATAACTACAAAGGAGCCATGTGGCTTTTTAAAGCTGAGCTTTGTCCGAAAAATCATCAAATATCGGAAGGTAATTTGCTTTTCAGGGCTTTCAACAGCTAATGAACCCCCTGACCCAGCTGAAAGAGCAGCTTGCTCTTTCTATAGGGTCAGAGCTGCAGGCAGGTTGTAGTGTGCAGGTTGGCGGGGTGGGGGGGTCCTAAATAGTTAGGGGGGAAGGGAAGGAATTTACAACCCTCCTTAAGAACTATTTAATTCCTCTGTCATTAATAGATCACAAGCCCAGGTAACAAAATGTTTTTACACTCTCTGTCCCAGTCCCAAAGCATCCTCAACTTCACCTTCCCCAGTATAAGAGCTGGCAAAGAATCAGTGGGAGAGGCAGTTCAACAACCTTTAAATGCGAAAAGGGCTGAAGATCTGGGGTGGATCTTTCCCCCCGGCACACAGCTGTAGGGGGAGGAGGGGGTGACATAAGTGATCGAGAACAAGGCGGTCTCAGGCTGCCCGTATGGCTCGCTAAGGTTCTATCGGCATTTGTCACGTTAACCTGGTGCGGCGGACGAGGTTTACAACACCGGGAGAGAACAGCTGATGCCCGGGCAAAACAAAACACAAAGCAAAAGAGCGAGGAAGTGCAGATCCTGCATCCACTGAAATCCACGAGGGTTTCCCCCGCGGGCTTTAATGGAAGCAGGATCGGGCCCAAATAAAAGCAGGAGCAAATCAAAGCACCTTTCAATCCTGAGCTGGCTCCCCGCAAAGAGTTTTGCGCCTATCAGCGAACGCTCTGCTATAAGACTTTCCTGGACTTGAAGGGCAGCGTCCATGAACTAGCCGGCACTGCTTTAGAAGAGCCCAGTTAAAAGCCGCTTCCTACTCCGAGTGATTTCAAACGGAGCTGGGCTTGTTGCAGGCAATCTTGATAAAAGCAACCCTGATAAGCTAGAGCAGCTTTAAGCAGTAAAGCTTTGCCCTCGGTCGGTTTGAACTTTCTATTTGCCTTACCGTTGAAGCGATAAGAGTGATCCTTTCTTTGCAAGAAGGACATAAAAAGAAGAGCAGTTTTTAAGATTGCGTTTACACTCGAGAGCGCTTGTATCTTTTTAAAATATCTCTTGTGAATTCAGGAGCGATCGTGCATGCCTCACTCATGTAAACCCGTGGTCACTGCAATCCGGATGGAGTTGCTAATCTTTTTGCTACTAAAAAAAAAAAAAAAATCCACTATTTAGAATAAGATCCACCTTCCCGATCTTTCGCTCCTTTTTACAGAAAAATCCAAATCAAATATTCTCCAGAGATCGGCTGCAGAGAAACGCAGCCTGGCAAATAAATGATCTACAAACGCGTGGCTGTATTAAGAGCGCTCTGAAGGGCTTACTCGGGATTTGGGCTCAAGGCGCAGGCTCCCTTCTACGCACACGGGTACCCGGCGGCGGCAGTTTCGGGTGGGTAGAGGGATGCGGCTCTTTGAACTTACCTCGTCCCCTGTCTACAAAACTAGTGATAGTATTGGCGGATTTCGATGACTGAAAAAAGCTGGCATTGATCCCCAGTTTCTCCGCTATGGAGTAGGTCCTGTACAGAGACAGCATGTACTCGTGGGGCTCCGCTCGCTGCCGCGCTTTGCCCCCCGGCTGCGCCTCCCGCGGCAGCCGCGGCTGGTGGCTGGCCAGGGCGGGGATGCCTCTGGGGGACCTGGCCACCTTCGCCTCTCGGCGGCTCCTCGGGCCCTGGGTGGAGGAGCCGATGGAAGCCAGCTGGAAACCGGGTAAATCCCACAGGAAGCTGATGAGGAACACGGCGGAGAGCAGGGCCCGGGCTGCGTTCATAGCGAGCGGCTCCCCGGAGCAGAGCGCACGGAAAGCCCCGGCCGGCGTCGGATCGAGCGAGGGCGGAGCGCAGCAGCCCGAGCTCCAGCGGCCTTGGGTGCTGGGATGAGTGCGAGCGGGCAGAGCCGAGCGGGGACTGTACCAGCCCCGGGCGCGGCCCCGCCTCCCTCCCTCCCTCCTTCCCAGCGACACGCCCCTTGCAGCTGCGAGGGGGGAGCGCGGCCTGGGGGACACCGCTCGGGGGGGGCGGGGCCGCTGCCCGCCCGGGGGCGTGGCTGTGCGGGTGAGGGAGAGGCAGTCCGGAGGCAGGCCCCGCCCCCAGCAGCTGGCTAGTGGAGCGAAGGTGGCCGGGTCCCCCAGAGGCATCCCCGCCCTGGCCAGGGGTGGGGCACAGAGCTGGGCCTACGGAGGGGCGCAGCCCGCGGCTCCCCCTCAGTGCGGGAAGGGCTGGGAGCAGCCGCACTGCTGCTAGCTAATGCCTTGTAATCAAAAAAGGCTGGCTTCTCTGCCCGTCTGTTTGGGTTCTTGTGGGGCGCCCATCACCGGGGTATCTGAGCCTAAAACCAGGGCAGTGGGAGCTTAGGAGGGAAGAGTAAGCGGCAGCACCTTCTGCTGACGGGAGAGTGCAGCCCTCAAACTGGAAACACTCCCCACACTGGTACTAGGGTTGCCAACCCTCCAGGGTTGTCCTGGAGTCTCCAGGAATTAATTGAAGGTTATGTCATGTGATGAAACCTCCAGGAATACATCCAACCAAAATTGGCAACCCTAACTGGTACCCTGCCAGGCTGTGCCCCCACTAGCCAACCTCCATCCCCCTGGGACATTCAAATGAGATGTCATTATCTGTGCAAATGTGCCGTGATCATATGTACATTGCTGGGTCACCTAGACCTGAGCCCAGTTGGCGGAGGTTGAGTAACGCAACTGAGCACTACTGCGCTCGGTTTTTCTGGGTGAGGCTGGAATGGACCCCTGGCCTCTGTTCCTTCTTGCCTGCAAGATAGATGTTGGGGGGGGGGGAGATAAATGGCGTTACTCTCCCAAGTGCTGCCTACTTGTGCCAAAGTGAGCTGTCACTGAGACAGAGTGCGCTGTACACATCCGTAAAAGAAAATTGTGCTTCTCCTTTGTTACATCCTTTGATCAGCTGTGAAGTAAGTAACAATTTTGGCATTTATATGGCGGTTCTCAGCTCTCCAGCTGTCGTTTCAGGTTGTGTGCAAACTCAGGCTAATAAATGGTATTGGTTACAGCTGATTCCCATTTTCCGTGTTATCTTTGCAACCGTAAGGGCTAAATAATTCTCTTTTTTAAATGAAAGCTGAGATTCCAGAACAAAAAACCAGAGAGAGAGAGAGGGAGATACCAGCTTGTCCAGCAACTCTGAGCCAGCCCAGTCTGACTCCCAAAAGGCTGAGAGGGAAATTACAGAAACTTGTGCCCTCCAGGTGATTCGTATTCTTCTAAACTGTAAGACCAAAACTGAGGGCAACACGGGCAGGCAGCTAGCACCAGGCCAGGGCCTGGTAGGGAGCACAGGCAGGCGGGCAGGAAACACTAGAGAAGGGGAAGGGGGGCACCAGGAGGCGCTGAGCCAGGAACAGGCAGGAAAGCCTGCTGGTGGGGCAGCGATTCCACACTCTGCTCTTGTCACACTGGGCACTTCAGAGTTAAATGAGAGAGCAGCAGCAGGCAGCAGAGGAGGATTCTTCCTGCTCTGTTCAATCAGGAGCCTCTTAGAAACCATTCCCCATCACCAGGCTTAGGCTGAGTGGATAGATTGTTCCATACAGTAACTCACAGGACATCCCAGCACAACTTCTTAACGCAGAAGAGCAACAAACCCACTTTACCCTATGCACCCACTGCCTCTCCCTCCCGCATTCCCTCTTTTTGCTTTACCTGCCCCTCCCACTGAATTCCATGCCGCTGCCTTCCCGTTGCCCCTCAACTTTTCCATTACTCTTCCAGACACTCCTGTGGTACCCAGGCTCCCCTCCTCCTCCCATTTAGCATGACCAGCTGTCCCCGTTTTATAGGGACAGTCCCAATATTCAGGGCTGTGTCTTATATAGGCACCCATCATTCCCCACCCCCATCCCGATGAGGAGAGCTGCTGTGGGTGGAGGGCAGTATGTTGTCCAAAGGTGGCCTATAGACCATCATTTAAAAGGTAATCTAGCCCTTTCCACACAGTGAATTTGACCCCCTGCGCTATGATATCTCTGCAAGCACATAAGCTTCTGCTCTTCTATGAGCCATGCACACAATCTCTGACCCTTAACCACAGCACTGTAATGCTGACTGTCTAGTGCCCCTGACTTCTCATTTTCCCATGCAGGATGTGGCGGCAGGTCAACAGCAGACCCCTGCACAAGGGAGGGAATTCATATCTGCTCTCCTGGTGCATCTGACATTACTCCCAGCACACCAGACATATTAGTGAGAGGAAGCAGACATAGCCACAGCAGCATGGAGCAGAGGTGTGTCCTGTTAACCACAGTTTGTCCACGTTGGAGTTCAGCCTGGCCCACCAACTTTTGGAGCCACATTTGAGAGAGACTTTCAAGGCCAGATCCACAGCTGGTGTAAACTGACATAGCTCCAGGGAGTTCAGTGAAGTTTGGCCAGTTTACACCAGCTGAAGTATTGCCTCTGTGTTCTATTTTTTCATAAACCAAGCACAAATAGTCTGTTGCCATTTGCCAGTGCTGTCCCCATGTGCCCTGCAGGTTTAGTATACAGCTCCCGTGCCTCATTCTTGTTCTGTCTCCTCTTATTCCTGTCATCAGTCCATTCTTTCATCAGCCTTCTGCTCTACTTTCCTAATTTAACTTCTTGGGCTAAATTCATTCCAGGAGTAACTTCAGTGACTTCCCTGGTATTCCACCAGGGATGGATTTGGCCTAGTGAATTTATTTCCCTCCTGTTGCCGCCTTCCTCCCTCACCTGCTAGTGGCATCCATGTGTGGGGTGACCAGAACCCCCAGAGCCAGTCACACAAAGAGGCAAAGGTGGGTGACCACAGTCTGAGGACACAGGTGCAGGAATTACAGAGGTGGGGGAGGAAGTATGTTGTTGCTATTGGGGGGAAAACTAGTCACAAGTGAAGGAATCACCTCACAAAACCTAGCCCCCTCATTGCCTTCCTCTGCCACTCCCCTCTTGTTGCTCCCCTGCCACTCTGCCCTGTGTTTCCCTTGCTACTATTTTTCCTCCACTTCTCTAGTTCTCAAGCGCTCCTCCCTTACGACAGTTCCCCAGCTTCACAGCTCCCAATCCCCACGACTGCTTTCTGCTCTGGTGCTGTCCTGCCATTCCCTCACCTTCATCTCTTCTACTGTTCCACCCACCTCTCCACCTGCTGGCTTTCCCCAGCCATCCCTCCTGCTGTTTCCTTGACTCATCTTGCTACTTTGTCCTGCCGCTACTTCTGCCCTTCCTGTCTCCACTCCCCTCCTGACTCCTCCATCCCTCCCACTGCTCCTCCATGAGCCTTAGCACTACTTTCTGGTTCCTTCTGCCCCTTTGGTGCTCTCCCATTGTCCTTGCAGTTTCCCCTGTCCTTCTTGCTGTCTCAGATATGCTCAACAGCTCCCTACTTCTTCTCTCCTATCATCTCTTCTCTGTCCCCAATCATGGTCCACGCTGCTTTTCTCCCTCACACTGCATCTCACTGACCCCACTTCCTTCCCATGGCACTGCTCCTATTACTACTTCTTCACTTCATTTCCCTATCACACTTCTCTGCCCCGGTCTGCTTCCCCCTGCCTCCCTTGCTGGCCTCCAGTCAGTCCCTCTACGGCTGTGTCACAGCTCACATCCAGCTTCTTTCCACAGTTCCTCTGTGACTCCCCAAGTGTCCATTTTGCTCCCATTTTTGTCTCTCGCTGCCTCTCTTGTTCTTGCATTGCTCTCTGCTGTTTCCTCCACTGATTTCCTCCATTCCCTGGGGTAGGAGGCTTAATACTAATGCAAAACTACAGATCAGTAGTCTCAGGAGCAACCTCCATCATTTGGATTTTATTTCTACCTGCTGCTTTTACAATAATATGCACTTTCTAAAATTGACCTGTTGGGTGGTTTTCCACCCTCATTTGTTCATTATGGGCCTGATCCAAAGCCCATTGACATCAGTGGGCTTTGGATCAGTCCCTAGGCTATCGTGCGTGTGTGTTGATGATCTATGTCCACAGTGTTGTATCCCAGCCTGGAGTTTGAGGAAGTGCATAAAAACAAATGCATGTAGTAGATTACAAGAAATAGAAATAACAATATCCACTTAGAGCAGGGGTTCTCAGGACAAATTTTTTGGTGGCCTCAGAGTGCTGCTACCAACTCTTGCTGGTGGCCGCTCTTACACTTTTTCCTAAAATACTTAATTAGCTTCAGGAAAACCAAATAAATATACATGTATACATGTCCAAATCATTGTAATTTATTTATTGCTAGCTAGTACGTCTGTTGCAAAAAGTGATATTAACAACCATACAAGTATCATTTTTCACAGCAGGCTTACTCAGCCCTGGCAAGCCTGGGGACAAATTAAGCCTTGGATGGAGGGCCAGGGGAAGCAGTGGGGCCAAGGGAGATGGGGGTGAGGGGCTGGGGTAGGCAGCAGGGGGCCAGAGCCTGGTGCCTGTAGCCATGCAGTCAGAGCCCAGGGCTGGAGCCTGAAGCCCCATGGCCAGAGCCTGCCACCCTAGGGCTGAAGCCCAATGCTTGAGCTCCACCGCCTCTGGGAACGGAGGGAACTCATCGGCTGCCTGCTCCTAAAGCATTGTGCCCCAGGGAACTCCAGAGGGGGGCAAGGCCCAATCTGTGCTGGTGGCCCCAGCAACCAACTCCAAAGCAGTGCATTCAGAAGCAACAGGGAGGTAGGGTTGCCAGGATTGGCCTGAAGTCTTCCAGAATCGGCATCGATCTCCTGGTGATTATTGAAAGAAATCCAGGAGATTTTAATAGAATATTTTAAGACAATGACATAACATTATGCTGGGAAAAAGATCTCCTGGAATATCTTCAGTCAGAGTTGGCAACTGTACAGGGAGAGAGGGAGGGGCCACTGCTTTGCCTCCCCTCCTCCAATCACAGCCCAGGAGGCTGTGGCGGCAAGAAAAGCCCCTGGTGGCCACATTTGAGAAACACTGATTTAGAGGACCCAGTCAGGATTAGGGCCCCCAGGATGTTCTAAAACCATACAGAAAGGCACTGTCACAGTCCAAAACAGCGTACAATTTAATTGAAGCGACGAGTTAAGTTAATAATAGGACAAAAGGGGGAGGGAGGGGGAGGCAGCGGTAATAAGATTATATAGTATTGCAGTCAAAGTGCCCCACTTGAATGTTTCCAGCCACACTAAAATATTCTATTTTATTTGCTGTTAAGGGAACAAAATGGAATCTGGTTAACAATCACGGATTATTATATTCTGCCTCTATTAGAACCCGATCCAAAGCCCATTCAAGTCAATGAATGTCCATGAGGTTAACAGATTTTGGATTAGGCCCCGGATGAAGCCACCCACTCCCACAGTTTTCAACAGCATCCACTGAAATGGAGTCCTTGAATTTTTGGTTGCCTCCCTGGAGATGCCCACAGCCTGATTAGGTGCGGACTACCCTACGCCTCGGAAAGTTAAGTCCTAGGTGTCTTAAACTGGGCACCCAAAAATGTGGCATCTAACATGACTGAAAATTTAGACCTTATTGTTTGCACAACAGTTTCTCCATCAGTAAAATGGGGATAGAAACAATCACCTCATAAGACTGTATGAGAATTAATTAATGAATATACGTGAAGTACTTGAGATTCTTGGATTCAGAACTTTGCAACAAGAAAACCTCAGCAACACTGGTCAGGTTTATTGCAAGGCTATACTAAAAGGATTTTGCAATGATTTTCATGCTTCATTTAAATTTCACATAATTACTACTTTGTTATGAGAAAAATTGAAATTTCACTAACTTTTCCTTTAAAACAGGGCTGTTTTCCCCCATACCCTAAAAGTGGCCCTTTGGTGGCAAAAATCCTTTAAGATTTTGAAACCGAGTTCTGACAACTCTTTGCATCAAAACCCAACCTTCCACTATGTTATATGTTTCTTTTTATGTGCAACTGTCATTCTGGGAGAATTTCACAAAAAAACAAAATTTGGTGATCAGAAAACGGCCTGAAACAAAATGTGAATATTTTTCCCATGACATTTGGTGGAAGAATATTTTGTCATAGCCCTAGTGTGAGTTGTAGCAAGTGAGGGGGCTTGGAGGGCTATGTTGCCTAGTGGTTAGTGCACCTGATTTCCAACTCCTTCTCTCACTGTCAGGGGGCAGTAGCAGTGCCTGGTCCCTATCTCCAGTCCAGGAGTGTTTGGGCCTCCCCACTACATCTGGGGCCTTTGCCCTTAAGTGGGGCATGGTAGGGGGACCTAGCCCATCCCTCTCCACCAGATCCCAGCCCAGGACCCTATGGGAAGTAACACTGGCAGGTTCCTCCCCATAGAGGGCCTAACTGCCACTGTGGGCTACTTCCTACCTATGTGCCCCTTCAGTCTGGGGCATGGCTGGTATAGTCCAAACAGTCCATAACTTCACAAACAAAGTCCCAAATGCGCAGGGCCCTGCAAGACCTGCTGCTTCTTGAAGTGGGTAGTAGGGGAAGCCTCTGCCTGGGACCTTATCTGCTATGTAGTCCCCTCTCAGGCTCCATCTTCTGTCTGGCTTCTTTAGAGAAGGGTTCTTCTCTCCTGCAGCCCGTCTACCACCCCTTGCCAGAGTTTCTGAACTCCTTTTAACACACCCCTCCAGCTGGAGCATGCTCAGCAGGCCGGTAGTAGCGGGGTTACGTCAGCCCAGTATTTTATTTTAACCCCTTCAGGCCCAGTATGGGCTATGTATACCTCATCACAGAGGATTTAGTTATAGTTTCAAAGGGTACATCTACATTGCAGTCTGGAGGCATGGTTGTTCACTTGGGTAGATGTACCTGCACAAGGTTTGACTGAGTTAGTGTGCTAAAACTAGCAGTGCAGCCATGGTGGCATGAGCAGTGGCTTGGGCTTACCGCCTGAGTAGGATCCTGTCCCAGATCCTAGATACGTGCTTGGGTGGCTTGCCTAAGCTACCACCCATGCTGTTGCAATGACACTGCTGTTTTTAGCCTGATAGCTCAATCGACGTTAGCATGTTACCTTTACCCATGTTGGAAATTTCACCTCCTGCTTGTGTGTAGACATACCCAAATGATGAAATTTGCCCCTGTGCAGAGTGCCAGCCCAATGCCTATGTACCACTAAGCCTCACTTAAGCTCTGCTTTGTGAATGTTTGTGGGACTTACTGGCACTGAGGCCTTGGGCTGGCCCTATGTACAGGGTGAATTTCACCCAATATGATGCAGCCTCACAGCAGATTCATATGGCTATGATGTAGCTGTGGTGGCATGTAGGATAGACTTCCATCATGAACAGTCCCTTGCACGTCTTCTTCCTTTGGCAAGAGTCAGTATGGGAAGGGTTAGGCTTCTTAAATTCCTCACCCTTGCACCTTCCCACCTTGTTTGTGGTTGGCCTTGTTCTCTGCGTCCATCAACCTCAGCTCTATAGACCTTCCGAGTGTATCTTGTCTGCACGTTGGCCGCTTGACCAGCCCCCAACATTGCAATCATCTTGTTCTCAAGACTGCAGCTTGCCAGGATCATCTAAGCGTCTCCTTGTTTGTGACAAAATCAATCCAATGGATGTTAAGAACACACAGTAACTCTGACACTGAAAATGGTTTCATTTCCTCTCCTTGGCTGCTTTAACGGCCGTGTTTCTGCTCCATGCAACAGAGTTCTCATCGCTGCCGTGTTAAACCATCCTATCTTAGCTCTGACACAGACTTCCCACCACCCAAAGAGAAGTCTCTAAGGACACTGAAATGCCACTGACACAAAACTGATCCAAGGTGTGACTTTTTCAGGTGTAGAGCCTCCTGCTATCAGCTGACTACTCCTCAGTAAATCGCAACCAGGTTCCCCATCCCCTTTTTTATAACCAATTCATTGTTTATTTCAGCATGAATGATTCATACTACATTTTACAAAAGCTTCTTCTATTAGTATGAATAGACAATTTGTCCAGCCAAAATATTA
The DNA here is from genome assembly GCF_965140285.1 of Lepidochelys kempii. Taxonomy (NCBI): domain Eukaryota; kingdom Metazoa; phylum Chordata; order Testudines; family Cheloniidae; genus Lepidochelys; species Lepidochelys kempii. The sequence continues at coordinate 42,326,778 of NC_136381.1, read as the reverse complement.
ATTTCTCTTCATCACAGAAAGTCCTAGAAGGATTGATTAAAATCAGAAAAGCATTGGGCGGGGGATTTTACTGGCAAAGCATTTAGGGCAAAGTTTTCTAAAGTTTTTAAGTAACTTAGGAGCCTAAGTTCCATTTTCAGAAGTGGCTTAGCTGCTTAGAAACCTATGGTCCATTGATTTTCAAGAGAACCTATGGTCCATTGAGTTCCAGTTCCTCAAAGATATTTAGGTGCCTAACTCCCATGGGACTAAGAGCCTCAGAGTCACTTTTTAAAATGGGACATAGATTCCTAAGTCATTTAGGCATTTTTGAAAATGTTACCCTTAGTCCATAGTACTGTGAAGAACATTCATGTTCCAGAAATTTATTTTCACTCACAAGATGCTCCCAGTTACAAAGATCCAGCTATTCCTCCAAGGAGATGGACTATCTCCTCCCTCACCTTCTGGCAAATTGTTCCTGAAGGCACTCTGCTATAGCCAAAGGGAGTTTTAGGATGGATTGTGCTTCCATGCAGGGGGATTGAGCATGCTGCACTATCCTGAGTGATGGCGTGTCAAGCTCCCCTGTCCATGATCTGGCTTGATACTTCCACATTACTCAAATATTTTTTAAATTACAGCAAACTATACATTACTTCTCTGTATTTGTTTCAGTCTGTTCAGTCTCCAGATTGGTACTGTAAACCTCTAGAGCTGGTGTAACTGGACCAAGAATTGTAACGGGCAAAACTATGCCATATGAACTAGCAGAAGGCTGAAGTACTCAGACTGCACCCAGATAAATAGGACTGCTTTAGGAAAATCTGAATCAGCCTTCAGATGTTCAGTTCATCGGATTTTGGACCACCAGGAACATTTCTGTTTCCTTTTCTAACTATATTGTAATTTAATTTGCATTTCTCCCTCCCTCTGAGCCCAGAGTGATCTGAGTCTCTCTTCAAGGGTGATTATGTATAGCCTGGTCTCTAGAGGCATTTGCACAGTACCAAACAGTCTCATACTTTTAATTCTTTTTATTTGTGTTTTTGTTTGTTGGCCATTTCATAAGACAAGCCAGGGAAAGGAACAGAACTAACCTTGTTTGACACAGTTTCTTTTTTTTCCCTCCAGTGTTTATGTTACCATGAATCAGCGACAACAAAGCTTTTCTGCAAGCACTCAACGTTTTTTGTCCCTGTCCTAGATTACAACCATACTGGACCTTGCTCGCAGTTATAAACTTAATATATGGCACTAAGTGTGAAACCAGGCCCGCATTCGTCACACATCCAAAATACACACTGACATCAGTGAAACAAAATATGGCATGCAGAGTATGAGAAAGTGAAGATGTTTATAATATAGGAATGGTTTTTATTTTGCTCAATTTGGCACAGAAAATTAAAATTATATAGGAAATTGACTTTCCTGTTTAGGATCAGATTTGTTTTTGAAAAATTACTACCAACTTTGTAAACATTAAAATAGAAGCAGTAAAGATGTGAAATTTCACACAGGGGATCTACAATGTTTGGATAATTATAAGCATATGGCTACTTTACATGAGGTCTCTGTTATACTTTTATTTACTAGTGCTTTGGGAAAACAGGGGTTCTCAAATTCAGTGTTTATTTACATGTATAGAGAATGTCACATTTCCCATTAACCTGTCATAATCTGTATTTCTGCTTCAGAACTCCAGCTATATAAACTGAACCACCACTTTTACTATGCTTTACAATTTGCTCAGCTATACTGCTAACACAGACAGAGTCTATTGTTTCTAATAATGTACATCCTGCTGCCAACTCCAACATGGAGAATGACTTATAGCCATGGTGTATGAACAACTGCACAGAACTAATTTCAGCAAGTGGGGGGCCTGCAATCCAAAGGCTGGTGCTTTGCTGCCGTTCAGTCAGTTTTTAAATGTTTGACTGCAGCCTCACTTACCGTGTTCTTGTGGGGTATGCCCACACTGCAGTGAGACACCTGCAGCTGGTCTGGGCCCGGACTAAGGAGGGGACTAATTGCACTGGAGGGGTTCAGGTTTAGGCTGCAGCCCAAACTCTGGGACCTTCCCACCTTGCAGGGTCCTAGAGCCTGGGCTCCAGCCCAAACCCAAATGCCTATACTGCAGTTAAACAGCTCCTTAGCCTGAGCCCCATGAGCTTGAGTCAGCTGGCATAGGCCAGCTGTGGGGTTTTAATTATAGTATAGACATACTCTTAGCCTGTGTAATGGCCCTCACTTGGGGTCTGGTATGGAAGTGTGGCCTAGTTGTCAAGGCCGCAACCCATGACCAGCAGGGAGCTTGTGGGGACGGGAGCCCAGGACCTTCCACTCCACCAGGCTCCAGCCCAGGGCCCTGTGGGCTACCAGTGGTCTGGCAACCAGGACTGCTTAAGGCTGCCCTCCCTGGGCCACTTCTTCTCATTACCTTCCCCCTCCCCCCTGCGCACCCCCCCCCCCCCCCCCAGTCAGCTTAGTTCAGGGCTTTGCCCTGTTGGGAAAGTCCAAATCAAATAAGAGGGGATTACCAGTGTCCAGGATCTACAGGCATGGGGCAGGAGGTACTTCCCTTCTCTGATTGTTTCTGGGGCAGGTCTTCCCTTCCCTCAGGGAAGGCCCTTTTTGGGCAGCTGTATCAGAGACTCTAGGCTTCCCGCTGTGCTGCTGGATCTGTGGACTGCAGGTCTGCTCTCTTCCAGCTCTGCCACCCAAATGAGCTGTTTCCCTGTCTTTTAATTGCTCCATCAGATGGACCATTTGCTACAGGTGTGGCGCAGCAGGGCTGGCTGGGCCCAAAGTAATTCCTTAATCTCTTATTGCCCAGTGTGGGGTTTGCACACCCCATCACAGTCTGCCATTCCACTAAGATCAGTCCACGGAGATGCTGTGCACTTTTTCTCAGGTGCTGAGAGCCTTCAATTCCCTTTCCTATTCCTGCAGGATGCAAGACGGCTTCATCCTTGGCCAGGATCAGGCCCTACATTTGCAGGCTGTCCTATGCAGCCTGCAGTCCCCAACACTTAGGCCTGGTCTACACCTAAAACTGAGGTCCACCCGACCTAGCTACATCACTCAGGACTGTTGAATATTTCATGCCATGTCCATGGGCCATGCATATAAGAGGCTTGGGGAGGCTAAGCCGAAAAAGGCTGGCCATGCAGGAGGGCAAATGCCGCGGATGCAATGCAGGTCACCTCCCTTTGGAGGCAGCCTATCACCTTTGGAGCACCAGAAGCAAAGCTCCCTAGAAGTAGCCCCAGCCGCACTCCATCCAGAGGCCTCACCCCCACTCAGCCTCTTCCCATGAGGCCGACAGAGAAGAGCAAGCCGTGGGCGGGTGGGGGGCCTCAAGGGGAAGAGGCAGAGAGGAGCGAGCGGTGGGGGGGGCACCTCGGGGGAACAGGTGGAGAGGTCTGGGTAGGGGGACAGGTGGGAAGGGGCAGAGAGGGGGCAGGAAGAGGCAGAGTGAGAGGAGGCCGAGGGGGAAGAGGTGGAGTGGGGGAGGGGCCTCAGGGGTGGGGCCATGGTCTGACACCGGTGGCCTCCCCACTTCTAGGGAGCTTCTGGCGCTTGTGTGTAAGCCTCCTCAATGCTGCCCATGGCCCTGTGCAATGCAGTTAGGTTGACCTAGTCCCCCCTTTAGATGTAGATAGGTTAACAGAAGAATTCTTGCAGTGACCTAGTTACTCCCACTAGAGTGGGTGGATTTACTACAGCGATGGAAAAACCCCTTCTGTCTCTGTAGTAAGTATCCACACTATAACAGCTGTACCTCTGTAGCACCTGTAGTGTAGACACAACCTTAGTAAGCATGCTCCCATGACTACAGCTTACTTCTTTGCAATGCATTCAGGAAACAATTGATGAGACATAACCTTTGATCTTTGAGAAAATGTTGAAATCATTTCCATCATTTTCTTACACTTTTGCCGTTTTAAGTATGAATATTTGCCTGCCTGGTAAGTCAACCTTTTCTGCTAAATATTTCAATCCAGACTTTCAGTATTGGCTTTGCGAAGGCTGATGTTGTGAAATGCTGTTCACCAATACAAATGCTTACAAGTCTGCCTGCTCTCTAAAGCATAAGAGAGACAAATGAAAACAGCTCCTTTTCATAACAGCTTAAAGAGTCCTTCTGAATAACTGCATCATTGTAGTCTGAACTAATGATGCAGGAGGATTTTTTTAAAAACAATTTTCCATCTTTCTCTGCTTTATAAACTTTGGTTAACACCCTCACTACTTTGACGTTGCTTGAGCACTTATAGCCAAGAGCCTGTACTGTTCTCACAGGCCTTGTCTACATGGAGAATTGTAAGGAGTTCTCACATTATTAAGCTAGCACCAGTACAGCTCAGCCGGTGCAAGCAACAGTGAGCCCACCGAGGGAGTGAATGTTGTCTGGGAGAAGGGCAATTGACTGAGATTCAAGAGACTTGGGTTCTATTCTGGTCTCTACCACTGCCTACTGTTTGACTTCAGGCAATTCACTTCACCTCTGTGTGCTGCTCTTTCCTCTCTACCCTTTGTCTCTCTTGTCTATTTAGACGGTAAACTCTTCAAGGCAGGGACTGTTTCTCCCTCTATAAGTGCTGACTCGGGGGCTGGAGCACCCACGGGGAAAAGCTGGTGGGTGCTGAGTACCCACCGGCAGCCCCCATCAGCTCCCCCCAACACCCTCACTGTGTCCTGCCCGCCGGCAGGCCCTGCAGATCAGCATCTCCACCTCGCGCCTCCCGTCCTCACAATCAGCTGTTTCGCGGCGTGCCGGAAGTGGGGAGGAGCGAGGACATGGCACGCTCGGGGGAGGAGACGAAACTGGATGAGAAGAGGCAGGGCAGGGGTGGAGCAGGGGCAGGAAAAGGCGGGGTGGGGTGGTGCCCTGGGGGAAGGGGTGGAGTGGGGGCGGGGCCTGGGGCAGAGCTAGGGGTCAAGCACCCTAGCACTTTGGAAAGTCGACGCCAATGTCTCCCTCTATGAGCATAAAGTGCCTAGCACAATGGTACTCTAATCTATCTAGCTACATGGGTTGTCATAAAGCGCCTATCACCATGGTAAACTGACTACACACAAAGTGATCTCTTATGCATGGAGGGTGCAAATTGAAACTATAGAGGGAACTGCTAGTTTTTCCTCTAGTCTCTTCCAGTTATAGTAATTTTAACCCTTGTCCACACTAGGATAAAGGTTAAGCTAAAATGTTTTAAGACAAGGGAAGTTCGGTGCAAGCAAGAGTGAGCCCACCGAGGGAGTGAATGTTGTCTGGGAGAAGGGCAATTGACTGAGATTCAAGAGACTTGGGTTCTATTCTGGTCTCTACCACTGCCTACTGTTTGACTTCAGGCAAGTCACTTCACCTCTGTGTGCTGCTCTTTCCTCTCTACCCTTTGTCTCTCTTGTCTATTTAGACGGTAAACTCTTCAAGGCAGGGACTGTTTCTCCCTCCGTAAGTAAAATGGTAGCTGGTCAACGTGAACCCTAAGTTTCACCTCAACCAGCCAACACATGTTACAATACAACGAGCTTTCTCTCTATTAGGGGTTTAAATTATGTTAGTTAAAATGTATTAACTAATTAATTTTTAAAAATCCTTTTATTCTAGACGACCCCTTAGAACAATAGCAGGCAGAACGTGCTCAAAAAGCATGGTCTTTCTTTGATGGTTCCCTTTAACAAGTATTTGGCTCCCCATCTGCACAGACATCGCCATTCACATCACTTAGAGCTAGTGGGCTTGATTCTCAGGTCGCCCATTCCTCTGCTTGTGCTTTAAGTTTCCTTCATGCCTCCAGTCTTGCAGGCTATGCAAGTGCCAGGTTGGCCCACAATATAAGAGCAAGCACAGATTCTGCAAGCTTTGCCCCAGGCCCAAGTGGACAGGAGCAGGCTGGAGTGCCATTTGGACTTCCTCTATGGCTTCATCAGTTCATACAAACTCAAAGCTTTTTTTTTTTTTAAATGAAAATCCTTATGGTTGCAAAGCAATCTTCCATATCTGAACAGATACAGTGCTGTTTCCATAGTAAACGTTATTATTAATTATTATTATTATGACTAATTATTGATAATAATGTGCCAGAAGGCAGCCTTAAACAATAGCTTGGAGAGTTACAAACTGCTGTATTCTTCTCTATGGGCTGTTAACTGAAGTCTAATAATGACAGTTTAATTGCAGACATTGCTAACTCCTTTGAAGCAGATCATTTGAGCTGAATCTAATGTGGTTTTTTTCCAGGGAGGTTTGAGAGCATAGAAATTAGAGCTAGAAAATACCGGTTAGATCATTTTATCTATCCCTGGAGTGAACAGGAAAGTTTCTGGTGTTTCCTGCAGTCCAGGTTTAAAATTCCCACGAAATGGTGCTTCTGCCACACACCTTTGGAAATTATTCCACAGTCTCATAGATCAGTCACTGCTCAGAATTTTTCTTTGATTTTTCCCAGCTAATTTTTTTTTCTTAATTTCATAACATACTCCTAGTTCTATCCAGATTTCTCAAAGTGAACTACCTGGAAAAGGGGGGGGGGGAGGGAAATGAGGAGTGCCAGCCCATGGAGGAAGAGAGAAAGGTTAAATGAGAGAAGCCACCAGAACAGAGGGCATGGAAAGTAGATCCTGAATAGAGTTCCATCATTTTTTTTCTCCTCCTTTACCGATACTCCAAAGTATGACTGGATCTGGTTCTGCAAAACCAACCCTCATCTCCTTGGTACATTTTTCATTCAGTGATAGATAGATAGATATAGATAGATAGATAGATTCTTGAGGAAAAGTGTTAAATAACAAATTCTGATACGGTGCATGGTTTTCAAGTAATTCTTTTTTGTTCCCAAGCTAATTGAGTTATTTTGCTATTTTATAGATGGTTAAGCAGATAGTAAGATGTTCTCGTTAGAGTCTTCACATTGCCTGGATTCATTACTGTAAATACTGCCATAGTGAGTGTACAACTTACTTGAGTAAGTATGTTAACAGGCTAATGTTTCCTTAAACAGTGCCTGTGAAATGTGTGAGCTGACTAAAATGTTTACACAACCAGATCGGTTCATCTTAAATGAACACTAATTGCTTTATAATTAGCAAAATAACACAGTTATTCTTCATATAAACTGCACAATTAAATAAAACTGACACCCCAAAACAATTTCCAAGGCTATATATATTTTTCAACATTACAACAACTGTTAATACAAAAGAGTGTTAACGTCACAAAGTGAAGCACTCACAAGTCAGGGGATAGTGAAGGTTCTGCACTGATTTTGGTGGCATCAGGATTTAACCCTATATTTATTCCATGAGAAAAAACACATAAGAAAATATTAAGGTTGCACAGGCAATCATTCAAATATCAGGAAATGCCAACCGTTACTCTGCTCTGTAATGATGCCATGAGGGAGAAAAATATGGAAAAAATTAATAGGTATTTCCATACCATGCCATGTTTGGATTTCTCTTCAATTTAATCTGAAATTTGGATTTCTTGGGTCTATAATGCTTGTCTGGGGGATAATTACATCATGTTTGTTTCATACCCTTAAGATATGTACTCTCTACCTTAGCTATTTCTTGATGTAGGTATTTTTCTAATAATATACATTAACACTAGTAGCAAATCACAGTAGTACAGTACTAACTAATGGTAAAGTCATGTCACCAGCACAAAAAGAATAAAGCTATCTAATGAAGTGCAGTGTTGCCTAGTGGCTAGTGCATGGACTGGGGCTCAGAAGATCTGAGTTCTATTCTTGGCTCTATCACTGGCTTGTTGGGTGATCTTAGGAGAGTCATTTCCCTTCTTTATGCCTCAGTTTCCCTACTTGTAGAATGGGGATAATGGCACTGTCCTCCTTTGTAAAGCACTTTGAGATCCACAGATGAAAAGTGGTATGTAAGAGCCAGGTATTATTATTATAAAACAAGACCATATTTACAGAAGGGCCTTCTAACTTTGCACTCACTAAATTGCATAGACACACACTTGCCCAAGTGAAATCTGCATTTTCACATGCCTACTTACATGTGCAAACACAGATTTGGTGAATGTGCAAATACAGAGGTTGACTAAAAAATATCGAAAAGAAAAGAAAAGAAAAAGGTGGCCATTCCTGTTTATTATTGTTCCAAAAGGTGCTTTGTCAAAGCCAATTGTCTTTCATAAATACATTTAACTGCAAAAGAATCATTAAGAAGACCAATTTTAAGCTACACAGTACTGATAAACCCCCTTTCTCATTGTGAATTAAATAGAAAATAAACACAACACACTTTGTGAAACCCCTTGGCTTGCCTCTGGATTTCAGAAGCCCAGAGAGGTTTATTCATTTTGGGCCTGAATCGAAAGCCAACTGAAGTCAATGGGAGTCTTCAATGGGTTTTGCATTGGGCCTTTTTACAGCAATGTTACAATGTGGTTATCAGAAAATAGTGGCTTTCTTTTTAGACTACTTCCCCTTCTAATGTGGGAAATATACAAGTGTAACGCTCACTAATATTAATGAGAATTATGGTTGCAGTTTAACTTCCTTTCATGCCAATGGATCACATAGGCAATGGCCCATCTATATGTAGAACTATTCATCCTTAAAGCTATACAAGCTTCTCTTTATAAAAGAAGAACAGTCCCTCTCTAAGAACAAGCTGTCTGCAAGGTATTTTATTTACTAAACTTTGGAAAGAAAATGGAACTGAAAAGAATATGACTGCATATTAAATTACATGAAGTGGTCATGACAACTGGAGATCTCTACATCATATCGTTGTACCAGCTGGATACGATTAGAGGGGATTTTCCATATTTCGTTTTTGTTAAACTTTGATTCCCTTAAATGAAAAAGAAAAAGGAAAATACACTTCATTTTACTCCAAGGGGCTCTTTTACCCAGTTTGGGTTTTTATGCTTAATATCAGCCTGTTGTCTTTTGATCCCTGGCAATCTTAAAATTGTCCATCCTCTTATAACACACCATTTGGGATAGGGATCTACACAAGTAGGAAATGTTTCACACCAACATTAGAGGAAATGGGACATAGAAAAACCTACCTTACTTGGGGACCTTCCCTAGAAACATTAGAATTTTAGCTATAGCCATTTCATTAATGAGGTAGATTTTGTCTAACCTTTTGTGGGGTTAAATCTGTGTAAAGCACCACAATATGTCATCAACACTGATGATGTGTGGAGTGTTTTTAAATTAATTATTAAGGCATATCACTGAAAAAACATTACTGTTTGGTAATATATCTTTTAGTTCATCATAGATAAGTGTAAACTGGATGTCACCTTATGTTTATTTTGCCCTAGCTCAGTTCCCTCCTCTTTGAATACATCCCCCCTCTGAAATATTTCAACAAATATTTCACAGGCAAGCTTAATCACAGATGTTGAAATGCAGCGCATTATCGAGTGTTTAATGGCCACCTCCAAAGAATTAATGCATATAGGGCCATTTTCCAATACTCTTACTTCAGTTTAGTAGACGCTTATTCCTTGAGTAGCCCCATTGAAATCAAGGGAATGACTTGTGGAGTAACATAGTACTCAGGTATCAGAATATGACTCATGATTTGATTTTTTATAGGTTTGCCTGGATGACCTCCAAACTAACCTCCCTCTTCATATTGTTGCCATTTGTTGATATTTCCTAGGTCAGTTCAAATAAGAACCAACTTCAGCCTTTGTCCAAAACTCGACTAGAAACATTTCTGACATTTGTAAAAATTCATTTAATCTTGTATTGATTACTATTACATTTACTGATTCCAGATGAAGCCTGAAGAAAAACTGCTGATGTATGTCAAGAAAGGCTACTCTTGCTGTATTTCCAGACCACATATAAAGAGGAAGTGTGACAAGAAACCTGTCTTCACAAGATTTCCAGGCCAATTTTCAAAAGAAAGAGTTTCAGATAAGGTTCTGGATAAACCCCTAGGCCTGAGTTCTGAGTGTCATGGAAGCCGTTGAGTTTCACCCAGGGAATGCAGCACGTGCCCCAGTCATCCTGAAGATGATCAGGCAAACAAGGTACGGGGTGTACAGTGGCTGCTGAGATGCTTTGTGAGGGTGTCTTGCTGAGGCCCAGAAGCAGGTGGAGAAGATAATTCATGTGATCTCCTAATCCCCTGGGCAGGCTACCACAGATCTTGGCCTTTTTGTCTCTCCCATGAAAACCCAGGCTCTGGAGGCTACTTTAGAGAGGCCCAGAGATGAGGGGCTCAGTCAGAGTCGAACATAAACATTAGCAAGTGGTGGTTGGAGAATGAGAGGGAGCTCTTCTGTGCTCCATACCTCAATTGCATTGGAAGAGGAGTATCTTCAGGCCAGATGGACCCCTCTTTCTATCATCTGGAATAGTGATACAGGCCTGAGCCCTGCTAAACAGTGGAGCATTGGCCAGACTACTGAGAACCAGAGTCAGGGTTTGGCCTCTGAACTTTCAGGAGCTTATCTGAACTGGACCAATGCTCTGCACCTTTTGAGGTTGGTCTGTTACAAAGCAGGAGAATGGAGCTTACTGAGAAATTTGTTGCAGTTTTAACCTTTTCTAAGAGAAATGTGAGTTGTTGTTGAACAATGTCCAGAATACACTGACAGTGCCATGGAATGAACCATCAGTTGGCGTTCAGAAAACCCCAACGCAAAATAAAATTATCCAAGGGGAAAACCAAAGAGAAATATGCACATAATAAAATCAGTTAATAGCGGGACTGAAACCAGAGGTCTGAATGCAGGCAGTGTGATCTAGAAGTGAATGCAAAGGACTAGGAACTGAGAGGGATTTTTCTTTTATTCCAAGCTAGTTACCAAATCACAGTGAGACAGTGGTCAAATCATTTAGCCTTTTTGACCATCAGTCAAAGCATTTGCAAAATCAAATAGCAAGACCTGAGAGAAGAATCCCATCTGCCTGTAAATGAACCGTTTTGAGGAAATAAAATCTTTAAAACTAGGGGATCAGATCCTCAGCTGGTGTAAATCAGCAAAGCTTCAGTGCCCTCAATGGAGCTACGTCAATTCCACTAGCTAGGTTCTGGCCCCCAATTTATACTTTTTACTCAGGGAGGGTGCCAGTCAGGCATGTGTGGAATACTTGTGACATACTTACAATACTTACTAGGAGCACGGGGTTTTTATTTAGGACCAAATGATGCCTTCCCCTTGATCCAGGACCAAGCGGGGAGGGGTGAAAGCAGCCTTCTCTTTTTGTATTGGATCTGCAGCACGCAGGCTTCCTCTGTGCACCTCCAGAAAGGGAGCTCACCCCACCCCCGCCCACGAACCAGCCCGCAGAGCAGAGGGCTCTTTACACTAGAACCTGGGAAGCTCTTGGAGACACAACCTGTCCCCGAGGTCCCACAGTGGCATCTAAGCCCAACACCACTGGTAGCTGTGCCTTACCACTGTGCAGCACTTACCTATTTAGAGCCAGGATATGGGGTGCCTGACAGTAAATGTCTTTACAGTCCAGCTAAAAACTGCCAGCCTGTTCATTTAAAGTTAAAGCCCTTGTGCTTTATTGGTACTGGGGCTTCTGTTCTTTGTTTTACCACCACAGCCTGGAGCTACTAGAGTTTTAAACTCTGGCTCAAGCTGATGTCAGAATATTTATTCATCTTGAGATCTCTGGGCAGAAATAAATGAACCCCGGGTTTATTTTATTACTAGTGCGCTAAGTTCAAAAGAAGGTGCAAAGTGCTTTGCACCTGGATATAATATTACTTTTTTATTTTATTATGTAACACCTGTCAGGATACATTTCTGCTTGGCACAGCTGGAGGCTGAGGCAGGTGGGCTCACAGCACCATCTTGTGGAGAGAAGGAAATTAAAACCTGCAGAAGGACTAGAGCGTGAGTAACAAACTGAAACAATACAAATGAGCAACTGTTAGGCCCTCACTCAGAACCTACCCCTTGATGTTGAGCATATGTATCCCTACCTATTGCCCTGTCTTGGCTATCTTTAATATGATCCTGACCTTTTGGGGCAAAGTAGTTGAGAAGGTGAAAATGAGACAGCTTTGGTAGTATCTCCAGACCCTGGCAGTCACGTTGCAGACCAGGAAATTGTGCTTATTTCATTGATCAGTGATCTCCTGTAAGTGATGGACCATGCAGATTCTTTTAGATTTGCCAGCAAGTTTTGGTATTATTAATCACTGGGTTTGACTGGATTGTGAACTGTGGTAGGAGTAGATGGGGGTCACCAAGTAATGAAGGGTTTCATTCTTAAGTCTCAGAGGGATCCCACAGTGTCAGGTGATTATACCAATTGAGAGCGCTGTCTTCTTGGGTTCTACAGATTTCTCTGTAGTGAACCCCTCCTGTTTAATGTGTATGCAAGACTGCTGGAGAAGATTGCAAAGAGGTTTGAACCTGTGATGCCATTAGTAAGAACAATCTCTCTCTTTTGTTGGACCTGGTCAGTATGGTATTTTTGCTTTCTCAGGGCCTGCCTGAGGTAGGGAGTTTGGTAAGAGTGAGCTAATGAAGGGTCATGCCAAATAGGAGGGAGGTGATGCAGGCTGACTGGGAGAAGCATCTAGAACAGGGGTCTCAAACTCAATTTACCTTAGGGCCAGCGCCAGTCCTCAAATTCTCCCAGTGAGCCAATAATGTCACTCATGCTGCCCAGAACCCGCCCCCACAAACTCCGCCACAAACTCCGCCCCCACCTGCCTAAGGCTCTGGGATAGGGTGACCAGATGTCCCATTTTTATAGGGACAGTCCCATTTTTGGGGACTTTTTCTTATATAGGCACCTATTACCCCCACCCCCGACCTGTTTTTTTCACAGTTGCTATTTGTTCACCCTACTCTGGGAGGGAGTTTGGGTGGAGGAGGAAGTCTGGGGTAGAGGATTGGGGTGCAGGGTGCAGGCTCTGGGAGGGAGTTTGGATGCAGAAGAGGTGAGAGACGGGCTCTGGGAGGGAGTTTGGGTGGGGGACGGGGTCTGGGGTGCAGGCTCTGGGACGGAGTTTGGGTGCTGGGTGCAGGCTCTGGGCTGGGGCAGGAGGTGGGGGTGCAGGAGGAGGGGGTGGGGTTGCAGGCTCTGGGAGGGATTTTGAGGGCAGGAAGGGGTGTGTGGGGAGGGAGTGCAGGCTCTGAGAGGGGGTCTGGGGGTGCGGCGCTTACGTGGGGCTACAAGGCAGGGCGGGCCGGGGAGGCCTCCGCATGCTGCTGCCCCCAGGCACTGCCCCTGCAGCTTCCTATTGGCCGCAGGGGCGCTCGGGGTGGAGGCACAGTCCCGCCCGGCCCCGCCCTGGGGCCGGCAGCCACATGGAGCAAACGCACAGGAAGCCACTCAGCTCCGCTGTGCTGCTGATGGTGGGTGGGACCCTGGGCCATTTTAAATGGCCCAGGGGAGGCGGGGGGGGGGGAGCCAAGGGAGAGACCCGGCCCCAAAATTGCTGGAGCCCTGCGGGCCACATTGGGGAGGTTCTCAGGCCGCAGGTGGCCTGCAGGCCGGGAGTGCGAGACCCCTGATCTAGAGTGTGTGCTCGCAGTGACTGAGAAAGTTTGTCCATTCTTTGTCAATGAGGTTCACTGTTTAAGAGTACTATCTGGACCCTAGATTGCTGCTGGAGTCCCAGGCAGTGCCTGGAAGTGCCTTGCTTCATCCGATATGATGACTGCAACTGTTTGTCTCACGGCAGCAATGTTCCACATGCCTTCGTGACCTCCAAACAGCATTGCTGAAATGAGGGCTGCATGGGGCTGCTTGTCTTTCGTAACCTGTAGCAGGATTGACCAGTGTGGATTAACCACCAGTTAACAGGATTGACCAGAGTGACCCCATTGCACAAGGGCTCTGCAGACCACACTGGCTTCTTGTTAGCCATGTACAGTGTTTTTGAATGCCTGATATGAGATGCCTCCCAGCTACCTGAGAGACTGCCTCTCTCTTCCTGTGACTGCCCAGCACCTGGGAGCAGCTGATATGCTCTGGCTAATACTCCTAGATCTCAGTGTTTGGAGACTGGAGACAAGGCAGTTGCAGTGGAGGGCTCTCAATACTGGAATTCATTTGCTCCATTGGTCTGACAGATTCAAATAGACTCTCTCTACAAAATCTGGGCTTTTGATAAACAAAAAGTGTGATAACCATTTTGATAATTATTTCAACAACATTTTTGAGACACACAAAATTATTTTAAAATGAATGAAATTAAAAAGAGGCCTATTCTGAATCTAGCAAAACAAATCTTTGAATTTTTTGGGAGGAAATGTTTTTTCTGGTCTTTTGATCAGGTGTACTTCATAAGTTGCGTTGGGGCTGGCTTTCTTTTGTTAACCCGGTTTTGACACATGCACATTCTAAATGCACTAACACTGAATCAACACATCTGAAATGCCTCTGATGGACTCCTGAATTTTTAGAAAGAATTTTGGGGGTAACTGCACGAGGTTTTTTATGAGATATATTTGAATTTGAAAATCAGTGGCATTACATTGCTCATACATTATTTTCTTTCTTTGGAACATCGTATCTCAAGAATGGTTCAGCCTAGAAATACCAAGTTTGGTTAATTCGGACACCATCAGCAAGGATTTGTCTCTTTATTTATATTTGGGAAGTTTGGGCTAATTAATTTTGTAAATTGTTCCATTTTTGTGGGGGAGGGGTCTTCAGCTTGATCAATGAAGTCTCATGAGAAGGTTGTAATCTCTTTGAAGTGCAATGCACATATTTCTGTGTTCGTCAATATCGATTGTGGACAGTGTTATCATTTCTTTAAGATATGCTGCACAACTTCCATGTTGCTGAGACAAAACAGGACTCTGAGGTGGCAAAATAGATATGGTGCCAGAGCAAGGAGGCCTGGATTACAGAAAGGAAGAGGTGCGATATTGCAATCAGTGAGCTGCCCAACATGGACATTACAAAAAGCTGCTCCATAGTCTCAGGGGTGCTGAAAGCCATTGAACTAAACTGTAAACCCTGTACATCAAGCCAGGGGGTTCAGCAACACCCCCAGCACCCTTAGTTCCAGCACCTATGCATAATCTAAGAGAACTGTGTACTACGGGGCCTCAGTCACAGGAGTACTTGCAATAAATGAAAACTTTATTTCCCTAAGGCTCATCACCTGACCTAAATTAACGCAAAGATTAATGTCCTTATCATAGGTTAGGTCAAGATGCATTGACTGCAGTGGCTATGGTTACATTGATGGTAATGATAACAATCACAAGGACTCTCACAGAGATTCAAAATACTTCAGGAACTCTTGTGGAGTTCATAAACTCTCCAAAGATTCCTACTATTCTTATCAGCTCACCATACACTGCTATAAGTTTATAAACCCTGCAAGAAGGCCTTCTGAGATCATAAATTCCAAAGGTTTCATGCACTGTTTATAGTCTATATGGGCTTCTGCAGAGGTTACAATAATCCCAACATCTTTGCCATTGATGCTATGAGCCAAATACCCTCACTAGACTGTGTTGGACTCAAAAACTAGTGTATGCATCAATCGCCGCTTACAGATTCACAACCCATACAGTTCTAGACTGTCCTCCAATTCATGTTCCATGTACAAGACAGCAATACCAGCATGTTACCTCTTACACTTCATATACACCTTCCAAACACTTATCCAGCATTCCGCCCACCTTCTCACTATTGTTCCCTCATGCCAGGCATTCAGCATTTTACAACATTATAACCAACCATGGAGATTGGACATTTTATATCCTGGACACACTCATAGTTTGGCTGCAAAGACCACAATGAATGTTGTCATAAACACACAGCTAAGGGTAGCATAAAATCCCTCCTTTATATGTGAAGGGTTAATCAGTTCCATTAACCTAGTTGGCACATGACCAGAAGGACCAATGGGGAAAGAAGATACTTTCAGATCTGGTAGGTGGAGGAAGGTTTTTGTTTGTGCTCTTTCTTGTTCTCTCCAAGACAAAGAGAGATCAAGCAAGTAATTCAGCTCCTACTGAATGATAGATCTAAAATTACAGAAGTAGTAAGTAATGGCAAGGAAATGCTTTAGAGTGTCTTTTGTTTTAGCTTGTGAATTTTCCCTGTTTTTTTGGAACTTTAAAGCTTTGCCTAGAGGGGAATCCTCTGTGTTTTAAATCTTATTACCCTGTAAAATTACCTTCCATCCTGATTTTACAGAGGTGCTTCTTTTACTTTTTTTCTTTATAATAAAGTTGTTTTTAATAATCTGATTGGGGTTTTTAGTGTCCTAAAAACCCAAGGGTCTAGTCTGTGCTCACCTTGTTTACTCTCAAGCCTCCCCAGGAAAGGGGGTGAAGGGGCTTGAAGGGACATTTTGGGGAAACAGGAACTCCAAGTGGTCCTTTTCCTAAATCTTTGTCTAACTCACTTGGTGGTGGCAGTTATACCATCCAAGGACAAGGAAGAATTTGTGCCTTGGGGAAGTTTTTAACCTAAGCTGGTAGAAATAGGCTTAGGGAGTCTTTCATGCAGGTCCCCACTTCTGTACCCTAGAGTTCAGAGTGGGGAGGAAACCCTGACAGATGTGCTTAAGGATATCCATAGCTGTGCACTTCTTAAATTCTGTAGGTAAACTGCCAATATATATGAGGATTAAGTTGTTCGTAGCAGGTAGGGTTGGCAGGCAAACCACCAAGTTTTAGAAGCTTTAAAATCAGAACTAGCTGTGATAATTTTCATAGCCATGTATCTATCTTACACTGTGTGATGAGGCTACAGATACAGAGGTAAGATTGTTAGGGGTACCTGCATTCTGCAGTTCCATAATCTCCAACACTTGTAAGAGTTTTTCTTTAACATAGAACTTCCTCACTTTGCAATGACGTTTTCCCCCCCTTTCATGTAAGATTTGTTCTTTTAACTTATAGATAAATATTTCAACCTTCTCTCCATCAAAACGGAGTGTTTAGTTGGAGAATCTAATATTCCAATCAGATTTTCACAACCACAGAAACACTTGGAAAGCTCATATCTCGCATGCACTATACCAGACCACAACTTTTCCTTGAGGAATTCCACATCTCTCAGCTTGGGCCTCTGATCCCGGTAAACCCTCCTCTGTGGTGTTTGAATGTTTGTAATGCTTCTCAGTGTTCAAGCCTTTACAATACTTATGCATAGGTGCTGGAACTAAGGGTGCTAGGGGTGCTGCCACACCCCATATCTTGAAGTGGTTTCCATTATATACATGGTTTACAGTTGGTTCAACGGCTCTCAGCACCCCCACTATACGAATTGTTCCAGCATCCCTGTATTTATGAACTCCGGACAGATTTCCATCCACTAGCAGGATGTGCATCTCCCTGCCTTGTTTCTTTCTCTGAATCCACCCTCACACCCACGGGACAGTCCTGCCTCTGCCTGGTCTGACTCACACAATCAGTCTACAGATGGTTATTACTACAGAGAAATCCTGGCCCCAATGAGTCAATGAAAGCTTTGCCATTGACTTCAATGAGGACAGGATTGGAGCAGCTTGCTACCACCACTCTCAAAGTATGCCTCAGCCTTCTTTCTATTCTAATCTATAACCATCCATCCAGGACTCTCAGTCTCCGCACTGCTGCAGATCAGGCAGCATATAATGTGAATCGTTTGCTTGCTCCCTGGAGGATGGAATCCCCAGTCTACGTTCCCCAAGTCACTTTGGTTGTTAGACTGAAGGAGCTGTGCTGCTCTTGATCTAGAAGGAATGACTTTTCAATCCACTTGCTTGGCAAGAGAAAAAATGCCTCTGTTGGAAGTGCTTGGGTCTGGAGTTGCAAATTAAAGTGAGGGGATAGACTTGAAAACCATGCCTGGCCCAGTCCATGTGTCTCAAGACACAAACAACGGAGAGCATGAACTCACATGCCTGGGGTTTCCATTGCAGAAAGAAATATTGTGCTTAATAAATAAGATTTAAGACTAATGTAGCAGTAACTATAGTAATTTCGGAGCTACATGCTGGTAAATTTTTATCACACAGTAATACATATGGCACCAGCAAAGAGAGTCTCTGATTTCTTTAGCATTTAAAGTACCACACATTTATAAAACCCTGTTCATATTCTGTTATGCTATTCGGCATGTGTTTGAAAAGCACATTAAAGTGTGGGGAAGTGTCTAAAAAGTTGGATTGCCCTGTTTTATGACTAACAGGAAAGGCCAAGCAATTATCTGAACTCCTGACATGACAATTTTATTCAGATGCATTTTGGGGCCACGAAGCAAGAATTTCATCGAAAGACTACTTCGGCTCATGAAACATACAGGATGTCCAAAACAAGGTCTGAAATCGCTTAGGCTTAAGCATTCAAAAGGAAATGATGTACATGACTGGCACAGAATGTATTGTCTTCAAACTGAAGCGTAGCCCAGCAACACTGTGATAACTTACAATAACACGACTTTATGGACCCAGAAATTTTTTTTCATACCAGTAGTATGTATAAATCTCCATGCATCAGGTGAAAATATAGGTGGTCATCCCTCCCCCTCTGGATTGGAGAGAGGCCACACCACCTCACTACACCATCGGGATCTCTGTTTAGTTTTAGGGGAATTTGCAAGTTAGGTTTAATATCCTGACTGGCCTAATGGGGCCAACCCCCCAGATAGGCAATTATTTCCAGTCTGTAGGCAGAAACAGGTTCTCCCAGGAGTCCGTATGCCCTGGCTCTTAGGCGGGGGCTGAACAGTCAACAGGCTACTATAGCCCCTGGGCTCTTTAAGCAGGGACTGGGCAAACACCATAGAGGCTATGACCTGAGGTCCCTTCTGCAGGAGCCAGAGCAATCCCAGCAGTCACTTAGATCTGGTTCCTTGATGCAGGGCAAAAGCAAACCCAATAGTCAATTAGCTCTGGGCCCTTGGTGCAGGGACAGAGCAAAAACCCCAGGGGTCGGGTGTCCGAACTCCGGCAGGGGAATCGACAAACACAGGCCTCTGGAACTGGTGAGGGGATGCTGCCACCCCAGGGGTGAGGCAGCAGGTGAGGCCCAGGCCCACCCTACTCCACCGGACCCCAACCCAGGGCCCTAACAGTGGCAAAGTGGTCCGCCACTGGGTCAGCGGGGATTCCAGCTGCAACATGCCAACCGTGCCTCAGGCAGAGCTACAGCCAGATTGTCCCTGGACACTTCTGCCCCTCCCCTCGGGGTTTACCTGGATCTGCGGGGCATCCTCCGTCTCTTCTGGCAGGTCCGTGGCAGACGCAAGTTCCCCGGCAAGCAGGCCACCACTGGGCTCAGTAGTAGAGTCAGCGGCCAGGAGCAAGCAGGATCCGTCTACCTCCCTCGGTGTCTCAGCTCCAACTGAGCTGGAGGCCCTGCTCTTTATACTTCCTGTTACCCGCTTCCAGTGGAAGGGGTGAGGCAGGCCTGGCTCTGCCCACTTGGGCACAGAGGGTGGTTCTTCCCCCTCTGGCTCAAAGGGAGGCCACACAACCTCATTACACACCCCAAATTCATTTCACATAAGCCACAGAAGAGTTATCAGCTGGTAAAACTATTTGTCATGGCTGACCTAGGTCAACCTGTAAGTTAAAGGCGCTATAGCCCATTTCCAGTCCCTGTAACATCAAGGCCCACACAATCTACGGCCTCATACCTTGGGGTAGGATTTTCACATGCCAGGTGAGAATTCTGAAACAAAGGAAGGGCATACAAGTGCCAAGGCTATTTGGTGGTAACGTGGGGAGAGGGGGCTTCTTAAAGATGTGAAAGGAATTCTAAGGTGTGATGGTCATTGTGAGTTCATTTCCTCTTTACTGTACCTGTTCCACCTAGGTTCTCTTCTGACTCACTCTCTCGCTCTCTAGTGGCTTCTCCTTACATTCGTCAGTCACAATAGGGGCGTTAAACAGCAATTTCTGCCCCTGCATTCTGCACTGCGATTCCAAAGGCAGGGTGTGGGTGTGATAATACGTGTACTAATAGACACACAGGCATCCCTACATTGTCAAATGTGCTTATGATCAAAGGAGGGCTTCTGTACAAATAACAGATCATGGTTCCATATTTATTCTCTCAATTACTTTTGTATCAAATGCACTCAGTTCAAAAAGAAAACTCAGTTTGTTCTGCCTCCCAACCTTGTCAGTTCAATCCGATATCTGAAAATCAAGTCACATTGTTTTCATTTCACATATCATTATTCATCATCAGCAATAAACTCTGAGATCAGTACTTAACTGGAGGTGCGTGAGACAGAAAAGTACATTGCTTCTTTTCCTATCTCTCTCTAAACTCTGTGGGCTGACAGTAGTCCAATTGTTTAATCAATAATATAGAAACATATAACAAGAGGGGACAAATATCAATATTGGCTACTGGTTAATACTAAGAGCCTAAAGACAAGACAGTGCAGTATATTATTGTTGTTGTCTTTAGATACATTTAGACAGGCCAGAATGAGGAAACTGAATCCAAACCCCATGGAACTCTGGGGAATTTTGGATCTGGACCTGGATCTGAAATTCACAGGTTGGAACCATCTGGGTAAGAATAAGAACATCAAATCTGAACCTTCTCAGATAAGGTTCCAGATCTAAATCCAAATGTGGAGGGCTGTGACTAGATACATCATGACTGTGTTTGTTCTCTGATAGTGTAATTAACTGTCTCAGCATTAAAGTGCTTTGATTTTGGCCACTGTGCCAATCAGATTGTATGCGTCAGCAAACCAAGTGATTGAACACCACAGTTCAACACTTCCGCTAAGCAAAAGACTTCTTCCAGCCTGAAAGTTCTTGCACTGTTTGGGGAATAGAATTACTGCATTGTTAAAAAGCTATGGCCGAGACTGTGCCACCCTTACTCATGTTAAAAATTACCGTATTCCTCCAGTACTTCCGTTCAGTATAATGGGAGTAAGGGTATAAAGGCTTTCAGTGGGCATCTAACTCCTCTTTATGCCTTAGGAAAAGTTCCCCTAAGGTATTACTTCAGCAGCTGGCACATTCTGGTTCTAAGAGGGCAGGTAAGGACTCTTTCGTATGGTTAACACATTTGAAAACCTGCTTCCAGGACAAAATAAAGATAAGAAGAACTATAGAAATACCATAGTGACTACATATGCTAACTGGTATATTCAGAAAGGCTCTTTTTCTTTTAAACCAATATAGAGAACAATTAATACTGTGACGACCAGAAATATCAACCCTCTCACTGGTCCTGCTGGGGCTGCTGAATCATACAACCTCCCCCACAATTCTCTGTACAAGTCATTTTCAGAATAATGAAATCTTTGGGTCACATTCTGCTCTCCATTCAAGGGATGCAACTTCATTAGGGTTGCACTGATTGGAGGAGCTCAGAGCAGAATTTAGCTTTTATCTGACCTGTAAAGGAATAAGGGGGAAGACAATTCTGAAGAACACATTAAGATAAAATTGAATTTCACTTTATCCATGTAAGTCTTGGCTTTGTGAAGACTTTTTCAGATCGTTGCATTTCTTTAGGCAGGCCAATAGGCCAAATCCAAGGATAAATGCAAAATCCTGAGATCATTATTCCCTTCTTCTTGGATTTAAATGGATGGAAAGTTCAATTCTGCTTGGATGGGATACAGTCCAAAATCCAGTGACCACCTTGCTGCTGCAGAATGCTAAAATGGGATGTTCTTAGAAATGCAAAACATCGTTTAACTTTTACAATATTGACCAGATAAAGTTCAGGGTGTCTCTTGCTTTAATTGTTTATGCCTTAGCAGACATTTTCCCTCTGTGCTTGAAGTCTCTTTCTGTTCAATAATATAACAATGTTGGGCACTCAGTGACACAGTCGATTTTTGTACTAATATTTCGCATCTGGAAGCCAGGCTTACCGCCATGCGGAGTGCAGGCAATGCTGTGCAAACTGCCTCACAACCTTCCGTCAGTGCCTATCGGTCCTGACCAGCATCAGCCTTGATACTTCCGTCCTGGCTCACTCCATAGAACAGACTGTCAGCTAGGCCAGACTGCGCTGCATTCTTCGGAAGTGGGCAAATGTCCACTGGAAACTCAGTTGAAATCATCAGATGGATTGTTGTTAGTAATCTAGATGGGATTGCAACTGAGACTTCTAGAGTTAAGAGATTTACTCCTCCACCCAACCCCCTTCCTATACAATTGCAAACCTTGTAATGTGGTTTTACAACACACCATTTCATACTGGTCTAAGCAGGGTCTGACTGAGCTCTCCCCTGACATCCAGTGATGCATGGAGGGTCGGGGGAGGCTTCAGAAGCAGACTGTGTTTGCATAGACATACCTACTCTGCTTAGGTGTTCAGCAGACAGACCTGCTTTGCCAAAATGATCCATTTGGGCTGGTTTGGGGTTACAAATCACTCTAGTGTTGAATGCAGGGGTAATGGAATATTGTTATCCTTATTGTATGAGTAAAGAGCAGCAGAACTGCACTTAGCCTGCCCTGATTGAGGGGCTAAACTGAACCTCACCTGCTAAGCTGGGGGTAGGGATGCCAAATTCCACTACAGATAAAAAGAAGATGGGGGCAGGTGTTTCTACTTGATGATTTGTTGGCTGCTCAACACCAGCTATCCCTCTCCCACACGTTTAATGCTAGAGCTGATTAGACGTAACTCAGAGTCCTTGTTTCTGTTCAGTGATGAGTAGATCTGGGGGCTAAGCTTTAGACCTGATATGGGAACAGTATTGCACTGCAAGAGAATAAAAAAGCAGCAATACAGAGCTTCCTTACTATCCAGTGAAATCACTAAGAGCTGGGCTAAGACACGCAGCATTGCAGAAGTGGCAGAGAGCAGCAAGCAGCAGTGAAACCAGTGGCAGAGATGAATGGCAGCAGAGATAACAGCGACAGCAGCAGTGAGCCAGTTGTGAGGTGAGGGCAGCAGTGCAGGCATTGCCCAGTGTCCCCTCCCCGCTTCCAGGGCTGGCCGGTGGACCCAGGTGAATGCACCTCTGAACTCTGCGTCTTCGCTGAGTAAGGAAAACCAATGGTGAGTGGGGTGTGGCAGAGGGAAAGGGGAGTGGCATGTAAAGGGGACATTTTTTTGTACTTTCATGGGGAAGTATTGCCTCTTCGAGGTGCTCGGGGGTAGGGCTTAGTTTTCTCAGATTACTGGGTGCAGGCTCAAGCTGGTTCTGTTTTGTCTTGTTAAAAGGAACCTCTCGATATTGAACCTTGCCCTTTTTGCTGCCGATTCCACCTGTCAGAAGGTTACACCGGATATAAATAGAGGGTGTTTCCCAGATGAGCGTATTCAGTAGCGTTGTTCTATATACTGTATTTTGCAAATATGAATTTTTTTAAACTTTAAATACTATCACACTTTTCATTTTAAACAAAGAGATGGGCACCATAGGATGAAAATAATGATAGATCCATTACACGTATCCTCCTTCTCTGTGTGGGAAGACCATATTTCCCAAAGGGAAAATGGGACACCCCCAACCACTTGCTCAAGCTGCCCCCCCCCGCGAGGCTGTTGCTCGGTAACTGGAACCTTGCCGGCCCCCGTGCACGAGGCTGTTGCCGTCCCCATGCATACTGGAACACTGCCTTCCCCCAAACCCTACCTCTGCCCTCCCCTCCCGTGTGGGGCTGGCATCTCCGCTCACACACACCCCCACTGCACGTTCCTCTGCACCCCATTTGTCTGACAAAAGTGGGCATTTGTCCCATTTGCTCTTGCAACTGATCGAGTTGGCAAGAGCAAATGGGACAAATGCCCAGTTTTGCCACAAAAGTCAAAAAGGTCAGGACAGGGCTTAAAAAAGGGACTGTCACAGCCAAAACGGGATGTATGGTCACCCTATCTCTATAGTAGGTGAAACTTGCTTTCCACAGGAATTGCCATAATCTGGCTGATTAACTTTCCCCAACTACATTGCAATTTGCCAGGAATCCAAGGGCAGTATCAAATTTAATACAAAGGTGCAGCATACACAGGTCAGAACTACCAGCATGAAATGTTCCATCTCTACTGAGCAGCTAATCAGCTCAAGCTGGTGCATTGTATGCTGTGAGTTTAACCATTTGATCTCACTAGGATCATTGTAACACCCCTCATATCCACACACAAAAGCGTTCCCAACAGTGCATAGGTGTTCGAACCAACATTTGCATTAGACTTGCTTGGAACAAGGCTAACCGCTGTGTGGTCTTCCCCAAGCCAACTTCCAGTGGTGTAGAGCCAGCATGCATGCAAACTGCTGGCATAAGAATGATGAAAAGCCCTCCTTCTATTGTCCTGTAATTCACCACTAGTCACTAGCTAGGTGGCCTGTCTGGTTTACTTTCTGCACACCACTGTCCAGGGATAAAGTTTGCCAAAAGTCACCTCCCTGTCCAAGTAACACTGAACACACTGTAATGCCCCATAGCACACTACTTTTACCGCAATACTTTGGTGTATGGCTGTGAGCAACTGGCTGAGATGGACATCACTCAGTGCTGCAAGAAGGCAGAGAAACTGGCAGTCCTATATAACAAGCCCGGACAATAACAATAGGGCTGCACTGTGAGATTTAGGGGGAGAATTGCACTGTCGGCTAGCTGCTGTGGGACATCAAACACATTCCTAGAAATCTAGCAGACACTAAAGTTAGCCCTTCATTTTCCCCAGGCTCAGGAGTCATATAAAAACGTTCTCTTAAAGCAAGTGCTCCAGGCTTGCAATCAGTTTTTGGGTCACTGCACGTTTCTGTCTTTCCCCACCGAAACTTGCACAACCTCACCATTCACAGAACTAGTCCTTTCATATCAGTTATGTGAACAACTTGGCTGTACTGTTATCTGCTTTCCCCTTGCTCTCTGAATTCTTTCTCTGCCTGGGATTTTCCGCCAAGAGATGTTTTTGAAGGTCCTGTTTGCCTGCATTACACAACCTCTGTTAGTCCAGTTAGCGTGATAAAGACATGCCTCTCCAGTGTCAAATTAATCTAGCATCCCTACCTACCTTCCTCCTTATATTGTAAGTGCTGTGTGTGAATGTTAGTATGTCTGTACCATCGCTGATCCAAGAAGCAGCCTTTTGCTTTGAATCTGAACTGTGACTGTTATTTTTCTCACATTTCTTGGTATTTCAACGTATGGATGGGCGAGTGCTCTGGTTATGAATGACTTTGGGGTTTGTGCTTTATACTAGTACTATGGATAAGCCCAGATCCTGGTGTGGTGCAGGGGTGAGAGCAAGTTCACGGCACAGTTAGGGAATCCCAGGTGTTTACATTCCTCAGTGGTCTCGGTACAAGTCACCTTCATCAGAGGTCTCTGTAACACACTGTGTACTGCCCTGTAAATCTTCACCACAGCAGCAGTCACCAATGGCCTGCCCACCCCAGACTTGTGCCCTTTAACTATTTAGGCAGCTATTGTTCACAGCGCGATCACTGCTCTCTTCACAG
This sequence comes from Lepidochelys kempii, assembly GCF_965140285.1. Taxonomy (NCBI): domain Eukaryota; kingdom Metazoa; phylum Chordata; order Testudines; family Cheloniidae; genus Lepidochelys; species Lepidochelys kempii. Next base: position 42,301,456 of record NC_136381.1, on the reverse strand, counting down.
CCAGGAGAGCTCTCATCCTCACGGTCGGCTGCTGCGTTGGCAAGGTGCGCTCATCACAGAGCTACAGAAAAGTTTCTTTCCTCTTTCTGAAGTCATTTCTTGGAGGTTCCCAGAGGGCCTTTTAATATTTCCCAGAAGCCACTGCTTAGGGGATCTGTGTCAGGAACTGTGGAGTGGGTTCTACGGGGGCAGGGCACCTGCCTCTGAGCATTAAAGGGCAAATGTATTCACAAGGCAAAACTGCAACCAAAACAGCATGGCTAGTGAAGGCACGCTGCATGGTTGGCACTTACTCAGGTGTCATCCCACAGCTCTGTTACCACTGCTTCCATTCTCTAGTGGAGACAGAGCACCATTTAGCCACATGCTGCACTTCAGCCACCCAGCACTCCTAAGTAAAGACCCCTCTTTTTATAAACACATTTCCCCTGCCTATTTCTACTATTTCTTTTAGTAGCTAATCCCAAATTCTACTGAGCATCTGAAAGAAAAAGCTTGTCTTGATTTGTAGCCCAATCTTTCCTCCCGTTTCCATTCAGGTCCCCTCCTAGTTGTAAAGCCAGCTCCCGGGAGCCTGAGGAGACCTCGGCATTAATCCTTGAGTGATCCCCTAGGATATTTAAACACTGACATGAGGTCCGCCCCCGCCCCCCCCTCCCTTCTATACTGAAGTTTAAGCAAGTTCAATCCATGGAGCCTTTTCTCATAGGAACAATTTAACCATGGGATTGAGGTTATAAATTCAGTCAATCCCCACGGAACAGCGCCAAATTAAAGCATTAAAAAATAAACCACCAAAAAAGCAAATTTAAAGCTAACCAACCACATAATAATTTAAAACAGTTGCACACTAGCAAGCAATGTCTTTCTCATTCCTCCTTTTTTCTATAGGATATATTTTGGGTTAAAAAACGGGTTAAAAAATGTGGATACCCAAATAGTGCCATTTCTTTAGTATTACACAGTCTGGACTGAGCTGTGAGTTTTCTATGGCAATTTATTATGAACAATCCTAGGTTATTTAAGCAGATAGGATTGCATTATATAGACAGAGAAGGAAACTGTAAAAATTGTTTACCCAGTGAGAAATAATTGCTCCTTATTAAGCCCACTTGTTATCACCATCTAGGACTAAATATTTTTTCGTAACACAAGGCAGTAACACAGTATTCTCTCTTCAGCTCCCTTGAGTCACTTGTACGGCATATGGGAGATTTGTCTTTGCCTGCTCAGCCTATTTCCAGGAAGGAGCTCTCCCCTGATATAAGAATTGGAATAATTTCCAAGCAATTTAAACTTCAAATACTGCAGGGGTTACTAACGTATGTAATTGACTCGAACAAGTTTTATATACTTGCACATTCATTTTACTCCCTCTTGCCTATGCAAGTGGTGTGTGATTTTATCATATTGCTTCTGCTGTCAACATGCTGCTCCCATAACATCAGAGCAAGGTTGTCTACACTGACTGTTTTGTAGATCACTATTAGAACATGGGTTCTGATTTCAGACTGTTTAATGTGTGTTTACCATACAGTTGTACAGTACAACTTTAGGCCCTGCTTCCACTCCCATTAAAGTCAATGGCAACCCATCCCTCCCTTTTGATTTCAATGAGAATGGAAGGTCTTTGTTTTGTATAGTATCTCATCTACAAACCATATTCCCAAATGATTTACAGAGTTAAATAATCAAGTCTCAGCATTCATCAATAAATGAGAGCGATAGGAAAGGGATTTGAGCTGTAAATTGCCTAGAGGGATACAGCCAGGCTGTTGCAGATGGCAGGAGCTGCAGAAGAGAAGGCTCCCATACCAAGAGTTGTGAAACAGGACATTGAGCTGACTGATGTTACAAGAGAGGCGAGAGAGAGAGAGAGAAAGCCTGGGTGATATGGAGGAGCAAGTCCAGACAGAGTCAAGAATAAGAAGGATGGTTTTCAATCACATACACATTTAGTTATCTACGGAGCCATTTTTTCTATATATTTCCCAGAACCATCTCAAGTGTCTGCTCCTGGACAGAACCCCACAGGAAGTGGGGCACAAGGGCAGTAAACTATTTTGATAGTTACTGCCAACGAACATGGGCTCATCATCCCAAATGAACACATCTATGCCAACTCCTTGACTCAGTGACTCAAATTTTCACCCATCTCAGCACTGCAGGATATTCTGTTTTTTATGCCAATATTCCAACCTTCAACAGTGCAGAGAAGACTCACTTTGCGATCACAAGGGGGTCAAGAAACATTTTCTAAATGTGTGTACCTTTCCACTGGAACGGTCATTGTGATGCTGAATAGGAGCGGTTGGTCCAGCCAGCAGAAAGAGATATGGGATTCCTCCAGTTGGGTTCACTCAGCAGAACAAAGTAATATTGCTAATGGTATTGGAGCAAATCCAGAACAGAAGATCGAATATTTTTAGGACAATTCCACTCCACCCTCCATGCAGCACATTTACAGTTTCTGGGGTCACCTTTGACTGTTAACCTTGCCAATCAAAGGAAAGAAAGGGCATATTCTGGGGTAAATCAGAAGCAGCTTCACAGAAGTCTGCAGTAATGAAGCTGGCATATGTGAGATGAGAATCAGGACCAAAGTTCTTTAAGCAACTGCTTAAATTGCAGTCGTCATTTACATAAGAATGGGTACAACTCCCAGTCAATCTACGATAATGTGATGGGCCAACAAACATTTTCTTAAATTATATATCCAAGCAATCATTACTTCACTTGGAAAATTAACACGTTAAACATGCCACACAGTATTGTTACCAGGACCACAGCTGATTTATTGGCTGGCCATGACACAGGCAGCCAGTCACATTATTTAGTTTCTACGGTATATACTAGTTTCTTCTGAGTCAGCAAATGGAGCAAGAGAAATCAAATTTTTCAGCAACTGAGTGCCAGCAGGATATCTTAGCGAGACAAGCTGAGTGAGGTAATATCTTTTTTGGACCAGCTTCTGTTGGTGAGAGAGGCAAGCTTTCAAGCTCACAGAGATCTCTTCTTCAGCTCGGAGCTCTGTGTAGCTTGAAAGCTTCTCTCTCTCACCAACAGACGTTGGTCCAGAAAAGATATTACCTCACCCACCTTGTCTCTCTAATATCCTGGAATTGACACAGCTACAACAACAGCACATACTAGGATATCTTATTAAGTGACCCTCCTGGGAAAAGCTATTCTGGGCTTCTACTGAGAAGGTTAGGTGAGAAACAAAAGCAAACTTATATCAGATGTAATTTGAGGAGGAGAATAAAGCCTGGGAGAGAGAGGATCTTTCATTGACTACAAAGTTAAAAAAAACCCCCAGCAAATATGAATTCTTACATCCTCTATGGAACTTATGGAAAGCACAGTTTGTTTCCTCCTGCTATTTGCAAGTTACAAGTAATGCTTGGACTTATTCTATGAGATGTCTCAAAGTCTACAATGTTATGGGGGATGTAAAAGAAATACACAAAATAAATATACAACATATTTGCCAAAACATGTTTTTGGATGGCATCTGTTAACAATACACAGCTGAAAACAGTTTTAAGAGCTATGTAATACTAAGTGTATTAGTAATTTATTAAGGACCTAAAGGGTAAAGAGATGTCAATTTCAGTTACACTGCTTTGTCAACTTTTCCTACATACAGGGTTATGGCAGGCCAGTCCAATGGCTTGTTCCCAAATATTGATAAACTGCCAAAATGCTTTTAATGGAGTTAAACTGTGCCTTGTAACTGTACAAAAGACATATTTCAAGTATGCTGGCCAGTCATTTCAAGTGCCATCTCCCTCTAGCTGAATTAGATCCTGGGACCAGCTCTGGGCTTTCTTCAAAGGTAATATAAAGCTCTTTATTCCATACCACTTTGAAGTTCTTTAACATTTTATAAAATTACTGATAGAGATATTAATGGGAGCGAGAAACAAGATGGGCCTTTTGAGAAACATCTTAGCATACACTCTTATTGAGAGAATTTTTTTATTCCTAGATTCCAAAGCCAGAAGGGAACCACTGTGATCATCTAGCATGACCTCTTGTATACCATAAGCCGTAGAACTTCCCCTTAATAATACTGTTTAGATGATTAAATAATTTTGTATTGGAACTATTTTAAGGCAGACAATCCAATCTCCACACACGGAAAGCTGGTCTTGTTTATCAACAGCAACAATAACAAACAAATATAAAATGAAAAATGGGGTCATCAGGTCATGGGATAATGGAAACTGGGCAAAGCTCAAAGTCTTTGGAGGGCCAAAGTGAGAGGGTTTTTTGTCATATTAGTCTATTGACATTTTTCTAAGTCAAACAATGGCGCTGCAGGGATGATCTCATAGGGCAGCCCTGACTGATGGGCTCTCCAGCAGGATGCCCACCCCCTACCTATGTACTCGGGTGACTAGCCCAAGCTGCCACCTGTGCTATGGTCACACTACTATTTTTAGTGCGCCAGCCTGGGCAGAGTTAGCACACATATCTCTGCCTGAGCTGGGAATCACATCTCCCATCCCAGCAGCTGGGTCGATGTACCCTTAGATGTAGGGCAGTACTGTAGATATTATTAGAATCTTTTAATGAGAGCTTCTTTGCGTCCTGTTGTTCCATTGGTATAGAACTAGAACGCCCCTTTTATTTCAATGGGGGCCTATTTTTGTACAGCGGTAGCCATGTATAGCCATATCATTAGCTGCAGTCCTTATAAAATACAAGGTATCTATGCTCAAATATCAGGGCAGTACCTACATTAAAGTGCACGAAGGTCTCACCCTTTGATATTTTTATTCCATGGAGTATATTATACTAACCCTCATTAAACCAATTTTAAAATATTTTCCATGAGAATTCAACACTGTTATAAACATCCTAACAATGTCAATAGGGAAATTTCAGCTACTATTTATTATAATATAGTTTAAGACAGTTAATGACAGTTTTATAATTGAGTTATGCAGACACTGGTTCTGATCTTATGTCTGTTTTATAGCTATGTAACTCCACTTACTTCAAAGGAGTGCATTTGTGTGAGACCACATCAGCCCTACATGTCAAATGATGATAGCCTTGTAAATGTAATGCAAGAATTGGTTTGGGGCAAAACTTAGGAGGAAATTCCAGGAGGCTATGGTGACAGTTTTCATACCTCTGATTTTGCTGTAGCTTATAGAACACAAAGCCTGATTCTCCTTTAATTGACAGTGGTATAAATCTGGAGTGAGTTCAGTGAGTCACTGGAGGTGCCTGGGTATAAATGAGATGAGAATCAGGAGAATAGTTTCTATCATGAATGGCATGTTTATAGTCTTTCCAATTTTCTATTAAAAATGAATACTATTTTCCTCTTCTTCCTTCTTTCCCCAAGCACCGTCACTACCAATTAATAATGTTTCTCAGTAGACATAATTAAGTAGTGCTATCCAATTATTTTCTATCAAAGATCTGAGAAAATACCAACAAGGTATGTACTGTTTTCAATATGACAGCTCTCATTGCTAGAATGAAAACAAATTTACGGCAAAAAAATTAAAACATTTACATTCTAACATCTCCAGATTTTATTAGGTGTTCTCTATACAGTCATCTGGTATGTTTAAAGAGTGAGCAACCATATAAAAGGAAATATGGTCATAACTGATTGAAGTAATAAAATCCTGAAACTAAGTAACATCTCATAATTCATTACACAGCATATATTAGATTTCATTACATCAGTATATGACTTAGTAGTAAATTCTCCTGATGGTCATAAACCTCTCAGGTGTTGTCATCTGAAAAATGAAATAAATAATAATAACAAAAAAAAAAGACAAAGCCAGGATATTTCTAGCAGTGCCTTGTAAGGTTATGGTATAGACCCATCTAGTGTCAGGGTGAAGAACTGGTATGTAACAGGACGCAGCAATGTTAGGCATAACAGCACATTTGTATAGTTGGGTTTTTGTTTTGTTTTTTTGGATGTTCATGTTTAATATTAGGATTAAATAGTTCTACAAATTAAAGATGATGATGGTAGGCTGATAACATCCAGAGCTATAAATTATTAATTGGTGTATTCCTGATAATTAATCTATTCTTTGTGATTTCTGCATTTTAAAATATCTGCTGCAGCTTAAACTTTTGTTCAGCTCGTACATTCTGAAGTTTAAAGAGACCTTGGAATGCCATGATAAGCACAGACTGGCGTCAGCAGGTCCTCAGTTCCAATCCTACTTCAGCCATTAACTTGCTGCTTGGACTTAAGCAAGTCACTTCATCTTTCTTGTCTCAGTTTCCCCTGCTGTGAAATGAGCATCTTACCCACCTACCACTTAATTGGTTGATCTCAGGACATTGTTTTGAACATGTATAGTGTTTAATGCTGAGTATTAAGTTTTGATGTCTAATTAAGGAACTAATGAACTTCAATGCTTTATTGACCTCACCTTTCTGAAGTCTGCTCATTAAAGCTGTAGCACGCTATTTATGTTTCACTACATATCTGCTTTCTCATTCAATGTTTTCATTTACTCTTTGAGGTTTGTTTCTTTATGGGTGCCCTATGCAAGACTGATTACTCCCTTTCCCCTACTAACCCATCCAACACAGCAATCCAAACCATCTAATTTTTTCTTCCAGCATGGCCCCTCTTTCAGTGCTCGGTCATACACAGCAGGGGGTCTTCATGTTCAACATATACATAACAGTCCTTTGCAGCAACCTCTAACAAGTCGTCACCCCAGAGAGTGGAAAAGCTTCTGGGGCATTCATGGGAGGTGAAGACACCTGTTGTACAGGACTGAACAGAAACAGGGACACCATTTCAGGGATGGGGAACTGGGTAAGAACAATCTCTATCAGAGAATCAGTGCTGAGGTGTTGATTGCTGCCAAGTCATTACAGTAAATCCAGTGAGAGGTAACGAGATAGCCTATTTAGTCCTTCACTGACTGGATCTATACCCCAGGGCATTAATCATTTTGTAGGTTTAACTGGTGAATCTTCTTTGATTTTCCCCAAAAACTTTATACATTAATTTCCCTGAAAGTGTGATTCCCTTCTCCCATTTAACAGCATATCATTACGCTGCGGTACCAAGTGACAGCTGTTACATGTCTAAGGGTATGGAGATTCTAAGGCAGATTCTGATCTCAATTACCTGTGTGTAATTTTATTTCTTTTGCTGCTTGGGGGATTATCCATCAGATTTCTTATATGCATTTGTAGTGCTTTAGAAGTAATGTTCAACAAAAACCCCATTGGATAATTTATTGATGGCAATGTGATAGGGCCTTTCCCTGGAGCACCCTCCTGCTGCAGGCCACTGCAGGACAGATACAGCTGCCTCAGAAATAGTCCAAAGTATCTTCCCAAGTATAATTACAGCCCTGGGGGGTTCACTTATTACAAGAGTCCTGTGCACACATGTCATAACAAAAGTCCCACAGCCACAGTCCAGAATTCCACCAGCATAGTCCAAACAGAGCATGCAACATAGAGCCCAGCCCTCCAGCACTGTCCTCCTACAAGGACAGTTCTCTAGCTCCCAGCTGAGAGAGCAAGCAGGCATCTCCTTCTGCTGCTCTCAGCCTTCAGCCCTCTCGAGTCTTGGCTCTCTAGCTCAGGAAGATCAGCAGACTAGCCCCTCCCTTGGCTTCCTAGCTCTCAGCCCTTTGCAGCCTCCCAGCTCTCACTTGGACTCAGAAAGGTCAGCAGGCCAACCAGCCCCTCTGCTGGCTTCCTGATAACATCTCTCACTTTCCAGGGAGAGCTACAGAGCATTTTCTGTCCTCTGACATTCCCCAGAGTTCTCCTCACATTTCCTGACTAATTCTCACCAGAACTCCTCCCTGCCTGGGTCTCTCCCTGACCTTTTATAGCCCTCAGGTGCTGCCCCACCCTCTTAATTGGCCAAAGTGGGAACACCTGCTCTGGCACAGAACCTGCTTCATTTATTAGGGGCTAGCACTCTGAGACAGGCTTTGTTACTACGACCCTGCAAGCTTTTAAGCTGTTGGATAGAGGACACTAACACACTTTTCCTTTTCAACTAAACTCTTGTGAGAGAGATTGTGACATAACAGGGCATTTTAAAATAGAAAAAGGCCATAGTTGCTGAGTCTATGGGAGATGTCCAGCAGCAGAAGATCCATGGAGAGGGGAGCAGCCAATTAAACAACCCATGAGACACACTGATCCAAACTCCTGTAGGCAGAAAACAGCCACAACCTCCCCTCCTTCTAGGAAACATGCTGGAGTCTAGAACCACTACAAAATTCGGCTGTGCAGTAGCATGGGGGCATGCAAGGACTTTGCAATCACTGACAGGAGGGCTCTGACGAGGCCTGACTAATCCAACACTGCTCTCCACTCTTAAAAATCCAGAGGAAGGATGGCAGCACCTGACCTCTGTTGGGCAGAATGCAGAGAAAAGAATGGGGGAAAAAAACAGACACCACCTTGTGCTAGGTGAGGTGAATGTGGGCCATTGTGTATAAATGCCAAAATACGTGCACAAACAATAACAAAGGGAACAGTAGCTGCTGTATAAGATCATTGGTCTTCTGAATTAAACACTATTTTATCCTAAAATCACAAAAGCGAGTGAGACGCATGTGGGGAGGGGGAACCCTCCCAACATCTATGGTTCTGGATGCAGCCTCATGCTCTGATGTGTCTGTTGTTACAAATCAGCATCCCTGGATAGAGGTGACAGCATCAATAAATCTCTAAAATATAGTCCCTGCCTCTCCCCCCATTGCTGCTCAGCTTTTTCAGGGACCAGACCAGTTTTGTACGAGCCTGTCTAGCCATGATGAATGTGACACATTTTGAGGCAAGCACACTACACATTTTCAGACAGGTAGTGTGGCTTCTGAACCTGGCCTTGCCTGAGTAATAGTCACAAAATTAGGGCCTGGTTGTTTACCAATGAAAATCAAGGAATTTTCTCCCTACATCTGGCTCCCAAGAGGGATGCTTGCTGCTAACTCAAGCCCAAGTTCAGTAACTTTCCAGGATCTTCAGGCTTTTCATTAACTGAAGAAAACCAGCCACATTCAGCATAGAAGCTTCACATCTGTCTGAGGATTGAGTTCCATTATGGAACTTGTTTTAAAAAATGCTGCCACCAAAACTGGAGGTTCTACCAACAGAAGAACTCGAAAGTGCCCTGAAGAGAGCTGAGTTTGGGATGCTGAACAGCAAAGGGCTTTTGCCTTGTTTCTGGACTGCAAGCACCGAGGTTGTAGTTTGCAACAGGAATGGAGAGTTTTTACTACTTCCCAGGACTGGGCCCACTCTCAGTGAAAAAAATGTTAATTAAAGGGCCTCATTTGAGAGGCTTTAGGAGGGCTGTGTGCTATTTGAGATTGGGGGAGGAAAGGAGGTGAAGATTTCTGTCTACCATTAGGATATTGGGCCCAAGGCTCAGCTATGCAGAGTTTGCTCTAGCTTTGCATTACTCAAGGATTGCCTCGGCTGCTATTCTTTTTTTTTAAGCTTTCAAGTACTTTTAGTCCAGATGTAGCAGGGTTTAGATCTTGTTGAAAGCAGCTACATCCATTGATTGTACATAATCTTCAAAGGTTGTTATTCTCTCTTCCAACATATCTGTACCAACTTTATCATCTTCAACTACATACTGAATCTGAAGCTTCTTGATACCATAGCCAACTGGAACCAGCTTGGAAGATCCCCAGACTAAGCCATCTGCCTGAATGCTTTGGACTCCTCCAATTTGGCCACGTCTGTCTCATCATCCCAGGGTTTTACATCCAGTAAGGTGGATGATTTGGCAATAAGAGTTGGGTTTTTGGACTTCAGATTCATATTGAGCAAGACGCTCTTCTCTCAGTCTCTTGGATTCTTCACTTTCCTCCTCATCATCAGATCTAAAGAGATCCATGTCATCATCATCTTTGCTATCTGTGCTTGCACCTGTGGAGTCTTCCACATCAGCAGGACCATATTTCCCCAAAGCCTTCTTTACTCCTGGCAAACTTGCCTTTTGCTTTTCATATGACTTCATGTGGTTGTCCCAGTGGAGAGCGTGGAACAAGTCAGCAGGAGGCGGCGTAGACACTGCTTCAAAAACAGCAATGTCAGCCTGAGAGGGCACATACCCCTCGATGTAGCTCTTGTTGGCCAGGAAGTCGTTGAGGAGTTGGAGGCCGGCAGCGGACCAGAGGTCCCCAAAGCCCATGATGATGGCGGCAGTGCGGCACACAGACAAACCGACCCTTGCAAGGCAAAGGATTCAGCCCATGATCTCTCTCTAGAGTGCCTGAAGCTTGAGTGATGGAACCTGTAGGACAACAGAAACCAATACCTATCTAGAGAGAAAATACTTTAAGTAGGAATATATTTATCACATTAATATTTAGCGCAGGCTTAGATCTTGTTGGGCATAAGTAAACCTGCCTATAGCTTGATTTGAGCGTGAGGTTAAACTGTAAACAAGGTGTAACAGGCTGTGTGCTGGATGGTGTTTTTGGGCTAGTTGAGAAAAGCAGAAACACCCTGAACTGATAAGCTTGAAGTACAGATAGGGGAAGGATGTAAGTGATTGGTCCTTACACTCGCCCTACAATGTCCAAACCAATTATATTCAAGTAAAGATATTAGTAGCTAGGAAAGATGTATATAAACTATGTAGTGTGAGACATGATGTGGAATTACGGTGGTATTACCCAGTACCTATTGCCCCATGTCTGGGCCTGGGCCCTGTGGGCCTAGAGCTGTTACATACATAACAAAGTAACATGAATGATGAGTGGGCATCAGATGCAGTTTTTGGATCTCAGAGAATTAGCCGAACCGTTTTCCCAGAACTTGACAAGGTGTTCTGTATAAACCACACAGAAAAGGCCTCAAAGGGGAATCCCAACATTCAGCAGCTCCATTAGGACAACCATGGATATTTTATCAAAAATTCCTTGGGGGTTTCTCTCTGTTTTAGTTTTCATTAGGGTGGAAGTTGGATTTAAAACAAACATTTGTTTCTAGTTACAGAGCAGTTTAAAATAATCCATTGTTTCTGGCTTTGCTGTTTCAAAATTTAGTTGAAGAAATTAATACGAGGACTTCAAGTGATGGGCAAGATGACTTAAGAGGAGCGTGAAAATTGAATTCAAGTCAAATACCATTAAACTGCAGAACAGCATTAACTTAGACCATCTTAAATCGACAAACAATTTAATTGCAAGAAAATGAGAAACAAAACCAACCACCTGTGAACACTAAGTTACTTGCCCAGGATTTCATAGCAACTCTGTAGCACAGGTAGGGATAGAATCCAATTTGCCAGGCCATTCAACTGGCTTAACCTCAGGATCAGCCTCTCTCTTCCTGTAATCCCCTACCTCATTCTCTACACACCTTCCAACTTCTACAATGAATGAGGCAAGGGTCCTGCAGACAGCAGCCTCATCATTACACAACCATGATTCATCTCTAGAACTCCGAGCCTGAGCACTAGGATCTTGTGGAAAAATGGTATTTGATCATGCGATTGAAGATTGTGTAATACACACAAGGGGGCTGGACTAAGGTTTCAGGGCAACCATAAAACTGACTAACTTTTGAATGCTTGACTTTGCAACCTTAGTATTCTTTAATTTTTTTAAAATGTAATTTCCTAATTTTAAAACAAAAACTGAAAAACCCCAAATGTCCTCCTGTAGAGCCATATTGATCCTATCTTGGATCATCAGCAGCACAGACCTCTACACTTGAGCTAACAGAGTAACTGGCAGCATTAGTAGGCTGTTTTCCTCTGTGTGGACTACACATTAGATGGCAAGAAACAGATTACTATTGGGTTTCTCAGTTGTTTATTAAGTGCAGAGGAACAGACAAGAATCCTGGATTCAATTCCAGGTTTTGGAGAAGAGTGTCTTTAATGGCTAAAGACTCTTCTGCTTCTAGGCTCCCACTGTCAGTTCCTCACCCCCCTTCAGTACCTGTTCTGTATCCTGCCTCCACCCCCATGCTCCCAGCAGCTCATAACTTAGCCAAATTTACACAAATTTTTATGGACACAGCACAAAGGCACAACCCTCATAGCACTGCAATACCTTTGCCAAATTTCAAATCATTCCTCCACAACATGAAGGTAGTAGAGGTTCTCAACTAAATGACTAGAAGAATTTTAAACATGGGCAGAATGCATTTTTTCCCTCAAACGTCACAAACAGCTGAACCATTTTAGGCTGAAGTATTTGAAAATTTCAGCTGAGGCAGACATACACAATGGAAAATTTCAGCCCAATGGATTAGTTTAACAAAGTAATAAGCAACTGAAAACAGGTTTATAATGGAAAGTCAACCTAGCAATAAATAGTACAACCACCTATGCTTAATTTGGTTTCCTCCCTGCCACTCCCCCAGCACAGAACTTTAAATGCTATTTGGCAAAGAAAATTGAATTTATACTTTGCTTCATTGTTTTAAGGCAGTTCAAAAGGCTTCTTAAGTTTTTTACAATACAAGTGTAGATTTTGTGAATGCTGCAGACATTTATTTAAAAAGTCAGTGATTTCAAGTGTCCATTTTTAGGATCCAGTTTTCAGAGCATGGGTGGCTCAGCTCTTTCTAAAGAGTCAGGCCACTTTAAGGTATCTCACTTTGAGCACTCAGTCACCATTCACTTATGAAAACCTTAGCCTCCAATACTTTATGAACTAGTGTTAGGATTAAGATATTGCACTACCAAAGTCTAATCATTTAATTGAAAAGTTTTTTTAATTTAGATTTAGACTACTTGTTTAGACACCTATTTAAACTTCTGCCTACAAACACTTAAGAATTTTTAAAAATGAGATTAGACTGTCAGAGCACCAATCCCACTTCTGAAACTCCCAGGAAAAGCAGACTACACATTGCTGATACTTCAACGGTTTAAAAAAGTCTGATAAGCTTTCAGGCCTTCTTTTTATAGTTTATAAAAAGGTACATCCATCTTTCATTTGCAGGTCTGTAACAGCAAAAATGTTTTAGTCAATACATTTTACTAGGATTTCAGGGAAGCAAGAAAATAACTGGATCCTTTGTTGAAAGAATTTGTAAGGGGCTGTGGCAGATGGAATTGTGAAAGCAACTTTTTCAAACTGCTAGTCTGAGATGGTCACCATCCATCTGCAAACTGTGTGGACCACTTATTTCAAAAATAGATGTGTAATACCTAGCTCTTACATAATGCTTTTCATCCATAGAGCTCAAAGTACTTTACAAAAAGAGCATATCCCTATTTTACAGATGGGGAAACTGAGGCACCAAGGTAACGTGACTTGCTGGAGGTCACACAACAGGCCAGATGCAGAGCTAGGAAAAGACTCCCATGTCCCATCCCAGTGCTCTAGTCAGTCGGCCAAATTAATCCTACCACCAGAAGACTTGGCTTGCTCCATGTTTTCATAGTTAATTTGTTTTTACAGCGTAATATGTAATCCTCTTAGCTTTGCCCTGCCTCCTTTTATCTTTCTGCAGATCACAAACATGTGCTATTTCTTAAAGTCTGCACATCTTGCTACTATCTGAGCAAGACTTGTGCATTTCAACAGGATTGCACATGCCCAGAGTTTTGAGGCAGGCTTTGGAAAAAAATGCAGGAAAGCATATGGTCCACCATCAGGTTTTAATTTTAAAACAACCCACATTTGAGCTCCATCTCCTTTTTGAAGATTCTGTGGCCTCACAAGAAAGCTGTTACTTTCTCTGTGCTTAAACGGTCCATATGCTTAAACTGTCCATATATTAAACATGTAGACATTTGTACTTGAGATCAGCAGCTTGCACAAAGACTTGCTTTGGGCAAAGGGAGGAAGGACATATGCCTCTTTAAATTAGTTTCTAGAAAGGGTATCAGAGTAAGTCACTATAACCCAGTAACATTGTAAAATTTCAAGAATTTAGAATTAGAACTACCCATTGTTACCAAAGAAGACAGCTATTCTAAAGTGGTGTTCAGCATTTAGTATATGAAGGGAGTGACTAGGACATTAATAAAACTGAGGCAATCTTTATTCTGTGGTTAACAAATCACTCAAATTCCATTCCATTCCTGTAGTATTCCATGTGCTTGGGTACACACACAGTTACATAATGCTGTTGAATAAGTACTCAAGCACGCATCATAGTATTCCTGTCTCCAGGGAAGAGAGGCGATGAAGGATATAAGCCTATCACTCCATGTATAAGTATCCCTTTTATAAATTAACTAGAGGAGTTGGCATAAACACCCAAAGACTTTTGCTTACCTACCCTCCCAGCTGCAGGAAGCAGCTGTACTATGACAAGAGTATGAATCAAGAGGCTGGAATGAAGACCACATTTATGTGAGGATATGCAATGTATCTGATTGTAGGAAAGGTCTGAACACTGCTTTGTTACAATTTACAAAAGAAGTCTCCAACTAGATTTTGTACTTTTGACGTGTTTATTTTATTTGGACTGACAAATTCAGTGAACAAAGTTTCTTCAGCCTCAGATTTTCCTCCCAACAGATTTTTACCATAACTTTAAAATATTTGTTAGAAAGAAATGCAGCAGCTTGCATGAAGTATCTTCCCAGCAGTTACTTCCTGTCCCACTCTTCTCTTTCAAGTCGTTCACGGATTACCTCTTTCAGGTATGGTTCGAGATACTTTTTATCCTGAAACAGAACAGATTTTTTTAAAAAAAAAAAAACAAAAAAAAACAAAAAAAAAAACACACATATACAAGAAATGTCACACTAAGTGCAGCTCTAACTCTGGAAGTGCAACTGAAAATGGCACACAGGGGTTCTGTGTTTCTCAAATTCGTATCAAACTGTGCCTACTTTAAGGGGCCAAGGATGAATTTTCTAGCTCCAATTTCTGCAAATTCAGCCTGTCATCTGATAGTCAAGCTGTGTTCTACCTTTTCATGCCTCATCACCATGAGCAGGCCAAATCATGCTTTCATGTGCAACCCCATCTCCAAGTTACGCCCTCCTGCAGGTCTTCCATGGCAAAAGCACAGGAGTTTTCCCAACTCATTGTTCAATACCAAAGTGCTCTAGTGAATAACCAAGCTTTGATCATCCTACATTTTAGAGACCTTCTTATTCACATGGTTTTAGCTATTTTCTGGGTGGAACTTGAGTTCCACATGATCAACAATTCGAAGGCCAATTAAAATGGTTGAACTAAGCTCTTGCTATTTTATCCGTAGAATAAAATTTCTTTGTATTTTAAGCATTTAATGCCCTTCAGTTTCTTCCAATCCACTCCTTGAGCTGCAGAAGTAGTGTCCAAGAAATAGTTTCACACCTACATGCAACTATTGTGAATCTGTCCAGCTATGTTTAGTCACTTGAGTAATCCATTATCTGTAGGATCCTATGGATTTAAAAATGTATTAATCTTGCCCACAAGCAATTCTAGTCTTCCTTTCTCCTATACCCCAAGTTATTTTCCCTTTGGATAGCTACTGACCACAGTTGCACTGACTGGAGAAGTCTTGCACACCACCTTTCCAATACTGATGGTTTGAATCCCTTTTGTTCCTGAAAGGAGCTTCCAAACACTTAAAAGCAGGTCATGAAAGACCTGCCCATCTAAGATAAGATCCAGAATCTTCAACACTTAATGTTAGATTCCAAAGCTAGAAGGGACCGTTGTGATCAATATCCTGCTGCAGACATTTGGGGAGCATTTTTTTGGTTTACCTTTTAAAGTCACACCAGCTTTAGGATAACAACTAACTCTGGCTTCCTGGCCAACGTCTTGTTTTGGAATGAATTATCCGAACTAGGCCATGCAACACAATGTTGTATAATGAACAACTCCTTTTTGTATTTTGCAAATATGCCAGGTGATTTGGCTTCAACAATCAAGGTTTATTCTTTTAGCCAACATATCTCATCCAGTACAGTTTAGGAGATAGTACCATGTTTCATGAGATGGTTATTCTTTTATACATAAAATAACCATGCAAAATATAACACCTTGCAACCCAAATTCATACAAGATGTTTTATAGAACATTTTCGTTTGCAGTTGCAGAGCTATTTAAGTGCTAAGAATTATTAGACAAGACACTGTTCTCCACTAAAGAGGAGTGTAGACTTCTGTTAAAACACAGCAATAATACAGAACTATTACTCCTGGGGGCATTCTGTGCCCAAAAAATAAAAATTCTGTGCACAATTTTAAAATTCTGCAAATTTTATTTATCAAAGTAACACTATATAAATCACACCATTTCAATTATTTTGGTAATTTATTTCAAAGTATGTCAGCAAATATGTCTAACAATACAGATGCACACAGAAATTCCCCCAGGAGTAGAGAATTAAAGAAACCCCTATGACAACCCAGTTCCTGTTTCTCTGCCCCCTTCCCTCTCAGACCAACCACAACCCCTGCCCCCAGAGCCCAGCTATGGTGCCTCCCCCAGCCCAGACACTCCCCTTCCCCCCCGAGCCCAGGGATCCAGAGGGAGAAACAGCCTGATGCTTGGTCCCAGGCTTGCATGGAGTTTCTTGTGCACTGCTGTCTTCCCTCAGGGTATGCTGGAAATTGCAGCTGCCAGGAACCCTCCAGCTCCCTCCCCCAGGTAAAAAGAAAAGGAGGACTTGTGGCACCTTAGAGACTAACGAATTTGAGCATAAGCTTTTGTGAGCTACAGCTCACTCATCGGCTGCAACTCACGAAAGCTTATGCCCAAATAAATTCGTTACTCTCTAAGGTGTCACAAGTACTCCTTTTCTTTTTGCGAATACAGACTAACACCGCTGCTACTCTGAAACCTCCCACAGATAGTGTCTCTATGTTCAAGCTAGGCTCTGCCGGGTCCAGCGGCCCCTAGTGGTGACCTACAGCACTGCAGCCCATTTCTGTGCAGGAAAGGAAATTCTGTGCGCATGTTAATTTCTGCACAAGTCTGCTTTGCTCAGTGGTGCAGAGTTCTCTCAGGAATAAATACATATCCAGTTGAAACTGGAAGGGAAATTTTGGTAGGCAGAATACAGACTTAAGTTGAAATTTAAACAAATGCAAGCAGCAAGTCGCTACTAAATCACTGTCATTCAAATACTGACCCATATTAGCAAGTGAATTAAACAGGATTACAGCACAAGGTGCTATAAACGCAGCTGGCATAGTGGTATAATCATAGACTATACTGTTAAATGAAGAACTTGGCAATGTGACCGTTCAATTACCAATACCAAGCACAAGCTATAGATTCAAAGATCACATGCATAATTTTAACCTCAACCTATGTATACATTTTGTTTGCGCATTTAGACTGCAAGCAGCTTTGTGCAAGGACTTTTCTTCTTCTACAGCAAACAATTGCGTTTCAAATAATTTGCCCTTGTTGGAAGACAAAATATTAAATTCAGAGCTCTGCAGGCTTTCCTTAACTTTTGTTAAGGGTTGGGGATCTTTGGAAAATTCCAAAATACAGTTATATTTGTTGTGCTAAATACATACATCTGAAAATTCTTTTATAACAGGTTTCCTGAAATACCTGTCATTGCCTTCAAATTCATTGCGCAATTATGACTCTTGAAAAATTAAGCCCACAACTGCATTTCCCTCCATACTCCAGCTGACAGAATCCTACAGAGGTGGAATGTTAACTCCGTGCCAAGCTGGGATATTTTGTTCCACCTCAACTGAATTCAATGGCCAGTCATCATGCCTAATGCGGTGCTATTGAAGGATATGACCCTACACTGTAAATTTAGTCTCACCTATGCCATCTGATGTGGCTAGGGATGCATGAAAATTTGGTGTGCAAAACAGTGAAACTTGGCTAAGCTAGCGTTTTCAGCAAGGTAAATTCTGCATTTAAAAATTGGGTCGAGCAACTACATTGAAAAGTGATTAAAGCAATCTTTTAAAAACCTGAAAACCGGGGGGAGGAGGGGGAGCAGGTTGCAACTTTACAGTATAAGATTCCTGCGACTTTGAGAAGCTATCACATCTACACTGTAACAGGCCTTTGAAACTCAGTAACAAGAAAGCCCTCCATCTAGAGAAGTGCCTTTTCCCATGAAATTCCATTCAAGTTTAGCTAACTTAACACACTTATTTACATTTCCCAGAAAATTTAGGCAGAATGCCAATAGTAAACATGACCATTCTGAAGGCCAACCACCACGTGGATATATAAGAGCTGTCAGAGCAGATGTAGCACCAGGGGAAAGAGTAGAGCCACCCTATATTCACTCTGGCCACCACTATAACTCCAGAAGCAGCATATGGTCTCAGCAGCTCATCCCTCACCCATGGGGCACCAAACTGGTGTGTGTGTGCGCGCGCGTAGGAAATCCCATCTCTTGGGGGGGAAGAGAGGTAGACAGCCTGGCCAGGTTCCCCCAGATCTACCATATGGTGCCAGCAGCCCATTCCTCACCACCCTTTGGAATAAATCATCCCTAAAACAGGATTTGAAGACTACAGTAACTGTCAGAGGCGACAGGTTTCAGAGTAACAGCCGTGTTAACAGCTCACTGCTGTAGCTCACGAAAGTTTATGCTCAAATAAATTGGTTAATCTCTAAGGTGCCACATGTACTCCTTTTCTTTTTGTCAGAGGTGAGCAATCTATTACAGGTGGGTGAGGTTCTGTGGCTTGAAATGTGCAGGAGGTCACACTAGATCAGGGGTGGGCAAACTTTTTGGCCCGAGGGCCACATCTGGGAATAGAAATTGTATGGCGGGCCATGAATGCTCAGAAAATTGGGGTTGGGGAGCGGGCTGCAGGGTGGGGCCAGAAATGAGGAGTTCAGGGTGCGGGAGGGGGCTCCATCTGGGGGTGCAGGCTCTGGGGTGGGGCTAGGGATGAAGAGTTTGGGGGTGCAGGAGGGTGCTCCAGGCTGAGATGAGGGGTTTGGAGGGGGATCAGGGCTGGGGCAGGGGCATGGGGAGAGGCTCAGGGGTGCAGGCTCCAGACGCACTTACCTCAAGCTGTTTCCAGAAGCAGCAGCAGCAGCATGTCCCTTCTCCGTCTCTTACACGGAGGCGTGGCCAGGCAGCTCTGCTGCATGCTGCCCCATCTGCAGGCACCACCCCTGCAGCTCCCATTGGAGTGCTAGAGGGGGCTATGCCACGGCTTCTGGGAGCCGGGTGGAGCAGCCCCCAACCCTGCTCCCCACCTGGGGCGCCGAAGAGGGACAAGTCCCAGACCCCGCTCCCCAGTGGGAGCTTGAAGGCCGGTGGCCCATAGTTTGCCCACCCTTGGACTAGATCATCATGATGGTCTCTTATGACCTTAAAGTCTATGAGAACAGCCTTCTCCTGCTGTTTGCTAATGTAGTTGGTCCAACAGGTCAAGCATGCAGCAGTGCTGAAAGCTCAGGATTCAAACCCCAATGAAACTGTAACATCCATCACCATTGTGTAACCAGAATTTGGGTTTAACCTTTCCTTTTCTAAAAGGCTAAAAAATTATACCAAAAATACATTAAAGAACAATCACACAAATTCATTCAGTGCATGAGGAAGGAGTCCTGTGGAAAAAACAGTATGTGATCTAATGATTGACTATCAGAATGCATACACACACAAGAGAGCAGAATTAAGGTTGCACAGCAAATGTAAATGACATTTCCAAACTTTCAAGTGCTTGACTTTGCAACTCAGACGATTGTGTGCATCAATACAGATGCACACAAGGATACAGACTCAGTGGTGATGCTGCACCTGACCCTAACACAGCACAAGGCCTTGGCCTGCCCTGTGCATTAAGTGTGGGGCAAGCAGGCAGGATCCAAGTGTGGAGAGGGTCAGTGTGGGTGGATCCAAGTGTAGAGTGAGAGGATTTGGTGTGGGACAATCTGGGTGTAGGCAGTTCAGTGGGGGTGGGGGGCAGAAGGGAGAAGATTATTGGGGGGGGGGGAATCTGGAAGCACAGAGGCTTGTTGGAGGGATTCCAAGGGCAATAGGACTCTGCAGGGGCTTCCAGGTGAAAAAGTGGTTGGGGCTCAGCGGAGAGGTCTGGGTGTGGGGAAGTCAGTGGGAGTGGGGTGGGGGTCTGAGTACAGCTAATGGGGGGGGGGGTCAGTGGATTGGGGGTCTGGATGTGGGGGCTCAGGGAGCTCATCAGGGGTGGTCTTGGTGCATAGATTGGTGTTTGGGTGCAGGGGTTGGGGTCTGGGTATGGAGGGCAAAGGGGGTTCTGGATGTACAGGATAAGGCTTGGTGGGGACATCTGGGAGGTCCAGATGCCTGGGGTTGGTGGGGGAATGGGGGAGCAGCTCCCCATATGGTACCCCTCCCCCAGCAGCTGAGGAGCAATGGGGGCAAGAAGCAGGGGAGGATGCTGAGCTTCCTGCAGCTGGGGGGAGGTTTCTGGGGGTGGGTCTGACACAGCCCCAGACACGTATTGCAAGGGAAGAGGAAGTCCCATCCTCTCCTGCTTCCAGCCCAGCTGGGACTAGCAGCTGATCCCAGCTCAGGGTAGGAGTCACTGGCTGGGGTGTCCCCAGCCCTGTAGTGATTTACCTCTCTGCTAGCTGTTCCGAGTGCCTGAAACATACCTGTGCAGCTAGGGAGTGGTGTGTGACTGCTCTTGCACCTTCCCTTTGGCTTCCTTGTCAGAAAGTCATTTTTCTGTTTTCTGCAGGGAAGCAAAGAAATCTGCAGGGGACATGAATTCTGAGCACACGCAGTGGTGCAGAATTCCCCCAGGAGTAACTTAGTATAACCTTCCCGTTACATGAATGAGTGGCAACTGCATATAGGAAAGTGTCACAGCATTGCTGGACTTTAAGTGTGACACATTTAAGGCACTTAAAAAGGAAAGAAAGTTCCATGGTAATCAGGTATTTTAGTCATATCTAGGTATAAAGTTACTTTACAACTGGAATCTCTCACATTACATTGGAGTTCTCCTTTAAACAATTTCCCCCCTCCCTATGTCCCCAGCCCATTTTAAGAATAAAATCTTTGGGTCAGAATAGTTTTCTGCAAAATTAAAGGAGCTTATCAAAAAATCAAGATATACTAGTGTTACTGGGAGACTTTTACAATATACAACATTCAGTTTTGTTTGGAAGATGGCATTTTTAACTGCACAGCAGTAAAAATGTCATATTTATAATTGCAGTAAGAATACTCAAGCTTTTAAGTAGTGTGCTGTAAATGGAACTTACATTTATAAAAGATACAAAATAATACACTGATCAAAGTAAAATACTATTAAATGCATCCTGTAAGATACAAGAGCAAATTCTAAGTATCTCAGAAAAACACTTATATACTTGCTCATCTTTACTCATGTGAGTTGGCTATACATTTCATTGGGACTGCGCACGTGTGAAATTAAGCACATGGAAGTCTTTTCAGGATCAAGGCTTAGTAGGCTGTCTCCTGTCCAATAAGGATTCATTGTTTTCATTTAACAGGACATAGCCAAACTTGTATAGAAGAAACAAACATTTAAAAATGAAAACAGATAAATTGCCTATATTAAAAAAGTGAATTTACAAATACCTCTTCATATTTCACCCATTGTTCTTCAGGAAGAATTTGTTGTCTCATACTCAAATCAAGGGCTCTCTTGATGCGAAATAGTCGTTCATTATAAAGATTTTCTGGAAGCCTCTTCAGTGCTACTTTTACATCATCATCTTCATATATGGTATCATCTCGCATTAATCCTGTAACAGTAGCATTTTTCAATATTTTTCAAGCTACTACAAACATTTTCACGATTGCAATAGAAGGGTGTGGCTAACTAATTTAAAACCTATCTTGCGTATCAATTTCAAAACTAATGTATTTGTATTCAACTTTAAAAATCTGGAAAGTTTCTTTACACAGGCAATGGATGCACACAAATGTTTGCGGTTTTCAACTCTTAAAAAAATTAAGACACCTACCAAGTTGGTTGAATCCAGCTGCGTTGTAATACCATTTGCGAAAGCCTTCTAACAGTCGACCACTTGCTGAAACTGAAAGTGATCTCTGTTAGTTCAGAAGTAAGACAAAAAACTTAACATTGGCAGATAACTAGCAGCGGATTAACATGCAAATATTTTAATATCTACTTTGCTATGCATATATGTTAATTATGCCATTTAATCTAGGCTACACCAAAGCCAGTTTTGTTTTCATCTGCTCTTCAGTGTTTTTAAAATGATACTGTGCACATAAGATTATAGTACTCCTACAATACTCATTTTGGTATCTGCCTTATTAAGCAGGGTCTGAAAGTTATATTGGACCAAGTCCTGGACCAGTACCAAAAAAACCCTCAGACTAATACCAGGAACTAATGACAATTTTAAGGTCTATCACCTCACAACACACCAGGAATAAAAATACACTCTATACCATTAAAAAGCAAAGATGCATTGTTTTCCAATATTACTTGTTTATATTTGTGTATTTCCCCTAGCCCTTGTGCTATGAGGTATTTTACCCTGAAGTCATGTCACTTTGGTTGCTATCTTTTTTCCTCCCCTCACACTTAAGTACAGTATTATTTTAGTGTCTGCTTCCACAAGCAGAACTAGTTAAAATATCTCTAAAGACTTAAACACCAGCTTACAACATTTGTCTAGCTATTACTGAGACACAAGCTGGTGAACATTATAGCATAACTCAAAAAACAGACAATTAGACATTTTAGAGCACTGATATTATCAAGAAATTTTAGTTGAGTTTTTACAAACCACTCCAAGATCACAAACTAAGATTTCTATGTTAAAGAGAACCTAGACCAGTTTAAGTGATGTTTAGTAGAGAACAAAAGAAATTCAGTGTTTAATAAAATTGGGCAACCATTGCTCCCCTTGAACCCAGAAGTATATCAAACTGCAGAATGGATATTGACAGCCTCAGTTTTCACTGGGAAAGAGAACAACAGCGAAAGTAAATATTAACTTAAATTTTGCTTAAACAGAGTTTGGGGAAGGGGAGGATTTTTGCACAAAGTTAACATTGCACAATACATGAAGAAAATGATTAAGTGAGGCACAGGTGGAAAAATACTTGTACTGATCCAACAGCAAGATCTTTTTAGAACTCTATTTCTATTCTATTGGTTATAGCTTTTTATGCCACCCTAATCACGAAGCACTTTCCAGTAGTGCATTAAGCATTTACTAACATCTGTCACGTTTGTTCTCATCCTCTTCCGAGAGGCGTGTACGGTGCAGCCTTATTTTGGTATGCTTGTTTTCCTTTTTGTTCCTGAGCCAGTAATCAACACTAAGATGGATCACAATAAGTGATATTATAGAATAGTTTTACATATTATACTTGTATCTCATTTTCATACATTACTCCGTCTCTCTGGTCTTGCTCAGTGGAAAGATTTTAGTGCTTAAAAGGGACACTATCAATTTGAAATTTAGTCCATTACACAAAAGGAATTAAAAAGAGTTTCAGGTACTACTACATCACCCCTGACACTCCCCACAAATTTTTGTGATTTTACAATCACACTTGCTATATTTAGGATTCTTCTAGGAATAACGTGCATGGCAATAGAGAGGCTTCCAAGGAAGCTAAGTTTGTGTGGGATAGGCAAAGAAGGAGAGAGAGAATGGTGATGAGTGCCTTAAAAATACATGAAACATATTGCAGAGTATGAATGAGCAGTTTTAAAGAAACCATGAACAACAGAAAGAAAAGGAGTACTTGTGGCACACCTTAGACTAACCAATTTATTTGAGCATAAGCTTTCGTGAGCTACAGCTCACTTCATGATGAGCTCACAAAAGCTTATGCTCAAATAAATTGGTTAGTCTCTAAGGTGCCACAAGTACTCCTTTTCGTTTTGTGAATACAGGCTAACACGGCTGTTACTCTGAAACCCATGAATAACAGAAAGGTAGCAGGTTTACTATGGCAATTAACCAGATTTCCCCAGCAGAGGAAGACAGAGCGATAAGGTGATTCTCTCTCCCCCTCCCCCCCCCCCCACCATCACACCTCTCCCAAGTTTAACTTCCAGGTACTCTACAAGGAAGAGCCCACGATAGAACAAAAACCAATGTGTCACCAACTCCACTGCTAACTGTTTCTCTGTGCCCTGGCCGACAGGCATCCGGACCCTGGAGGCTCCTACCCAGGTCCTGGTCTTGACTTGCTAAGAATGCAGCATGCATATCCCCGCTAACAAAAGCCAGGCAGGGGAAACTATCCAGTGTGAGAGGTGTCTGTTGGTGGACTCACACAAAGTGAAAGACACACCGAGGAGGTGGTTTGTCTGTGTAGCATCTGGGAGCACAAGGACATCATCAACAGGATGCTCATGAAAACATCAAGAATGGAGCATGCTAGCTGACTGGAGAACATTACAGCCCTACTAGAGGGGGGAAGGGGAACTGGCTGCTGGCCACCTCATGCAGTAGACAGTGCTCCACTCCCAACTTAGGTCCCCTGTCCATCAAAGTCAAGAACCAATATGCTGTACTGGCAACATGACAAGAGGAGCAGACACCAATGGCAGAGGGAAAGGAACCACCTGTCCCCAAGGCTGGAATGCTCACAGCCACCACACCCAAAAGGAGGAGACAAAAGGTGGCGGTGATTGGTAACTTATTTCAGAGGGGGACGGAGGCATCCATCTACTGACCTGATTCAACATCCCAGAAGGAGCACTGCCTGTCTGAATCCCACATCTTAGACGTTATGGAAAGGTTGCCAAGGTTTATCCGGTTTCAGAGTAACAGCCATGTTCGTCTGTATTTGCAAAAAGAAAAGGAGTACCTGTGGCACCTTAGAGACTAACCAATTTATTTGAGCATAAGTTTTCGTGAGCTACAGCTCACTTCATCGGATGCATACTGTGGAAAATACAGAAGATGTTTGTTTTTACACACAAATCACTACAACAGGTTCTCTCTCCCCCCACCCCACTCTCCTGCTGGTAATAGCTTATGTAAAGTGATCACTCTCCTTACAATGTGTATGATAATCAAGGTGGGCCATTTCCAGCACAAATCCAGGGTTTAACAAGAACGCCTGAGGAAGGGGGGGCGGAGCAGTTAGGAAAACAAGAGACCCCCCCCCCCAGACATTCTTGTTAAACCCTGGATTTGTGCTGGAAATGGCCCACCTTGATCATCATACACATTGTAAGGAGAGTGATCACTTTACATAAGCTATTACCAGCAGGAGAGTGGGGTGGGGGGAGAGAGAACCTTTTGTAGTGATTTGTGCGTATAAAAACAAACATCTTCTGTATTTTCCACAGTATGCATCCGATGAAGTGAGCTGTAGCTCACAAAAGCTTATGTTCAATAAATTGGTTAGTCTCTAAGGTGCCACAAGTACTCCTTTTCTTTTTGCAAGGTTTATCCATCCTTCTGACCACTACCCCATGCTTCTCATTCACTAAGATCAGCACCGACTACTGGGCTCTGGGAGCAAAGGTGAAGGAGTCAGAGTTGCAGGCTGAGGGTAAAGGGCCCAGTCAGGGACATGTGTATGTTGGAGATGAATGCATAGCTGTGTAGTGTTGACAGGAGGGCTTTGGCTTCCTCAACCATGGGATACTGTTCAGGAAAGGAGGACTGCTAGGAAGAGATAGGGTTCACCCAACCAAGAAGGGGAAGGGCATTTTTGTGCCCAGACTTGCCAACCTAACGAGGAGGGGTTTAAACTAGGTTCAAAGGGGACCCATGACAGAAGCCCACAGGTGGGTACAAAAATTAATCCTACCAGAAGTGGAAAGACAAATTTCTAAGAATGAGTACAAAAGAACAGCACAACAAAATGACAAAGGCTAAGGCACAAAGTGAGTTACACCTAGCAAGGGACATAAAAGGCAACAAGAGGCGGCTGCTAATATATTTACAGAACAAGAGAGACAGGAAAGAGTGGGCCCACTACTTTGCAGGGAAGGAGGCTAATAACAGATGACATCCAGAAGGCTGAGGTGTTGAATGCCTATTTTGCTTCAATCCTCACTAGAAAATCATGACCAGATGCTTAACACAATTAGTACTGACAAGGAGGAAGGAACATAGACCAGATTATTCTTTAACCTGTTCTGTTTTTTATTTAAATAAGTTAGATATAGTCAAGTCAGCAGCACCTGACAAAATTCACCTGAAAGTACTTCAGGAAGTAGCTGAAGCAATCTAAGAAGATTCAAGAACCCTGGAGAACAGATGAGGTTCCAGAGGACTGGAGAATAGCAAACACAGTGTCTATCTTTAAAAGAAGATAAAAGAGGACCCAAGGAAGTATAGACCAGTCATCTTAAATTTGATACAGTGCCTGAAAAGTTAAACAATCAATTTGTAAGCATCTTCAAGATAATAAGGTTATTAGTAATAGTCATGATCAAATCATGCCAAACTAATTTTCTCCTTTGATAGGATTACTGGCCTGGATGATGAGGGAGAAGCGGTGGTTGTGATACACATTGATTTTAGTAAGGCTTTTCTGACATATTGCCACATGATTTTTCATAAGCAAACTAGGGAAATGTTATTTGATACTACTACTATAAGACGGGTGCACAACTGGTTCAAAGACTGTACTCAGAATGGTTCATTGTCAAACTGGGAGAACATATCTAGTGGTCTTTTTCAGGGGTCACTCCAGGGTCTGACACTATTCAACATTTTCATTAATGTCTCGGATAATAGAGTGGACAGTATGCTTATAAAGTACGTAGATGACAGCAAGCTCGGAGGAATTGGTAGCTCTCTAGATGACAGGATTAGAATTCAAAGTGACTTTGACAAATAGGAGAATTGGTCTGAAATCAAACAAATGAAATTCCAGACAAGTGCAAAATTCTACACTCAATGGGGCGGGGGGCAGGGGAGGGAAGAGGAATCAAATACACAACTACAAAATGGGGAATATCTGGCTTGTCAGTAGCACAGCTGAAAAGGACCAGGGATTATAATGGATCACAAACTGAATACAAGTCAACAATGTGATTCACCTGCAAAAAAGGTTAACATTCTGGGGTGTATTAACAGGAGTGTCATATGTAAGACAAGGGAGGCAATTGTCCTGATCTATTTGACACTAGTGAGGCCTCAGCAGGAGTACTGCATGGGCACCATGCATCAAAGTAGATGTGTACAAATTAGACACAGTCCAGAAGACAGCACCTAAAATGATAAAAGATACAGAAAATTTGATCTATAAGGAAAAGTTTAAATGGCTGAGCATGGTTAGTCTTGATAGAAAGACAACGGGAGGCGGAATAAAGGGACCTGATAACAGTCTTCAAATATGTTAAAGTCTGTTAAAACGAGAAGCAATCAATTGTTCTTCATGTCCATTGAAGGTAGGAGATGTAGTAATGGGCTTAATCTGCAGCAAGGGAGATTTAGGTTACATATTAGGAAAATCTTTCCAACTATAAGGATAATTAAATTCTGGAATAGACTTCCAAAACAAATTGTGAAACTACTATCACTGGAAGTTTTAAGAACAGGTTAGAGTTGACAAATACCTCTCTAGGATGGCTTAGGACTCTAGGTATACTTGGTCCAGCCTCAGTACAGGGGATGAACTAGATGAGCTCTCCAGGTCCCTTCCAGCCCTAAATTTCTGACTGTATATGAAAACACAATAGGAAACAGAAACTTCTATGAGGAGGGGAGAAACTAGGCACATTAGGTCAGCCCCCTGACAACAAGTGAGAACGTTAAGCCACCTCACAAATACCTTTGAAAAAGCAAACCTACCCAGACTTCACAAAGAAGCAGAACACTGTAGAACTGAATTTACTTCGAGTCCCAATTCCCCAATCTAACTCCCCTCCCCCTCCCACCGAATTCCCAGGTGGGACCCCTTGTCCCCAACCAACCCATCCTTCTGGCTCCCCCCGCCCCCACAGAGCCGTCTGCTGGGGCTAACGAGGCAGGGCTGCCTCCCGGGCTGCGGATGTGGCCGGGCGCAGAGAGAAAGGGTCAGGGGCCTCTCCCCCCACCCTCGGGCACAACGTCCCAACAGCGGCCGGGGGGACAGAAATCACCCGCTCCGCGCACGGAGCCCGGCACTGCCGTGTCCCCAGGCTCATCCGCGGCCAGAAGCCGGGAAAGACACGCGACTCGCGGAGGCCGCCGCCGCCAACTCCTCACCTGGTGCCCTCACCGCCATCTTGACCTCCGAGAGGCGTGCAGGCTTCTGGGTAAATTACCGAGCCCAGCGTCACGTGAGGAGCGGGCGCGCTCACGTGACCCGCGCGGGGCTCTTTGCGTTTGCGCAATGCGCATGCGCTCCGGGAGGCACGTAACGTAACCTGTGTCAGCAGAGCGGCGGGGCGGCGCCGGGTCCCGTGGAAGAGCGCAGAGCGGGCGGGGGGGTTCCCCAGGGTACTGCGACCCCACTGGCTCCCCCACGCGATGGCGCTGCTAGCGTGAGCGCGTCCCGCTGGCTGTCCCGGCGGCGCGGCAGTGCCCCGTGCTGCCCGGAAGGCTCCGCCCTGGGCAAAGCAGAGGCGCTCGAGGAGGCCGCGCTGGGGAGGGTGGCCCGGCCCGGGGCGCCTCGGCCATCCGCGCGCAGGAGCCGCTCCCTGGGCTCGTTCCTTGGGCCCGCCCCCGCAAGGAGGGCAGGCTACAACCACGCGCGCCCGGGGTCTCTGGTGGGTCCTTTGCCAGGGCAGGGCGCTGTAAATGAACATATTCCCCTCCGGCTGCCGGATATTGCAGCAGCACTTAGACGACCAGCCGCGGTCAGGACTAGGCACCACACCAGCCTAGCGAGAGCCGGCCCCTGCCCCAAAGAGCTGACGCTCTAGGCCAAACCGACTGAATTTGATCGACTGCCAGAAACCCACAGAGTGAAGCACGGTTGCAGTACGGACAAACCTTGTTAGGTTTGTGTCTTGTGTCTCTCTCATGCCAGCTGACCTTTTACTGGGCTTAAAATCTGCGCCCCCCCCCCCCGTGTTGTGAGTATTATTGATGGGTTAAAGTCTCCCCAAAAATAGAGAGTGATGAAATATTTAATCGAGTCAGGTGATAGCAGCATGCTGGCTACACAAGAGTAGGGCTCCTGTATTTTGGACTAATTTGAACATTTTACTTGCTTAGCAAATACATGACAGTTCAAACAACTGAAACGCTGTAGGAAGCCAGTCTGATAGCCCAAGAAGTATAGCCCCTGGCATTCAGTGGCAGATGTTCTAGGTTCTTAATCCTGTGATAGATTTATCCCTTATGCAAGAACTGGTGAAATTCTAGGGCTGGTGTTGTGCGGTTTGTCAAGATTATCATAATGGTCTCTTCTGCCCTTAAAAAGATATGAAAAAAATAATGTATCTTTCTAAATTATACAAGAGACTACTCCAAGTATAGATAATTCCACCACTGGTTCTTCTTATACCAGCCCCCAACATGATACCTATTGACACATAAAAGTATTAGGATACCACTACTATGAATTATTAGCTTTTTTTTTAATTACAACTTTATTTTGAAACATTGCACATATCAGAGTTATTGAGAATTTCTTCTGAAGTGGAAAAAGTCACAAGCATTACTAATGGCTGACCAATTTACTTAAGCAGTTTAATTCACTGTCTAGGAATAGGAAGAACTTGAGAAAGCCACTATGGAACAAGTTTTAAAAGAAAAGCACGCTAAATTAAAACATTTTCCTAGCTCTATGGAGACTCCCTACTTCAGTACTGATCCTAAAGCCTGGTCTACAGCAGAAAATTAGCTCAATTTAATAACATGGCTTAGGGGCATAGTTAAGCAGAACTAAAGCCGTGTCTACACTACAAAGTGAAATCAGCTTCATGTAAATTAGCTGTTACCACTCAAGAAAGAGATCTTGGAGTCATTGTGGATAGTTCTCTGAAAACATCCACTCAATGTGAAGTGGCAGACAAAAAAAGCAAACAATGTTGGGAATTATAAAGAAAGGAATAAATAAGACAGAAAATATCATTGCCTTTATATAAATTCATGGTATGCCCACATCTTGAATATTGCCTGCAGACGTGGTCACCCCATCTCAAAAAAATTATATTGGAATTGGAAAAGGTTCAGAAAAGGGCAACAAAAATTATTAGGGGTATTGAACGGCTGCTATACAAGGGGAGATTAATAATATTGGGATTTTTCAGCTTGGAAAAGAGATGACTAAGGAGATATGATAGAGGTCTATAAAAGCATGACTGGTGTGGAGAAAGTAAATAAGGAAGTCTTATTTACTCCTTCCTATAACACAAGAACTAGGGGCCACCAAATGAAATTAATGGGCAGCAGGTTTAAAACAAAAGGAAGTATTTTTTCACACAACACACAGTCAGCCTGTGGAACTCCTTGCCAAAGGATGTTGTGAAGGCCAAGACTATAACAGGGTTCAAAAAAGAACTAGATAAATTAATGGAGGATAGGTCCATCAATGGCTATTAGCCAGGATGGGCAGGGATGGTGTCCCTAGCCTCTGTTTGCCAGAAGCTGGGAATGGGCAACAGGGGATGGATCACTTGATGATTACCTGTTCTGTTCATTCCCTCTGGGGCACCTGGCATTGGCCACTGTTGGAAGACAGGATACTGGGCTAGATGGACCTTTGGTCTGACCTGGTATGGCCGTTCTTATGTTCTTAATACTGGAGTGGTGTAGGAAAGTGTCCTACCGTGGTGAACAAAATAAGGCAGCACTTCCCAGAAACCTGCAAAGGATTGTAGAGTACCTCCATGAAAGCTTCCTAGAGATATCTATGGCGAATTTCCGGGCCATCCCCATGCACATAAACAGTCTTTTTTTGGAGAGCACCCTCTGCGTAGCTGGAGTAGCCACCGATACCCACTACACCTACTTTTTTGTTCAGATTAAACATAAAAAATACCATGTAACTCTTACAGTTTGATTGGAAATGTGTACTCACCAGAGGTGCCTTCCCTGGCCTCATGCTGTGCTGCCAACTAGTCCTGTGAAGGGGTGGGGTCCAGGGTTAAAAACAGTTTTTGGCTGTCAGGGAGAATGAATCTTCCACTTGCCTGCCTCACGTTCTCCTCCTCTTTCTCAACAATGTCCTCCTTGTTGTTGCTCAGGGTCACTTGGGGCTTCTGGGAGGTATCCACGGAGCATGTGGGGTAGTTGTGGGGTCGCTGTCAAGAATCGCATGCAGCTCCTCATAAAAGCGGCTTATTTGTGGGGCAGAACCAGAACGACTGTTTGCTTCGCTTGTCTTTTGGTATGCTTGCCGAAGTGCCTTTATTTTCATGGGGCAGTGCTGTGTGTGTCCCTGGTGTAGCCCTTCTCCTCCACGCAATCTTGGCATAGATGTCAGCATTTCTTCTGCTGGATTGGAGCTCTGCCAGCACAGACTCTTCTCCACACAGCAATAAGATCCACCACCTCTGTACTCTGTGCTGGAGCGCATTTGTGGCCTTGAATCTCCATGATCATCTGTGTTGGCAAGTTCTCCACACTGATCAAACAGGAAAAGAAAATTCAAAAGCTCCTGGGGCTTTAACAGGGGAGCGGCTGTTTCCTGTGTACCTGGCTGACGTACTGTGGAGTTGAAAGTGCTCTTCATAGTGGTCACAGCAGAGACCTGGAGGCCAATTCATTTGAATTACACAGTGCAGTGTCTACACTATCCTCATGTCGACCCATGGATGTCGAATCAAGCGCTACGCCTCTCGTGGAGGTGAAGTACAGAAGGCAACTTTACAGGCCACTTAGGTCAGCGGAAGGGACCCGGTAGTGTAGACACATATATTATTAGATTGACTTAATGCGGCTTATGTCGACCTAAGTTGGTAGTGTAGACCAGGCCTAAGTCCCCAAGTAGACAGCAGTAGGGCAATGGAAGAATTCTGTCAACCTAACTACTGCCTCTTGGAGAGGTGGCTTACCTACAACAGGTAGGAGAATCCCTCCTGTTGGCATATGTAGTGTCTACACTGAAGAACTGCAGTGGCACAACTGTGCCCTTGTAGCATTTTAAGTGTCGGGAAGCCCTAGGGAATACATACTAGCTTTACCAGCCTAGCAAAAGATTTATTCTTTCCCCTCTTGACCAAAGACACAGACACCACATTGTTTCCAGAGCCTGAAGAGGCCCACCCAGCTCAGGACTCCAGCTCCCTGCCCTAATTCTCCCTCCCCATCTCCCATAAGTAATCAGAATTGGGGTCTTCCCTTTCCCAACATCGTCTCAGGCACTGCAGACAGGGTTCCAGGGCTGAGGGCCTTCCTCCTCACATTGGCATCCATGGAAGGTCTAGAAAAGTAGACTTAAGGCAACCTCAGTAACTATAACCATTCTTTTATTAAACCCACCCTCTTATGCATGCTCCATTTAAAAGGATAGGTACTTGCTAGACCCCAGGATCAGTCTATTCTGCAATTCCACAGCAGAATCCACTCCATCCTGCAGAATTGTGCTCCAGAATCCATTTTGTTGGTTTTATTTTAAATCAATGGCAATTGCTCTCATGACTGTAATTGTGACGCTGAGCCAGAAAGGGTTAAACAACTTGCAGGCAAAATGACCCAAATTCTACCTCTAAAGACATATTAGGAAAGAAATAAATGATAACTAGGGCTATTCCTTATAAATAGCTAGCAAAGCCATGTTAGATAGACTGGAGCTTTGAAATGTAGACTTGTATTGTTAAGGAATTGGAAGAAGATAGTGATTGTAATAGTCAATGATTACCTATATCTTGTTAGAGATTAAAAGTGTCACTAGATGGTTTCAGTCTGTCACTATGTTCTATTGACTCAAAGATCAAAGGGAAATATTAACATTTAAATGAATGGTGAATGTGGTAATATCAGTCTATTTCTCTTTGAAATATCATAGAATCATAGAAGGTCAGGGTTGGAAGGGACCTCAGGAGGTCATCTAGTCCAACCCCCTGCTTAAAGCAGGACCAATCCCCAATTTTTGCCCCAGATCCCTAAATGGCCACCTCAAGGATTGAACTCACAATTCTGGGTTTAGCAGGCCAATGCTCAAACCACTGAGCTATCCAAGCATACTGTTAATCCTTTACAGTTTGATAAATAGAATATTCATATGTAAATGTATTAATGGGTTCTGTGTTACTTTTTTTTTTTTTTTTTAAAAAACTGTACTTGGAAAGAGCTGTACCTGTACTTTGCCAGGGACCTGAAAATTACCACTGATGGATGGCTGCTACCGAGAATCTATACAGTTGACTGGGATCTGAGAAATATAATCCATGTAATAAACTACCTGTAAATGACAGGTTTCAGAGTAGCAGCCGTGTTAGTCTGTGTTCGCAAAAAGAAAAGGAGGACTTGTGGCACCTTAGAGACTAACAAATTTGTTTGAGCATAAGCTTTCGTGAGATACAGCTCACTTCATCGGATGCATTCAGTGGAAAAAGTAGATTCCACTGAATGCATCCGATGAAGTGAGCTGTAGCTCATGAAAGCTTATGCTCAAACAAATTTGTTAAGTCTCTAAGGTGCCGCAAGTACTCCTTTTCTTTTTACCTGTAAATGGTGGAAGATGGGCAGTTGCCTTATGCTAATCCATACAGCTAATTACTGGTGATGCTTAGGAAATAGGCCTACTTCAAAGCCACAATGCTTCACTTATTATTCAACTGCTGTCAAGAAGCTGCCAGAGAACTATAAAGAGAACTCTTGAGCCCTGATCCTGTAATCTCAGATCTGCTTCAGCTCCATCAAGGAAAGTTTGAGTCACAAGACTGAGGTCCCCAGCTACAGTCTGGGTCATCCTGATATTGGTCATAGGTTATAGTCCAGTGGAATTTATTCTGAAAGAACTTTTTGCAACTCTAAAGCTCACCGTCTTTCCTATGAAACTAAACTAAGAACTTTATTAATATCTGTATGTATAATGATTTTTAACCTATACTCACTCTCCTTTTTTTAAATAAATTTTAGTTTAGTTAATAAGAATTGGCTGTAAGCATGTATTTGGGTAAGAACTGAAATATTCATTGACCTGGCAGGTAATGTGTCTGATCCTTTGGGATTGATAGAATTTTTTATATGATGAATAAGATTTTCAGTAATCCTTATCGTATTTGACTTGGCTGCCTGGGTGGGAGCCCAAGGCTGGATCGTTTTAAGGGAATTGTGTTCTTGGCTTCTGGGTAACCAGTAAGGTGTTGTAGAAGCTGTTTTGTTGCTGGATTGGTTGATCTAATTATTAGAAATACTATAGTGCTGGAAAGAGCCACTGGCAGCTCCCGAGCCTCAGTCTGAGTATCACTGCTTTAAAGGGAGACAACTATTAGGGAACATAGGCTCCAAATTTTAGCTTTTTAAAAACAAAAATATCAGTGGAAATATTTTCATTGTATTTTAATACATTTGAATTAAAATATCTAGTTTTTAAACTTCTTAAAATATTTATAAGACAAACACTACACCCCTGTGCTAGCATGAAGAATCAGACTGACTGTAAACAAAATCAGAAAGTATCTACTCCAGTTTAATTTACTTTATGCATTTTATTCAGCTTGGCAAGTAGCATGGACCATGAAGGTGTGTGTTCCTTATAATTCTGTATTAATGAATGCAGTCAGTTTAGATCACTTCCATCTGAATATATTTATCTATTATTACATTTTCTAACATTACTATAACTGAAAGTTGTGGGGAACATAGTTGTTTTTCAGTTAACTCTGTATACACAACAGCACTTTCTCTCTTTCAGACAGCAAAAGGGAAGAGACAAAATGGATTGTAAAACTACACAGATTGACAAGTGAAGTATAAAAGTATTTCTATCTATTTTGTAAGTGGACTAAATTATAACTTGCTATCCTTTAATGATTATGGTACTTTGATATCTTTAAAGAACAGATTTGCTTAGCTATCTAGCTACTGTTAGAGTAACCTCAGTGTCCACCTTAAGAAAGATGTATGCTCACTGGAAGGTGTTAAGAAGTCCCTTTGGTGTGAGAGCCACCATGTAAGAGCATGTATAGGTGGTGCAATAGAAGTGAATCAACCACTAACCCTAGTAGTAAAGAATAATAATCTTGCTGCTCCAGCATTATCTGTCTCATTCAGAAAGTGCAACTGTGTCCATCCAAGCAAACTAAACAGAGGATCAGTTTTTCATCTTACAATATATTGAAACAAACTGTAGGTGAAAAAGTAGCAAAAAAAATCAATTTTAACATGCTTTATAAGTTTATGTTCCTGGTTGGCTGCATTGCCAATCATGAATGAAAATTTGGATTTCATTTCAAGAGTTACGTCAATAATTATACATACATTTGCTTAACCCTTTTCCATTAAGAAATACATATTTTAAAATATATTTAAAAAATTTAAAATATATATGCCTTTATCCTTACACATTGCACTAATTTCATAAGCAATACTTTTTAAACCAGTAAATAAGCAGTTAAGAGACAGAAGAGAGAGCAGTTTTTGTAAAATACATTTATTTCATAACATTCTCTCTCTTTTTACATGTGTTACTAATTAAAGTGTTTTTAAGAATTTTTCAAAGTCCTTTACTGAGGCCTTGGCAACCTCTGTACAAAACACCTCATCGGGCATGGATACTAGCTTGTCCAGAGAGATGTAGCTGGGCTGTGCTGGGTCATACTGTGCTCTTCCCAAAAATGTAAGAAACATATGTCTTTCTTTGACTCGTAATAGCTTTGAATTGAAAACCTAGGAAACAAAAGAAAAGGCTGAGTTTTATAAGCTTCAGGCTCTATAAGTACATCTAAAACTAAAAGTTTTGCCACTAAAGTAAAAGTTCTGAATAAAAATGAAAATTTTGCACCTCCCCCCCTCCATTTTTCTGAACCATTCCTCATTAAGCATATGAACCAGATCCTATACTACACTTTTTTTTTTTTTTTTTTAAACAACACTGTTGGAATTAAACAAAGAATCAATAAGTGATGATAAATCTCTAGAAAGTAACTTCACACGGTGGATTCCATTTATTAGCAACTGCTTGGTTCCCAGCAAAAAGTTGTCATTATCTGGAAGTTGCCAATAAGCAGAAGGTAAGTTTGCAGAGCTGCAGCCAGGGAAGAAAGCATTGGGACGTGTCTTGCCTGTCTGCAGCTGGTGCATGCAGGATGCAGCCCAGAGAGCGCTTGGAGAGGTACCATGCCTCCCCATGGACCCCCAGTGCCTTCACTCCTCATGGAAAACCCCGGCATTTGGACTGCAGCCTTCCCTGCCCTACCCACGACCTCCCTTCCCCATCCGCAGTGCCAGGACTCCTGCAGGGCTTCCCCAGTGGGCAGGGATGCGAGCACCCCAGATGGCTAACTATGCGAGCATCCCAGACTGCTAACTCCTGTGAAGGCAGTGAGGCTGCCGCCAGGGAAGAAAGCTCTCTGATGTGCTAAGCCTAGGACTCCAGTGCCAGGTCAGGACGCACCCTGGAGAGTGCAGGGAGAGGTACCGCACTGCCCTAGGATTTCCTTCCCTGGCTGCAGCCCTGCAAACTTGCCTGTGGATGGGGCCCTTACTCCAATCAATAAAAAAAAGTAAGCAGCATGCCTATTACCAATATCCAAATCCCATTAATATTAAAGGTAATGGGATGGAATCAGCTCCCATTAACCGAAAATTATTAACATCGGTTTGCTGTTAAGCAGCATCCCCTTTATATGCTAACCCATAAATCAATGGTACTCTCTAACCTGAAATACTGTGTTCAGTTCTAGTCAGTCACCTTATTTCAAAAAAGAATATAGCACAAATGGGGGTTCAGAGATAAGCAACAAGAATGATTGGAGGCAAACAGAAGCTTCCATATGAAAAGAGATTCAGACTAGGATTGTATTTTAGAAAACAGACAAATAAGAGGGGATGAGGACATGATACAGTACAAAATAATGAATGGTAGAGTGGTGGTATATTCACCGTTCATAATGCAGAACCAACAGAATATGTGATGAAACTGATAAAAGGAAGTTTATATCATACAGTACACAATTAGCTTGTGGAACTCATTTTCACAAAATAACACTGAGGCCAAGCGGTCGATAGGATTCAAATAGGGATTGGGCATTTATACGGATAAGGTATCCAGAGATATAGCAGTATGGATTAAAAAGTTTTGAGAGGAATATAATTTTTCATGCTTCAGAGCATCACTCAACTTCTTTAAGGGGAGTTAAGAAGAATCTTTACCTGGGGGCAGATTATCCAGAACTGCTGACCTTAGGGCTTCTTCCACTTTCCTCTGAAGAGGCTGGTATTGGTATGGTATTCTGACTCTGGCCACTCTTGGAGACAGGATACTGGACTAAACGGACCACTAGTCTGTTCTGGTATGGCAGTGTCTATGTTCCTGCCCCCAAAATCTTAACATTTAAATATGACATGGCAATAAGTGAGGATCAGAAACAGACAATAAGGGAATAAGATGGAAGAGTGTGACAATTAAGACTATTTTAATGGTTATGTTAATAAAATTGTCATCGTTTCTCCCCTCACTTCTTGTAAACAAGATGGCAGAATAGAGGGCAGAATTTTTTTTTAGGAGAAATTTGAATGAGGCAAGGGAGGTGGCTTGGTGAAAGATTTGGGGAGGTTGTTCTCAGCTTAAGGGGTAGCATGAAAGAAGGAAAGATGATGTGTCTCAGAGGAGAACACGATGCATCAAAGCTGATGATATTGGCAGAGTGAAGAGGGCAGAGAAGACACATAGAAACCAGGTCAGAGATGTATCTTCTTCTTTCATATGGCATTGCAATGCTTTTTTATTATTGGATAAGTGAGGACATCAGTCTTCTGTTTGCATAGTAGCTTGGTCAGGTAATCACATTTTGCCGAAGAGGCCCATACACTGCTGCTGGCAGAGGGGATCCACTGAACAAGGCCGCTGTGGGTGGCAAGAGGGACCCCCGGAGCTCGTGGCTGCTGCGGGTGGCAGGGGGGACCCCGGCAGCTCCCAACAGCAGCAGGGCGCACCCTGGAGCTCCCAGGACCCCCCACCCCCGGTTACCCATTTTGTCATGGGTATTTTTAGTAAAAGTCAAGGACAGGTCACAGGCTTCCATGAATTTTTCATTGTTGTCTGACTTTTACTAAAAATATCCGTGACAAAAACTTAGCCTTAGTTATAATCTTAAGTAGCAGAGAGGATGGTGGCATCTATTGTTGTGGAAAAGAGGTAGGTGAGAGGGCTTGGTAAGGAAGTTTGTGTGTTCGGTTTTGCATGAGGCTTGAAATGGTGATGATCCATTATCTAAAATGAGATGTTAGAGAGACAAAGATTAGACTCAGCTGCTGGAGACAGCTTATATTTGTGAATGTGGATAAAGGCAATAGTTAATAGTGAGTGCATGGGCCCCACCAAGGATAGAGCACAGGCAGAAAAGCTGATGGGTCAAAGAACTGAGCTTTCAGGGACCCACAACAGACAAAAAGCCTTTTAAATGTATACAGAAAGAATGGCTAAACATGTAGTTAGGAGGAGAACCAAGAGGGACGGAGTCATGAACCTAAGGGATGACGTGAATAGTACTAAAGGCAGGAAGATGAATATGGAGATAGACACCAAGGCCATTGGACTTAGTGTTAGAGCAGTGGTTCTCAAGCTTTTATACTGGCGACCCCTTCCACACAGCAAGCCTCTGAGTGTGACCCCCCCTTATAAATTAAAAACACTTTTTTACATTTAACACTATTATAAATGCTGGAGGTGAAGCATGGTTTGGGAGTCGAGGCTGACAGCTCGTGACCCCCATGTAATAATCTCACGACCCCCTACGGGGTCACGACCCCCAGTTTGAGAGAATGCTGGGAGGGAAGGGTGGAGATACAAGCAGTAATGGGAGATCACATGAGATTTTTTCATTTTTCCTTGGGGAAAAAACTATCAAGATCCTGGATGGAAAGAGAAAAGACTCTCAAGGTCAGCTCCCAGACTGCTGTGCTGGGCATCACAACATGGGGAATAGATGGCCAGCCCTCTGTGGAGAAAGAGGTGGTTAGGGACTATTTAGAAAAACTGGACGTGCACAAGTCCATGGGGTCGGATGAGTTGCATCCGAGAGTGCTAAAGGAACTGGCGGCTGTGATTGCAGAGCCATTGGCCATTATCTTTGAAAACTCGTGGCAAACGGGGGAAGTCCCAGATGACTGGAAAAAGGCTAATGTAGTGCCAATCTTTAAAAAAGGGAAGAAGGAGGATCCTGGGAACTACAGGCCAGTAAGCCTCACTTCAGTCACCGGAAAAATCATGGAGCAGGTCCTCAAAGAATCAATCCTGAAGCACTTACATGAGAGGAAAGTGATCAGGAACAGTCAACATGGATTCACCAAGGGAAGGTCATGCCTGACTAATCTAATCGCCTTCTATGATGAGATTACTGGTTCTGTGGATGAAGGGAAAGCAGTGGATGTATTGTTTCTTGACTTTAGCAAAGCTTTTGACACGGTCTCCCACAGTATTCTTGTCAGCAAGTTAAGGAAGTATGGGCTGGATGAATGCACTATAAAGTGGGTAGAAAGTTGGCTAGATTGTCGGGCTCAACGGGTAGTGATCAATGGCTCCATGTCTAGTTGGCAGCCGGTGTCAAGTGGAGTGCCCCAGGGGTCGGTCCTGGGGCCGGTTTTGTTCAATAACTTCATAAATAATCTGGAGGATGGTGTGGATTGCACTCTCAGCAAATTTGCGGATGATACTAAACTAGGAGGAGTGGTAGATATGCTGGAGGGCAGGGATAGGATACAGAGGGACCTAGACAAATTGGAGGATTGGACCAAAAGAAATCTGATGAGGTTCAATAAGGATAAGTGCAGGGTCCTGCACTTAGGACGGAAGAACCCAATGCACAGCTACAGACTAGGGACCGAATGGCTAGGCAGCAGTTCTGCGGAAAAGGACCTAGGGGTGACAGTGGACGAGAAGCTGGATATGAGCCAGCAGTGTGCCCTTGTTGCCAAGAAGGCCAATGGCATTTTGGGATGTATAAGTAGGGGCATAGCCAGCAGATCGAGGGACGTGATCGTCCCCCTCTATTCGACATTGGTGAGGCCTCATCTGGAGTACTGTGTCCAGTTTTGGGCCCCACACTACAAGAAGGATGTGGATAAATTGGAGAGAGTCCAGCGAAGGGCAACAAAAATGATTAGGGGTCTGGAACACATGAGTTATGAGGAGAGGCTGAGGGAACTGGGATTGTTTAGTCTGCAGAAGAGAAGAATGAGGGGGGATTTGATAGCTGCTTTCAACTACCTGAAAGGGGGTTCCAGAGAGGATGGTTCTAGACTATTCTCAGTGGTGGAAGAGGACAGGACAAGGAGTAATGGTCTCAAGTTGCAGTGGGGGAGGTTTAGGTTGGATATTAGGAAAAACTTTTTCACTAGGAGGGCGGTGAAACACTGGCATGTGTTGCCTAGGGAGGTGGTGGAATCTCCTTCCTTGGAAGTTTTTAAGGTCAGGCTTGACAAAGCCCTGGCTGGGATGATTTAATTGGAGATGGGTCCTGCTTTTGAGCAGGGGGTTGGACTAGATGACCTCCTGAGGTCCCTTCCAACCCTGATATTCTATGATTCTAAGAGTCCTCCCCAACAATCTGTTAGCTGACCTTTTTGTTTGGTCTTGACTTCTTAAGATTAGCCATCCCATGGCTTTTAACTTCAAGATTTAGAATGTTAGACTCAGTGGCATGGCTACAATCATTTCATTCCTTCTGAAACTGCCCCTTGCAGTTTTAAATTGCACACGGTTTTCTTGTAAAAAGTTGCCATGTTCCACTCAGAGGTGACTTCATTTCAGCAGTGGGTAAAGTAAACCCAAAATATACTGTTTATTTTTAGGATGATAGTAAATGTAAGGTCTAAAATCATTTAAACAAGGCAGTAGAAAAAAAGTTAATTATCAGGAACTCACCTATTTGTGCAATACACCTCAGTGAAGATTTTAAGAAGTGTAAGAACATAAGAAGGGCCATACTGGGTCAGACCAAAGGCCCATCCAGCCCAGTATCCTGTCTACCGACAGTGGCTAATGCCAGGTGCCCCAGAGGGAGCAAACCTAACAGGTAAAGATCAGTGATCTCTCTCCTGCCATCCATCTCCACCCACTGACAAACAGAGGCTAGGGACACCATTCCTTACCCATCCTGGCTAATAGCCATTAATGGATTTAGCCACCATTAATTTATCCTGTTCTCTTTTAAACCCTGTTATAGTCCTAGCCTTCACAACCTCCTCAGGCAAGGAGTTCCACAGGTTGACTGTGCGCTGTGTGAAGAAGAATTTCCTTTTATTTGTTTTAAACCTGCTGCCCATTAATTTCATTTGGTGGCCCCTAGTTCTTATATTATGGGAACAAGTAAATAACTTTTCCTTATTCACTTTCTCCACACCATTCATGATTTTCTATACCTCTATCATATCCACCCCTTAGTCTCCTCTTTTCCAAGCTGAAAAGTCCTAGCCTCTTTAATCTCTCCTCATATGGGACCCGTTCCAAACCCCTAATCATTTTAGTTGCCCTTTTCTGAACCTTTTCTAATGCCAGTATATCTTTTCTGAGATGAGGGGACCATATCTGTATGCAGTATTCAAGATGTGGGCGTACCATGGATTTATATAAGGGCAATAAGATATTCTCCATCTTATTCTCTATCCCTTTTTGAATGATTCCTAACATCCCGTTTGCTTTTTTGACTGCTGCACACTGCGTAGACGTCTTCAGAGAACTATCCATGATGACTCCAAGATCTTTCTCCTGATTTGTTGTAGCTAAATTAGCCCCCATCTTATTGTATGTATAGTTGGGGTTATTTTTTCCAATGTGCATTACTTTACATTTATCCCCATTCAATTTCATTTGCCATTTTGTTGCCCGATCACTTAGTTTTGTGAGATCTTTTTGAAGTTTTTCACAGTCTGCTTTAGTCTTAAGTATCTTGAGCAGTTTGTATCATCTGCAAACTTTGCCAACTCACTGTTTACTCCTTTCTCCAGATCATTTATGAATAAGTTGAATAGGATTGGTCCTAGGACTGACCGTTGGGGAACACCACTAGTTACGAATCTCCATTCTGAAAATTTACCATTTATTCCTACCCTTTGTTTCCTGTCTTTTAACCAGTTCTCAGTCCATGAAAGGATCTTCCCTCTTATCCTATGACAACTTAATTTACGTAAGAGCCTTTGGTGAGGGACCTTGTCAAAGGCTTTTTGGAAATCTAAGTATGCTCTGTCCACTGGATCCCCCTTGTCCACATGTTTGTTGACCGCTTCAAAGAACTCTTGATTAGTAAGACATGATTTCCCTTTACAGAAAACATGTTGACTTTTGCCTAACAATTTAAGTTCTTCTATGTGTCTGACAATTTTATTCTTTACTATTGTTTCAACTAATTTGCTCAGCACTGACATTAGACTTACTGGTCTGTAATTGCCAGGATCACCTCTAGAGCCTTAAATATTTGCGTTACATTAGCTATCTTCCAGTCATTGGGTTCATAGAATCATAGAATATTTGGGTTGGAAGGGACCTCAGAAGGTCATCTAGTCCAACCCCCTGCTCAAAGCAGGACCAATCCCCAATTTTTGCCCCAGATCCCTCAATGGCCCCCTCAAGGATTGAACTCACAACCCCGGGTTTAGCAGGCCAATGCTCAAACCACTGAGCTATCCCTCAGAAACAGATTTAAAGAACAGGTTACAAACCATACTTAATAGTTCCGCAATTTCACATTTGAGTTCTTTCAGAACTCTTGGGTGAATGTCATCTGGTCTCAGTGACTTATTACTGTTAAGTTTCTCAATTAATTCTAAACCCTCCCCTAGTGCGGCTTCAAACTGTGACAATTCCTCAGATTTGTCACCTACAAAAGGTTTGAGAATCTCCCTAACATCCTCAGTCAAAGAATTCATTTAGTTTCTCTGCAATCACTTTATCATCTTTAAGTGCTCCTTTTGTATCTTGATCGTCCAGGGGCCCCACAGGTTGTTTAACAGGCTTCCTGCTTCTGATGTACTTAAACATTTTGTTATTACCTTTTGAGTTTTTGGCTAGCTGTTCTTCAAACTCCTTTTTGGCTTTTCTTATTACATTTTTACACTTAAGTTGGCAGTGTTTATGCTCCTTTCTGTTTACCTCACTAGGGGTTGACTTCCACTTTTTAAAAGATGCCTTTTTATCTCTCACTGCTTCTTTTACATGGTTAAGCCATGGTGGCTCTTTTTTAGTTCTTTTACTGTGTTTTTTAATTTGGAGTTTTAAGTTGAGCCTCTAAAAAGTGTCCATGCAGCTTGCAGGGATTTCACTCTAGTCACTGTACCTTTTAATTTCTGTTTAACTAACCTCCTCATTTTTGCATAGTTCCCCTTTCTGAAATTAAATGCCACAGTGTTGGGCTGTTGAGGTGTTCTTCCAACCACAGGAATGTTATATGTTATTATATTAGGGTCACTATTTCCAAGCGGTCCTGTTATAGTTACCTCTTTGACCAGATCTTGCGCTCCACTCAGGACTAAATCAAGAGTTGCCTCTCCCCTTGTGGGTTCCTGTATCAGCTGCTCCAAGAAGGGGTCATTTAAAGTATTGAGAAATTTTGTCTACATTTCGTCCTGAGGTGACATGTACCCAGTCAATATGGGATAATTGAAATCCCCCACTATTATTGAGTTCTTTATTTTGATAGCCTCTCTAACCTCCCTTAGCATTTCATCGTCACTATCACTGTCCTGGTCAGGTGGTCGATAATAGATCCCTACTGTTATATTCTTATTAGAGCATGGAATTACTATCCACAGAGTTTCTGTGGATCATGTGGATTCATTTAAGATTTTTATTTCATTTGATTCTACATTTTCTTTCACATATAGTGCCACTCCT
This sequence comes from Lepidochelys kempii, assembly GCF_965140285.1. Classification (NCBI taxonomy): domain Eukaryota; kingdom Metazoa; phylum Chordata; order Testudines; family Cheloniidae; genus Lepidochelys; species Lepidochelys kempii. The sequence continues at coordinate 42,257,758 of NC_136381.1, read as the reverse complement.
CCCCCGGCACAACCTGTTCTGTCCTTCTGATATATTTTGTACCCCAGAATGATTGTGTCCCATTGATTGTCCTCACTCCACCAGGTTTGTGATGCCTATTATATCAATATCCTCCTTTAACACGAGGCACTCTAGTTCACCCTTCTTATTATTTAGACTTCTAGCATTTGTGTACAAGCACTTTAAAAACTTGTCACTGTGTATTTGTCTGCCCTTTTATGAAGTGTCAGATTCTTTTTTATGTGAATGTACTAAGTAGTACACTGATGCGTAAAGACATTTTGTTGCTTGCCATATATATTCTAAAGGCAATACACGAAATTACATTCAAGCTATTTAATGATATTAAACTTTTGCCAGCTAAAATACTTAACTTAGAAACAGCGTAAATCTGAAAGTCGTCATTGCGAGATCTGCATTTTTAGAACTAGTTAAATACCTGATGAAGAAAGTTTGGATTTTTTGGATTAGATTTTCCAATAATTTAGAATGAACTTTCTCCAGTGTCCTTCCTATTTCCACCCTCAACTGACATGAAAACCTTAGGTCCAGTGGTACTCACCCCTCAGTGGTTCAGGAGTCAAATTAGCAATCAACATTACCCAAAAGAGCCACAGTAGTGTGAATTCATTGTTTCATTTACTATTTTTATAGGTATATATTATTCTCACAGCAAATTACCAAGTACTCTACAATTGGTTAATAATATAGTAAAAGCATCCTGATTGGTTAATAATTAAATCAGTGTTTTAGTATCATGTGCTGCAAAGAGCCGCAGGGGAGACATTAAAGAACCACTTTCAGCTCCTGAGCGTCAGTGTGAGTATCTGAGGTGCAGATGATGAAGGCTCCAACAACAGTGTTCGATGTAGCAGGCACTTATCTATATTGTAAATCAGCCAGTAGAGATCACCACTGCCATAACCATAGAAAACAAGATTATTATGTTCACTGGACCAAGGAAGAAAAAAAAGTGCTAAATGAGCTTCCAAATTTAAATCTTTAGCACAGCTACCTGTTGCTCCACTGAACTAGTCATGAGTGAATTACTGATAAAAATTGTTCTAATTTAAGCCAAGCCCCAAACTACTTTTTGCTGCCAGAGGTCACTTGAAGAATCCATGTGGATTTTGGCGATTGTATAATTTTGCCCTCAGAGCTGGCCCAGTGAAGGAAATCAAACTCCTTGTTTTGACGGCAATTACACTTTAACCCACAATTCTTAAATCTCTTACTTGAGGGAAGTTAGTAAGGATGTGGTGGGGAATGCCCATTACATTGTGCAGGTAGTCAAAAGTCTCTGTAAGCTTCTTTTTGTTTGCAGTTAAAATCTTGGGGATTTTAGATACAATATGCTGAATTTCATTACGCCGAAAACCAAGTTCAACCTGGCACACCTGAAAAAAGAAATAATAAATCAGCTATGATCATTTGATTTTTAACAACACATCACTGAAACTGATTTTTTTTTTTTTTTAAAATAAGTTATCCATACTACTAAGATATTCCAGTCACTGATCATCTAGCTGTGGGTCTCTAAACGATAGCTTCCACCATGTTCAGACTGTAAACTGCTTTGGGACAGAAACTGAGTTGCTTTATGTTATAGACCACCATGAACACTGATGGTGTTCAACAAACAAGGATATAAAACACACGTGATCTGGTAGGTTGCTGAATAAGAAAACTTTTGCACTTTCATACTACAGCACAATCAAACTGAGGATCTCAAAGCACTTTACAAACATAAATAAATTCAATCTTAACTCATGTCAGGTAGGAGAGTTATTATCCCCATTTCACAGATGAGGAAACTAAGCACAGAGATCAAAAGATTTGCCCAAGGTCACACAATATGTCTGTTGTAGAGCCAAGTGAACATCCCAAGTGATTTAACTGTATTCATACTTACATTCTCAGGGGTTTTTAAATTGTATTAACTATGTCTGCCATCCCAGGCCTATGACCCACAATTTCATTAACAGGCATCCTTTTATGCCTCCACTTCCATCCGGATTAGTGGTTGATGACACAAGGGACAACAAACCAAAGTAAACGCAAGAAACAATATTTCTTCTGATAGCCTGAGAAGGTTATTGGTTGGGTGATAAGAGGTGAATGAAAATAGAGGGAAATGGTCAGACTTACCTCCAGAAATACTATCCCTGCACAATATAACTACCTCCACTTGCCCAGAAGCAGAATTCACAAGGCTGGGTCTACCCTACAGACTTATATTGGTATAACTACATTGCTCAGATGAATGGATTTTTTTGTTTATCCACACTCTGAGCAATGTAGTTATACCAACCTCTCTTTCATATTCTTGGATGGAGATTATCTGGGTCCCCTGATTTAGTCCCAATAAACTGTTTGTGTTTGACTTCCACCTCAGATGCAGTAATTTCTACATCCATATCCTCGCTTCCATTAGCCACCCTGCCACTGCCTCTAAGATCTTCATCAGCCTTATTAAAAACAAAGGCAAAGTATTTGATTTGGTGTTGGGCCATGCCTAGATTATTTTTAATCCCCCCTCCCCACCCCAGTGTTTAGCAGTCCCACTTTTTTCCTTTTAATTTTATTTATATGGCTATAAAACCTTTTATTATTGGTTAGAATTCCCTTTGGAAGGTCCAACTCTGCTTGGTTTTTGGCAGTTCTCACTTTATCCCTACACTTTCTGGCCTCCAAGAGGTAGCTTTCCTTGCTGATCCATCCCATCTTCCATTCCTTGTAGGCTTTCTGCTTTCTTTTAATCACCTGTTTGAGATGCTTGCTCATGCAAGTTGGTCTGCAACCCTTCCCTATGAATATTTGCCCCTTGCTTGAGATGCAGGCTTCATATAGTTTCTGCAACTTTGACGTAAAGTAATTCCAAGCCTCCTCCACATTCAGATCCTGGAGACCTTTGGTGCAGTCCACTTCCCGAACTAATTCCCTTAATTTTTTAATGTTAGCCCTTCTGAAATAAAGGACCCTAGTTACAGCATATGTTTATTTATCCTTCTATTTAGTTTCAACTGAATTAACTCATGATCACTAGAACCAAGGTTGTCTCCTACAATCAGATCTTCTAGGAGGTCCTCACTACTCACCAATACCAAATCGAAAATGGCATCACCTCTTGTTGGTTCAGAGACTATTTTGTGAAGAAATCTGTCAGCTATCACATTCAGGAAAATCTGGATCCTACTATTGTTAGTAGGACTTGTCCTCCAATCTATATTTGGAAAGTTAAAGTCTCCCATAATCACACAATTCCCAGTAGTATTTATTTCATTAAAAACATTCAAGAGGTCTCTACCATATCCAAATTGGATCCTGGGGCTCAGTAGCATACCCCAAGCACAAGCCCAGGGGATCCTCTAGTAGCTTTTTTCCCAAAAGTGATTTTTGCACTAACAGACTCTGGGTATGTCTATACTTGCAGAGTTTTTGTGCTGTAAGTTTCACCGGTGATAGGGAACCAGTGAAAGTAAAGTACTGGTTTGAGTACTCATTTAATTCTTCAGGTGTCAAAGTGTGTTTACATTAGCAGCACTTCCATCACGGAGGACAGCAGCGCTCTAGGGCAGCTATCCCACAGTGCAGCTCTCTCCAGTTTGACATGGGTCTTGTTGGAAAGGGGGGGATAATCGCGGGGCATCCTGAGTCCCTGCACAGCCTCCTCTCCCCAAACACGGATAAGCTCCAGTAGCTCAGCATTGCTCCAAGCAGGGGATCACTTGCTCTGTGGAGCAGGCATTGTCACCTGGCCAGATAAGTGTGCACTTGCCAAGAAAACAGGGAAGGGGAGTTTCAAAGTTCCCAGGGCTTTACTGGGGGAGGGATGGATGTCTGTTTACCTGGCATCAGAGCAGCAGAGCTGCTGGCCAGAGTGGTCACCTAGGCACTGAGAGATCTCCTCCAGGGACGAACTTGTCTTCACTTGCACATCACCGCAGAAGCATCACTGGTAAGAGCTGTACGCCTCTTGTGGAGGTGGTTTTCTTTTTGTGGTGAAACTTTGGAGTTTCACTGCAAAAAGTCATTAGCAAGTGTCGACGCTCCCATGGGTTTTACGCAAAAAAGGGACTTTTTTCCGCTTTAAATGGCAAGGGTAGACATGCCCTCTGTCTTATCCATTCCCTCACTTCTAATTTCTTTACAGTAAATTTCATTAATATACAATGCTACTCCACCATCTTTGTCTTTATTTCTCTTTCCTGAACAGCACAGACCCTTCAATACCAGTACTCCAGTCATGACAGCTATTCCACATGTTTATGTTATTCCTATATATCTGGTTTCACTTCCTGCTCTAATAGTTCTAGTTCCTCCATTTTTGTTACCCGGGCTCCTGGCATTGCTGTATAAACATCTTAATTGTTGCTGCTTAGCTTCACTGACATTCCTTATCCAATTGGGTACATTCAATCTATTGCCAGTATTGCCTGCCTGACTGGTAGCTTCATTGGTATTGGCACTATTTTTCCTTTTAATGTCCATTCTCCTACCCACTGCTGTTCCTTTATCCATTGTTTTATCCTTTCTTGATTTTCCTCCTTTTCAATGTTAAAATCAGCTGTGGAAATTACATGAGCATACCCCAACCATCTCCCCTGAGTTTCTAGGTTAAAGCTCTTTTAAATCAGTTTTGCCACATCCATCCCAGAAGTCTATTTCCCTCACTACTCAGGTGGAGTCCACCCCATGAGAACTGTCCTCTGTCCATGACTGCCTCCCAACGGTCAAACATCCCAAAGCCCTCCTTATATTACCACTGCCTGAGCCATCTGTTGATCATTATAATTTTGTCTCATCTTCATTCTCCTCTAGGGAGAAGTAGAATCTCACTGAAGATCACCTGAGCCTCTATTTCTTAAGCATCTTCCCCAGCCTGGCATAATCTCCCTTGATACGTTCCAGCAAGAATCTAGCTGTATCATTTGTTCCCACATGAAGGACAATCAGTGGATCCTTTCCTGCTCCCATTAGGATCCTCTTCAGCCTTAGATCCACATCCCATATCTTATCTCCCGGCAGACAGCACACCTTTCTGTTCTCTGGATCAGCTCTGGTGACAGGCCTGGGTCTTGGGACTCCCTACTAAGAAAACGATCACGTAGACCTGCATTTTCCTGGTGATGGAGTGATGCACCAAAAAGAACAGGAGGAAGGCTGGTGAAAGTCCTCGTCTTTTATTCTCCCTTACAATCTTCTGCAAGTCATCTTGTATCCTCCTGGGGCTCTGAACTCTGGGTATCTCCATTGACTCTTCCCCTCTTCTTATAGGACTAGCCACTCTTCTCTTCTTCCTTGACCTCCCACTTTCAGTTACTGCCTGCCATGCCCCTTTTTCATTCACCAACTCAGCAAATCTGTTTCTGAGCTCTATTTCTTCTTCATTAGCTGGTCTTTTCCTTTACCTGGTTCTTGTAGGCAATGCTTCCTCTGGCCACTTTTCTCACCCAGCAATCTCTCCTCACAGTTCTTCAGTCCAGCTTGCATCTGCAAGTCTTGACATTTCCCTTCAGCCTCCTCTTGCCTTCCCTCCATCATCTGCTCGAATCCCCTTCAAAACTCAACCATAGTTTCCACCTGCATCTCCAAACTTCAGATCTTCTCTACCATCAGCTCTATCAGGCGGCACTTCATACAAAGAAAGTTCTTTTCAGGTATCCGTTCCAGGATCGCGTTCATCCTGCAGCTTCCACATCCAGTCGTCTTCATTGTCTCTTCCATTGCTTCGGTGACTACCACTGCTGCCTCTGTATCTGTCACAGCCTTCCCACCTAATATCCTGCCAATCTGACTGGGGGGAAAGGGGGAGGGAGTGGTGTCACCTTCCTCTGCAGCATGGGAAACAGGTCACTTGCAAGTTTAAGCTAGTGTAAATGGTGGCTTCTCTGTAACTTGAAGTCTTTAAATAATAATTTGAGGACTTAAGTAATTCAGCCAGAGGTTAGGGGTCTATTAGAGAAATGGGCGGGTGAGGTTCTGTGGCCTGCAACGTGCAGAAGGTCAGACTAGATTATCATGATGGTCCCTTCTGACCTTAAAGTCTAGGATTACCCCCCACCCCCCGACCATGTGGGCATCACTATATCGACGGGAGAAGCTACTATCTCTCAGGGACGTGGATTAATTATACCGATGGGAGAAACTTTCCAGTCAACACAGTAGCATCTTCACTAAAGTGCTATAGCGGTGCAGCTGAGCCGCTGTAACACTGTAGCCAAGCCCTTACTGAGGAAGCATCTTAAGAAGTGGGGGTGTTCTCATGAAAAACCGGATGCGCCTCATTCCTGTGAAGCCAGCCAGCTCTGCAACAGAACTTTTTTTGGGGGAAAAACTACTTTATTAAACAGGAAAGGTAACTACTACTAAGCGCAGACCAAGAGTTGCTTTTATGATTTTGTCTTGTATTGTGGGTTATACGGGAGTGGAGATTTAAGGTAAAACTAGTAAATTGGGATACACTGCTTCTTTTGGGGCAGAGGACCTGGCATTTCTGTGATTAACTAGTGTCATGGGCTGGATACCACAGGAGAACACTTTAGACTGTGGGACTCAGATGCACCAAACCTGCAAGGCAAAGACAAGGCTAGTATAGCCCAGAAGAGAGTATCTGAGTTGCTGAAAGACTGGTAGCGTTAAGGAGCTGATACCCAGCTAGTCACAGACAAGATACCCTCATTGCAGATGAAGGGTGACTCTCAGTCCCGGGTGCCCAGAGAACCATCAGTCCATCTAACAACTGTCTGATAGTAACAACTCTTGTCCACTACCAACCTAGGCTGGATTTGAACTACTGATCTAAAGTTTCATAGATTCTAAAGCCAGAAGAGACCTCTGTGATCCTCTAGTTTGAGCTTCTGTATAACACAGAACTTCCCCAAAATAATTCCCAGAATCTCTCTCTTAGAAAAACATCCCATCTTGATTTAAAAATGGTCAGTGATGGAAAATCCACCACAACTCTTGCTAAATTGTTCCAATGGTTAATTACTATCACCATTAAAAAGGTATACCTTATATCCAGTCTGAATTTGTCTAGCTTCAGCTTCCAGCCACTGGATTGTGTTATACCTGTGACGTTGCACCCCGTAAGACTTTATGGAAATATGCTTATGAACGTATATATGACATAACTGGAATATGTTTTATGCTACATATGCCATGTAACATGTATGTAAAGGATATGATCTACTGAATATATTCATCCTACTTGTATGCATGTGTCATTGTTGTATTCAAAGTTATGAACATTGGCTGTGTACTTGTTTGATTTTAAATAGCCTTAGTAAGGCATTTGGTCAGCTTCTTTAGAAAGGAATTTGCAAGTTAAGTGCCTAATCAAGAAGCACTTAACAGACAATGGATCTTGGAAGGCTCCAATTCACATCAGAAGGGATTCACATGAGGACGTTCAAAGTAGCATGTGAACCACGGCTGCTATCTGTAAATTCTGAGTCATACGTGGACATGTGACTTGCCCATGTGACTCCAAAACTCCATCTTGTAGCTGGAATTCTATGGGGAGGGGGGGAGGCGTCTCCACCCACAAGAGAAAGTCTATTTAAGCCCATGGGAGACCCCTCCACTTGGTTTTCAGCTGGCTCAAGAGATCGCCTCTCCATCCCCAGGGATACCTAAAAGAAACTGGAACAAAGGACAGTAACTACAGAGGGTGTGAGTGATTGCTGGACCCAGAGTAGAAGGAGATTAGTCTGTAAAAGGAAGCTTACTGGAACTCCACTGAGGGTGAGGTTTTATCTGTATTCAGTTTTCTTACTGTATTAGATATAGACTTACGTGTTCTGTTTTATTTTGCTTGGTAATTCACTTTGTTCTGTCCGTTATGACTTGGAACCACTTAAATCCTACTTTCTGTATTTAATGGAATCACTTTTTTCTTACAAATTATTAATTATTATGCATTAATACCGGGGGTGGGGGGTGTGTGAAGGGGAACAGCTGTGTGTATCTTTCTGTCAGTGTTACAGAGGGTGAACAATTTATGAGTTTACCCTGTATAAGCTTTATACAGAGTAAAATGGATTTATTTGGGGTTTGGACCCCATTGGGAGTTGGGCATCTGAGTGTTAAAGACAGGAACGCTTCTTAAGCTGCTTTCAGTTTAAGCCTACAGCTGTTAGGGGGACGTGGTTCAGACCTGTCTGGGATTGCAGCAGGCTAGCGGGTCTGGCTCAAACCAGGCAGGGCACTGAAGTCCCAAGCTGCCAGGGCAAGAAAGCAAGGACAGAAGTAGTCTTGGCACATCAGTTGGCAGCCCCCAGGGGCTTTCTGTGATCCAACCCATCACAATACCTCTCTCTGTTAGACTGAAGAGCCCATTATTAAATATTTGCTCCACATTTAGGTACTTATAGACTGTAATCAAGTCTGCAAGATTAAAGACTATCTCACTTGCAGTCCCTGAATTATCTAGCCTTCAGGGGACTTATTTCCACAGTATTACTAGATTTAATTAGTGACTAATGAGAACTGTTTCTTCCCATCCACAAAGGTAAGGACAGCAACACTGTGTACTTCATTAGACAGACAAACTTGGGCTTTTCAAAAACATTCATTGCAACACTTTACTTGCACAGATAGGGGATTCAAAGTTCATTAAAAAGAAAGTGCTATTAATTGAAACAATCTGCTCCTTTCCAAACCTCCTCCCTCACCACACCCTTCCAGATTGACACTCCTGACCACTGGAAATCTGCCAGAGCAGCTATTCCATCTGAAAACAATAGATTTTTATTCATTTATGGATTATATGGTAATAGGATTTCTCAAATTGAGTTACTACACATCATGCTGTTGGCCTAGCTGGTGTGACAGCACAATAATTAAAGCAATACACAATTTACATTTTCAAAGGGGAAAAGTCCTTATGGAATTGCAAGTTATTTATCCAACAATTGTTAATAATGACCATCTGCTATCAGACAATAGGTGTCAAATCCACTTTTTGGCAGCTCAACTTCCTACCAAGAGAAGATCATCAGCTGCATATTTCTTGCTCCTAAATCCTCAGGGATAATTACTATATTTTTTGCCAGCTTGGGTTAAGAAAAGATAGCAGCCCAATCTTTCACTGTTTACTCAGAAAACGATACCCGCTGATGTCAACAGGACTTTTAACTGAGTAAATTACGCCCAAAAAATCCTCTAAATCCAAAATTAAAAAAAACAAAACAAAGTGCTCTGGAGCATGTGTGCTCTGAAACCTGAATGTTAAACACCAAAACAGGTTTACCAGAAAGATCCTTAAAGTTGTTTTATATGTACATATAAATACATTACCTCCTGCATGGAATTTACGTCTAAGGAATTTTAAATCTGTATTTTTAATTAGCATAGTTATACAGTATATTGACTTCTTAGATGGTTTTTAAGCTTACCTGCCAATTTTCTTTTATAGGCTCAAGACTGCCAGTCAGTAGCCTTGGAAGACGAACTACTAAATCCCGGGTCTGTAATTTAAAAATGGGAAAGATTACTGTTATTGAAACCACAACTGTTAGAAATTCATCCATGTAAATCAGATACATATTTTACATTCACAAATGTTTTGTTGGACTTTTACACACATGCTCCTGAATTTCAGTTCTAGTCTGAGGAAACTAATTCTTTCATTTGAAAATTCATTATGATATCTCCAGCACCAGGATTAGAGAGTCTGAAGAGAAAGGAAAAAATAAGAGGAAAAGGTACCAATAAATAGCTGGAGTCAAATTTCACCATTCGGAAAAAGATGGGATTGAAAGGTATGGCAAAACAGCAGGAAGATGGGATTAAAATAGGCCTACAGACAAAGGCATTTTGAACTCCATATCCTTTGACAGTTCTTAAGAGTTGTTCTTTTGTTGAGATAGCCAATCAGTTTTGAGACATTAAGGTGCTGGTGTATGGACTTTATCTCCTGGTACACTTTTTATTTCTCCACCATGGTCTCCTAAAGACTTTTAGCAGCATATCCTCTTTCTACGCTATCATCATGAGACTGAAATAAGAATTTAACCACCAATCAGAGACACGTGTGACACATATCATCATGGTTTTGTACTATTTGGATTTTCTTCTCCTTCCCACCACTCTCAAGGCTCTATTCCAGTTATCTTTCTAGCCAAAGAGCAGAGGACACCCTTTGGAGGCTGATAATTAAGGAGTAGCTGTTGAATGAAGTAATTAACTCAACTCCTACATGCTTCAGAAGACTGAATGGACTGCTAATGCCTTAAAGACCATAAAGCAAGGAACCGTGCATCTAATCTGATCTCCTGTGCAACCATGCAGAGTACATCCAATAGGTTTCTGGGCTAAGTACAGTGTTACGAGTTTATGCTAGTATGGTATTTGTATACTATATGATGTACTTAAGGCCCTCATTATATTGCAGCGTTTAGAAAATGATGAAGTCAGTTGTCTTTCTTGTTTTATTTATTATTTTAGCAGTAGGATCGATCCTCAGATGCTGCATCAGATGATAAAGCTGTATACACATTTGACACTGTTCACAGATGTACTGCCTTCAGAGGCAGTATTTTGGGATCCTTAGTGTTAAAGATTCATGCTACCTACCTGGGGGAGTTAAAGTCATGTCTTTCGGCAACAGCATGAGAGTGACAATCAATAACCTTGCACGTACACTAAGTATTTTGAGGTTATCTGTGGGCACCTATATTTCAAGTCTAGCCTACTTTCACTAACAAAATACATAAGTATGTAGGGGTATATTATTTACCTTTTGCACACTTAGTCCAAGTTCTTTTTGGAAGAAACCCAATCTATTATCCAATCTTTCCACTGAAAAAGACAGTAAAAACGGAGCTCTCGAGACCATCCGTGCAACTGCTTCCTTACCAAATTTTTTTGATTTTAGGTAAGCCACTCTAGGAAAGAGCAAGAAAATCAGTGATGAACATTTATTGCCTCAATTTATTCATCTAGTTGCTCAAATTCCTCAGTGATATCTTACATGTTTTACAGATGTTTTAATATTAACATACAACCCTGCCAGAAATAATTAGGGGGGGAAGTCTGCAGTTATCATAAAAACAAAATACCATCCCTTCCAATTAACTACAAGCAAAATATGAGAGAGCAAAATGTCAATACTGAAGACAGATTTTAATTCTTTCCAGCTGTACTTAAAATACAGGTTAAAATAGTTATCTGCTTAAGTAGCAGCCTGTCTCACCGATTAAGAACGCACTAATGCACATCAGGGCACGTGGCTATGACAATATACATTGCCTTCTGCTTATTTTAATGAAATACATTTTCATTGCTTTGGTCAAACTTAAGAAGGACCTCAATACCATTCTCCCTTGCACAGTCCTATTATGCCAATATCACAGAAGTAGAAATACCATACATTGCCATGTATGGTGAAACCCTCCACAAAAAAGTTAAACACTTTTAGATCTGTAGAAGTTATTTTTGTTATAACAGATCTCTACTTTTGGTTACTGCCCCCAAGATTTAGTTATAAAACATCTGGTTGCCAGGACACAGAAAGAGTTTATCTACAGCCTTCAAAGCGGAGCAATGGGGGCAAAAAACCTAACTGGCTTCAAGACTGAGCTTGATATATTTATGGGGGGATGGTATGATGAGACTGCCTACAATGGCATGCAGCTGACCTGCAACTGCGAGTAGCAAATATCTCCATCATCTGGTGATGGGACACTAGATGGGGAGGGCTCTGCGTTACTACAGATAATTCTTTGCCAGCTGTCTTGCTGGGGGGTCTTGCCCATATGCTCAAAAAGATTGAACTGATCGCCATATTTAGGGTAGGGAAGGAATTTTCCCTATGACCAGATTGGCAAAGACCCTGGAGCGGAGGGGGGCTTTCACCTTCTTCTGCAGCATTGCCAATCTGACTTGAGTGGTGTCACCGTCTTCTGCAGCATGGGACACGGGTCACTTGCAGGTTTAAACTAGTTTAAATGGTGGAGTCTCTGTAACTTGAAGTTTTTAAATCATTATTTGAAAACTTCAGTAACTCAGCCAGAGGTTAGGGGGTCTATTATAGGAGTGAGTAGTTGAGGTTCTGTGGTCTGCAATGTGCAGGAGGTCAGACTAGATCATCATCGTGATGGTCCCTTCTGACCTTAAAGTCTATGAGTAACATTTTTATGTTTAAGAGAGGTTTATTTCCTCTCCGTCTCCTGAAATTAGTGAAAATGGAGTTCTATTTAAAATACTATATGTAGGGCCCTACAAAATTCACAGTCTATTTCGGTCAATTTTAAAATTAGTCAATTTCACAGTTTTAGATGTTTACATCTGAAATTTCAGGGTGGAACCCTGGGGGTCCCAACCCAAGTAACAAAGTGAAATTGACCTAATTCTTGTCAGTTTGTTTCCAATATGGTTCTAAAAAGAAACAATTTTCCTGTCACAATTTTGCTCTGCTGCACTTCTTCCACTCAAATTTGCTAGATACTGTACTCTGTTCCTTGCAATGAAACCTAGAATTCTGCAGAAACTGATGGCAGAGGTCTTCATTTTCAGAGGAAGTCTCCTATTTACCCCTAATGAATGGATTGTTCAAGACCCGTTTAAATATATCATATACTCAGAATTGCCAATCCCAAACATTCTAAAAAAAAAACACACACAATGGTTTTTAAAATTTCACAATGTAAGTCAAAGGATTGTGGAGTACTTTTTCTTTGCTGTCTCTTTGGTGAGTCATTAGGTTTTATGGTTTCAAGCTTTTCTACAAAACCATGAGAGCCAGAAACTTACTTTAAACAAAAAAAAAAATTAAAAAAGTACAGCTGACATTTTCATGTGGTCACCTGACACTAAGAGCTGGGACTTTTAAGGCAGACACGAACAAGACTCACGATAATCCTGTGAGAATTGGCAACCCTGTCAGATCAGCAGTTGTATAAAGCATGTTAAAGATTCAAGTCACCATTAACAGTATTTCAAAATAAACATATATGGTGCAGCTGCACTACAGACACTGATTTGCAACTGTCAGAATTGTTATGAATTATGGAATGTTTTTACTTTTACAGTGTTTATCTCAAGTCATAAATGCCAAATCTATTGAAACTTTTGTTTTGTTTCCTGGCAACATGGGATCCATAACAATAAAACATTCCAGAGAGTGATGTAACCAATATTGTGTCCATCTGTATTTAGGGCCTGGTCTACACTACGAGTTTATGTCGAATTTAGCAGCGTTAAATCAAATTAACCCTGCACCCGTCCACACAACGAAGCCATTTTTGTCGACATAAAGGGATTAGTGCAGAAATCGACATCGCTGTTTCGAATTAAGGTTAGTGTGGACGCAATTCGACGGTATTGGCCTCCAGGAACTATCCCACAGTGTACCATTGTGACCACTCTGGACAGCACTCTGAACTCGGATGCACTGGCCAGGTATACAGGAAAAGCCCCGGGAACTTTTGAATCTCATTTCCTGTTTGGCCAGGCGAGCTCATCAGCACAGGTAACCTTGCAATCCCAGAATCGAAAAAGAGCTCCAGCATGGACCAAACAGGAGGTACTGGATCTGATCACTGTATGGGGAGATGAATCTGTGCTATCAGAACTACATTCCAAAAGACGAAATGCCAAAACATTTAAAAAAAAATCCCCAAGGCCACCATGGACAGAGGCTACAGCAGGGACGCAACACGGTGCCGCGTGAAACTTAAGGAGCTCAGACAAGCGTACCAGAAAACCAAAGAATCAAATGGATGCTCTGGGACAGAGCCCCAGACATGCTGCTTCTACACTGAGCTGCATGCAATTCTAAGGGGGCCGCCCCTACTACCCCACCCCTGTCCGTGGACTCCGATGATGGGGTACTCTCCACCATGCCTGAGGATTTTGCAGACGGGGAAGATGAGGAGGAGGACGAGCTTGAGGAGAGCACACAGCACCCCATTTTCCCCGACAGCCAGGATCTTTTTATCACCCTGACTGAAATACCCTCCCAACCCAACCAAGCCAGAGAAGGGACCTCTGGTGAGTGTACCTTTTTAAATATAATACATGTTTTAAAAGCAAGTGGTTTTTAATGATTAATTTGCCCTGAGGACTTGGGATGCATTTGTGGCCAGTACAGCTACTGGAAAAGTCTGTTAACATGTCTGGGGATGGAGTGGAAGTCCTCCAGGGACATCTCCATGAAGCTCTCCTGGAGGTACTCTAAAAGCCTTTGCAGAAGGTTTCTGGGGAGAGCAACCTTATTCCATCCTCCATGGTAGGACACTTTACCACGCCATGCTAGTAGCAAGTAGTCTGGTATCATTGCATGACAAAGCCTGGCAGCGTATGGTGTTTGCTGGCATTCAAGCAACATCCGTTCTTTATCTCTCTATGTTATCCTCAGGAGAGTGATATCGTTCATGGTAACCTGGTTACAAGGGGAATTTAATTAATTCAGGGGACATTCAGAGGTGTCCATTCCTACTGGGCTGTTTGCCTGTGCCTAAAAAGAAATCCCCCCCACAGTTAGCCAAGGGGTGTGGGGGGGGGCACTGGCACTGAGCTGTTCGCGTTTGGCTAGCAGGATCTTTCCTGATACCAGCCACACGGTGCGGGGGAGGGGTAAAGCGATCATCCCAGAGAATTGGATGGTGGGGGGGGATTAGTTTGGTTTCTGCTGCTGCACGTTAACACGAAAACTATAGCACTAAATGGCCAACTCAATGGGCTTTGCTTGGTATGGGAAAGGAGGGGCACTGCTGTTATGAAGGTTGCAGAAGTCAAAAGACTAAGGCTTACCATAGCCGCCTACAAGACGAATTCTCTTGCCCGGTACTGCGTGTGTGACCTCTAACACCAAAGCCGCAGGCACTCAATATAAGATGCAAAATGCGACCTTGTACCAAAATCACACGTGTTATGTAATGTGAATAGTGTTGTTCACTGTGAAAGAGTATAGCCATTGTTCTGTAAAATGTATCTTTTTAAATACTTCACTCCCTTTTTTTCCTCCCACAGCTGCAAATGTTTCAAGCCTCCCTCCTCCATCCCAAAGGCTATCTCAGATAAGGCAGCAAAAAAAACACACGTGCGATGAAATGTTCTCTGAGCTCATGCAGTCGTCCGGCACTGACAGAGCTCAGCAGAATGTGTGGAGGGACACAGTAACACAATACAGGAAAGCGGCCAATGAACGTGAGGACAGGAGGGATGATTGAGATGAGAGGTGGCGGCAGAAAGATCAGAGGCGGCAGGATGCAACACTGGGGCTACTGCGGTATCAAACAGACATGCTCCGGAGTCTGGTGGAGGTTCAGGAACGGCAACAGGATCACAGACTGCCGCTGCAGCCCCTGTTTAACCGTCCTCCCTCCTCCCCAGGTTCCAGAGCCTCCTCACCCAGATGCCCAAGAACATGGGGGGTTCGGGGGGGGAGGGGAGGAGGGAGGCTCTGGGCACCCCACCACTCCACCCCAGTAGACATTCCAAGCAACAGAAGTTTTGAAGTGGCCTTCTCCTCCCCTCCTCCCACACCCCACCCAGGCTACCTTGTGAGTTATCTCCCTATTTTTATAATAAATTAATAAAGAATACATGGTTTTTAAACTATAGTGATTTTATTTCCTTTGCAAGCAAGCTGTGATCAAAGGGAGGAGGGCGGGTGGCTTACAGGGAATTTAGAGGCAACCAAGGGAGAGGGTTTTCATCAAGGAGAAAAACAACTTTTACACTGTAGGCTGGCCAGTCATGAAACTGGTTTTCAAAGCTTCTCTGATGTGCAGCGCTTCCTGCTGTGCTCTTCTAATCACCCTGGTGTCTGGCTGCGCGTATTCAGTGGCCAGGGGATTTGCCTCAACCTCCCACCCCACCATAAATGTCTCCCCCTTACTCTCACACAGATTGTGGAGCACACAGCAAGCAGCAATAACAATGGGAATACTGGTTTTGCTGAGGTCTGAGCAAGTCAGTACACTGCGCCAGCGACCCTTTAAACATCCAAATGCACACTCTACCACCATTCTGCACTTGCTCAGCCTATAGTTGAACAGCTCCTTACTACTGTCCAGGGTG
Source organism: Lepidochelys kempii (assembly GCF_965140285.1). Classification (NCBI taxonomy): domain Eukaryota; kingdom Metazoa; phylum Chordata; order Testudines; family Cheloniidae; genus Lepidochelys; species Lepidochelys kempii. The sequence continues at coordinate 42,241,726 of NC_136381.1, read as the reverse complement.
CCTGTGTACAGCTTCATGAGCCAGGGCATTAAGGGGTAGGCTGGGTCCCCAAGGATAACTATAGGCATTTCAACATCCCCAACAGTTATTTTTCTGGTCTGGGAAGTAAATCCCTTCCTGCAGCCATCTAAACAGACCAGAGTTCCTGAAGACGCAAGCGTCAAGAACCTTTCCCAGCCATCCCACGTTGATGTTGGTGAAGCGTCCCTTGTGATCCACCAGTGCTTGCAGCACCATTGAAAAGTACCCCTTGCAGTTTATGTACTGGCTGCCCTGGTGGTCCGAGGCCAAGATAGGGATACGGGTTCCGTCTGTAACCCCTCCACAGTTAGGGAATCCCATTGCAGCAAAGCCATGTAGTATGACCTGCACATTTCCCTGACTCACTAGCTTTGACAGCAGCAGCTCAATGACTGCGTTGGCTACTTGCATCACAGCAACCCCCACAGTAGATTTACCCACTCCAAATTGATTACCAACTGACCGGTAGCTGTCTGGCGTTGCAAGCTTCCACAGGACTATCGCCACTCGCTTCTCAACTGTGCGGGCTGCTCTCATCTTGGTATTCATGCGCTTCAGGGCAGGGGAAAGCAAGTCACAAAGTTCCATGAAAGTGCCCTTACACATGCGAAAGTTTCGGAGCCACTGAGAATCGTCCCAGACCTGCAACACTATGCCGTCCCACTAGTCTGTGCTTGTTTCCCAGGCCCAGAATCGGCGTTCCACTGCATGAACCAGCCCCATTAGCACCATGATCCCTGCATTGCCAGGGCCCGTCCTTTGAGAGAAGTCTGTGTCCATGTCCTCATCACTCTCATCACTGCGCTGACTGCACCTACTCGCCCGGTTTTGCTTTGGCAGTTCTGGTGCTGCATATACTGCTGGATAATGCACGTGGTGTTAAATGTGCTCCTAATGGCCAAAGTGATCTGAGCGGGCTCCATGCTTGCCATGGTATGGCATCTGCACAGAAAAAAGACGCGGAACGATTGTCTGCCGTTGCTCTGACGGAGTGAGGGGTGACTGACTACATGGCTTACAGCACCCCGTTCTCCCCGACAGCCAGGATCTTTTTATCACCCTGACTAAAATACCCTCCCAACCCAACCAAGCCAGAGAAGGGACCTCTGGTTAACAAAGGGGGTGGCTTTACATCAAGGAGAAACAAAAACAACTGTCACACAGAATGGCCCCCTCAAGGATTGAACTCAAAACCCTGGGTTTAGCAGGCCAATACTCAACCCACTAAGCTCTCTCTTCCTCTGGTATTTCAGGCAGGACTGAATCTCCATTATAGTTTTCAAGGTGCCCGACAGACCTCACCAAAACGATTGTTGGCCGTTGATTTCACGGAGGGAAGGAGGGAGGGAGGAGCAAATGAATACAAAACAAATCTGGTCTATTTCTTGTTTTGATCCACTCCATCTATCTTTTACATCTTTGGCTGGCAGCAGACGGTGCAGTAGGACGCCAAGCCATCCACATCTCCTGGCTGCTCGGCAGAAGATGGTGCAACAGGACTGCTAGCCTTCCTTATTTCCTGCCTGCCTGGCAGAAGATGGTGCAATAGGACTGCCTGCAGGACTAAAGAGAATGACATTGTTGAGTCACTCCTAATTTATTCCCTGCGCCCATGTCTGCCCATGCGCTCCTGACCGACCTTACCGAGGCAGCCAGGAGCATCTCGGACACAATGAGGATGGTTTTCAGGCCTATTGCACCGTCTGCTGCCACAAGGCAATGGGTTGCTACTGCTGTGTAGCAATGCAGTACCACATCTGCCAGCACCCAGGAGACATACGGTGACAGTGAGCTGAGCGGGCTCCATGCTTGCCGTGGTATGGCATCTGCACAGGTAACTCAGGAAAAAAGGCACGAAACGATTGTCTGCCATTGCTTTCACAGAGGGAGGGAGGGCCTGATGACATGTACCCAGAACCACCTGCAACAATGTTTTTTGCCCCATCAGGCATTGGGATCTCAACCCAGAATTCCAATGGGCAACAGAGACTGCGGGAACTGTGGGATAGCTACCCACAGTGCAGCGCTCCAGAAGTCGACGCTAGCCTCGGTACTGTGGAAGCACTCCGCCGAGTTAATGCACTTAATGGAATTAGAGCATTTTGCGTGGGGACACACACAATCGACTATATAAAAACGATTTCTAAAAAACAACTTCTATAAATTTGACCTAATTTTGTAGTGTAGACATACCCTGAGAAACGAGCACTGTCTGGTTGGATCACGTCATAATGAAGGCATGGGATAATAAGCAGTGGCTGCAGAACTTTCAAATGCACAAGGCCACATTCCTGGATCTGTGTGCAGACCTTGCCCCAGCCTTCCAGCACAGGGAGACCAAAATGGGAGGTGCATTGACAGTGGAGAAATGAGTGGCTATCGCACTGTGGAAACTTGCAACACCAGATTGCTACCAATCAGTTGGTAATCAATTTGGAGTTGAGAAATCTACCACCGGGGCCATTGTCATGCAAAACATGCAGGGCTATTAATAGAGCCCTGCATGGATACAAAAATGTGTATCCGCATCTGATCTGCGATCTGCAAAAATTGTCCATGGATATCTGCATCTGCAGATTTGCAGAGCTCTACTTACCATGGCTGGGCTGAGGCTCCAAGGCACCCCCACGCTGGAGCCCAGTCAACAGAGGGTGTGGGAGTCTCAGACCCTCCACCTGCCCTCAGCCGGGCAGGTACACAACCCGGGGCTGCTCTAAGCCCTCCCCCCAACTACAGGAAGGTGGAGGGTCCACCGCAGCTCCACACAGCAGCCAGCCCAGCTCTTACTGTGGCCAGGCTGCAGCTCCAAGCCACCCCCACCCCGGACGGAGCCAGGTCAGGGAGAGTTGCACTGCGGGGAGCCTGGGTGTCTCCACCTGCCCTGCGCAGAGCACCTGGGGGCAGGGACATGGGCTGGGTGCTGCCTGAGCCCTCCACCCAGGGAGGGTGGAGGGATCCAGGCTCCCCAGAGCTGCCGGCACAGCTTTCCCCAACGCAGCTCTGGCCAGAGGCAGCTCGTAAACTGCAATTCTGCTAGGTTTAGCTATATCAGTCTAGAGAATTGAGTAAGCCATCTTAGCAGGTGGGCATGACATACAAATCAGGCTCCTGGAAAAGGTGCGAGTAGCCCAAACCTTTCCAGCTTCTTCATTTGTTTTCTGTCCTCTGCTAGTCAGACTCGCTCCCACAAAATAGCCAGGTAGAAGAATTTTGTTGTGACTTAACTGCAGTTTTTCATTCTCAGAATAATTTCAAGCACATGTTCCCACCTACCTAACTGTCACAGTTGTAGGGTTCCCAGTCTAATAAATTTTTTTGAATTTTTATTCTACCTTTCTGAGCAGTGGCAGACTTAGATCTATGTGACTGTAGGATTCCAACTCCCAGGGGCCCGCACACCTAGCCCCCACAATCCCGATTCCCCTCCTTAGTCTGGACTGACTCTGGCAACAGCAGCCTGCTGCACAAACCCAGTTATAACTGCATCTCTCTGCAACCTGTTTAGAAAGCTGCACTTCCTCGCTGCCTTATTTCCTGGTTCATGTAGAGGTGGCAGACATCAGCAGGTGTCGATCCCACAACCAGGTGGGGCGGCAGAAGGAAATCTGAGATGGGAATGGTGGGGGCACAGAAAGGCATGGGACAACCAACAGGTTTGTAGCACAGGTGAAAAGAAATTGGGTGGCTATAGATGAGGAGGGAGGCATTTTCTGTGGATTTTCACTTAGAGCCCTGCACACCAAGCACCAGCCCCACATTTGAGATTTTAAAGCATTTACGTGTTAGACCTAACAAAATCCCACTGTAATATTTACCTATTTTATAGATGGGTAAATCGAGGTAGAAGGGATTGGATTTATGTGATTATAGTTAGCAGGCATAGGATTTGGGTCATGGGCATGTTTCATGAAAGACCTACCTTGTCTCTAGCGCCTCCATGTCTACAGCAAGAATGTATGGATTTTGGGTCAGGAATGGACCCAGCTGATTATCTTCTACACCCACATCCTTAAGAAACAAAAGTCTTTTTCTTATATCTTTTTCAAAATCCAGTCTCAGTAGGAGTTGGCCTGCATTTGGACGTTTTTCCACTTTGGACAAATCAACTCCTACAGCAAATAAATCAGACACTACTTTAGTTGAATACTTAGTTAAATGAATTATGAGGAAGAGATTCATAAGAAACATAAGTACATGCTGCACTGCATGTATGAAGTCTTGAATACAACTTTTGTGCATATAGCCAAAATATTTTGATTGCTCAAGATATTGTGGTCACAATAGCTTGTATATTCAGGAGAGAACTGAGATAAAACAAGCTCTAAATTCTTTCTAACCCAAATTTTAGTAGCAAAATTCAGACAGTTTAGTTTATTCTTTGAAGAAAAAGACAGCAGGTTTCAGTATTGCAATCAGAGAAGTTAAGCACAGTAAGATGCATTTCACACCATATTCTGAACTGTGCAATGTGCAGGGATCTCATTTTGTTTGCTCAGAGGTACGTGGAGGTGGTTACCTCCCAACTCTTTCTTATATGGGCACAGTAATGAGAGGAAAATTTTATTGCAAAGTGTCTTTGGTTACCAACACAAATAGCTCTCATTATTAGACTGTTAGCCAAAGGCAATTCTAATACAAAACCCACTTGCCCCAACAATCCAGCAATTTACTTTTCTCTGGGCTTTATTCCACACTAGAGTGTATAACTTTTTGTCTGCGCTACTGTGTCATGCACTAAGTGGCCTGTATGGACCCTGCTGCCACACACAAAGTTCCCTAGCGTGCTTTGTTGTAGTCCCATTTCAAACAGTACTACGTGAATACACACTAGAGAAATTTTAGTTCGTGGCAGCAGGGCCTACACAGACCATTAGCACATGGCACATTAGTGAGGACTAAAATCTACAACTGTCTGGTACAGTGTAGACATCTCCCCTCCCACAAGTCATTTTTGTATTCCATGCATTTCTTGCACTTGAAGACGGTTGGAGGAAAAAGATCACCTTGACTTCAGGCATCCTTCTTTTTCAATTTAAGGTATTTTTTGAGAGAGCCAGGATATTCCCCATTTCTCCCGCCCTGCCTCTTTTAATTCTTCTCACTTCTAGGGCCCTGCATGATGGTAACTTTCCTTCCTACCCAGGAGAAAAAGTTGCAGCTTCTCCACAGCCAGTTAACATTTCTTCAGTGAGCCCAGAGGGATGGAGGCTACTAGAGTACAGCAAGGTGTTCCTTACCTCCAGGAGCTGCAGGTGATGCCCTCTCAGTGCTCCTAGCTAGATCAACAGCTGAGGAACACAGAGTCTGTCCCAAATATACATACATTGCTGGTAAACCACATAAACAGACTCTACTTGTGTTCACTTGTCCTGCATCTCTCCCCTCTATCTTGGATTGTGCATTGCTACACTTATAAAATTATGATTTGCAAGTTTACTGCTAAATCAGTAAGATCAAAATATAAACTAAGGAATACTCAACACACCAAGCACAAATATTCTGCCTAAACATCATTACACTTACCCAAAAGCACTAATTTGCTCAGAGTTTCTGAACGATCAACATAATCTCGAAGTGTGAAAGAACCAAGGGGAAGGGGTGGCTCAGCTACAATCTGCACAGCTTCTTCTTCAGAGATCTCCTCCAAAGCAGATGAAGGTGGTGTATCTTCCCAAACTAGAAGCCATTAATAAGAGAAGTGTTAATAGATTTTCTTGACAAACTGTTACAATTTCCAGTACCTTCCCAATCGGTCTCAAGAACTAGAAATTAAAGTAATTTCAGAATATGATTTTACTTATGTTGTTGCTTTCACTTGTTTATGGCATTTCTTCTGTGAGGCAACTATGATTACCAGGAAACATAATTAGCTGTAATGTGACAAAATCAAAGGACCGATTCCTTCCCTAGCTCAGCCAGGACTTCCTGGATTCCTGCTAATCCTGCAAAAGCTTTTTTGAATGCTTATCTTTAAGCATCCAAGTGGTAATATCATGTGCTTAAAACGAAGCATGTGTGTAAGTGTTAGCAGGACTGGGACTTTACAGTGCAACTTGGGCAAGTCCCTCAATCTTTGCTTCAGTTTCCCCATCAAATATAGATAATATCAGATCCCTAGCTGGTGAAGCACAATTAATAGCTGGAATGTATGTTAAGGTCCTTGGATTGATGCTGCTGTAGCAATATCACCAAAAAGCTTCCTAATAGTGAGATCTATTGAATTATGTAGTAGTCACTCAAGGGAAGCGGTAAAAGCCACATCGCGGTAAAAGCCAATTGAGACATTTAAATTTATGAAGTCCTGGAGAATATTAGCACATCTCTTTGGAACAGCCCTGTAAGGTAGAGAACTACTGCTATCACTGTTTAACAGATTAGGAATTTAGATACAGAAATAATGACTTACCCAAGACTGAACACAAAGTCTATAGCAGAGCTCAGAACTGAAACTATACATCCTGATTCCCAGTCTAATGCCTTAACCACAAGACAATCCTCCTCACTTCTGGCTGATTTTTTAAAACCTACTCGTTACAGTAATTTGAGGTCTGTCTTGAAACAGGTTAGAAAAACACTTCTCTCTTTTTTCCATTTTGTACACTTGACAGCGTATTTCACATACTTTGTTTCAAAGTTTCTCCAGTTGTGTGGATCTTTCACACAGCAATAAGGGAGAAACTTCTTTCCTGTTATTTCTTAAAGAAAATAAAACGGAAAAACTACAAAACTGGCAGGGACATTCGGGACCAGTAGAATCCCTGAAACTGTATCTTTTAAAAAAAAAAAAGAACATCCATTTAGTAGATGTGAAATGGATGGTGTCCCTCTAACAAGGCTTTATATGTCAACACTTCAATTTTTCCGTACTGATAGTTTTAGTAGAAACATCCAGCTAGCATGCATAGCCAGTGTGGCTAGACAGAATAAAAGGTAGAGTTATAAATTATATCATCCATCTGCCACTGTCACTGTAGAATTGTTCCTCATATTTTCTCATACTTTGTAGAGTCTATTTTTAAATGCCCTAAAAGTTGAGATATGGCCTCTAGTAACTCTATTCCACAGTCTAAACAGAGCTCTCGCTGTTATAGAGTTTTAGATGATTTTCCAGCAAAAGTTTCTTTTTTCTCCACTTCATCCTAATATACTGGTCTGCATTTCTGGGACCAATTCAGCCCTGGCATAAACAGACAAAACTCCATGGAAGTTGGAGTACCTCACAGACTGGTTGTAGGGCTTTAATTAATGTCTACAAAACACAAAGTCCTGGTCTATGCTAGAAAAGGTACCTGTTGCTCAAGAATACATATGCGAGTTGCACATTATATGGGTCACTAAACAGCTTGCTACGCTTCCACCTATTTGCACCTCTGACTGCAGAATATCAGTTTTGACACACTCTGGATGAAAGCTGACTCATCTAAACCAGATTTACACACACTTTGCACTACAGTCACAGAGGACCCAATCCTTCTCAGTTGTACATGGGGTTAGCTGCAAGTGTAGGCCAGACAAGTCAACACAGTGTAGGAAACTCACTTTTTCTAGCATTCCCCATTTGCAGAAGGAGAAAATGGTTTGTCAAAGGACACAAAAGGAGTCCTTGACAGAACCAGACTAAAACTCAGTTTCCTGGCACTATGCTCATAGCCCACCTCTCGGCTGTGTGGAAGAGAGGCCTGTAAGCAGTATCTAAAACAGTTTAAATGGATTAGTGTGTTTAAACGACTGTTTTAACACACTAATCATTTAACATACGTTATGAGTGATATAAAAAGGGTTAAAACAATCTCCAATATCTTATTTCGCAGTTGCAGGTAAATGCTATAAGAAGAATGAAGTATTCTCACACTTAGTACTTCCATAGCAATTTTTCTCCATACATATTAAAAGCCCTTTTCAGTGGTTGTTTTTTATTATCCTTATTTAGGGGTCAGGGCACAGAGTGGTTCAGTGGCTTGCCTAAGGTCACACAATGAGTTTGTGGCACAATGGAGAAGAGAATTCAGGTCTCCTTACCACCAGTCTGATATTCTGATAAGACGACTAAACTTCTGACTAGATTTAAAAGCAATCAGTACGGTTCTGGATCAAATACTTGTCTTATATGACAGAAATCCTATATTAATACTGAGGTTCAAACTGAGTGAAACTTGTAAAGACAGTCCAATGAGTTAACAGCCAAATGTCAAGTTTAAAGCAGGATTTTCAGTACAGAAAAATAGAAGTTCTGACATCATGCTGCCAAAATGAGAATGCTTAGGTGGACACTGGTAAGATAGGCTACACAATAAAACGGCACGAGCCCTCACCACAGAAAAGCAGAGGAAGTATTGACTGAGATGAACGAGTCAAGTGAGACAAAACGTGGGATATGCTGGCTAGAGAGTATATGAACTAGTAGCTGTGGGACATGAGGAATACCTAGAAAAAGGTGGTTTGAGATGCTGAAGGAGGACGTGAAAGTTGGTGTCCGCTTGTTAGATGCACTGGACAAGAATGCTTGGAGACTAAGAGCCAACGACACCGAACTGATGGGACATTGTGGACTTTAAGTTAAATTCAAGTTCTTAAAGTTTCTTACCTTCATATAATGTTTTTGTATCTGAGCTGGGTATTACTTCTGCTTGCTGCTGGTAGTGGTTTACTGGAGAATGTAAGTTACTTTCTGAAGAAACAATCTGTCCATTACTTAAGTTGGTGGACTGTAAACGGTTCCCCAAAGATACAGATCTGTAGGTCTTCAATCCACGCTGAAGAAAGTGATTATCAGTGCACAGGAAAGATAGAACTGAAAGCTTACGCAACTGCATCCACATTCTGTGAGTTTTTCTCAGTTGCTGAACAGAATTAGCAACACTACTTGTTTTCACTGACAAGTGCCATATGCTTATCTGCCGAGCCCAAAAAGCCATCTTCTACATAAATATGGTTCCCTGCTAAGAAAAAGGAGCACTTAATTATAAGGAGAAAATGGTCAGGAATAAAGTAATGCATCTCACTGTTCACACAAACTAGGTCCAAAGTTTAGGAAGCGGCTTTATCAAAATTAAAGCAGAAGTAGGTCTGTGCTATCTAATGTCATTCAGCTGCCTTGTGAATTTACAAATGTGATATCCTAGAAAATACATAACTGAACAATAAAAATTTAAAAATCTTCAACAGACATTGTTTGCATTAAGTGTGTTAATTCTCAACAATCTGTTTATGAAAAAAGAATCAGGGCACCACAATGTCAAGTCTCTTCATGGGCACTGCCAGACTGTCCTTTGGTTCTGTAAAAAGAAAAGGAGTACTTGTGGCACGTTAGAGACTAACAAATTTATTTGAGCATAAGCACATAGCACAGGGAGGTCCTGGTCCAAAACTGAAGCTCCTAGGTGTTATGCTAATACACATAAATTGATTACAACAGTAACACATTTAGTCTGAAAAAAGAAAAGGAGTACTTGTGGCACCTTAGAGACTAACCAATTTATTTGAGCATAAGCTTTCGTGAGCTACAGCTCACTTCATCGGATGCATACTGTGGAAACTGCAGAAGATCTTTTTATATACACACAAAGCATGAAAAAATACCTCCTCCTACCCCACTCTCCTGCTGGTAATAGCTTATCTAAAGTGACCACTCTCCTTACAAGGTGTATAATAATCAAGGTGGACCATTTCCAGCACAAATCCAGGGTTTAACAAGAACGTCAGAGGGTGGAGGGGGGTAGGAAAAAACAAGGGGAAATAGGCTTGAATAGAGACTGGGAGTGGCTAAGTCATTATGCAAGGTAACCTAAGTTAATTGTATCAAATTTGCAAATGAATTCCAATTCAACAGTTTCTCGCTGGAGTCTGGATTTGAAGTTTTTTTGTTGCAATATCACAACTTTCATGTCTGTAATCACGTGACCAGAGAGATTGAAGTGTTCTCCGACTGGTTTATGAATGTTATAATTCTTGACATCTGATTTGTGTCCATTTATTCTTTTACGTAGAGACTGTCCAGTTTGACCAATGTACATGGCAGAGGGGCATTGCTGGCACATGATGGCGTATATCACATTGGTGGATGTGCAGGTGAACGAGCCTCTGATAGTGTGGCTGATGTTATTAGGCCCTGTGATGGTGTCCCCTGAATAGATATGTGGGCACAGTTGGCAACGGGCTTTGTTGCAAGGATAGGTTCCTGGGTTAGTGGTTCTGTTGTGTAGTATGTGGTTGCTGGTGAGTATTTGCTTCAGGTTGGGGGGCTGTCTGTAGGCAAGGACTGGCCTGTCTCCCAAGATTTGTGAGAGTGTTGGGTCATCCTTCAAGATAGGTTGTAGATCCTTAATAATGCATTGGAGGGGTTTTAGTTGGGGGCTGAAGGTGATGGCTAGTGGCGTTGTGTTATTTTCTTTGTTAGGCCTGTCCTGTAGTAGGTGACTTCTGGGAACTCTTCTGGCTCTATCAATCTGTTTCTTCACTTCCGCAGGTGGGTATTGTGGTTGTAAGAATGCTTGATAGAGATCTTGTAGGTGTTTGTCTCTGTCTGAGGGGTTGGAGCAAATGCGATTGTATCGCAGAGCTTGGCTGTAGACGATGGATCGTGTGATGTGGTCAGGGTGAAAGCTGGAGGCATGTAGGTAGGAATAGCGGTCCGTAGGTTTCCGGTATAGGGTGGTGTTTATGTGACCATCGTTTATTAGCACTGTAGTGTCCAGGGAGTGGATCTCTTGTGTGGACTGGACCAGGCTGAGGTTGATGGTGGGATGGAAATTGTTGAAATCATGGTGGAATTCCTCAAGGGCTTCTTTTCCATGGGTCCAGATGATGAAGATGTCATCAATGTAGCGCAAGTAGAGTAGGGGCGTTAGGGGACGAGAGCTGAGGAAGTGGTCTAAGTCAGCCATAAAAATGTTGGCATACTGTGGGGCCATGCGGGCACCCATAGCAGTGCCGCTGATCTGAAGGTGTACATTGTCCCCAATTGTCCTTACCCATAACTATTTTACATTATGGCCCCACAGTATGCCAACATTTTTATGGCTGACTTAGAACACCACTTCCTCAGCTCTCGTTTATTTTTATTGCTCCAACCCCTCAGACAGAGACAAACACCTACAAGATCTCTATCAAGCATTCTTACAACTACAATACCCACCTGCGGAAGTGAAGAAACAGATTGATAGAGCCAGAAGAGTTCCCAGAAGTCTCCTACTACAGGACAGGCCTAACAAAGAAAATAACACAACGCCACTAGCCATCACCTTCAGCCCCCAACTAAAACCCCTCCAACGCATTATTAAGGATCTACAACCTATCTTGAAGGATGACCCAACACTCTCACAAATCTTGGGAGACAGGCCAGTCCTTGCCTACAGACAGCCCTCCAACCTGAAGCAAATACTCACCAGCAACCACATACCACACAACAGAACTACTAACCCAGGAATCTATCCTTGCAACAAAGCCCGTTGCCAACTGTGCCCACATATCTATTCAGGGGACACCATCACAGGGCCTAATAGCATCAGCCACACTATCAGAGGCTCGTTCACCTGCACATCCACCAATGTGATATACGCCATCATGTGCCAGCAATGCCCCTCTGCCATGTACATTGGTCAAACTGGACAGTCTCTACGTAAAAGAATAAATGGACACAAATCAGATGTCAAGGATTATAACATTCATAAACCAGTCGGAGAACACTTCAATCTCTCTGGTCACGCGATTACAGACATGAAAGTTGTGATATTACAACAAAAAAAACTTCAAATCCAGACTCCAGCAAGAAACTGTTGAATTGGAATTCATTTGCAAATTTGATACAATTAATTTAGGCTTGAATAGAGACTGGGAGTGGCTAAGCCATTATGCAAGGTAGCCTATTTCCCCTTGTTTTTTCCTACCTCTCCCCCCCCCAACATTCTTGTTAAACCCTGGATTTGTGCTGGAAATGGCCCAACTTGATTATCATACACAATGTAAGGAGAGTGATCACTTTAGATAAGCTATTACCAGCAGGAGAGTGGGGTGGCAGGAGGTATTTTTTCATGCTTTGTGTGTATATAAAAAGATCTTCTACACTTTCCACAGTATGCATCCGATGAAGCGAGCTGTAACTCACGAAAGCTTATGCTCAAATAAATTGGTTAGTCTCTAAAGTGCCACAAGTACTCCTTTTCTTTTTGCAAATACACACTAACACGGCTGTTACTCTGAAACCTGACATTTAGTCTGGTTACGAGCATGCAATTAATATTGTATCTTGAAAGACAAGGCAGCTCCCCCTAGCCCAACAGGTACATTGCTCTCTTAGGCTATGGCTACGGTAGAGAGCTTACAGCAGTGCACCCCCAACGCAGCTACATCAAGGGGAGAAGCTCTCCCGTCAATGTAGCGCAGTCCACACCAGTGCTTAGGTCAGTGTGACTTATGTCACTGAAGAGGGGTGGCTCATTCACATGCCTGAGCGACCTAAGTTATACCAAAGTAAGTGGCGGGGCAGACACACTACTACGTGTTCCTGCTCTCAGGCAGGTCCCAGAGCTAGGACCCTGCCAAGGGCTCCCAGGGACACATGAAGTAGGAGCACCCAGCAGACCTATCATAGAATCTCAGGGTTGGAAGGGACCTCAGGAGGCCTAGAGATAAGGCAGCGCTTAAAGTGGTCTGAAAAAAAGCAGGAGGGCCTAACATAGCCCCAGTCAAAGTAAGGGGTCATGCACAGGAATCAAACAATGCACAATTTCTTGTATTACAGAATCCCATGCAACCGTTAGCTCATAAAGCTCCTTACAAATACTTATTGTCACTGTTTCTAAGCGAGACAACAGGCCGCGCACAAGTAATTAAAACCCCAGACATTCTAGGACTAGCGGGTGCCTGGCTGGGGGCGCAGGCGACGCTCAGACCGTGCCTAGGGTGCTGCCCCCGCCCCCCCTGGCGCGTCCGTGTCCGGAGCCCGGTTCCGAGCCTGACCCTCCGCGGGGCTGGGCTGGCGGGAGCCCCGGCACGGTCCGTGCCCCTGCGGCTTCCAGCGCGGCTAGCCTCGCCCCCAGACACAGGCCCTAGGGCGGCCGGCGGGCGGACTGAAGCCTGAAGCCCGCAGCCTGCCCCGTTCCCAGCGCCCCCTGGCCCAGCTCCAGCCGCGGGGCCCAGCCGGGTGACCACGCCGGCGAGGGTCTCACCTGAGGCGGCGGCGAGGCCTCGTGCCGCGCCGCTGGCTCCTCCCCCCGTCGCCTCGCCCCGCCCCCTCCCGGCCGGTCTGCGCGCAGCTCCCCTGCCTCGCCCGCCCCCTTCCCTCACACACTGCAGAGGCGCTTCCTGCCCGGCCGAGACCATCTGCCGGCGGCGGGGGGTTGATACTCTCCTCCCTCTCCCCGCGCGGCCCGGCCGCTCCCTCCTCCGTGCAGTAATTCCCCGCCCCAACCCCCCCGCCTCGCCGGGGCCTGGTCCCAGCGCCCGTTTGGTGCCGCGCGCCCAGGCCCCCGGGCCGGGAGAGCGCTGCTCCCTCCCGCAGCCGCCGAGCGGAGCAGGCGGCCGGGCCGGGCCGGGCCGGGGCGGGCGGCGGCGCGCGGGGAGATGGCGTCCTGCGTGGGGAGCCGGACCCTGAGCAAGGACGATGTGAACTACCGGCTGCACTTCCGCATGATCAACGAGCAGCAGGTGGAGGACATCACCCTGGAGTTCTTCTACCGGCCCCACACCATCACCCTGCTGAGCTTCACCACCCTCAGCCTCATGGCCTTCGCCTTCACGCGGTGCGCGGGGCGGGGGGGCGGGGCGGGGCGGGGGAGGCCCCGAACGAACGGGGGAGGGGGAGGGACGGGGGAGCGCCGGGGCAGGCTACGGAGCCAGGCGTGAAGGTTGCCGGGCTCGGCGACAGGCCAGTAGCTCAGTGACGTGTGGAGGCGCCGCCCAGCTGGGGGACAGCCACACCGGGGCGGGTTGGTCCCCACCAGGCGCCAGGTTTTCCTTTTTTAAAAAAAATTGAGCTGTTATTTTGAACATGGCCACAGAAGGACTGGAGTTTGCCCTCCCCCCCGCCGCGGATGCTGTCAAGGTATCCCTACCAAGTATTACTTCTGTCCATAAATACCATAAAGAGAAGGTTTTTGGTTTTTTTTTTGCCTTTGGAAAGCACCTGACTGCAGCAGGACAATGCATCCTAGACCATCATACTAGGGCTTTATTCAAACTGGCATTCATTCACTTTGCCTGGTGTTTTTTATGCACAATGTAAATCTGAAGTACAATCATTTGGGTTTACTGTATGTTTGGTTATGTACCTGAGATCTTCATTACTGAATACATATTTTGTGTCAATCTCTCAAATTCAGATTAATTAAAGTGCTGATACCGTAGATAAAGACAAGGCATCTCTTGTGATAGTGATACCAGTCCCTTTTATCATGACATAAGACAGTGCTGTTAAGTCTGTTGTACGTTTCTTTTTCCTATTTCTTGATGAAGAAGGTAGTGTGCCAGGGAGAGGGGGTGGTGTGTGTTTTGTTACCATACTCACTGGTAAATTTATTCACGATTAGTGAGAGTGAGCTGGAACAGATCTTATCAAACCATAGCTGTGTCTTCAAAATTTGGTCTAGTAGTAGTATCAGGTAAGATTTTGTTTTGGCCTTTTTCAATAAGCTTAATTACAATGTGTCTTATAAAGTATTATGTCTCTATCAATATATAGAGTATCAGGTACTAGAAATGATTCATATCCTTTTTTTAAAAACAAACAATCAAAAAAGCTTGCTGTCAGTACCATAAAGTCTAACTCTGATTTTTTCAGTGTTGTTTAGTTTCCTACCATGATTTTGTAAACCATCAGTTGAAGTCTTCATTGAAGTCAAACATAGTTCTCAAGCAGTCATCTGGGACTACACCATTCCTTGTGTAGCATCACATCTTTTGCTTATTGAACACTATTGTTTTATGCAGATCTCAGATGAACCTGGGAAAAGATCTTCTGTTGGATGCAGCAGCCAGATCCATCCTTAGTTTTGGGAACCTGGTAGTGGTTCTTCATTAGGATCTCAGGAGACAGAGGTCACAGTCCTGAAGTTGGCAGACCAGGGTGGAGCTAGACTTCAGAGAGGGGTTGCTTCAGTGTGGGAAAGCCAACAAAGTAAATTTGAATGGGTGTTTAATTGCCTAATTTGCCTATTTTAGGCTTTTGTAATGTATCTGTCACCTAAATATTCAGGGCTGCTGCTGCACCTGCCTTGTTTTTCCTTTTGGATAAGCTGGTCTCTGGCTTCCCACCTCCAAATCTGTTGCTATCGCTGGGATTCCTATTGACTATGCTCCACTGTTTCCCTTTCCTCCTCTGGGGAGGAGGATATGGCTTTCATTTAACTGAGAGGCAACCAACAAAGAGGCAAATGGCAACTGAGGGACGGCTGCTGGGGGCACTCCTTTGTGAAGCACACACAGCAGCACTTAATGGAGGTGACAGGCTGTGTTTTAGTAAAGCAAGAATAAAATGCAGGACTGTATTCTCCAAGCCCCACTCCCTCAGCACCTGGACACCCCTGCCCAAGCCACTTGCATCCAGCCCCCCTTCCCCTGCTGAGCCCCAACCACCTTCACCTGGACCCCCTGCAGAGTCCCATTGCCCCTGAACCCATAACCCCCCAATAAGCCCCTGTTCATCCAGATCTCCCCACACCCAGATTGCCCCACACAGAATCCTATCCCCACACACTAAGGCCCTTCACTCTTGGATCCTGCTGGGCTGAGCCTGCTTGACCCAACCTGGTGTGCCTGGTATGGAGGGGCAGGGCCACAGGGTGTTTCTGGGCAGGCCCGGCCCTTGCACCTGACCCTGACATAGTGCAGCCTCTCCGCTGAGTCCATGTGCTGGGATGTGCGGGGCTTTAGGGTGATTTCCCACCTCCATGCAGCCAGTGGCCTGTGTTCCCCACTGCCATGCTGGAGCCTCCACATTTATTTATCGACAAATAAAATTTGCAGAATTTTAAAATGTTGTTTGCAGAATTTTTATTTTTTTGGCACAGAAGTCCCTCAAGAGTACATTTTCTTATTATTGTTTGTTGTGACAGTCATTTTGTTTCCCTGTGCCTGCACCTTCCTCTCAGGATTCCCAGCAACACCTCTTCCAAACAAACACCATAGTCTCTCTTCTAGCTCAGAAGCAGTAACCAAGCTGTAGTTTTTTCTTTCCTGCCTCTGGCAGGGGGACAGGATAAACATTCTTTTTAAAAGTGTAACTGTATTAATCCCAAAATGAACTAACTAAAGCAGTAACTTCTGGCTTTCTTAATCAAGGCTTTGACTATCTAGTATGCAGTAAGTAAAGAGGATGTACAGAGAGAAAGATGTTAAAGATTAATCACAATACTCAGGATCTTAGAAACGTGGGGTAGGGAGGTAGAGTCTGATCTGTTCATGTAGTGACCAAAAAAGAAATCAAAATGCTTTATAAGGCTCAGAAATCTTGATCTGTACAAAGCCAAATGTATTTGCTGCTACATTAGGCTTAACTTAAGTGATTTAGTCCACCCTTCTCTAATATATGTGGCTAGGTTGCACTGAATTATGCAGCAATTTTACTTGATTATTAAATCATTCAGTAGCTTTCATTTTTATGGAAAACGTTCTACCAGACATTACTAAGTGAAAATAATGAATGTACACTGTTATGTGAATTTGTAGCAGAGGACTACCTCCTCTGTATGCTGGGCCATTGTGAATCTGTGCGTCGGCTGTACTAAGACAGGGCAGCAGCTCTGATCAAGGCGGAACTCCTGGAGGAGCACAGGGAGCCCAGTGCTAAGGCAGAATTCCTGTTTTTTAGCTAGTCATGGAATGACTCTAAGACATGCATGGGTGGCACTATAACCAGGAAACTGACACTAGTAAATCTCGATAGAACAGGGGGAAGATTAGAGAAAGGTCACTGGCATGATGCACTTTAGAGAAACAAAGTGAATGAGGTAATATCTTTTATTGAACCAACTTCTGTTGGTGAGAGCTTTACTCATATGTAGGACCCTGCCAAATTCATGGTCCATTTTGATCAATTTCAGGGCCAGATGGTTTTAAAATGGGTCAATTTTACATTTTCAGATGTTTACATCTGAAATTTCAGGGTGTTGTAACCATATGGTTCCTGAGCCAGAACGGGTTGGTGGGGGGGTCACAAAGCTGGTGGGGGGGGTCGCGGGATTGCCACCCTCAGTTCTGTGCTGCCTTCTCTGAAGGCAGCAGCTGTGGAGCTTCCTGCAGCCGGGGGGAGATTCCCGGAGGTCGAGGTGGGTCTGATCTCCCCTGGGCTGCTGGGAGTCTTCAGAGCTGGTACAGCCATGAGCTTCCTGCAGCCAGGGGAGGTACCCAGACATGGGTCTGATCTCCCGCTGAGAGCAGCTGTTCAGGGGAAGAGGAAGTTCTGTCCCACCCCACCCCAGCAGCTGGAGCCTGGTGAACAGTAGGAGCCCCGAGCTGGGGCGCCCCAGCCCTGCCCCTCCAATAGCTAGATTTCATGGGGGAGATCTGATTTCACAGTCTGTGACGTGTTTTTCACGGCCATTAATTTGGTAGGTCCCTTCACATGGCAGCAGCCTTCCCATGGCAGACCTGACCTAGCCAGGGCTCAGAAGCTTCCCGGGTAGAAAAGGCTGCTGTGGTACTCCACTGTAGTGTAATGTATTCTTCTTCTTTATTTGTATTACCATAGTACTTAGGAGCCATTGTCATAGACCAGGACCGTAACATGCTAAGAGCTGTACAAACACAAAACAAAAAAACCTGTTCCTGTCCCAAAGAGCTTACAATCTAAGTAGGAGATTATGCAGCACTTTGGAAGAGGGGAAAATTATATGTCCCACATTCAGAGCCGCCCCTTGGGTAGGGCGAATTGGGGCAACCGCTCCGGGCCCCACGCTTTAGAGGGCCCCGCAGGCCAGTACGATTGGCCGGTGCAGTCAGTCCCAGAAGAGATGAATCTGTCACTTCCGCCCCAGGCCCCACCCACCCCCTAGGGATGGCCCTGCCCACATTTATAATCATGCATCTGAGGCTAAATGTTATTGCAAACTGTAAAATACAGTACTATTTCCTCACTGATCCCATCCTGGCAATTATTGTGGGGCAAATTATACTGCTGCAGATTCATTTTTGAACCATCCTGAAATAAGATACCCTTATTTCACCATGCACAGCTTAATCCATTGTAAAACTAGAAAGAAAATTTGACGCTAAAAGGAAAGGAAGAAATAATGGAATATATTACTGTGCATTGTATATTGGTACCTAGATACATTCATGATGAGTACCTAAAAATATTTAGTTATAAGCAATAAGATTTTAATCTTCATAGTAATAATTAAGATGTGCTATATCAACTATGCTTGTATTTGAGTTATTAATAATTGATGGTTACACTTACTGATTTTGTTATTTAAGGCTCCGAGAACTGACTGAAGAAGAGAGAACTTATTTGCAAAAGCCAGATCTATTCTGAAATGGGTGGATCTCCCATGTAAACTAGGTGGTACTCTTAGCTATCGGAGAAGGAAAAACAGCTAAATCAGGCTTGCCAGGATTTCCTGTCAAGATATTCACACTCGATGCTTAGGTCTATCCTTTGGCTATAATATAACAACAACCTTTCTCCAAAAAAAGAGGAATAATTTAAGCCTTGTTATTTTTACTTTGCAGTCAGTTCTGACAATGGCTAGAAGCTGTACTCCTGGCCTGGGTATATTGATTTTATGTTTAGCTTTGTTCTTGTATAAATGGATGTGCAAGGGTGTCAAGTGAAACCATTCAGTGCAGTTACTAAGTTAGCTTCTCTTATTGATTGTGAACCATCATTGATTTTCAGTGCTTATTTCCAAATGTATTTCATTAACCTGGCATCTAGAGTGCCTTTTCTCATTGTCCTCAAAAAAGTCATGTTACTAAGTTGATGATGTCTGTCTTTTCAGGAATGATTCTATCCCAGAAGATAATATTTGGAAGGGTATCCTCTCTGTGGTTTTCTTCTTTCTAATCGTTAGTGTTCTAGCTTTTCCAAATGGTAAGTATATTGATGCTTTACCTTTATTTCACATGCATATTTCTTTTCACTTGTTGCCATTTACTTTCTGAGATGGAAAGAATTGCTTGCTTGCTTCTTCAAGTGATTACTCATGTCCATGCCATGTTAGGTGAGTGTGCCCACCACATGCACCGGTGCCAGAAGTTTTTCCTCGGTGGTATCCATTGGGGTACCCTGGTGCCCTCTGGAGTGGCGCTTATTTGCACTAGTATAAGCCCCCCACCGCTCTCAGTTCCTTCTTACTGCCAGTGTCTGTGCTGGAATGCTCCCCTTGTTCTAGCAAGCAGTTTCTATTCAGTGGTTCTTTGAACTTTTATGTAAATTGTTGTTAGTTAGTAATTAGTTTACAGTTCTTAATAGCTAGTAGATTTTAGCGAATAGTCCCCTGAGGGACTTAGCCCAGGAACGGGGCATGCCCCGTTCCCCGGGCTTTAAGCCTTGCAATCGTTTTAAGGAACCCATGCCAATCAGCAATCCATACCTAAGCTGTTTGAAGTGTCTGGGTGAGTCCCATATCCATGAAAAGTGCTGCATTTGTAAGGGATTCAAGCCCTGGACCAAGAGGGAAAGAGACATTAGACTTTGCGCGCTCCTCATATCAACCAGAATATCTTCCTTCCAGTGTTCTATCTGAAACTTCACAAGACCAATGAGGAGAGATGCGATGTAAGGTGCACCATAGCTTTCTATTTGGAGCGCAACAATCTCTTCCACAGATTGACTCAACCCTTTGTTGTGACTGCCGACAAAAGGAAGAGCCTTCCAGTGTCCTCTCAAAGGACTTCAAACTGGATCACCACTGCTTTCACATCTGTTACGAGTTAGCGCGGGCAGTGCCTCCACTAGGGCTCAGGCATCTTTGGCTGCCTTCCTGGCGCATGTCCCTATCCAGGATATCTGCAGGGCTGCAACGCGGTCTTCAGTACACATTTTCACCACTCATTACCCCATCACGCAGCAAGCCAGAGATGATGCTGGATTTGGCAGAGCTGTGTTGCAATCAACACGTCCATGAACTCTTCCCCGCCTCTGATGGTACTGCTTGGGAGTCACCTAACATGGAATGGACTTGAGCAATCACTTGAAGAAGAAAAAACTGTTACTAACCTTTTGTAACTGTTGTTCTTCAAGATGCATTGCTCATGTCCATTCCATGACCCACTCTCCTTCCCCACTGTCAGAGTTCCAGCAAGAAGGAACTGAGGGAGGATGGAAGGTGGCCCCTTATCCCGGCGCATATGTGCCAGAGGGTGCCAGATTTGGTCCCCTACCGATACCACTGAGGAAAAACTTCCCACACCAACGCATGTGGTGAGCATACTCATCGAACATGGAATGGACATGAGCAACACATCTCGAAGACCAACAGTAACAAAAGGTTAGTAACTTTTTTTTTTTTAAATTAAGATAGATTTTATTCACTGTCTTTACATGGCATTAAATTAAGCAACCGTATAAATGAACTGTAATAGCATTGAGCTGAAATACCAACAAAATACAGGCTATTTATCTTTTGCATGGTCTCGCTAGAGAGCCATAGTCCCTTGAAAATGGAAATGTCAGCTTTTTCAGCATATTTGGGGATTAAATCTCTTAATAATAATAATATCTGGTTCTTCTACAGTGTTCTACATCAGTAAATCTCAAAGCAGGAGGTCAGTATCATTATCCACACTTTATAGATGGGGAAACTGAGGCTCCAAGAGGGGAAGTGGCTTGCTGAAGGTCATATAAGAGGCTAGTGGCAGAGCCAGGACTAGAACCAAAATCTGACCTTTATTGTTATGGATGTACAACAGTAAAGTTGCTGTACTTCATCTCCACCCCCTAAGAAAATGAAACTTGAAAGAATTTTTCAATGATTGTGAGCGGGGTGTGAAGTAAATCAAAATAGTTTTATTGCCATGTTCTACTAATGATGCGAGTTGAAAAGAATAACGCTTTGGTTACACTGGAGACCCTTCAAGAGAAGAGTTATCCTGTTTTGAGTTACATATATTGTGATCTTTGTTTCCTACTGTAGACTGGTTATGACCATACATTTGTTGGTGAGTTTTGCTTCCCCCCATTTCAGATATTGCCTCTGTTCAACAGTAGATGAACAATAGTTTCTATCAGGACAGATTTGCAGCTTTAAAGGGGAACATTTGGAAAGGACTCTCTAGAGCTTTGTCTTACGATGCTATCTAGCTCCTCCTAGAACTTCATTAATGAGTAGTTTTCATAATGTGCTCACCAAAATGATGAATTGGATAGAGAGAAGGAAAATGCAGGAATTTTGTGCCAGTACCTTTTAGCTTTCATATTTTCAATAGACTCCTAAACCTCCCATTGTGGTTTCTGGCATGACACTATATTCATATACTTCCCAGCACCTATGGGATAAAATTTTTAGTTTTTCATAGTATGTAGTTTTTCTGTTGACATACACACTTAACAATTAAGAGTTTTATGTGCAAGAAACTGAATTCCTGTTTATATTACCATATCAAAATTGCCATGAAAGTTTTATTTTGGAGTGCACATTGGCGCAATATGAATTAGTGCATTCAAGATTAGGCTGTTCTGGCACGAAAGAGAGCTTGTGTAAACTCCTGGTGATCAGCTCTGTCTTCAGCAGCAAATGATTCTTCAATCTTGAAGGATCACAGGAGAGTATCTGAGGGGGCAGAGGGGATAAATTAGAGATCATGCCGCCTCTCATCAGATGTAAATGCCTGCCAAAATCCAGTTTCATAAATTTCAAGGCAAAAAGAGACCACTGTGAACATCTGGTCTGACTTCCTGTATAATACATCCCATAGAACTTCCCCATAATAATTCCTTTTGAACTAGCACATATATATTTTAAGTTGTTGATGTGAGTTTCCTGGTGGGAGTTATAGACTTAATGTATTTATTGAAATATTATGGATGGAACTAAGTATTTTTAAGTATGCTTAGATAACAGAAAGATTAGGGTGCTAAGAAGGTGGAGATGAAATGACTGTTAACTTTATTAAATCTCTTAGAAAACTCGGATTCATGGGCCATAATTGGTTTTGGATAGATTTTTCGAAAATCTTTGTGGAGCAAATAAATAACTCCTCACAAATTCAGGGATTACTCAGACAAATCATAATTTCAAAATAACTTCCTCCAAATGAACATCAACCATTATCATGCTGTTGACAAAAGAAGGCAAGGGTTTAACCCAGTGTGCCTGTCCCATAGCTACATTCTATAAAATCTCATCAAGGTAATCACTCATGTCCCTATCCCCATAAATGAATTATGTGTCACATGCAGACCAAACTGATTTCCTATAGGGAAGAACAAATTTGGATATGCGAAGAAGGTTACATAATGTAATTGCCCAAACCACAAGATCTGCATGTGACTGTCGTTCACTTATGGGTTTAGAAAAAGCCCTTGCGGGGTGAAATAGGGATAGCTATTTGCAGATGGGATTCAAAGATCAAATCATAATGTGTGTTGAAGACCTATATTTTCAGCCTTTTCCTGCAGTCTAGAAGAATGGATTATATTTAGAAACTTTTCAGTGCCACCAGATAAAGGTGGCCCTTATCTCCACTTCTCTTTTTGTTCTAGTTTGGCGTTTTAATTTAATAAAGGAAGTCAATCTAATCTCCGGCAAAATAAATAAATCTAAAACAGAAGCCGTAATCAGAGGACATTCGTCCTCAGGAATCCAGGCTCTTGAGACCTTTAAAGAAATCTTGATATATCTTGAAGTTAAGCCCTTTTGAGCTAGGTATTTAATCAGGATTTGTGTTTGATCTTAATGGTGTCTCTAAAGGTATCAATTTCAATTTTGTAGCCAGAAGAGCTTGTTTTTTCACACACATCCAACCTCTGCGTGTAAGATGCCTGATATTCTTCGTGATATCTGATATTAAGTCTGTTAGAAGTTTTAGGTGGCCTGCCTGGT
This sequence comes from Lepidochelys kempii, assembly GCF_965140285.1. Classification (NCBI taxonomy): domain Eukaryota; kingdom Metazoa; phylum Chordata; order Testudines; family Cheloniidae; genus Lepidochelys; species Lepidochelys kempii. The sequence continues at coordinate 42,218,726 of NC_136381.1, read as the reverse complement.
AATGTTTTTGGGAGTCAGTGCCCCCAGTTTCATTGCTAACCTGCATAAACTTGTATTTGATTACTTTTTCATTCCCAAAATGAAACATGCCCACAACTGTAAAAAGCCACAAAACAGATGTAATCTAAAAAACAGATCAAGAGATCAGCCTGTTAAAAATACTAGCAGCTGACACCTCAGCACACATACATCCAAAATATATGCCATCTTCTTACCACCATGGAAAGAATGCCAATGAAAAGTAATTGCATATTTCTTCCATGTCCAAGTAATGATCAAAAAACCTTCAAATCCTAGAATCAATTACTAATGAACTTGTTTTATTTAAGGCTCTAAGCCAAACTTTCAAGTATATTGTAAAGCTTGAAGAAAAACCGATCTTTGCTTGTTAACTTTTGCTGATATCCCCCTGAACCAAGTCTTAGAAATAATATGCTGTAGTTTTAATCTTTGTAATCAATTCACTGTCATCTAGCAAATATTTCTCTCCACAGGGCCTTTTACTCGCCCACATCCAGCGATATGGCGGATGGTTTTTGGTAAGTTTTAAATTTTTATGTTTATCTTATTTAGTTTCATCAGAAAATGCTGGTTGGTTGAACCTGAGATTTTTCAAGAAAGTGAATTGGGTTCAATTAACTTGCACCAAATCACATGCTTGGGCCCGTAGATCCAATGCCTGCATGATCCGCAGCTCCCGGAGAGCCCTGCCAATCCAGGGTTCATATATTCTAAGTCCTGAAGGGACCATTGTGATCATCTAGTCTGAGATTCCTGTATAACACAAGCTATAGAATTTTCCCAGGATAATTCCTAGAACATATTTTTTAGAAAAACATCCAATATCCAAGTTGTCAGTGATGGCGAATCCACCATGACCCTGGGTAAATTGTTGCAATGGTTAATTACCCTCACTGTTAGAAATTTACCCCTTGTTTCCAGTCTGAATTTGTCTAACTTCAACTTCCAGATGCTGGATCATGTTATGCCTTTCTTTGCTAGACTGAAGGGCCCATTATTAAATATTTGTTCCCCACATAGGTATGTACACGCTGTAATCGAGTTATCCCTTAGCCATAAGCTAAATAGATTGAGCTCCTTGAGTCTCTCATTATAAGGCATGTTTTCTAATTCTTTACTAATACTCATGGCTCTTCTCTGAATCCTCTCCAATTGATCAACATCCTTCTGGAATTTTGGGCACCAGAACTGGACACAGTATTCCAGCAGTGGTTGCACCAATGCCAAATACAGAGGTAAAATAACCTCTCTGCTCCGATTTAAGATTATTCTTTTTATGCATCCCAGGATCACATTAGTTGTCTTGGCCACAGCATCACACTGGGAGCTTATGTTCAGTTCATTGTCTACTTTCACCCTCAAATCTTTTCTTAGTCACTGCTTTCCTAGATAGAGTCCCCCATTCTGTAAGTATGGCCTACGTTCTTTGTTCCGAATTTACACAATTACATTTAGCTTACGCATATTGTTTGCTTACGCCCAGTTTATCAAGCAATCCAGATCACTCTGAATCAGTGACCTGTCCTCTTCATTGTTTATCACTTCCCCTATTTTTGTGTCATCTGCCACCTTTGTCAGTGATGATTTTAAGTTTTCTTCCAGTGATTTATAAAAGTGATAAATACCTTAGGGTGAAGAACCAGTCCCTGCAACACCATGCTGGAAACAGACCTGCTCAATGACAGTTCCGTGTTTACAGTTATGCTCTGAGATCTATCAGTTAGCAGGTTTTTAATCCATGTAATGTGTGCCATGTTAATTATATATCTTTCTAGTTTCTTAATCAAAATGTTGCGTGGTACCAAATCAAACGCCTTAGAGAAGTCTAAGTATATTATGTCAACACTATTACCTTTATCAACCAAACTTGTAATCTCATTTAAAAAAAAAAGATACCAAGTTTGTTTGATAGGATCTGTTTTCCATAAACATTAATTATATTATCCTCCTTTAATTCTTTATTAATCGAGTCCCGTATCAGCTGCTCCATTATCTTGAAAGGGATTGAAGTCAGGCTTACAGGCCTATAATTACATGGGTCATCCCGTTTACCCTTTTAAAAAATTGGCACAACCGTAGCTTTCTTCCAGTCTTTTGTAACTTCTCCCATGCTTCAAGACTTATTGAAAATCAACATTAATGGTTCAGCAAACAACTCAGCAGCTCTTTTAAAACTCTTGGGTGCCAGTTATCTGAACCTGTTGATTTTAAAAGTCTAACTTTTGTTGCTTCTTTTTAACATCCTCTAGAGCAGGGGTCAGCAACCTATGGTATGCGTGCCAAAGACTGCATGCAAGCCAATTTTTAATGGCACGCTGCTGTCTGCCGGGGACAGCAGCATGCAATTAAAAATCCGGCCCGGCCCACTCTTCTCTGCCCACCACTCTCTCCTTGCAGGGCAGGCAAGCTTCCCCCTCCCCCCGCCTCTTCCCCTAGCGTGCAGGGTTCCTGCCCCTCCTTCTCTCCCTCCCTGCGGCCGATCAGCTGACGGCCCTTGCTACGGAGGGGGAGAGGAAAAAGTGGAGCCGCAGAGTGCTCTCTGCTCCAGGGACCTTGGGGAAGGGGGTGGAATCAGCATATCCCCTCCAGCCCCCTGCCATGAGCTGCTCAGGACAGGGGGCTGGGAGCCCCCGCACAACCCCAGCCCACACCCCCAGCCCTCTGCCCTGACCCCTGCACCCCCCTCATGCCCCTCCAGCCCTCTGCCCTGAACCCTCCCCACTCCCACCAGCCCTCTGCCCTCACCCCTGCAGCCCCCACAACCCTAGCCCTGACTCCAGCACCGCCCACACATACCTAGACCCCCTGCCCTGACTCCTCCACCCTCCTCTCACACCCCCTGCCCTGACTCCTGCACCCCCCACACATACCCAGCCCCCCAACACCCGATGTAGTGACTCTTGCACCCCCCCACATCCACATCCCCACCCTCACCCTGAGCACCAAACGGGAGCTCCTGCAAACACACACCCACATTCCCACCTGCACCCCTCACACCAAATGGGAGCTGCCCAGGTAAGCTCTCCACACCCAAACCTCCTGCCCAAACCCTGAGCCCCCTCCCTCATTCTAGCTCCTGGCCAGACCCTGCATCCCAACCCCCAGCCTGCTCCTTCATCCCCAGCCCTGTTCTCAGTTCACTCCCACACTCATCTCAGTGCAGAGAGAGGAAGAGAATGGGCCAGAACCAGGGAGAAAGTACGTATCTACTCTATGTGGACAGGGCCGGGACCCCAGACCGGCAGCGGGCTGAGCAGGGCCGGCAGCCAGGACCCTGGCTGGCAGGAGCCAGCGGATGGAACCCCAGACCGGCAGCAGGCTGAGCTGCTCAGCCCACTGCTGGTCTGGGGTCCTGGCCGCTGGCCCCGCTCAGCCCACTGCTGGTCTGGGGTTCTGGCTGCCAGCTCCTTCCTTGCCAGCCGGGGTCCCAGCCACAGGCCCCGCTCAGCCTGCTGCTGGCCTAGGTGAACGGAACCCCAGGCTGGCAGCGGGCTGAGCGGGCTGGCGGTGTAAGATCAGCATTTTAATTTAATTTTAAATGAAGCTTCTTAAACATTTTGAAAACCTTGTTTACATACAACAATAGTTTAGTTATATAATATATAAACTTATAGAGAGAAACCTTCTAAAAAAGTTAAAATGTACTGGCACGCAAAACCTTAAATTAAAGTGAATAAATGAAGACTCGGCACACCACTTCTGAAAGGTTGCCGACCCCTGCTGTAGAGGTACTAGTGGAATGGAAAGAGTGTTATCACCATATGATGAGACTGTATCATCTGTTTTCCCCAAATACACAACAGAAATATTTATTGAACACTTCTGCCTTTTTGCATTACTATTGATAAGTCTACAATTTCCATCTAGTAGTGAATGAATATTATTGTCAAGATTATTTTTATTCCTGATATATTTAAAAAAATCATTATTGTCCTTAAGTGTACTGGCCATATATTTCTCCTTGTGCCCCTTTGCTTCTCTTATCAAGTTTCTACAGTTCCTAACTTCTGATTTATATTCATTACTATCAGCTTCCCCTTCTTCCATTTATTATATGTTTATAGCTGCCTACACTTCCCCTCTAAACCAGGTCATTTTTTTTTTTTACCAGTACGGCCTTCTTCCTCAACTGTGGGTCAACAGCTTTTTGGGCATCTATTAAGGTGTTCTTAAATGAATCCCAATTATGATTCACTCTTTTCTGATTAAATTCTTCCTCCCAGCTGATTTGGCTCATAATTGTTTTTAGCTTTGTGAAACTGGCCCTATTAAAGCACCACTATTACTGGTCTGGACTTTATTCTGTTTGAACATTATAAATGTGATCGAGTCATGATCACTCGTACCTAAGCTACTGTTATTTTCTACTTCTGTAGTCAGTTTCCTTTTATCTGTTAGGACAAGGTTTAATAGAGAATTCCCCCATGTTGGCCGCAACAATTTTTTTATAGAAAATTGTCATCCATAATGTTTAGAAATTCCAAGATGTTTTAGTATTGGCAGCATGAGATCTCCCACATATATCACTCAAATTGAAGTGCCACAGGATTATGTAGCTCGTGGAACAAGAAGAATCTCAGAGAAGATTGCTTGGACATTCTTCTTCAGCACATTTCTGACTTCCCTGAAGTCATCTAATATCTGCAAAATATCCTTCAGTGCAGTTCCATTAGTGCCGATGTGAACCATCACCAATGTCTCCTTGCCTGTCAACTTCAGAAACCTATTCAGTCTTAGTGACGTCTCTTGTCTTGGCTCTGGGAAGGCAGCACACCATCCTGTTGTCTGCTTGTCCCTTGCAGAATGTTCTTTCAATTCTTCTGAGGATTAAATCTCCAACAAGGATAGTCTGTCTTCCTTGAATGATTGGAGAACTCTTCACAGGCAAGCTTGATTTTCTTACATGTTAGGCCAAGCTGCTATCCACATGTGATTCCCTTACATGTCTCCCTTCCCTTGGACCTGCTGGATCTTGAGAGGTGTCTTCCAAAGTTTCCACATTTAGGACCTGGTATTGATTTGAAATTTCTAGCTGTATGGAATCCTTCCCAGTCCTCTTCTCTTTGGTGGCCACAGCCTGCCCATCCTCATCTTTCTCCAGCCATGTAGAATGCCACTGTGACCTCTTGCCTATGGTGGTTACAAATTGCCAGTCTTCCTCTCTGGCTTCCTCTCTCTCTGATTCCTTTGTGGCCAGCTCCATTCTTCTTTGAACCTGGGGTACCAGTGTTTCCTGAACCTGGCTCTCTAGGAACTCCTCAGCTTTTCTGACTCTCAGTAATGTCTCTACTTGCTTCTCCAATGCAAGAATCTTTAAGACAGAAGGGATTTCAAGCAGGAAAGAAAACATGGTACATCCATTGCAAGTCACCACCACTGTTCCATTGATGGCCATCTTGATATCACATGGGCTGAACCTAGAAGCCTTTTACATTGCTTCTCTCAACTCACTCCAAAACTTCCCTGCCTCTTTTCATAGATCTCCCTGACATGGATCTGGGAGCCTGAAACCAATGGAGGCTCTCTGGGACTCCCGTGCTCCCTGCTGTGGAGCCAGGAGCCTGGGAGATCCAGTTAGATTACATTTTCAAGCTATTAAATAACCTCCCTAAGAAAATTGCCATCTCTGTAATTGTTTTATTCCTGGTATAAGCTGTTTTGTATATATTTTTTTCATTAATTTATTGATAAGTATTTTAATTAGACACTGCTCCTGTACTCTAACTTGTCTGTGGAGGGATGCTGCTCTGCTTCTACAGCTAGAGGGATAACCTGTGGTATTCCAAAATGTCTTACAATTAGAGCTTCAAGTTGTGCTTAAAATGATCAACTCCAGCGAAGCAGAAAAATTGAGAATAGGTTTTTATGAAATATACACTGAAAGGAGCCCCAAATTGAAAATCTTTGCAGATTTGTGAATCGTTTGCTGTTGGGGCTGATGCATTTAAGATGTCTCCCAGGCACTGCACCTTCATTCTGGAAGCATGGGGGCTTAGAGAGAGAGAAATGTTTTCATGTTTCAAGAAAAGCAGTTTTCAAATGTTGTGGTTTTATTAAACATTTTACTCCTAAAAAGTATCTTAATTTGCTGAGAAATAAACACAAAAAATCAGAACAGGGAATCCTCTTTGCAATACGTGTAGCAAAAGTGTTGCATGTATTTTGAAAGTTGCCCATTTAGTTACAAGATTACAAAAATGAGACAACTGGATAATACGATGTTGGAAGTGAACTGCTGCCTCATCATAATATTTAAAACTGTGATTTCCATTAATTAATATGTCACATTTATGTATGTAGAATGTGAAGTTCACAATCCGTTGTGGTGGGCTACGAATTTCCTGCTGTTTTCACATCAGGGGTGGTGGTAGCCTCCCGATTCAGTGGGTGCACTATACTGAACTGCCAAAGGAGCACTGACCACCCTGGCAACCCTAATCCCGTCCTGGGGGGTGCTGGGAAGTGGCTAGAGAGCAAGCCTGCCCTGGGCTCACCGGCAGTGGTGGCTCCTGTCCCATGGGGCTGGGCCCCGCTCTCTGTTCCAGTCATTGCAACCTGTGCATGGGTCACAGCATCACTTGGGGTTGGCCTGGTTGCCCCTCCATCGTGACAGAGAGGCTGCTGGACCAATTCAATCGAGTGGCGTTGTGACATGGTGCATGGGTGTTGCAGTATCTGCAGTCAGGACAGAATTGAGTGATGCTGCAACCCTGGGCACCAGCTGTAATGCCTGTAGCAGGCAGTCGGGCCCAACCCATGGGACAAGACATGCCACTGTGAGGTAGATGCAGGGCAGTCTTGTTCTCAAACCCAGCAGGCCTCCCCTGTGCACTAGACTAGGAGATGGGTATGTTTGCCTATGTTTGCTTCCTGGGTTTTATCATTTCTGGGAGTGCAGTTGAACCCATGCTACAGTCACTCATGTTTCACACTTACATTATTGGGGAGCAACTTGGGTCCCATTAAACCACGTGTGCCAGCATAATTTATCTATCTAGGCATTTTTGACCATCAGTTTGGTATCTAAATGTGGTGTCTAATTGCAAAACTTTTAACCAGGGTACATAAATTGCTCAGCATAGTGTTCACTTATACAGCAGGGCAGAAAAATTCCCTCCACTGCAGGAATTACTCAGTGAAATTCTATTTCTTAAAACTATCTTAAATACATGGCAAAAACATGCAAAATTCCCCTCAAAATACTTGGAGGTTCATGGAGCATAAAGCAGATTTTGAAAATATTTTTATAGAATTGAGTCTGATATGAAGAACAGATCTGTTCAAAAAGATATTGAAGATGCCTCTGTTGGGATTTTTTATGTAGCTAAAAATATCTAGCCTCTTAAAATAGCTAATGACTCATCTGTTGACATTAAAGGGTCACTGCTGATTAGCTGTAACAACTTTGAGAATTCAGCTTGAGACGCTTGAATAACCTGGCTTCTGCTGTACAGTCTTGGGTGACAATAACTGTAAATTAAAAGGATGCTCTCAAGGTTGACGCTCCCAGAACTTCTGTTGTACTATTGGAGAGAGAGTGTGCCTGCGTAATTAGGGCAAAATCCTGCTCTAGTGTGATTCTGCTTCCCTTGGCATGACTAGTCAGCCACAGCCATTCAGTAGATGCAGAGCAGGATGGCTCTGAGGCGTGCACCTAACTGCAACTCCAAAATAGAGTCTCACGCACAGTTGGGAAGCATATATTTCACCACAACTCCTAATCAGCAGGCCACACCTTGTCTAGTAGCTAGCTAGGTATCCATCCTGCCTTGATGTTGTACAGATCCCCTGAGGGAGGGAAGCCCTCTGCACAGTCCTCTCGTCCTCATATTGTGTCTGCATACCTCTGGACAGGATTTGGCTCTTAATATATAGAGACATCATGCAGTAACCTCATTATTATTAAGACTCATTAGTGTTTGTCCTAATTAAACTGATTTTAAAGACAAATATGGGGTTTTTTCCATATTTTTCCCCCTCATGGTATTGCTAGAGGACAGAACTAAGGTTGTTTGAGCGTCTAAACTGTGCATTTCTTGCGTTGACACGTTTAGATTTCTCTTAAGTGTAACTTACTGTATATACTCATTCATTAGCCCTTTCGTTCATAAGCCGACCCCCAAGATGGTTAGGTAAAAATAGCAAAAACTGTATGACCCTTTCATAAGCTGACCTTATATTTCAGGGGTTGGCAAACTTTGGCTCCTGGCCCGTTAGGGAAAGCTGCTAGCGGGCCTGGATGTTTTGTTTATCTGGAGCGTTCACAGGCACGGAGCCCCTCAGTGGCGCCACTTCCCGCCGCTCCCATTGTCTGGGAACGGCAAACCGTAGCCACTGGGAGCTAGGGGGCTCCATGCCTACAGACGTGCCAGGTAAACAAAACGACAGTGTATTAGATACTCAATTCAATGATTCCATACAGTTTAAAATCATCAGATTTTGGTGTAGACCTGTTTATAAGCCGACCCCGTTCTTTGATGCGTCACTTTTTTACCAAAAATATTTGGCTTATGAACAAGTATATACGGTAAATTGAATTTCCTGGAATTGTAATTATGCCCAAAATCAAGCATTAAAACATCCCTATAATGTTTTTTTTACCCTTGGTCATAAATATAAAGGAAAGGGTAACCACCTTTTGTATACAGTGCTATAAAATCCCTCCTGGCCAGAAGCAACATCCCGTTACCTGTAAAGGGTTAAGAAGCTCAGCTAACCTGGCTGGCACCTGACCCAAAGGACACAAGATACTTTCAAATCTTGGGGGAGGGGGAGAAGGGTTATGTTTGTGCTCTTTGATTATGTGGTTAATTTCTCTTGGGACTGAGAGAGGCCAGACAGAAATCCATCTTCTCCAACCCATCCTAATCCAAGTCTCCAATATTGCAACCAGTGTAGGTAAGCCAGGCAAGGCGGATTAGTTTATCTTTTGTTTTATGTGAATTTTCCGAGTTAAGAGGGAGGTTTATTCCTGTTTTCTGTAACTTTAAGATTTTGCCCAGAGGGGGATCCTTTGTGTTTTAAATCTAAATACCCTCTAAAGTATTTTCCATCCTGATTTTACAAAGATGATTTTTATCTTTCTTTTTTTTTTTTTAATAAATCTTTCTTTTAAAAACCTGACTAATTTTTCCATTGTTCCAAAATCCAGGGGTTTGGGTCTTTAATAATTTTGTAACAAATTGGTTAGGATATTCTTCTCAAGCCTCCCCAGAAAAGGGGATGTGTAGAGCTTGGGGGAATATTTTGGGGGAAGATGTCTCCAAGTGGTCTCTTTCCCTGTTCTTTGTTTAAAACGCTTGGTGGTGGCAGCTTATCATTCAACGACAAGGCAAAGTTTGTACCTTGGAAAAGTTTTTAACCTAAGCTGGTAAAAATAAGCTTAGGGGGTCTTTCATGCGGGTCCCCACATCTGTACCCTAAAGTTCAGAGTGGGGAAGTAACCCTAACACCCTTAAATTACTGATATGTATGCTCAGTCTTAACACCATCAAATGTAGTTTTGAGTTTTTGAATTTCCGTAGTTTGCCTTTTTTTAGAATTAAACTTCTAATGACAATCTCTGCACATCAAAGCAGCTATAGTGCATTAACCAGGAAAGCTAGAATTGCAGCTAAATTTGCATTTCCAGAGCAGCTCAAAGCAGGTGTGTCTGTCCCTTAACATGTAAGTATTGGTTTAGATAGCTATGTTAGTGAGGCCAGGAGAGCATGAAAGTGGGACAGGAAAAGCCCAGTCCCTGAATCCCAATGTCTCTTTTTTTTTAAGAGCTTCGCCTGTGCTCCTGCTTAAATTCTGTGTTTAAATTGCTCTTTGGATGTGACTTGTTTTGGTTCTGTTTTTTCAGTCATGGCTATGTAATCGAATATGCGATAGGTAAATGGTATTAAAGGCTGGGTTTTTTTTCAAAGATTGCCACGTGGTGTGTGTTTGCAAATGTTTGTATGCAGCTATTGTCTGAACAAAACCTGCATTTGTACAAATTGGCATTTCTGTGTGCAGTTAACCTCTGTAAGCAGGCTTTGGGGCACCACTTTGAAACCAACTTTTGACTATTTGGCCCGTGGAATTTCCTCAATAAACATTCCATGTTAATATGATTCTACCTCCGACAGGTCTCAGCGTTCTCTATTTCCTGTTTCTGGTGTTTGTGCTCTTCCTTAACTTGGAGCAGGTCAAAGCAGTGATGTATTGGCTAGATCCTAATCTTCGTTATGCCACCAGGGAAGCAGACATCATGGTATGTATACTTAGCATCCTTGTGCAAGTTACAGCTATTTTATATTAACTGTCAGATCTCTACATTTCAATTAACCAATAAAAATGTTTTTTTTTTATTCTTTCTGATTCAACTTAGTAAAAACTGATCTACTGGGCGTATTAGAAATATTTGTGTTGAGGTATTGGGTTATATTAATCATGGAAGCGATGCTAGATATCTGAAGATATCCATCATTGTAGTATCTGGATCGTACCTGAGCAGCTTGGAGTCAAGTCAGAATAGGAGATCTACAATTGCTATCAGACCAAATTTAATGGGGAATATGGGGTTTTTCCTGACAGTACTAAGCAATGGAACTTTGTTCCTTTTGTGCTTTTGCACAAACTTAATTTCTCTCATATCACTTACAAATAGCTATAATAGATGACTTATCTGTGGACAAACTAAATCCAGAGTTATGGCCCTGTCGCCTTTTGACACAAAGGAAAGTGAAAGCGGCACCCCACTGCTAGGGTGTCGGAGCTGTAGTTGCAGCGCCAGGTGCAATTAGACTTCTTTCTGGGGAATCTTGCTGCAAGTCTTACGCTTTTTATTTGAGTATTATCATTGTGTCTACGACATACAACTTGCAGCACCCTGCCCTATTCAGGAACTTACAGTCTCCTTCAGACAAAAATACACTTTATGTTTTTGTTCAAGAAATAAAACTGAGTACATAGTTAAAAAATTGCATATGCATGTGGGTTATTATACAAATTGGGAGATGAACTTAATTTAACTTTCTAGCTTTATGGCTTGAATTTGGACCTTGTTTTCTGCATATGTGTATGGAGGAAAAGAAGTAACAAAGCATAAAGCAACTGTATTCTCCCTCCTTGGCCTTCTCCCCAAAACCCATAAAGTTCATACTGCGCAGGTCTCCTTGGCCAGAACTGGGAAGAGTCTAGGGCATGCTGTGGGATGTATGCCCATCTTTGGTCAAAAATTAAAGAACGCATTGGTGGCAAAATGAGAGCCTTCTGGTGCTCAAAATGCTGTGCCTGTCAATAAGATGACTTTTACATTTTGCCCCCCACCCACAAAAAGCACCCTCTTGGCCTGAGCTTTCTCATGCTATCCTATCTTTGGTATTTTACACTGGTTTCTCCAGTAGTAGTAAATGTAAACCTTACAGCTAGGAGACTTGCTAGGAACAGAATTTTTTTTAATCATGGTGTAATGGTTTTTAAAGTGTAGGGCCAGATTGTGGCTTTTAAAGCATAGTCTGCACTTGACAGGGTGCAGAGGGGACTGCATTGCAATAGGAGCCTTTGAAAGAAGCCTAACTCCTCTGGAAGGATCTCCCTGGGCCCGTGACTGCAACTGCAGCTTTGCCACCCTTACAGTGGATGATGCTTTCACTTCTCTCTGTGCCCAATCAACTCCACTAGCCTGCAGGAGGAGGAGATAGGGCAATAACTCCCCTTTCCGCCACCCTGTTAGGGTGGCGCTTATCTATAAGCATGGTTGGCGCATGAACCCCCCCCCTTTTGGGGAGGCTTGCCCCCTTCCTTCAAGATAAGTAGGGTTTTACCAATTTCATAGCTGTGAAAAATATGTCACCGACTGTGAAATCTGATCTCCCCTGCTTCCACGCCTCCCGCACCCCACCCCCAGCCACTGTGGCTCAGGGCTTCCGCCCCATCCCACCCCACATCCACTCCGGCCCAGGCTCGGGGCTTCTGCCCCATGGCTACAGGCAGGACTTGGGGCACCCAGGCTCAGGGCTTCTTCCCCTGCGGCTTTTGCAGAGGCTCAGGGTGACCCAATAGGGTCTTCCCCCAAATTGGCTGGGGGCCCCTGCCTTTATCTGGTGTGGACTAGCAGCTAGGAGCCCCCAGCTCTGAAGGGAGCACAGAAGTGAGGGTGGCATTCTGCAGACTCCCCTACAACAACTTTGCAACACACACTCCCCCTCCCCTGCCCCGATCCCATTTTGGGTCAGGACCCCTATGTTTACAACACCATTAAATTTCAGATGTAAACACCTGAAATTGACCAATTTTTAACTCCTCTAGCTGTGAAATTGACCAGAATGGACTGTGAATTTGGTATGGCCCTACACATAAGACCTCACCTGTTGGAGCCCTGAGCACCTCCCCCGCCCCGCCCCTGCAGCCAGAAGAGTCCCTGAGCCCCAGCCTGATCCCTCCGTCCGCTGGCTGGAGCTGAACCCCCACCAGCTTCAGAGAGGAGGGGGAGCGAGTGTAGGGCATTGGGGCGGAGTGTGGTCATGCAACAGCCGGGGTTGGCAGAGGGTTAGCCTCCCCTAGCCTATTATACCCGGTGCCCATGTGAGGTCACTTGCAGTGAGCAGCGCTTACAATCCCTGTGCTGGGAGGGCTTGGGTGAAATTCTGGCTCCATTGAAGTCAGTGGAAGTTGGATCTGCAACTTGTCTGTGGAACTGCTTCAGGCATTGTACTGAGGATGTACCACTGTTGAGTTTTTTGAAAACCAGACCTTCAAGGACAGTGTTAAAGCAAGAGAACCATGATCACTTGTGTATAACTTTTTTTTTCCCATGACCTGCTTGCCTGAGGTTTTATTTGTGTATTTTCCATATTTCTTTCTCCTAACTGTTGCTTCTATCCTTCAGTCACATGTGCAGCATTCACCCCAAAGGCTGCAAAGACTATCACTACCCCTTTCAGATTCATTTTGTACCATGATGACATCAGTCTTATCCTATTCTTGTTTCCTGCAGCTTTATTGGCTAAAAATTGAGGAAGAGCACTGAGGGATGGGGAGCAACATTATTCCACATAGCTATTTCTTTCGATTTCTTCTATCTGTCCCTGTTCTACCTCATCTCAGATTTATGGCTCATAGAAGAGTGCAGCATGATTTTTGCTTCCAGCTGTTTGGTTAATTTTTTTTTAAAAAGGAGGTGGCAAAATATAAACTTGTACATAATGTTAAGTCCTGTCTCCATATGAGACAGGCATCCGAGGTCCTGATCGCAGCAGTATTGGTGCAGTTCTATCCAGGCAGGGAGGAGGGTACAGAGAATCCATTCTTATAGCTCTGAGGCCCAAGCGGAACATTCTGCCCCCAGTCCACACCGTGTACAAAAACCAGCCTACAGTGTACATACTTGAGGCTATGCACTGAGGACAGAATTTGCCCCATAATTACCAGCAATGATAACAATCAGCACCTGCTTAAACAAGTCAAAAATGATAGAGATGGACAGCAGAAGGAGAAAAATTCTTATTGTTTTCAAATGTTTACCATTCAGTTTCCCAGTGACCCTTTTTCTAACCTAATTGCCAGGGCTAGGAGGAGGCGGAAGAGGGCATTTCTAATGTTGGTGGGAATAGTAACATGGATTCAAAATCCAGAATATCTTTAGTTTCAGCCTTTCAGTTTACGCTGAGTTAAAAATGTCCTCCTGTTCTGGTGCTTCCAGATGTAAATCCTAGCTGAGGATCTGTTGTTGTTTTGTTAACAGGAATATGCTGTGAACTGCCATGTAATCACCTGGGAGAGAATCCTCAGCCATTTTGACATATTTGCTTTTGGGCATTTCTGGGGCTGGGCAATGAAGGCCTTGCTGATCCGCAGCTATGGGCTATGTTGGACTATTAGCATCACCTGGGAGCTCACTGAGGTAGGTTGACATGTTAAATCATGAGCAGGCTGATGGTACTATATATTACTCATAGCATACAGGAAAGAGGACTGGCAATTTTACTTCAGCACTAGCTAAATACCAGTATATGTACAAAGTAAATTATAAAAAACATATGCTATAATCATTTCAGGAAGAAATGTTAAGACCAAATAGGTTACACTAAAAAAAATTAGAAAGTGAAAATAGTTAGTACTAAACTATGACAAATTCAATCAGTGCAAACCCTAGCTTGCCCCTGTCCACGCTAAGGGATCGGCATGAATTGCTGGGCACCCATTGCCAAGTGGGAGCTATTCCCCAGTGTAGACAAAGCCTTTGGTTAGACTAGTCCTGCAGTGCTCAGCCCTACTTTTGCCCCATATGTAACAGTATCCTACATAACGTGACCCCAGCCTACAGTAGTAGTGTTTTGAACTGTTATCTTAAAACACTGTCGTATAACTTCAAGAGTTACTGACTGATTTCTGTGCTATCACGTTAAAGCAGTTCTCTCTAGATGTGGGCGTATGCACACATTAGCTCACTTCTGCAGCTGTCTCTCATTCTCAAGCCCTCTTTGTGCTTGAAAATTGCTGACATCTATGTTGAATTGGCCAATAGGGACAGCAGGCTGTGCGCTAGCCTCTTGTTGTTAGATGTGTTGTGATAATTAGGTTGAATACTCGTTATCCTAAATAACTCAATTTTATCTAACTTTTATCTTATCTAACCTATAATTTTAATCAGTAGAATGTTACCTCCCTAAACTCCTGAGGCCACATTTCTGCAAAATTGAATTCTGTTTTGTAACGCCTGAATGATCAGGGTATGGAGGATGCCAGTTTTGGGGAAGCTGATGTTCTAGAACTGGCAATGAGAGAGACTCTCTGAAACTTGCTTTCAGTTATTAAGCAATTCAGACCAGGAAGGCTCTAGTTCTTACAAGCCAAAACGACTTCGGACAAAATTTTGAGACTTTGATGTCTAAATTTAAGTTCTTAAATCCATTTTTAGGGCACCCAACTTAGTAGGCCTAATTTTTAAAGCAGCAGATCTCACTGACTTCATTGGAGTTTGATGGTGCTTGGGCCTTCTGAAAATCAACTGACTTATGTTTTAGAAACTAAATACGGATTTAGGAACCTAATATGAGTACCACTCAGTTTGAAAATATTGTCCCTAACATCTCCTCCTACTAATGTGTACTGTTATTCTTAGGTATTCATGGATTCTGTCTCTTCCAGGCCCCCTTACAACAGTATTGTTTAAAATTAAAAGAGAATTCCAATTCATGAAGGCACTAGGTGGCACAGTGAGCTAAGGCACTAGCCGTCACCTTTGGAGAACAGGTTGAAATCCTGACTCAGCTCACAAATTAAAGTGACTCTTATCATCCCCTATGGATCATCACAAAGCCACCACCCACAACTTGACCCCATACGATTGGTATTCCCTGCTAGTGAAGGACAGAGTATTGGAACAGACAATGTGTTTAGGGGAAAGTTTACCATATACATAGGATGCTGCCACTCAAATGGATTTTTAGTCCTTTAACTATTTCAGAAGAGTCATTAGAAACCTACAGTCGTTATCAGGGGAGTTGCATAGGGGTTTAGTTGTTGTGCATCTCCTGTTAACATTGCTAGCTGTCAGCTGGCTAAATCCCCATACTGACACTGGACACTCA
This sequence comes from Lepidochelys kempii, assembly GCF_965140285.1. Classification (NCBI taxonomy): domain Eukaryota; kingdom Metazoa; phylum Chordata; order Testudines; family Cheloniidae; genus Lepidochelys; species Lepidochelys kempii. The sequence continues at coordinate 42,203,142 of NC_136381.1, read as the reverse complement.
CACATGCTGAATACTATCTTCTTAAAGTTGGAATTCAAACATACCTTTGATGCTCTGTGCTCAGCACCACCACACCACAAATTGGTATTATGCAAATATCGTTACTCTGTTTAAACTCAGCCTCCTCAGCTATAATCTGTAGTGTCTTTGGGCAAAAATAGTGCAGTATATGTGATCATTAAATACTGTAAGAGAGTTAAAACATAATATGAGAAATGGATATAATGCCCATTTCACACCAGATTTATCCAAAAACTTTATGAAGTAAGATGATTGATTTGAAACCACTGTGAGAGTATAAGTCGTGTACATCTTTGATTCTGGAGAATAATTTAAAGTTCTTCCTTGTCATGTTAAAACTGGCCCACACCTTTAGTGCAGGGAAAATAAAGATGTTTAAACAGTTCTGTTTCTGCAGTTACCCTGGAGGAAAGGTATCACTGTCAGGATAGATCACTGTATTTCGTTTTACAGTGACCAGCATCCTTTCTTGCTCTGTGCATGAGGCACTCCTTTCCCCTCCCTCACAGATCTGACATAACATTTTTTCTGCATGCTTCTGGCAATGAAAAGATGTTTTAATGTGAAATTCTGGTAGCACGCAAGAGACTACGCAAGCCAATTCCATTCACTTTTCTTGGCGTTTAATGAAAGAAAATACAGAACACCATGAGGAATATCTGTTTTGCTTGGCACCTCTTTGAACGTACCACAGGGACTGTTCAACATGAACGTATCCCCTTTTCTGATGAGTTATCCAATGTTAATGATAAATGTTATCCAATTTCAAGCCTTTGGGGTTTGGGGAGATAATCTGTAATAGAGATCAAAACTTGTTTTCACTTAAGATGAGCAATCCGTTTCTAGCCCTGAATGAATCAGGTTTCTGTTTTACTTAAAATATCTCAGTTCCACCATTCTGCCTCACTCACTCTATGAATGAAGATTATAAAGTTACTTCTTCTTGAGGGGCACAGGGTATATATTTTTGCTGGACTGAATCCATACGCTGCTCATGACATGAACCTGAGTCATACAGGAGCAAGACAGTGACCTTTAGAAATGAATGCTGTTACGCTCTCCAAAGGAAGTTTGTAGGAAACTGGAAATATTGGGAGATTGTATCAGCTCTTTTACCCCTGTATTGCTAGTTTGAATCTAGCTATTGAGGACTGAAAGTCATTACTGTCTGTTCTGCCCTATGTGAAATGAGTAGTTGGTCCAGGGACATGTCTACACTACCGCACCACATCAGCACAACTGCACTGATGCAGCTGCGCTGCCGTAGCATGTCTCATGAAGACACGCTATGCCGACAGGAGAGCGCTCTCCCGTCGGCATAATTACTCTACCTCCGCAAGAGGCAGAAGTAATGTCAGCAGGAGCTGCTCTCCCACCAGTATAGCATGATGTGGACAATGCCTTAAGTCAGTGTAACTTACATCGCTCAGGGAGTTGTCGTTTTCACACCCCTGAGTGATGTAAGTTGCATCAACTTAAGCAGCAGGGTAGACCGACCCTTGGTCGTCTTTTTTAATAGCACCATCACAGCACTATCTCAATCGGTAGTTAGCAGAAATGCAAGGCATTGAAAGCACACAGAGAGTGAAATACCCTCTCGCTCCTAGGTCCCTCCAGGTCAAGAATGAGACAGTCTGGTAGGTCAGCATGGCAAAGCTTGCACTGCCGCTGTCTATGCTGTATCTATCTATGAACAGAAAAACTGCATCATACGGGTTGCCAGCTCTATAACCTTTTACAAGCAGGAAATTCCCCAAAACGTCATTAACAAAAAAGACTTAAGTTCCTGAAATGTGTTCAATTAGAAGTCTTAAAAATCTTGCATTCCAACATGCTTCAGTATTGATGCTCATGAGAACAGACTGTTTAACACTAAATAACAAAGAAGATTCTCTTTAAAATGTAGCCTTTTGATTTTAGACAAGCACAAAATCACCTTCCTTTCTCTGAAAGAAATGCAGTTGTTCTGCAAGGGTTCTGTGTTATAACATTTTATGTCTGTGGGGCTCAAAACTCTGCATTTGATTCCTATAGATAGTACAGCACCAGAGGGAAAAGGTGAGAGGAGGGTAACGTCTGAAGCCTTCTTAGGACCCTGATCCAAAGTCCACTAGAATCAGTGGAAAGGTTCCCATTGACTTCAATAGACTTTTAAGCAGGCTCATAAAATATGACACTTTTTGTTTGTTCAACAGTTGCTTTAAAAAAAATAAAGTTGAAAATCTTTGTAAGAATTCTATGTTGTTCCTCATCCAGAATTTTTTTGCTGTATTCTGTAGCTGTTCTTCATGCATCTTCTGCCTAATTTTGCTGAATGCTGGTGGGATCAAGTCATTTTGGACATCCTGCTATGTAACGGGGGTGGCATCTGGTTGGGCATGATAGTTTGTCGTTTCTTGGAGATGAGGACCTATCACTGGGCAAGTTTCAAGTAGGTCTAAAGTAAAAGCCAATAAGTTTCATGTTTAAAATATTGCAGTGTAAAATTTTGAATTATTAGCTCCTAGTTAAATGTCTTTATGTATGTAAAATGCATGTGCTATAGAAATGGAGTATTATCAGTGTATATTTACAGTGCTATATATGAGATTAATAACGTTGAGGCACCATCTTGTGTCAATCCTTTTGTGTGAATTGTGTACCTGATTATAATTGAATTTTTAAGAATTTTTTGCTTAGTCTTAAAGGTTAAAGTTGAGGCCAAATAGAGTACAAAATGGTAGAAGGAAATATTTGCATTTTTAATCTCTTAATTCATGGCAGCAAAGCATTGTTTGAAGAAAAAGGAACCAAATACACACATACATCTGAACTGTTTGACTCGTCCTTTTAATAGTAGGTTTGGGATCAGGCTGTTATGCTCTAGTGTAGTGACCCAGCAATAATACTATCAGTACCTAACATACATAAGATCACATTATGATAAACCTATGTTGTGTAGTACCTTACTCCACAGGTGGTTCCATTAATATCAGTGTTTCAGAGTAGCAGCCGTGTTAGTCTGTATTTGCAAAAAGAAAAGGAGTACTTGTGGCACCTTAGAAACTAACATTTATTTGAGCATTAATATATATATTATATATTTATATATTAAAATAAATTTGTTAGTCTCTAAGGTGCCACACATACTCCTTTTCTTTTTATTAATATCAGTGGAAGCACTTGCAGTATAAGACAGTAGGCAGTGTGAATAAGAGTGGCAGAATCCGGCCTAAATCAAAGATTTAGATTTCCCTGTTTCCCCTGAAGGAGCACAGGGAGTGGGATAGTGACATTGCAACAGGCTGAAATCTAATTTGTCGCTTTCCCAACCCTCAGCTGGAGGAGAGGAGAGTTGGAAGGTTTCACCAAAAGCTTTCCTTTCATTTGTTTTGTTAACCGTTCAAGTAACAAAGATGTTAACAAAAACAAAATGCAGCCCACCTGACAGAGACTCCCCTTCCTCCCCAGATGGGACGTGGGGGAAAAAATATATGAAGCAGGGGTAAGCTTATGGCTTACATCCAGTGCTGTACATGGCGATGTGGGACACCCAAGTTGGGTCCAATACCAAGCTTAGCATGGGCTGGGAATCCTGCAATAGCAACACACTCAGACCTGTGGAATAAGAGTGGTGTTGATGATCTATAGAAGGGAATCACCATCTAGACCTCATTGGTAAGGACAGTGAAGCTGTAAAATAGGGAGATAATGAGGGAGGGAACCTCTCTTCAGGAATTTGTGGCAGATTTGCAGAACACCATTCTTCTTGGTCCTTTTTCCTTCAGGGAAAGAAAAAAATGCTTTGAAACCCAAACTGAATAACTACTTTAGATAGTACTGGGAGTTTGACTTCAATGTTTTCTAGTTTTTGCTTTTTTACTACTGACTGAAGTCTGTATATAGCTCTGCTATAAGAAGGCTATTTCTCATAATAGCTGTTTGCCTCTTCACTGAAACACTCAATAAATTCTGCCTCTTAATGCAACCTTTGCTGTAACACGCAACACATTGCACTTAAGTATAGATTTATGGGAAAGAGCACTGCATCATGATTTGTAATAGAAATACTAAAATGCAGTATCACTTGTCTTCTCCCTCCCTCTCCCCCCCGCCTTATCTTTTCCTTGTCTTTACTGCAGCCATTCTTTTCTTTCAGGGACATTCATACCACCACAGGGAAAATCAAAAGAGCTGTATTGCAGTTCACTCCAGCTAGCTGGACCTATGTTCGCTGGTTTGACCCCAAGTCTTCATTTCAAAGAGTGGCTGGAATATACCTTTTCATGATCATCTGGCAGGTAAGAAATAACTTTTGTGAAATCAAAACTAGTATCAGCTCAGTTTACTTACTGGCTGAGTTTGATTAGAAGATATTATATTCTTATCTTAGTCCATCATTGAAATGTACAGTTAAATGAACTGATACCACAAACTATTCTGGACACTATCCAACGCATCTGGACTACAGTTACAAGTGAAATTACAATATCTGTGAAAGAAACAAATGGCTGCAGATTGATGTACTGGCTGTGGGATTACTGTATGCAATGGATAGTTATGAGAACTGAAGAAATAGATGGGTAGGTTTTTCCCAGCTGATGGTGCATGTACTAGTATGATATTCAGAATTCAGTCACCAGTGCACCCAGGTTCTTCAACATGTGCCTAACTTTAAGTGCATATGACTTTAATGGAATTACTCATGTGCTTAAAATTTGGCACTTGCTGAAATACCTTACAGCATTTGTGATGATACCCAGGGATGTGTTCTCTTTTTTAGGACTTTAATCCCATTGCCCTTAATCTGTGTTCAGTCAGACAACATTTAATACAAGTTTTGCTTAAGTGAAGCCCATAATAGCCCTTAATGACATAGCCTTTAGTGGTGATCCTGTTTCCTGGGCACTTCTGGGCTACTGCTACCTGCCTCTCGTTCAGTTGTGCCGTCTGAGTCGGCAGACACTACCTCATACAACTCAGTTAAACTGGTACGTTTGCCCTAAAAGCTCAGGAGCTACTGGTTTAATGTAAACCATTCTTGATCAGAAGGAGATACAGCAAGAGAGCACTGCATTACCGAGGGACTACAAACCCTTTACAGTCATTGGTGTCTGGCCCCAGTTATATTGCTGCCACCAAAGGCTTTTACTTTAATGCAAAAAGAGAAAGGAACTAATGCATTGAATGTAAAGGGTGGAGGGAGTAGAAGGGAGCCTAATTTTAATGGGGAAAGAATAATTTCTACAGTGTCCACGGGGATGTTTGAATATAATCATTCTAGCATCTTAGAAAATTCACCCCCAAGATAGCATGCAATTTACTTACTTACAATTTTGCTGATTGGAACAGACTTCCTTTGTGAGAGATGTATCTTGTTTTGAGATGAGGCCCACTGGGGCGCCGTTCCTACAATTCTTATTCCAAAAATACTTCAGTACAATACAGTGTAGGACACGCTATCTAAAATAACAAATGATCATACTGAGTAGTCACATCCTCACTTCATTTTCTACTGTGAGAATTCTTAAGGGGTTAAAAACTTCAATAAAATTAAACAGGAGTACCTGTTTCAAGGGAACAGGTGGTTTATTACAGCTGTTTGGAGTTACCACCTCCAATTCCACATTTTCATATTCCATTTTAGCTATTTTTTTTTAAAAGTGATGGACTAGTTTGATAATTTCTGGTTTTGTTGGGGAGAGAGCATAAATATGCTGGTACTAAATTACGAACATGTTTGTGCATATTTCAGCCACTTGCCCATAATTTATACTAACTTTAGATCTTTTTAAGGGATTTAATTTAAAAAAACAACTTTTTAAACTAAACAGGTATAAATGGGCATCTCTTTTAGAAAGAAAAAAGCTGGATTTGGTTTGTGAAGAGTCCAGTGAGCTCTGAATTTTACAGACTTGAACACTTCTTTCTAAATTTGCATCCTAGCCCTGCTTCAAGAATTATGCTGTTATTCCAAAATGGAACTCTATAAACTATTAACTGAAACCTTGATGGGTTATCTGAAGTATACGAAGTAGTTCAGCACTGGGTTTTTTCTTTTTTGTGGTGGTGGGTTTTTTTAATTTTATTTTTTTGTTTTGTTGACTTGGTATACAACTTTGCCTGTTCTGAAGATGATATTTTAAGAGCTTTTAATTCTTAATCCAACCAGCAGAGCTAGTTACTGAGCTGCAATAAACCATAAATCATTCCCTCTTGTGTATTTTAATTATTGTATTAATTCTAACATTTTATGTATCAGTCTCTGAGAAGGGGTTACATGTGCATGGGTCTGTCCTGTAAAACAGAACCTTATTAACTGACTTTTTTATTTCCAGCTGACTGAGTTGAACACATTCTTTTTGAAACATATCTTTGTGTTCCAAGCAAGTCACCCTTTAAGCTGGGGTAGAATTCTCTTCATTGGAATTATCACAGCACCCACTGTAAGGTAATTTATTTTATTTTTTTCTAATTGTACAGTAGTTGTGACCCTTAGGAACACAAGAAAAGGTGTGCAGGCTTTATAAATAAGTACAGTATGTGAAAAGAAATAATGCATTTAAGTCTCCAAAAAGGGCAAAATTATCCTTATTTTTGCAGTACTAGGTATAAGACTAAGGATAAAATTCAGCAGTCTGGGTGTATGCTACTAATGGTGAGACTTGTGTGAAAATCTGCATTTGATAAGAATCCATCATTCTCTCTTCTGATTGCGCAGCAGTTGCCTGTGTTGGGTGGATTAACTCCATATGCAGCCATCCATAATTTCATATTAGGTTCTTTTGTTGACTAGAGCCATATGATCATTATAGCATGCACGTTAGGGAATTTACACCTGTGCGTCTTTCCATGATCCCTGTTTCTAGCTACCTATTTGTGCTTGAGTATGGAATATACCACAATGTATTTGTAAGGAAAGGTGGTAGATCCTTGTTTTGAATAATTAGTGAAGCTACAAAATATGAACCATGACTGGGACTTGAGAACTAATCAATCCATAGTCACCTTACAAAATTATTTCATGAAGTAATTTTGTGTAGCAATCAAAATGTCTTGTACCAGCTTCTGTTTACATCCAAATTGAAAAGTGAAGATTACAGCTATTGAAGCATATATTGTATTTGAGGTTGTTTTGGGGTGGGGTTCTGGTAAATATATATTTTAATATGTATGTGCAAATTATTTGTGTAGGAACCGTAACTTTTCAATATTGTGTGTTCTGTCTTTCTTAGGTACTTATATGGACCCCATTACCATAGTATCTGAGCGCCTAACGGTCTTTAGTGTATTTATCCTCATAACACTCTTGTGAGTAGGGAAGTGCTATTATCCTCCTTTTACTGATGGGGAACAGAAGCACAGAGAAACAAAGGGTATGTCTACACTGCCCAAAAAAAAAAAAAAAAAGCCCATGGCAGCGAGTCTAAGAGCCCGGGTCAACTGACTTGGTCTTGCAGGGCTCGCGCTAGTGGGTTAAAAACAGCAGTGTAGACGTTCCTGCTCGGGCTGAAGCATACTAAAGTGACTTGCCCAAAGTTACACAGGAAGTCTATGGCAAAGCAGGGAATTGAATCTAGGTCTCCAGAGTCGCAGCTTAACACCCCGAACCACTGGACCATTCTTCCCCATTATACTTCCTCTGTTTAAATTCTTAACCCTGATGTTACAGCAACATAAGACTTTTGAATTTAATTGCCTCTGTATTTGTGAAAGGATAAAAAGAAGACAGTGCTGATATCGTGTGTCCCATTGTGCTGGCAAATGGCATTTTTCCTAATAATCATACCACAAATATTGCTCTACCTTCCATTCACATTAATTAGCTGTTATCTGCTACCCTCAAAATACAATCACTGTCACAAGTGGTATCCTTTATTGGCAGTCTCTGTAGAAAACCAATGAACTGCCTGGCTTGAAACTGAATTATCCCCCACCCCTAGCAGTGATCTCTCCAGGTCAGTGCTGATACAGGTTGGCAGATTATGAAAAACCTTGCATTGTGCTGCTCCCTGTGCTGTGTGTGTTCTGTGAATGGAGGATAACAGTCACCAGGGCTGTCAGGATAGTCCTGTAAACTGTGTTCCATTCCCATGGAGACGCAGTGTCAGAATGGGAGCCTTTCAGAGTAATGTCAAAACCGGAAAGAGGCGTATTTTAAAATGATGAATCTAATTTTTAAACAGATCCTTGGTTTCCTTAGACTATGTTTTTCCCCAAGACTAACCCTCTACTGACACACTGTACCTCCCAAGACGTACATGCACACTCAGGAACTAGAATAACTTAAAATGAAAAATAACTTCCAAGTTTAGAGCATAGATCATTTTTTAAATCAAATTTGCTCTTCCAAGACTTGTTCGCCTCTGGTTGAGTTTTTTCCCCATCTGATGATTAGTCCTACTAAAACTGAAGCTATCCAGTAGGCTTTCATCATGTTTTAGTGTAACGCATGATACAAGCCCTAAGTGCTCCACTTTTGATACAGGGAATATTAATGTTCATCATTTTTTAAAAGTGTAAATGTATTTCAGAAGCTTTGTGCTTTGTTAAAGAATTTTCATTTGTTGTTTCTGTTTCCAGGCAATATTACGCCTACCTCACAGACACACAGTGCAAAAGGGTAGGAACTCAGTGCTGGGTGTTCGGGTAAGTGTTCTCGACTGTTGGAAATTTTACAAACGTGAGGCTGTGTTCTGTTCTGTTGGTTTTTTTTAAGTGTTGGCAGTGTGCTCAGTGCGGTGCCAGGTATGCTGTGAAGCCAGTCCTTGCCCCAAATTGCTTCCAATCTAAAAGACAGGCACAGAAAAGGTTCCTGGGGAGAAGCCTACAGGGGAAGAATATCTTAGATTTGTGGGGTGGAAAGGATAGAGAAGGGAAGGGAGAGTTTATAGGTGCTGCTGGTTAAAGAAAGAAATGTTAGTCAGGGCATCTGCATTCTGTTCCCCACTTAGTTGGTGGTGCATTTGGTGGCTTTAGCAAATAGCTTAACCTCTGATGCATCCATTTAAACTGTGCAAAGTGCCTGCTTAGCAGGGATATTGTGAAGCATAATTAAGTAGGGCTAAATTCTGCCTTCAGATATGAGGGCACAGTTCCTTCTGTTTTCAGTGATTATTGGCTTTATGAGAGCTGAATTTTAGGCTCTTAATAAATAATAACTTTTCATTGTAGTAGCACCTAGGAGCCCAGGTCATGGATCAGGATCTCATAGTGCTGGGCACTATACAAATTTTTATTAAGCGCACTTTGTAAATTATTTCACCATTGTCCGCAGATAGATGGCATTTAGCAGATTTTATTTTTAGATCAATATAAAAATCCATCAAGCTAATTTGTATTAGTCTTCATTTATTAGTTACTTGGCTTCTGGAACGGTGGCTTAATAAAATGTTAAACGACAAAGTCCTCTTCATATCATAGAAATTAGAGATGGAACAGACCTTTTTGCTAACCAGAACTTCCAATCTGAGCTAGTGGGCTCCCCCCGCCAGATTATAGCACTATCCAGTAAAAAGGTTCTTTGACACTGCAGGAAGCCTTCTTTTGGATCACAAGGGAACTCTCTAGTAAAGTGCTTCAACAGATGCTTAAATAGAACAGAACTGATCCTGTTTTCAACACCAAGGGTCACATTAGTGCAGGCCCTGTGCAAGGATTTGAGTGTTTCTACTTGCATCCACTTCCTAATTCGCTTACAGTGACTGCCACTAATGAGAGAATGTGACAGGGCAGATGTAAGTGAATGTCTAAAAGAGGCCAAAAGATTGGATTAAATGGGGGAGAAATTTATTCTATGTCTTCCTTACATATGCACATTGCTAATCAGCAGGTGCTTTTATCTAAATACGACTTTGTGAATTGGGACAGAATGTCCAGATTTATTGATGAGTTGCCTGAGGATGCTGTGGAAGAGTTTAAGGCTTTTCTGGCAGAGAGCCCACTAGTGTCTAAGACATCACTGCAATCAGCAATCGATATGGCGGACACCTCATCTAGGATTATGGCTTCAACTGTAATAATGAGGAGAGCTTCTTGGCTACAGACTTGGCTATGTCTTTGTTTTCTGAAAAGACTGATGAGACATTACATTCTTTTAAGGACTCCAGGGCCACATTATGATCCTTTGGGGTTTATACCTCAACAGTTAAGACATCATTATGGGGATCAGCGACAACAACAATTCCACTGATACTCCCAGCAGTATTTCAGGCAGACTGCTTATTCTGCAACACAACAGGACTTCTCCAAGAGGAGGCACAAGTTGCACAGGAGAAGGCCCTCTTTTTTCCATCTTCAGTCGGCCAGCCCATAGTCCATCAACTAATGGCAAGCAGCCAATTTGACCCTCCCTTCAAGGGCAACAAACTAGTCACCAGTCAAGGCTATTTCCCCTCCATTTGGGGACATGCTGTCCCACTTCCATAGGGCTTGGGATTCAATAACCTCAGACAAGTGGGTCCTAAGCACTGTGCAATTGGGTTATACCATCCAAATTCTATCTGTTCCTCCTTCCTGTGGCTGGAATCACAATGACTGGTTTCAGAGTAGCAGCCGTGTTAGTTTGTATTCGCAAAACGAAAAGGAGTACTAGTGGCACCTTAGAGACTAACCAATTTATTTGAGCATAAGCTTTCATAAGCTACCGCTCACTTCATCGGATGCGTTCAGTGGAAAATACAGTGAGGAGATTTATATACACACAGAACATGAAAAAATGGGTGTTATCATACACACTGTAAGGAGAGTGATCACTTAAGATGAGCTATTACCAGCAGGAGAGCGAGGGGTGGGGGGGAACCTTTTGTAGTGATAATCAAGGTGGGCCATTTCCAGCAGTTAACAGGAACGTCCGAGGAGCAGTGGGGGGGAATAAACCTGGGGAAATAGTTTTACTTTGTGTAATGACGCATCCATTCCCAGTCTCTATTCAAGCCTAAGTTAACTGTATCCAGTCAGCTCATTGAGGGTCCACCTGGTGCGATCTCAGCACACTGCCATTAGGGTCCTCTATTTGAGCTCCTAGCCACTTGCTCTCTGTCTCTTCTTTGCCAAAAACAGCTTTTTTTTTTTTATCGTCATATCTTCTGTGAGATTTAGTGAGCTTGTAGGCCTTAATGGTGGACTCTCCCTATACTCAGTTCTTCAAAAACAAGGTGTCCATGAGGCCACACCCTAAGTTCTTGTCTTAAGTGGGGCATCTAGATCAGAACCAAACTTTGGAAGAGCATTTCTGCTGTCATTATTTAAGTAGATTCCGAGCCCCACCTCCATCGTTTACTGCTTAAGAGTCATCTGAGTAGAATACACCTTTTCAACCAGTTGAAGAGAAAAAAAGTCACCTACCTGTACTGCAATTGTTGTTCTTCCAGATGTGGGTGCAGATGTGTATTCCACAACCCAACTTCTGTCCCTTTTGCACTGAAGTCTCAACTATTGACATTCAGTACGACAGAGAGGGGTCGAGGCAGCGCTGCCTTTAAATAGCTATGGGAGGGGCTATGGGGCCAGAGGGCACAAGCATCACCCCAACGGGCAATGTAAAGCAAAATTCTTCCATTTCAGTGCCGTGGGCACATGCACGCCAAGTGAAATATATGTCTGCACCCACGTTTTGCAGAACAACAGTTACTATTCAGGTAGGTAACTGTTTGATTCCCATCAATCTGGGAGTAGTGTAGGGCAACACTTTTAGTACTAAAATTTCCTTATTTTTTTATTTACTGTTCCCTCACTTGTATACACAGGTTCTTTTAAACAATGCGGTTATCCCAAATATTCTTTTCTACAATAGTGAAGTTTAACATGTTAAAAGTAATGCAAGTGATAGCAATGAGAGACGTTAAGCAGAAAAAACATATTTTTAAAAAGTCATCTCTCTTTAGAGTCTTATCCTGCTTTTTTTTTCTTTCTTTTTTTTTTCCTTTCCTTTCTTTTTTTCTTTTTGAGATATGGAAAGGATCATTTTAAAATGGACAGTTCTGGAAAGCAAAATGTCTGTAACTGCCTGGGTAAGATCCATATTGCAGGAGTCTGGCCCCTGACAGTGTAGCAGCACAGCTGGCAAAAATCACAGAAACCTGTCCTCTAAAGCTAAGAGAGGATTACAGTCTGCAGAAAGCCTTTAAGGACTTGCTGTTTTCTCACAGAAACATTATAAAAGGTGACGGGAACAAATCTGTCTTAAGACAGCTGTGCTTTTTTTGAAAGGAACATTCTGTCCTCTTGAAGTTACAGACATCGGTGCTGTTTATGTCAGTAAGGCTTGCTTATGTAGATATTGTCCCATCAGGGCTGATCCATGCTGAGGTATGCTTTTACTCCTGCTTCTTGCTTTTGGCAAATATAACCAACCTAGATGAATGAGTTAGCACTGAGGTTTTAAGGGACGTCCATTTCGCGCCCATTTGCTGAATCTCAAGAGATTCTATTATAACAACCAGTGAACATTCAGATTCTGCTTTTGGAATGGCATACGGACTGATGTGCTGTATAGCCAAGTCATTTATGGAGTTGGCAGTTAGCAAGATTAATGATATTTTTTAGGGCTGTCAAGCGATTAAAAAAACTAATTGCGATTAATCACACTGTTAAACAATAATAGAATATCATTTATTTAAATATTTTGGATGTTTTCTACATTTTTAAATATATTGATTTCAATTACAACACAGAATACAGTGCTCACCTTATATTTATTTTTATTACAAATATTTACACTGTAAAAAACAAAAGAAATCGTATATTTCAATTCACCTAATACAAGTACTTTATAATGAAAGTTGAACTTACAAATCTAGAATTATGTAAAGAAAAAATTCATTCAAAATAAAACAGTGTAAAACTTTAGAACTTAGAAGTCCACTTAGTCCTACTTCAGCCAATCGCTTAGACAAAAAATTTTGCTTACAATTTGCAGGAGATAATGCTGCCCACATCTTGTTTACAATGTCACCTGAAAGTGAGAACAGGCGTTCGCATGGCACTGTTGTAGCCGGCATCGCAAGATATTTACGTGCAAGATGCGCTAAAGATTCATATGTCCCTTCATGCTTCAACCACCATTCCAGAATACATGTGTCCATGCTGATGACAGGTTCTGCTCGATAACGATCCAAAGCAGAGCAGACCAACGCATGTTCATTTAATCATCTGAGTCAGATGCCACCAGCAGAAGGTTGATTTTCTTTTTTGGTGGCTCAGGTTCTGTAGTTTCCACATTGGAGTGTTGCACTTTTAAGACACCTGAAAGCATTCTCCACACCTCGTCCCTCTCAGAGTTTGGAAGGCACTTCAGATTCTTAAACCTTGGGTCGAGTGCTGTATCTGTCCTTAGAAATCTCACATTGGTACCTTCTTTGCGTTTTGTCAAATCTGCTGTGAAAGTGTTCTTAACATGACCTTGTGCTGGGTCATCATCCAAGACTGCTATAACATGAAATATATGGCAGAATGCAGGTAAAACAGAACAGGAGGCGCATACAGTTCTCCCCCAAGGAGCTCAGTCACAAATTTAATTAATGCATTATTTTTTTAACGAGCATCATCAGCATGGAAGCATGTCCTCTGGAATGGTGATTGAATCATGAAGGGGCATATGAATGTTTAGTATATCTGGCACATAAATACCTTGCAATGCTGGCTACAAAAGTGCCGTGCGAACGCCTGTTCTCACTTTCAGGCGATGTAAATAGGAAGCAGTCAGCAGTATCTCCCATAAATGTAAAAAAACTTGTTTGTCTTAGCAATTGGCTGAACAAGAAGTAGGACTGAGTGGGCTTGTAGGCTCTAAAGTTTTACATTGTTTTGTTTTTGAGTGCTGTTATGTAACACAAAAAAATCTACGTTTGTAAGGTACGCTTTCATGATAAAAAGATTGCACTACGGTACTTGTCTGGGGTGAATTGAAAAATACTATTTCTTTCGTTAATCATTTTTACAGTGCAAATATTTGTAATAAAAATAATAATATAAAGTGAGCACTTTACACTTTGTATTCTGTGTTGTAATAGAAATCAAAATATTTGAAAATGTAGAAAAACAGCCAAAAATATTTAATAAATTTCAATTGGTATTCTATTGTTTAACAGTGTGATTAATCATGATTAATTTTTTTAATTGCGGTTAATTAAACTCTGAAACATCAGAAGATTCCCCAAATGAGGGTCACTTCCTATTTATCTGAGTACTATATTGTTTAGCACAGTAAAAAACATTGGAAGAGATGATAAAAGAAAATCAAAATACAGTATATGGCATATTTCTCACTGCAATTTAAGATGTTCTAGAGCAGAGGTCCCCAACCTTTTTCTTTCTGAGGCCTTCCTAACATGCTATAAAAAATCCACGGCCCACCTGTGCCACAACTATTTTTCTGTATATCCAGTAGATTAAAAGCCACCAGTGTTAGGGGGTAGCACACAGGGCAGTTGCCCGGGGCCCCGGAAAGCTAAGTTGGTCAGGCTTCGGCTTCAGCCCAGGGTGGTGGGGCTCAGGCTTTGGCTTTCTGCCCTGGGCACCCCGCAAGTCTAATGCTGGCCCCTCTCTGGTTTATTTTGGTGGATCCTCTGAAACGTCTCCTGGCCCCCCCAGGGGGGCTCCAGACCTCTGGTCAAGAGCCATTGTTCTAGAGAGCTGAATAAGTCACACACTCACATGTCAGTCGTTTGAACTTGGGTACTTTTGCTTACTAAAACACCATTTTGTTCTAGGCTTTTATGTTCTTTAATTTTGTACAGTGCTTAGGTACCACAAATATATACATTTAATATTGCTGCCAACTCTTGTGATTTTATCAGAAGTCATATGGTATTTGGTGTTTCTCTGATAGCCCCAGCTCCTAGAATCATCTGACTAAGTAAGAATCTTAGTTTTAATTTAAAAGGAAGTTTATAACCCTCATGAATGTGGAACAAAGCTGGAAAATGTGAACCCTAAAGGCTCAATCATAAGAAAGTAAATAAAAAACCTAAAAGCTGTTTGGTTTCTTTTAATCTAATTTATATACAAAAATTGGTATGCTTGTGGTTGGCAATCCTGTAAATTATATAAAATCCTAATATAGCTAGGTCATAGGGGGTGGTTCAGACTTTGAACGGCATGTGGATATTTTATATAACAAGCACTAGTAAAATAAAAATGTTAAACAAGAATCTGAACAAATGGACATCCCTTTTAAGCAATGAATTTCTAGCACCTGAAATACCCACACAAAGTTGGTGAGAACATTAAGCAAAAGTCTTTCACTGAAGAGCTATTATGTGTTCAATGAAGGAACCTTTTTATTATATTCATATATCCTCTTAAGGGTGCTTAAGTGTAGTGCAGGCTTTAATTTAGGTTCTGAGGTTTTGGCTGCAGGTTTGAGGGATAGAGCTTCTTGATGCTAAATGTACAAGTTCCAGTTTTCTTTTTCTTGAGTGGGTCCTATATGTGAACAAATGTGGCCAAACAATATAGGAAGATAAAAGGCAGCTTTTAGCTATATGTCATTGATTCTTTTAAGATAGACTGACTTTATTCTGGGCAGAGAAAGCTGTTTAATCTTTCACAAAATGGATTAGGTTTCTTTTCTTAAAGAATGGATCAAGAAGTGGCATGAATATGCACACACTAATGGATCATCAGTATACTTGTACATTTCAGACCAAAGGGAAATGTGCCAAGAAACTCCTTACTGTTTTGGTAATGTTGTGTCTCTTGGAGATTGAATGTGAACACTAGTTTGCTTGGCATCACTATATCATTTAGAGAAGTGGAAGAATTTAGCAGGATATAGTCCCTTAGAGCAAAATTTTTTTTAAAAGAATCAAAGTATTTGGACCAGTAAGGACTTGAATAATTGCTTTTAAGTAGAGACCAGGGTGAAATTCTGGTCCCACTGAAGTGGAGGAGAGTTTGCCAGTGACTTCAAGAGAGCCACAATTTAACACCTGGTCCTTCTTAAATGTCTAATCGTTTCTTTTGTCCACAAAATTGATTTACCTGATGCAGACGGGGGTCTGTTTTTTGTTCTCTGTGATCATTTGATTTTTCTTTAAATTTATTTTGAAGGGCAGTTGCTTTTAAAATTTATTTTCAACCACTGCTAGAACAGCTTCTGCATGCTTCTTATAGGAAAATGTCTAATGTTTTTATGTACTCCTGACAAAAGATGAAAAATGTAAGAAGTACAGTATCCTTTTTGCTATCCTTTCTCTATATGTAGTTTTACTGTATCATTTCAGTTAAGTAAAGGTCTGTTTGCATTGTTGATGTAAAACCTCTCAATCTCCATGGACTGTTGGAGATTTGAAGCTTCATGGGATCAGTGCAGACATTCCCCTGTCAGAGGGAGAAAACCAAACATGCTCAGTAGCGGCCCTTCTCACCAACTGACAAGTGGTATTGGTGGATTCCTTTCATTGCTCTTTCTTGGGAGAAGAGTGGACACACTGTCTGTTACAGTTCGCAAAAAGAAAAGGAGGACTTCTGGCATCTTAGAGACTAACAAATTTATTTGAGCATAAGTTTTCGTGAGCTACAGCATAAGCTTATGCTCAAATAAATTTGTTAGTTTCTAAGGTGCCATAAGTCCTCCTTTCCTTTTTGCGAATATAGACTAACACGGCTGCTACTCTGCAACCTGTTATAGTCTGGGGTCCTTCAACAAGTGTAAGGTATCCTTCGCATATTCACAGTCAGGGCTGTATTTTAATGTCCATCTATGGAGATTTAAGCACAGGAACCCTCATTAATGTCAATAATAGATTAGAAACATGCACCTTTGTACATGAATCCAAAAACGCACCCTACAGTTCATAGTTTGCTAGACTGTTCATTATTGCTTCAAAACCTGTGTTAACATACTTCTGTACAGTTGTGTTATCTAGCTCAGCATGGAAAGTCTAGTTCTTTCGTTACCTTTTTAGGGCAGATTATGAAATTACAAGAGGGTAATGTTGCCTTGACAGAATTATGAAGACAAGTTGGGTAATTTCAGCTGGTATTGAATGCAGCTCCCCACCTACTTACCAGTACTTCCCGCAGGAAACACATTACACCTGCACTGCAGAGACTCTACTGGCTTCCGTTTCATGCAAGTCAGGGTGTTGGCATTGATCTATAACACTCTCTTTACTGTTTGTATTCTGTGTATCTCGGAAAGATCCTCTCCTCTTAGTTTTTAACCCAGAGATTGTGATGACACACTCAAGATGACAAGCTCTAGAAATAATTATTTTGGGGGCTGGGAAGATGAAGTTCACAGTGGAAATTCCGCAGACTCTTTTGGTCTGACACAGGTTTTGACCTTCACAGCATGTTGCAAACCCTGTTTCTTTATTGTAGTATTTTTTTCAGGGCTGAGTAAGGATGAGTAGATTCAGATTAGGTTAAACTTGATTTTTGTTTTATATAGGGTTTTTAAAGACTGCATTGTGTGTACATCTGGAGTGTCAGGTTAGGTGTGTTCTATAAATCAAAATGTATAAAGAAGCTCTGTGCATGGAAGGGGATTTAATAGTCTCAGTCATTGATATCTGATTTGTAAAAAGATCATAGGGTGACTGACAATCAGCAAGAAAATGCATTTTAAAGAAAATTTAAATAGAAGTTTCCCTGGTAAGAAGAGAGCTGTCTAATAAATAGATTACTATGGAAGTGTTTAGACTGTAGTCAGATAATATCAAATCATTAAAAAAAATTATTGCCAAAAAGGGACATAAGTTTGTGCTTTTGTGCTTATAAATTGAACATTCAGAATTAGGAGGAGCAGAAACTTTACCACTAGCTGAATTTAA
This sequence comes from Lepidochelys kempii, assembly GCF_965140285.1. NCBI lineage: Eukaryota > Metazoa > Chordata > Testudines > Cheloniidae > Lepidochelys > Lepidochelys kempii. The sequence goes on along the minus strand of NC_136381.1, from coordinate 42,185,362 downwards.
CAGCCTCATCTCTCCTTGAAAAAGCTTCATCACAAATTAAAAAAAAAACAAAAAAAACCTTCCTTGAGCAGTCAGAAAAAAATCATCCTTAAAATAGGAAAAAAATGTAAATGATCATTTGAAAGAATATAGAAGTTTCACTAAAATAAGGGGGATAATGCAGATAACATATTTAAACAAAACCTGAATGAAGTTCAGGAAGAACAGAATCTGAAAGGGATTCTTCAGAAGTTCTATTTTTGTTCTTTATAGTTTTTTATCACATTCATCACCCTACTTAGCCCAGTCAAATTATTTTTCTCAATTGAATTGCTTAAAAGTGGCTGTTTGTCATAAAAATCAAAAATGTGCGTTTCTCTCCCTGATCAACTACAGAAAGTTTTGACAAGAAAAAGAACTATGCCCTTCTGCCTGAAGAGAAAATATCCTGATTGACAAGTCAAAGATTTACTTCTGTGCATCTGAATAGACTTTGCAAGATCACAAATATTGTATATTTTGTCATAATTTTAAGGTGTCTTTATGACTCCAGATTACCTTCATGCTCCTTTTCTTATTTGTTGCCTTCCAATTTGTGCTTAATACAAGTTTTAGAAAGATGGGATGAGTCAGATGGAGGGGCCCAGACATCATTTAAAATGCGTTCTGAAAAACTTTAGAACACAGAATAGCATTTCAAACTTTTGACCCAATGCTTTCTAATGCTAAAAAGTATCTGAAGATGCCTATCACTATGGAATGTGAGAGCATGTGCACCAAGTGGATATAAACTGGCCACCAGGAAGTTTAGACTTGAAATTAGACGAAGGTTTCTAACCATTAGAGGAGTGAAGTTTTGAAATAGCCTTCCAAGGGAAGCAGTGGGGGCAAAAGATCTATCTGGCTTTAAGATTAAACTCGATAAGTTTATGGAGGAGATGGTATGATGGGATAACATGATTTTGGTAATTAATTGATCTTTAAATATTCATGGTAAATATGCCTAATGGCCTGTGATGGGATGTTAGATGGGCTGGGATCTGAGTTACCCAGGAAAGAATTTTCTGTAGTATCTGGCTCGTGAGTCTTGCCCATATGCTCAAGGTTTAGCTGATCGCCATATTTGGGGTCGGGAAAGAATTTTCCTCCAGGGCAGATTGGAAGAGGCCCTGGAGGTTTTTCGCCTTCCTCTGTAGCATGGGGCACGAGTCACTTGCTGGAGGATTCTCTGCTCCTTGAAGTCTTTAAATCACGATTTGAGGACTTCAATAGCTCAGACATAGGTGAGAGGTTTTTCACAGGAGTGGGTGGGTGAAATTCTGTGGCCTGCGTTGTGCAGGAGGTCAGACTAGATGATCATAATAGTCCCTTCTGACCTTAGTATCTATGAATCTATAAGTCCTTCAACTTTTTCTGGTAGCTCTGATGTTCTCACAATTATTCTTCTTAGAGTTCTATTTAACAATGAATTGATAAGGACTCCACTAACGGACTTCAAACTTCACTCTGGTCTTGCATCCAGTCTCTTGTGAAATCTTCAACATCATCTACCCTCTTTTCTAAAGTATCAGTTTTAGATGAGTGAGGGTGATTCAAGGTCATGATTCCAGAACGATTTGCCTTAAGCGGGGTGTTTGATATCCTCTTCAAGGAGATTTGAGGAGGGGATAGATGTGCTTTTTCTGCTGAGCAAACAGCTGCAACAAATGGAGATTGAGGTAGATGACCAGAACTGAAAGTCCTTCTTTTTTCATATCCTCTGCTTTAGAAATCTCCACTGTATGAGAACCTGAGACTCCATTAGACTCCTTCTCATCTCTGTTGGTTTCTTTAGGAAGACCAGTAAACCAGTAGTTTGCTTAGGCATCTGTTAACTGTCCTCCCTCCCTCCTCCCCTCATGCACACACTCTTACTGTTGTGACATCATACAAAATCTCCCCTCACCCCCCACCAACACCCTCACAGATATTCTGATAACATCTCTTTGTAGTCTTTCCAGTCCTTAGTGAGCATACTTTTATTGTAAGCCAATCAGTCTCATTTAATTTTTCATAGTTCTTTCTGGACACACTTCTGAGGAGAAAACTTATTTTTATTGTTCTTAGAGAACCTCAGTTTCAACAAGTTAATAAGAAATTCTAAGCTACCAGTGCCTATCCAGCTGCCTCATGAGCTATAGATTGTATATACCCCTTATGGTAGTTTCTCACCAAGTTCCCATGAGCTTTTGAAGATTTAATTATAAACTGACTAAAATAGATGTTTTTGATAACTGGTGACCTATTTTAAATTGACAGCCTTTGTGAAGAATATTTTTTGGTATAAGAATGGCATCTGAAAAAGCCCTTCTTTCTGCAGCCTTTTAAAAGGATGTTTAATAATGACTAATGCAGTCCGTACTTGACCCTTTGTCTTATAGTAAAGTATTTGGGTTTATTGCTGTGCCTAAATTGGATTTGTGTTTATGAATGTACAATGTTCAGTATCACTTGGATCAAACAATATTTTACATGTGTAAGCAGCTGCAGATTATATATGCAAATTTTTATAGGAGTCATCGAAAGAATAATTGCACTCCAAGGTGCAAAATTAAATGTTGCATTGTTGTCCTACAGTTTTCATATTGACCTACATGGTATCTTCCTGTAAAGAGCAAACCAGAAAAACCTAGCCTTTTGGAAGCTGTGTTTTCTGTCTGCAAATTTACTTTGCTTGCTGCTATCTGAGCTGCCCTATCTTCTCTCGCCTATGGCCTGATCCATGAATTAATCATGTATGCCAGTGATATTGTGTCACCTGCTACTTAGCAAGTGTGGAAGCTTTGTTTCCTGGGATGTTGTCAGATATGTCAGTTGTACCATAAATGTAAGCGCTAATCTCTTCAAGTTTATAAAATTAAGGTTGTTTCTCTGTGTTTTCAAACTTACAGGACCAGATCATGTGGTGTAAATGAGTACAGTTCTCTTGATGGCAGTGGAACTGCACTGATTTACTGAGGATCTGGACCTTCATTTTTAATGTCTTTCATGTGTGTACTTGGGGCCAAAATTCTGGAATCCCTCCTTCTGCCAGGAAGGCATAGTCTCAGCTTTGTGTGGCCACTACTCATGTCCCAATGCATATTAGCTAGGAGAGGGAACTGGCTCTCTGATAATAGGCAGGTCTACCCTTTCTTCTTGCTACCCTCTTTCTACTCTTCCCATCTTATCGCTGGGTGGAGAATTTGAGGGAGAACCTTCACATGTCTATCAAACCTAACTACTGGAGCCGGCAGCCTGGGGACTCACCCAGAGTGAATGGTGGCTCAGGGGATTGGGGATGGCTTTACACCTCTGGCTCCCCAGCTGAAACGATTCTAGGATGGTAAAGTAGCTACTATCTACCATCTAATGGCTGTTTGGCCTGCATGAAATGAGTTGGTGGTGTCAGTCCAGCATGGAGTAGACAAGTGCCCACAGTACAGCTGACTGTCTCAACAGAGAACCTGTGGGTTGAGTGGACATAGAAATGGAATGTTTCAGAGTAACAGCCGTGTTAGTCTGTATTCGCAAAAAGAAAAGGAGGACTTGTGGCACCTTAGAGACTAACCAATTTATTAGAGCATGAGCTCTAATAAATGGAATGATCATCTTATCCCTGCAGGTAAAGATGGAGGCGTATTAGCAGAGAGTGTGGGGAAGCTTTCACTGTCAGTGAACCCTTTGTGCCCATACCTTGGATAAGCAGAGAATTTCAGCTCTGAGGGCTGTCAGCCCAGAATTCTCCATGTTCTCTACACTAACGCTGCTGCAAAAGAATGGCGTGCTCATCAGAAATCTGGCTAAAGCTACTGCTTATTTAGCGTGGACAGAGTCCAGACTCTTTACCTCACCAGTATTTATAACCTCACCCTTTTTCTTTCTCTGCCCACAGAGTCATTGGTTTCCTTGAAGCTTTTGTGTGCATAAAGTTTGGTCAAGAGCTCTTCTCCAAAACACAAATATTGTATGTTGTGTTTTGGCTTCTTTGTGTGGTAAGTGAGACTTCTCGTTCATGAAACACCGTGCCCAGCAATGCCTTGAGGCCTCGATCCTGCAAACCTTATGTACCTGGGTAGTGTGTACATATACAAGAACTCCTGCTGAATTCAGTAAGTAAGGACTTCTTAACCCAGTAGGAGTTGCAGATATGAGCCCTAATACTTTGAAAATTATTGATGCTACTATGAATTTGTAAATACTCTTTCTTTAATAAACAAATTGAATTTACTAATATTCTCAGAAACAAAGGGCCAAACTCTCTCAAATGGAGTAATTGCATTGACTCAATGCAATTAAACCAGTAGAGATCTTGGCCCAAAGTTCTGTAAAGTTCTGGTCCTGCTTTGAGCAGGGGGTTGGACTAGATGACCTCCTGAGGTCCCTTCCAACCCTGATATTCTATGATTCTATAAACATTTTTATGTTGTTTTTTCCACCCTCTTGTAGGCTGTTACGACTTTCCTGTGTTTATATGGAATGGTTTGGTATGCGGAGTACTATGGCCACCGAGAAAAGGTACTTTGGTGGGGACTCAGTTTTTATTTTAAGCCAAAATTAAACTGCAACAAAGCCATATTGTTATAAGTTCTTGTAAAGAGAATTCTGACACAGGAATCAAGGTTGTGATCCAGAGTCCTTTGAAGTGAGTTGGAAACACTTCCATTGAAGTCAGTTGGCTTTGGAGTGAGCCCGAAGTGTGGTGTTGTCTCCAAGGAGCACGGTAATCCTAGCTATACAAAATAGGGCTGGAACTTTATCAAAGACTGGAATAATAAATAACTAATGTCTCCACTGTCTACGTGAAAAGATCAGAAGAATATGAAAAATACTGAGAAAAGCTTTGTTAAAGGACAGACCACCTTGGAGCTGTTGCTTTATTGCCATTTTACGGTCCCATTGTTGTATCAGCTATTTGTGCTTGATAACAAGATGGGGAAAGGCCTTTACTTCCATTAGCATTTTCGTCAGAATTCTTGCTGCAGCTTTAATGCTACAAGTCCTAACCGAAAATGTAGTGGAGAGGAGAAGTAGAAATTGACTCAGCCTCCCCATGACGTGTGTCCTCCTTGTCTTTACAGACCTTGTCGGAAAGCGAGGACAGTCCATACAGCCCAGATGCCTCATGGCTTCATTCTAAATTCACTAAAGGTACTGCTGCTTTGCATGCACATTTTCAGTGTCATATCACTGGGAATACAGCTCAGTCCTAATAAATGTAGCTTAAGAAACCTGCAGTATAGGTTCTTTGATTTACTTTCTGACCCTCGCAATTCAAGTGCATATAGAAATAGGCTGCAAAGCCACTTTTATTTTTCCCCACTGATTTTCTTTCCTTTCGTTAGAATGTGATTCAATTTTTAATGGAACAAATGTCTCCTCCACCTGTTGCTGTTCCATTCCTTCCTGACAGCGAATGTTTGAGATTAGAGAATTTCACAACCTCGTTGGGCAGGTTTTCTCACTGAACATCCCCTGTATGGCTTCAGGTGAACAATGTGAAATGTGCTTTTATGCCTGCTTATTAGTGAGCAGGCAGGTATGTGCCCAGGAGCTTATGTTCCTACTGACACTTACTAAGGGCTTGACTACATGAACATTTAGTTCATGGCAAGTTGGGGTGCCAGTCTACCTGCACTAGCCTGCCACAGACTAGCTGTCTGTGTGGACCCTACTGATGTGCGTTTTGTTTCAAAGAGAACTAGATCAAAGTATATTCGTTAGTTAAAGAACTTAATGCAGTTCAGCAGGGTCCACACGGACATTTAGTCAGCCATTTTTTATTGCAATGAAAGTCAAGTAGGCAGCCTGTTTTCTCCTTCTTACACTTTAGTGAGGACCTTCCTGTGGAAAAAGGGCAAGATTAGCATCTGGAAACTAGCATTTAGAGGTTACACTCCAGGTGTATTTACAACATTAAAACAATATTTTCTTTTCATTTCAACTTCCTGGAATCCTGACACTTGAAGCACTTAAATGTGTTTTTCTTCAGTTGCATACACAGATTTCCTAAGTTGCCTGTATTGATTTCTTTTTGGTTTGTTATTTAAAGAAGCGTATTGATTTCTTTAGAAAAATACATACATTAAAATAGATTTTTCAAGCATAGGAAAAGAAAAAACTCTAATTGTTGGTCTAAAAACTTTGACCGTGTCCCCTGACTTCATCAGAGTTATCTGCTCAATAGCAAATTTTCTGCTAAAGTGTGCATGAGGTTAATGCCAGTGTATATTAATCATCATCAGACCTCTACACCTGCACAGGCCCAATGTGTGTGACAAAGATCCAAAATGAGAGATACTAAACAATTATTCATGCAGGAAACTTGGTGATGTGAGAATTCGTTCCATAATTCTCTTCAACCTCAGGTTCATGGTTCTTAATTTCTAATGTAAAAAATTATCAACAGTATGAGGGAGATGGCAAATTAAAATGAGTGACATCAGTGTAAATGAGGGACACTTCTGCATCACATTTTAATTTGTTAAATTTTTTAAGTTGCCTTGCAGACGCTGACAGAATAAATGTTTTAATTTGGCCACTAGATGGAGTGCTAGTATCAAACAAATAGTTTCAGCCTGAAATAATTAGTTTAAACGTTACATATCTAGGAAACCTTAAAAACTAAAACAGTAAAGAATTGCTTTCAACAGTCAGCTCCAAATCTTAAATTAATTTTGATTTCTTTGTAGGTACTGAAGATAGTCCACCAAAACATTCAGGCAACACTGAGAGCCATTCATCTAGAAGAAGAAATCGTCATTCCAAAACAAAAGTAACCAATGGAATTGGCAAGAAATAAGATCAGTCTCTAAAGATGTTCCAGAGTGTGCCTAGACATGAGAAGGAAAACTGGACCTGGTTCTGAATTACCTATTAGAAGGTTAATAAGAAACAGGTGGAAGATGGGTGGGAAATGTTTGCAGCAACCGAAGGGTCTTAGTACCTTTTAAGATGTAGCCATCAGTGTATTGCAGATCATTGCCTGTTGCCACGTGCCATTCACTGACTTAAATCTAATTTCTTCAGCACTTGGCATTCAGAAACAAGTAGTAGTATGTTGAAAGGAAAAATAGTTTGCTCTTGGCAGGTATGTAAAGGTGTATGTTCAGGTATCCCGATTTGCATTTTTAATGTCTTTGTTAGTTGAGAACATTAACCCAAAGGTTAATGGATGATAACCAGATGTTTGGGGGGGGGGGGGGAACACCAGGGGAACGCCAGGGGATTGATTGGTTGTTTTTGTGTCTTTGTTTTGATTAGTTTCTTTGTTTTGAAACATACACAATCTTTGATTAAAATCAGACAACTAAACTTTTCCATACTAATGGTTCTTTTTATTTTAAGTATTTAAAAAAAATTCCATATTTCTATCCAATTGCTCATTTTTATTTAAAAAATCTCCACTCGGTGGCAGGATTTTACCAACTGGGGTATGTGTCCAGATTTCTTAGAAAGATTGCAGAGTTAATTTCAAATGTTTCCTTGTTTCTGATTCTGTTCCCTATCCTGTTTGTTAAAGCCTACTACCAATGCATATATGAAACCTGTTACACAGTAGTGAGGACTGTACCTGTTGACCCCAGGGGCAGATGTTGTATTGTTCAGTTTACACACACCTCCCCCCCCATTTACTGCTATGTATTTGCTGCCATTAGCTGCACGTAGTGTTGTGTACGGTACTAGTAGCCATTACTCTTTCAGTTGCGTCATACTTTGTAAAATACTTGTCCCTTGCTTTGCCTCAAGTTTTAAATAAGATTCATGTTAAAGGCAGCTTGAGGGCTTTTGGTACTGCCCAGTCTGATGATGGGCAGCTTCTTCACAAAGTACTGCAGCTCACTTTTTTGTAAGTTTACAATCATTCGTAAAGACTCATTGTGTTGCTGAGAGTAGAAGGGGTCACACAATATGACCCCTTCTGTTTATACAGTGTTTTCCTATTTCCTAACATGCTATCAAACAGCAAACAGCAAATAAACCACATATTTGAAACATCCATACTAATTATGGTCTCAAAGTGGGTGATTCCCTCAAACTGCAGCTAGCATAACGATTGTTCTTTAAGTAAACCTGCGAAATCAGTTAGTTCCTGAACTAAGTTATCAGATTTTTGATTTTTTTTTTTTTTTTTTTGGTGCCAACTGGGTTGTGGAGCCTATAACCTTAGAGAGCTCAGCAAAGCAGACAGGTTAAGACAAATAAATAACATCCATGAGTCACTAGTCCTTGTAATAACTAAGATTTAATTTCTGAGAAATGTTACTGTGATTTGCCACACATTATGTACTAGTAAAGTAAAATGCTGTAAAGACTTTATCATACAAGTGTATGATACTGTAAATAGGAAAACCATCCTATGTGTATTCCATGACGACCTATGTGCCACAGATTATCAACATTTGGAATACACTTATGCTGCTGCCTAACTCATTGGAAGCCCTTTTAATTTTCTTCAGTCCAACACAAATGTACAACTTAACAACTAAATTGTATTGAAGGCTGCTATGTCATTTTTCTGCAACTATGTTGAATTTTATAGGAAAAAAGGCCTGGAAGACTTCTTTGGATTTTTCTACAAAAATTCTCTTTTCATTTATATTACCAAAGCTGTGGTCTGTGGCATCTCCATTTGTTCTTAGCATGCTGCTTGTTGTTGAATGTATTTGCAAGTTTCTTTGGCTATTCGAATTTGTTACTTTTATATGTCACTTGTTTATAATTCAGTCACTGCAAGACTGAGGATGGCATTGTGAATTGTTTTTCCTATTGATTCAGTACCAAAGCAGGAAGCTGAAGTTTAACATCATGTTTACATTTTGTATGTCACATGTATAATTTTTATTTTAAAGGACACAGTTTTTCAAAGGTAAGAGCCTGTTTTGTACTTGCAAAATATGTGCATACTCGCATTGTACATATAAAACACACCGTGGCTTGTGTAAACTGGGGCTTATGTGTACAGTTATCCATTTCCCACACACAGTGGGTATATGTGAATGTTTTGCAAGTGCAGAATTGGTGCTCACATTTGTGAATTGGACCCTAAAAATTTTAAAAAGGAAATATGAAGAAAGTTGAAGGTTCATCTGTTGAAGGTTCTGACTTCTGAATTCTGTTACACTAGCACAGGTCTGACCAGTAAAACATAGGTCAGGACCTTCAACTCATAATGCCTATGGAAAAGGAATGTGCAGAAAAAACATCTTTCACGTTTTCCCAGTGTGTTCTTTGTTTTTACTTTTTTGAAATTAAAGGGAGAGTTGGGGATGCAGGGGGGGAATTAAGTAGAGTCTTTTACGCAGTTTGAAAAATGGCACCTTCTGCACTCCATCAGCAATCCTGGCTGAGATTGACAAGTGTTCTGACAATTAATCCTCTGGCTGACAAGTGCTATTTCCACTCCATTTTCCATGGCAATGGGCCTTGCATTGGCACAGATAGGATGGTGCTTTTGATCACTGCTGTAAATCTGAAGTAATTATCATTTCCCCCCTTATCGCTGAACTCCACATACAGTCCATGTGCAATGGCCAGTGAGAATGATGAATAACTTGAGCTGTTACATTAACTAATTTCCTTGTATCAAGAATTCCGCTGCTTGAATAGTCATTGTTACTGTTACAAATGCACTGTCCCTTTTTTACCCATTCTTTGTCCTTCCATGTTTTCTCATCTTGCCTTCCTTTTATTTTTTTCTCTCTCCTATTATTCTGTCCTCCAGTTTTAAAACAAGCTATTCCCTGCCGTTGAAAGGACTGAATTTGCCCTCCAGAGACGTTACTCAATGTCAGTCATTGAAGGGGGGCTAATTCAGTCCAGCATGGCATAAGCAGAGGATAGTGGCAACACTTTACAACACTGAGTGAATTTAATAGCAGTAGACAGTTTTCAGGATGGGGAATGCTGGAAGGGTATAAAATGAACCGGAAGCCACCAAAAGTGAACCTCACTACCAGCTGCCAGTATTAAAGCTGGATGGAGAGCTGTATAAATCAAACACAGTATCTAATAAAATACATGGAGGAGCTTGATTTCTGTTGTTCTTTTGTTACTCGGCTGTGAAGAAAATAGTTTGCTGTTTCATCTATTAAAGCCTTGGTATTTACTACATGATTACAAGATAGTGTGATAATGTAGTAAATGCTGCGTCTGGATAGTGAATACAAACAATATGTGCCAATACCAATTACCACGTATTTAACATTGTTTTCAATAGAATTGCTCTGTACTGATTGCGAAGCATCGTATTTTGCAGTAGTTCAGTAAAACAACTCATGTCACCACTATGCGTTTGTCATCTATATACAACAGGGCACAGCAGGTGATCACTTGTTGGAAGCTGTTATTTTTTATATGCCTAGTTGCAGGCTGACACGTTCATCCACTTCCATCACAGAACCAAGGCTCAAGCACTCTCAGGTCTCACTGCAATCTGCTACTTGGGAGGAGAGCAGACTTTTAAAATACATCAGCAATATCAGAGCTTTCTCTTGTTTCTGACGCTACTTCTCAGGTTTCTAGCAGGCAGAATACCGCTGTTCTAGTAAACCTGGCTATTCGTTTTGCATTTTGGATATGTTACTTTATTATTGCAGACCACAAAGATATGGAAAGAAGTGAGTTGTCATATAGTGGCTTTGATTGCAGACCTTCTAAAGTGAACAGAAAGTGAACTGGAAGACCCAGGTTATTAGAAGGTGGGCTTTTGCTCATGCCTCCATCAGTGAAGTACAATAGCAACATTTGGATAACAGGAATACTTAGGCTTAGTTTTCACAGCCGATGTAGTTGCTGCAGCAGCAGCACTGTTCTTATACTGTATAAAAACTGTGTGTTAAAGGTAGCTATTTGCTATTGAAATATGCTAAAAGCACCAGGCAGCACAGTGTCTAGACACTGCAGGCACAAATTGAGGCCTATGTTCTATCATGAGAAGCTTTCTGAAAGACACACTCGCAATGCTGATACTCACTGTCTGCAAAACCACGGCCTGTTTTACATGTGAGATACAGGACTTGTAATTTACAACCAGCCATGTGCACTGCTGCATCTGGATAGTGAATACAAACAATATGTACAGCTCTGCTTGTTTAATTGTGTGTATCTTTTCTCAGGAACAGGAGAGGTTTTCAATGCTAAAAAGAAGGAAATGTGAAAAGTAGAAAAGCAAAAAGAGTTGTATTGTCATATATATATAATCCTCTTTGCCAGAGGATGTTGTGAAGGCCAAGACTATAACAGCGTTCAAAAAGAACTAGATAAATTTACGGAGGACAGGTCCATCAATGGCTGTTAGCCAGGATGGGCATTGATAGTGTCCCTAGCCTCTGTTTGCCAGAAGCTGGATATGGGTGCCAGGATGGATCACTTGATGATTACCTGTTCTGTTCATTCCCTCTGAAGCACCTGGCATAGGCGACTATTGGAAGACAGGATACTGAGCTAGGTGGACCATTCTTGTGTTCTTATGCTTTTATGATACGTTAATCACAGGCCAGGAAGGCCTCAGAGTACCTCCCCCAAAAGATTTCAGAACATAAAACCTCGCAATTCACAGCAAAATGGGTAATGGATGCCATTGATTTCAGTGGGAGGAGGATTTGGCCCTTATTGAATAATCTCTGGAACAATGGACGTTTTCGCTTATCCTCTCCACTTTCACAGCTCGTACTGAAGACTGATTCTAAATTTTTTTCAGGCACATTCACTGGAAACTGGAGAGGAATGATTCTTCCATTCCCTTCTTGAAAGCTGTGAACTGTAGTGAGCTCAGCTCTGTTTTGTTTACATGGTTGCACTGGTATTTTCACTGTTCTTCATATGTTGGTTCATTACTGACAACGGGATTCATCCTCAGTAGAATTTGTGTAATCCTGAATTTCCTCATCCTTTAAAAAATTTATGGTTTATTGTACAGTGTGGTTCCATGTTGAACTCCGAGTTAGCGGCATGGACTTATAAAGTGTTTCAAGATCGCTTTGTCATAGGCTCCTGGTGTGTCTCCACTGTAGATCTTATCCTAGTGTTTCCATTGTCAAACTGCAGGCCTGGTCTCCTCAAGCTTGGGAACATAACACTTCACCCAACGGGGCGGTCTTTAAAGCTCCCACTCTGTTCTAGAGTCTGATTTATGATCTGGCAAGAGCATAAACCTCAGCTCTTCACTTCCCCCCCAAAAAAAGGCCTGGGAAAGAATGCAAATTATAAACACTGAATTCCTATAATCAGCAATAATGCAAGTCCCAGACTATACTGCTGTGTACCATATGGATTTAATTTTAGTATTTTTTCATACTTTTAAGGTTGCAGATAAAAATGAAGGGTCCTGATGACTTATTTTGTGTGGGTTTTCTGTTTGTTTTTTTAAACACACAGTACTTGTATGGACTTTACAGAATGAGCTTTAGATAAACAGATATTACATCAGATGGGGGAAGTTTTAAGTGCTTGGTGACTTGCTTTGAAAATGCACATTGATAAAATCTGCATAATTTCATCTAAATATCCCAAGTGTGTATTTTCCCAAAACGCTTGATATCAACTTGAATTGTTGTCTCATCAGGGCATGAACGGTCTCCCTTCTGTGTATATATATATATGGTTCCTGGCACAAGCAGGAACCAGTCTTAGATGGGGCCTCTAGGTGATGCCTTCTTACAAATACAAAATAAGGCCCTGAATTTTCAAAAGTTGCTTTGTAATTTTGGGTGGCTAACTTCATTCATCCCAGCCTGATGTTTCAAAGGAATCTGCAGCTCCCATTGACTTCAATTACATACACTGTCCACACAGACCTACAAACTGTTACTGTTATCAAAGAATGTTATACTTACTAAAAAAATAACCAACGCAAAACACACACACACGAATAGGTTTTGGAAGCATTTTAATTAAAACGTTAAACGGTAGCTTTCACCTTGACAGCTTAAAAATAGTCTTTGGAGAGAGACTTCTACTGAGTTTCCAGCACACAGCCACAACCACCAGTTTGTTGTCCGAATAGCTTTCCTGTTGGAAGGGAGTACAGATCTCTCCAACAGTCCTTTGGGAGGGGATCTGTGGGCAGGGCTCTCTGGCTTTCCTCCCATTACCAACACTCATTGGGTGGGATGTGGAGCTAGGAGGATGACTGCTCTTTGAAAAGGCTGTTCAATTTTGCTGAGGAAAACTCTCATGCTGTCTGTAGTGTGCCATACCATGACCCACAATGCCTTGTGCTCTTTCACAGAAGCCAGCGTCTCCGGTTGTGGTAATGAGGCAGCAAGCTTGCTTGCTTGAAACTCACTCTCTTATTCTCACATCTCCGGTCTTGTTGGGGAACCTGAGACAACTAAATACAAAATATTATTTCTTCCTCTATTATGTGCTCTGGAGTTGGTGAGAAGTCACTACATTGTGGCAAATTTTAAATCTTCTCACGCTGCTAAATAATTTTTATGTTTTCTGGTAAAAGCCAAGAAGTGTTAAAAGGTTTTGAAAATGCTATTTATAATAGAGACCTCAATATGGGTTGTCATTATCAATGACAGCTGCTTTGTAGAAGTTAGTATTGAGGCACGTCCACGTATTAATGTCTAAATGATCCTAGCTGCTGCTAAGAAAATCCATTTCAGTTCTGAGTGATAGATGGTCAGGTGCTTCATAAGTTGCCTGAAGAATCAATAGCCCACGGTTCTGAGAAAAGGAAACCCAAAACCTCATAGTCCCTAACTCTGTTCTATATTGCTACATCACAGAGGGTAATGTACAGCGTTGCTTTTTTGTTTTAACCTGACTTTTAGCACTGATTCTCCTGCATGGAGGAGAAACAGTACAGTGAATGAACTAACTAAGGTATATTTTTGTTAACCAAAAATGTACTCTGCCAAAACTTGATATCCCTTTTATTAAATTAATCAAGATGATGTGGTTTCTTTTCTCTACATGTGCTGGAAGAACAGTAGGTGTCCCAAAGCACACAATGTTGCCATTACATGTTTTTTATATTTATATATTTAGTTCTGCAGGTCAGCTTGTTTTGCCACATTTGGATCACAAGTTTGCTAGGATCAGCACATTCCATCTGACCGCGTTTAGAATAAGTTTAAAGAGTAGCAGGGAAACGGATTGAAAAAAGCTGAGGAGCAATAGAAATACTGTCATTGTAACCAAAAAATGATGCTAGTAGCTTTGCAGTTGCACAAATCAGTGGTTCTCCACCAAGGGTACGCATACCCCTGGGGGTACACAGAGGTCTCCCAGGGGGGACATCAACTCATCAAGGTATTTGCCTAGTGTTACAACAGGCTACGTTAAAAGCACTAGCAAAATCAGTACAAACTAAAATTTCATACAGACCATGACATTTATACTGCTCTATATGCTATACACTGAAATGTAAGTACAGTATTTATAGTCCAACTGATTTATTTTATAATTATATGTCAAAAATGAGAAAGTAATTTCTCCGTAATAGTGTGCTGTGACACTTTTGTATTTTTTTATGTCTGATTTTGTAAGCAAGTAGTTTTGAAGTGATGTGAAACTTTGGGATACGCAAGACAAATCAGACTGCTGAAAGGGGTACCGTAGTCTGGAAAGGTAGAGAGCCGCTGGCACAGATGATCTTTTGGGGGGATGTGTGAGGAGAAGATTGGAGGGTGAGGAATGTGTGCAACCACAACACAATGCTTTTTCTTGGTTTTACTCCATCTTTGTATGTCTCTTAGATATTATACTCCGCAGCCAGTTTCAATTGCCCCAAAATATCCCATCAATCTTGGTATTCCACTTTTTTAAACGTGTAAAAAACCCCATACTTCATGTAGCACATACACCAAAATGTGATCCTACAAAACACTGTGTAATTAAATGTACAGTCTTGTTGCATTTCCAGGCAATGTCATTGTGAATCATGAAATTGCTTTTTAATGCAATAAAGCGCACTTCTATCCCTACCTTCTATCCTGGGATCTTGAAGCATTTTGCCCCAAAACAAATGAATTAGGCCTCACAGCCACCCCTGCAATATTGCTGAGTAATCTCATCTTCTGGATTGGAAAGTAGGACTAAGGTAGAAAGGGAAGCTGGAAGCAGAGACCGGAATAGAATCCAAGGCCCCTGTGTCCCAGGGTTTAACCACACGACCATCTTGGGATTTGTTTTTTATCCCTTTTAAAGTAAACAAAAGAGTACTGTCCACTTCTGTTCAATACTAAAACAAAAAACAGCTCACTGTACCGACAAAGGAAGGAGGGAGAGAGGTGCCCACCACATTATATTCTCAATTCTCATATTCACTGTATTTTGCAGGGTTCTGTTAATAAGCTTCCATGTACACTTAAATGATATTGTTTTAAAAATGATTAGTACTTTTTTAAAGGTATCTGGTCAGCTTAGATCTGGGGAGGGAAGGAGAGAGAATGTCAGACTCCATTTTAATATATCCTTTCTTCTAGCTAGAACAGGGTTAGTCCTGTCTTCTTGCTTTTCAGAGTGATTTGCACTTTTTCATTCCTGTAAAGTGTATCAGACCTTTGTGGCTCTGAATAAGTGTAGGAGTTCTAAATGCTTGAATGAGAGAAAACATGGAACTGGGATGCTTGGACTTCCCTTGATTCTAAGCAATCAGACCACAAGGATGTGAAGATTGTATCCGCATTCTTGAGGTTTTCACAGCTCAACCGTTCTAAAGGCTACTGACTATGAATCAGTGCTACAGATTTAACATCATCTGGAGTGTGGTGGTAGGATTCTTACAATGCTTTTGAGTCTGAATCTGCTTCATATAGAAATCTTCTCTCTTTTTATGTGCAATATCCACTATGAATCCCAAATACCTGAAAAACAGGATTTTGGAACTGTTTTTTTACCCATTGTTTTTTATGCATCCGATGAAGTGAGCTGTAGCTCACGAAAGCTTATGCTCAAATAAATTGGTTAGTCTCTAAGGTGCCACAAGTACTCCTTTTCTTTTTGCGAATACAGACTAACACGGCTGTTACTCTGAAGACTGTTTTTTCAGTCTCCTGAAATCCTTGCTGCTTACCTAAATGCCTGCATGAATAGACTTCCTGTCCCGCAAACTTTTCATTTGTATTACTGTAGTGCCTAGGAGTCTGTCATGGACCAGGAGCCCATTGTGCGAGGCATTGCACAAACAGAACAGAAAAAACTGTCCCTGCCCCAAAGAGCTTACCATCTGAGTATAAGTATAAGACAAGACATGACAGCTGGATACAGACAGTTTGGGAGAGGGGACAAAAGAAACAATAAGACAATAATAGAACTCCACTCTCAGGCACAGTCTCTGTGGAAATGCTCAGACCCTCAATTCTTGGGTCTGAGTTAATTCAAGGCTCCTTTCTTCTGGAACTTCCATTTGTCACCAGTTTGGCAGAGCCACAATCACCCTGCTCCCATTTATCTCTTGCAGCTTGTCTCTGACTGCAGCTTCTTCCCTGCTAGGAACCTCGCTCTTGCTTTGGACCTACCTGGTGATCTCCGCTAGTTCTGTGATTTTTAGCTGCTTGACCTCTGACTGCATTCCCCACCCTAACTTCAAAGACCCTTTCTGAGAGAAGACACCCTGCTTAGGTGAGCCAGCAAGACCCCAACACACTCCTCCTATGTCTTTTTCCTGCAGCTTGGATCCCAATCTCAGCGGAGCCTGATATTCCTTCCAGCTAATTTTTTTTTTTCATTTCATATTACCATAGCACCTAGGAGCCTTAGTCACAGACCAGGGCCTCATTGGGCTAGGTTCTGTGCAAACAGAACAAAGACAGTCACTGCCATCATGTTTTTTGGAGTTTGTGGTTTGTTTTTGTTGGGTTTTTTTGCTGTGGTACCATGACTCCTTGGCCCATGTGACAACAGCACTTCCAAACAACCATTAACTTGGTAAATACAGTCCCACAAATAATGTGGAACACTGGAACTGATTTTGCCACTCCTCAGAAGCCATTGTAACCTGAGACCTCAAAGCTGAGGATGTGCTGGATTCTGGCCATTGCGTTTTTAAATCGGCATGAATTATTCCCCTTTTACAACTAACTCCATCGAGTTGCAGAGATGTGCATCCTGTTTGCAGGATTATGTTTGGCTTTGTATGCATGGGCACACGTATTTTCTAGTATCTGTTTACAGGAAACTACACATCTGTCTGCAGTCTGGCCACAGTCCTGCCCCCACCATAAATACAAATAATTTAAGACCCTTCATGTTTCTTGTCTTTGTATTTTTTTTCAATCAATCAGCTGATCTGACCTCATGTGCACCATATGATTTTTTCGGGTGTCTTCCATTTACCTAGCGGTACAGCTAGGTTAATCAAGGGAAAGAAAAACCAAATGACTTTCTACCAGGTCAAAAAGTTTGTGAGGGGTTGTTTTTTTTTCCATCCATGACCTCATAAAAATTCTTCAATTTTTCCCCCTTTCACTGTCAGAAGCTGGGACTGGATAATGGGGTGTATCACTCAATAAATTGCCCTGTTCCGTTCATTCCCTCTGAAGCATCTGACAGTGACTGGTGCCGGAAGACAGGGTCCTGGGCTAGGTGGACCAGTGGTCTGACCCCGTGTGACAATTCTTATGTTCTCTGAAGCACCGCTGTGGTTTGTCTGCTGGGATCATTTGCGTGGATCTCATCTGTCAACTCCTTGCCATTGCAGGGGCCTCAGGCATTGGTGGCACCTTAGCTCTCTCTTGTTCTCTCCCTGTGGCACACAGTTTAGTGCCCTGAGAACTGAAATGCTTTGGTCTAACTGAACTCTTTGTGCTTAGTACAGGGGTATCTGGGTGAAATGTAATGGCCTGTGACACACAGGACGTCAGACTAGATTATTTGATGGTCCCTTCTGGCCTTCAACTCTAAGTGCTATTTAATATGAATTATGATTGGGTTGAAGAAGGTGAATGGGAAGGTGTGGGTTCCACAAGACCAGCTGTCTCTATTAAGGCAAAGTTTGAGATTTCCTGCTTTAGAGGAAAACATGTAAGTCTGTGTCACTGAACATGCCATGTACGGCACCACATACTGCTGAAGCACCTCATTCTGTGAGGGGGGGGGCTGATGATAGAAATCCTCTGAGTGCATCCAGGCTCTGGTATTTGCTCTCCCTGGGTCTGAAATGGCTTTCTGGGCCCACAGTGAAGGCCATCTAATTGACTGGATTTTTGTAGTGGGGTGAAGGCATGTACTCAGGGCAAAGGTGAGGATGGTTGGAGTTTTTCTACAGCAGGTCCCTGGCTGAGCTGGGTTTTTTTGTTTTTTGTTTTTTTTTTCATTCCTCTTGAATGTTAGTTTTAATGCTGCCGGGCATATTATGCTGTAATATCAAGTAAGCATCAAGGTACCTCGATCTCCCATGTAGGCAATTTTTAGATCAAAATAAAATATAAATGAATCATGATTAACCTAAGAAGTCTTGGTGTTAGAGTAAATTCAGTTTAAAGTTAATGGGTCAAATCAATTAACTGCAGTGACCTAACACCAGGGCTGAATAGGACTATATTTTTTTTCTAACTAAAACAGTCAAAGAGAAAAGTTTGATTATTTTGTGATCAGGTGGAACTGGATTTCGTTAGACTCTTGTCTAAATCTAAAAGCACTGAAGACATCAATTCTTCATTAAACAACACACAAGAGTCTTCCAATGAAGGTGGCTTTCCCTTTGTAGGGGCTGCAGAAGGGATTACCCTGGGTGTACTTACTCTGTCCCTGCCCCAATTTGGGGTGTGCAAAGAGTCAGCAGTGGGAAGGCAAATAAAAATCAGTTCCTGCGCATACTTTCCATACTGCGGTGCACTCAGCAGTGGCCCTGACATCTCTATTCCGCCAGGAAAGCCAAAACAACAAAGAATATATTTTTGAGGCGGTCGAGTCCCCTGCAGCTGCCATGCTCTAAACCTTAGATTTGTGTATGTCCCAGAGAGGGTCAAATGGAGGGATACAGTTATTGTAAGTTACTTCAATGTGGCCTAGTGCTCCCCTGACTATTTTATCCACCTACTGCCTCTCCTTTTATTGAGTGTAAGCACTCCAGAACAGGGATTGTCTTTGTTACATATCCGTACAGTGCCTGGCACAATGGGCTTCTAGCCTCCACCACAATAAAAGCAATTCTATTCTTAGAGAATAGGTTTACAAAGTTCATTTGCCCTGTTGAGAAAATTAAAATTCTCCTAAAAGAAAAGCCTGCCAGCATTTTCAGAAGGCCCCTTTCTTGCCTGAAATCCTGTTATAAACTATACTGTATGTTCATTCAATAAAAAGGGCTCCACTTTTTTCTTCCTTGCCCACTTTGCCCCACTCCCAGTCCCCCTGCAATGACTGACACAACTACAAAATATTTTCAAATATAAAAATTCTAGGGGATCCCACCCAGGCTGCAAATAAATTAAAGTAAACAACTAGGCACCTCACTGTAGCTAATCATACATCTTCCACCAGTCTTTGTTTAGACACCTTTAATTAGTTAATATGGTTATTGTTAGGGGGCTTATTCCTTCACCCACTTACTTCCCTGGTCCTTCTCCCATGAACAGAGAGCAACAATACCTGAAGTCCAAAGGTGCAAACAATTCAATGTGTAACCCTTCTGCCCGTCAGAGTTGGCAGCAACAAGGGCCGGGTTCAATATCTAGGGGTTCCATTCCAATAACACAATGCAAACTGGCTCGAGCCCCCACCCAGTGACCTGGGACAAATATATACCACCCCCGCTGGGCGCCTCCAAGAGGCAATACTTCCCCTCTCGCAAGCACATAGTCTGAGTGTAGCAAAAGTCTTTTAATAACAGAGAGAAACAATGTGGCATTATGTTGGGGAAACACCACCAACCGGATTCATAACACAACCCATGAGCAAAAACAACCCACCCCAGGCAAATTGGGGCATGCCCTTTTCCCTTTGGTTCTTGAGTCCAGCAACCCCAAAAGTCCAATGCCCCAAAAGTCTCTGTCCCTGGTCAGGGCAGCCCCAGAGTTCGAAAGTTTATCGGCGGAGCTTTACCTCCCAACCTGGGTGGAAATGGGACGGGGGTAAGAGGCACCTTACGTGATCTGAAGCTGACCGCCCCATAGCTCCATAGCGGCGCTCCGCTCCGCTCCGCCAGCCGCCCCACAAAACTCCTTCGCGCAGCTGCACTCCGCTCCACCAGCCGCCCCACGAACTCCTTCACTCAGCTGCGCTCCGCTCCGCCAGCCGCCCCACGAACTCCTTCGCTCAGCTCCACGGCCCACAAGCAGCTCCTGCCATCCACACACTGCTCCGTGTCGAACTGCTTCGCCAGCCGGCCCGCAAACTGCTCCACAATATATCTTCAGGCTCCCCCACTACTTAACACAACACTCAGTGATTTCAGCGCTTAGGTGAATTCAGCTTATAATAGGGGAGCCCCAGTGCTGGTGCACTGTCAGCCCAAAGTGAGCTCAGCAGCCTGTAACTAGACTTCTAATGAAATCAAAATTAGCTCTGATATTCCACAGTGGAGAGAGGAGGAAGTGCAATTAGCATGTAAGGCCCTCACCAAGGGGCCCATGCCACCAAGTATTAATACTTGTCCCCAGCCTCTCTCCATTCACACAGTTTTGGAACCCATGACCCTTGCCTAGCGAGTGCTACTTAGATGATGGTGAATCCCTCCATCGTAACAAAAGGCCACGTACAGTTCCAAGCACAGTTCCCATAATCAGGGTAATAACAATTTATTCTTCCTGCCCCAATAACAGAGACACTGGGGATCCCACAGCAGCCAAAGTGACCATTTGGGCAGCTATGGTCTCATTCTAGGCGTGGTGGGTGTGCCTATGCAAATGAGATCGGCCCCTGAAATTCTTTTCCACAACTTGCCACACCTCACCACCAGATGTCAGGGTGGAGCTCATCCTGACACTGCTTACATCCTCCCCCCAGCCGAGACTTTGTCGTCCCGACAAATCACACTCCCTTTATACCAACTCATTGGTTTCCTCCAAAGGGCCTCAGGAAGCCCACTTTAGCTTCCACAAGCCTGTGTGCTAAATGTATTGGCTCCTCACTAGTCACCCCAGGTGCATCATAAGTTAACCGTTTCACTGGTCTTATCACCCTGTCTCGTCTATTGAGAATCTCTGTTGCTGAAGTAAGGGGAACATCCTCTTGAGTGACGGATGGAGAGGCTTCCCTGGAGGGTCCCTCGGCTACTGGCGTAGGCCCCTGCACTCCTAGTTCTAACGCTGGAGGGTCCAAGGTGCCCAGGACATCCTCTACCTGTCTGTCCCCATTGTCCAATAAGCTGTGTGTGTCATCACAGGGGGGTCTCATCAGCAGCACCGGGGTATCAGAAAGGGGCCTAAATAGTTCCGCCATTGGGTTTAGGGCGGAAGAGGGAAAACTCTCGTTTGGTTCAGCTGATCGAGACTGAAATCTTGTCTCCATCCCAGGATACACCAGGGTTGTGTCTTCCTCCTCAGACTCACTCTCAGATGTGCAGAATAGGGGTAAGTTAGCTGCAGGGGGCCCACTGTCTGTGTTGGATGGCGGCTTTGGTCTAGCACCTCTGTTCTGCCCGGCGGCCCTGCCGTGGCCCATCTCACAAGGGGTGCTTACCAATTCCCCCACAGGGAGCAAAAGGTTTCTATGCACCGTCTTTATTTGCCCTGGACCGTCTTCAGGTTTGATCTTGTAGACCGGCAGATCTCCCAGCTTTTCCATCACCAGGTAAGGTATTGCCTTCCATCTGTCAGCTATCTTGTGTTTGCCAGCAATACCCAAATTTCGCAGCAGGACTCTGTCCCCCGGCTGGAGCTCCTGCGAACGCACTCTAGCATCATATCGATGTTTGTTGCGGTCTGCGTTCTTCCGAGCCGCAGCGGTAGCTAAGCGATAAGCATCCCGCAGCTTTTCTTTTAGTCGGGATACATATTGCTGATGAGTTTCATAGCTATCTCCATCCTCTGATACACCAAAGCACAAGTCTATGGGTAATCTTGGTTCTCGCCCAAACATCAAGAGATATGGGGTGACTCCCGTAGCATCGTTCTTTGTGGCATTGTAGGCATGCACCAGAAATGCGACATGCTGGCTCCAGGTTGCCTTCTGCTCTGGTCGCAAAGTTCCCAACATATCTAATAGGGTTCGATTGAACCTCTCTGGCTGAGGATCACCTTGGGGGTGATAAGGCGTTGTCCTAGACTTTTTAATTCCTGCTATCTTCAGCACCTCCTTCAGAAGGTGACTCTCAAAATCCCGCCCCTGATCAGAGTGTATCCGAGCCGGGAATCCATAGACTGAGAAATATTTGTCCCACAATACTCGAGCAACGGTGGTGGCCCTCTGATCACGTGTGGGATATGCTTGTGCATACCGTGTAAAATGGTCAGTCACTACTAGAATGTTTCCAACATTCCTCTTGTCTACCTCTACAGACAAGAAATCAATGCATACCAACTCCAAAGGTTTGTTGCTGGTGATGTTCTTGAGATATGCAGCCCTCGTGGGCAGAGTTTTCCTTTGAACACATCGAGCGCAAGTCTCACATTTCCTGCGAACATCTTCAGCCATTCGGGGCCAATAGAACCTACTACGAATAAGTTCCAGGGTCCTCTCCATCCCTAAATGCCCAAAGTCATCATGCAGGGCCCTCATGGCCAGGGCTCTGTACTTTTTTGGCAGTACTAGTTGTGCTCGTTGTTTTTGTAAAGGGTCAGTGGTCATTCGGTGTAGCACTCCCTGAATCAGTTTTAGTTTGGTCCATTCTCTCAATAGTAGTTTACCCTCCGGGTTAGGTGGGACAACCGCAGTTGGGCTTCGCCCCTCCCTTTTGGCAAGTAGTGTATCACGAATGTCAATATCTTGCCGCTGGGCTTCTTGCCAGTCAGCCGCATTGAGCATGGGCAAAGGAGATTGGTCTAATGCAATATAGTTCACCGAAGCAGAAGGCATGCATTCAGGGGGCAGGCCCAAAGCTTCTGCAACACATCCCTGAAAGTCTTCACGGGCCTCTGGCTCTCGGCGACTCACACTGCAAATAGCTCTCACTCCATCTGTGGGTATCACAGCAACTTCTGGAGCCTGCGGACGCCTGGACAATGCATCTGCATCTACATTGCTTCTCCCTGATCGGTACTGAATGCTGAACTCATAGCTAGCCAAGGCGGCCACCCATCTCTGCCCTGTAGCATCCAGCTTAGCACTTGTTAACACATAAGTCAGTGGATTGTTGTCTGTCCACACCTGGAACTGAGCACCATACAAGTAGTCTCGAAATTTCTCAGTGATGGCCCATTTCAAGGCCAAAAACTCCAGCTTGTGGGTGGGATAGCGAGTTTCACTATCAGACAATCCTCGGCTGGCAAAGGCTACAGGTTTACATTTGCCTTCCACTTCCTGGTACAGGACTGCTCCCAGACCCTCCAAACTGGCATCAGTATGCAGGATAAATGGTTTGCTTGGGTCAGCAAAAACTAGGACTGGAGCATGAGTTAGGCAAGTAATGATTTCTTGAAAAGCCCTTTCACATCTCTCATCCCACCGTGGCCCAAATGGTGCAAAGGGGCCATTGTGTCTCTGCACAGGAGGCTTTGGGGACCTCCCCTTATTCTTGGACTTAGATTTGTTCTTGCTGGACTGATGTCCCCTGGTAAGATCATTCAGAGGCTTTACAATCGTAGCATAGTTTTTCACAAATCTGCGGTAGTAGCCACTAAATCCAAGGAAGGTCTTGAGTTCTCTGTAGTTACTTGGACGTGGCCATGTAGTGAGTGCTTCTATTTTATCAGGATCAGTACTCACACCTTCTTGGGACACAATGTGACCCACGTACTTCACTGAGGTTCTGCAGAACTGGCATTTGTCAATTGAAAGCTTCAGACCATAATCCTCCAACCTATCAAGCACTTTAAGAAGTCTTTCTTCATGCTCCTCTAAGGTTCTTCCAAACACAATCAGGTCATCCAAATAAACTAACACTTGCAGTAAATTCATGTCTCCCACAACTTTCTCCATGAGACGTTGAAAGGTGGCAGGTGCTCCAGAAATCCCTTGGGGCATGCGTTCGAACTGATAAAACCCTAATGGGCAGATGAAGGCTGTCTTCTCCTTATCTTCTTCTCCCAGAGGGATCTGGTAGTATCCACTTCGAAGATCCAACACAGAGAACCACTGGCTTCCCAGCAAACAGTCTAAGGCGTCTTGCACTCGAGGCATAGTGTACTGGTCGACCACCGTACGGCTGTTTAGGGTGCGGTAGTCAATACACATCCGGATTTTCCCATTCTTTTTGCGGACTACCACGATGGGTGAGGCGTATGGGCTGCGGGACTCTGTAATGATGCCATTCGCAGCCAGCTCCTGAAGATGATGTCGCACATCTTCCATCTCAGAGAGAGCAATCTTCCTAGATCTCTCCCTGAAAGGTCGAGAGTCATGTAGTCTGATATTGTGCTCTACTCCTTTTGCACATCCCACATCCCACTCATGCAGTGAGAACACCTTGGATCTTTCACAAAGTTTCTTCCTCAGGCGATCTTTCCAGTCCTCGGACACTGGTGAATCTCCAAAGTCAAACTTTGCTGGGTCTATTGCCGGAACTGGAGTTTCATACTGGGGTTTTACAATCGACTCAGGCTCAAAGAGGTCTGCTATCTTTTGTCCTTGCTTCACAAAAATATCACGACTCGTTTCATTAGCAATCAGTATAGTCACCCTTTCCTGGGCTTCAGCAGGTAGGGTTATGACTCCACTGGGGACCAGCACTCCTTCAGGGAGCTCTCCTCCCATCGGCTGCTCTATCATTGCTAACGTCCCTTTACTGCCTTTCAGACAGGTACTCATGACAAGCACTTCTTGCTCCGTCCTTGCAGGCACTACTAAGGGGGTTGTGCCCGCGTACTTCAGTGCCCCAAGCGGTAGCTCAGATGTGTCCCTTTTAGCGCTCTCAATTTTCCTATAGGCTTCAGCACAAAGCGTATGGATCATCAGGGTATTCAGGTACTGGTCCCCAGCCCGCCTTCTGCAGTAATCTGCGAGTACCTTGAAGAGACTGGAGTTGGTCCCTATCAGCACAGACACATCAGAAGTCCCTTTAGGGTCAGGGCATATTAAGGCAGCTGTGTCTACCTCTTCTCTCACCCCAGCAACCTCCTCTGGGAATTCCAGGTGCACTATGACATACCCTTGATAGGGGTATTCATCCATGCTGAGGCCACATAGGCCAAGGCCAGTCAGTGGCTGTATAGGCAGGTGCCTAAGCATCTGTTGGTAGAATGACTGAAATATAATAGTCACTTGAGATCCAGTGTCAAGCACTGCTTTACACTCCACCCCTTCGATCCTCACCATGACCTCTGCTCGAGGCCCTATCAGTCCTGCAGGGATCCCAGCTGGACAGTCTTTTCTGGGGGAATCTTCAAATCCTGCAGACCTGGGGGGTCCCCGTCCCCAGACCCTCTGGCAGCTACCGGATCTCTCCCAACTGATCCTCAGCTTTCCATACACTAAGGAGGGGTTTTCTTCATTACGGCACTTGGCAGCACTGTGTCCATCCTGACCACATCGGTAGCAGAAGAATTGACCTTTCCCCCTTCGCCTGGGGGGGATGGTGGCTCTAAGTGCGGGCTTCTCAATCGCCACAGTTTGAGGCTTCTTATTCCTAGAAGTCTTAACTCGGTCAACGGTACTTTGCAGCTCAGCTATCCATTCCGTCAGGACCTGTATTTGTTGGGCAAGTTCCTCTCTGGTGCTCACCATCAGTACACTGGCCATTTGCAGTGGTGTTGTGCTGGCTGGCTCCGATGTTTGGGCTTCCCAAAACTCACTGGCAGCCTGCCTTTCTTCCTCCTCTCGGACCTCTTTTATCAGCTGGGAGTAACTTGGGGGATGTTCCCGTCGTTCTCTTAGCCGGAGATGAAGTAGAATCGGGTTCTGATACTGAGTTCCTCTTACAATTTGAGCCAGTCTGGTCTGATCCATCTGCTCAGCAGTCACTGCTCCCCTCATGACAGCTCTCTGAAGCAGTCTCTCCAGTCTCTGTATGTAGGCTGAAGCCTTCTCGCCCTTTTGTTGTCGGGAATTAAGGAACTTACAGTAGCTGTCTTCAGGGCCCTCTACGCTCCCAAAGTTGTGTTCAAGGGCCTCTAGGCAGTCCTTCACACTGACCCCAGGGTCAATGAGCTTCAGGGTGCGAATCACATCTAATGCTGGGCCGCCAAGGCTCTCTATAAGGCATCTTCGCTTTTCTGCATCTGGTACGGCCCACTCTTGCAGCATTTCAGTGGTATGCTCTAACCAGGGTTCAAACTCCTCCTCCCCAGCAAATAATCTTAACTTACGACAAGAGTCTGACTCAGCATGGGGCAGCGCAACCTTTTCCAATATTTGCCCCAGAGCTTTTGTCCAATCATCAGCCGAGGCTGCAGCCTCCGAGCTAGAAGCTGCTGAGCCAGGGCCCAACAAACCTGACATATTAGCCATTATACAAACAGTAATTTCCTCAAAATATAAGCACAAACAAAAAAAATATATAAATTGTTTCCCAATGTAGTGGATCACTCAACAGGTGCTTGCGAGGGGTACTGACCCAGGCGATCCCGGACGAGCCCCCAAAAATGTAACCCTTCTGCCCGTCAGAGTTGGCAGCAACAAGGGCCGGGTTCAATATCTAGGGGTTCCATTCCAATAACACAATGCAAACTGGCTCGAGCCCCCACCCAGTGACCTGGGACAAATATATACCACCCCCGCTGGGCGCCTCCAAGAGGCAATACTTCCCCTCTCGCAAGCACATAGTCTGAGTGTAGCAAAAGTCTTTTAATAACAGAGAGAAACAATGTGGCATTATGTTGGGGAAACACCACCAACCGGATTCATAACACAACCCATGAGCAAAAACAACCCACCCCAGGCAAATTGGGGCATGCCCTTTTCCCTTTGGTTCTTGAGTCCAGCAACCCCAAAAGTCCAATGCCCCAAAAGTCTCTGTCCCTGGTCAGGGCAGCCCCAGAGTTCGAAAGTTTATCGGCGGAGCTTTACCTCCCAACCTGGGTGGAAATGGGACGGGGGTAAGAGGCACCTTACGTGATCTGAAGCTGACCGCCCCATAGCTCCATAGCGGCGCTCCGCTCCGCTCCGCCAGCCGCCCCACAAAACTCCTTCGCGCAGCTGCACTCCGCTCCACCAGCCGCCCCACGAACTCCTTCACTCAGCTGCGCTCCGCTCCGCCAGCCGCCCCACGAACTCCTTCGCTCAGCTCCACGGCCCACAAGCAGCTCCTGCCATCCACACACTGCTCCGTGTCGAACTGCTTCGCCAGCCGGCCCGCAAACTGCTCCACAATATATCTTCAGGCTCCCCCACTACTTAACACAACACTCAGTGATTTCAGCGCTTAGGTGAATTCAGCTTATAATAGGGGAGCCCCAGTGCTGGTGCACTGTCAGCCCAAAGTGAGCTCAGCAGCCTGTAACTAGACTTCTAATGAAATCAAAATTAGCTCTGATATTCCACAGTGGAGAGAGGAGGAAGTGCAATTAGCATGTAAGGCCCTCACCAAGGGGCCCATGCCACCAAGTATTAATACTTGTCCCCAGCCTCTCTCCATTCACACAGTTTTGGAACCCATGACCCTTGCCTAGCGAGTGCTACTTAGATGATGGTGAATCCCTCCATCGTAACAAAAGGCCACGTACAGTTCCAAGCACAGTTCCCATAATCAGGGTAATAACAATTTATTCTTCCTGCCCCAATAACAGAGACACTGGGGATCCCACAGCAGCCAAAGTGACCATTTGGGCAGCTATGGTCTCATTCTAGGCGTGGTGGGTGTGCCTATGCAAATGAGATCGGCCCCTGAAATTCTTTTCCACAACTTGCCACACCTCACCACCAGATGTCAGGGTGGAGCTCATCCTGACACTGCTTACAAATGTTTATTGGGGTGAACTTCCAGCAAGCATGATTCCAGTTTCCTTCCTTAGTGTCCCCCTTCCCAGCTCTGACACCACAGAGCCTTACACCTGTATCCCTCTTCCCATTCCTGCCCTTAGCCAAACATGATTCCAATTTCCTTACCCCCATTCCCTGTTCCCATTTCCCCCTTTAGCAAAACATGATTCCAATTTCCCCACCCCCATTCCCTGTTCCCATTTCCCCTCCCCACACACCCACCCACTTCCTGATTGACTGTACACTATATAGTAAAACTTGAGTTCTGCTTAGCTATATCTTAACCAATCATTTTCCTGAAATTTAACTAATCAATCCTAACCTATTGTAACGTGACTATGTAACCAATTATATCCCACCACCTTAATTAGTTTACACCCAGCAAAATTAATTATACAGCAGACAGAAACAATCACAGAACCGGACAGAGATTATACAGACAAACAATGGCAAAGTGGGAACTATAATGACAAAACAATACAGAAGTGAGGATTTCACATCCCAGCTATTGATAAGTGAGTTCTTGCCAGACAGGATGCTATCAAACTAAGTTTCCTTTCACATCTTCTAGGCGCTTCCCTTTCTCTGGAGGTGATAGGCACTATCAGGACAGGATTGTATTCCTAACAGCCCAATAGCACCTTCTTTCAATATGACTAGTTTGGAATGTAAGGATGTGACCGGTCGCTTCCCAGCTTATGGCTGCCTCTGCTGCTTAGCCAAAGGCCTTAACCTAAGAACAGGGCCTCGGACTGTCACAGTAAGAGAAGGCTCTTACACTGGCAAACAGTGATTTTGATTCTTTTATACCTCTATAACTAGCTAAGTGATAAGAATACACCTAAATTCTTAAAACACAGGCCTTTGCAGACAGGCCTGAATATCTATATCCTAACAGTCATTGTTCTAGAATTAGAGGTGAAAATAACATTTTGAGTCAATCCTTTTTTTATTTT
Organism: Lepidochelys kempii; assembly: GCF_965140285.1. NCBI lineage: Eukaryota > Metazoa > Chordata > Testudines > Cheloniidae > Lepidochelys > Lepidochelys kempii. Next base: position 42,156,500 of record NC_136381.1, on the reverse strand, counting down.
TGTGCACTGGAATTGGAAGACAAATAGCTTTTGTACAGGGATTATGCCAGAATTAATCCTACTTAGCTATGATAAAGTTCTCTGCTTTCTAGTGAGATGGTTTAACCCTCTTCTAGACCAAGCAGCACACTTTGGCAAGACTTAGATCCCCGAAAAAAGGGGATTGCTTCGCTATGCCCTTAAAAAAAAATTGTAGCTTAAATCTCTTCCCCTTCTACACTGACAGTGTTATCATGTGATAGTTGCAAAAGAACCTGGAACCATCCCATGGTACCATATGTAGTGATAACCTTAGCTTTGTCGTATACTAATAGAAAGCAATAGAGTGATAATTCATTCTGAATGTAACTCCATCTTTCCACTTCCATTCAATACACAATCCTCATATATATATGTAACAATCAGAGATACTGTAGGCCTCGAAAAAGTAGATTATCACCTATGCTGCCATATGTAAGGGATATACTGGAATAGCACTAACATGTGTAACCTTTCTGCCAGTCACAATTGGCCGCAACAAGGGCCCGGTTCTGTATCTAGGGGTTCCTTTTCAATAATACAACACAAAACCGGCTTGAGCCCCCACTCAGTGACCTAGGGCAATTACACACCATCCTCTGGGTGCCTCTAAGAGGCAATACTTCTCCTCTTACAAGCAGAGTCTGAGTGTAGCAAAAGACTTTTAATAAAAGGAGGGAAATAATGCGGCATTAATTTGGGAAAACACTGCAAACAGAGTTTATAAACATAAACCATGAGCAAAAGACCCACCCCCAAGTAAGTTGGGCAGTGTCCTTTTCCCCTCAGGTTCTTAAGTCCAGCAACCCAAAAGTCTCTTTAACTTACCCATCCCTTCTCTACACCCCACTCACAGTTGCTGTCCTTGAACAGTGCAGACCCAGAGTTCAGAGGTGCATCTGCAGAGTTCACCTCCCACCCTAGGTGGAAGGGGGGTAAGGAGGCAACTTACTCGCTCTGCTGCTCAAGCACTTGCTCGCCACCCTTCTCTGCAGGCTTCTGCTGTGACACTCTCTGCTAGCCACCGTACTGACCATACCTCTCTACTAGCCACCCTACTACCCACTCACCATACCTCTCCACCCACTCCAAGATGTCTTCAGGGCCCCTACTTAACACAGCACACAGTGATTTCAGCTGCTAGTAGGAGAGCCTCACTGCTCTCAAACTGGGTAGTCTCTTGCATCAGAGGCACTTTCCCAAAGCAGGTCTAATACTTAGACCTAGGTAGCAGTGGTTGCAGCTCTGCAGCAGGTAACAAAACTCTCAGTTAGCTCTATTATTACACAATACAGACAGAAAGGATCAAATAACATCAAAAATCCTTACAGACTGACTATATCCTCTCTCAACTCACTGGGCTTTGGAACCCATGTCCCCTGCCTAGTGAGTGCCATTTAGCTGAGGGTGAGTCCCTCAATCGGGAACTGCCAAGTACAGTTCTGCTGCCCTGGATTCACACAACAAGGATAACGACGCTTTATTATTCCTGCCCCAATAACAAGGAGACTGGGAATCCAACACCAGCCAAAAGTGACCATTGGGAAAGCAATCCCATCATGCTGAGCACCTAGGCAGGGTGGGTCTGCCCATGCAAACGAGATCAGCTCCTGAAGTCCTCTTCCACAGCTCATCACTATATGTCAGGGGAGAGCTCATTCAGACTCTGATTACACATGGGTTTGGTTACTCACTAATATGTCAGTCTAGAGCTATTCATCGCCAGCTTGAAACACTTCTACCCACCCAGCAGCTACTCCAAAGGTGTACCCCATCTCTGCTCTGTTGTGTGCTGTTGCTGACACATTTGGGTTTCCTATATAACAGCTGAATTGTTATAAACATCCTAGAATTTGCTGCAGTTGTTGCCAAGAATCCGTGAAAAATCACATACCAGAATACTCAAAAGAAAATGAAAACCATTGATCAAAACAAAATAAAATGTGACAAATCCATCACTTCCGGGACCAATCCGTCACCTCCGGGATCCACTGAGTTGGCCAATCGCACCAGCCCACGGGGCCCCCAAAGACCGCCGCCTCCCATCGGGCCTGGTTGTGATCATAAAAAGTGCAGAGCACCAATAAATCCCAATGAGTGATTAAAAAAGAAAGTGGATTTAATTAACCTTATGCCTAGTTTATATGCTGAAGAAGCTTTCCCAATATGCAGTGTTCTGGGCTCATTCTTAGTGACACACATTACAAACTTTTTCCAATTATTTAGTAGGAATTGCTCATTTTCTTTTATTTCAATTCTACATGATTGGATCAAATGGTGCATGCTCTCCTTGCTTGTATCACAGATTGGCCTAATGTAGTCCAGATGACTCTTTCATCTCAGTTCGTATATATATTTAGTTAACTTTTCTAAAACAAATAAATTCACTTGCAGGCATATATTCATGCGGAAGCAAGAATCACCTCATATCAATACCCAAAGGTTATGTTTTCTTACCACAACAGGTACCATGTACATATTTCTGTTCTTTATTGTCAGGCTGCTAGCCTCAGAAATACAGCCAATTTCTTTAGAGAGTTTACTTTGGCTCTTCCCTGAGTTTAAACAAACTAAATTTATCCTGATTACTGGATTTGCAATATGCACAGATTCTTTCATTGACCTTTCCATTAAATCCTTTTGCAAACTTTGGTTGAGTATTATCAAAGCTGTTACAATGCCCACTGGTTTGACTGTTTGCCAGTGTTATTTCTGATTGCCTTTGACTGTGGGTCAGGTGTCCAGTAGGGCTTGAAGATGGTATCAAATTTATTCTCAGGAAAATGAGAGTATGATGAAGAAAAAGGGAAGTCAAGAAGAGAAGAAGTTTGAGACAATGGAAATTTAGAACTTCTTCAAAATCAAGAAGAACTGAAGGATGGATATTAATGTCCGAATTCTATATGACTTACGCCCCACTCATCCCACTGCAGTCAGTTGGATTGCAGGGTGTGTAAGTGAGATCTCAGTTTGGCTTTGTAGTGGGCAGAGAAATACATGGCAGTGGGAAAACAGATACTTCAGGAGTCTGGCAAGAGGATCTGTGCTCATGCAGGGAAAATGTTGGGGTGTGGCAAGGGGGTGTGGGAACGGAATGTTTAGCCTTCTTGGCATTTGATTAGGGTTTTTGTTTCTTGTGGGAAGAGAGACGGCAATTCCACTAGGTGTACTTACCAAGAACATTTGAAACTCCTCTACAGACCTTCATTCACTTCATTTGGTTTTCGTTTCAGTGATTAGCTGTTCAGTTGTCAATGGCAAAACCTAATAGTTGTTGCAGCTTTTCTCTTCTGCAGCTGCTTCTCTAATACACAGTGGCATCTGACTGGCAAGGTTTTGTATTATCCACTCTTCTTTTAAATAATATATTCCATGCCATTCTCTAGAAAGGAGAAGCGTAAGTGTGGAGCTGGCGATTGATTGTAAAAACTGATGATCCACTCCTAGCTCCTTTGGATAAGATGGACACAAAGGGCCATCCAATAAAATTCCAGGGCAGTAAATTATGACCCAGGGAGATAGTGTATTTTTCTCTCTTTAAAATTCCTTAAATCTAGTGCTCATGAAAGGTACCAGATTAAAAGCCTCAGGGCCTGACTCTCGGGGGTGGTTTTTGTTTTACAGCAGTAAATGACTACACCAGGTGCAAGGAATCAGGACTAGAGTGATTTGGAAAATAATTGGGGTATTTTTTTTGTTTTTTGCTTTTTTCTTCTCAAAATTTTTGTTGAAATGGTTTGGTTTTTCATCAAACCTCAAACCCCTGACCATATTCAACAACAACAGATTAACTGTGTTCCACAAATTTCCATTTAATCAAAATGCCATTTTCCAGTTAAAAATGTTGACAGTCAGCTTTAGTCAGGACCCTGGAGTCTTCTAGCCACAGAAATAAGGTAGACAGTAAGAACAAGATTCCTCGCCGTGCCTCAAACCTGACCCAAACTTCAGTGTGGAAATGGTAGTTCATTCTTCTTGCCCATTCTGTCCTTCATCACTCTGCAGGAAAGAGAAACAATTCCACCCTCTTCCCAATCCAAGGGCTTAAATAAAACTACACCATCAGTCAGGCAGTGAAAACAGACCTGACTACAGAGAAATACGATTTACTGTCTCTCTTACTTTAAAGAAAAACATTGTTATAATATTGAATACTATATTTAATTTTAACATTTTTGCTTCTAGGTGTAATGAGGCCCAAGCAAAAACCCCAGATCCAAACAGCATGGGACTTTAAGAAAGTCCTCAGCTGAATTTCACATGGTGAACCATCTCTGCATACATGGACTTCAATGGACTGAGGAGCTGGCACAAGGTTTTCTTAGTTTATACTTTTTCATCTTCATGTGTCTAATTAATTTTACATCCCAAGGGCATTGAGGAGGTGATGCCTTGTGGCGTGAGCGCTGATGTGGCACTCAAAAGAGCTGGGTTCCACTCCTGGTTCTTCCACTGCTCTGCTTGGACAGGTCATACCTCCTCTGTGCCTCAGTTTTCTCATTTGTGAAATGGGCATAATGATACTGACTTCCTTTGTAAAGCACTTTGAGCTCTGCTGATATAAAGCACTGTACAATAAGGTATATTATATTATTATTATTATATATTGGGGTCCTTTACAGGTGGAACCACTCACACCAACAGGTTAATGCTCCTAATTGCTACTTAAGGTCATTACTTGGAAGGACTTCTGTTATTTTCATCCCCCTTTGCAGTGGGGGATACAACAAAATGGGTATTTAATATATTGAAATACCCATATGTGAATAAAAGAATGATTGCAAAATTCTGTACCATAATCCCTAAATTCCATTCATCCCTTTGAATCCACCCACACAGATTTTAACCTTGAGAAACATTTTACATTTTCACTAGGCCCAGTATTACTGAGAGTTAAAAAGGAACCTTGGCTCTATTTTTCTTTTTAAACACATGATAAACAAATGGGGTAATCAAGAGGAGGCACTTTACAGAGAATTGACCTCATGTTAACTAGAAACAAAGGAACAGTACACAACAGCACTCAACGCTGTGGCCTGTGTTTTCCTTCACCAGATAAAGGCCACATGCTTATCAATATTTCCCCCCTACCCCCCAACATTGCCCTTGGGATTTTAGCAGGTTCATGTACTTACTGATCTCCAGCCCTACGCCAGGTCAGAAGGCAGAGCCAGTACAAACTCTTTGTTATCACACATGGTAGCTGGGCAATAATGGTCTTGCCTACATCATCAAAGAAGAGCAGATAGACAGTGTTTGCTATCTAGAGAGAGAAGAAATAGGAGTGGAGGTTATGAAATAGGGAGGGATTGTGTTCTATTCTTTTAGGCCTTATGAAGCTACTTTGTTTAAGATCCTCTACTTCAAAATGTGAAGCTGGAAGAATTAATTAATGTACTTGAATTCTTGCTCTTCTAATATTTCACAGGTTAACCAAAGTCAGCTTTACATTTTAACCCACTATCTGCCCTTTTGCAGTTTCATTGACCTGTCCATGACTTAAAGGGACAATTACTTTATCAGCTGTACTGTTATGACCCCCATTGCCATAATAACTGAGCCTTTCACTGTCTTCAATGTATTTATTCTCACACCACGTCCGTGAGGCAAGGCAATGCAATTATCCCCATTTTACAGATAGGGAATTGAGGCACAGAAGGCCTAAGTGACTTGCCCATGAAAAGTCTGTGTTGGAACAAGAAATTGAACCAAGCTCTCCTGAGTCTCACTCTAGTGCTCTAACCACTTGGCCACCCTTCCTGTCTGCTAGCAGCCTGAAATGTGCATACCTGGTAAGGTGTCCTGATCCTGTCACTACCATATGTGAAGGGAGCCTCTTGTTTGTAATATAACATGAAGGTAACATGTAGGCTATGAAAAAGGCTCTGCTAAAGCTAAACTGCCTCCACTTGTAGAGTTTTAATATTTGCTTCATATTTATTGCATGCACCATCTGCAATATGAATGCCTTCAGTTGCCTGGCCTCATATGTGGTTAAAACTGGGACTTTTACTTTAGTCCAACTTTCTTGATGAACAATCTGTTTTTTTCTGAAAAGTGTTTAAATAAAACATTACTACAGAGTTGTGTTTCAAAATTCCTCGCCCTCAAAAAGTGCCTTAGCAATCACTATAGAAATTGTGTGTCTAGTGTGCTGAGAGTTTTCCAAATTACTTTCCAATCGGATCCATTCCAAACCAGTTGATATGTTACAGAGTACAAAGCCGATGAAGCCTGGAGAGCAGTAGAAGCATTTTCAGTAACACACAGGTGTCCATTCATTAAGCGCCCATTTGGAACCTACTGTACCAGCTTTCATTATAAGTATTTCATGTGGCTCACACATATTTCCATAATGGCTCCACTGACATTTAATAACAGTTAATGCAAACTGAAAGTGAAGCCAAATTTCTTACTGTGCACAGCGTTACCCATATTATCCTAGATTTACATGCCTTTATTTCTGTGGTTTTCTTTTCTCTGTTTTAACTCGGCCCTTGAGCCTTCTTCAATCAGGGATTTAATCAGGGTTAGCATTTGTCAGTTCAAAATAACTTTTGTACAATTTCTTTTCATTTTACTTTTAAAATGGGAAGTATATGGGAAGGGGTGAGTGTGCTTTGCCAGCATAGCCAGGCCAGTCAGAGGTGTGGTTCTTTTCTTGCTTCTGACCGATGTAGCTGACAACTGACAACATTTTGTAGTGTAGACTTGACCTAAGAGGAGGGCATTGGTCATTTCTCACTATGCCCTTCGTAATACTGAATACCAGAATCAGAGCCTTCCTAATGCCTTCCTTCTCCTGGCTAGAGAATGGCTTGGAAGGTATCAAGAAGAGGGTTAATTGAAATGTGTGTGAAATGGTAATATTGTTTTGATGTGGGCACCTCTCTACAGATCCTGGACTGAAATCAATATACAAAACATATTTATTCTAACCACAGAAAGTGATTTTATAGCTCAGTAGGCACACGGAGAGCTTTGACTGAGAGGCATATTTGATTTGCATGGAGCTTGATTGTTTTGGAAGGTTGAAGTGAGCAGAAGTTGCTGATGTTTTCCCCTTTTTTGGTGGCAGTTACTGAGGGTAGTACAGCAGAGAATTTGTGTTTCCTGTCTGGAAATACATTATAGACCACAGGAAATTGCTCAGCCTAAAAAAATTGGGCTATTAAAAGATAAAATCTCCCAAGACTAGCCTCTCACTTCTTGATCACACTCCCCATTCCATCCTAGTAAACATTTAATTCCAACTATTCTTACATCAGGCAGAGATCCTGCAAATCCCAACTGGTGGGCCCAGGCACCAGCACCGAATCCTACTGACTTCAATAGGACTTCATGAAGGTATCAGTGTTCACCCCTTGGACTCCTTCTGCAGAATCAAAGCTTAGTTGTTGAGCTGCATTCTACAAGATTTTTTACATCAGAACACAGGACCTCACCTAATCCTATATGCTCTAAATTTTTGAATTGCAACTTCCCCCTTTTTTCGTTTTTGCCATTTTTTCATTTTCCCGTTTCCCTCACTACCAAAATTAACTTCACCCAGTGGAGTTAATCACTCCCAATAAACTAGAAGGTGGTGGTTTTAATTTTCCAGGAATTGGTGGAGCTGAGCACACCTATGTCTGAGATCTAGCCACCAAATGAAATGATCTGACGCACCTTGAAAACACTGCACTTAATTCCAGGATTGTGTTTCACTAAATACAACCTTGGGGGGAAAAGTCTTATGGAGATAAGCACAAAAGCGGGCAATAGCAGCAGTTTCCCACAAGATGAATTAGGAGAATATCACACAGATAAATGTTGATTTTGAAGCTGTTTGGTTCATTGGGTTCCTCTTTTGAAATTAAAATAAGTGAGCAAATATCCCAGAAAATATACATGAAATATACATGAGTTCAGGAATAAAATGACCTCTTTGCTTTTATACTGCGAGCAATGATTAGCTAAGAAAAATGCATCACAGGTTAATATCTAATAATAATTATCATTTGACTATTGTAGCAAACTTTAAAGCACAGACTGTAATGAGCCTGAAGGATGCTCTATGAGCCTGATGAGTGCTGCTGAGTCTGAGTCATTCCTTCAGCCTGAGCTTGATGAGTCTTCCCTGAGCTTGATTATCTGAGAGCTTCATGTCAATCAGCCAGGGTTCAGCCAATCCACAAGTGAAGGTCTAACCAGGTGACCTCTGGGCCAGGGATATAGACTTCCAATGAGCATAGCCACTCAAGTCTGCTCAACGTTGCTACCTTACTGGGAGTATCTCCCGCTGCTTGATGGTTCTGCCCAACGGCTCCTGCTCCTTTCCAGCACCAGCACCAGCCTCTGCCTGCCTTCTGCTCTGTTCCAACCCTGCTCTTGGTTCCTGATTCCTGCTCTGACCTTGGGCTGTGGTCCCTGGCCTGACCACTGCTGCTTCAACCATTAGGCCTGACGATCCACTTCTCAGTTTTTGACAGTTTGAACAGACTGCCTTCTTTTGTGCCCTGCTCCAGCAGTTGAGATGGAGACCCCCTGGAATGTTCATCACTGAGATGACAGATTTGGTCCACAGCCTTCAGGACCAAGTTGAATCTGGAGAATCCCTCCCTTTGCCCTGGTAATCCCAGTAGAACCTGGCCCAAAGGTTCCACATTGGTACCTTTAGAACCTGGCCCAAAGGTTCCACTGCTGGAAAGATCTGACAGGCATCATCAGGAGTTCTGTGGTTTTCTTAATCAGTGTCACCTTTCACTCCTGTTACGTCCTGCAATGTATCCCAATGGTCAGACCAAAGTGGGGCTTATTATCAGTATATTGACGAGTGAAGCCCTGAACTGGGCCTCGCCACTTCTGGAATGGGTCACCCAATTCTCCGTAACTTTGACGAGTTCATCCAGGCCTTCTCTGTAATATCTGATGATCAAAATGATGCCTGTACCACCAAAGCCACCCTGCAGTTTCTCCAGCAAGGCCATCAGCCTGTCTCAGCCCATGCTGTCCATTTTCAGCGACTCGTCACTAACAGTGTGGAACGAGGCAGCACAGGTTTACCATTTCAGCTGGGTGTGATCAACAACATGAAAGATGAATTGGCACAAGTTGAACCTCCCACTAGTTTGGACTCGTGCATCACACTGTGCCTCCAGATTGGCAGTCATTTGTTCAAACGACAACAAGAAAAGAAGAAGTTGTACCCTCAACTCCAGCCTGGTCCTGTTTCATTCCAGCCATCCCCTCAAGCTATCCCCAGAGCTGTAGCCTACACAGACCAATGTGATGTGAAGACTCCTCATGGATCAGAAGGAGTATTGGCAGCAGAATGGTCTTTGCCTGTACTGTGCGAAGCGGAGCCACCTCATGTCAGGGACCTGACCAGCTAGGGCCAGCCACTTATTTGCTCCCTGACTAACTTCGCTGCTAGGCAACCAATGAGCCCATCTGCATGGCCTTGGAACTGACAGAGTGGCCACAGGTCCTGATTGGTTGCTGGTTTAACAGCCCTGCTTATAAGGCTGGCCCCCACAGCAAATTCGTGGCTGCTCAACATGTACCACACCTGCAGCTGCATTTGCCTTTGCTCCAGTCCCTGCTCTTGCTTTTTTCCAGCCCTTGTTCAGTTCCTGCTTCCAATCCCTGCTCCTCCTCTGCTCCAGCCCATGCTCCACTCTGGCTTCAGATGTCTGGCTTTGATCCCCAGCTCTGCCACTTGCTTACAGCTCCAGTTTATCCTCCAGCTCTGGCATTTGGCTTCTGTCCCTCCAGTACTGATCCTCAGCTCATTTCCTGGACTCTGCCCACCCTGAACCCAGCTCTAACCAGTAGGCCTGATCACCCATGACCTGATTGGCTACACTTTTCCACTGAATGGACCCTTAAATCCAGACCTTTGACATACCCGGGGAAACAATCATGTCAAGCCCCATTACAGGATTTGTGGCCGGACATAACCTCAAAGTCAAATCCTCCAATCAGGCCCCCTCTTCTGCCCACATGTATCTTGGCAGCCACATCTGCAGGTCTTGCTTCCTCCCAGGATCCCAACTACCCTCTTCCTCTCTGACACCTGAGATGAATTGCTCCCAGCTTGTGCTAATGTTTTCTGGTGCCTCTAGCAATTCAGGGACACTGGATTCGCTAAGGCAAATCAACTTCTGGTGCAAAGGAAGTCTACCCCAGCCCTAGTGGAAATGATCGAAGCTAGTATGCTCTCCCATCAAACTGTACCCCTCCAGGTTGAAATCCAAGATCTTCTAAAGCCACTGCAGTTTAATTTAATTAAGTCACCACACTTTCCGATTATGCTCGGTATTCCCTGGTTCTCAATGCATGATCCAAACATTTCATAGAAGATGCTTGAGACACAATTTGAGATGAGCTACTGCTGACAATCACATCTAGCTAAATCAGGGGACAAGGAAACAAGAACCAGCACTGAGAAGTCCACTGCCTTCTGTGTCCAGCAGATTGAAAGAGCCAATGGTTTATTAATCCCTGCAAAATCTCAAGAGTTTACTGATGTATTTGATAAAAGGAATCCTGATATTTTACCACTGAATGGCTCCTAAGATGCCTCACTGATCTCCAGTCAGGATCTAACATTCCATTCAGACAGATTTACTCTTTATCAGAACCAGAACTCAGGGCCCTCAGAGAACAACTTGATGAGAATCTTGCAAAGAACTTTTTCCATCCATGCTGGTCTCCCGCTGGGGCCCCAGTTTTGTTCATGAAAAAGAAGGATGGTTCCTTGCACCTTTGCATTCACTACCATGCACTGAAAAAAATCATTGTCAAGAACAAGTCTCTTTTGCCTTGAACAATGTGCTGTTGGAAAGAATTGTTTCCACCAACGTATTTGCCAAGCATGTTGCTTACAACCTAGTTTGTATTTGGGAGGGGCGATAAAGGGAAAATAGCATTTCGCACCTGTTATAGTCATTTTGAATATGTGGTTTTGAATTTTGGTCTCTTCAACACCCCTGACACATTCCAGCACTTTGTCAATGACTTTTCAGGGATATTTTAAACCATTTTGTGGTGCTCTACCGAGATGACATCCTCATCTTCTTGGAAAATTAAAGTCTTTACGACCTACTTGAGCACTTCCAAGTGAATAGCCTGTAGATAAAACCCAAGAAGTGTGAGTTCAACTACCCTTCTGTCAAATTCTTAGACCACATCATGTCCCCTGATGGAATAGGTATGGACCCCCCAAGAGTGTACACAATTGTGGACTGGCAGCTCCAAGGAACATCCCCAATGTCTAGTGCTTCTTGGAGTTTGCTAATTTTTACTGAAGTTCATCAAGGACCTTTTGAAGATGGTGACCCCAATTATCCAGCTGCTTCAAAAGAACACCACATTTACTTGGACACAGAAAGCCCAATCTGCCTTTGAGTTGTTGAAGGAAACATTCCCATCGGCACCCATCTTGGTACATCTGGACCTGGCAAAACCTTTCATTGTTGAAACAGATGCTTCCGATTATGCATCTGGAGTGGTGTTGTCACAGCAGCATGGGCCCCAGAATGTGCTCCATTCTTGTGCATTTTATTCCTGGAAACTGATGCTGGTGAAACAAAACTATGAAATCTATGACAAAACTACTGGCCAACAAATCCACTTTTGAGGTATGGTGTCATCACCTGGAAGATGCATGTTTCCTGGTCCAGGTATATACAAACCATAACAACCTGGAGTACCTGCAAACTGCAAGGCCTCTCAACCAACATCAGATCTAGTGGTCCCTTTTTTTCTCCAGGTTCAATTTAACCCTGACCTATCATCCGCATACCCAGAATGGTAAATCCAGTGCTCTGTGCCACCAGGGTGAGTACCTGGACAAGAAAAATATGGCTCCAGAACCTGCCACAGTCCTGAAACCCTTCCACTTCATCAATGTGATGGGAACAATGACTTGCTGTCTGTCATATAGCTCCTCCTATCCCACAATCCATTTGCAGAAAACCATATTTCAACCAGTGCAGACTTAACTTCAGACTCAAAATTCTGTCAACAACGGGATTCTCATATTTAAGGACCGGATCTATGTCCCTGATGCTGCAATGCACTTAGCAATACTCCAGCTATGCCATGACTCTGTACTGGCCAGCTATTTAGGTCACTGGAAAACATTGAAACTGGTCATTTGATATCTCTGGTGGCTGAAACTATATTTGTCGACTGAGTCATACATCAACTCCTGTGGTGTCCGTGCTCAAACGAATACCTCCTCCCACCACCACCAAACCCATTGGTGCTCTGATTCTGCTTCCAGCTCCATCTCAGCCCTGGCCATCCATCTCCATGGATTTTATTGTTGACCTCCCTGATTCTCAGGGCCATATTGAAGTGCTAGTTGTTGTCAACCTACTTATGAAAATGTCTCATTTCATGCCGTGCCTTAAAATTCATACCACACAGGTAACAGGACAACTGTTTTTCATCTCTATCTTCAAACTCCATGGCCTACCATCTAATATTACCTCTGACCAATGATCACAGTTCATTTCACGTTTTTGACAGGAGCTGATCGAGCTTCTGGATGGTGACCTATGTGCTTCCTCAGCTTATCACCCCCAGACTGAGGGACAGACAGAATGAGTGAACTAAATTCTTGAGCAATACCTTCATTGCGCTATCAATCTTCATCAGAATGACTGGTTTTCCCTCTTTCCCTTAGCCAAATTCGCATACAGTAATTCTGACCACCAGTCAACCTGCCAGAGTCCTTTTTATGCCAACTATGTGTGACGGGGTCAGGCCAGAAGGCTATAGGAGAGTGATAGAAGGCAGGTATATTAGTCCCAGGATAAGCAGGTCCCTTTTCCCCTGGTAATTGAACAGGATTTACACCAGGTTAATTAGGACACCTGGGGCCAATCAAGGGCCTGCCAGAAGCTGTTAAAAGCCTCCCCTCCAGTCAGATAGGTGCACACAATAGGAGCTGTGGGGAGCAAGCATGCTACTGGAGAGCCGGACAGTGCAGACACTGACAAACACTGGAGACAGACCTCACAGGTACAGAGGTGAAGAGCAGGGGAAACCCTGCCCAACAGGGCGTACAGTCCTTCCAGACCCCAGAGGTTAGGGGAGAAGAGACCCTGCCCCCTGTCAGGGTGGCTGGGAGGAACCCCTGTCCAGACAATGTGGAGGCAGAAAACCCATGGGTGTGGGGAAATTCCCAGGGAGAGAGGAATCCCTCAGCCCGCCGCTAAGAGGAAGCACAGAACCCACCAAGGCGGAGAAGGAGCTCTGCCACATATGGTTTCCACCCTTGATTTCACTCATCCATGCCACAAGCCTCCTATGAACCTGCAGCCCCTGACCTAGTCAAATATCTCCACCATAGGAACATAAGAACAGCCATACTGGGTCAGACCAAAGGTCCATCAAGCCCAGTATCCTGTCCTCTGACAGTGGCCAATGGAAGGTTTCCCAAAGGGAATGAACAGACAGGTTATCATCAAGTGATCCACGCCCTGTCACCCAATCCCAGTTTCTGGCAAACAGGGACACCATTCCTGCCCATCCTGACTAATAGCCATTGATGGATCTATCTTCCAGAAATCTATCTAGCTCCCTTTTGAACCCCACATCCAGGAAGAATTGAAAACTCACCTACAGTCAGCCAGAAAGAGATGACAAGCATTACAGTGACTTTTATCAGCAGGCAACCCCTCAGATCACAGGTGGAGATAAAATATGGCTCTTAGCACAGCACCTTGACTCTATCCAGCCTTCAAGGAAGTTAGATTACTGATATCTTGGGCCATTCTGGGTCATCCAGTAGATCAACCCTATGGCCTTCAAACTCCAACTGCCTAGGGCAATGAAAATGCACCCAGTAATCCACGTTTCCTTGCCGAAAAAAGTATACTGACAGTTCCTTTTTGGATTAATATAACTGCCACCTCCACCCATCATGGTCCGGGGCATGGGGAATATTTGGTGGACTAGCTTTTGGACTGCAATGTTCTCCAAGGAAAGCTCATGTATCTTGTTGATTGGGACAGGTGTAGTCCAGCTGATAGTTCATAGGAGCCAGCCAAAAACACACATGTACCTGACCTGCTTTGAACATTCCATCAGTTATATCCCAATAAACCTGGTCCGAAGACACCTAGTAGGCACCTTTTGAAGTGGGGTAGGCGGGTAAGTAATGAGTCATCTCTGAGCCTGGTGAGTGCTGCTAAACCTGATGAGTCATCTCAGCCAGAGCCTGATTACCTGAGGATTCCATGTCAATCAACCAGGGCTCAGCCAATCCAGAGGTGAAGGTCTAACCAGGTGACCCAAGGCCAGGGATATAGGCTCCCAATGAGAGCAGCCACTCCATTCTGCTCAATGCTACTACCCACCAAAAGTATCTCGACCTCCACGCCCCACCCTGCACTGCTTGGTGGTTTTGAGAGACTACTCCTGCTCTACCCTTGTTCCAACCCTACTTTTGGTTCCCAGTTTCTGCTCTGATCCCTGGCTCCAGTCCCTGGCCTGACCACTGAGCCTCATCACTTCAATCACTTCATCCACTAGGCCTGACCATCAACTTCTCAGTATCTGATGCCTACTGACATTAACTGGTTAATTCTCCAACATCACTGTGAGGTAGGTGACTATACTGGTGGAGGAACATGAAGCACAGAAGTTACTGGAGACTGCTGTGATTGGTGATAATGCAGGTTCCTAAGAAAGATATGTTATGTTAAAGGTAACAGGACCTTTAGATCTAGATCAGAGCTGGAAATAGAACCCTGGGATTCCCAGTTCCCAGACCTTTGCTCAGCCTCCTTCCATAGTCATTCTAGGCTAGATTGGGCCTTATGCAGGTGCCTCCCGCACCCATACACAGCCCTCCCAAGGCCCATGCACAGTTGCTAAGGGCAGTGCGAGAGCTGCTACCTCTGTCCTTCCTGGTGGTTGCCTAATGCCCCAACAGAACAGGGAGGAGAGCTGGGGAAACACTACCATGATCTCTGCCCAGCCACAGTGGCCTGCAGGGCTAGAACAGTGCAGAGAGGAAGGGAGCATGCTGCGCTCTGTCAGGGAGTGTAGTGATGCCCCCCTCTTCCTTTACATCCGTGAGCTCTGGTAAGCATTCAGAATGGCTCCTGGTGGTGCTCCCCCAGGGGCAGGCACTTCCACACCATCCTCAGCACAGGGCTGTTAAAGGCACCTGTGCTACTAATAGAAGATGCACTTATTTTTGCCAGACAGCCCAATGATATTGCTTTGCACTGCAAGGCAGGAAATGAGAGTCTGGATCCTACAGCCAACGGTGGCAGTGCATTCAGCCCGAGTGCAAAGGAGGTGCAGCCTTATATCATTCAACAGCAACCTCTCTCACTGAACAGATGCAATGCTGGAGGGCTCCAAAGAGATTCTCTTCCAGCCCTCCTTAGGCTGAAGAATATTGGCCATAACCTGGGCCATCCAAGGTGCAGGATCGAAAAGCAAGGGAGTATGAGGAATTCAGAGGGCTTTGGCAGGTGTGCAAAGACACCTGAGCCCCCTACCAACAGAAAACAAGTCATTTCTGAGTCTTGTTACAAGGCCTGATTTTAACATTGACATCACTGGGCTTTGGATCAGGCTGTCGTTTTATATTCCAACCAAGTTCCATCTGATGGAAGCATCGACTCCAAGTGTTATTCACGTTCTATTTTTATTTCTACAAACAAAAGGGTCATTGCTGCCAAGTGCGTGATGCTATCTCCCAAGTATGAGATGTGCTGACCTATCTAAACATGGACATATTAGTTTGCATTTATTTTCATTGTCCGAAAAAGGAGGAGTGACTACTTCCATTTTTGCTTTACACACGCAGCTGGGAAAGAAAGCTCCCAGTACTGAGTGGATTTCGTATTCACACAAGAGAGATGAACTCCCAGCTGTGCCTAGATAATATTGTCTGTGCTCTGACCCCACCCAGAAAAAATTTCTTCCAGGATATTTGGATTGAGTCCCTTGAGTCATCATCAGCTGTTTTCCAGATGTGAAGGCCCTTTCTAGCTGTGCTTTCTCTAGGGATGGGATCTGATGTGAGTGTAAAGAATGTCATCCCATCTGGCATGAATCTTTCTATCCCTAGGAATGTTTATTTCTGTAGCTCAAATGCATGAATGTAATTAAAAGCTACATCTTATATGTATTTCTTTCAGTGCATTTTTACACAAGACAGCAGCTTCCTAGCTCCCCCAGCTTTGCAGTGCTGCCAGCAATGCCATTGTAAGACATTTTCAGGAGTTTACAATGCGGGTGTTACACAACATACTGGGATGAAAGTTAAAGCTTCATCATAGGAAGTGCTGAGTGCCCTCACCTTGCCCTGCTGTCACTGGGAGCTTGGAATGCTCAGTACTTCACAGGAAGCAACTTCACAGCATTTGTCCATTCAGATCATCCCAATGAAGTCAAGTAGGCCCTGCTAAAGCAATCTGATCTGCACTGATGGATCACTGCCCTCCTGGGGGCACCATTGGACAGTAATGCCTCCCCAAGCTCAGAGCAGTGATACACTCATGAAGATCTGACACCAGGATTCAGTGCCTTAGCTTGTAAGGTTTTCTGGGCAGAGACTGTGAGCTCAGTTCACCATTACCTTCTACCATGAATAGTCATTTAGGCCCCATTGGTGGCTAAACACCGCTGAGGAGCTGGGACTTATTCCTGTGCAAATTAGGAGTCAAATGCTACCTAGTTGAAATGGTAGCTTTCTACGTCTACTTTGGTCTAGTGTAAACGGCTCCTCAAGGTGTAGGGAACTAGTGAATTCGGCCCTGTGCATTCCTATGAGTTTATACAGTACCCAGTACAGTAGTGTCCCAAATCTGAGTGGGGCCTCTGGACATTACCACAAGAGCAATCTAATAATTAATCTAAAAATGTTTATCTCTGGACTTTAATGGGAGCTGGTTCAGATCCTCAGTGCACAAGTTTTCATCCCAGAATTCCAGACAAACCTTTTTATTTGTTTGTTACAAAATTAGTTAAAGCCACGAACTAGTAAATGAAAAGATGTATTTGAATGTAAGATTTTTGTAAAGAGCTCCAGTTATTATTATTATTTTTGAAAGGCCACTTTCTAGGTAATTTCCATAATTATTGACATTTTTCCTCTTGCTATTCTGTACACTAGCCCTCTGGAAGCTTCACATGGAATTGTTTTCTTCCATTGTTGTTGTCATTCATCAAGGCTCTGAGCCTGTAGCTACATAAGCATGCATAACCTTACTCATGTGAAGTTCATGCTTAAGTGTGTACGTGAGCAGGGCCCAACCACTCCCAGTCACTTACAGTATTATTGAGGGTTGTTTGTGAATGCTAGGAAACACACCGGTGAACATTTTGCTGTGAAAAAGAAAAAATACACACACAAGTTTATGTAGCTGTTGAAAATGTATATAAAAAATATAAGTCAGAGGTCAGGCCCAGCAACTTTGCAAGTGTCCCCTTAACAAAATAGAGTCCAGTCACCCCTTCTGTGCACAAATGCACATAGGAAAGGAAAATTTACTAGGAAGACTCTGTATGATTCACTCTGTATTTTCCTAGTTATCATCCTCTTGGACTCTGCAGTCCGCAGGGGAAGCAGGGGGTGTGGCCTCTTGGTTGCAAGGAGAGCAAGGATTCATGAGGTATCCTGTTAATACACTAGTGCATCTTAAAGCACCCCCACACAGGACCTATCCCTCCTCACTGTTCCCCAGGAGCCTCTCAAGGTCTCCCCCTAGGGAGATGATAAGAGAGCAAACGCATGACAGATGTTTGTCACGTTGTTTAATGCACCACCAGAAGCTGCTCAGATACTAGGATGAGAAGTGTGGTATACGGACCTGCATAGAATAGAATAGAACTAAGCTCTGGCAAGATGGCTTACTCAGGAATTAGACTCCAGTCTTTTGTTCCATGTGCACATGCACCCTACTCACCTCCCCTGCCAGAGGGGCAGTGGGCCTGGAGCAGAAATTAGTGCAGCAATAAACAGCTCTGATTCCCAGTGGAGTTCCCATGGGATTGCCAGGGGATGGTGCCACGTATAGCCACTGTACCTGCCGCTCCTGGCCTCTCAGGTCTCCACCTTCTTCTGACCCAGCATACCAGCACAAAAGCCATTGCTGTCCAGCCATTATATGTTCTCATGGAGGGGTTTTGTGGGGTGCTATGTTGGCTCCACTCCCTGCCTGCTATTGGTTTGGGAACTGATATTATTATTATTATTTGTATTACCGTAGCGCCTAGGCGCTCTAGTCATGAACCAGGACCCCAGCGTGCTAGCTGCTGTACAAACACAGAACAAAAAGTCAGTCCCTGTCCAGAGAGCTTACAGTCTAAGAACCCATTCATTGCACAGTCTGTTCCCTTTCACCCCAAAAGCTAAGAACTAACTAGTTACCATGGTTCTTGCGGGATGTTTGTGTGGGAACATTTTTAGCGTTATGTAACAAGCAGATCATTGGGTTCCAAAACTGCTGGAAAAGAAGCATGTCACCTGAGGCCAGGTGGGTCTCAGAGCTGACTCAAACAACACTGAGAACAACTGACATCCATCAATCCAGCCCAGTCTTTGTTTACTGTCCAGACCAGATCCAGGCTTGAGACAAAAGAATCCCAAGGAAAGACTCTGAAGGGGAGGACCATTAGGACCAAGCTGAAGTTAATGAAATGCCCTGATTCCAAAAGAGGCAAAAGCCTGGACTGTAAAAGAGAAGAAAAAAGGGCACACAATGTTATCCTTTATTGAGGAAACATTCTGCCAGGGTGAGTGTCTCCTGAAAAGTGGAGCCCAGCTCTCCAAACTAGACAAGTGTGGTGTGGACTGAATTTTGGGTGAGAAATACCTTATTAGACAGGAAAGTAACTTGTTAAGTGTTGGCTATAGATGACATGGTATGTTTTTCTTTTACCTATAACCTTATGTTTCCAAATCCATTTACTTGCTTTTATGTGAATCTTTAACTCAAGCCCTGTTAAATAAACTTCAATTTGGTTTTTCCATAGACACATCTAAATGTCTTGTGTGAGGGAGAGTGCTGCACTGAGGTGAAGCCAGTAAACTGAGGTGTGCTGCTTTCCCAGAAGCAGTGGATCTGTGTACATTGCAGGTGTCCAGAAGCCTAGGGACTGGGCACTCAAGTGGAAAAAGGTGGGGAGTGTAAATTGCTCACCTGAAGAGGGCATGAGCAGGGCTTGTGGTAGCCAGAATGGAGTGCTTATATTGCCTGCAGCTTGTAGCTTAGGGAGAACGGCCCTCTACGGGCACAGAAAAGACTCCCTCTTGTTGTGAGCACGTGGTAGAGATTCACCCGGACACCTCAGTTAACCCCAAAAGTGTCACACTAACTCTCCAAAATAGTGTGCCCTGTGTGTGTGCCTAACCCTCAGCATTTTGCTGATGCACAAACACTGGGAAAAGGCCCAGTGCAATTTCTTTTCCCCCAAGGAGTGTGTGTGACAGAAATTGGAAGTTCTGATAGTTTTCCAGCAAACAGGTGGAGCACTGAGCCAGGCTGTGGCCTGGGAAGCCCAGTCAGTCTCGCAGTGTACAGGAAATTCTGTAACACCGTCACGGGGTAGGAAGGGAGCAGAGTGCTAGCAGTAGCTGTTACAATGCTGGGGTGCACCCCACAGTGCCGTTTTCCCTGGTGATGCAAAGCAATGTTGGTTTTGTTGTTCTAATTTTAACCACTGTGCTCAGAAAACCCCAAGAATCAAACGATGAAGAGAAAAAACTGCCTGACTGAAAGACTCTTTCTTTTCATTGCTGACCCAGCTGATTTGCTTTGCCAACTCCAGGGTGCTAATGGGAAGCTCACAAAAATGGGTGGAGAACAGACTGAAAAATATGTATGTGCAGCGTCCATTAAAGCTGGGCAACTTTAGAAGACTGAGTCCCACAAGAAGGAAATTACATTTCCTCTAACTTCTGGCATGTCTGGAACCACTTGTATGTGTACTAAATTCCCTCCAAGAGTTTGGATTAGGTCCCTCATAAATCTGAAGGAGCAAATGTCTACAGTGGAAAACAGTAGTGACAATTTTTTAGTCCTTGCAGAGGAAATGGATCTAGTAAATGGACATTGGAATGACCATTGTCTCTCAGAGGTTTTACCGTTCAAATACACGAGTCATGAAAAGTGGCTATGTCAAAGATAACTTATTTTGCTGAACAATAAGTTAGCTTAATACAACACCAATAGGTAAGGAAAGACTGCTTCTTTCTGTATGTGTCCTTTTAAAAAAAATCGTGTGACGGGTTGGACTCCTTAGGAAGCTACCTGATGTGCTGAGATACCACTGAGTCTACCTGTTCTGCCAGCGTCAGCCCCCTTTAACCTCTCTTGCTGAACCAGGCTCTTAAAACTTCCTCTAACACACACACAGGCAGGGCCACACCCAGCTGTAGATCAACTCTGGGAAGACTCATTTTAAGGTCTTTAAGACTCACTTGCTCTAGCACTCAGATGTCCACCTCCCTTGGAGTACAAACCCAAAGATGTATTATATTCATCTCTTCCCTCAATGTGGAAGAGGGTATGCACAATTTATGCCCCACCCCAGTTAGAAATCCCAAACTGGGTTATATTATAAACCAGAAATAAATGTATTAACTAAACAGGTGTATTTTAAGTAGTTAAGGAGGCAGCAGACAGAACAAGGCAGATTACTAAGAAAATAAAACAGAGCACGCAAACTAAACTTAATATACTAAAGAAACTGGTTACATGTGAGTTCTCACCCTAAAGGTAGTTCTAATAATCTTCTTCACTGGCCAGATGCCCTTCCAGCCTGGGCCCAGTTCTTTCCTCCTGTTCAGTCTTAGTTGTTTCCAGCAGTCATCTTGGGTGGCGTAGTAGGGGAGAATTGACGACCAGGATTACCTCACTCCCCACCCTTAAATAGGATTTGCATAAGGTGAGAGTCTGTTGTTTCCTAGTTTGACCTCCCTTCCCTTACAGTGGAAAGTTATAAGAAGTCCCAGGTAATGTTTTAGTATCAGGTGACAAGACTGCCTGACTCTGTAGGGCCCTTGTAGCCATACTTCACAGGAAGACAAAGCTTTTTTACAGTACATTGTCCTTGTTGATGGGCCATCCACCCTGTCTGGCTTTTCCATTGTTGTATCTGAAGTGCTGGCAGTGGGCATCACCCAAAGTAGCATAGCTGAAATACAGATACATAGTCAATATTCCTAATTTCAGATACAGAAATAATACATGCATACAAATAGCATAATCACATTCAGTAAATCATAACCTTTCCAATGATATCTCACATGAGCCATCTTGCATAAAGTATATCTCAGTTATGTCATATATCATAAACATAGTTTCATAAAGAATGTGGAGTGACACATCACAGATCTATAGCTCAAAAGTAAACTCTCCGTGATCTTCATAAATCAGGACTGTGGTGGGGATAATGGTTATGAATGACCTTGTTTTCTTTGTACAGCACCTTTATATGTGTCTGCTGTCCGCCAGCAGTACCTTCACTTTGTGTTCAGACACAGAATGCTACTGAGGAGGGTGGGAGTTACACTGGGCCCCTTCCTGGAAACTTTACCCTTGATCTTTCTTGTTTGTTGCTGTTTTCCCTTAATCTAAAATAGATCATTTAGACTGAAACTGTATGATTGTACTTTGTGTATGGAAAACATCACCAGAATAATATTCTTTTGGCTCCAGACACTACAACTGAGTGAACCCAATACTGAAAACTGACTCATCATTTGTAGATGCTGAACATATCAGAATATGAAAATCATTTCGCTCCTTAAAATTACAATGAAAATGTCATTGTAAACGCCATGCTTTTGATGTATGAGCACTATTCCCAGGATCCAATCATCTCAAATAAATTGTTTAAATATGTGACATTTGTATTAGAAGCTATTGGAAGGCAGACAAACAGAAAGGATGTGTTTTAACATGCCATACATTTTTAGAGGGTCTCATCATCTCTTCTAGTTACATATGTGGACACGGATTGTTTATTACTTAGGGCTATTTAGCTTATAAAGAATTTTATTTCACTGTGCATACGGTGTAAAAACACTATAAGAAATGTGTTTAGCTAATGACTTCCTTATAAGGACAGTACAGTTAATAGTTGAGAAGACACACAGCTAAAGAATATAAAATGTAGAGGATTCCATTAAAAACAGACATGCAGGAAATGTCTAGTTCCTAAAACTGATTGTACACATTTGCATGGGAATAAATAAATTTACTGTACTTCATTCTATGATACATCTTTTGAAAGTAATGAAATTCTCTTTGGATCCACACGTCTGTGTATCTGGTACACTGTGCGTGTGCGCATGCATACACCCCCTAGAGAGTGATCTTACACTCATTCAAGACATTGGGAAAACTCCTATTGACTTCAGTGGAACAGGATCAGGCTGGTGGAGTCGGGGGGTGGATTCACCATTCACTTACATGGGTGTGAATTGGGAATAATTGTATAAAGTGAGAGGAAAATCAGACTCTGCATCTTGTATTTAATAACTGACAACAAATTGTTCATGACTCTAGCTTTATTTATTTATTCTGAAATGAAAATGGAGCCTATCCTGCAGTTCGTACTCAGGAAAAACTCCTCTGGGATTGTCCTCTTCCTTGGGAACAGGAAGTAATTGCCTTGCATCCATTTTCACAGCTGATGTTATGGAATTCTACATATTTAGTTCTAGAGCATTTTCATCACCAATATATTTTAAATTGGTGTCAAGGTTTGGAGCAGAAATTATCAAATATAAAAACAAAGCTCGTGGCAGCCTGAAAATTCCTTTCCCACGTTCTTATTTAAAAGGATTCTTTCATTGTAGCTTCTGGGGGCATCAAAGACTCATTTCACTGCTCCTCTCCACAAATCCTGAGACCAAACCTGAAAGCTAAGGAGCTGATTCAGTAACTCAGCCAGAGGTTATGTGTCTATTACAGGAATGGGTTAGGGTTGCCAGTTTCGGTTGGACGTATTCCTGGAGGTTACATCACATGAAAATCTTTAATTAAAGATTAATCTTTAAATCCTGGAGACTCCAGGACAATCTGGGAGGGCTGACAACCTTAGAGTGGGTGGGTGAGCTTCTGTGGCCAGCAATGTGCGGGAGGTCAGATTCAATGATCATGATCGTCCCTTCTGGCCTTAAAGTCTATGATCCCGCAGACCTGTGCATAGAATACTCCTGAAGAAGTCAATGGGAGTTTTGCTTGCACAGAGCCTGAAGAACTGGGCTCATTACTGGGAAGAAAATAAGGAAAGGAAAATAAGATGACTACCTTAAACATCCTCCTAGTAAGGAAGACCATTAGACCATGGAACAAGTTTCCTAAGGGATGCACCATTTCTTGATGCTCAAACCATGATCATGAAAGTATTTTAAAAATGAAACTAGATTGGATAAAGCAGTAGAAATTATACCATAAGGAAAAGTCCTACCCTAGCAGGATAAACGACTACATCTTTACTGCACCTGAAGTCTTTGGTTCTCTAAGAAGAATCGAGTTAAAATGGTGATGATTAAATAGTTTGGGTTTTGACTATAATTATTCATCATATACTAAAGGAACTTTAAAAGATCCTACCTCATTGCTGCTCAGGTGGGATTATATTTGGCAAATATGAGAGTTATCATTTGGATGGAAAATGTATGGGAGATTGAAAGATTGAGATTTCAGAGACAACAATTTGCCTGTGTCTGGGGCCAAAAAGGTCTGAGTGTGTGGAAAAAAAATTTTTATTGTTATACCAATAAGTCAGAGGAAGGGGAGAGAAAGCCACTAATGTAAAGACATGGGTTTGGAAAATAAAATGAAAAATTCCTTTTTCTTTTACTGGGATCTGGCTTTTATGTTGTCGTAAAAAGGATCTGGATACTACAGATGGTTTTATGTAGAACCACAGCATGATGGCTTTCATGTTGCTTGGGAAGAATTAAATTACATTTTAAAATCTAAATTTCCAGTCTACAGTTTTGTGGCAAACATAATTTATGAATAAACTTTTGCTGTAGATTTAACAAATGTTCTAGGCAAGGGATGAATAGAATATGCCGTGCTGCACATATAAATTTACAGATGTATGATATCTTGACTGATACGCAGAGGAATACTACCCTGTTCAGAATAAAAAAAAGTGAGATTAAAATAATCATACTGACATCCCAACTCTAGGTGCCACTGGGACAGAATTAATCTTCCAAATGAAGGCTCCTGTTCTGATGCCCCAGACAGTATTATGAACATTTCATTAGTAGGTTCCAAAGTAGTAAAAGGTCTTCTCCAAAGCCAATTGGGATCTTTCCATTGACTTCAATGAGTTTTGGACCCAGCCTTAACCACAGGACTTTATTGAAAAGCTTGCCACTGCTGTAGAGAACAGAAGGGCATTTTCAAAAGTGCCTTTAATTAACAAGCTTGGGGGAACATTTTAGTGGGAGACTCAAACAGCAGCAGATCTTCATTGAACAGCCTGTCTGTCTTCATGCATGATTGCTATTATTTTGATTTACTATTACTATAGCTCCCCGCAAAGCAATAAGTGCCACTTTTAAAAGTGCCTGATGTACTGAGCACAGTAGGAGAATCCAAAGCAGCAACACCTGGTTTCCCTTTTAGTTTGTAAAAAGAAAAGGAGGACTTGTGGCACCTTAGAGACTAACCAATTTATTTGGGCATAAGCTTTTGTGAGCTACAGCTCACTTCATCGGATGCATGCAGTAGAAAATACAGTGGGGAGATTTTTATGTACACAGAGAACATGAAACAATGGGTGTTACCATACACGCTGTAATGAGAGTGATCAGGTAAGGTGAGCTATTACCAGCAAGAGAGAAAAAAAACCTTTTGTAGTGATAATCAAGGTGGGCCATTTCCAGTAGTTGACAAGAATGTGTGAGGAACGGGGGTGGGGGGGGTGGGAATAACCATGGGGAAATAATGACAGGTTTCAGAGTAACAGCCGTGTTAGTCTGTATTCGCAAAAAGAAAAGGAGTACCTGTGGCACCTTAGAGACTAACCAATTTATTTGAGCATGAGCTTTCGTGAGCTACAGATCACTTCATCGGTCTGTGTGTCTGTCTATATTCTGTCTTGGCCGGGGATAGACCAGGAATGGAGTCTTAGAACTTTTAGTAAGTAATCTAGCTAGGTACGTGTTAGATTATGATTTCTTTAAATGGCTGAGGAAAGAACTGTGCTGAATAGAATAACTATTTCTGTCTGTGTATCTTTTTTGTAACTTAAGGTTTTGCCTAGAGGGGTTCTCTATGTTTTGAATCTAATTACCCTGTAAGGTATCCACCATCCTGATTTTACAGGGGGGATTTCTTTATTTCTATTTACTTCTATTTTTATTAAAAGTCTTCTTGTAAAACACTGAATGCTTTTTCATTGTTCTCAGATCCAAGGGTTTGGGTCTGTGATCACCTATGCAAATTGGTGAGGCTTTTTATCCAACATTTCCCAGGAAAGGGGGGGTGCAAGTGTTGGGAGGATTGTTCATTGTTCTTAAGATCCCAGGGTCTGGGTCTGTAGTCACCTAGGCAAATTGGTGAGGCTTTTTACCAAACCTTGTCCAGGAAGTGGGGTGCAAGGTTTTGGGAAGTATTTTGGGGGGAAAGACGCGTCCAAACAGCTCTTCCCCAGTAACCAGTATTAGTCTGGTGGTGGTAGCGGAACAGTGGGGTGGGAGGAGGTATTGTTTCATGGTCTCTGTGTATATAATGTCTTCTGCAGTTTCCACAGTATGCATCCGATGAAGTGAGCTGTAGCTCACGAAAGCTCATGCTCAAATAAATTGGTTAGTCTCTAAGGTGCCACAGGTACTCCTTTTCTTCATGGGGAAATAGTTTTACTTTGTGTAATGACACTGGATACAATTAACTTAGGCTTGAATAAAGACTGGAAGTGGATGTGTCATTATACAAAGTAAAACTATTTCCCCATGTTTATCCCCTCTCTTCCCCCCACTGTTCCTTACACGTCTTGTCAACTGCTGGAAATGGCCCACCTTGATTATCACTGCAAAAGGTTTTTTTTCTCTCCTGCTGGTAATAGCTCACCTTACCTGATCACTCTCATTACAGTGTGTATGGTAACACCCATTGTTTCATGTTCTCTGTGTATATAAAATCTCCCCACTGTATTTTCCACTGCATGCATCCGCTGAAGTGAGCTATAGCTCACAAAAGTTTATGCTCAAATAAATTTATTAGTTTCTAAGGTGCCACAAGTCCTCCCTTTCTTTTTGTGGATACAGACTAACACGGCTGCTATTCTGAAACCTTTTAGTTTGTGAGTGTTTATTTAGAAAGTATAAGCAATTTTACACATCATTACTACACAAGTGTCACAGATCCTACCGAGTGTCCCTTCCTAACCACCCACTGGAACGGCTGTGAGTGAATCCATACCTCTGTGCTCTGAATCCCCAGGGTGTTTCAAGCTCTACAGCCTGACTGGAGTCCAGTCTCAGGGTCCCTAGGCACACTCGCAGGGCACAGGCTTTCTATCTGGCACCCTCCCCCCCTCTTTGAGAGTTGGAAAACACTGTCCAGCTGCCTTGCCCCTCTGGGTGCAGTGCTGACCCTTCAGACTGCCCTGTACTTAATACACCCCTATCCCAGAACTCACACCCCAAAGGTGTGAAGCTTCTGGTTTTCCATTCATCTCTCTCAGAGGCACACACTAGTTGTGGAGGATATCACACACATCACTTTGTACATGCACTTAATCATGTAAAGCACAGGAGAGTACAGATCATACAAAACAATAAACATCTGATGCTGCAAACATCCCTCACTTTCTAGCTCATCCTTCCCTTAGGAGTCCTTGGGGAACATCGGGGTCCAGGTAGGCAGAATGTCCCCTCCTCATACAGGCTGTTGCATGCTGACTGGTCTCTGCACCTCATGGAGCCTGTGATGGTATAAGGGAGACCTTTCCCCCGGGGGGTCAGAGGCTGGCAGCTGGCTGGCTTATTATCTCTGCCTGCTGCACCTGGGGAAAAAGACCTGCAACTTAACTGGCTGATCCTCAAAAAAGAAGGCAGCAGGAAAAGGAGAAGGGAGCTTCAATACCTGACAGAAAACTGAGGGGCTAGTGGCTGTGTGTGTTTGATAAACTGCAGCAGGCGTAACTGTTCTAAGACACAGATGGGCAGAAGGGAGACTGTGGGAAGTCCTGTTACCACTGAGATAAGAGCCAGGAAATTTGGGGTTGATGAACTTCTGGATGGTGTGAGAGAAAGGCTTGGGGAAAGGACAGCTTAACCTGTGTGGACACTGAGGGAAGAGTCTGTGAAGCTTTCGTCTTGGTAAGATGGCTTGAAATAAAATGGGGGTAAAACTCACAACTACTAATCCTGCTGGAAACTGCCTTCCCTGGATTCTGTGAGAGGGCTCCAGACAGAATTTTGCCAGGGAAGAAGCAGGCTCAGCAAGAGCCAACTTGGGGCCTGCAGGACGAGAGTGCTATAAGACAGCCCCCAATCCTTTACAGAGCCCCCTATCCAGCTTCTGTGATCTTGCTCTCTCCTGCCCCACGCCTTTCTGTGTGGCTCACCTGTTCCTGTGTGATTTGCTATTTAAACCCTGGCTTCCTTTGTTCTGTCTTTTTGGTAACTTTTCACTGATCCTGCCTCTTTCCCCCTCAACCCCCTCTTTCAGGGGAGTTAAGTTAAAATTGGTTTTCTAAGGATTCAGTTAGCTCACGAAAGCTTATGCTCAAATAAATTGGTTAGTCTCCAAGGTGCCACAAGTCCTCCTTTTCAGTTCACCCATTGTTCAGGTGTTTGCACCTGACTAGGGATGCTGAGTCCTAAGCACCATCCCCCCATTGTATCTCTGTCTGGTGTGTATGTGCTACAGAATTTGTCAGCAATGCTTGATCCCCAGACATATCCTCACAACACAACAGATTTTCATGACACAACTTCACAATATCAATCAGAATTCATGAGTTGTACAGATACAGACCCATCACAACAGGTAGCAAACAAATGTGCTCACTGCCATTACAACAGTTAATGTTCCCCTTCTTGTTTGAGAGTCATCATCATGCAATGACAGAGCTGAGCTGACCTATTAGGACAGGTATTCCCATGTTAGAGAATAAACCTTCTCACACCAGTGAGGGCATGTTGCTTCTGCAGAATGTCTAACACTGGGGGAAATAATTCTGTTTTTACTCACTAACAGCACCAAGAGGTATTCACTGAACAGCCTTGTCCCCCCTCAATACAGCACCGAGCGTCACTTTCTCCAGTGCCCTTACAAAAAAAGAACACATGTGAGCACATGCACAGCTAAGGAAAGATACAGAGTTCCACGTAAAATGTGGACGTAAATTACTTCTGCAATGTTAGACCTAAAGGGCCAATATCCCTGCTAGTGTAAGCAGGTGCAATATCCCAGGATATTTAGCGGAAATAGACCTTTGTAGTGTCAGAGAGTCTCACTGTGATTTTTGTAGAGTCCTTGGCATCACCTGTAGTACCCCTTTTTTGTTTTGTTTTTCTCCATTCTCTGCACTCTGTTTTGATGTGCTCAGGAGGGAGGCAGCCATTTTACATGTGACTTTTGTATGGGTTGTCCTTCTGGTCCCGTGTGTTATAAACACGCAAGATGCCCGCATTAGTGGGGTCAGGAGCAAAGGGCTGGTGGGTGCTGGGATGGATTGATTCATCACAGCAAGGATTTAGAAAGGAAACTAGTAGTGGTCAGAGCTGAATTGGGTTTGTTACCACAGGTGAGGCTGTGTTTCAGTAATGGCAGCTTGAGGCTCACACAGACTCTGCAACACACTGGCTTTCTCATGTTGCCATTCCAGACTTCAGACTGTGAGCTGCCTGCCCTTCTGGGCCCTTCTCCGCCTCTGGCAGCAGAGTAAGAGCAAACGGAGAAGCAACTCAGAGATCTCCACCCTACCTACTGGTAGTGGAAACTGAGGGGGAGGCAGACTGAGTCCTTCCTTGCAAGTTGGAGAAACAGCCCTGCCTATGGATGTAAGCAGTGTCAGGATGAGCTCCACCCTGACATCTGGTGGTGAGGTGTGGCAAGTTGTGGAAAAGAACTTCAGGGGCAGATCTTATTTGCATAGACACACCCACCACGCCTAGAATGAGACCATAGCTGCCCAAATGGTCACTTTGGCTGCTGTGGGATCCCCAGTGTCTCTGTTATTGGGGCAGGAAGAATAAATTGTTATTACCCTGATTATGGGAACTGTGCTTGGAACTGTATGTGGCCTTTTGTTACGATGGAGGGATTCACCATCATCTAAGTAGGACTCGCTAGGCAAGGGTCATGGGTTCCAAAACTGTGTGAATGGAGAGAGGCTGGGGACAAGTATTAATACTTGGTGGCATGGGCCCCTTGGTGAGGGCCTTACATGCTGATTGCACTTCCTCCTCTCTCCACTGTGGAATATCAGAGCTAATTTTGATTTCATTAGAAGTCTAGTTATAGGCTGCTGAGCTCACTTTGGGCTGACAGTGCCCCAGCACTGGGGCTCCCCTACTATAAGCTGAATTCACCTAAGAGCTGAAATCACTGAGTGTTGTGTTAAGTAGTGGGGGAGCCTGAAGATATATTGTGGAGCAGTTTGCGGGACGGCTGGTGAAGCAGTTCGACACGGAGCAGTGTGTGGATGGCAGGAGCTGCTTGTGGGCCGTGGAGCTGAGTGAAGGAGTTCGTGGGGCGGCTGGCGGAGCGGAGCGCAGCTGAGCGAAGGAGTTCGTGGGGCGGCTGGCGGAGCGGAGCGCAGCTGAACGAAGGAGTTCGTGGGGCGGCTGGCGGAGCGGAGCGCAGCTGAACGAAGGAGTTCGTGGGGCGGCTGGTGGAGCGGAGTGCAGCTGCGCGAAGGAGTTTTGTGGGGCGGCTGGCGGAGCGGAGCGCCGCTATGGAGCTATGGGGCGGTCAGCTTCAGATCACGTAAGGTGCCTCTTACCCCCGTCCCATTTCCACCCAGGTTGGGAGGTAAAGCTCCGCCGATAAACTTTCGAACTCTGGGGCTGCCCTGACCAGGGACAGAGACTTTTGGGGCATTGGACTTTTGGGGTTGCTGGACTCAAGAACCAAAGGGAAAAGGGCATGCCCCAATTTGCCTGGGGTGGGGTTGTTTTTGCTCATGGGTTGTGTTATGAATCCTGTTGGTGGTGTTTCCCCAACATAATGCCACATTGTTTCTCTCTGTTATTAAAAGACTTTTGCTACACTCAGACTATGTGCTTGCGAGAGGGGAAGTATTGCCTCTTGGAGGCGCCCAGCGGGGGTGGTATATATTTGTCCCAGGTCACTGGGTGGGGGCTCGAGCCGGTTTGCATTGTGTTATTGGAATGGAACCCCTAGATATTGAACCCGGCCCTTGTTGCTGCCAACTCTGACGGGCAGAAGGGTTACATGAAATAGCAACCTTTCCCTTTCCAGGTGGCTGTGGAGCCGAAACGATTATGCCGGGAAGAGAGAAGCCCTTGTGACACTGAGGAGAGGTTTATGTTGGGCTCAGCTATTAGACTGGGGTTGTTTTCTCTACATATAGTATTAAAGCATCTGTGTTCTATTACAAAGGAGGGAAAACCCTTCATACTTAGTGGCTGGCTTGTTAAATGTACTGGGTGTGTTGGCTTATATCAGTCAGCCAGGCCTCTTTTTAACTGTAGAATTGTCTTTGATACTGGTGTGATGGTTTTATGGAATAGATTATCTTTGTGAGCCAGAGGCTGACCCTGGTAGGTGATTCAGGTGCTTACTTGCCTTAGTGCCAGCCTGGGGCAGGGGTTTAACTTGGTGGGTTTAGTTTGGGGGGATTTGCATTTACACTTGGATACTCGGTGTCAAGATGATGGTGAGGTTTTGAGTAAAGGACGAATTCTGCACCTGTGGGAGCTGCATGTTGTACACTGAGGATTAGTCACCTTAAAGGGAGAAGACAAGACTGCAGGATAGGAATTGCTGATCCAGCCCCCAAAAGGGAAGATGCGGGCATGTCCTAAACCCTAATATACAGAGTCCTGGATTAATACTCCCACTTTGCCTTCCCTCAAGAGGCAGTGAATATCAAAGACTGATGTCACGCTTATTTATGATTGCTAGGATTTGTATATGAAAGGCTGGCCAATACAGAATCCTCCTTTCCTGCTCATTCTTTCCCAGATTCACCTTGTTCATTTCATTCCCAGCTCCTAGATCTGCACAGAAGAAATATGGCATGCTGGGGAAACCTTTAGAGCCCATGACGGGATGGAATAAAGTCCTCTGGAGAAAACGGGCATGACGTAGCCCCTTAGAGTTTTCTGGCTGCACACCCACCTTGCAGGACTACTCACAGACCAGTCACAAATAGGTGACCTTGGTGGTGTATGCAGCGTGCACTTCTCACTTTCATTTTATTTTTATATTCAGATTCTTTTGTCTATAACCCATAAGTGATGAGAGAACGGGATTAGACCAGGAATATAAACATATTTTAAAAAGTGTGGCTACCCCATGAATGACACTGAAGAAGATCAGAAAAATATATCCTAAACCAATAGGTAGGAGCCTAGAACATCTCACCATACAGCTTCCTGTGGGAAATCTCCATGGAGTTCTCCAGTCATCCCATGGAATAGGCTACAGGGTTGGCTCCCGAGCCTTAAGGTTCCTAGGGGATAAGCAGGAGCTTCTGCACCTGTGCCTCCACACTGACAGTGGGTCTTTGGTAGATGCCTCCATTGCTGCTAGAAGCCAGGCTGCAATAGGCTGAGGAAGCCTCCAGTGCTCCACCCTTATAGGAGAATCCCTACTGCCTGGGGTGGGGCACGAGGTCACACAAATGGTAACACCACATCTGGTTCTATCATATTTTTCCCTGGGTTCCACAGGTTTGATAGAAGGATGGTGGACAACATATTCCTCCCTGCAGGCTCCACTGTTGGCCTGCCCCCGTCAGCCCACCTGCCCCCTTCCTCCACATAGAGCTTTGGACACTGGAGAGCCCGCTGTATGGTGCAGCATAAAGGAGGGATGCTGCTACTAACGTAACTGTGGTGCTCCGCTGTGGCTGGGGGTGATCTGAGCACCCGTCAAGCCCTTTGCTACTAAGCATTGGAACAAGATTTTGTGACAGGTCACCAATGGAGAAATAATATTGGACTCTGCCTTTAGTTAGATTGCAAAAATGCCCAGATTGTGGGACTTCAGTAAAAGGGAAGGGTTACCTTAGGGACTATCTAATGAGATTAATGGATAAAAAGTGCCTTAGACCATAAAATAGCTGTGCTGATGCAAATTAGGGGTATGTGAGTCACACAGGTGTACCAGCTGCACCTTTGTGTCTCACCAGCCAAACCAGGCCCCTAGGGGACACATCAGACACTATTCTGGGTAATTGTTTCTGACATTAATGCTTAACATAGGTCAAAACCTCCCCCTGCCTTTTTGAAAAATAAGCTTAATAATTATTAACTTCAGTCTGGCTTAGCAGAAAACAAAAGTTAACTAATAACCTTGATTTCCCAATAAACAATCAATTATTCAATCCCCTTTCTGAATGTCTGCCATGATTGCATTTTTATTTGCTTGAGAAATACTGGGTCTGATGCATCACTGCCTTACTCCAGCTGTACACCAGTGTAACCCTACTGGAATCAGTAGAATTACACAGGTGTAAAACTGGAATAATGCACTGGCAAATCAAGGTCATAGGGTAAAATCCTGGCCCCGCTGAAGTCTCTGCAGATTTTGTCTTTTCAGTGGTGGGAACAAAGATTTCACGCATAGTCTTTTCCTCTGTGAATTTGCCATCGTGTTGATTTAGCTGTAACTAAACTGATCTTTTTATGACAGGTTTCAGAGTAGCAGCCGTGTTAGTCTGTATTCGCAAAAAGAAAAGGAGTACTTGTGGCACCTTAGAGACTAACCAATTTATTTGAGCATAAGCTTTCCGATGAAGTGAGCTGTAGCTCACGAAAGCTTATGCTCAAATAAATGTGTTAGTCTCTAAGGTGCCACAAGGCCTCCTTTTCTTTTTGATCTTTTTGTGATGCAGTCTGCAGTGCTTATCACTGCCTTAAGGGTTAGAGTGGCATATATCTGGATACCCCTGAGAAAGCTGCATTCTGCCACACAATCACCATCCTCTCCTAAGCCTTGAAGCCAAAGCACCGTGTGAATTGTAGCCTTACTTCTGCACGTGAGGCTTCTAAATTACATTTCGTCAGCCTGCTAACAAAGCAAGATATGAGACCATTAAAATAAGCATTAGTTATATAAGTGTTCATGAATGTCTAAATATTAATGGCTTCACCTAATGGAAGTGCTCTAAATAATCCTCTTTAGCTTTTGTAGCTTAATCTGTATTCATATTTTATCCTCTAGTTACATTTAAATGGCATGTTTCTTCTGATAAGCAAGAGGTTGTGAATAACGCTTACTGAAATTACAGCATTCTTGACTGTGGCATTGAAAGACAAGAATGATACCACAACATTCACAGGACTATTGTCTTGGACATTTTTAATTGCAAGTCAACCCCAAGACCTGCAACAATTTAAATAAAAAATGCAAACATCACTCAACCCATCTCCCTCCTTTGTATATTGTCTGCAGAGTGGTTTACAATCCTAGCCCACTTGCATTATAAATGTTTACCTCATAAAATTCTAGTGGACAGTGTTTTATCGATTTCTAACATTTACCAAATAAATACTGTTTAAATAATGTTGAGGTTCTGAGATTCAGCAACAAAACCCAGGAATTAAAAGCTTACATGCTGTTCCTAACTAGCTGCCACAGTCCACAAGTACTTGACTATGTCAATGAATTGCAGAGTTTGAGATAAGGACACACTGATACATACCATGGGTGTTGCAAAACCAGCTACAGAATCTGAGATAGTTATTAACATTTTTATTTGTTTACACGGGTATCCATGATGTACCAAATCAGTGTTTCTCAATTACTAGTCTGTGAACTGGTGCCAGTCCTTGAGATTTCCCTGACACAGTTTAGGAAGGTAGCAAGCTGGTCCCTGGTATCAAAAAGGTTGAGAAACACTGAACTAGATGATTTCCAAACATAAAAGAAGGCACAATTCATACCCTAAAAAGCTTACAGTCTAAAAGACACATGGGCAATTGGCAGGGAAATGGGGGTACAATATGTACATGTATATATAAAGAGGTCAAGGTGGTGGTTGACCATGTCATGGTAACAGATCTTTAACAATTGTGTTTTTAGTATAAAATACCATATAAATACATAGATTATCACTAAGTACAAACAACCTCTCTGTAATCATCTGAGCTCTCCATTTCCCAGTGAACACATTTAAAACCTCAATTGCTTAGCTATTAAAAAACCCACAATTCTAACTAGAATATGGCATTCATTTGTCAAATTTTGAAATATGCTTTGTAAACTGTTACACGGTTCCTTTTATTTAGACTTGTGTCACTTTACAAAATTATCTTTTTGTTTTCTTTTGGGAAAGTGATTTAAATACACCACCAACAACTAGAGTGTTCACTCTGTGAGCACTGATTTAGCATAGTTCACTTCTTAGTAAATGCTTATGGCCATGGCGTTTATAAAGAAACTTGTACAATCTAATCCAGACCACCATGAAAGATGTTTCTATATAACTACAGCCAACCAAGAAAGAACTCTTTTTATAAATCAAATACAATTACGTTTATGGGCAAACAAAGGGTGTGGCATAAATACATCTCTTCGGGTTGAAGTGCAATCTGAGGCTATGTCTACACTACGGAATTAGGTCGAATTTATAGAAGTTAGTTTTGTAGAAAGCGTTTTATACAATCAATTGCGTGTGTCCCCACACAAATGCTCTAAGTGCATTTAGTCGGCATTTAGTCGGCGGAGTGCGTCCACAGTACCGAGGCAACCGTCGACTTCCAGAGTGTTGCACTGTGGGTAGCTATCCCACAGTTCCCGCAGTCTCTGCCACCCATTTGAATTCTGGGTAGAAATCCCAATGCCTGATGGGGCAAAAACATTGTCGCAGGTGGTTCTGGGTACATATCGTCAGGCCCCCACTTCCCTCCCTCCCTCCATGAAAGCAATGGCAGACGATCGTTTCACACCTTTTTTCCTGGGTTACCCATGCAGACACCATACCATGGCAAGGATGGAGCCCACTTAGCTCACCGTCACCGTATGTCTCCTGGGTGCTGGCACACGTGGTACTGCATTGCTACACAGCAGCAGCTCATTGCCTTTTGGCAGCAGACAGAGCAGTATGACTGGTAGCCATCATTGCCATACTCCAGGGTGGTCTTTTAGCCGACCTCGGTGAGGTCGGTCAGGGGTGCCTGGGCAAACATGGGAGTGACTCAGCCAGGTCATTTCCCTTTTAAGTTTCGTCTCATAGTAATTCAGTCCTGCCAGCAGTCCTACTAATGAGCAGCCAGGAGACAACGATGGCCAGCAGTCATACTGTACCGTCTTCTGCCAAGCACCCAGGAGATGACAATGGCCAGCAGTCGTACTGCACCATCTGCTGCCAGCAAGATGTATAAAGAGAGATGAAGTGGATCAAAACAAGAAATAGACCAGATTTGTTTTGTATTCATTTTCTCCTCCCTTCCTCCCTCCCTCCGTGAAATCAACAGCCTTCTAAACCCAGGGTTTTGAGTTCTATCCTTGAAGGGGCCATTCTGTTTCTCCTTGATGCAAAGCCACCCCCTTTGTTGATTTTAATTCCCTGTAAGCCAACCCTGTAAGCCATGTTGTCAGTCACCCCTCCCTCCATCAGAGCAATGGCAGACAATCGTTTCATGCCTTTTTTCAGTGCAGACGCCATAGCACTGGGAACATGGAGCCCGCTCAGATCACCGTGGCAATTATGAGCACTATAAACAGCATGCACGTTATCAAGGCAGGATATGCAGAACCATAACCTGCAAGAAAAGTGAAACCAGGCGAGGAGGAGGCGACTGCAGCACAGGTGACGAGAGTGTTGAGGACATGGACGTAGACTTCTCACAAAGTACGGGCCCCTGCAGTGTGCACATCATGGTGTCAATTGGGCAGGTTCATGGTGTGGAACGCCGATTCTGGTCCCGGGAAACAAGCACAGACTGGTGGGACCGTATAGTGTTGCAGGTCTGGGACAATTCCCAGTGGTTGCGAAACTTTCGCATGCATAAGGGCACTTTCATGGAACTTTGTGACTTGCTTTCCCCTGCCCTGAAGTGCAAGAATACCAAGATGAGAGCAGCCCTCACAGTTGAGAAGTGAGTGGTGATAGCCCTATGGAAGCTTGCAATGCCAGACATCTACCGGTCAGTCGGGAATCAATTTGGAGTGGGCAAATCTACTGTGGGGGCTGCTGTGATGCAAGTAGCCAACGCTATCACTGAGCTGCTGATACCAAGGGTAGTGACCCTGGGAAATGTGCAGGTCATAGTGGATGGCTTTGCTGCAATGGGATTCTCTAACTGTGGTGAGGCAATAGCAGAACCCATATCTCTATCTTGGCACCGAAGCACCAAGGCAGCGAGTACATAAACCACAAGGGGTACTTTTCAATGGGGCTGCAAGCACTGGTGGATCACAAGAGACATTTCACCAAAATCAACGTGGGATGGCCGGAAAAGGTACATGACGCTCACATCTTCAGGAACTCTGGTCTGTTTCAACAACTGAAGCAAAGGACTTACTTTCCAGACCAGAAAATTACCATTGGGAATGTTGAAATGCCTATAGTTATCCTTGGGGACCCAGACTACCCCTTAATGCCATGGCTCATGAAGCCATACGCAGGCACCCTGGACAGTAGTCAGCCTGTTCAACTACAGGCTAAGCAAGTGCAGAATGGTGGTAGAATGTGCATTTGGATGTTTAAAAGCACGCTGGTGCAGTTTACTGACTTGGTTAGACCTCAGTGAAACCAATATTCCCATTGTTAATACTGCTTGCTGTGCACTCCACAGTAACTGTGAGAGTAAGCGGGAGATGTTTATGGTGAGGTGAGAGGTTAAGGCAAATCGCCTGGCCGCTGATTATGTGGAGCCAGACACCAGGGCGGTTAGAAGAGTACAGGAGAGTGCGGTGCACATCAGAGAAGCTTCGAAAACCAGTTTCAGGAATGGCCAGGCTACAGTGTGAAAGTTCTGTTTGTTTCTCCTTGACGGAAACCACGCCCCCACCCCCCACCCCGGGTTCACTCTACTTTCCTGTAAGCTAAGCACCCTCCCCTCCCCCCTTCAATCACCACTTGCAGAGGCAATAAAGTCATTGTTGCTTCACATTCATGCATTCTTTATTTATTCATCACACAAATAGGGGGCTAACTGCCAAGGTAGACCAGAAGGGGTGGTGGAGGAGGGAAGGACAAGGCCACACAGCACTTTAAAACTTATTGAATGCCAGCCTTCTGTTGCTTGGGCAATCCTCTGGGGTGGAGTGGCTGGAGTGGAGTGGCCGGAGGCCCCCTCACCACGTTCTTGGGCATCTGGGTGAGGAGGCTATGGAACTTGGGGAGAAGGGCAGTTGGTTACACATGGGCTGTAGCGGCAGTCTGTGCTCCTGCTGCCTTTCCTGCAGCTCAACCATATGCTGGAGCATATGAGTTTGATCCTCCAGCAGCCTGAGCATTGACTCCTGCCTTCTTTCAGCAAGCTGACGCCACCTACCATCTTCAGCCCGCCACCTCTCCTCGCGCTAATATTGTGTTTTCCTGCACTCTGAGATTGTCTGCCTCCACATATTTTGCTGTGCTCTGTCAGTGTGGGAGGACAGCATGAGCTAAGAGAACATTTAATCACGAGTGCGTTTTTTTTGCCTTCTAATCTTCACTAGCCTCTTGGAAGGAGAAACATATGCAGCTGGTGGAGGAAAAATAAAAGGGAGAGTAGTAGTTAAAAAGACACATTTTATAGAACAATGGGTACACTCTTTCATGTTAAACCTTGCTGTTAACATTACATAGAATAGCACATGTGCTTTCATTACAAGGTCGCATTTTGCCTCTTATTGAGGGTATGCCGGTTTCATGTGAGAGATCACTCACGCAGGGCCAGGCAGCAGAATTCGGCTTGCAGGAAGTCATGGTAAGCCACAGTCTTTTGGATTCTTTAACCTTCATAACATGTGGGTTTCAAACAGCAGTGCCCTCATTTCCCATACAAAGTAGCCATTGGGTTGGCCATTAAAAATGGGCTGGCAATTTAAAAGGAGGGGCTGCGGTTTCTGTGTTCACATGCAGCAGAAACCTAACTAACCCCCCCCCACACACACACACACACCCAGTTCTCTGGGATGATGGCTTCACCCCTCCCCCCACCACGTGGCTAACAGCTAACAGGGGAAGATTTCTGTTCAGCCAGAGGCAAACAGCCCAGCAGGAATGGGCACCTCTGAATGTCAGCTTACTAAAACCACCCTATTTCAACCAGGTGACCATGAATGATATCGCTCTCCTGATGGTATCACAGAGAGATAAAGAATGGATGTTGTTTGAATGCCAGCAAACACCGGGACCATATGCTGAAATGCTTTGTTCTGCAATGATTCCCGACTATGTGCTACTGGCCTGGAATGGTAAAGTGTCCAACCATGGAGGACGGAATAAGGCTGCCCTCCTCAGAAACCTTTTACAAAGGCTTTGGGAGTACATCCAGGAAACCTTTATGGAGATGTCCCTGGAGAATATCCCCTCCATCCCCAGACACGTTCACAGACTTTTCCAGTAGCTGTACTGGCCGCGAATGCCAGGGCAAATTAATCATTAAACACGCTTGCTTTTAAACCATGTATAATATTTACAAAGGTACACTCACCAGAGGTCCCTTCTCCCCCTTCAAGGTCCAGGAGACTGCCTTGGGTTGGTTCGGGGGGTATTGGGTCCAGGTCCAGGGTGATAAACAGATCCTGGCTGTTGGGGAAACGGTTTCTCTGATTCCTTGCTGTGAGCTATCTACAGCCTCCTCCTCATCTTCATCATCCTCACCCTCAAAACCCACTTCCATGTTGCCTCCCACTCCTTGCTCTTTCGGTAGGCTTGCCTGAGCTCCTTAATTTTCACGCAGCACTGCTGCAGTTCCCTGTTATAGCCTCTATCCTTTGTGCCATTGGAGATTTTTTCAAATATTTTGGCATTTTGTCTTTTTGAACGGAGTTCTGCCAGCAC
Organism: Lepidochelys kempii; assembly: GCF_965140285.1. Lineage (NCBI taxonomy): Eukaryota > Metazoa > Chordata > Testudines > Cheloniidae > Lepidochelys > Lepidochelys kempii. The sequence continues at coordinate 42,117,347 of NC_136381.1, read as the reverse complement.
TGATTCGTCTCTCCATACAGATCCCGTACCTCCCATTCGGTCCATGCTGGAGCTCTTCGGCAATTCTGGGACTGCATGGTCTCCTGGGATGATGAGCTCTGCATGGTGACCTGTGCAGGTGAGCTCGCCATGCTGGCCAAACAGGAAATGAGATTCAAAAGTTCATGGGCCTTTTCCTGTATACCTGGCCAGTGCATCTGAGTTGAGAGCACTGTCCAGAGAGGTCACAACTGAGCACTCTGGGATAGTTCCCAAAGGCCAATACCGTCGAATTGCGTCCACAGTACCCCAAATTCAACCCGGCCGATTTCAGCACTAATCCCCTCGTCGGGGGTGGAGTAAAGAAATCGATTTTAAGAGTCCTTTAAGTTGAAAAAAAGGGCTTCAGTGTGTGGACGGGTGCAGGGTTAAATCGAGATAACGCTGCTCAATTCAACCTAAACTCATAGTGTGGACCAGACTTGAGAATCCAACTGTGAGAGCTACAGTACTATACATAAGAATGGCCATACCTGGTCAGACCAAAGGTCCATCTAGCCCAGTATTCTGTCTTTTGTGGCCAAAACCAGGTGCCCCAGAGGGAATGAACAGAAAAGGTAATCATCAAGTGATCCATCCCCTGTCGTCCATTCCCAGCTTCTGGCAAACAGAGGCTAGGGACACCATCCCTGCCCATACTGGCTAATAGCCATTGATGGACCTATCCTCCATGAATTTGTCTAGTTCTTTTTTGAATCCTGTTATAGTCCTGGCCTTCACAACATCCTCTGGCAAGGAGTTCCACAGGTTGACTGTGCGTTCTGTAAAAAACTATTTCCTTTTGTTTGTTTTAAACCTGCTGCCTATTAATTTCATTTAGTAGCCCCTAGTTCTTGTGGTCTGAGAAAGGAGTAAATAAGACTTCCTTATTTATTTTCTCCACACCAGTCATGATTTTATAGACCTCTATCATATCCCCACTTAGTCGTCTCTTTTCCAAGCTGAAAAGTCCAAATCTTATTCATCTCTCCTCATTATGGAAGTCATTCCATACCCCTAATCATTTTTGTTGCCCTTTTCTGAACCTTTTCCAATTCCAATATATCTTTTTTGAGATGGGACAACCACATCTGCATGCAGTATTCAAGATGTGGTTTTATAGAGGCAATATGGTATTTTCTGTCTTATCTATCCCTTTCTTAATGATTCCCAACATTCTGTTTGCTTTTTTGACTGCTGCTGCACGTTGAGTGGATGTTTTCAAAGAACTATCCACAATGACTCCAAGATCTCTTTCTTGAGTGGTAACAGCCAATTTAGACCCCATCATTTTATATGTATAGTTGGTATTATGTTTTCCAATGTGCAGTACTTTGCATTTATCAACATTTAATTTCATCTGCCTTTTTGTTGTCCAGTCACCCGGTTTTGAGAGATCCTTTTGTAGCTCTTCGCAGTCTGCCTGGGACTTAACTATCTTGAACAATTTTGTATCATATGCAAATTTTGCCACCTCACTGTTTACCCCCTTTTCCAGATCATTTATGAATATGTTGAATAGTTTCGGTCCCAGTACAGACCTCCGGGGGATAGCACTATTTACCTCTCTCCATTCTGAAAACTGACCATTTAATCCTACCCTTTGTTTCCTATCTTTTAAGCAGTTACCAGTTCATGAGAGGACCTTCCCTCTTATCCCATGACAGCTGTAGACAGATCACTAAAAAGAAAGTGAGGTCAAGAAGGGCTGATGGGAATTCACTATGCTATGTTGCCAGCTGATTCAGAGAATAGCATTAGAGTCTGTTTTCTGAAGAAGCTACTGGTATACCAGAGGGTTACCTATTGTGGTCTGCAGAGAACTTGTTAGTAAACTGATCCCATGGTGCTGTTTCTCCTTCCTTGTTTCCAATTGCTACATTGCATTAGAAGAGAGCTGAAAATACATAAATATTTCCTAATATTACTCTTCCATGTAAGTAATTGCAGTAGCTGCTAGTGGAATTTTACTGGACTGCCAATTAGAGGGAAAGTGATCCATTGGGCAATCGCTCTAGCAAGATAAAGTCCACTCTATGAAAAGCTTTGAGAACCCCTAAGTATTCAACAAGCCTGCTCTGTTGGGTTAAGGTTAGATTAGCCTCATCCTCTAGGAAGGGAAAAATGAAACCCCAAAATGAGGTCACTAACAATAAACAAACTAAACTGGAAAGGTACAGTGTTAATTTCAAGTAATAAAAATATTAATTTCACAGTACAATGCTAAAATTGTTGTGTAATGTACAGAATCTCTCTAAATCACAGAAAAGTCAAATTAGGCTTCATTGCATCTGAAAACCCACCACCCATTTCACATGATGTAATTAGTGAAACAACTCTGGGCAAGTGGCAAGGCATGTTTAAGTAAACAACTAGAACAATGCAGTCTCAAAGATTTCTGGCTTGTAGGGAGGGGAATTGCCTAAATAGAGTGTAACTTTTAAAGTGAAAAAATATATTTGGCATGACTTGTGGGGAAGCAGGAACTGAGAATTGTAGCTAATCAAGCATTTTTATGATTATTTGGCTAGACTCCAGAGAAGAAGGAAAATTTATGTAACTTAGTAGAGCAAAGACCAGCATATGGAGACTAAGAATAAAATCATTGAATTTAGTCTAGAAGTAAGCACAATAGAAATCAGGCAAGTAACCTAAAGGTGATTATGGGTAGAATAATACCAGATCCATTGGTCCAAGTTTTGCAAGCAATCGAAAAACAACAACAGGGCATTTTAGGTATGTATGGGAAGAGGTTCTACTATATAGGCTTGGCTAGAATTTCTGACACTACAGGAGATACTGTGAGCTAGATCCTCACTGGAGTAAATCGTCATATAGTTCCATTGACTAGCTATGGCACTGGCTCTGCATATTGTGACGGGGCAAGGCCAGATGGCTATAGAAAAGTAGTGGGAGATAGATATATTAGCTCCAGGCTAAACAAATCCCTGGTACCAGGATAAGTTAAATGGAAGCTGCCCCAGATCAGCTAAAACACCTGGGGCCAATTAAGAACTTTCCAGAAGGCAGGGAGAATGCTAGGTTGATTGGGACACCTGAAGCCAATCAGCGACTGGCTGAAACTAGTTAAAAGCCTCCGAGTTAGTCAGGTGGGGGTGGATGTCAGGAGCTGTGGGAGGAAGTTGTGCTGTTGGAGAGACTAAGCAGTACACACCATATCAGGCACAAGGAAGGAGGCCCTGAGGTAAGCGTGAAGTGGAGCTTGAGGAAGTGGGGGCTGCTGTGGGGAAGTAGCCCAAGGAATTGTACTTGTCATGTTTCTAAAAGGTCAGCTACCATAGCTAATACTATTAGGGTCCCTGGGCTGGAGCCCAGAGTAGAGGGCGGGCCCTGGCTCCCCGCTTTGCCCTCCTCCCTGATTAATCACTGAGACTGGGAGACAACAGAGACTGTGCAAAGGAGGATAGCTTCTCCTCACCTCCTTTGCTGGCTTATGATGAAAATGGCTCAGTAGACTGTGACCCTTGTCTCTAGAGAGACAAGGGTTATGTGGAGGGTCACAGTGAGCCTCTGAGGCTAGCGAAATCCGCCAGGCAATGCAGGACCCACAGAGACAAGGACAGAGCTTTGTCACAATATGTACAACTTTGGTCACTTTATTTTCAAAAAGAAAATTGCATAGATTGAAAAGATGCAGCAAATGACCATGGAGGATTTGCAGCTACATACTTGGGATTATTAGCCAGACTTGGCCTATAATTCTAATACATTTCATAGAGGTTTAGAAGATAAGCAAAAGGAAACCCTGAATTCCTGACAATGGGTGGATTGTCATTTTACTTATTCAAAAACAAAAGGTCAAAGACTGAAGTTAAAAAGGGAAGTAAACTAGAAATCAGTCAGGGGGACTGCATCAATATATTTGTGGTGCTATTCCAACTTTGACTGCATGTAACTTTCATGAATGTTAGAGATGCTGGGGCTGATTCTCCTCTCATGAACACCAATTTTACAGTTGCTTGCAATGGATTTATTCCTGATTTACAACAGTGTAACGGAGAACAGAATCTGGCTCACAAACACAAAGACTTATAGAAGTGCTGCATGTTCAAAATGCTTAGTTAATACACACGTATCTCTGGGAGAAGAGTTCTAAGAGAGGTTGAAATATAGAACAACTGCTGAAAATAATATGAGCAAGTAGTATAAACCAGTCCAAGAGAGGGGCTGCTGTTTAAGAAAATATGAACTGCCACTACATAGATTTTTGGGGATTACAGAGAAAGAATAACAGGTTTCAGAGTAGCAGCCGTGCATAGTGTGTTTTCACTTCTGTTCTAATACTAAATAATAATGTTTACATTCAATGAAAGGCTCTCAAAGCACTTCAGGAACATTAATGAATTAATATCAATGATCTCTCTAGGAGGTTCCATAGTAGTTGTATTGCCATTTTATGGATAAGAAACTGTGGCACAAAGAAATTCAGTGACTTGCTTAAGGTCACACTGCACATCATTGTCAGTGCAGGTAATTTAACCCCCAGCTCTTATTCCTAGTTCTCGACTTTAACCATTAGAACGTGCTTCCTGCATTGTAACAAATGGAATGGGACAAGTTCTGTTCTCTTATACCCATGCAAACCAATTGAATTCAGGAGAGTTACTGAATGGCAAGTGAGAGCAGATCTTGTCTCCATGACATTATAAAACGTTCCCTCCCTCCTCACTAGAAGGCTCTTGTTGATACTGTGATGGAAGTCAGCTGGTTCTAACCTACATTAAACCCCTATTAATTCATCATGGTCTATTAGACTGAAGTAGAAGAGTCCTACAAGGAAAGTGGTGGATGAATTGTCACCTTAGACAATTGAGCTAGACTAGAAAAAACTAGGGTTATCAAGCGATTAAAAAATTAATTGTGCGATTAATCGCACTGTTAAACAATAATAAAATACCATTTATTTAAATATTTTTGCATGGTTTTTCTACATTTTCAAATATATTGATTTCAATTACAACATAGAATGCAAAGTGTCGAGTGCTCACTTTATATTTATTTCTGATTACAAATATTTGCACTGTAAAAACCAAAAGAAATAGTATTTTTCAATTCACCTAATGCAAGTACTGTAGTGCAATCCCTTTATCATGAAAGTTGAACTTACAAATGTAGAATTATGTATAAAAAATAACTGCATTCAAAAAGAAAACAATGTAAAATTTTAGAGCCTACAAGTCCACTCAGTCCTACTTCTTGTTCAGCCAATCGCTCAGACAAACAAGTTTGTTTACATTTGCAGGAGATAGTGCTGCCTGCTTCTTGTTCACAATGTCAGCTGAAAGTGAGAATAGGCATTCACATGGCATTGTTGCAGCTGATGTCATAACATATTTACATGCCAGAAGTGCTAAAGATTCATATATCCCTTCATGCTTCAACCATCATTCCAGAGGACATGTGTCCATGCTGATGATGCGTTCTGCTCAATAATGATCCAAAGCTGTGCAGACTGATGCATGTTCATTTTCAAAATCTGAGTTAGGTGCCACCAGCAGAAGGTTTGCAAAAAGAAAAGGAGTACTTGTGGCAATAGGAGAGTGGGTTTGTGTGGGGGGGGGGAGAAACCTGAATTTGTGCTGGAAATGGCCCACCTTGATTATCATACACATTGTAAGGAGAGTGATCACTTTACATAAGCTATTACCAGCAGGAGAGTGGGGTGGGGGGAGAGAAAACCTTTTGTAGTGATAAACACCCATTTTTTCATGATTTGTGTGTATAAAAACATCTTCTGTATTTTCCACAGTATGCATCCGATGAAGTGAGCTGTAGCTCATGAAAGCTTATGCTCAAATAAATTGGTTAGTCTCTAAGGTGCCACAAGTACTCCTTTTCTTTTTGCGAATACAGACTAACACGGCTGTTACTCTGAAACCAGCAGAAGGTTGATTTTCTTTTTTGGTGGTTCGGGTTCTGTAGTTTCCGCATTGGAGTGTTGCTCTTTTAAGACTTCTAAAAGCATGCTCCGCAACTCATCCCTCTCAGATTTTGGAAGGCACTTCAGATTCTTAAACCTTGGGTCAAATGCTGTAGCTATCTTTAGAAATCTCACATTGGTACCTTCTTTGCATTTTGCCAAATCTGCAGCGAAAATGTTCTTAAAATGAACAACATGCTGAGTCATCATCCGAGGCTGCTATAACATGCAATATATGGTAGAATGTGGGTAAAACAGAGCAGGGGACATACAATTCTCCCCCAAGGAGTTCAGTCACAAATTTAATTAACGCATTATTTTTTAAACGAGCGTCATCAACATGGAAGCATGTCCTCTGGAATGGTGCCAAAGCATGAAGGGGCACACAAATGTTTAGCACATCTGGCACGTAAATACCTTGAAATGCTGGCTACACAAGTGCCATGCAAACACCTGTTCTCACTTTCTGGAAACATTGTAAATAAGAAGTGGGCAGCATTTTCTCCCATAAATGTAAACAAACTTGTTTGGCTGAGCAAGAAGTAGGACTGAATGGATTTGTAGGCTTTAAAGTTTTGCATTGTTTTTGAGTGCAGTTATGTAACAAAAAAACCTCAACGTTTGTAAGTTGCACTTTCACGATAAAGAGATTGCACTACGGTACTTCTATGAAGTAAATTGAAAAATACTATTTCTTTTGATTGATCACTTTTACAGTGCAAATATTTGCAATTAAAAATAATATAAAGTGACCACTGAACACTTGTATTCTGTGTTGTAATAGAAATCAAAACATGCATAAATATTTAATAGACTACCAATTGAAATTTATTGTTTAACAGTGCAATTAAAATTGAGATTCATGTTTTTAATCATGATTCATTTTTTTTTAGTTAATCACGTGAGGTAATCGACAGCCCTAAAAAAAACAGTGGAAAACATATAAATGGGAAGAATCCAAGACTTGCAGAAGTAGAGGTATAATTCAGAGAATGTGTACTTCGCTGTGCACTTCCATAACTGAATTGTCTGGTATCAGTATCCCTCTTTTTGGAAATATAGTGTGGATAAATATTCCTTATTTCTTTTCAGGGCTTTTGTTGATGGTAATAGCCTGGTTTTAAATGGGATAATACATTTTCCCTCCTTATTATCCTTATTATCTAAGATCTTCAGAGCACCATAGAGTCATGAATTAAGGCAGAAGGAGTAATTAGATCCTATCACGCTGTCTAAATATTATTTGATCTGGAACACAGACATTAAGAAACTCCAAGAAATAAAAATGCAGCTTTTTGACTTGGTATGGCTAGAACTACTGGTTGTTAACAGCAGTAAATTAAGGGCTCCTTCAGAGAATTGACACTGTCATCGGTTATGTTAAACGTTTTTCAGACTATGCACAAGGTTGCAAAATATATTTTCATAGCGAAAGCATAGTATTTGCACAAGGTTAATATTTTCTCTGTGTCTTTGTAACTACTACAGACACTCACAAAAAGTTGCTAAATAGTAAAAGAACCCTAGATGTTTGAATAAAAGCACTGTGTTTGATTTGCTATATCTCTGTGGGATTATATTATTGGATTTGGACAACTGCTTGTTGTCCAAAGTTTCCTGAATTTTAGCACTAACGTTTCTTTGAAACAAAAGTGCATTGGTTGTTCTGTGCTATTTTCTACTGGGTTTTCTCTTTTTAAAATATTTCAATCATCTAATCAGGGAGCAGAAACCACAAAACAGGAATAAGGAATAGTGGATGAAGCAAACAACTTGTGAACAGCTAATCTATAATCTGAAAAATATTTGCCCAAGCAATTCAGTGAACACATATGAATAGCAAATACATTTTAACAAAATCAGCATTGGTTTGTGAATGATCCAAAAATAAGGCTAAATACTAACTAATATATTAAGGCTAGTTGTAATATATGGCATTATATACAAGCGAAATTATTTCACCTAGAAAATAATAATTGGTAATGACCCCTTTATTTTGGTTGCCTAACACCTCTCTTTGTAAAAGACTCTTGCTATCTTTTTCTGAGAAGCTCTAACGCCTCCATTGTACTCAGAGTGATAAATCCCATGCCTGCAGTCCAGAGCAGTTCTGGTGGTGTCTTTCCATGTGGAACAGAGGTTGCCCATAACAAAGATGACTGCCACTACCATTGTTTTCAGTGTGACTGAAGTCAGGTTGTCTGCAGCGAAGACAGCTTGCCCTGATCTTTGATTAGGGGTCTGGACAGGAAACTATGAAGACACAAGAATGAGGCCTCGGGAAGGCATCTGAGACAGGTACAGGAGGGATACTGAGGGCTTGTAAGAGAGATGGAATTCAGGGTTAGGCTGGAGAGGGTGCTGGGGATTCAACCCACTTAAGTGGTTCAATGGAACTACTCCTATGAGTAAATTATTTGCACAAGTAAGGGTTGGAGCTTCAAGACAAACTTCAGACTATGGAAACCTCTCCTTTGTTCATCAATATGTTTTATGTACTGTCTGTTAAAAATACAAGTTAGGAGGGCTTGAACAGAAGGGATGTGGAGCTTCTGAATATATGTTTTTCATCCAACACTGTATGCCAGAAATAGACTTTTTTCCTTGTTGGTTTCCACTTTTTATAAGAAAATAAAGTTTAAGTGATTGCTGAAGACAAAGTATAGTGAATGGTACAAGACTAGGATATTGTGTGGAAGGTAAATGGCAAGTCTGACTTGAAAAACAGCATGAATGTGGACTGCGTAGTACCTTAGGGATCTGAAAAAGTACAATCAATGTCCACACATCACATACTTTCCACTTTCCCAATGGAAAAAAAAGTGCTATTTTCTCTTTGAAATCCTTGGAAAGTCTGCTAAAACACATTTCCTAACTCTGTGTGAACAAGTGTGATTTTTATAATCTTGGTGTTTGCTGTGAGTTGCATTACAAACCTCCATATACTTTCACTTGGAAAAAGGCTTGTGATTCAAATGCATCAAATAGCTAAATACAAATATTATTTACTTTTCTGATTAGATTAACAGCAATTCATTTCAAGTGCTTGTGAAATCAAGAACATCTCATAGATGCACTGAATAGCTACACAGAGTGCATAGCTTTAGGACCTCGAGAAACTGGTCTCTAGCAACCATGTTAATTTGGGTACAAGAAGAAGAGTGTGTATAAAAGACTCAGGAAATTGGATCTTCCATGAGGGGAAAAAAACATATTGTATGGAAAAGACGTACTTGGGTATTAAATATTTCATTGTTTTAAATTTTTAAATGGCCAGATGTTCCCATAAAGCATATTGTATGTAGTCCTAAATTAAACTCTTCGCTATAAGGTGTTTAATAGAGTGACCAAACTACCCTGAGGCAATAGGATAAAAACTTCACATACCCCTTTGGAATTAACAGTGCAGCAAGTTCCTGTAATCTCCTGACTCAGTATGTGGAAAGAGCTCACACAAATTACTCAGTGAACACATTTACAGTGTGTCACTTTTGGTTTCATCAGTCTGTGCAAATGTTTGGCAAACCCAGTTTTTTGAAAATGTATTTCTAGTAGAAAGTACTGTTTACGAAACTACATTTCCCATCTCTTTCTGTCATTTTCCCGCACCTGCTTTGCTTGACATGACTGTAACATCGGTATAGTTCTATGACCACCAAGAAATAAATGCAAAAGACCTTTGGTTTTATATAGCACCTTGAATGTGAAAGGTATCTCAAACAGCTTTGCAAACCTATCGGATGCCGGTAGCAGAGTGACGCTGTAGTGCAGGTAAATAGCACCCATTATTGCATGTTTCACCTTGTTTTACTGAGAGGGTACGTCTTTACTACCGAAAAAGGTGTCTGCTCAAACTGGCATCGAACTCAAGCTGCTAATCTCAGTTAAAAGCTGAGTTGCTGTGTCTTTACTGCAATGTTATCCTGAGTTAGTTAACCTGAGTTGAGAACACATTTATTTTTTGTCTCACTGAAGACATACCCAGAAAAGGAATCTTGACCATATTACTGGGATTAGGAATTGACTATTTCTTTCAGTAGTGCCATGGGATTGAATTTTGACCTGGAGAGCTACACAGAGACCTCAGCCTATAACCTCATTTTATGCAAAGAATCTACCTAAGTAACTGTCAGTGCAACTGCTTACCAGCACTATGTTGTAGTGTGAGCACAGGGTGTAAGCCTGAGGCCAGGCGTGACACTTGATTTTTAGTTGACAAGACAGCTAACAATTAAGCCAGTCTTCAGTAATTTCCTGTAGTTGAACCAATCCAGGGGTCCTCTGTGACTGGGTATGTACCCTACACAGGCCCTGAATGGGCTAATGGGGGCCTGAGAGGCCTTTTATGCTACTTGGCTGCAGCTGGAGGATGGGCTAAACTTAACTGGGGAAGGAGCTGGGAGCTTACTATAAAGGCAGACAATCTGTAGTGGAAAGTTACTGCAGGGAGGGGAAGAAGGAATTCTATACTCGCTGCCTGGGACTAGGGCAGTTGTGAGACAAAAGCCTTGGGGCAGAGTGCGGCTGGGATCCTTGCCTGAGTAGAAAAGGCTGGCGAATGGCTAGGGCAGAGACAGTGGCTAGCTGAGGAGTGAGCTGCTCTACATGCAGCATTGCCAACCCCAAATGCTCAAAAATCATGAGGCAGTGTCATAAATAGAAAGGGAAGGGTAAACCCCTTTGAAATCCCTCCTGGCCAGGGGAAAGCTCCTCTCACCTGTAAAGGGTTAAGAAGCTAAAGGTAACCTCGCTGGCACCTGACCAAAATGACCAATGAGGAGACAAGATACTTTCAAAAGCTGGGAGGAGGGAGAGAAACAAAGGGTCTGTGTGTCTGTCTATATGCTGGTTTTCTGCTGGGGATAGACCAGGAATGGAGTCTTAGAACTTTTAGTAAGTAATCTAGCTAGGTATGTGTTAGATTATGATTTCTTTAAATGGCTGAGAAAAGAATTGTGCTGAATAGAATAACTATTTCTGTCTGTGTATCTTTTTTGTAACTTAAGGTTTTGCCTAGAGGGGTTCTCTATGTTGTTTTTTAATCTAATTACCCTGTAAGATATCTACCATCCTGATTTTACAGGGGGGATTTCTTTATTTCTATTTACTTCTATTTTTATTAAAAGTCGTCTTGTAAGAAAACTGAATGCTTTTTCATTGTTCTCAGATCCAAGGGTTTGGGTCTGTGGTCACCTATGCAAATTGGTGAGGCTTTTTATCCAACATTTCCCAGGAAAGGGGGGGTGCAAGTGTTGGGAGGATTGTTCATTGTTCTTAAGATCCCAGGGTCTGGGTCTGTAGTCACCTAGGCAAATTGGTGAGGCTTTTTACCAAACCTTGTCCAGGAAGTGGGGTGCAAGGTTTTGGGAAGTATTTTGGGGGGAAGGACGCGTCCAAACAGCTCTTCCCCAGTAACCAGTATTAGTTTGGTGGTGGTAGCGGCCAGTCCAAGGACAACGGGGGGAATATTTTGTACCTTGGGGAAATTTTGACCTAAGCTGGTAAAGATAAACTTAGGAGGTTTTTCATGCAGGTCCCCACATCTGTACCCTAGAGTTCAGAGTGGGGGAGGAAACTTGACAGGCAGGCTCACCAAAAACCATGGGATTGGCTTTAAAATCATGAGATTATGTAGAAGTAATAGATTTGGTGTTCTCTTTATTTGCCTTCTGCTTTTTGAGCTTTTAGGGTGCACTGGGGTCACATTTTGAAGCTTTCTCAACAGCCACAAGGGCTAGAGAAACTTATGTTTTCTTTAAGAAACGAAGGTTGAAATCATCCCATATCCACATGACTCCAGGAGCAGGGGCTTTAAGGAAAAGAACAATAATTCTCATGAGACTCATGAAAGTTGGCAACACTGTAACATGCCATGACTGGCAAGGCAGCAGCGCTCCCACAGTGTGGCCACTCTTGTCCATCCTTAAACGCATTTCCCACCCCCCTCCTTTTATCATTTAGGGCCAGATTTATGAATGTCGTGAAGCTTGTTCTCTGCTCCAGTACCAGTGGAATCTGTCCCTAAAGCCAGTGTAAGTGGCTCAAGCATGATTACCTGAGTGCTCCTTCAGTGATGTGGAGCCATTGTAAGCCACGTATGCCACTCCCCCTCCATGCTGTTGACAAAGGGGGGGCATGGCTGGAGGAAAGGGGATTGGCTTCAGACACCACTGAACTGTAGCAGCAGTGGTTGGGGCCCCTTAGGGTCATTATAACTGGTGTAAGTAAAAGCAGCCTTTAGCTTGTTCCAGTCCTAAGAAGAGGGACCAGCCCTGCATGGCAGCAGCACCAGGAATGGCAGCAAAGTGTAAAAGTGGTCTTAAAATGATGGTTGCATGTGCATTCCTGAACTGTACATGGACCCCCTCCGCTGCTGTCTGAGAAGGGAGCGGGGAGGGGTTAGGCACCTCTATGGCCCTTTCCCTGACCCCAGCAGGGTCTGTGCTGGAGCGTGGGGGTGGACATTGGGTGAACTGGGGTTGGATACTCATCATCTCCACTTTGACCCCACAGCAATCCCCCCGGAAAAGTTAATGTGGACCTAGGGCAGAAAAAGCTATGCTGAGTCTCTGGTACCACAGTTTCAGTGTGGGCCTGGTACCAAGGAGCTGAGGCTGCCAGTTATGGAGTTGCTATGAAGGCAAAGGGTTTACCCATCAATGGCCCTGGCCTTCTATGAATCCCTTTATTTGGTGTGGGCCCTGCATTCATTTCCATGGAAGGACAAACTGCATCTTCTCCAATGGGATGCTATGGGGAATCCCTTGCAGGAGATCCTCACAGAGATCTCTCCCTGGGAGCGCCCTCCAGCAGACTTTACCAAGGAGAGAGTGATCTGTGCCAGGATAGCACCATGAGCATCTAGTCCAAGTCCACAGAAGTTCCTGACTTTCGGTATTACTATCAGACCACTGTCCTGACTATTAGTTTATTGAGCAACTTCTCCAAGCTCATGTGTGATTAAGCTCCCCAATGTAATGCTGTGGCCAAAAGAGCTAATGAGATTCTAGGATGCATAAACAGAGGAATCTTGAGTGGTTGTCTTACCTCTGTAACTGGCATGGGTGCAATCACTGCTAGAATACTGTGTCCAGGTCTGGTGCCCACAAATTCAAGAAGGATGTTGATCAGTTGGACAGGATTCACAAAAGAATCATGAGATTGATTAAAGGCTCAGAAAACGTGCCTTATAGTGAGACTCAAGGAGCTCAATCTATTTAGCTTATCAAAGAGAAGGCTAAGGGATGACTTGATTACAGTCTATAAATATCTACACAGGGAACCAATATTTAATCATGGGCTCTTCAATCTACTAGAGAAAGATGTAACATGATCCAAGGGCTGGAAGATGAAATGAGGCAAATTCAGGATGCAAATAAGGGGTACATTTTTGACAGCCACAGTAACTAACCATTGGAACAATTTACCAAGGGTGGTGGTGGATTCTTCATCACTGACCATCTTTAAATCAAGAGTGGATGTTTTTCTAAGAGATGCTCTAGGAATTATTTTGGGGGAAGTTCAATAGCCTGTGTTATACAGGAGGTTGGACTAGATGATCACAATGTGCCCTTCTGGGTTTGGAATATGCTGAAATATTACTTATTTTATTAGGATAGTTATTGCCAGGCTGCTGTAGACTGGAACTTCAACCCACTAGGCATAACTTTGATGAAAATCCTATAATCCATTCTACCTCTTCCCCCCCCCCCCCCCCCACACACACACTTCCTGCCCAGCACTCTTAGAATGTTTGCAGCCCATTTGGGATTAATCTCAGAACCCCATTAAAAAGACCTACTGCCTATCAGGTATGTTTTTGCCATCTGGTACATCTTACTAATTCTTCAAAGAGCAGGTCTTGACTTGAAATATATAACTTTTGAAGTATAGTACATAAAATGCTTTGGAGCAGTTTCACCAGGGGAGTCATATTCTTGACTTGTAATTTTTCACTTTTTATTATTTAATTTTTTTATTGTGACCGTAAAAACTTTGTAAATTCATACAACCAGTGATAGCTTACAGGCAATGTTACATCATTCACAGTACATAGAAAGCATTCATTCCACAACAGCAGGTTCAGACAGATGGCGTGAGGCCCAACCACAAAGACCATATTTTCATATTATTATGCACCCTGGCAAGAGCAATTCACAGGCTGTCACAATATCAATAGCACAGTAACAAAGGCAACCAAACACACTTTACAGTATCTAGCCAGTATGTGAATGTGAGTGCGTGGAATGTAGTTACATTCCATCTTTACAGAAAGAGAGACGGCTTTCCTGTTTGTTCACAGATTTCCTTGGGGAACGACAAATCTTATGGTGTTAGAGGTTTTATGAACCCCTTAAACTTTATTTGGGAGTGAGTGAGTCACGGGTGTGGGGGTCACGAAAACTCACCAACTTTTCCCCCTGTAATTTTAAAGCAATGCTCTTTTCTAGATGGTAATTCAAATTTAAGACAACCATGTTTTCTAGAAAAAGGGAATCCTCCCTCAACAACTCGTCTGACCTATCCATATAAAGGCCATCTATAGCAAGTCAGTTGGTATAAACTGGGGTAGCCAACCTACATCACTGAGGAACTGGTCCAATGTACTTACTGTTTTACTAGCACTTTCTTTACCCCCACGCTGCTGCTTTTTTTTGAGGGAAGAGTGGGCCTCAGTTTCCCTACCCCAAAGGTTCTGTGGCAGGGAGGGTGAGTTCTGGGACAGTGTGGTGATTCTTCTAAGAAGTCAATAATTATAGCAAAATCAGGTGAGCATCTCCCAGGTTGCAATGCCACTCACTTAAATTTGGCCCAGCCGTCCCTCCGCTGGGGGCTCACAGCGGCTCACAGTCCTGCACTCGTTAAAATTAATGGCAACTTCTATTATCTTCACTGGTTGCAGGATCAGAGCCCTTTATTTAGCTAAAGGCTCATTAACAATGGAGATGGTGGCATCCATATTATCATAACCTGAGCCAGAGATTGATGGGATGTAACATTTATTATTAGCACTCAAATGTGGCCTTCTCGCTATTGTGAGTTGAAAACCCTTGTCCTATAGTCCCCTTGCAGGAGGTTGGTGTAAGCCTCAGGGAAAGGAGCAAAAACTATGGAACACAGCACAGGGCTGAAAGCCGGTTATGTGGTCACCCTGGGCGTTCATCTGGACTCTTTGTTACTGTAAAAAGGGACATCACTGAAAGGTGACCAAGCTGGAGGGCTACAATGTGGAAGATGCTGACTGCAGTAGAATTAAAACAGCAATCAACAGATTGTTAGTTGTGGGGACCCCTGCAATGCACTGACCTAGCACCATGGGGAGCCATGCTAATGTGGGCAACTGATTAAAGTGATCTCCCGTTTGCTATTCCATTCCCAATATCTGTAAAATGGGGGTATTAATGTTTCTCCATTTTTGCAAAGTGTTTTGAGGCTATTTGATGTAAGGTCTACAGGTACAAAGTAGTAATATTAATACACATACTGAATTATATTGTCACCAGGTAAAAACACTGACATGCAGAAAATCAAATTTAATTTCTTGTCAACATTCGTTCTGATTTTTGTAATGTTTTAGCCATGAGGAAAAATAAGAGTCTTGAGAACCCAGTCAATTGCAATGATCTGGTTCCCCAGTTGAGTGGAGGTAAATCCCTAAATACCCCTCAAAAGAAACCAGTCTTAGGGCTGAAGCTATTCCGAACCGTTGCAAGTATGGGACTGAATGTTGGAAACAGTGCTCTTCTTCTACTCCTACAGAGAATTCCATGTTCTCCGTGGCTGGTGGAAAATGTCACTATTGCCTAGTTCTTTGGTGCCCTATCTAAGTGGGCTGGGGATATCAGTCCAGTTCCCAGTAAGAATGCATCTATCTCACAAAAATCATAATTGCTAGCCATTTTGGCAGTGCCACCATAGACTGGGGACTAAATGAGTATGTAGTTAAAATGGCTGTGTATTTATATCATGATCAGCCTCCGTACTTCCCTGCATACCTCCATGCTTAACATCACAAAGAGAAAATTCAGTGTTTTAAGCAGATAACACATCAAATGATGGACTTAGCAAACACTGAAATGAATCCCCTGGAATATGAAGTAATATTCAGAATATCCTTAATATGGGCTCTTGTAGGGTCCAATGAATGTGCATGATTTCTTGAAACAGATAAAAATATTTGAATCCTTCAGGAAGGGAGATTCTGGAAACTGTAATAATTTGATTGTTCGTAATAATGGTTGAGTGTTCCTAGAAAAGTGGCTGTGTGAGCGAATAAGGGATTGAACTATGGCAGATGGTGCTATTCTGCAGAAGAAATTAGGTCTTAATACAGATTGTAATAGTGTGAACCAGATGCTCATCTCACACTTTATCTTTGAAAAGACTTGGGAGTGTGCCAAGCAGATCCATGTATGCATCATGCATCTGGAAAAAACATACAGCTGGATCCTGAGAGGCTTATTAAGGGAGGAGTAGCTTTTGCAAGCCACTGAGCTCTTAATTAAAAAAGAGAAACCTGTTAAGATGTGACACTCTGTCAGGAGCTCCCTTTTGTCATTTACGTGGATGGAGAAACATTCCCAGCAGAGTAAGGGCTGCAGTAATCTAGGTGTCTGGGTTTTCAAGGAAAGGATTGACTAAGATATTGATCTAGCAAATCATCACCTTGTGTGTGGACTACACAGAAAATAATCAGGGCTTGTCTGAACTACCTGCTGCATCAGTGGGCAGCAATCAGTCCAGGGGGCTCGATTTATCGCGTCTAGTATAGACAAGATAAATCGACCGCTGAGCGCTCTCCAGTACTCCATCAGAAGGAGAAGTGTAAGTGGAGTTGACAGGAGAGTGTCAGCTGTCAACTTACCGCAATGAAGACACCGCAGTAAGTATATCTAAGTACGTCGACTTCAGCTACACTATTCATGTAGCTGAAGTTGCATATTTTAGATCGACCCCATGCGGTGGTGTAGACAAGCTCGTACTGTCTCAGTTTCCACCACGATAGACAAGGGAGCCACCAGGTATAATATTTTACTTCTTGCAATTGGTACAAAATCACTAATCCTACTGCATGGTCTCACCTGATGCAGCTAGCACCCTCCCCATAACTATCTTAGGCACTATGTGGCCCCCATTCCATAGAATATGAGCACCACACAATCTCCAGTGAAATGTGTGAGGCTGGGAAGTGCTATTTATCCCCATGTTACACATGGGGAACTGTGGCACAGACTAAACACCGATCATCCAAGGTACTGAGGTGCTAAACTTCTACTGAAATCAGTGGTAGTCAGGAACTTAAATACCTTTGAGGTTTTGGAGCCACGTGACTTACCCAGGGCACTTTTGGCAAAGCAGGGAGCTGAATGCCAGTCTCGCAAGACTTAGGTGAGTGCCCTAATCACTGGCCCATCCTTCCTTACAAGCCTTCTGGCACCTTTAAAAAGTAGTTTAAAAAAAAAAATCTTTTAACTATCTCAGGCCTGATTCTCCTTTGCAGTGAAGTTTGTGCAGTTACTTACACCAGTGCAATGGGGGTGTAACTGCTGTCCCATTCTGATGTGGTAGCATTTTACACTCACTTTGCCCTGCATGCTTGCTGCATGCTTGCTGCCTGGGGAGCACAGTTTGAGGCACCATCTTGCATCCAATTCTCTTGCATACCCATGCTAAAGACAGGGATTCTCTGGCCCATACTCTATTCATTTGTGTCAAGATGATTGTAATTAATTATTGTAGTTGAGCTTTTTTCCCTTTTCATGTAGTCAGTGAGAACTTGATTCTAATGACGTTCTCTGGGTTTAATATTGTTTTACCTAATAAAACAGGGGGTGCGTGTGAGAGAGAGTCCGAGACCGTGTCTATTCATAGCATATGCAGCTGTAAAAATGTCAGAGGGTCAAAATATTGCAAACACACCGTGCAGGGCTGTCACGGTTCCTCCCCCACTCTGAACTCTAGGGTACAGATGTGGGGACCTGCATGAAAAAAACCTCCTAAGCTTATCTTTACCAGCTTAGGTCAAAACTTCCCCAAGGTACAAAATATTCCCCCCGTTGTCCTTGGACTGGCCGCTACCACCACCAAACTAATACTGGTTACTGGGGAAGAGCTGTTTGGACGCGTCCTTCCCCCCAAAATACTTCCCAAAACCTTGCACCCCACTTCCTGGACAAGGTTTGGTAAAAAGCCTCACCAATTTGCCTAGGTGACTACAGACCCAGACCCTTGGATCTTAAGAACAATGAACAATCCTCCCAACACTTGCACCCCCCCTTTCCTGGGAAATGTTGGATAAAAAGCCTCACCAATTTGCATAGGTGACCACAGACCCAAACCCTTGGATCTGAGAACAATGAAAAAGCATTCAGTGTTTTACAAGAAGACTTTTAATAAAAAATAGAAGTAAATAGAAATAAAGAAATCCCCCCTGTAAAATCAGGATGGTAGATATCTTACAGGGTAATTAGATTAAAAAACAACATAGAGAACCCCTCTAGGCAAAACCTTAAGTTACAAAAAAGATACACAGACAGAAATAGTTATTCTATTCAGCACAATTCTTTTCTCAGCCATTTAAAGAAATCATAATCTAACACATACCTAGCTAGATTACTTACTAAAAGTTCTAAGACTCCATTCCTGGTCTATCCCTGGCAGAAACCAGCATACAGACAGACACAGACCCTTTGTTTCTCTCCCTCCTCCCAGCTTTTGAAAGTATCTTGTCTCCTCATTGGTCATTTTGGTCAGGTGCCAGCGAGGTTACCTTTAGCTTCTTAACCCTTTACAGGTGAGAGGAGCTTTCCCCTGGCCAGGAGGGATTTCAAAGGGGTTTACCCTTCCCTTTATATTTATGACAAGGGCAATGTTGGCACAATACTAGAGTCAATATCCTAAGAACATGTTTACAAACACAAAAAGGCACTAGGTGGAAGTGCTTCCTATGAGTCTCATCTGAGGTGATAATTGGCTGGTGTAAAAATGTTATTTGCTCAGTATGCTAAAGTCCAGTGCAATCTGAATAGTCTGTTGTGCTCGTCATTTGCAGACAATTAATTTTGACCTTGTTTATCTAAAATAATTATTGACGTAGAAATTATTAAGCTAGATTTTTTTCACAAGATTGAAAAAGCTTTACCCATCTTGCTGGGTTTCATTGCCCATTGTTAAGTCAGCAGTCAGACACCGCTGGATTGTGTCTGAGCATATGGATTCCTCTGAGGGAGAGTCAGAGCTTCCCTGTTGTTCTCCCTCTATAACTTCTCTGACCTTTATTCAGTCCCTGATCTCCTGGCCACCAATCCTTATTTGCCATTTTCAAACTACCTCATGAAACAAATATATTAAGTGCATGTAAGACTACATGACTGCTATGAACCTGTGCTTTGGAGACCACATCACTGTAATCCAATGGGGTATGTAGCTATCAAGCGGTGATGATGCCTTTTGTTTTGTGTGTACTACACCTTTATATTTCTAGGTACTATCTGTGTGGGTAGAATTCAGCAGTCATTTTTACTACCAGAGATCTGGGTGGACTGTTAGAGGAGGCAGAGGTTTTGCCTAAACACAAAAGCTGCACCAGTTTCACTAAAATAAATGTTTAAATCCATCTTATTAAATGGTGCGAACACTGTCTGGACACACTTAAACTGGTTTACAGGTGGCTTATATTGATTGATTTCAACTAAATTGATATTGGCCAGTCAAAAATTGATTTATATGTGTCCATACAGAGGTTTGCACTAGAGTGACAGTTTATGAATTCTGTGTGAGATTATGAATTCTCTGTATGTATCATCAAGCTACAAACTCCATTTTGAATGGGCAGCTTGTTTGTCTACTCTGTGTGGTCTCCTATTCTTTGCCTCCATTTTGGACTAAAACTCTAGCATGGGTAGTGGCAAAGGCCTAACTATAGAATTGTTAAATGTTGAAGATTAGCTGTCTAATGATACAGAAGTGGCTGCTGCCCCGGAGCAAACCAGTTTGGCAAGTCTGAATTCAGGGGGGAGGTTGCCTTGGCAACTGTCAGGTGGCAAAGGTCCATGATAACCTGGGGAGGCTGATCAGGATGTCACCTGACAAAGGAAACTGGAAGTTATAAAAGGGCGGGAGCTGCTCAGGGGCCATTTTTCTGTAGCTGAAGAGGAGATGAGGGAGAAGCCGCCCAGCATGTGGGACCCTGCCTACCTATCTGAACGCAGATGCCATGCCCACGGGAAGGGCAAGCCAGCTTGAAGAGAAATATTTGTAGGGTTTTTTATTATTTGTGTAGATCTGTGTAATCTCATGTAATTAAGAGCAAATAATGTATTAAACTGGGCAAAGCGACTGTGTGTGTTATATGCTTTACAACTAACACATGCCTCCTGTCACCTAGAAGGCTCACACCTCCAGTGGGAGTCTGGCAGAGCGTATCTTTAAGCTACTAGATCTCGGGGCCTAAGGCAGGTAGGCTGAGGGGCTCCATTTCTGTGCAGGTGAAGCAGACTAAGGCTATGTCTACACGCGAAAGCTTACAATGGCACAGCTGCATTGGTACAGCTGTGCTGCTGTAAGCTCTCTAGTGTAGCCACTCTATGCGGACAGGAGAGAGCTCTCCCATTGACATAATTAATCCACCCCACAATGAGCAGCAGCAGCAGCTATGTCAGGGGGCGAAGCTCTCCCACCAACGTAGCACTGTCCACATCAGTGCTTATGTCAGTGTAACTTACGTTGCTCAGGGGGGTGGTTTATTCACCCACCTGAGCGACATACGTTATACCAACATAAATAGTAGTGTAGACATAGCCTAAGAGTCGATGCCTAGGAAATGTGCCAGAGAGGCCAAAGGAGGAAACCATGCTGCAGCTTGCTGAGACAGGAAGCTTAAAACCCCAAGGATTATAGGCTTGTATTCCCCTCACAGCAGTCTGGAGAGTGCTCAAGCAGAGCTGTGACAACTGGTGTATATAAAAGATTGATTTACAAACTGACTTTAATTAAGTCTATTGTGTGGAGACAAGGCCCACTCTTGGAAGAGACATGGGCACTCTCAGAGAGACTATATATATATGTCATCTTGTTTTGTTCTCTGAATCTAAAATAAAAGTTTTTCTCTTTTTCAAATGTGTAAGAGCCTTTTCCATGGCTTTCCCAGACACTTTTCAATAGAATGGAGGCTGAGCAATTATAACCTAGGTAGGAATTACCTCCTTGGGCAAACTATATTTAGAGGTGTCACTGAAAGCCATTAAAAGCACTTAAGTCAATGACCTATATGAGTCATGCTGAAAGTTCTGCTCTGCTAAATTCTCCTTCTGGAAGCAGAAACTAATGCTTTAAAATTTTTGTCTCCTTTTACAGAAAAGAATGGGGGGGAAATGTCATATCATCACATTAGTTTAGAAATTAGGATGAGAAGTGTAGAATTTATTGAATTGTAGCTACAGAAGCCATTTGTATGTAGGTGGGATGTTAAAATTCCAGCTCTCATGTTCTATTGCCAGGGTGCCAAGGCTGCTATTGCAGAGCTAACTTGAGTATTGTGAAGAGTCCCGTGGGATCACTAATGACCACAAATGGTTGGGATCTCAGTCTTAAGTGCCACCTGAAAGACAGCACATGATGGAATCCCCTAGCAAAATGCTGGGACATTGGTTCATTCCTGACCCAGAAGAGGAGAGATGCTACCTTGAACTCAGAAAAGTGGTCTGTCAGTTTTTGGTTTTTTTTAAACAAGAAAAACAAATTAATCCCTCAACTACCTATGACTAATTGTTAGCATGGGAAAGAATCAACCTATTACAGTATGTGAATTAAAAATGTTTGGAACTAACAAGACACAATGTTCTTCACTGCTTATTCATGCTAGTTTTTGTTGCCTACCTTTCCCATCCCTGAGTTCATATGATGTCTATCAAATTGTGAACTCCACAGAGCAGGACAGTGTCTTTTTACTGGTTCATAAAGTACCTAGCACATGTTATGATGAATAAATAAAATAATATAAATATTAATAGTTTTCTCAGGTATTTAAAAATGTTGCTTGTAACTTTCAGTTTACTTTGCTCTGTGTTCTATTGAAGCAGTCTGCAGCTCTGTTCAGCGTCTATGCCACCATTTTAATATAACATTGGTAGGTAGCTATGCATGTAAGTAACATTACTTGCAGATACAATCCCATTGATGGCAATGGAACACATCGTGTGAATAATGTTATTCACATGGGTGAGTGTTTGCACGATTAGGCCCTTAGCAATAAACATTGCTTTGTGTGATGGCATTTATGACAATGCTTATCACCCAATCTGAAGAAAGAGGGGGAGGAAGAAAGAACACCATTTCATCTTTTAAGTTGCAGGAGACCTTTCCCGCTCCATCACATGTCACTCTTTTTTATTTATTTATTTATTTTTAATTCCACACTACTATCCTCCCATTTCCTTCCGCTACTACAAAGCTCTTCAAAGATCAAAGACATCATTGGCCATGAGTTTGCACAGCATTTCTATTCTGACACTGGATGGGGGCCAGCTGGCATCTGTTAAAACCATCATCAGAATATGCTTAATTAATGCTCCCAATTCAGCAGTTTAATAAAACGCTGGAACTGACATGATGCTGACTGGCTGATGCCCAGTGACGGGACACTGCAAAAGTGCAGCCATGACTTTGACGTTAGCAGCTGTTTTAATTTTTCCACTGTTAATCTCCCTATTGTCCATTTAAAGATGCCCTTGTACACACAATGAAAATAAACTTTTGACAATTTCTCTCTTCATTTATTATTAAAAAATCACACAGAATGCCCTATACATTTACATGGTGCTTTACAAGCAAATAACAAGACATGTTCCCTTCCCCAAATTGCTTAGAGATAAATTCTGCCCTGACTTGTACCCAAACACTCCCACTGACCTCAGTGGGATCATGCATGGTGTAACTAAGGACAGAATTCATCCCTTGTAGTCTGAGGCTGCATGCAGAAAGCAACTTCTTACAGTGCAGTTAACTGGTTAGTGGTACAGCTGGCTAAATGCACAGGTCATCGTCACAGTGCAGAATAATAATTTGCAGCCAGTGACTTAGTCCTATGCCACTTCTGCTACCAGCCTCATCTGGCACACAGTTATTTTAGAGTATGGACTGGCACCCCTACCCATGTCATTGTAAAAGATCAAGTCCTTTCCCCTCCTCTAATTGTGCAGTTGGGCAACCTACAGTGTACTTTCCCATGTGCTTTGTGCCTGACCCTGGTGACTCTATCCCCAATGCATAAGCTAACCCAGAGGGCTTACATAGCTTGATGAGGTCTTGACAGTGGTGACTCAGCAGTCAACCACATCTGAACAATGGAGAAGCAAAGACATGGTTTGGGTGGAAGATCAGGACTGCTGCTGGAGTCACATGATGAGCTCTTTCCTTTGAACTCATTTTTCTGCAATGACTACCACAAGCAGAACATTCAAAAGATGGGGGGGGGGAAGGGGAGGCGGACAAGCAACACATTATCCATGTAAATTAATTGATTGACTATATAATTAGATCAGGGTAGCCAGCATTGTAGTTGGTTGTTTCTGGACAGTCCCTCCTGGGCTTGGAGTACCAGAATTGTAGCCAACTACCGCGTAGCTCCTTATTTTTGGTTCTCAGTGTTGTAATTGATGTACAATTAGCAAGGAAAGGATGAGTGCTCAGTGGACAAGCAGAAGACAACTCAGGCTGCAAGGAGGCTGCATGGAATCGTAGAAAGATAGGGCTGGAAGGAACCTCGAGAGATCAGCTAGTGCAGTTCCCTGTGCTGAGGTAGGATCAGGGGTGAAAGTAAGTCAAGTGACTTACCAGTACGCTAGGGCCAGCTCTGGCCCCTGGAAGGGGCGGGGCCTAGCACGGAAGGGGCAGGGCTGAGGGGGTCAGAGCCAGCCCCAGCCCACCCTGTAAGGTAAGTGCCCCTGCCCTTCACTGGGGTAGCAGCAGCAGCAGCCCGGGGCTCCAGGGGCTATTTAAAGGCCCGGGGCTCCCCTGCTTCTACCACCCCAGTTCTTTAAATAGCCCCCAGAGCCCTGGGGAAGCAGCGGGGCTCCAGCAGCTATTTAAAGGGCTGGGGCGGTAGAAGCAGGGGAGCCCCGGGCCCTTTAAATAGCCGCCGGAGCCCTGCAGCCACTACCCCAGGGCTCCAGCAGCGGGGCTCTGGAGGCAATTTAAAGGGCCTGGGGCTCCAGTCACTGCTGGGAGCCCCAGTCCCTTTAAATTGCCCCCTGGGGAAGCCAGGCTGCCCCAGTACGGTGCACCGGCTCTTGCTGGTACGCCGTACCAGGGCGTACCAGCTTACTTTCACCTCTGGGTAGGACCAAGTAAACCTAGACCATCACTGACGGGTGTTTGTGGAATTCCCGTCATTGGAGGTTTAAGAACAGGTTAGACAATCTCCCTTGGAAGCCTATTCCAGTGCTTAAGTACCCTAATATTTAACCTAAATCTCCCTTGTTGAAGATTAAGCCCATAACTTCTTGTCCTACCAGCAGTGGACATGGAGAACAATTGATCACCATCCTCTTTATAACAGCCTTAACATATTTGAAGATTATTATAAGGTCCTCCCTCAGTCTTTTTTCTCAAGACTAAACATGACCAGGGTTTTGTTTTGTTTTAACCTTTCCTTTAGGTCAGGTTTTCTAAACCTCTTTAGAATTTGAGCTGTAGCTCACTTCAGCTTATGCTCAAATAAATTGGCTAGTCTCTAAGGTTCCAGAAGTACTCCTTTTCTTTTTGCGGATACAAACTAACACGGCTGCTACTCTGAAACCTGTAGAATTTTTGTTGCTCTCTTCTGGGCCCCCTCTAATTTGTCCACATCTTTCTTATCAGATCTGGATGCAGTACTCCAGCCTAAACCAGACCTGACTAGAGCATGACAATTACTTCCCCTGTCTCGCATACGACACTCCTGTTAATACACCTCAGAACAATATTAGCCTTTTTTTTTGCCACTGCATCACATTGTTGACTCCTGTTCAATCTGTGATCCACTATAACCTTGAGACGCTATTCAGCGGTACTACTGCCTAGGTAGATATTCCCCATTTTGTAGCTGTGCATTGACTTTTTTTTTGTTCGTAGTGTAGTACTTTGCACACCTTTATTGAATTTCATCATGACCATCTCCAATGTGTCAAGATCTTTTTGAATTCTAATCTTGTCTGCCAAAGTGCTATCAACCCCTCCCCACTTGTCATCTGCAAATTTTATAGGCATACTCTCTGCTCCATTATAAAAGTCATTAATGTAAGTATTGAATAGTATCAGACCCAGGAAAAACCATTTTATATTCAGAACTTTGAGTAATTTTCATGGTCACCCTTGCCCCCAGTGATTTCTCTGATATTCTCTCTTGTGCATTACTCAGCCTTCCATGCCCTGGGGATGGGTTTAATGATGAGAAAATTTCTAGAGGCTCTTTAGCATTGGTTTGAATAAGCATCAAAGCTTCAAACACTTGGTGAATCCTATCCAAACTTCTGGGATCTGCAAAACTGGGAGAGAAATATTGTAAGACTATGGGTGAAATCCTGGTTTCATTACAAATCAATGGGACTTCAGTGGAGCCAACATTTCATTTTCATGCCAGGATTTTTTTGCAAAATTTCCAGTACTTCCTGTTGCTGATCCAGTTGAAAACACTGTCCAAGAAGCTGTTCTAATGGTAAATAAGCTTTTCTTCTTTGGACCCAGTCATACCTGGGATATGAAAGGAAAGAAGAGGAGTAAAGTAAACTTTTCCAAAACTTAAAAAATGGGGTTGGCTTGGATTCAGTATGAGATGGACTAAGGTTCAGGTGATTTATTTTAGGTGATTAGTTCTGCCTCTCTGGATGTAGCGTATGGGGCTCATTCCCAGAGAAATTGGACCTTCTGAAATATAGGCTTACAGAATGCTCATCCATTTAGCTATACTTCAGTATTTGCCTTCTCTGTATTCACAAATGTGGAACTAATTCCCTGTATGATAGGGTATTTAATGAGCTTGTCTCCTGGATCCTGCAAAGAACTTAAAACCCTTTTGATGGCATTTTCATTTTAGCAATTAAAGTCTTATCACTGAGCTTTTCTGAGAACAGTGGGCCTGATTTTCCTCTTACACCATTATACACCAGTGAACTGTACTGATTCCAGTGGAATTACTCCTGGTCTACACAGTGAGAGGAGAATTATGACTGTAACTTCTATCACTATTTAATTATATACCTTGAACTCATTTTGTCTGTCCTTTGCTTGGAGTATTTCACATAATTAAGTAATGCCCACGTTACTGTCAGTAAAGAATTGGTCAGTGTCAGGAATGTCTTCAGCATTCTTTCATTTCAAAATGTCTGTATAGAGTGGAAGTTGCTACCAGTCACTTTCTTCAACTTTGTGGTCTTGATATCATATTGTCATTGATGCTTTTCTAATGTTTATCTTCCTCTTCTGTCTTGTTGCTGATAGTGTTGGTTAAAGTCTTTCATTATCTCAAGTTTAGGTCTACAATTCTGTTTCTCAAATTTAGATGTGTAACCTGTTTATTAGTTGTCCCATCAAAACTCTACAAGTATTAATGTTTCCTCTAATTTTAAACTCAGAATTAAGAGATTAACTTTGACTATTGATGAAGGGTTCTCTCTCTTCCTTAGTATTAAAAAGAAGTTCTCAAACTATCAGGTTTGCAGGCAATGGATGCCCCTTTCCAGCAAACTCCAATTAGTTCTACCATATCTCTAAGTAGATACAGTATCTTTTTTTGTTCCCTTCTCCCCTATAGAACTCTGAGTTGATGAGTTAATTTTTCTAATACCAGAATTTTCCAAACTTTTTTACATCCGTCAACAGTTTTAGGAGTCTCTCCTCTCTTCTCTTCTTCTCTCCTCTCCTCTACCTTGCTGTGATAATTCTAGGAGCAACTAGGAGATCAGTGATCAGTTCTTTATGGCTTTCATACAACAAGAGTTTTCAGGCATATTAATAAAAGTCCTATGGGGTTATTGACAGCTGACACCTGGTTATCATCCTTATGGACTCGCCAATGGCTTTCCAAAATGCCTTATTTGGGGGGGCATGTCCACCATATATGAAGAAATCCTCCCATTTGATTACCTTCTCTCCAGAATTTGCC
The DNA here is from genome assembly GCF_965140285.1 of Lepidochelys kempii. NCBI lineage: Eukaryota > Metazoa > Chordata > Testudines > Cheloniidae > Lepidochelys > Lepidochelys kempii. The sequence continues at coordinate 42,090,249 of NC_136381.1, read as the reverse complement.
CATCCTTATACCATACATTTGTGTAATTTTAACCATTGTTAAAGAACCTTAATGTAGTTTTATTAATGGTTTTTATTGAGGTATGAGGACCATTGCTCCATATATTTTCCCATTCCTTAAGTCTATGCCTATGTCAACTTTCTGTTTATGAACATAATTATTTCCTCTAAATAACAGTTAGAGATTATTTTGTATAGTGGCAGGTAAGTCTTTGTGTTTCATGGATATACTCAGTAGTTTCTCAAATTATATCAATTTTCTGCTTAGGTTTGCCTTTTCTCCGAGGTGTCTTGAAAAATGTTTCAATTGTAGATATTAGTATCCTGGAATTTTGATGTCTTTTGCAAGTTGTTGTTTTCCATGAAGTGATCTAAATGGATGGTCTCTAAACAGTTGGCCAAATGTTGATAAACCTGTACGTTCCCAAATGTCTAAACATCTCAGGCTTATTGTGGAGTTAAAAATTCTATATTCTTTACTGTAGACCTGAGAAGTGCTGGGGATGGGCTTAGCTTTCTGAATAAATTATTCCAAATTTCTATTGTTCCTTTCATAAAAGGATGATTTATATTAATGATGACCTCTAAGATTTCTTTATCCAGGGGATCATGTGGAAGTTGATTACATGACAATAACTTTGTTCTGTCTCTACCCAATGCTTAATAGGGTTTGGCGTTAATCAGTACATCAAATCTCTAATCTGACTAGTTTGTAATAGTGCTAAATGATAGGTACAGTCAATCCTTACATAAGAACATACGAATGGCCATACTGGGTCAGACCAAAGGTCCATCTAGCCCAGTATCCTGTCTTCTGACAGTGGCCAATGCCAGGTGCCCCAGAGGGAATGAACAAGTGATCCATCACCTGTAATCCGTTCCCAGCTTCTGGCGAACAGAGGCTAGGGACACCATCCCTGCCCAAACTGGCTAATAGCTATTGATGGACCTATCCTCCAGGAACTTATCTAGCTCTTTTTTGAACCCTGTTATAGTCCTGGCCTTTACAACATCCTCTGGCAAGGAGTTCCACAGGTTGACTGTGTGTTGTGTGAAAATCCTTCCTTTTGCTTCATACAGTCTTTAATTACATGATCATTCTATATTTTCCTCAGGATCCCCTGCTTCATTTAGTGAATGGGTAGTTATTCAATATATATTTTTATCCTCCTCATTCAATCAGTGGACTTCAAGCCCATTTACTGTATTCCAGCCAAACCCTGCATTGAATACAAATTAATAAATTTCCTCATGAGCAATTTTTAGGCTGTCATCACTAGAGTATCTGAGTGCTTCACAACCATGAATGCATTTATTTTCATAGTCCCTCTCTGAGGTGAGGTCATAGGTGCTGGAACTAGGGAAGCGGGGTTACAGTAGCACCCCCTGGCTTGAAGTGGTTTCCATCATATACAGGGTTTATAATTTGGTTCAATGGCTCTCAGCACCCCATTATGCAAATTGCTCCAGCACCACTGGGTGAGGTGATATCATTATTTATGTATTTATTAGTAGTAAAACTACCATCCTTCTGCTCCAATCTATGCCCCTCCCCTGGATGCTGTCCACCTTCTGGCACCTGAAAGCCCCCTATCCCTGCATTCTAACCAGACTACCTCTTCCTCCTCTCACTGCCTGGGCACCATCAGTGGAAGCACTGAGATAACAGGAGAGACAGTCTCCCTGCTCTAGTTCCTGTGCCCAGCTCCACAGCAGCCCTCAGCTGCCAAGAGGAGCAGTTTCAGGTTAAAGTACTGTTCTATCCCTGCAGCTTTCGACCAAAGCATGCTCAATAAAATTAGAATCTTTGGACAATTTAGCTGCCAAATTTTAACAAGTCTCTACTGGGGATTTATGAGCTGTGACTTTTGTTTTGTTTTGTTTTGAGAATTATAATTTAGCCAAATAAGGATGAAGTTTAACAGGAATGGCAAAAGGCACATTCCCAATGCCAGGGCCACCCTCCCTGCTGAATTTCAAATCCCTGCTCCAAAGCCTGAAGGTGTTAAAACTTCTGAAAGTGGCTGGAAGAATATACATTGTTTTGCGCATATTAAATTTTTTTTCCTAATCTCATTCTTGGTCACAGCGGATCCATTTTAGCTGAAACTCTGAAGAAAAAGAAATCAGCCTGATGAATTTTAGCCGGAATGGTTAAAGTTTGGCAAAATTAAAAGCAACTGATAATAGGGTCTTTTAATGCGAACTATCTGGCAACTTTAACTATAGGTAGCCTTATCAGTTCCACCTATAATTTGTGAATCCGACACTTCTTAGAGTGAATGGGAATTACTTATGTTCATCAGAAATTGTGAATAGATAGCTCTGTTATTACTTCCATTATTGAGTTAGACCTACATTTGACTGCTGTAGCTAATTGATTTTCATTAATTTCAGCAGTGCACCTGAAAGAAAAGGTCTTTCAGCCAAGCCCTCCTGTATTTTCTTTGATGTGCTACAGGCAAACAATATCCATGATACAATCTTCCATAATAATAAGGTGAACCAACAATGTTTCATTTGTAGGTATTGTCGTGTATGAGGAGGTATGCTAATTTCTTAGCAAACATTGAGCAGTGGTTCTAAATTAAATGTTCAGAAACAAAGAATTCTCTTGTATTTTAAGGGAACATTTTGTGGTTATAAAAATTAAAGCCTAATAGCATTGGTTCTACCCAGGCAGAATGGGTAAAATTTACTCTGTTTGGAAGATAAACTGAACTGATGCATTTAAGTTCTGTGGTATTGACTATCCAGTTTCATAGTCTGGAAGATAAAGTTTACTTTCTATGCTTCATGATTTTTGGTAACTATGGCCACCGGGATACTACTTTCACTATTTCTGATTTATTTTACTAGAGTCTCCAATGGAACACTTAGGCCCTGATTTAGCAAAGCACTTACGTATGTGCTTAATTGAAATGCATTTAAATGTTTTTCCTAATCAGAATGGAATTAAGCATGGTTTGCAAATAGGGGTTTTAGTGCGATCTTTGTATCTGGATTAGTGAATAGTTTTGATGCCACCCTCATCACAGGCCCAACAACTTTCTAATCTTCCTAATGCCCTGAGAGTATGTATTCATGACCCTTCTGGGGCATATAGGACAGTATTTCAAAATTTCAGTTATATCACTTGAAGCATTAGCTTCCCCAACTTTGTCCCCCGTCTAAAAAACACTTAAGTATGTGGTTTCTTTAGTCAATAGGACTATTCACATACCTAAAAGTAAATACATGATGACAAACACTTAAGCAACATCTTTGTTCTTAAGTAGACCTGAATTTGCTGATCTTCAAGGCATGCTGCCAAAACCATCTATCTGAGGAGGACTGAGGGCATGGGGCTTTGGGTTGTGGGGGTGGGATGGGATGGGCATATTCTGTTGCATTTACTAGCTGGTATGTTAATTCTCTTTGCATTTTGCAACTGGATCACCCTTCTCTACCACATCAAACACAAACTATTCATCTTCATTTAAGGTTCTTCATAGCCTAAACCCACCCTACTTTTCTCTTGTACACTACTGAGATGTTGACTCTTGCCTCTGCTCTGCCATTGATGCTGGCCTTCATAGTTTATTTGTTAAATTTCATAGGAGCACCTCTGAATTTTCTCCCATGTTGCCCCCCTAAGCATGAGGGGAGCTCCCTGTAAAAACAAAACCACCTCATAGTCTTCCTTGAAACTCTCTTTTGCCATGATGCCTTTAAAAAAATGGACAGTTAGGGAGCTGGTTTGAAGTGACCACTGCTTTTCATGCTGTCAGGTTTTGTCTGATTGTTTCCTTGTGCCTTCCCCCCCGCAGTCTGCTTATTGTATGCCAAAATCTTAACAACCGGCTCCCTATAAAAAGTTCTGATTTAAGGGATGTGCACAGTATGTATTTTTTGTACCAGTAGGGTTACCATACATCTGTATTTTCCCGGGAGGAAATTTTAAAATTTAAAAATTCCTCCCGGACGGTGATTTAAGAACCAAAGAGTATGACATGTCCGGGAAAATACGGATGTATGTTAACCCTACCTAAAGTTCTTTTTTAAAAAGATGGGCCTGAAATAGAAATGAGCTCCGTTTCACATGTGTGGGTCCCCACCACTCCCTGGGGGTGTGCTAGGGTGACCAGATGTCCTGATTTTGGGATCTTTTTCTTATATAGGTGTCTATTACCCCCCACCCCCGTCCTGATTTTTCACACTTGTTGTCTGGTCACCCTAGGGTGTGCACATGTGTGGGTCCCAGCTGCTTCCTGTCCCCCTCATTGAAGCAGGTGTGTGGGGTTACTGCCCTGGGAACTGCAGAGCACCAGTGGACGTAGGGCCAGTTGCAGTCAGGGGTGTGGGGCAGGGCTAGCTGGAGGCAGAGGGTGTGGGACTGGCTGCGGGCAGGGCAGCAGGTGCGGAGCTGGCTGGAGACAGGAGGGTGCAGGGTTGGCTGGAGGCAAGGGGGTGTGGGGCTGGCTGGAGGCAGGGCAGGGGCTGACTGGAGGTACGGGCTAGATGCAGGCAGGGCTGGCTGGAGACAGGGGGTGTGGGGCTGGCTGGCTTTGGGCAGGGCTGCAGGGGGGTGTGGCAGGGGTTGGCTGGAGATGGGGGGTGTGGAGCTGGCTAGCTTTGGGCGGGGGGTGCGTGCGGCAGGGGTTGGCTGGAGACAGGGCAGGGGGTGTGTGCGGCAGGGGTTGGCTGGATACAGGGCAGGGGGTGTGGCAGGGGCTGGCTGCAGGCAGGGGGTGCGGGGCTGGCTGGAGACAGGGCAGGGCAGGCGGTGCGTGCGGCAGGAGTTGGCTGGAGACAGGGCAGGGCAGGGGGTGCGGCTGGGGCTGGCTGTGGGCAGGGGATGCGGCAGGGGCTGGAGACAGGGCAGGGGTTGCGTGCAGCAGGGGTTGGCTGGAGACAGGGCAGGGGGTGCGGCAGGGGCTGGCTGCAGACGGGGGGGTGTGGGGGTGGCTGGAGGCAGGGGCTGGTTGCGGGCAGGGTGGTGGGTGCTCATGGGGAGAGTGGCTCGGAGTGGCCCGAGGAGCAGGACGCAGCCCAAGCCCAGCAGAGCAGCCGGGGACCCACGAGGCAGCAGCAGGAGCCCCAGGGCCAGGGGTCGGGGGAGCAGCAGCCGCACCAGGCCTTGTGTCCAGGGCCAGGCGGCAGCCCACATGGCTCCCGCAGCACAGCGCCCCCAGCGGCCGGACAAGGAATTACATCACTTCTCCGCCGGAGCCTATCAAAGCCTCAGTGCCCCCTGCAGGGAAGCGGGTTAACAACTGGTTCTAAAACTGCTTCAAAATTTAACAACCAGTTCATGCGAATCAGTGCAAACCGGCTCCAGCTCACCACTGCTTAGGTTTCATGCTTATAAGGAAGCCAAAAGAACATTATAGTCCTTGAACACCTTTAGCGTTATTCATATGTTCATAGAGAAGGACTATTTTTGTGGTCTTATAATAAAAGCATGGGACTGGGTAAATTTCACAATGTTATACTAATTCCTGGGTTGTACTGAATTCTGTTATAATAATTCTTGGATTGTATTGAGAAGTTCCACTCACGGAGGGTCAGATAACAGCAGGGGTATTTTTAATCAGTTTACTTCAGATAATTAATTACTCACATTGGCTCAAAAAAAAAATCATCTACTTTGTTTCTTGTCTCATACTTTATTCCTCTTTGTATAAGTTATCCAGGAGAACTTATGACCTCTTATTACTTTTAATGTGATGCCAACTCTTTTCCATTCCCAGCGGAAGTAAAGGCACCGATCATTTATACAACAAATGTTGGCTGCAACCAACTACTCTGCACCGCCTCTTTTATTGCTGCTGTGAGGCTTTCAGATCTGCTCTCTATACTTCTCCAGATGCTTTCAACCTGGCATTCTCCAGCTTTTTTATAGTGTTGGCTACATCTTAATAGACAGATTGTACTGTTGGCAGTTCCTTTCCCATTCAGACTTGTACGGATCTCCTCCCCTCCCATTTATAATTGTATAACACACCTGTGGCAACTGCAGCAGTTGACCACATGAAAAATTAATATTAGGAGAGTACTTAGTGACTTTTAAAAGCTATATTTAAATGTGATTCAACGGCTGAAGCTATGCCAGAACCAGGTAACCAGATAGCTCTCTGCGGAGTCCTAGCAAGTGTTACAATTTGGGAACCATTGATCTAAGTCTTTCACCAACTTCCTCCAAAGCCTTGTGTGTCTTTTCACAGTCCCACTCTTTATGCCATCTGTCTCTAACCATGACTATTCACTGAAATACAAGAGAAACCACTTTACATCCTAAAGGAAAAGTCCTTCAAGCCCATGTCTACACTATCAAACAACTGCACTTTAGCCTGGTTTAGGCAGATTAGTAGTTGCTTTGGTTGTACCATATTTTGACTGGCCAATGTGAATGATTCCAAGCCATGAATCCAGGGTTCATGGCCAAACTTTCCCCAAATTCAGGGGTTTGTTCCCCATATATATATATATGAGAGAGAGAGAGAGAGAGATCTCCACCCACCCAAACAATGAAGTTCAGATTTAGATCTTCGTAAGGGTTGGTGTATTGGCCTTATCTCTAGTCTACAATCAGATTTGAAAACACCTTGCTGTAGTCTACCTGGGCTAAGCACATTTTAAAAATGTCTTTAACATGATTTGCCCTTGTCCCTATTAGCCATCCAAACCATGTTATAATAACCTGGTTTGACCATTACCCTTGCAACGATAATACAGATGCTAAGGGGCCTAAAAGAGGAGTGGGTGAACTGTTTTTAACACAAAGGCAACACAGTGATTAATGACTGAGGTTTGGATCCCAAGTGTCCCAGGCCTGCAGCTTTTTCTTGGCAGCTCTGTTATGTTGCCTGTCTCTGGTTACTCTCCCATTGTAGTTCTTATTACACACTTCCTTTGGGTGAAAAACACTTTGTTTCTGCTTCGTGCTGGGCCTCCCTCTTGCCTCTGTCCCTATAAAATCAGGGCGACAACAGGAGCAGGTGCAGGCACAATTGGCTATGATTATGTAGCACAGCTGTTGTGGAATAGGGCCACACATATAAATGTTTTTGTTGCAATATGGATGGAGCTCCGGACAGGATAGTGTTAGGAATGCTGGAAGGCAGCAAGTGACTCTCAGGACATATTTTTGCTACGCCTGTGACTCAAAAGGGCTATTTCTTTTCTTTTTATTTACAGTCACTTTTACCCCCCTTTCATTTTTTTACAAAATTATTTTATATCTGCAATCTTGAGCCCCAATCCTGCAAACACTTATGCACGTGTTTAACTTTATGCTTGACTTCAATGGGATTACATGTGTGTGTAAACTTAAGCATGTACATAAATGTTTGCAGATTTGGGGCCACAAATGCTAAGTTTTAGGCCCCAAATCTGTACTAGACTCTATTGATAGACACTTGGGGCCAAGGAGGAGCCCCATTACTGCAGGGATCTGCCATGAGGAGCTCCTTGCAAGATAAAGGCCTTAGTCAACAGTAGCCTTTGTTTTGGTCTGGAGTGGATTTTAGAACAGAATAGGTAAATCCCTGAGCAAGAAGGATTGGAACAAAAATGCAAATGAAGTTTTTTTTGTGTTTAAAACATATGCACATGAAGGCTAAAATAACCCACCATAGTAATGTTTTTTGGTTTTTTTTTAAACAATACTCAGATTCCTTATGGCACTTCCTGCACATGGGTTTTCTTTCTTGCTCTTCCCTCTATGTTGTTTTTGTTTTTAATGTTGTATACTGCTTTTACCATTTAAACATAATGTACAGCCATTACTAAGGAACCAGAGAAAATACCTAACAGTCCTGTACTTTAATTGTAGCTCCTCTTTCATCTTGTGCAAATCATTCAGGCCTTGATCCTGCAAGCTGATCCGTGCCGATGGACATTTGCTGCACCGTCAATGGAACTCTGCGTAGGTGTATGGGTTTGGCTGTGTGGATCAGCTCGCAGGATGGGAGCCTTAAACCCTCTGCCTCACTTTCCTCAATTGTAAAGGATAATACTGACCTACCTCACAGGGTTGTTGAAATTATTAATAGTTATACCGCAGTCCAGCCAAGAACTCTGAGTGGACCCCTCCATCTGTACAGAACCCATTGGCTTCATGCAGTTGCAGGGGCCTGCCCACCCACATTACATCACCAGATCAGGGCCTTAATGTTTACTGTGTGCTTTGAAGATGAAGTGATATATTATGCAATCAGTTTTTATTCAGAACTCTCCATTGATTGGTTAATGATTGTACAGCGCAAAGCTCTGAAGATGTAAAAAAAATAAAAAAGGCCAAAGTGGATTTCAGAAGGGAGTGCTATGTAAAAAGTGATGACAAGATATGTTCTGAAAATCAGTATTTAGATGAATATTATTACTATTATGTTGTCTCAGCATCATATCCACACACATGGAGGGGATGTGACAGTTACTCTGCTCGGTTGGTATGGAAGAGAGTCGCCCACAGCCCAATTGCCTCAGTTCCTGCCACAGGGGCTCCTCTGTGGATCTATGTGTGAGGAAGGGATTTGGTGGGGGAGGGGCAGCGGTTACATTTGTACTGTGTGAACTTTTGCGCTGGTAGGGGATATGCTCAAGGAAAGCCATGAGACCAGAGAGTAGTGACTCAGTTGAACTGGGCTCCAAGACTTGATTCTTCCGGGGTTTTGTTGCAGTGTAGACACGGAACCGTCCACCACAGGAACCGAGACAAGCATTGCAGGAAATGTGGCTACTCAACGAGACCCTGCCCCAAGTCCTGTGCAGCTGCAAGCCCCACTCCAGAGCCTGGCAGCTGCGCCATGATGCCACCCAGAACCACCTGGTGAAAGCCATCTCACCGCGCCTGGGGGAGATCACTGTAAACTGCGCCATCCTCGGTACTGACAGACAGTTGCAACCTGACATGGTAGTCACCGATGAGGCCCAGAAAAAGATCATCCTCGTCGACGTCACGTTCTCCTTTGAGAACAGGACCCCGGCCTTCCGCGAAGCCCAAGCTCGTAAGCTGGAAAAATACTCCCCCCTGGCCGACACCCTGAGAGCGAAGGGCTATGAGGTGCAGATGGACGCCCTGATCGTCGGAGCTCTGGGCGCTTGGGACCCCTGCAACGAGCGTGTGCTGCGGACCTGTGGGATCGGTCGATGCTATGCATGGCTCATGCGGCGCCTCATGGTCTCGGACACCATCTGATGGCCCAGGGACATCTACATCGAACACTTCACCGGCCACCGACAGTACCAGGAGGTGTGAGCTGGTACGACATCGTGCATCCACTACGAGAAAGGGACCGAGAGACTTTTTCCATTACACCATATGAACTGGAACCATAAACTCACTGAACATTAAATCTCACCAAATGAGGGTAAATCCATCCTCATCATCTATTCACTCATTATACTCCACACCTGAACATAGCCATTATATGAACAACATACCCCCATATCTCAATGTCTGTAATTTGACCCGTTAACCTTTTACCCCCAATCGGGGATATTGCAGATTATGTATTTCTTATGCCACTTGTTCCTAAAACGAACTTCGCACCCCTTGATAATCTGTACCTTATTCCTTGATAACCAGAAACTTCTATGCTTAAACTCTGTACCATTTTCTTTTTATTTTAACATCATCTTAATAAAATTATTATGCCCTCAGCGTCCAAACCATAGTGTGGGGAGGAGACACAGGATTTGTGGAAAACTCTGCAAGGAGAACCTCACTGAGCTTTCTTCTCCACCATTCTGAGTCTTTAGAGATTTTTAAGGCAGAAGGGATCATTATGATCAGATAATCTGACCTCCTGCATAATACAGGCCATAGAATGTCAACCATTAGTTCATAGAATCATAGAATATCAGGGTTGGAAGGGACCCCAGAAGGTCATCTAGTCCAACCCCCTGCTCCAAGCAGGACCAATTCCCAGTTAAATCATCCCAGCCAGGGCTTTGTCAAGCCTGACCTTAAAAACCTCTAAGGAAGGAGATTCTACCACCTCCCTAGGTAACGCATTCCAGTGTTTCACCACCCTCTTAGTGAAAAAGTTTTTCCTAATATCCAATCTAAACCTTCCCCACTGCAACTTGAATTAAGTTCCTGAATTAAGTCACATGGGGCAATTTGTAGAAGGGGGTGAAACCGTATGCTTTCCCAGTTGGTATCCAAATTACATTCCATTACATTTACAGGTATCCCATTACAATTACAGGTCCATTACAGTTCATGGATACTGTCTAGTCAAAGTACATATTCATAGGGTGCCAGGTGTTGCAATATTTATGGTGGAGCTCACTGTACTATTTGTCCTTTTTAAAGCCCCAGCTCCTGGATTTTGTATGATTACACCTGAAGCTCAGATTTCATTTTTGTTAAAGTAAATTTCTAGCCCTCAGTCATACAGAAAAGCTTGACAATCTGAACCCCAAAGAGCAAATAAAACGACCTCTAGATGCTAGTCTTCAACAATCTTGGGTTTTTTTAGCCAGTCTCATGATGTTGGAATGGAGTTGGCAATACTGCATGCCATTATGTTAACATACTGTAACATGTAATGAGGGATGGGGTAAGGGAGATCACCGCTCCAAACAAGGATCTGAAAGCATAAAAAAAAGTCAGATTGCAAAGTTATAAAAAAAAAAAATCTTTCCAAGTTTATTCTTTTATATCGGCCCAATTCTCACGCTTCAAAGCAAAAACGTGCGGAACATTTCCCCCTCGGTTGCCCCGTGGCGTTGCAAATGCTTTTCATTTGTATTAAAGGGGGCAAAAAATAGAAGGGGGGAGGGCACCAAAACCAAAAGTTGCTTGGATGTGTGCAAGGAGAAAAGAGAGCTGCTGCAAATCCTCCCTCCTCCCACTGGCTGCCTGAGCTGCCAATCGGTGCTGTAATCCTGCAGGAATTTCTCCTGGGTTTAACTAGGAGTCGCACTGCTGCCTCCTCTCACACGCAGAGGCGGAGGCAGGCTCTGGACTGAGGGAGAAGGGAGCAGAGAGGGACCTGCACCGAGCTCTGCTCTCCCAGCCGCTGCCTCCGCGCTCCCAAACTTTTGCTCCCTCATTTATTGATGCAGCTGAAACGGTGTCAGGGAAAATAAAATCCACCCCGGGCAGGAGGGAGACCGACCAACTCCGCCCCGGGTCCCGTGGGATTCCTGCCCGCAGGCAGCCAACAAGTGAGAAGCGGCGGCGCCAGAGGCGGCCGTGGGAGGGAGGGAGCGCCCGGGGTCCCTGCTGCTGGTGCTGCGGGCTCCGGTGGTGGCGAAGCAGCCGGGGGTTGCTCGGCGGCTGGGTTTTGCCTGAAGCGGCAGCTGCCTCGCCTGCACCCCGGGAATAATGCGGAGCGCGTGGATACTGCTCACTTGTGGCTTGGTGGCCTGCGTGTCCGGGGAGTCGGTAAGTTGGCTGGGAGTGGGGGACGGGGTTCCCCTGCGGGTGGCAGCCCCAGCCCCGGGTGGCAGCCCCAGCCCCGGGTGGCGTTCCCGGGAAAGCTGCGGACAAACAAGCCTGTATCCCCGCCGGGCACAGTGTAGTTCCGAGGGGGGCAGGAGTTACTCTGCCGAGGTGCAGCGATTCCCCGCTCCTGTTGAGTCTTTGCCGTGACTAGACAAAGTCCTGGGGGAGAGGGAGATTGTGCAGTAATTCCCCCCCCCCCCATTCTGGGGGGAGACTTTTGGTGGGGGGTGTGGAGGCAGAGCAGCCTCAAGGCTGCCTGGGGGAGAAACCCGCTTCTTCCATACTGTCTCAGGAAAGGGGCGGCAGGACGAGCTGCTGCTACCTCTGCTGGGCAGGAGACTGCCGAAGGCACTTCGATGATCTGTCCAAGGGGTGTTTTCCCCCTTTGCGCGGGGCTGTACATTATGATTCCGACAGACATCTGGTGGGAGCTGGAGGCTTTTTTTTTTCTTAACAACAAAAACACAGCCTGGGCCAGCCAGTGGCGGGGGAGGGGAGAGTTGTGTGTGTGTGTGTGTGTGTGTGTGAGAGACTTGACTCTTCTTGGTGTGACCGTCGCACCCTAGAAGATAAAGTTTGGTGTTTTTGCGGGCTCCGCTGCTGCCGCAGCGTTGTCGGCGGACTGGAGGCGAACGTGATGGGACGGGGCTCAGAATTCACGCAGCCTTGCACTAAAAATAAGTTTGAAACTCGTCTTGCATTTAGATTAACCTCGCTGTGTACAATGATAGGACAGTACTTTCTCTCAGAAGCTATATTTTTGGAGGTTTGTGACTTGCAAAAATGATTGCCTTCTCCTGGTTAATACATTTTGGTGGCGCGGAGAGGGGCATTTGTTGGCACAGTTAGAATGTAGAAAATATGTCTGGCTTGTGCTCTTTCCTGCTTGTTTTCCAGTCACTAACAGCTTTTTAGCTGTAGAAACCACCAGGGATTCCTCTGGGCTGTAACAATGGTGCTCAGGGCAGTGGAAGACTTTTGGTCTTTAAGTGGTTGCACTGCTGTCTCCTGCTTTTCCTCCCTCCTTCTCCCACCCAAGTAGTAGGAGTTTGGTACTCAGTTCCTGTGCTCGGGTTTAAGAACGGTATGTGTTTTCTGATTTGCTCTCCAATAGACTGTCCTGCCTCTCATTCTTTCCTCTGCAGTGAAGGGAATTGTTGCCTTACAAAATAACTCAAATCCCTGTTCCTGAAAATGCCCTTGTGAGTTGACGGATTCAGCTACAGCACTTACTTGCCCAAGAAGGCTGCATTTTGTATCTCCACTATCTACCATATGACCTAATTAAGTTATAACTTTTGAGGTAAAAGAAGACTACAAAAAATGCTCCCATGAGGCATGTTTGTGTTCTCTCCTCCCTCCCCCCCTTACTTTGAGGCTAGAAGTAATGTTCTCAAGTTTGTGAAATTTGGAGTCAACATGACTCCCTGGAGGGATTTGCTTGCATTCTGTATTCCCTGTGCAGCTTTCTGTGTAACACTTGCATCACAACTACTGGAAAAAAAAATCAATAGCTCAGAAAAGTTGAGGTCTTTTACCCTCATTTCTTTAGCACATAAAGTGATGTTGTTAACCTCAGCTTGCCTCGTTTCATTTAAGGATTTTTTAAATAAAATTGAGAATTTGAGCTTGTCAGACTATTTTATACTTTGAAAAAAGAGCTTCCTAGTGTAGAACGAGTATTTACCCTTGAGAAACATTCCAGGCAATCTGGTATCTAAAATCACAGTCAGGGAAAACAAGAGCTCCTCTGTGAGAGAAACATACAAGTGGAGCCTCCTCAAAACATGGAGAGATTTAAGGATGACTCTTCCGCTGATAACACTTTACAGATGTTTTTCTCTGAGAAGCTTAGTCTAATGTTGCTGTGTATGCTTTCAAAAATCACAAATGTATTTTCACTAACTTTGGCCCTCTAGTTAATTAAGTCAGCTGCAAGGATTTGAATCCCTTGTAGGGAAAGAGTCACTTACCTTCTGTGTCTTACTTTCTTTCTCCATAAAATGGGGATAATAATACCTTACTAGCATTTGAGGCTTTTTCACTAATGCTTGTAAAGTGCTTTGAAATTCTCTGAGGGAAGGTGACTCAGGATTTTTAGGATCTTTAACATTTCTCAATATGAAATTAAGGTACCCTGACAATTTAATTCAATTACAATGAACTGCTGCTCCACTGTGGTTAACAATCTTACTCAAGTGCAATATCTTTTGAAAGTGTTTTAGATATTATTTAAATATGAACACAATAAAGGATCTCTTGTTTAGTGGTCAGCTGGTTGTTCATGAAAGCCATTTAAGGCTAATACTTTTTTAAAATAACTAAAAAATGCAATCCAGCATAACTAGTGATTTTAGTTTGTATTATGAAAAATAAAAATTTGATTCAGTTCATTATAGCAAGTCTTTAATGAGGTACAGTATATTTTAATACTTTCTATTTAAATTTTACAGCTATAATTGCTTCTAGAAGTTCCATAGCTGTGAAGTTCTGTGATGGTGTGGTAACCATTAAAATGCCACAGCAATTAGTAAAGTATTAAGTTTTATGTTTTGCCTTAGGACTATTGCCTTCTTCCGCTGTGAGCCATGAGGCCAGTTTGTGGGAATGTATCAGTGCTGCTTGGTTTATGGGTTAATGGAAGTGCAGCATAAAGTATCTAGGGGAGCAGTGCTGGCGGCTTGCCTTTAGTGCAGTGCCTTTGCAGCTGGAAGAAAGTTGTGAAACTATTGTATAAGTAAAGGAGGACTAATTGCTCTTTCACTGTGTTTCTAGTATCTGGCTGTAAGTATGTACTGTCCTCTCTAGTTAAGTTTTTTCTTAGAGCTATCTTTAGGAAAAGATAGAGGAGGATTTTATAAACATAGTTCTTAATAAAATAAAGGAATCTTGGAGATAAGAGGAATTTATATGGATGTTTAAAAGTCTATCAGTTCTCAGGGGGCACTGTCAAGTAGTTGTTTGTAAGTCGTATTCTAGTAGCTTTCTGAAAAAAAAAGAGACAAGAATACACAAGAACCTTTAGCATTCCTTTTTTATGGAGATAAATTTAAAAAGGAGTGATTCTGTTTGCTCTTCACTAGAAATTAACAGTATGTTTTGAATCTCTGCCCTGTGGTTTATTACAAAAAGCCCAAAGATGCACATGATTGGTCTTTAGTTTTTAGTACAAAATAACACTGTACAATGATATATCAACATGAATTTAGTAATCTCTGCAATGTGTTTTCCCTCTTTCTAGTCTGATTGCTGTGAAGTAGACATACAGAACAGACTTTGACACAGTGTGTTTCAGCCATTAGAAGGACAAATATCAGGGCAGTATCCAGTATCATTTGAAAAATATTTGACCTCTTAAGAGCTTGAATCTAAAATCTTTTCCTGTATTGACTTGTTGTGTCCTGGTTGCCCACGAGTTTTGGGCTGTTTGGTATTGAATTGAGAAGAAGGAATGATATGGACTTTGGAGACAGATATCTGAGTGAGAGGGGAGAGGAAAAAATGAAATAATGAGTCACATGTTAGGTTTATCTGGAGAGTGTCCATTTTCAGTAAATTTAGTTTAATCTGCTGGGCTACTCGGAGTATCTCACTGCATTTCTAAACAAAGGTTACTTTTAAATTTTGCTTTTCCTAATGTACATACATAGACTGTAAAGACGCATTGGGTGGACCATATTTACTCCAAACCAGAGGCTGGAGTATTTCCTTATAGTGTCTTGTTAAGTATCTGTTGCATGCTAACATAGTGTGTCAAAGCTGCTCTTTCTTACTTTAGCTACATTTCCGACTAGACCCATCCCAGTCCTTCATCCATGTATGTTTAACAAGGTATTTTAAATATCTGAAATTATTGAACCACTTTGATACTGGCTGTGCTTTGGCAGACTTATGCTGGTGTGTATTTTTAATATATTTTTAGCACCGTCATGTACTTGGAAATATTTTCATTTGTCAGAGGGTTGGGCTGAGCTAAACCTCCAGGCTTTCCTAGTTCAATACATGGTTTTTAAACTTAAAAAATATTGAAACCAGTTGACTATTTGGCCTTTGGTCATAAACCAATTTCCATTTTGAACATGGTAGCCATGAAGCCAGGATTGCATCTAATTTAATACTTGGAAGTCCTTAGGGGCTGAGACATTGTCTTTTATGTCTCTCTAAACTGTAGTCACTGAATAGATAATTATTAGAAAGTAGATGAGAGCCTAATATTCAGGGACAGATTAAGATAAACTCCTTGGTGTTTTGGGATCTGGTCCCACAATTGGATGATGCTTGGACATAGAGGCAGAGATGTTACTATGGCTTGGCTGCCTGCTGTGGTGGGTTTGGGCTGGCTAGTTGCTTCAAATGGTGTGATGAAGATGGACTTTGACTTGCATGGATCTTCCTCACACCACTGAAGAGCAAATCTGCCTTGTGTGGATCTAGACCTCATAATGATGGCCATAGTGGGTCAGACCAAAGATCCATCTAGCCCATTATCCTGTCTTCTGACCGTGGCCAATGCCAGGTGCTTCAGAGGAATGAACAGAACAGGTAGTCATCAAGTGATCCATCCCTATCGCCCATTCCCAGCTTCTGACAAAGAGAGGCTAGGGACACCATCCCTGCCCATCCTGGCTAATAGCTATTGATGGACCTATCCTCCATGAATGTATCTAGTTCTTTTTTGAACTCTGCTACAGTCCTGGCCCCCACAACATCCTCCAGCAAGTTGTTCCGCAGGTTAACTGTGTGTTGTGTGAAGACATACTTCCTTTTGTTCGTTTTAAACCTGCTGCCTATTAATTTCATTGGTGACCCCTAAGTTCTTGTGTTATGAGAAGTAGTCAATAAGACTTCCTTATTTACTTTCTCCACACCTGTTGTGATTGTATAGATCTCTATCATATCCCCCCAGTTAGTTGTCTCTCTTCAATGCTGAAAAGTCCGAGTCTTATTAATCTCTTCTCATATGACAGCTGTTCCATACCCCTAATCATTTTGTTGCCCTTTTCTGAACCTTTTCCAATTCCAATATATCTTTTTTGAGATGGAGCAACCACATCTTCATGCAGTATTCAAGATGTGGGTGTACCATGGATTTATATAACACTTCCTGCCTTTCCCCCCAGTTATACATGTATATCACTAAAACTCAAGATGACCAAAACAAGGCCAGACTGGATAGTAGAGGTGTGGATTTTTTAAATCCCCAGCTTGTGTTTTGCATCCTGTTTTCCTGTGGTTTTTAGTGTCTCTGAACATTGGATATTTCTCACTTTTTAACAGTCCATTAAACATAAATCTAATACCATTGCCTTTTAATGCCCTGCCTGGCTCCTGACAGATTCCTTCTTGATTAGAGATCATTTCTTTATACCGATCAGCAAAGACCTCCTCCAGCTAATTAAGAGGAGAGACATCTGAGGGATTCAAAAGACATCCATGATCCAGTCCTTCATCAGAAGAGGATTGCTACCTTAAATGTTGTGTGTAACTTGTAAAGCAGGGAATCTTGGGCATGCAGAGGAGCCTCTTAAAGGGACAAGCAGGAGACCTTAGGAACTAACTGATATATTGAATGGATTTTTTGTATGCCTCTCTCTCTTCATCACCAATTGTCTTAAAACAGCAGCAGTGGCATATGGATGGCATTTATTAATCAGATTATCCTTCCAAATTGACTTTTGCCATTCATTCACTAGTTCAAACATTTTCCTTATGGCAAAGAATTACTAGCTTTATTGAGGCTCAGACTTTGAACAAAGAGTGCTTGTCTAGTTCTGGAAAAGCACCTTTTTGTAATCTTACTAGATTTGACTGACTATATTTTTTTTAACAGAGAGATGTTATTTTTTGAGAATGGAAAGCTTATTCTAGACCCCTGTAAGACATTGCTTGTATCTAAGCCATAAAGATGTCTTTTATGCTGTGCCTCTTGTCTTAACTGCAGCAAGCAATAAGTGAGCAATTTGGTCTTGGTTCAAGTCACATTACTAGAGTGGCATGACATGGTTTCCTGTTTGTAGCAAATATGGGAGAATTACTTTAGGCTGTTCTGTGAACAGATTTTGTTGTCTTTAGTTCATGCTTACAAAACAAATGGTAATCTTTACAGATCTGGTAATTTATGCATAGATTACATTGCATTACTGATCTGAGAACATGATTTCTCTTGTTCAGATTGAAACATGATTTGAAGTCTTTTGAATAAAGAGAGTGCATTAATGACGGACCCTGTAACAATAACCATCTCTATTTTGAGTGGTTTTATTTATTTATTTTTTTTTGAATAGCATGGTCCTGAGAGATAATATCAAAAGATATTACAGGCAGCAACCTGAAATGTGTGTGCTCTGCAACAGCAGTGGGAAAACCATTGTACTGGAGGACATACTTACACTGAGTGAATTATTTTTTGTCTGGATCTGGAGCAGTGGGTTCATTTAGAGTGAAATAATGACTAATAGTGCAGTGATGAATCTGTGGAATTTGTCCTTGTCAGGAAATAAGCTATTATAATGCCACATAAGCAATGTTTAACTCAAGTGTGAGTTGGGCATTTCATTCTAAATCCCTATTTTAGTGCTATACACAATTTACTCAAATTTCCCTTTTAGGCTAAATTGTTTCAGCCCAAAGGTGAATTTATTTTGGGAAGTTTAGATAAAATCTGTTCTATCTTTTGCATTATGTGCATGAAAACAAATAAACACTCTGTACTCTCTAAAGGCGCAGCACGATTAAGTGATTTGCCCAAGATAAAACCAAAGTTCTGTGGTAGAGCCAGGAATTGAACCAAAATATCCATGAGCATTCCAATCCACTAACCACAAGTCTAGTACCACCTGTATTTTAAATATTATGTGATGTGTCAAATGTTCTTGTTGGTATTATTTCATAGTTTCATAGGTTTGTGAAAAAAATTTTCTGGAGGAGTATGTATATAATTGAGGGTTGCTTGTAGTCTTTCAGATCTTTTCATGTATCTAATAACCACCCTTAACTTCTCACTTGCAAGACAATTCAGAAATGTTAAGCTAATGGGCTAATGTAATTTAAAAAATACTGCCAATTGATAAATTATGGGAGTTGTAGCCCTTTTCAGAGAGCATCTGGATGCTTGACCAGCCTGGCTTTAAGGGCATCAGCATCCTAAGTGAAGAATACTTTTGGTACCCTCCCCAAACCTGCATCCGCAAACAAATCAACAAAATGGGTCCTTCATCAATGTAAGAACAGTTTTCTAGAGGTCTTTTTCAATCTTCCTCTCCTTCCATGGGGAATCTGTTTTGTAGGTCACTCTGCCTCCTTCTGCTGCCTGAGTTTTAGTGACGGGTAGGTGTTCAGATTTGACAGTGGTGAGCATGATATAAATGCCTAGCTAGATAAATAGGTAACTTCTGGCTGAATGGAACACCTCAATCGAGGTTTGTGCTGGTCTGAATGTGCTTTATCTCATCTGACTTTAAAAGCTGAGCTTGGTTGGGCTTGATCAGTATTCAGATGGGAGACTGTAGAGGCAAATTACAAGAGAGTGCTTGCAGGCCTGTGGACCATCATTCAAAGTGTGGATTTTCCTTTTGCTCAGTTAAGCAATCCTACTCCTTTTTGGATGGAGAGTTCCCTGGTTCAGAGTGTTCCATAAATTGTTTCCAAACCATAAACATCCCTTTTCATTTAATGTCAGACCATTTTTGGTACGTTTCCATATTGTGTGATCCCACAGTCAAATATGGAGTTATAAATACGTCAGTTTGATGGGTTTTTCTGGTATTTGAAAAACAAAAAATCCTTCAAAGAAGGTATAGGAAAAAATTAATTCAGTGTAATGTAAACATACCATAAGTCAGGAATCCAAAATTTAAGCTTCTCACACTAACATTAAATCTGCCACACTGCACATGCATTTTGAGGCACACATTTAGCATCATAAACAGTAATGCAAAATACTTTGTATGCCTCAATGGGCCAAGCTAACATTGCTGAGTGTACATTACGCTTTGTGAATTTCCTGTGGATTAGGGACATGAAACATATTCTATGATTTTATTGAAGTGGGAATACATATGGGTCTCTTGTATCAATGGTGAAAGTTATCAGTGTAAATTTTTTTGCAGCAAGGAGAGGAAGAGTCCAGGAGTAGGATAGATGCATATAAAAAATTAGTGACATGAATAGATTGCTTACATAAAGTTGATGGTAAAAAGTTCTCCAAAAATGCAGTCGCAGCAGATAATGTGTATGGAGAATACATTTAAAAGGGGAGGGAGGGAACAGAAGAAAACATTGTCTGTCCCAAGGTAGATTAGTACAGAATGTTGGGGATGAGGTTGGGTGTTGCTGCTGCTTTATTAACTCAGTGAACGTTTTATATCTGTCTATTGTATTAAAATGTCATATGCAGCTTCCAGTCTCTGGTCTTCAGTGGGATTGTTTACAATTTCCTCAGCATGTTATTTGGTTATTTCTCAGCAATAAAGCTATGTTTTTGACTAACATTGAGTGGTTTATAATGAAGCTGCCATGTTTCTGCAGAAATGATGATATATTCCAGAGAGTGTTTTATATTGTTGAGTGTTGAACTGGCTGTTTGTTACACTCCCACTTGTGGCTCAAAGTTGGAAGCTGTTTTTGTTTTTAGAAATGTAGTAGATCTTTAAAGTACCACAGAAATCCCCCACAGAACATTGGAAAGACAGCTAGTTAAATAAGCCTGGAAAAAACCTGCTTTAAAAAAATTGCTTTTGGTCTTCAAAACTCTTACCTCTAGCATTCCTGGAAGTTAGAGACAGCATGAGCATCTTTCCTTTAATTCCACAAGCTAAATACACTATACACAAAGGGTAATTTCTGAGAATCTTTTATGAGATACTTTTAAAGTTTTGATTAAATTACAATATATATTTAAAAAGTCCTATTTAATTGTATGTTTAAAATGTTATCCAGTCCTGTCGAGTTCATGCTTCTTCTCTTAGGGCAGGCCTACACTACTGTTTAAGTCGATCTAACTTGCATTACTTAAGGATGTGCAAAAGCAACCCCCGATCGATGCAAGTTACAGCAACCTAAGCGCTATCTACCCTGGCACTATGTCGTCAGGAGAGCCTCTCGAAGAGGTGGAGTAAGTATGCCGATGGGAGAATGCTGTAGAGTTACCCCCTTCTTCAACATCACCTCTGCCCTTCTGAACTGTAGTGACAGGATAAGTGTTTCAATTACACACTGGTGAACGTGGTATCGATGCCTAGGTATATAAATAGGTGAACCTCTGGCTAACGAAACACCTCAGAATCACGTTTAGAGTGTAGTTTCTTATGGCTGTACCTGACACTGCCTGGTTGATTGAAAAAACATAACTGGACTCTGCTGGTCTGATTGCTCTGATCTAACTATGTACATCCTGTACCTAATCTCCAACCTACTCTATAATATTTGGATCCTCCCTGGGAACTGTTGAAGACTCTGCAGGGATTGAGGTTAAAGGAGAAGCAATGAGAGCTTCATACAATGGGTACCATTTTAAAAACTAAACACAATCACCACAGTACTCCATTCACAGCACCGTATCACCTAAGAATAGTAATGTACTAGGGTTACTGTGGGCACCTGGGCCTGTACCGGTGGAGTAGGGCAGGGTAAATCACACAGTGTGTCTTATTGGTGGTTGTTTGAGACCATTGACAATACATATTTCAAGGACAATACTGTTTTCCACAATGTAAGATACTTCTACATGTGGCGTCACTAAGGCTCAGATGCTGTACTGACAAGTTCATGGGCAAATCCCTGCACTTACGCCAGTCTCCACTGACGTACATGAAGCTCTGCTTGTGTGAATGCCACTGTAGGATCAGGGCCTAAATGATATGTGAGATCACTCTGTTTTACACTACTGCCAAGCTGAAAATATCACTTACCCCACAGTAATGCTCTGGGGGTATGACCATCTTTTATTGCTGTGGTTCAAATGCAGAAAATCTTCTTGTATCCTTGGCTGCTGCTGGATTCCCAGATATCGCTCTTAACTAATACTGCTGTTCTGCCCCCACGCCTCCCGTCTGGCTAGGAGATCATGATCTTTCTTTTCTGGTGATGAATGTCTGTAACTGGATAACTGGATTATAATTTTGAATTATACTTCTCAAACTTCATCAGGAAGCTGCAATGACTGCATAGGGTCAGATTCTTGTATGCTTACTGATGGAGCACCTTATTTCATGAATAGTCCCATTCAATTCAGTGGAGTAAGTTAATGAACACAAGTGTGTCAGACCCTGGCCTTTAGTGAACGCAGCCACTCAATACCTTCTTTATAAGATGTTGAAATATCTTTTCTGTGGTTAAAGTACACTCGTGCCTGTGAACATCTTGAGCTGGTACAGTGGCCATACTCTGCCACCTTCCCATCATCAGTTGGTTTTATTTTTTAAGCTCCCCGTAACCACTTTGGACCTTTGTAGTCTATGGCTGTGCACATCTAACTTGGAGACTTCTTAACTTCTCCAGTTTTACAAGAAGAGTATTGAAACTAAGAGGACTAATTTAATGCATAAATGACTCAATGCTCAGTATGATTTTCCTTTACCGCACCAACCTTTGCCCTTTCTTGTAAGTGTTAGAATTTTATATATTGATATACTAGCTGTGCATGTAGTGACATTTGGTGCGTGGAATCTCAAAGAAGAGTGAGAAATGACCACTTTCAGGAAATGCTGTTTGTTCAGCCAGGAATTTGTAAAGTACATCTTTCTGCAGACTATGGCTGAAAAGAAGGCTGGAGTTGGCACAACTACTATATGATTTAAGAGTAACACATTCCAGTTTTTGTGGTCCCTGAGATTAAACTGTTCTGAGATAGGGTTGTTCAGTAGTTTGTTTTTGTTTCTTCAGGATTTCTCTATGGATCTGTACAGCCTAAATAAATAAATAAAAAATGTAAAAGCTTTATTTCTGCTGAGTTAGCTTAACCAAGTTAGCTAACACAATTGAATTGGGAACCCAACCTAAAACCTCTACAGCTGTGTTAGCCGGTAGTGCTAGGGGATGTGCCAAAAGACAAAACAAAAACAAACCCAAAGGGTGGTCGGTAACCAGTGGTAGACCTTGTGTGTGTAGAAATAGCTAAGGTTCTCTTGGTGAATTTAACTGTGAATTTTCCTACTTTAAAAATCAGAATTCTAAGAAATTTTAGATCTTAATTCTGAATAGCTTGACTTTGTAATGATCATTGTTTTTATAAAACAATTCTAATATAAATTATACTTTGCTCTAAAAACACTTTTTTCTACAATCATAATCCCTGTTAAAAACCCACCTGTTTTGTCTGTCTGTTGGTATAATTTATTTATTAACTGTCATTGGTGTATTTGGGGCAAAGAATTAACAAAAGCTGTCCATAGCTATTCTGTGCAGACGTGAATCTCTATGCATGGATATTGGGAGGAATGAAGACCAAGGTCTATCACTTGAAGGTTAAGACTAATGGCTGTGATCCTGATCTTGTAAACGCTTGTGTATGTGCACAAGTCAGAGGGACGACTTGTTTATGTGAGGTTAAGCATGTGTGCATTTGTCGTATTGGGGTCTGTAATGCATGAGTGGAACAAGGTAATTGGAATATATGGCCTATTGTCCATACTTGTTAGTGGTTGGCATGAAGGATGAGGCTTAGTTGGGAAGATGATGTAATATATAACTTGGTACTTTAGGTATCTGGGAACAGACCTAAATTGGGCTACTGAAGTGTGCTTTATGTGGGGATATCCTTGAAGATTACTCAGAACAGAATTTTGACACTGAATGAAGAAGGGATTCTCCAAATCTCAGTTTTTTTCACTTGATACTTTTCCAAACTGTGTGGTAAGTGAGGCAGGGATCCTGAAGAAATAATAGGATTTGATCATATAATTAAAGACTGCGCACAGGGAGCAGAGATAAGGTGACATGTGTATCTTTAATTTTGACATTTCCTGGCTTTGAACTGTTTACCACAATCTTGATGTGTAGTTTTTTTTAGAGTATATAAGTATATGTTACATACATATTCTTCTCACATATACAGAGGGCATTTAACTAATTTTCCAGTTTTTCTGTGGTAGGTTTCACTCACTCTTTTAACTGAAATGCTGCTTCTTGAATTATGTTTTTTCCCCCTTTGTTGGAATCTGAAATAAATACTACTCTTTGATCCAGTGACTTATTCCGGGGAACTTAGAAAATAGGCCATTTAATTGTCCACAGGTGGAGAAGCAGGCAGCAATATATAATACTAGTAATAATTAGTGGTATATAAATTCACCTCTTAAACTGTTAGTTCTAATCCACTAAAAGGTATTTGATCTGAAGTCTGGTATAGTCTTCAAATGGACCCATTCAAAGCAGTCCTGACCTAGTTTTGTTGAGGAAGTGCGCAAGCCTGCCTTGTCCTGCTAATTTGTTGCAAAAGTTTTTGATGGTAGATTCTTCATTTCTTACACCCCCTGCACCCCCGCAGAGCATTTGAACAGAAGCAGCCATTACAAAGCTAGTGTTAAATATAGCATACAGCTTAACAGGAATGACCTTCAATTAAGTAGAGGCAGTCTCTTATTTTGTACTCTGCAGTTGTCAATTAGCCTTTATTATGAGAGACTTGTTTGCTTGAGACTTTTGTGAATGGAAGCTGAACCTGAAGTGTGGTACATACATGAGGAGGAGGTTTTTTAATGTTGTCATGTTGCTCTTTATTTTAATGAGTCTCTCTGAAAAATGGTAAGTAGTTAAAATAATGGTTACTTCATTTTCCACTGACGCAAAAGCACCAAATTCTGAAATGTTAATTATTTGCAGAATAGGGTCCCCTTTTCTTAGTTTTGTTGCGCATGCTTTAATTTTTTTGACTTCTTGCTAAATAATTAACAACAGATGTGATTTGATTATGTCTCTAAATATTGCTCAGTTAGGCCATGTCTAGAAAATTTTGTCCCACTTTTCAACAACGGCACAGTTGAATCAGTGCCAGAGTTGGCGTAGCTCCTGTATTTGTTTCAAGATGTTTCAAAATAAACACCAAAATCCCAGACTCCTAAACCCTGTCTAAGCTAGCATTGGTACTGTTGCTAGTAGCAGTCTAGCTGCCAGGCTGTTGGAAAATTATCACAAAATTTTCCATCATAGCCTCAGCTTTATTGTGGTGCATTGCCTTGGTTTAGGAATGACCAGTAATCCACAATTTATAGTTAGTAAGGCAATATAAATACTTAATTACTGTTTACACTTTGGTGCTGCTTCATATCCAGTTCCTGTGCTCTCCCATTTTTGAAAATGTGCTTACTTAGGATACCATAATCACAAAATGCCATTGCTCTATGGTTTGGCTGTGGGGAGCTGTGAGCTGCTCCCTACTTCTGCCAAACTAATCACTACCAGAATTCAAGGCTGCTCCTTACTGTGCCAGCTCTGTAATATTCATGGGACTGATAGGAGGGAGTTTACAGTGCTCTACCAGATACCTTAACCCTGTTTCAGAATGTCTTCAGTCTTTCTCCTCTTCCAGCTTGACAAGCATGGATATTTGATAGTGTTAAATCCTGTTAAGCAAATTTTAAATCAGAGATGGGTCCCAACAAGATTTGAACACCTTAACCCTCCATCACTGTCCCCTCCCCTGAAAAACTTTTGGAAAACTAGTGTGCAGAGCCAGCTCTGGGTTTATCTCAACTCTTAGGATTTACTGAATAATGACTTTTTGGGGGCCAGGTGCAATGTTTTGGTAGAGATGACATTTTTCAAATGATGCACAACACATTGGGTGCCCTTCGAAACATAGTCTGACTGAACTTGACTGTGTAAAGGATAAAAACAGTAACTGTGATTTCAAGGTAGAAGGCACAGTGTAAATAAAAATTGATTAAAGCAAGACATAGCAAGTTAAGGGTGCCTACTATTCGACACTAACCTCATTGTAAATTCACTTTAATCACAGTTACTATTGCAAGATGGCGGGGGGGGACGGGACAAAACACAAACGTAGAATCCCCTGCAAATTATTTTAATCACAGTGCTTCAATATTGGCAGCATGGTGGTGCAGTTTATTACTTCAGTTTTTCATTGATTATCCTTTTTTCCATGGATTCTGCAAGGAAAAAATGACTGTTACTCTACCATGACAGCCTATATAAACATGCATGTGCACTACAGAACAAATCTAAAAAGAAAAAGATCCTGACTTTCTCTAAGTCAATTCCACACCAGTCACTAGCGTAATGTGTCTGGAACATACAGTCCTACCACCACAGGCTTGCAGCCAAGCAATTTCACTAGCGTAGAAAGAAGAAGGGTTCTGTGGCAGAACTCTTGAAGGATTATCCTCAGCTCAGCAGCTGCTATCTGAGAGCTTGCTTATGCACACCCTTCATCATGAGCAACTTATTAACCCTCAGACCCCTCACAGATACTTACACTTACTCTTAAGTGACAGTTTCTACTTTAGCTGCCTAAAAAGACACACTCTTGGAATTCAAGGGTAAAAACTGGGAGGCGCAATCCAAGATAGGATTGACACGCTGCTCTAAAGGATGCTTATTTGAGGAACAATCCTATTTGAGGGTCCATAGATCTTTAAGCTATAATTACATGTCTGAGCCTACGGTGCCCATTACGTGCAGTAGATTTTTAAAGGCATACCATATGCCTTTATATTTTTGTACAAATCACTTAATAGGGAATACCCCTTTAATGACGATGATTAAATGGGTGCACACTTTGCTCTTGTGGCTTTTTTAAGTCCTTGGGAACTGAACCTGTTCACTGTGAAGTTTCAGTTGGAACGCCACAGTTTAGTAGAAAGGGAGGTGCAGCCGTAAACTCTGGTTTTGGTCACCAGCTGCTCACTGCAACAGCAAGCACAGGTAGTTGAACTCCAGCTTTCTTCAAAGAAAGGAAGATCTTCCTCCTGTTCTCCTTGGAAAGTCTATCGCAGTCAGAGAGCGAAAGAAAAAATTAGAGGAAGGAAGGCCGAACTGGAAAACGTGTGTGTGAAGGACTGAGGTATCAGGGAATGGAGGTGAGCTACCACAATCTTCCCATTCATTTTTCAGCAAGTTTAACTCTTTCAGTGTTGTCACTGTTTCTTCCTCAACCCCCGGCTAACTCTGCACACAATGTAATTTGTTCCCTGTCACATCCTATGCACCATTCCCCCTCCTAGCCTAACAAGTTTTGCCAGTCAAACTTGCCAGAGCGAGAAGCTTGTAGCAGTAAGTTTAAATCAAGGCATTTTATTATCATGCATCAATGTGTTTAAAATACTTTCAGAAAGAGGGAATTTTAGACAAACTATAGTTAATATATTATCATTTTAAAATACATTAGTTTAAAATAATGGAATGGTTTAGTTAATAAAACATGTTGCAAAACCAGGAAAAATCTGAGGTTCATATTTTTCTGCAGAGCCTTAACTCTGACCCTGTCATCCTCCTTATTCATGACTACCATACTCCATCTATATTTCCAATAGACTTCAGATCCTTGCCTCATATTGGCCACAGACCCTTCTCCAGTCAATTTGTGGAAGACCACATGACCTCTCATTTCATTTCTGATCGAGAATGTGAAATATTCCCAAAGAGCTACTTCACAATTGAGAAATGTTATTCCTATTAGGCAGAGAGAGTGCAGGGGTACCAGATCAGAGTCAAGGTCTTAATAGACTATGAACTCCAAGTTCCCTGGCTTTCAAACATGTAGTTGTTATAAACATCCAATTTAGCCTTTTGCAGTAGCACCTAAGACAGAACGGTTGAGACACTAGATGAGAAGGTATGCTACCATGAAAGCGAGGATGCTACTTCTGGAGCTATAGTAGTGCAGAAGTTGCAACATCTGAAATGGAGCTTTTGTATCTAAGGAGTTCTGCTCTGCTAAAGGCAGGTTAGCCAGCAACAAACATTCTCTGAAGATGATTAGGAAGCCAGTTTAAAGACTGTAAAAGCAGCACCAATACTTTTATAGCAGGAAATATTTATCTCAAGCTTTTTCTAGGAATGGATGGTGAGGTGTTTTAATCCCTATGAATACAGTGTGAGTACAGTACATTGCTGCCTTTGGAAACTTTTAGTTTACTTACCGTGTGATTAAATCGTCCTGTTGCAAGGCTGGCTTTTCTTGGGAGGTGTTAATTTTTTCCAAGGTGGGAGGAAACAAACACAAGAGAAATGAAGGGGAGAGGAGTTAAATAGGAATATTTTTCTTTCCTCTGGAATTTTTTGTTGGTTTTTAGGAATTGGCAGTAGCAGAAGAGTCTGAATGCTGAATATTTAGTAGATGATGCTGTTTTTGTTGAGTCTGAACTAAAAATGAACAGGTGGCTTGCCCCATGATGAATATTTGCTCCAGAATTAACTCTTTATTTTTTCTAGAAGTGGAGGGACACTTTTTCTTCCAGTTCCACTTCTATTAGAAAAATAATAAAATAGAGAGAGGGAGAGCACGCTTAGGGAAAGAAAGCTGTGATTGAGAAACTGTTGTGGTGGTTTACTGTGAAACTCTTTGTATGTTTGATGTTCATATCATGCTTGTTTTACTGATAGTTTGGAAAAAATCCACAATAAGTAAAAGGAAATACTTTTTGGGGAAGTTGTAAAATGGGTGGTATTTCCCGAAAGAACGGAATGTCTCTCTTGGTGGCGTCATGGTCTAACAAGTAAATATGTATTTTGGTAAGGAGCCTAATGCTGAAAACAACTATTGGTCTGTCCTTAGTGTGTTCCCATAGGTCTTTGATAGATCACAGATGTCATTCTGACCCATTTCCCTATAGCTGCTTTTTATTGGGTGTTTGGCAGCCTGAAAATAAAAAATTAAAATACATCTCTGTTCTATCACCCTGGAAACTGAAACACACTTTGTCCACAACACGTATCAACAGTACAAGTTAGCACAGCTCTGTCAGTGGAACCCAGCATTGTTCTAATGGAACCACGTCTAGGGGTGAGAGGGCAGTTCAGTGTCCATGTCTTTTCTATCCTTGGCCTCTCTTCTGAGACTGACAACAACTGTAACAATTGCAGGGTTCATCTTGGATTGCACACTTGTGACATGGGGATGTACACCAGACCGGTCAAGCATTTTAAACCTGTCTTCTCCCAAATCCAGTCAGAGGAAAACACTAGTTGAACTCTGCCATATGGTGCTAGAAGACCATGCTACTGTTAAGTGCGAGTAGTATATGGGAATAGAGGAGCGCAGTAAGAAACTTGGGTGGTGTTGGGCAAGAGGGGAAGAAGAGAGAACTAGGCAAAAGTGAGGATTTACCACGTGGGAAACAGGCCTTGGAAGTGGGTAGAGCAGTAGATGAGGGCCAGTAGCTTGACCTAAGGTAAGAAATCGTGTCATAACTCTAAATTTTGATCCATTTTTTTCAGTATTTGTAGGCTGGTGCAACTAGTGATCATGTTGGGTTTTTTGTGATTGATTACGAATTGGACTAAGACCCTGTAAAGCAAGTGGGAGTGGTGACCTGAGCTAATTCAGATGAGTAACCTAGAGATGAATTGCTTCATATCAAATTACCAGTCCCCTGAGCCATCGAAATCCTAGAAAAAATAGCTTTATAATGGAAGCTGTTACTAAGGTTTAACTATAGGGTCAACAGCACTACTGTGAAAGATGGGTACAGAGTTAATACTGGATTTTATGTAGGAGTATACAAGATATGGCACTTAAGTCACACAACCAAGTTGAGGATATATGCAAATCAGAAACTATGTGCATCAGTTATGTATGGGGTGGGCAAACTTTTGGCCCGAGGACCACAACTGGGAATAGAAATTGTATGGCAGGCCATAAATGCTCACAAAATTGGGGTTGGAGTGTGGGAGGGGGTGAGGGCTCTCTGTGGGGGTGTGGGCTCCGGGGTGGGGCTGGGAATGAGGAGTTTGGGGTGTAGGAGGGTGTTCTGGGCTGGGACCAAGCGGTTTGGAGGGTGGGAGGGGGATTGGGGCTGGTGTGGGAAGGGGTGCAGGCTCCGGCTGGGGGTGTGAGCTCTGGTGTGGGGTTGGGGATGAGGAGTTTGGGGTGGAGGAGGGTGCTCCAGGCTGGGATTGAGGGGTCAGAGAGGGGGAGGAGGGAGAGGGATCAGGGTTGGGGCATGGGGAGATGCTCGGGGGGGGGGGGGGGGGATGCAGGCTCTGGGTGGTGCTTACCTTAAGTGGCTCCCGGAAACAGTGTCATGTCCCTTCTCTGGCTCCTATGCAGAGGCACGGCCAGGTGGCTCTGCATGCTGCCCTATCCGCAGGCACCACTCCTGCAACTCCCGTTGGAGCACCAGAGGGGGGCCATACCACGGCTTCTGGGAGCCATGTGGAGCAGCCCTGACCCAGCTCTGTGGCTGGAGTGCCGGAACAGGGCAAGCCCCAGACCCCGCTCCCTAGGGGGAGCTTGAGGGCCGCTTAAAATGGCTGGCAGGCCAGATGCAGCCTGCGGGCCATAGTTTGCCCACTCCTGAGTTAGATGGTAGGAGAGAACCACTTAATTTCAGAGTGAGGAATAGGGCAACAGGTTGTGCTGGATCATTAAGTTGGGGAAAGCAAAGTTTTAGCATTTAGCAAATCTGACTCCACAATGAATATATTTCTGCATAATGTACTTCTATAATAAGAGATGGAAATTAGAGTGGTGATGTAGCTGTGTTGGTCCCAGGATATTAGAGAGACAAGGTGGATGAGGTGATATCTTGGTCCAATAAAAGATATTATCTCATCCGCTGTGTATCTCTTAATATAAACAGACAGGGATTAACTGCTTCAGGAAGTATTCTGTATATACTTGAGCTTACTATGAATCTATGATTTTTTTTTTTATACACTTGTGCACTTTTCAGTGAGATAATTTAATTTCAGGGACTTGGACATAGTTTGGGCTATCCATTCTGAATGCTTTATTATAGTAAATATTAGCTATCAACATTTGATAGTAGTAAATGAGATTCTTCTAGGTGCAGCGTCAGTTAGGAAGCAATCTCCCTGCATAGTTTTACATAAATGAAAAATACTTCCCACCTGCTGCTTTTTGCCTGAGGTTGGAATTTTTCCTTTTCCTTGCTTGTCACTTTGAGTTTGGATGGAGATGTGGGTATCCTAGTATTCTCCCAGCAGACAGAAGCTGTGTAGCTCTTCAAGGACAAATCCTCTTAGCAGATGTGAATTCAGTTCATTCACAGTGAGGATTGAAATGGATCATCCATTGAACTGATGAAATAATTGCTTCCCCAGATTTCAAATCCGTGAATGTATAAACTACAAAAAAAATGGTTTAAAACTGGATTTCTGAACGTTTCATTAAAAAAAGATCTGCTTTAGGTCTAAACATTCAGAATTAATTTTTATAGGTTTTTTTTTAAGGTTTTTTTAAAAAATATATTCAGAAATTGATTCCTTTAAATTTAAAGAAAATTTGATAGCAATGCAAACTGGATATTCAGTATTGTTAGTTAAACCTAATCTCAGTGGGATGGATTTATTGATCATACAGATTGCATTTTCTAGGATGACCTGAAGGCTGAGCAAGCCCCCATACAGACAGTGGGCATTTATCTGCTTTTCATGAGGGAAACCTAATGTTTACTTTACCTGACAAAACTGAAAAGGTGATTAGTTCAGTTGATCATAATGTAGTTTTGGAGTGATCCAGCTGCAAACAGAAATTGTAGCTGTGGGATTTTTAAAAAAAATAAGATTGTCTAGGACACTGTTTCAATGACTTAACCTCTGACAATCAGATATAATACTTGGAAAACATCATGCCTGAAAGTAGGTAAAACAGATAACTGAACTTCTGTTTATAGTCTCCTTGGGCAACAATACATCATGTACTGTACCTGTGTTATCTGCTAATGTGATGTCACTGATAAAAGGAGAACCCAGGGGAGAGATCTTTAGTTGAGGTTTAATAAAGATCTCTCCTGGGTTCTCCTTTTATTTTGTAAGCCATCACTTCATAAGTAGATAAAGTTCTGCAAACCTTTTTGAAAATATACATTGTTTACTTCAGTCACACACATATGAATGGGTTCAGAGTAGCAGCTGTGTTAGTCTGTATCCGCAAAAGGAAAAGGAGGACTTTTGGCACCTTAGAGACTAACAAATTTATTTGAGCATAAACTTTCGTGAGCTATAGCTCAATCTTATCCTTCCTATCAAAATTACATTATGATCAACTGATATTCTTTACAGTTAATCTAGTAAAATACAAGAAAGAAATTGGTGAGAACTACTTAAAACATGCCAGCGATATGTAGCATTTTAATATTAGTGTTACCTAAGCTAGTGGTGATATTTTTGATGGCTTCAGTTGTCTTAATGCTTACTAAATATTATATGGTTTCCGAGAGAGAAGTTTTCTCCAAGACTAAAAGATGCAAGGACCCACATATAGAAAACCTTCTCTTGCTTTTTTATTGTTCTCTGGATGCAGAATGAAGCAAGTGGCTGTAGACCAAACTACTTTGTTTTTGTGGCTTCCAGTGAAACAAATGTGTAGGGGGGAAAAAAAACCACCTTATGCCAAAGTGTGGTCTCATTTAGTAAAGCATTTGTTTATGGATCTGTTTTACCCTAGAATACTTTTTTGTCAGAATTTTTGTTGAACTGTTGTCAAAACCAGCCAGACTTTTTAAGGAGTTGTACAAATGTTGGTCTCTATCTGGCACCCCTTGTCTTACGTGAGCATATTCCCAAGGTTACCAGTACAATTTTCCTGGCATTTTAGAGTGTGGTTTCATTCATTCATTTATTTAAGGCAACTGTTTGCTGGTAACTTGGATGGTTGCATGAGACAGGATTTCTTGAACATAAATTTCCCTTCAAAATGAAACCAGGTTATTGGAGTTCACATTTAGAATGCAAAGAAGTATCCTTTTAAACACTTTTAGCAATTCAGGGACTTCCTGTGCTTAGCCTGATCCTGAGACTGAGCACCTGCAGCTTCCATTGCATTCCTGAAGTGTTAGAGCAAGTCCTTGGGATTTATGGATGCTCAATCCCTCTGTTGTACTCCCTGTATGTAAGGGTACGGATAACTTGGCGTAGTGAAATCTTTCTCTCAACGTTCTCTCACCTCCGCCCACTCTTTAAAATAGCTAAGAAACAACTGTTATGTATTCAAGGGGGGAAAATTAGAGAATTGTACAAGATGTAGTGTTCAGCTACTGAAAATTCAATTTGGGTTTCCTTCATCTCTACAAATCCTGTTAAACTATACAGTATAGAGCAGTTTGATCTTTATAGCTGTTAGTTAAAGATTCTTCTAGTCCAGGGGTTCTCTAACTTCATTGTAGAGCGACCCCCTTCTGATAACAAAAATTACTACACGGCCCCAGGAGGGGGGATTAAAGCCTAAGCCCCACCACCCCAGGTGGAAGGGGGAGTAGGGGAAGGAGGCGAGGCCAAAGCCCAAGCCCAAGGGCTTCAGCACCAGGCAGGGGGCCTGTAACCTGAGCCCTGCCACCCAGCGCTGAAGCCCTAGGGCTTCAACTTCGGTCCTGGGTGATGGGGCTTGGGCTTTGGCCCCAGCAAGTCTGACAGCCCTGGTGACCCCATTAAAACAGGGTCGCAACCCACTTTGGGGTCCTGACCCACAGTTTGAGCACTGCTGTTCTAGTCAATTAACTACATAGAATGACTAAAGTGTTTATTATATAATTGTCACTGTTTTTCAAAAAGTCAGCACTTGCAACATAATCATATTTTAGATATTGCAAATTATTCCCCTTTTCTATCTCCTAAACAACTGTTTTGTAGGTGTTGTGGTTTTGATGGTGACTATTGTATATTTATTAAACTTTGATCATTACAAATAATTTTGAAGAATGTAGTTATAATTTACTTAGTTCTCACTACTTTTCACCATCCAAATTTTATTTGTTTTGTAAACTGCATCAATATGTAGCTTTGATTGTCCTTAGAATGAGGCACTACGTACAGCAAAAGTTAATAGTTAAACCAAACCACCTGTTTAAAATTGGCTACCCATTACAATTCATTCATTCCTCTCACCCTGAGGCTTGCATTTATATTTTAAGTCTTTTTTGCTCTTAGAGATTACACCGGGGCTTATGTCTTCAACCGCACATGACCATCTGAACACAATAAAAATAGAAAATGCATAATTCATACTGTGGTTAACATGCATTCACAGCATACAGTATATTTTAATGGTGGCTTTGGAGTATGCTGTGAACTGGTATTCAGAGCCATAGACAAAATGGAATGCATGCTATTGTTAACCCACATTCATAGCCTACACAATGATAGCCTGTAAGTCTTTTCTTATTGCAAGTGCTTTGATGGTATATTGAGGATAATACACAACACTTGACAGCCCTATTGGGTACACATTGATGTTTCTAGATTTGAAGGCATCAGTACTGGATACATGTACATGAAACGTACCCGTTAGCAGAGTGTTCAACAAAGTGAACATAAAACTTGATTATAGCAAAGGGAAATTGTTAAATAACAAAAGACTACACTGAAAATGTTTTTTTCTTAAATGGATTCATCTGTATAATTGATTTAGGTTCTATAGAAAGTGAAGATGAATTGGAACTCGGATGTAAAGTAGTTGCATATTGGATTTTTTTTTTTATAGTGGAATTTCTGGGAAGAGAGTTACTGTAGCCCTTTAAATGGGTGCATTTTGCCTCTTCCCCATCTCACATCTGGGTAGCTACTCTGGCCAGACATTCAACTACCTGAAGAGGGGTTCTAAAGAGGATGGAGCTAGGCTGTTCTCATTGGTGGCATATGACAGAACCAGGAGCAATGGTCTCAAGTTGCAGTGGGGGAGGTCTAGGTTGGATATTAGGAAACACTATTTCACTAGGAGGGTGGTGAAGCACTGGAATGGTTACCTAGGGAGATGGTGGAATCTCCATCCTTAGGGATTTTTAAGGTCAGGCTTGACAAAGCCCTGGCTGGGATGACTTAGTTGGGGTTGGTCCTGCTTTGAGCAGGGGGTTGGATTAGATGACCTCCTGAGGTCTCCTCCAACTCTAATCTTCTATGATTGGGGATTGACGCAAGACTCCATCCACTCTTAGCCCACTTGCTACCTGGGGGAGTATTTGCAGAGCAGCCTCTGCACTATAACTGGACCCAAAATCTGGGTAGGCTAATCATGTAGATGGTGGCAGGTGGGGTGGGGTGTTGCTTTTCTGCTTAGCTGAGTGAGATAAGGGCACTGTCAAACTCTTGTGAATATTACAGAATTTCATTGCAGATCTTATTTTGAATCTCGACTAGCTGGAGGCTCATGCTTTATTCATCTAGGGTGAAATCAAAATGTTTGAGAGGGGATTGATTTTTCAGTTCTATTTAATCAGTCACACAAGACTATGGAATCCTTTCTCCTCAAGTGCAAATGTTAGTTTAGTCTCTTGTCCTGTACAGCTGTTCTGAAATGTAGGGCATTTTTGGGGGGTGAAGGGGAGGGGGAACGACACACACTTCTGCTCCTTAGGTGAAAGTGGGATGAAGACATTACTGTCATATTGGTTGGTGTTTTACTTGGAGAGAGCCTGCACACCAGTGGAAACAGTCAGGAACAAAATGACCCAAGGAAAATTGAGAGAACGGAGCATGCCAAACAGCTGGAGATATAGATACTCTAATAAAAAAAAAAATAACTTCCTGCAAACCTGTACTGATCGGACTTTGCTTCATATTGTGATTTTATCAGCAAGCAAGGAAGTAGCAAGAATCACCCAGAGGTATAGCCCCCTTCTCATGCAGAAACACACTTCACTGTATTACCCTGAGCTAAATGTCCTCAGGATATTAGCCATTCAATAGATAGGCTTATTAGAAGAATGGCAGCTCTACTCAGGAGAAATTTGCGGTTGCCATGCCCAACAGGGCACACAAATTGAGCAGCACAAGGCAAATAATATATGTGAAAAATATTTCTCTACCGGGATCCAAACAAAATCTTTCCTTTTCATTCTGCTTACGGGATGGGAATACTCTACTAAGGGAAGTGAGCCATATTCTCTGCTCGGTTACATCCATGTAAATCTCAGTGACTTCAGCGAGTTGCATTGTTGATATAAGGAGAGAATTCAGCCCAGTATATGAAATTTCATAGTTCTAGGAGAAAGTCTTTTCATGTTCTAATCTAGTACGTGCTTTTTGTAGAACAATAATATGTCTTTAAAATATTTAACATAATTCAGGTGACTGGTATGCTAGTCTAGAAGGAATTAATGGATAAAATACCATTATCATGCCAAAGCTCCAAATTGTAGGCTGTTAAATCCTTTAACTGAAAATGTTGCTTTCATATCTCCTTGACAAAACCCCAAGTTTTAATTGATGATTGGGAAACAGCCTCTCACTTTAAATTGAGTAAATGTCTTTTTATTTATTTATTTATTTTTTTAAAGCTACTGTAGGTTGGATTCAGGAGCCTTTACAGGTGTAGGGGAGCACTTACTCAAGAAAGTAGGCCCATTGGCTTGCTTCAGCGGAACCATTCCAGAGAATGAGTGCTTACAATGGTGAGTAAAGGCAGCACGGTTAACCCCCGTGTTAACACTAGTGTGTTGGAACTTCAAATTAAAGAGCTTCCCTGTATCAAGAAAAAAGGATTGGCTAGATGGTGTCCCACCTAATAAGATGCCATTAAGAGTGAGTAAATATATTTTAGGGTGTAGTAAGGCTAATTTACATAGTGGTTTAATTAATTCACTGCAGTAAAATGTGTATTCCCTTTAATAGTAAAATATATCAGCTAGCAGGCTTGTCTGTTCCTATTAAAAAACAGCATCTTGAAAGTCTCTTTTCTGCCTGAAAAAATTCTTACCTGATATTGCTGCAAGTAACCCCTCGGATGATCATTTGATAAGTATTTTTCTCTATTTTTTCATTGTTTGCTTTGGGCACTTGACTGTGTTTTCTCATAATCCGTTTCATTGTTTCAGTATAGACCTTTCTGATTTGTTTGGATCTATAATGTAGCAAGAAAGGAAAGAACAACACCATAAAAACAGGAACATGCTTGTAAAACCACAGAAAGTGGCAGGGGGCCTAAGAAACAGATGAAATTGTCAGTTTTTTTTCTTAGCTGACTACATTTCAAGTCGAATAGTGTGTCCCTTTAGCATAAGTCAGAAAGCCTACCAAGCTTAATTGTGTGGGGTTTTTTGTTTTGTTTTGTTTCACTTTCACCCTTTTGAGGTTTAAAAAGTGGTGACCTAATTATCCTGACATGGAATTCTGTTACAAAAACACTAAATTCACATAGAGCAGAAAAAATCTCCTTCCTTTGTCCAAACTTCATGTTCACTTCACAGATGTGAAGTGATTAAGGAAATTAGAATGTAGGCAATGAATCACTAGGGTTTGATTATTGTAACTTGGGGGAAATACTCTACTTGTGTGGATAATTCACTATTGAAAATGTACAAGAAACATTTGCTCTCTTGTGTTTGTTGACAAACGTTTGGAAATATGTGTGGAATCTACATTTATATACTTTTTCCTTAATTACTTCAGTTTAGAGAAATTAAGATTTTCTTTTTACTAATTATTTAAAAAAACATTTAAAACTTGAAATAGAAGAACTTGGCAGTAGTGGATATGTTGTGCAGTAAATGGGTGAAGAGATGTACATCCTTGCAGTAGTCTTTAAACTCAAATAAATAAAATCCTACTGAAAAATTCTCTTCTTTATTGCATGTTTCGTGATGTAATTTCCTTTCTATTTCAATCATTTCCTGGCTGGATATCTTATAATTCCATTTAGTCAGCTTCTTTGACTCTTACCGCCCTTTTTATTTACAGTAATCACTAAGTGTAATTTTGGTACTTGCAGATTTGTCTATCTCTGTTACGTGTGTGATACTTCTCGCTGTGAATAAATATCAGTCATATTTTATTGGTTAAGTCCTAGAACTTTGTCAGTTTGCCAATGAGAAAAAGGACCAGCATAGTTAAGGTCACAGATACGGTCTGACATTTGAATTACTTGCATTTACTGAGCTAGTGTGATGTACATGTCTTTGATAGAAGCTAACACATACTCCTAAAATAAGCTCTGGAACTTCTAACAGCAAGGAATACAGCAAAAATCAAAGTAGGCCCCAATCCTGTGGTGTACAAAGCATGGGCAGACAGCTGTGCCTAGGCAGGACTTCGTTGAGGTCAGTGTGGCCCTACCTGGGCACAGCAGTCTGCCTGGGTACTGTCAGTTGCAGGGGCAGGCCTTAATGATTAGGCAAACTGAGAAAATAGTTCCTCTGTAAGAGGTTGCACCACCTAACCTTTTGAAATAATTTTAAATCAGTTTTGAAAAGTTCTGCTATTGCAATGGAGAAAAAAAATCACAAAGATAACCCCTCCTTGCACTCCTCTTGAATTTTTTCCTATTCAGTGCTTAATTTGACATTGTGATGCTCTTGGATGGCTCAAGAGCTTTCTTAATGGCAGGTAAAAACAATTTGGACTATCTTCCATAACCAAGAGTCACCACATGCAGGGGCTGTACCTGTATGAGTTGGTGGGCACTGTTCAGTTTTGTGTGTTCATATTACAAAAACATTTGGTTTTCTTGTAGGCAGAAATATTTGATTTATTAATCATAGCAAGAGAGTTTCCTACTCCTCAGAGGTAGGAGCAGAGGTCCCTTTAGATCCCATTATAGCCAGTATAGTACAAGGGAATTTGCACTGTATCACCTCGTTTTAGGGTTGTTGACCCGATACCTTTCTTGAGCCCCAAATTAATCTAAATGAATGAAGAAAATACAACAACACCGTAGGGAGTCCTCAGCTCAGTGAGTTTTGAACTCAGTGAATACCTTTTTTTATTTCTTTTCCCCCCACTAGGACAATTTGAGCAGGACAGCTGCTGCCAGTTGACTAGATTTTACCTGTCTCCTATTTGACTGGAGAATAAACTATTTTGCTCTGCTCTGTACTGCAGGAACATTTATTGCCATTTTAACTGATAACAATGCACCGTAGGCAGTTGAAAAGATGACTCATACTGTAAAACAGAAGAATCTTTTCACTTTATTTTTGTGGCTTCTAATTTAATGTAGTTCCATCTATTTGTGACAAAGGGCAGCTGATAGTTTCCTAGCAGTAGCCTTTCTATGTGAAAATCTATTTTCATGCCTTTTGTTGGGGGAGAAGAGGGAAATGAATGGTGGTGGCGGGGAATAGATTTCAAGCATGATATATAAAGAACAGCAGAGTATATTTTAGTGGCGTCTCAGTGAAGAAGGCAACACTTGGAAATCCAAATACCGTCTTACTGTTTTTTGAATGGCCTGTGCATTTGCGGATTTATGGACCTTAAGTCTGTTGAAATTCACTCCAATGAAAGAAAGATTTAACAGATGTTCATAAAGTGTCATTGACAGGGTGGTCCTCTTAAAAAAAAAAGTCAGCTTTGCTCGCTGTTATTACATATTTGTATCTGAGATGCATTAATTAATCTTATTCAGAGCATTTTTGCAGTGCCCATGGCTATAGTATCTGAGCACCTTGAGAGGAGAGATATAGCAGGTCTCATCTCCATTTAGAATGCTTGATTTAAAAAAAGAGTATACAGTAGAACCTCAGAGTTACGAACTGACCAGTCAACCACATACCTCATTTGCAACTGGAAGTACACAATCAGGCGGCAGCAGCAGAGACAAATATATATTAAAAAAAAAAGAAAAAAGCAAGTATAGTACAATACTGTGTTAAACGTAAACTACTAAAAAAAATAAAGGGAAAGCAGCATTTTTCTTCTGCATAGTAAAGTTTCAAAGCTGTGTTAAGTCAATTTTCAGTGGTAAACTTTTGAAAGAACCACCATAAGGTTTTGTTCAGAGTTATTAACAACCTCCATTTCCGATGTGTTCGTAACTCTGAGGTTCTACTGTTTATACTACTGACCACCTGATCAGGATGGTGCAGATTGTGAAATGCTCAGGGAGGATAGGTAGGCTACAAAAGCAGAAAGCTCAATAATAATGGGTGACTTCAGCTATCGTTATATTGACTGGGTAAATGTCAACTCAGGGTGTGATGTAGAGACAAAATTTCTAGATTCCATAAATTGCTGCTTTTTGGAGCAGCTAGTCCTAACACCTACAATGGGAAAGACAATTCTTGATTTAGTCCTAAGTAGACCAAAGATGAACCACTTGGTACTCGTGACCATGGCATAATTAAACTTAAAATCCTTGTGGGGGGATAATACGAAAAAACTTCACCAGAGTAACATTTACATTTGAAAAGGGGAACTACACAAGAATGAGGACACTTGTTAGACAGATTAAAAGGACAAGGGTTAAATGCCTGCAAAGCAGTATGGGGTCTATTTAACAACACCATAATAGAAGCTGAGACTAAATGTATACCCCAAATCAGAAAAGACAATCAGGAGGACCAAAAGAATGCCAGCATGGCTAAACAGCCGAGTAATGGAGGCTGTTAGAGGCAAAAAGGCATCCTTTAACATTTGGAAGTAAAATCCTAGTGAGGATAAGAAGGTGCACAAATTCTGGCAGCTTACGGGTAAAAGTATAATTGAAGAGGAACTAGCTGAAGATACAAAAACTAACAGCAAAAATGATTTTAAGTACATCAAAAGCAGGAAGCGTGCTAAACCAAGAGTGGAGCCACCGGACAATCAATGTGCTAAAGGAGCACTCAAGGAAGACCAGGCCATTGCAGAGACACCAAGTGGATTCTTTGCATCGGTCTTCACTGCAGAAGATGTGAGGGAGATTGCCACAACTCAGCTGTTCTTCTTAGGTGACAAACTTGAGGAACTGTCTCAGATTGAGTTGTCAACAGAGAAGGTTTTAGAAGGTTAATTTGATAAATTAAACTGTAAGTCACCAGGATCAGATGGTATTCACCTGGGAGTTCTGAAGGAACTCAAAGATGAAATTGCAGAATTACTAAAAGTAATAGGTAAATTATCATTGAAATCAGCCTCTGTACCGGATGACTCATGGATAGCTAATGTAACACCAATTTTAAGAAGAAGGCTCCAGAGGTGATCTGGCAATTACAGGCCATTAAGCCTAACTCCAGTAGCAGGCAAATTGGTTGAAATTCTACTAACAAACAGGATTATCAGATATCTTTGAACACAATATGTTGGGAAGAGTCCAAATCGCTTTTTTAAAGGGAAATTATGCCTCACCAATCTGTTAGAATTCTTTGAGAGGGTTCACAAACCTGTGGTCAAAAGTGATGCAGTGGATATAGTGTACTTCGGCTTTCAGAAAGGCTGATTAACTGTTGACAAATGAGGAGACACTCATGCTAATACCAGTAAGAGAAGCAAGGGTTATTCAGTAGGCAAGAAAAGGTAACCTTTTTACAACACGAGAATAGGAAGGAAGAATGAGTCAGCGGGTGGTTAAAATTTGTCTTTGGGTATCCACTTCGGACAGTGTGGAAATGCTCACTGATAGTCATTAGTGTTAAGTATGTAAACACCAGCAGCCTAGAAAGAAGCCCAATCTGGTATTTGCCTTAAATCAGCAGCAAGGAGCAGTTAACCCCTTTTAACCTTTTTTTTTTTTTCTTTTTTTTTGGGGGGGTAGGGTGGGGTTGTGTGTGTGATTGTCAACTTTTATTAAGAGTTCTGTGGAATCTTGTAGTAGAAGTATATTGAAAACATACACAAGGCTTTTCAACTTGTTCAATGTGTAGTAAAAACATACAGCATGTGTGTTACTGGGAAGCTGGGGGAACACAGTAGTGTTAAACTTAAATGAATTCTGTGTTCCACTTACAACTGCTTTATTTTCACTTTCTGTGATACTTTATAATCTAGTTTAGTTCAGTTTAGATGCTGTAAGTAGGAAGAGCATGTGTTAAAAGGAGTTAATGTATACACACCATGACTACTTGAGTAAATGTGTGAGGGAATTAAATTGCAAAGATTAATTTTTAATTAAAATTAAATGTAGAAAACCTGGTATTTTTTGAACATCATGAATCTTTAAAAATTAAAACCTGGGCCTTGACCTCCAAAGACTAATGTACATGCTTAACTTTATGGTGAATAGTCCCACTGGGACTCCGCATTGTGCAAAAATGTGCTTAACTTACACATGATCAACCCTACCATCCTCTGTATTCTACCTAAAACTGTGCACAGTGTTTTTATGATAACATTACCCAGTACCTAAATAAAAATTCATATTGTGAGTAACAAGCTGAGAATGTAAAAAGAAAAGGAGTACTTGTGGCACCTTAGAGACTAACCAATTTATTTGAGCATGAGCTTTCGTGAGCTACAGCTCACTTCATCAGATGTTTACCGTGGAAACTGCAGCAGACTTTATATACACACAGAAATCATGAAACAATACCTCCTCCCACCCCACTGTCCTGCTGGTAATAGCTTATCTAAAGTGATCAACAGGTGGGCCATTTCCAGCACAAATCCAGGTTTTCTCACCCTCCACCCCCCCACACAAATTCACTCTCCTGCTGGTGCTAGCCCATCCAAAGTGACAACTCTTTACATAATCAAGTCGGGCTATTTCCTGCATAGATCAAGGTTTTCTCACATCCCCCCCACCCCCATACACACACAAACTCACTCTCCTGCTGGTAATAGCTCATCTAAACTGACCATTCTCCAGGTTTAAATCCAAGTTAAACCAGAACATCTGGGGGGGGGGGGGGTAGGAAAAAACAAGAGGAAACAGGCTACCTTGCATAATGACTTAGCCACTCCCAGTCTCTATTTAAGCCTAAATTAATAGTATCCAATTTGCAAATGAATTCCAATTCAGCAGTTTCTCGCTGGAGTCTGGATTTGAAGTTTTTTTGTTTTAAGATAGCGACCTTCATGTCTGTGATTGCGTGACCAGAGAGATTGAAGTGTTCTCCGACTGGTTTATGAATGTTATAATTCTTGACATCTGATTTGTGTCCATTTATTCTTTTACGTAGAGACTGTCCAGTTTGACCAATGTACATGGCAGAGGGGCATTGCTGGCACATGATGGCATAGATCACATTGGTGGATGTGCAGGTGAACGAGCCTCTGATAGTGTGGCTGATGTTATTAGGCCCTGTGATGGTGTCCCCTGAATAGATATGTGGGCACAATTGGCAACGGGCTTTGTTGCAAGGATAAGTTCCTGGGTTAGTGGTTCTGTTGTGTGGTATGTGGTTGCTGGTGAGTATTTGCTTCAGGTTGCGGGGCTGTCTGTAGGCAAGGACTGGCCTGTCTCCCAAGACTTGTGAGAGTGTTGGGTCATCCTTTAGGATAGGTTGTAGATCCTTAATAATGCGTTGGAGGGGTTTTAGTTGGGGGCTGAAGGTGACGGCTAGTGGCGTTCTGTTATTTTCTTTGTTAGGCCTGTCCTGTAGTAGGTAACTTCTGGGAACTCTTCTGGCTCTATCAATCTGTTTCTTTACTTCTGCAGGTGGGTATTGTAGTTGTAAGAAAGCTTGACAGAGATCTTGTAGGTGTTTGTCTCTGTCTGAGGGGTTGGAGCAAATGCGGTTGTATCGCAGAGCTTGGCTGTAGACGATGGATCGTGTGGTGTGGTCAGGGTGAAAGCTGGAGGCATGCAGGTAGGAATAGCGGTCAGTAGGTTTACGGTATAGGGTGGTGTTTATGTGGCCATTGTTTATTAGCACTGTAGTGTCCAGGAAGTGGATCTCTTGTGTGGACTGGACCAGGCTGAGGTTGGTGGTGGGATGGAAATTGTTGAAATCATGGTGGAATTCCTCAAGGGCTTCTTTTCCATGGGTCCAGATGATGAAGATGTCATCAATATAGCGCAAGTAGAGTAGGGGCTTTAGGGGACGAGAGCTGAGGAAGCGTTGTTCTAAATCAGCCATAAAAATGTTGGCATACTGTGGGGCCATGCGGGTACCCATAGCAGTGCCGCTGATCTGAAGGTATACATTGTCCCCAAATGTGAAATAGTTATGGGTAAGGACAAAGTCACAAAGTTCAGCCACCAGGTTAGCCGTGACATTATCGGGGATAGTGTTCTTGACGGCTTGTAGTCCATCTTTGTGTGGAATGTTGGTGTAGAGGGCTGAGAATGTGAAGACGTGCTCACCAGACTTATATTTTTAACAGTTCTTTAGAATCAGGAGGTTTTTACCCATCTAAGTCATCACAGATGGCACAAGTGGAAAAAAAAATTGTTGCCAATACACTTCAAAGTCCTCATTCTAGTGAGAGAAATGGGGTCAGTTTCCGGCTGTTGGCCTGTTTCAGGCTCAGGAACATCATGCTTTCTTTGATTTACATTCAGTTAGTGTTTTTGAGACTTTGCAGCTGCAAATGCTAGAAATGTCACTTTTTTAGAGCTCAGTCTTAAATTCTAGAGTACAGTACAGTTCCATGGCTAAGGGTTGATTCTGCGGCCACTTAAGGTCTTGGTTATTGGCCCTTTTGTTCAGCACTACCTTGGGTCAGAAAGCAGTTTATCTTATTCCCAGTACTTGAAGCCATCTATCACCCCTTCTTATCTACCTGTAATAACTCTGCCATTCTGAACATGCCGTGGGCTTTCACTGTCAGTGTTAAAATTAATAAATTAGGGAATGAGATTACAATGCTACTTGTAGCATTCAGCATGCTGTACAAAGTGTTCCTGTTGAAATAATTAGGGAGCAGTAAGACTTAGGAAAAGAATGATGTGAGCAGAGAAGGAATCCTTCAGACTTCCTATGAAAAGATGGTCACCCACTCTAGTACTTCTGAAGATGGTAATAATATGCCTAAAAGGAGGTGAAAAATAAACTGACTTTTGCATGTGTGTTCCCTCTACAATGAATTCAATGGAGCGACACTTCACCAGCTTGGGATCTGGCATGCAGTGTCTGTAGTGATAACTGAAGAAGAAAGATGAGACTGGTGTTTGCTACAGTAGGTTGGAGATGAATTAGAGACAGGCTTTAGAGAGGAAAAATTAGTGTGTAACTAGAGCATTTTTAAACTTTCTGCTGTGTTGCAAGGAAGGGGACAGGACTTTTAGCATATGTAGTAGAATATTTACATGGAGTACGTCGTAGAAAACCTAAACCTAGTGTGATGTCTTTTAAATGTGACCATTGTGAACTATTCAGACCATTTTATGAGAAATTTTCAGCTAATGTACCTGTTCATCATTGTTGCATGTAGCTGTGGGTATTGAGGTAGGAGTTCCCATCATGGATTTGTATTTTCACAGGCACTTGTGTTTAGTGCCCACTGAATTGAATTTGGTAGCTCAGACCTCAGAGCTATTGTTTCAGGCTTTCTGCAAACTCAAGCCAGCATTGCTGC
This sequence comes from Lepidochelys kempii, assembly GCF_965140285.1. Classification (NCBI taxonomy): domain Eukaryota; kingdom Metazoa; phylum Chordata; order Testudines; family Cheloniidae; genus Lepidochelys; species Lepidochelys kempii. The sequence goes on along the minus strand of NC_136381.1, from coordinate 42,045,525 downwards.
ACTGGTTTACACTTTGATCATGTTGTCAAAGATTTCTTGATAACCATAACAGTTAGGCTCGATTTAAACAAAATCAGCAAGCAAACAAAACAAACAGAAGAGTTGAGGTGCTGGAAAACAAGTTTCAAGCTTGCCAGTGTCTCTTGGCTGGTCATTCTGTTCCTCCTGCCAATCTCTCACACCATTTTGGGAAGCACTGGCTTAATCCTTTGCCCAGAAAAAGTGCTGGTAGCTGAGTAGCACTAATAAATAGTTAATAACATATCATCAACAGTTTTACTGCTGTGATTTCTTCTGTTTGTCTGCACATCGAAAGGTGGTGCAAGGTCTTTCTCTTGGATGCATGAGCAATGAAAATTATCCAGTTTATAGCAGTTGTCTTCGGCACAGCCATATGGCTAGTGTAATGAGTATAACCTTTTCTGTGATCACAAGGCATGGAATAAACACCTTTAAGTTGTGGAATATTGTCTCAGGCTGTGCCTGCCCTGTAATTCTGCATGCCACATAGGACCTTGCTAAGCTAAGTTACATACGTTGGTCCTGGGTGGTGGGGCATGGGCGTCAGACTCCTGAAAGGGGTACAGTAGTCTGGAAAGGTTGAGACCCACTGGCTCAGAGTGACACTAACTGGATATGTCCCCCTCCAATATGGTGAAATTCCACTTTCATGTTTAAAACATAAGTACAAAATTTATTTGATCTGTATAGGAGGGCTGTTACAACATTTTAAAGAAAACATTTCAACAAAACATTTTTATGAATCTTGCTCCTCCCCCCAGCAGTTCTCCATATCAAACTGTAGCCAGATATGAATTAATATATTAGTAAATAACAGAAATTTCTGGATTTACTGTTACTTTGTTACTGAGTTACTCAGTGCTTAATACTGTGGTCTAACTGGGGCAATGGCACCCTAAGGTAGACCTGTGTCTGTACATCTATTTGGTTGCCTTGAATACAGCAGCTCCCTTTACAGTTTGAGTTGTGGGAGGGGCTTGGAGCTAATGGTCTCTCCTGCTCAATCCTAATCTTTCTTGTTCCCTGTTCACCAGACACTGTATTCCACCCCAGAAATGGAGGACTGACAAAGTTTTGTAGATACACTCTCTTAGTTTGTACCTTAAGCCAGTATAAGTTATGTCTCATTCCAAAGGATCCGCAAAAGAACTTTGGACTGTTCTCTCTCTGCTTTAAGGTCCGGCAGATGAATGTGATTAAAAATAGATCTGGCTTCTAAGAGTTTGAACCCCCCAGATAGCTGACTTTCCATGTAATAAGGTTTTCACCATAATTTATCCTCTCAGCCAATAATAGCTGTGAAAGACCTTCTTTCTACAGTTTCAGGATTTTTTCTTGCAGTTGCTCACAGTCTGGTGCCAGTCCTCTTAGAATTAGCAGTTAGTTCATAAAATTTTTTGAGATCAGAAAAACCTTTTGGGTCATCTAGTCCATCTCCTTGGCAAAAGAGGGTTGCGCCCTATTATATATTTTCCAGTGTATTTTTTTCCTTCCCTATCCAGCCCAATTTCAAAGATCTTAAAGTGGTGAGATATCTGCCACATCCCTTTGAAAGGCTGTTCCACAGATATCACCATTAGCAATTGGCTAGCATTTACTTTAGTAAAAGATCAGCGAGTGCTTCAGATCCAAGTTACATAGCCCATTTTGGGCCCACTCTGGAAGGGTTCCCAGCACCTTACATGATTCCTACTGAGCACATCCGCACTTGATTTTGTAGATCTAGACCTCTTCTGAAAGTGCCTTCCCTGGGAAGGAAAGAGGGTGGTGATGTCTTGGAGTTGAAAGAAATGGAGGAGGCTTGATGGTCTGCTGTGTTCTATCTGACTTAAATGTCAACAGCGGAATTGTTTCAGCGTGATCAAGGAGGTCGTGCTTCATGAGTCTTGAAAATCTAATTTTCAGGTGGATGTTAGTACAGTTACTACACTGTGATAAATATATTTTACAGCTTTTCTGGAACAGCAGGTTAATATATGTAAGGGGACTTCAGTTGATGTTTCAGCCTATGGACTGCCTGTTTTAAGAAATGTAAAAGCAGTTCAAACAATACCTTCTTTGAACCATATTTAAAAGACACATTTTTTTTTCATTGAAAATAAAGTCTCCACCTGCAGGCAACTACATCCTACTTTAGAAAGGGTTCCCACAAAAGGCTTTGCCGGGGTGTGCTTGCCTTACCACTGGGCGCACATAAAATAGTTATGAAAATATGTGTAACCAGGGAAATTGCAATAACTTTCAATAGTAGTAATTGACACACATTCTTAACTATATTTCTGTAACTTCGTAAAGACAGCCTACCTTCTCTACCCTTTATATATATTTCTTTCATGTGTTTTTAACTTTTCTCAATGATTTTTCACTTGTGTGAAATATTGAATGAAAATTCCTCCTGTTTCTTGAAGCATCTTGTCTTTGTTAGGGTATAATGTTTCTTCAATTCATTAAGCTTATAAGAGTTTCTTGGTACTGAATGAAAAGAATTGTAAGTATTTCAGGAATCTATGAATAGCTATTTCATAATAAAGAGCTTATAAGGGGAGAGCATTTTTCTTGGTAATCTGAGTTTCAAGAGATGTGAATACTAAGAGCTCAGTGTTATGTGCTCTTTGGTAAAACTTGATACTCTAACTTTACCAACTATAAAGCTGTGATGTGAAAAGGTAAAAAGTCTTTGACAACAAGATTTAAGGTGAATGTTGAGGTTTAAAAAAAAAAAAAAAAGTTGAAAGGGATAATGCTACCAGAAATAAATGGAGACATTAAAATACCCCCCACCCCCAGCAATTTGATAACCAATTTCATTTTAGTTACTTAAACAAATATTTTGCAAAATCTATAATATGCTCTAAAGTCATTATAGAAATTTCTAGTGAGTAGCATAAATTCGTTCTGATTTTTTAAAAAAGCAGCTAGAGTTTTTATTATTCTTTCGAAAACCAAAAATGTTCTCTTAAACTCATGTCTGTTCCATGTAATGAATCCTTGCTGTAGCTAAGAGTTCAGTAACTTTAATGTCTTCCTTTTAGGAAGTGATATTGCTAATAGGAAGTTGTTCAGATAAGTTGGGTTATATCAACTTCTGTCATCTTCTGAACAGCTTGTGCATTTGGCAGGAATTGCTGCATTCCCTCATAATAGATTAGGCGCTCTAATAGTTTATCTTTTTAAAGGAACCACAAATGATAAGGAGAAGGAACCATAATTCTACTTTTTTATTACAGTACTTCATTATATTGTCTTTAAATCACAACGGCTTATTGTACTTCAGTTTATTTGTTTAATTTTTAAACAAAGATTCTCTTGAGCCGGGTGTTCAATTTTACTTTAAACCTCATAATAAGTTAATTGTTAGACATTCCTGATTGGATTGTTTAACAAACACGGATTTTCACTGTATCGTGGTTAATATTTTTCTAAGGCTTATTCCTTTTATAATTTTTGTCTTCTGTTAAAATTTAGTATGCTATTAAAACTTAAGGCGTCCCACTATTTTCCAATTCCACAGTTAACATCGATCACATTAGGAAAAAGTTGCATTTTGTGGCATCAGGAAAACACAGGGTTAGGTAAAATGTAACCTTACTGGAATATGTTAAAAAGCCTAAAACTTGTTGAGACTTTATTCTCCCCTTTTCTCTCCCAAACACTGATCAATACAAGATTTTTCACAACCCAAACTGGCTGATAACAAGGGAGAAGTTTATACACACACACGTTGTAAGTGACTTACGGGTCAGATGCCCACAAGGAGGGCTTTATTACAAATACCTAGAAAAATAATCTTCAGTTAAGTGTTTCCACAAATACAGTACTCATGCTTACATCAGCAACAGATTTAGGCAACAAAATGTTAGTTTGCTTTGTTACCTCTCTGAAAATGCATCAGAATAATTTTTTTTTAAAGCTCAGTTTCAAAAACTTTTTAAAAGATGCCAGCCAAATAAAGGAAAGCTATTAAAAAAAAAAAGCCATTTCCCTGCTTGTAAATAGTCATATCCATTAGAATTTACTTGATAGTAAAGATCCTATAATTAAAGGAGCTGATCCTACAAGGTGCTTGGTGCCTCTTGTGAGGTGCAGAGCACCTTCTGCTTCCACTCAAGAGTTTTGGTGAATGGGTGTGCTTACTAAGAAGCATGTCAGATACTGGGAACCTTACAGGATGGGGCCAAAAAGTATATAACTTGGATGTGAAGCATATTTGGATGTACACTCTCATTTACCTTTTACTAAAGCAAGTGTCTGAGTTTAAGTGCTGTGAATCCTCCTTAAAGAGACACTACTCCTTGAAACAGTAGTATTCTAACAAACTCCTACTGTGTGAGTTCATGCCTATATGTTAAGGGATAAAAACATTTATAGGTACAGTATGTACCATGGGTGGGCAAACTTTTTGGCCTGAGGGCCACATCTGGGTATAGAAATTGTATGGCGGGCCAAGAATACTTAGGAAATTAACAATGGAAACATCAGTGTCGCCTAAGCCAACAAGTAGTAGGCACATGGGCTTGCACATTCCAGGCTCTGATGGCGTGTGAGGCACGTTTGGGTTGTGCAGCCAGAGTAATGTGCGTGCCCTCACGCCTGTCACGCAGGTCCTGACCTCCTCCCCCGTGGGAATGCCAGAGCAGGGCAAGCCCCCGCTCCCTGGCGGGACCACTGGGTGAGTGGAGTGGGGCAAGCCCCCAGCCCCACTCCCCGGCCGGAGTGCCAGAGCGGGGCAATGGAGCTCGAGGGTCTGATTAAAAGGTCTGACAGGCTGGATGTGGCCTGGGGGCCATAGTTTGCCCACCCCAGTATATACATTTTATAGATCTAAAGTTCTCTGCTCTTTTTCAAAAAGACCAAGATGTAACTGGAAAATATGGATTCCTTTTTTTTAAAGGACAAAGCACTAATGTAGGCCATGGTGCAATATGCTCGTGACTTTATATAAACTCCTTTTAATTTCTAACTGTTTTGCTTATAACTTCTGTAACATGAAATTACACGGAAATTTTAGAGTTCATTCACTTTTTTAATTAGTAAAAACATTCTGATCCTTAAACCTGTGTGAGAATTTTTCACTTGTATCTTTGTGAAAACCAAAGGACAGTAAATGTATAGGTAGAAAAGGTTACGCATTTACACAGAATTCTATGCCTGCTGGGTGTGGTGCTCTGTCCCCTTTTAGTGGCACGTAGCGGTTCTCAAGACAAATTTTTTTGGTGGAGAGTGCGGCCATCAACTCTTGCTGGTGACCGCTCTCACACTTGTTCCTAAAATGCATACTTAGCTTTAGGGAAAAACCAATAAATATGCGCACATACATGTCCAAATCATTGTCATTTATTTATGGCTAGCTAGTAAGTCTGTTTTGGAAAAGTGATATTAACAACCATACAAGTATCACTTTTCACAGCAGACTTACTCAGCCCTGGCAAGCCTGGGGACAAATTAAGCCCTAGGTGGGGGTGGGCCGGGGAACCAGCCGGGGGGCTAGAGCCTGAAGCCCTGCAGCTGGGGTCTGCTGCCACACGGCCGGAGCCTGGGACTGGAGCCCAAAACCCCACGGCCCAAGCCAGACTCCCCCCCACCCCCCCGCGGCCATCCCAGGGCTGAATCCCAAAGCCTGGGAAGGTGGGGAACGCACTGGGTGCTGCTCCTCCCAGCGTTGGGCCCTGCCCCACTCTGGAGACACCTGGAGCACAACCCCTGCTGGCAGCCACAGTAATCAACACCAAGGTGGAGCAACAAGGAGGGGGAAGGGGCGCTACTTTGCCCCTCCTCCCCAGCTCCAGAGGCTGTGGCTGCAAGAAAAGTCCCTGGTGGCCGCATTTCAGAAATGCTGACTAGACCACCTAGAGATTGATGAATCTGCTACAGCCTTGGCTAGGAGCCATGTGGCTTTTAGCTCTTGCAGTGGAGGCTCATACACTAAGCTTCAGAGGTCCTAGGTTCAATCCCACCCACCGATGACCCTGGTCTGTCGGCGTTATAAATGCATATTAAGTAGCAAGCTTTAATAGCTTTACTGAGTTAAAGATACCGAGAGTCTTACATATTACTGATATAAAAGTGAACTGCATCTGTCTTAACTTAATCAGCATCTGAAGATTACATAGGAATTAATATTCTGGGGACCCATTTTTCTATTTCATATGTGATATGGATAAAAGGCTACTTATTTTAAAATCCTTTTTGCCCTTTATGCCCTTTTTGCACTTTATAATCATTACAATACAGCAACAAGTCTGTTTTTAGTAGAAATAAATGTAAAATGTAGTAGTTCGGTCGTGCGGTAATTCTTATACTGCTTATGCAAATCTACGGATTGTCATGGTGTACTTGGTTAGTAGGTGATGGTTTATGTTTAAGAAAAATGTCTGTTAGGTGTTTGCAAGAACTGGGAAGGAAGGAACTGGGTAACCTTTCCTGTTAAGGTTTTAGTGCAGCCCTGGTCTGAAATGTCTGGCCTGTAGTATGAGAACAAAAGCATTGTTATGAATTCTGAGTGCCTTGGAATATGCTTCTACCTTAAAATACCATGCTAGGGTTTGTTTTGTGATTTACTAGCGGAGTTCATCAGCACCTTGTTTAGAAGACTGAAACTTACCCCTGCTCCATTATCAAAGCATAACCTAATCTAGCCAGTAGTTAAAAACCATTGCTCAGCACACCTGACCTCTCCAGGTACCACCTAATATTAAACTTTCCATTCCTGAGCCAAGTGTCTTCAGAAGCTCACCAAGAATTTCTTCTGACCTCCATCTATATATTGCCAGTATCCTGGATGATCTGCGTCCTGTGTGTGCCAGATAACCAGGCTGAATTTTATTTGTAATTCTCTGTACTTGGGTATGAAATACCGCAAACTTGGAGTATTGTTGATTCACAATAGTCACTGAGAGTACTGCACCCCAGTACTTAGCTCTCTTCACTGGTTCCCCGTTTAATATGGGGATCAAATTCAAGATTTCAGTCCTATGATCCTGTGATTCAAAGTCTTCCATGGAATTGGCTCATTGTTATCTTGTGTGACCATGACCTCTTATAACTGCTGCAAAAGTTAAGGTTGCAAAGTGGAGCACCCAGATATCATGAAATGGCATTCTACACCTTGACTGTCCTCTTTTGTGTATGTTTCTTATGCTTTAGGGTTTCATTATACAGTCATATACTGTTTTTTTTCCAAATACAAAATATCAGTCGTTCATTTTCTATAAACTTAGATACACGCAAAGTATATTTTAATCACACAATGGATTATTGTTATCTTATTTGTATTATAGTGGCACATGTGGGTCCCAACCAGTATGAAGGTTATATAGCGCTGTGCACTATTATTGGGTAGTATAATCTATGCTAGTGTAGATATTTCTACTGCTACCTGTTTTTAGAGATGTAGAAATGAAAATGATTCCTGTTAATTTGCACCGCACGTAAGAGCTCATTGTAAAGTACTTATAATCTAAATATGCAGTGTAGTTGTACCTGTGTTGGTCCCAGGATATTAGAGAGACAAGGTGGGTGAGATAATATCTTTTATTGGACCAACTTCTGTAGGTCAGAAGGCAAGCTTTCAAGCTACCCCCAGCTCTTCTTGAGCATTGGCAAGGGGTCTCCCAGACAAGTGTACTTCCTGGCAAGTGCTTTTATGTATATTTTTTAATTGATTAGATTTCATGCTGACAGTGTCCCTTTTAATTGTTCATAAACACATGGCTGTTTAAATTATTTAACCAATTATTGAACATGTAGGATAAACTTCTTCAAAATTGGTAGTCATAACATGATGAGCATTGGAAAAAGAAGTTATATGATTATGCTTTGCATGATATACGTGAAGGGCACAAATTGTTTTAGGCTTTACTGGTGTAGAAGTTTTATTTGTCTACATGCATTTTCTCTGTTCTTAAAAAGGGGGGTGAAGGTTTGATATAAAATCTTCAGGGGGCTGTCTTTAGTATTTTCTTTAGCATCTTGGACAGTATTCTTGAGGACTTATTGAGTGACTCCACATTATCTACTCAAAAACTTGCCCTTCCACTCCTGACAGGTTTCAGAGTAACAGCCGTGTTAGTCTGTATTCGCAAAAAGAAAAGGAGTACTTGTGGCACCTTAGAGACTAACCAATTTATTTGAGCATGAGCTTTCGTGAGCTACAGCTCACTTCATCATGCTCAAATAAATTGGTTAGTCTCTAAGGTGCCACAAGTACTCCTTTTCTTTTTCCACTCCTGAGTTACTCAACATTAGAGCAAAGGTTGACACAATATCCTTAATTCGTGTGTTTACGAATGTTCTTTAAAAAGTCACCATAATGTGTGTTTTTTTTATATGATGGCATGTCAGCCTTGACTTGGAATTTACTCATTTGCAGGATTTTTTCATTTGTCTGAGGTCTGGTAGGCAGGGTGTCTTTTAACTAGCTAGTGGCTGCTCTGGTTGTCAAAGACCCTTTTGCTCTCTACCCTCCCCCCATATTCTCTAACTCCATAGATTCTTTCCTCAGGGTCTAACGACCAACATTTACACACAATGCAGTTCTGCCTGTGTGCATGCTGTACATAGTGGATCCCTCTTTCCAGCAACGCTTTGGGGCTGACAAGGGTGTGTATGCTCATTGTCCTATAGCTGCTGGTGTTGCATAGGTAGGTCTGTGGTGCATGAGCACAGCTGGGATCATGCTGCTTGTAAATGGTAAAGGGCTTTCTAGGTGATTGGAAGAAATGAGGGGAACTTAGCCTAGTGGGATTCTTGCAGGCCAATGCCAATTACAAAACCTTGTTTTATTCATTTTCCATTCATGGAGTGGGATAAAAGAAACATAGCTAATGACAAGTGAGGATATCCTATTTCTAAGAGGGAAAACACACCTCACTCTTAAGGGCTGGCATTCAGTCAACCCCTCTGTTCTCCTGTAATTGATATGTACGTAATTCTTTATGCTCTTACGTCATAGGGCATGCCTCCCCTGTAGCGCCCCTGCTGAGTCAGTGTGGCATTGTGCATGTTCCCTGTCTCAGTTTCCCTTCTCAGGAAGCCAGTGACTCCATTTTTAAGCACTCCTGATATTTGACTTTAAAGCTTGTGGCTTTCAGCGTTCCTGCCCTCTAAGCTCTGCTCCCAGTCTCCTCAGGGCTATCTTCTCAGCCTTTATGCCTCTCTTTATGGCAAGAGCCCCTGCATGTCTCCTGGAGCTGGGTAATTCAAATGCTAATTGTCTTAAGACTACCTCTCAGTCTCTGTATCTTTGACTTATGGCAGGCGTCCCTAGCCCTCCTCTTGAAGCTGGGTTGCAGTTTGTCTCCTTCAGCGGGCCCCAGTTAGTCCTCAAGCTCAGGGCCTGGGGTTTGACAGCCTGCCCCTGCTTGCGTTTGCTCTCTGCTAGCTCAGGGCACCGCAGGAGCCTTCTTACCCTTTTCATTGTCTGCAGGCATCTGCCCCGCTATGAGGGCGGAAACGGCATTTATACTGTTCCCATACTCCCGACCCATTGGGGATGAGTTGGGAGAAAGGGGAGTATTGCCCTGCTTTCTCTGCAAGGCTCCTGGCCCCAAACCAGGGTTTCCTCCCTGTTTGTTCCCTGGGACCACTTCCTCTCTCCCAGTATCTCCCAAGTCTTTGTGTCTATAATTGGATCTTTCAGCTCTGAAAGAGCCATGCCAGGTGGTAAGGTGGACTGACCATTAGATCGTACTGTCCTTAAGGGGGAAATGGGTCTGTCACATCTTACCAAAGTTTTACATATTTATTGTCCATCAGGGATTTTGTAAGTAGTAACACAAGTAGGTAGCACCTATAAAATTATGAGAATCAGCACATTCAGTTGTAGCAGATTCCTGTAGCACAACTTGGTTTGATGCTTCTGACCACCAGCAAACTCCATCAGTTTCTCATTTCACATCTGGGAGATTTCTGATGTAAACTATGTTCCATGTGTTGAAGAAGTTGTTTAACTCACATTTGGAGGTCAAGCTTATTACCTTTATTGATCTCTGAAATAAGGTGACATTTCCATGGAAAAAGGAATTTTCATCATGCAGATTTTGCATGATTGACTGGTTTATGGTTCATTGCATAATAGAAATGGGATGTTGAATTTTAATCCTTTGATTATATTTCAAGCTCTTTACATATTAGAATGCTAAATTTGTTTATACAGTCCTCAGGGATTACATAACATAACATTCTTTCCTATTTAGTGTAAACCTAAATAGTCTTCATTTTGTGGATTCTAATGTAGATTAAATTGCAGTATGGGCTTTATAATGCAGCTACTTTCTCTTGCCTTCCTGCATGCATTCTTTATTTACTTTTAAAACCATGCATAAGAATTTTATTTCCTCTAGGCGCCACTTCTTGACCTTCCTAATGATTTGTTTGGGGCATTCTTTTGTGTGCTCAGAGTAGTATTCTTGGTTATTCATTGAATAGCTATATTGGATATAGCAATTGGAGGGTACATTATACTTGCTGAGAACATTACCACGAAGGAACTTTCATAGCAACCACCAAAGAGTATGTAAGTAGCAAAGTGGTAGGTAAAAAGTGTTTGTAGGTGTAGGAAACTTTTTTTCCCCCCCAGACAGTGCTTTACCACTAATTTTTAACGTATTGAATTGGACATCTATGTGTAAGTACTTGCAGTGCAGACATCGCAGTGGTATCTGCGTGCTTGCACACTACATAGCTGAATTAGTTGCAGTGGGCATATGTGATCACACAACCACAAATGTTACCACCTTCTGTTTTTGAAGGTAATAGTTAAGAATTATACCATAATTACATCTTTTCATATTTAAAAAGCTGCCAGAGAAATGAGTGCCACTTTCCAAGTTCAGAGATGATCCAACTATAGTCTGGTTATAATATGTCATTACAGATGAACGGGGGTCAGTTACTGTGTAACCATCAATTTCAAAAATACAGGGCTGTATTCTGAAGCTTTTTTTTTTTTTAAAAAAGTACAGCTTATGTCAGCACTAGGATGCTGAGATTTCTTTTCTGTGGCCACAGTAATTGCTCCGCTTCAGATGTCAAGCTTAGTTGGATGTCTGAAGTGTACATATGCCACTCTATTTCAACCCTCATATGAGACCTGACGGAATTTGTCTTTACATTTTTCACTCAATATCTTAATCTGTATTTGTGTACTTGATTATTTCGCTATTCAACTGACTATTCAATTCATTAACCATTGGTTCATATGTAGTAAAGGGCCAGGAGTGTGTTTGATGCTTGCCATTCCCTACAGCTAAAGAGGGTTCTAGACTTCTGTAGACATAATGAGGCTAAGCAAGGACTGTACAGTATTTTATTTGGATTGACAGTGAGAGTCTGTAAAAGCTCAGAGCCAGATAACCTGTGCCTGGAGTGTCAGGTTCAGAATGGCAAGTGAAAAATATTTATAAAGTATTTACACGAATGTGTGGTTATGTTGCAAGGAAAGTGTGCCATTTCTGTGGCAACTATAGTGTGCTGTTGGTGTCCATGATAAATGGTCCATATTCTGATCAAACAATAGGGTAACCACCCCATTCGTTTACAGACCTTCCTCATACGTCAGGCGGAGGTTATTCATTGCAATTTTAAAAATTAATTAATTTGTAAGTTTGATTTATATTAAAATTATAAACCAAGTGAGGTTTCTAAATATTAAAAGCAACAAAAATCCTTAAGCAGATCCTGATATTCCGAGCAGTCTCAAGGATAATGAATGCGAACGGGTCAGGTGAAAGGGCATAGTAACAGTACTACTAGGGTTTTGTTTCCGTCACCTAATTTCCCCCTCCTTCCCCACAGGTTTTAGTTTTAACCGATCCTGTGTTACTGAAATGGAAGTTACTGATACTCAGCAGTAGATTGTATCTTTATTCAGTAATGCCTTGAGATGTCTTAAAACGCATTCTTAGATGTGTGTTCCACTTCTGCTGAAAGGAGGGAGTAAATCATGTGAACTATAAGCAGCCCTAGGAGCATAGAAACTGGATTTCACTTGAGTCTTTTGTCTGGGTTTTTATGTGTTGCACATTAGCACTAAGGACCGGCTACGTTGAAGTGAATGGTGGGTTTGCCACTGATTTTTTTGTCAGTAGGGCTCTAGATTATGGGGACTCTTGCGTATGTTGCTCACAAAATCCATTATCACATTGTAAGTGTATAGCCAACATCTCTCCACTATATTATACCTTCAGATACATAGTAGACAGTTGACGTTTTTGTATTAATCTGCTCTGTAACCCACCCCATGTATAGAAGGGGAGGATGATTTATGCAGTGTTATAGTTTAGCTGGCAGAAGGTTAGCTGAGTCTGACCTCTCATAATATGGTGCCATGGCTCCTTTGGAAGCAAGCTGTCCTGAGCTCTGGCATAATTCCAATGTGAGTCCCATGACTTAACTAGAACAGTGACATCCGCTTCCTAGCGTTAACCTATTTAAAGGAAAACTGGCTCTGTTTTGCTCGGCCCAGTGATATGGAAGTCCACAGAGTAGGTAGCTATTCAGGAGTAAACTGTGGTAAAATTATTTTATACTGCAGATCTATTTTTGTTGAAATGTTAGCATGTCACAAGGATGGACTCTCATTTGAATTTGGCTCTTAGTTTCCCTATCATTTAAATAGGAATACTGCAGCTTACTTTTCTACTTCAAATTAATCACTTGTAAAGTGTCATATATTATTAGTAGTAAAAACTTTAAAATGCAGTTTAGTCTTGGTAGCAAATGCCTCTTACTTTGTGAAGTCTCAGAATGGCAGCGAGCAATATGAATGGACTTTACTTTTGAACTGGATGGAGAAATCCCGTTGCCCCTCACTTTTAGATCTGGGCTTTTGGAATTGTTTCTGGCTGGGGGAGGATTATGTTTCTTCCCAAGAGCATATACTGACAAAGCCCGTATAATCTGTAGCCTCTTGCTGCCACATAAACTGTAAAGCAACACAAAGATCCATAAGTAGAAAACAACTTTGAAGAAATATGGTGGCACTTCTGTAATTGTGAAACAGACAGCATTTTGTGGCTGGGTGCAAGGTGACATTTATTTCATCTTTACTTCAACTGAATTACATGTGTAATAGGAGGCAAAAATTAAATAGTTCTGTCTTCTATCTCCGTACTCAGATGCAGTATGCAAAATAGGATCTGCTTAATTTTTCAAGTGGGATGTCTTCTTTGAGTGATTGCACATGCCCATTCCACTTCAGATGTATGTGCGACCAGTGCAACAGCATCTGCACTGGGCTTGCACACACCTGAAGTGTAATGGATATGTGCCACACATCTTGAACAACAGTTATGGAACAGGTTAGTAAGCGATTTCCCCCTCCACTGCAGAGACATTGGAAACTGAGTTAGGACAAGTTAACCTCCAATTTGTATGTGCTCAATAGCAAGTAGATGGTTGTGGGAGGCATAGCTCAGTGGTTTGAGCATTGGCCTGCTAAACCCAGGGTTGTGAGTTCAATCCTTGAGGGGGCCATTTAGGGATCGGGGGCAAAAATTGGGGATTGGTCCTGCTTTGAGCAGGGGGTTGGACTAGATGACCTCCTGAGGTCCCTTCCAACCCTGAGCTTCTATGATTCTATGAAACTTCCTTGCTAGCATTTCATTAGAAAACTGATAAATAAAAGTAATTGTCACACAATTAGATTTCCCATCTCTTCCAACTTTAAAAAAAAATAGCAAGTAGAGTTGGTTGGAAAACTTTCTATGACAAATGTGACTTTCATGGTGAATTTTTTTTTTTTTGTTTAACCAGCTTTAGTGGACAAATAATGTGGACAGAGAATTGTTCATTCTTGTTTTAAAGGCAGGCAGTCAGTGGCTTGCCCATAATACCTATTTTAGCACCCTGTTGCCATTCTATTCCATTTTTAGACCTAGACTCTTCTGGCCTATTGTGTATTACATTGTGCCACTCTCTCAGCAGTTGCTGTGAGAGTGACAGGTGGCTTCTGCTGTATTAGACTCCGTAGGAGATTCAATATACCTAACCTTTTCCCTACTGCTGCACAGTATTTTGGAAGTTGAAATAACTTTCATACTGGATTCCAAGCTGGGAAGAATGTTAGACTTAAGAATGTTGCTTTCACTTTTAAAAATATAAATAAACTAATGAAGAAAAATTTGGGTAAAAGTTAGAGCAAGTTCTTACTTTGAATATTCATAGTAGATTTTGAGCAGATGGGATTGTTGACAAATTAAAGTACGTACTGCAGCTTGGTTGCATTATTCTTGGATTCAAATAAATTGTTAGTGTAATTTTTCCTGATAATTCTTTTTTTCCTCAAACTAATTTTAAAAGAATAAAATAGAAGCTGGTTAAGGGTTTTAGTTACATAACCTGCTATATTTGAGCCATAACCAGTAATCTGTGCTTTGAGACCATCACATGTTTCCCCAGGGGATTGTAATGTGAGCATATGTGTGCATACACATAATTAATGGAGAAAAGAAAATGACTGCTGGGATTAGAATCAGGATCTTTACCTTTCTAAAGGGATGGTGCTCTGCCATTAAGTTAAATGGATAACTTCAGCAAAGTTCAGCTGGAAGCATTAACTTGGACTTCAGTTTATGGAGACCATTTTTTGGTAAAAGAAATGCTATTCTTTATCACCATTAAAGCCTGATGAAATAAATATGTGCAGTATAAGTCTGATATAGGCTTTATTTTTTTGAAGAATAAAGTGCTTTGATAACTTCACCATATCAGAGTGTCCTTCGCTTTAAAAAGAAGGTTAAGATTATTATATTGAAGCAGAAAAAAACCTCTGTGCGACTTTTTGAAAGGACCCTAACTACTCAAATGAATTTTATTTTCAGCAAAGAGTGCTTCATTTTCTCCATCCTCTTCTTGTAGGATTTGTTCTGCTTCATTCATTAATTTTCTTTTAAAGCAGAATATGAAAATGTTTCTGCAGTTTTGCAGGCAATTGGTAGTAGTGAATTGTTATGGGCATCTGTCAAAGATGTTGGATGAATAAGTGTCTCTTAGAACATGGTAGCCAATTGTAGAATATTGCGGATATTTTTTTAAAAAAATCCGATAATATGAAGAGCATTTTATCTACACGGCTTGTGGAGACCTAACCTGCTGTGACAAGTTTAATACTCAAACATAACAAACTGATCTAACTTGTCAAGGAGCTCTTAGCAAAAATCTAATTTTGTTCATTTTATCATGAGGTTGGTCTGTCTTTAACTTCTGGAAAAAAAATTCTGCTATGCTCTTCTAGGTGGGGCTCTATTCCTGCCCAGCTCAAAGGATTTACTATGTTAGATATACCATGGTGCAATGGTACAACGTTAGAACCTACATAGAAGGTTAGCTTTATATATATTTATTATATATATTATTAATATATATTTAGTGTATATATATTGTATATATGTGGAATATGTGTATTTATTAATATATTTCACTTACACACTTGGAATTTTAGGTTTAAGTGTTCCACTCACGTTAATGCTGTCTTGCTCCCATTTGATGTTTAAGAACAAAATAATTTCAGGTTCTTAAATATACATATGCATGTGTATACCACAAAGTAAGTGTGTGCACGTGCGTGTGTGTTTTTTTTTTTTTAAAGTCTGCTATGCAAGATATTCAATGAAACTATGTCAAGTCTAAGCTCTTGTACAGTGTCTGTTAACAGATCCCTTAGGTTACAGCCTTGTGTAGTTTGGTTTGGAACTTTCCTTGTTTTATTTGTTGTTGATCTTTGTGTAGATTCTCAGCTGAACAGGTTTATGTGTATGTCTAATAACTTCTGTTTCTTCTTTGAGTGCTTGCCATTCCATTATTAGGTGTGTGTGCTCCCCACATACACCGGTGCCAGAAGTTTTTCCTTCAGTAGTATCTGTAGGGGACCAGCTCTGGCGCTCCCTGAAGCGGCGTGCACATGCTATGGTATAAGGGATGCTGCTGGCTCCCCCCACTCTCAGTTCCTTCTTGCCACCAGCGATAGTGCTGGAATGTCTGCTGCTTTGGCTAGCTTTTCGCTTTGTTCAGTGTGTCTCTCAAGTGTGTTTTCCTGTAAAGTATTTGTATATAGTTAGCAGTTACCCTTAATGTTAGTTCTAGTTAGTTGGTCCTAGATGGGACTCTGCCTAGCCATGGGGCATGCCCTGGTCCCCAGGCTTTCAGCCATGTGATCATTCTAAGCGGCCTATGCCCATCAGCAACCCACATGTTAGTTGTTTAAGGTGTCTAGGCGAAAGACACATAAGCGACAAGTGTCGCATCTGTAAATCGTTCAAACCCCAAACAAAGGAGGAGAGAGACATCTGTCTCAGGGCACTCCTGATGGAGTTGGTGCTGACCCCGGCACTGGAGCGGAGATCTGGCTGGGTCTCGAGCACTGCAGCCTTGGTGCGGAGTGCCCCACCATCGCTGCCTATGAGCCGGCACCGATCCCTGGCCAAGAAGCCCAAGACAACCGCAAGGGGAAGATCTCTCACTTCCCTTAAGGGAAAGGAGATGGCTGGAGGAGAGCCAAGACCCATGCTGGGCTGTTCAACTCCTCCGTCAGGGAGTCGGGCCCCAGCTCAAGTCGGGCGGTCTAGCCCCTCCTGTACTGTGCCTGCCACACCGGACAGTGACGAGAGCCTCCGTCAGCTAGAAGTCCCGTCAATGCCCGAGGCCCTGCAGGCAGGGCAGAAGATCCTACGCTGCCAGTGCTGTCCACACCAGCTCCGACTGAACCCAAGTCCAGGGGTAAACCAGCCTTGGGACTGTTCTGCGTGTCCACGCCTCAGCGGCATCATTTCCCATCACGGGGGACATCCCGCCAGCACTCACCCGCACGGAGCCATCATGCCTCGGAAGTAGAGAGGCAGGTTTAGAGAAGCCGCCTTCAGTCTCTGGACCCTGGGGACCAGCAGTGGGATTTGAGGCGAGGCTTGCCGGTAACCTGGTGCAGACATGTGGGGGCACGTGCCCCCCAGCGTGAGCATCCATCTCCAATGCCTCTGCACTGATCACACGACCAATCGGTTGAACGGAGCCACTGGTCACCTGCCTGCCGGCACCTGTCACCGAGATGCAAATCCCCACGGTCGGGGAGATCCTCCTGTCGACCGGCCCGCTCTGGCTCCCGGTCCCGCTCTAGGTCCTGGCACCGGTCGAGCAACGCGAGGCGTAGCTCACTGGTCTACCAACGCCGATCACCAAAGATCCCAGAGGGCCCGTGCAAGGGACTTGTCTCTATCAAACAGGTTGAGGCACCGCGGCGATCCAGGAGATTCTCGAAGATGCAGCAGACTCCGCGGCTCAACTGATGATTTCGGCCATTTCCATATGGAGGGCATCCTGGGTGCTCCTCTCGGGTCTGTCGACTGAGGCTCAGCAGTCGAGGCAGGACCTCCCCTTCGACTGCCAGACCTTGTTTGCAGAGCAGATGGACAGTAAGCTGCATGGACTGAAAGACTTCTGCACTACCCTGAAAGCTCTAGGGCTGCACATCCTTGGTCCAGTCCATAAGCGGTTCAAACTGCAACCATCCCAGGGGCAAGGGAGCCAACCCCAGCAGGAGCTGCCCCCTAAGAAGAGTAGGGGCTACAAATGCTGCCCGAACCACCCACCTCCACCCTCTGCCCAATCAGGCTCAACCCACAATAAGCAGGGGGGCAAGCGAGTGTTTTAAGGGTGTGCTTGAGGGCGACCTACCATACTATACCCTGGATTCATCTTTCCCTCTGTTTTCCAACCACCTTTCTTTTTTCCCCCCTGCTTGGACCACTATAACTTCAGATCGCTGGGTCGTCAATACTGCGGCACAGGATTACACTCTACAGTTTCTTTCTACCCCCCCCCTACAACTACCCTTCCCTGTCTGTCTTCAGGGACCCCTCTCACAAGAGACTTCTTGCACAGGAGGTAGAAGGGTTGCAGCTGGGTGCGGTGGAAAAGGTTCCTCGCAAGTACAGGAACAAGAGGTTCTATTCCTGGTACTTTTTAATCCCGAAGGCCAAGGGCAGTCTATGGCCCATCCTGGACCTGCAAGAGCTCAACAAATACCTAAAGAAGCTGAAGTTCAGCATGGTCTCCTGGCCTCCATCATCCCCTCCCTGAATCCGGGAGACTGGTATGCCACCCTCGACTTGAAGGATGCATATTTCCATTTAGCAGTCTTTCAGGGTCACAGATGCTTTCTCTGTTTCATGGTGGGACTCAACCACTGTCAGTTTGCAGTCCTCCCATTCGACCTCGCAACAGCACTGAGGGTGTTCACTCAGTGCATGTCGGTAGTAGTCGCTTTCCTCAGATGTCGAGGTATCCAACTGGCTCGTCAAAGGCCGCTCAAGTCCCAAGTTCAAAGGGATGTCGTGGTGCTACAGGCCATGTGCTGATCCTTGGGCTTGCTGGTAAATGACAAAAAGTCAGTGTTCGTTCTGGTGCAGAGGATAGGGTTCATCGGAGCGGTGCTCAACTCCACTTGCGCCAGAGCGTTCCTACTGCAGGAGAGGTTCCTGACGATGGTGGACCTCACTGCGAGAATCTCCGCATTCCCCCTTACCATGGCCAGGGTTTGGCTGCGCCTGCTGGGCCACGTGGCAGCATGTATGTACGTCGTCCAGCATGCCAGGCTCAGGATGCGGCCCTTACAGCAGTGGCTGGCAATGGTCTATTCCCAGTCCGGAGATCACCTGGAAAAGGTTGTTACCATCCCACTGATGATACTTACCTCGCTACAATGGTAGATCAATCCTGGAAGGAGTTCCATTCAACAGCCCTTGTCACTTGGTTAAGCTGATATCTGACACCTTGGACCTTTGCTGGGGAGTGCATCACGGAGGCCTCCAGACCTAGGGCATGTGGTCCCCAGAGGAGATTACGTTGCGCATAAACGTCAAGGAGCTCAGAGCGGTATGCTTGGCCTGTGGCGTCTTTCTACCGCACCTGGCAGGAGAGGTGGTGAGAGTGTTGATGGACAATATGACCTAGATGTTCTATGTCAACAGGCAGGGGGAGCACGCTTGTCGGCCCTCTGCCAAGCAGCACTCTGACCTGTGGGATTTCTGCACTGACCACGTAATCCAACTGGTGGCCTGTCACCTCCCCAGCATCAGGAACACACTGGCAGGTAGCCTCAGCAGATCCTTTTCCTCTCTCTACGAGTCGTCACTCCATCCAGAGGTAGCCTGGGCCTTCTTTCAGAGGTGGGGAACTCCCCAAGTGGACCTGTTCACCGCCAGAAAGAGCAGGAAATGTCATCGCTTCTGTTCCCTACAAGGCCTGGGCAAAGACTCCCTCTCAGACACCTTCCTCCTGTAATGGTCGGGGGGGTCTGATGTACAGGGCCTGTGCAACCACTAGGTGAACTAGGCGGTCACTTAGGGCACCAAGTGGTTGGGGGTGGTGGTGGAGTGGAGGTAAGCTGGGCGGGGAGGGAGGGGGGCCACAGGGAGGGCCACCTGCAGCAAGTAAAGGGGGGATGGGGGGCGGCACACAGGGGAACCGCTCCCCGCCCCATCTTACCTCTGCTCTGCCTCCTCCCCTGAGCCCCGCCCCGCCCTGCTTCTCTCCCTCCCAGTCTTGCGCGCCAAATAGCTGATTGGCGGAACAAGCCTGGGAGGCGGGAGAAGCGGCAGCGTGCTCAGAGAGGAGGCAGAGCAGAGGTGAGCTGGGGCGGGGAGCTGCCGCAGGGGGGCTCCCCGGGCCGAGGGGAGGGAGGGAGGGATTGGGTGGTGGGGAGGTGCTGCGGGGGGGGCTCCCCGGGGTGGGGGGTAGGGGGCGGCACAAGGTGGAAGTTTCACCTAGGGCGTGAAACCTCCTTGCACTGGCCCTGCTGATGTACGCGTTCCCGCCGATCTCGCTCATCAGCAGAGCCCTGTCAAAGGTCAAGAGAGACAAGACCCAAGTCGTCATGGTCGCCCCGAGACTGCGCCAACGTTGGTTTGAAACGTTGATGGACCTGGCAGTAGCCGCTCCCTGGCCCATTCCTGACCGACTGGATCTGCTCTCGCAGGATCACGGACATCTCCTACACCCCAACTGTATACAGTGTTCTACAAGGATAAAGTTCAACTGTGACCCCCTCTAGCCTTTCTGCCGAAGGTGGTGTCTTCCTTCCATGTTAACCAGGACATCTTCCTCCCCATGTTTTGTCCTAAGCCGCATACTACTGGGGAGGAAAGAAGGCTGCATGCCCTGGACGTTAGACATGCTCTGGTGTTTTACCTGGAGCATACCAAGCTCTTCTGCAGGTCGACCCAGCTCTTTGTTGCAACAGCGGACAGGATGAAGAGCCTTCCGGTGTCATTGCAGAGAATTTCCAACTGGATCACCTCCTGCATCTGGACCTTTTACAAGCTGGCACAGGTCCCGCTGTCTCTGATTGTGAGAGCCCACTCAACCAGAGCTCAGGCATCCTCAGCGGCCTTCCTGGCCCACATTCCCATCCAGGACATTTGCGGAGCTGCGGCATGATCTTCAGTTCACACATTCACAGTGCACTACGCCACCACTCAGCAAGCCAGAGACAATGATGGGTTTGGCAGAGCTGTGTTGCAAACTACACATCCGTGAATTCCTACCCGCCTCCGTTGGCACTGCTTGGGAGTCATGAGCAAGCACGCGAAGAAGAAAAGAAAGTTACCTTTTCCATAACTGGTATTCTTCGAGATGTGTTGCTCATGTCCATTCCATGACCCGCCCTCCTTCCCCACTCTTGGAGTTTCCAGCAAGAAGGAACTGAGGTTGGAGGAAACATTTGCGCACTGCTCCAGGGGGCACCAGAGCAGGTCCCCTACGGATACCACTGAGGGAAAATCTTCAGGCAACTGTGCATGTGGCAAGCACACACACCTAATATGGAATGGACATGAGCAACACATCTCAAAGAACATCAGTTATGAAACCGATAACTGTCTTATTCTATTTGAGTTAGTCGATCGAATAGTTTAGATCCTTGATGCTTAGGCTGGTGAAACCGTGATTGCTCATTCCATTTCGACTAGTTACACTTTGAAAAATGTAAATGATCATATTAGTCAAGCAGTATAGGCAGGACATAAAACAGCTTTCTAATGCCTTCAATGTACAATTTGTTTTTCCCTCTGGAATGTTATGAGCTAAATTCCTGATTGATATACATTTAAGGATGGCATTTTAATATTCATTGCAACAGCTTTGGACAAAAGCAGTACAGTAAATAATCCTGTGTTTTGTTTGAAAGCTCTGTTTGAAAGCTAACAAATGTAAATTACCTCCCAGATTTAGGAAGCAGAGCTAGGGGAGAAAAAGAGGGCATAGGATAATCAAAACACTTGGAGAGTGTGTGTGTGTGTGTGTGTGTTTAATGAGTTTCAGTCTGGGAGAGAGGGGTAGAAGCCATCTCCCTACTCAAAGTGCTGCAGATTTAACCTGGAAAGCTGGATTGTGGGTCATTGCCAGTAGTAGTAATTCTGCAGGGACACTTCAGCCTTCTGTAACCTTTGCCCAACCGTATTTTGTTGGGGGTTGCACAGGTGGAACTGAAGGCATAATTTGATCTTATAGTTAGAACTTAGTTAACAAGTCTGATACAGAAGTCAGACTAGAATCCAGGTTAACTATATTAACAGAGTAACAACTAGTATAAACTTACTTTTGTCACCAAAATTGGGTATGTTTCTTACTCCGCAGAGGCAACTTAATACTGCTCTTTTCGGTAAGAGGGTATTGTTTGAACATAGTCATTTTTCTGAGTAAAAGTACAATTTTAGTATTTGTTTTGAAAACGAAATATGTAGGTTTTTGCAGGCTGCAAAACCAGGGGCCTAAGCTAATTGATTGTCAGGCCTGGTCTACACTACAAAGCTAGACTGAGGTAAAGCAGCTTATGCTGACCTAACTCTGTCAGTGTCTATACTACAGTGGTGCTCCCACTGATCTAGGTTGCCCACTACATTGTCTTAATAACTCCACCGCCACGAGAGGTGTAGCGCTTAGGTCGATGTAATTAGGGCGATGCAGTGCCCATGTAGACACTCTGTTACTTACATCCCCTGTTGGCAGTCAGCCACCCTCTCCCCTGCACTGATCGCCTGAGTTGGGCTGTCAGCCGGGTGCCAGGACTACAGCTGGAGCCCTCCCGCTTCACAGCGCCTTCAGCCCGAGCTGACAGCAGGAGTTCCCCACCCTAGGGCTGACAGCCTCAGGGCTCACAGCTGGAACTCCCCCCTGCCCCAGGGCTGACAGCCCCAGCCATGAGCCCAGTGCTGGACTCAATTTCACAAGGAGCCTACCAGCTGTGAAATTGACATTTGTCAGTTTTACAGCTGCAGTTATTTCACATTTGAGCTCCAGCTGTCAGCTGGGGCGGGGGGGACAGGACGGGATGGGACTCCAGTTGTGAGCGCTGCCTGGGGCTGAGAGCCAGAGCTGGAGACCAAATGCGAAATAATAGCACCCATGAAACTGATAAGAATGTCAGTTTCACTGTTGATAGGCTTCCTGCTCTGAAATTGAGCCCTGCGCCTGGCTCACAGCTTGGCAGTCAGCTCCAGGGGTGACTCTCTCTCTCTCTCTCTCACACACACACACACACACACACACACACACACACACACACACTTGCTCGCGCTCTCCCCCCCCCCCCCCAAGTGTTTTGATTATCCTATGCCCTCTTTTTCTCCCATAGCTCTGGAAGTGTGGGGGGTGTCCTCCAGCTGTCAGCACCCCACAATGCCTCACACAGTTAAGTTAGTGGAAACGCTCCTAGTGGGGATGCGCATCACCAACAGAGGGGGTAGTGTGGACCTGAAGCACTGCAGTAATTCCTGTGGTGGCTGTAAGTCAACCTAACTTAGATTGACTTAATTTTGTAGTGTAGACAGGCTTCAGTTTGTAAGTAACCTGAAGGCTAGAATCATACACCAGCACTTTGCCTCTAGTTTCATGATTGAGCTGCACAAATCCAGGAAAGTTGCTGTGGAATGTATGGCAGTATATGTTGGGTGCAAGCTTGTTTTTTGATACCAGGCACATTCCCCAAACTGAAGAGCTTATACTATAAAAAAAATTTTAAAACAAAACAAAGAATAATTGTTTTAAGTGTGAGATGCAGTGCATTTTTTTCCTTACCATTCTGGTAGTGCATTTGCCTATTTTGTGTGTAATGCAAGTACCAGATAATGCTTTGCTTCTCTACAGTGTAAAGAATTGCCTAAAAGACAAAAATGTTCAGAGTGATAGAGAAGGCCATATGTTGGTTTAGTCATATAATTTCTGTCTAACTGAATGTTCTGTGTGATGTATTATTTACACAGAACTTTCATCCACACAGAAGTTAGACAGGATAGGTAGCTTTGATATTCAGCCATATTTCTAACCGCATTTTTGCAATGATCTGTAGAGAAGAGAAGGATTGAAAACTGTAGGCAAGAAATGAACGCCGACAGACCTCTTTCTTGTTGCCCCTGAATAGTTACCTGTTTTGTGTTGTAGTGTAAGCAGGGCTTGTGCAGTGATCTAGACAAAGCCGAACAAAGAGATTTCCTTGCTCACAGAAAGTTGACTAAAATAACTTACTAAGGATAAAAAGGCTGACCAGGTCAATAATGCTGTGAAATCCTCAATGTGTAACAGCTCCAGGAGGGTTGTAGATATCTAGGCTTTAAAAAGATTTAGTCCCTTGATCAGTTAGTGTTGATTGGCTGTGCAGAACACACAGACCTTGCATTGGTAGTGCTGAAACACCTGGTGTGAAATATTTTCAGATAACTTGGAGCTGGGTATATAACTACTGAATTGTTTATCCCTTCAACAGAAGCCTGAGTTTTGAACCCTGGAAAAGTTAAAGTTCTCTAATAGTTATTAAATAAAATTAAAATTTGAAGTTGTTGTTGTGTTTACTTTACACCCTAATGTACAATTGTTGAATATGCTGTCAGTTGACTTTTTTATCTGGATAACCTTTCTTAAAGCCAAATGCAATATGGATACACAAAATACAATATAACTATCTTGAGTTTCATTAATTCAGGGAATAAACTTGGAAAAAAGTGCTCACTCTTTAGTTTGGCTATACATTATTTTCTCTAAAATTAAATATAGAGACGTGCTTATCAATATTTTCATTAACTCTGATTAGAAGGGACCACTCATCGTAGGTGGTAAGTAACTTTGCTATTAGCCCAATAATCTTAAATTGAATATGCCGAATTGCATTGACCTCAGCTTTCAAATTTTACTTTAATGTGTCAAAATGTTTTCCTTTGTATAATCCCAGTGAAACCAGACCTATCAGTCACTGGTAGCAGGGCAGTGCTGAGCCCCCTGGAGCTCCCTCCATTTTCTCTACCTCCCCAGTGCCAGAGGTCTTCTCTGCTGCAAAGCTTTTCAGAGGGAAATCCCAAACTTTAATTCAAATTTCTGACTTAATGGTTTGGCTCAGTGACATGTCCATCCAATTCCTAGCTGTGTCCCAGGGCTGTGTTTGCCATTTGGGAAGATTGTCCCCTCACCCTCTTCTTCTGAGGTGTTTGCAGCAGCCTGGCTGGAAAGGAGCCAGGCAGAATTAGAGTTGCCTGCTCCAGGGCAGGCAGCCCATCCTCCCAATCTCAATGAGGACTGTGAAGCCAAGAGGGCAGGGCGCCAGGTGGAGGATCACACCTCAGTCCCTGTAGCCTGCACCTGCAGCCTCTGACTGTGGAGCCCAGACACTTCTTCCTGTACTGCCTCTCCTTGGGCACTTGATACAGCATGAACACTGATAATATCAGAGAGTGCAGTAAGGGGCCTTTGGGCCCAGCTCTTTTCCCCTGCTGCCACCTCTACAACCTGTGCCTCCCACCCCAGGTGATCCCTACTGATAGGCAGTTTCTAGGAGAAACACAGACCCATTTGGCCCAGGTGGACCCTATACAATAGAAAGAATAGAGTCTGTGCCCATCCTACACCAAGGTACCTTCCCTGGGAATTCGGTAGGGGAGGCACTATGTCCAGCCTCTTTGAAGGCATGGGAACACTAGCACTTGAAATATTTTTGGAGCAATGTCTGAATCCAGTTTTGCTCCCCCCACTCCAAAGCAGGATCTTAGGAACAAAGGGGAAATCAGCATGTTTTTCCCTGCTCACCTTCAGAGAGTGCAGCAAGAAAATACTCAGCTTCTGGTTTTCCTGCTTACCTTCTTGGAGTGCAGTATAGCAGATTAATGCAGAAAGCACCAAGGCAAATATTTGCTGGTTCCTTCGGGTATGTATGCCCACACAAAGAAGAAATAGGGAATTCTTCCTCTGTATGGGGAATAAAGGCAGTTGTCTGAACGAGAGGTAGGAGATCAAATAATCTATATAATAAGATTCCAGGATAGTCACTCTGAAGCCTATTATGTGCAAGTGTGAAGCGATGGAACAGCTCCAAAAGCATGGTTGAAGGCTCTTTTTGTTCGGAATATCACAGCGTTGAATCATCACTGGATTTCATGGGCTGTTACTATCCAGTTTTTAAGTTCTTAGCTATTTTGACTTACAGAATTACACCTGTGTGATGTACAGTTGCAATAAGGCAAGTGTCTGTGCTCTCTAGACCATTGTTATATTAGAAGTAACTCCGCCAATCACAGTCATTCCTCTGTAGCTGATTTTCATGCAACAGTGTCATTAGTTGTGTGAGGGTGACTGCACAGATTGTAGATTACTTGAGCCATCTGCCACATCCATGTGCTCAACTGCCATCTGCACAAATCAACACAGATTTCCTTGCACAACCCGACTATACACACATCAACACAACCACTCCTACAACAACACAACCAGCATACACAGTAACCCCAAACGCACACAGCCCCTTACCACAGCACACACTCCCTCATTTGCCACCTGCACAGATTGACACAACTATCTCAGTACACCCCTTCCTACCCTCAAATGAGCACAGTCCAGCAACACAGTTAGCACACACAATAACACCAGACATCACTCTGAAGCCTATACTGTCTGTTGAGTTAGCATGAAATGATGGAAAGAGCCACAAGCATGATTGAGAGATCTTTGTTTAGAATTTCACTGGGTTCAGTCATCACTGGTATTTGTGGTCTGTTACGTTTCAGTTTTTAAGTTCTCAGCCATTTTGACTTTATGAATTACACTCATGCAACAGCATGGGCTTGTGTGTGTATTCGTGCTCTCTCACACAATACAAAAAAAAAAAAATATAAAGAGGATAGGCTCTTTCAGGCTGAGTGAAACTAAGTTTGGGAGGTCTGCAGCTGCCTTAGATAAGCTAATAGCTATTTATCCCTCCTTGTGTTTCCTGGGAAGATATCATAATAGAAGAATGGGGATTTCTTGCCATACTTAAAGCTCAGTATTGGCTTGTTTTCCCCAGTTACCACTGCGGATTGCTATGCCCCATCTAGTGGCCTGTTGTCCCCAGCTATCACTTTGGGACTCTTCCTGGATTGTGGTAGTATTAATAATGGGTTTAAGGAAAATGGAAATTCACTCCTGGAAAATTCTGCTGACCAGGATTCTGAATAGAGAACACAAGCTGGAATGCATAATGATGGGGTTCCTGGAGTATCTTGGACTCATGGTAAATACGTGCATATGATGCCAGGGAAGTCAAACATAGGCCTAGGATTTGTCTTCAGTGTATTAGTTCAAGGGCTGGTTACACCTCGCATTGGACCTTTCAGTGTCTCTACTTCACAAAGGAGGTCTGCTGTTCCAAAAACCAGTCTTCTATCCAGCACCAGACAGGTTCAAAATAAGATACTTGGATGAAGTGATTATCACTCTAATGGAGTCGAAAAAGAAGTCAACAAATTCTGCTGGCTGAAGCAAAGTCCAAGGTTCAACTAACACATTAAACAAATGAAGCACAGCCTTGAATTCCTCCAGGAAAGCTCTAATGTAAGTGTATGAGATTGTACAAAAGTTGCTTTTCTTGAACATGCTGAAAACATTATATTACAGTGAATTGACCTTTTTGCTTGGACAAATCTCAACATTGAATGCTTCCATAGGGCAACTACCCTGATTCCATCCCCACAAGGTTATAGAGCTTGGAACCTCATTCTTGCCCCCCCAGCACTATCCCAATGACACCTCCTACAGTGGTTTAATACTTATTATCCATGGAAGTACACTCTGGTAAAGTTTTCTGATTAGAAATAGTAGTTATGAAGTTGGGAGTTTTCTCAGATGAAACCTGGTATTGTACATTTAATTCAGACAAGTACTCCTCAGAACTGTTATACCATGTGTTTCCAAAGTAAATTTAAGAAATATTCTTTCTTTTGTCAAAAATCCGATCTGCAGGAGAACTGACAATGTTGGGGCAGAGAAGTCATAGCTCTTATAAAGAGATCAGCTAAGTGGCCACATAGCCATCAATATGTACATTTGCCAAATGCTACGTTAGTTATCCAGTCTTCAGCCAATGCCTTTTTTTCAGTGTAAGTCTTTTCCATGCCTCAGCACTAGCGAAAGATTGAGGATATATATTTCCCCTTGTTTTATATGTCTAAAAGATGATCCCGCTTCCTACCTTGGAGATAGACTGCATGAAAATCCTACTGTAGCAGATCAGTGAACCTTGCATAAGAAGAATAGGTAAATTTATCTATGCTTACCTCAATATTTCCTTTCTTCTTTGAGTGTCCTCTGCATATTCCCACTGTTGGGATATGTTACGCGTGGTGCCATTGAATGGTGCAGCCTTCTCGTAGTAATGCCTATTAAGGCGCTCACACGCACCCCACATTCTTTCCTTCAGCATTCAAGCACATTCTGAGGGCAGGACTATGAAAGGGAGCCCAGCAGCAGTTGCTGCCTCAGTTCCTTCAAACTGCTGACTACAAATGGATGTGAACCGCCTTTGGATTCAAGAGCCTCAGCAAGTTAGATAAGTCCCTTACTCTTTTAATAGTTAATTGTTAATAGAGTTAGTGTTGAGTTTTACAATTAGTAAATTAGCGATGGCGGATCTGAAGATCAAGAAACACTGATTTAAAAGACGGTGTCATGTCAGTTTTCCCAGCATCAGGTGTGGTGATGGGCGGTGTTTGCTGGTGGGATTGTCTAGTGGTTAGGGCACTAGATTTGCACTTTCCTTTCCTCTGTCTCTCTTGGACACTGTCCTGCCCCAGGGCAGTCTGCTGTTTTGTGGGTGTTGAATCAACCCTCCAGTCAGGTTACCAATTAGCTTTATTCCTTTCTGGGGTCACAGAATCTCAAGGAAGATATTGGCTCTTCTGCCCTCCCACTGGGGCTACGGGAGGAGGAGGAGGTATGAACTTTCATCCGTCTATTGACACCTGCGGGTCTCAAGTCCAAGTTGTGGAGTTTAAAAATTCTTTACCCTCCCCTCGCTTCTCCACAGGTGCAAGGAGTCTGGAAACAGGGCAGGGGAGGTTGTGTTCTTTTGTAATGGGTGGTTTGTAGGGGAGCCCGGGGCCTCACACTCCACCAGGCTCCGGCCCAGGGCCCTGGAAGAGGCAACGCTGTCTAGCACCCAGGCACGCTTAAGGCTGCCTCCCTGGGCTACTTCCTATGACTCTCTCCCCTGCTAAAGTCTTCCAGTGTGGCACAAAGTAGTAAAGAAAATGAGAGTAATTGAACCTTCAGCCCCTCTGGGCTCAGCAGGCAAGCTCTTCCTCCCTGGGGAAAGGCTTCTGCAGCACCCTTCTCCGGGAGCTCTCAGGTTAGGTCTCTCTCCTTGTCCTATCAGCCCCTTTCTGAGCTGTTTGGCTCCCTTTTAAGCTCCACCTCCAGCTGGAAAATGCTCTGCAGGTGGGGATGGGTGGTGTCACCTGGACCCAGAGTTGCTCTTTAACCCCTGCAGTTCCAGTGTGGGCTTTATACACCCCACAACAGATGCCCATGCTTAGCACCTAAAATTCTTAGGAGAGAAGCACTCCCCTTCCTGTTGCACTATCTGCTGGACTCCAGACCTCCTTCTGCAAGAAGTCTCATCACGTAAAACCTCCAGAGGCAAGGTTTCTGAGGCTTCTGAAAAGGGAGATAAAGTTCTGAATTGGCTCTGGGACATTCTGGTTTCTGGAAGCCTTCTGGTTCCAAACTATTGGCCTTTGCACTGAGCTCCAGATCCAAAAAGACTGAGTATTCAGTAGCAAAAGCCTTGGGCTCAGTTCCCAGAAGGTACTGATAAGTGAAACAAGCTTGGACAACAGACAGTCTATGCCTGAGGGCTCTGTGGAACTGGGATTTTCAGTCCCAAGAAAAAAGAAGGCAAAGACAACATCTTTTGGTGCTTGGGATTGTTTCCCATTCTGGTGACCCATCGGATCCTTTGGTTTGTGAACATGAAGATCAGAGATCTTAAAAAACCAAATAAAAAAAAATCCCTCCCCAGAAACTATCAGTGGATCATCCACTCTGGGAGGTTCATGAGAAATAGGCAGATCTGAGTATTCTGTTGCCACAGATACCACGTAATGTGGTTACGCACAGGTACATGCGGAACCACATCCCTCGAATCCTCTCAGTTCTTCACCAAAACCAGAAAAAAGATGATTGGATAAGGATCTATCACAATGTTCTCTTCCTTGCAAAAGAAACACGAAGCTGATTTCTCACCATCAGTCCTTGGTCACGTTATCTCCACCTCCTCAGGACCCCTAGGAGAACTCTATCTCCTTGTTGCTGTTGTTGATCTCTACCTCAGCAGTATTCCCAGTTATTTCCTTGTCAGATCCCAGCTCAGATCTGCATTCAGAGGAGGAGCCGGATCCACCCATTTATCCAGAGCCTCAGCTTCGTCAGGGCTTTTCTTTCAAGATGGGCTATTCTAAATACATGTATCCTGCTAACTGACATTATCTAGGAAAGTTGGCAGGAGTAGCCAAACTGGCCAAGTCCAGGGTTTCCATATCAGCGTCCTTCAAAAGCTACAACCTCTGTTCTGCATTGACACAGGGATGTTTCTGTGGATCTGGGGCACTCGGATTCCTATGCCAACAGACCTAATACCAAAAGAGGAGTCCCTTATGCTGATACAAGACATCTTGCATCAGGGCCAGGAATCCATAGGTTGCTCCTCTCCCAATTAAAACGTGGGTGCCATCCTGAGGATTGCATCCAGTTACACAAGTTACTCATCAGAATAGTTTCTACTTTAAAACTACCTTCTGTTTCACTGGAGGAAAAATCCTCATTCTATCTCTGGCATCCTTGGAAATACCTTAACATTTCTCAGCCAGTTCTGGAGGGTCTCTGGAAGCCAGAAAAATCTGAGGGACTAATCCATCTTCCTGTCAACCAACGGTTAAATGTTGGATAAGCGTTATCAGATTCCATATGAGGAGTCTTCTTGTGTCCACATACTTCCTCCCTCTAATTTTCTAATAGTGGTTGTAACAATGCATCGACCAAGAATGGAATATTTGTTCCACTCCCAGTGACAAGGGTGGGAGGGGAAATTCAATTTTTTGGGAGGAAAATTAATTTCTTTATCTTTTTTAAATGTGAGGATAGCTAATTACATAGTCTTCAAGGCAGTTTCACCTGTGGGACAAGATTTCACTTTTTACCAAGAATCTCCGGATGAACACGGCG
Organism: Lepidochelys kempii; assembly: GCF_965140285.1. Classification (NCBI taxonomy): domain Eukaryota; kingdom Metazoa; phylum Chordata; order Testudines; family Cheloniidae; genus Lepidochelys; species Lepidochelys kempii. The sequence goes on along the minus strand of NC_136381.1, from coordinate 42,015,000 downwards.
GACTGATTAATGCCCTTATGGCTCTCCAGCCCAAGGGGCAAGCCATCGTGTATAAAACATTCCGTTTGCAAATAGTGGGAGGATGAAGGGGTGATTACTAGCAGCCAGCATGGATTTACCAAGAACAAATCATGCCAAACCAGCTTGATTTCCTTCTTTGACAAGGCAACTGGTTTGGTGGATAGGGGGAATGCAGTGGACATAATATACTTGGACTTTAGCAAGGCTTTTGACACATCCCACGTGATATTCTTGTAAGTAAGCTGGAGAAATGTGGGCTCAGTAGAACCACCGTAACTGGTTAAACAACCACAAACAAAAAGTAAACTGTTAGTAGAATGATGTCAAATTGCATAGCATGCAAGTCATGAGAGGTGATAGTACCTCTTTACTCAGCGCTGGTTATGCCTTAGCTGGATTACTGTGTCCAATTTTGGTCATCAGTATATAAAGAATGTAGAGAATCTGGAAAGAATCTCTAAGAATGTAGAGAATCTGGAAAGGATTCAGAGGTGAGCAACAAAGACGATCAAAGGGATGGAATGCAAACTATATGAGCAAAGGCTGGGAGGAACTGGGTATGTTTAGTTTGGAAAAGAGGAGATTAAGGGGGGACATAATAGTGGTCTTTGGATACTTGAAAGGGTGCCTTAAAAAAATGGAGAAAAGTTGTCCTCTCTTGCCTCAGATGGTGGGACAAGAGGCAGTGGGTTCAGACTACAGCATAGCAGTTTGAGATTAAATGTCAGGAAAAACTTCCTAACGTAAGAACAGTAGGACAATGGAACAAACTGCCTTGGGAAGTTGTGGAAGCTCCTTCACTGGAGGTTTTCAAAAAGAGGCTGGATAGCAACCTGTCTTGGATGGTTTAGACTAGTAGCTCTCAACCTTTCAAGAATCTGATTTGTATTGCATACCTTCAAGTTACACCTCACTTAAAAACTACTTGCATACAAAATCAGGCATAAAAATACAAAAGTGCCATAGCACAGTTGCTCGATTGCTCACTTTCTCATTTTTACCATATAATTATAAAATAAATCAATTGGAATATAAATATTGTATTTACATTTCAGTGTATAGTATATAGAGCAGTATATATATGAGTCATATGACATTTTGGTTTGTATTGACTTTTCTAGTAAAACTAGGCAAATATCTATATGAGTTGATGTACCCCCTGGAAGACCTCTGCGTACTCTCGGAGATACGCATACCCGTGCTTGAGAACCACTGGTTTAGACTGGATGACCCTTGTGGCCCCTTCTTACCCTGTGGTTCTATGATTCTAACCCTGATTACAGGACAAGCTACACTTGGGTTCAGTGAGATGGTCCCAGTATAAAAAGAGCAGTAAACTGCAGCTAGGGTCTGTAGACACTGAAGGGAGCAAGAAGCTCCTGCAGGGTTCTGAGTTAACCGGGGGGAAGGCTGAAGAATCGGGAGAGAGTTCTCCAAGTGCAGAGGCCTCGGAGAGACCTTGTCCAAGCAGGGGAGAGACTGTCAAGGTTAGCTGGGATGAAGACTCTGAGTTTGTGTTTTGTGAAGTTTTGGGTTAATCAAGCATGAGCGACTGAACTACTTGGGCCTAGAGGGCCAGAGTATGTATCAGAGGACTAATTAAATGGGACCCCTTGTGGAAATTGTTTGAACCACCTTTGAACCATGAATTCTTAGAGGGCCCCGAAGAGGGGTGCTGCAGAGTGACCTCTGACTTGCAATATTATAGGCTGCAGAATGTTGCTAAGCGCATACTGAGTGCACCTTAGATGTATCTGATGCATCTTCAGAATAGATAGCTGCAGAGGTAAGTCTCAGAAGACAAGCATGGTTACACTCCTTCTCCCTTCCCCCCCAAAACAAGGTCAAAGACTGAAGAAGGGTATGGACTTCTTAGTTCTAAAATGGATGAAGACTTAGAGAAAATAAGACACGAGAAACAGCTAGATCTTTGGGTCTATTGCAGCCTTTTAAGAGGAGAATTCTTCTACCAACCTTTAGGTAGCAATGGCAATATTGTCCACCTTATTCTTTATCTTTGGATTTCAACAAAGGCAGACAACACTACTGGCAGCAACGTCAACATCAGTCCACTGCTTTTCAGCAACAATGCCCCTTTACATTCAAGATAAGACACAAGAATTCATCTTCTACTACTACTTTACCAGCAGTTAGGCCTCAGGTTTGTTGTGACCTTTGAGAGTAACAAACCAACTTTGAATTCTGTTTTTCTAACTATTGGAGATTATTTTTACCCTGTTTACAGAGAGTGGCAAAAAAATCACACGTACAGATGGGTTTTTGGCACTATAAAAGATTGAGTTTGAAACCCTCCCTCCAAACTGACCTCCCCATTCCGCCCTTTTCAGAGTCCCCTCTCATGTGTCTGTGTTAAGAATGGAAATCAATTATCTACTTGAGGAGAGAGCAGTAGAAGAGGAGGTTCCAGAAAAACTCAGAAATTGGGGTTTCTGCTTCTGCTGTTTCCTAATTCCAAAGAAAGATGAAGGTCTTTGTCCAGTCCTACATCTGAGGAAGCTGTACATTTGGAAGTTTTGCTTCAGAATGTAAAGCCTAGGATCCATTAACCCTCTCTTTCCTATCTAGATTGGCTTGCACATCTCAGTCTGAAGGAAACTTACTTTCATGTTTTGACAAGATCATCACACAGGAAGTATCTTTGTGTAACCATAGGGTAGGACCATTTCTGATACATGGTCCTCCCCTTTGCCCTCACTGCTACGCACCAAGTCTTTACAGAATGTCTATCCACAGTGGCAGCTTTTCTTAGAAGACAAGGGATTTTTTTCTTTCTGTATTTAGATGATTATTCGAGTAATAAGGTCCACAGGGTCCAGTCTACCCTGGAGAAAAATGGATCATCAAGAATACAACTATCCAGTTGATACCCAAAGATTCAACTTTATTTAGTTAGGGGAAATTACCCCATGCTCTGCAGTAGGAGAAATTGTTTTTTTCTTTATAAATGGTGTTAGCTAACTTTAATGTAGGAAAACAAAGTGGAATTAGTCTGTCTGTGAAAGTTTTCTTGAATGAGGGGAACTTCAGGGAATGGACTTTCCCCTGTTGTTGGTGCATGCCAGTCCTGATTCTGTCACAAACTGCAAACAGACTTAAGTACCCATTGTAATGGATCTGTGGATCTTACTACTCAAAGAAAGGAAACTTTCAGGTAAACAAATTTTCCTATTGTGCTACAAATTAAGAATTAGAAATGCAAACTTTCAAAGCCGAATCTGGCATATCCTTTGACAATATACAGTTTTTACAATGACCACTGAGATTTAATCAGTATTTAATTAGTGAATTTGTTCAGCTACTCTGGCTTTATTTTTTTCCCCCACTTACGTGAAGGGATGTAACTGGGATTTTTGTAGCTGATATGTGGGTTTTTCTGTTATTTCTCTCTTTACAAAAATATCTTTTAATTTGGATTGTTTCATGTTAGCATAGTCTGGAAAATTGATTCGTGGTTCTTTGCATGGGGTTATTTTCTTGAAAACCATGAACCGGAAAAGAATCAATACAGGGCTTTGAAAACGGTAAATTTTTGCAGTGCCCCAGTACGATTGATTACAGCTGCTTTTGTAAGGCTTTAAAAAGAACAATCTGTATTAAAAACATCATTCTTTGGTATGAGCTTCAGCAGTTCCAAATAGGTTTCCATGGGGGCTGCCCTGTAATTTGACCACTCCAAGGTATTGTAGTAATCGCCAGTGGAGCAGGGCGGTGAGGCAGAGGAAAGGCTATTAGGTGGGGAGTTATTGGCATGCATGCCAAAGAGGTTACCCTGGCAGCTTTAATCATTCAGCCACGTTCTCTAGAGCAGTAAGGAAATATAAGTGTTCTTCTGAACGATATAAAAAGGATCAGCAAAGCCAGAGGAGGGTAGAAAAATTGATGCACATTACATTCAAACCCACTAACTGAAGGCAGGTATGTGCATTTGAGTTATATATAGAAAATTGCCTGCCCCTCTCCCTGGTCTCAGATGGGCACTTTGGTACTATAAAGAGATGTTAGCATCTTCATTCAGTACTTTAAAAGGTATTAAATTAGTGTCTGGGTCACATCTGCACCTTCGATTTTTCCTGTGTGCACAAGGGCTGATCTACATTTTGAAATCTGATTAGCATTTTTGATATGTGACAACAATTTGCATGGTGTGTTTCATTCTATTTTGGGGTGAAACTCATCAGTGCTTTTTGGAAAATGTGCAGAAAATTGCTATGCTACGTGAGGCAAATCAATCTGACGCATATTGTTGTCTTGGTAGCTGGCTGCTGAAACCATTCAGAGTGCAACTTGTCCTTTAAAATTTCAAACTGGAGTAACACTTCGGAAACTGAATTACAGTTAATCTCTGTAAAGTAGATTCTCTCTAATCTCTGTAAAGTAGCTTCCCTGTTCTAGCTTCTTCAAAGAGGACTGCTCATACTCCAGCCTTGTCAAAGGCACAGTTGAAGAATAAACTTTTCTCAACACTGATTGATGATGGCTTTGAATGAAAGTACTGCAGGGGCTTGGAGCATTTTAATTCCAGGATTGTCAGGGAAACTTAATGTTAAAGTTCTGCTTTTACATGGAATGCTATAATTGTTGTGTTGTATGCTTGGCTGAAAAGCAACCTTAGTTTACAAGGTAAAAGAGACAAGTAAGCTATAGTACTCAATTCTAGGCTCTGTTGTTGTGATTTTAAAAAAATCCTGTCAGTGCAGAATCACTAGAAGTATGAAGAAATGTATTAACATGTATCTTACATCAACAGCTCAACAATGTGATCTATTTCAGTTAATATATTGCATTGCTGTTTCCCTCTAGCACACACAGGTAATTTTTATTTTGCATAGGAAGGCTAATTGATCTTAACCTGTGGGTCTACATACCTAGCTAATAAGGGAAAAAGTGACACACACACACACCCCCACACACCCAAGCAAACCAATTAATTTCTGCCTCTTTAGCTGTTGCAAGCTTTTCAAGATTTCCCACCACAGAAAGTTGAAAAACTTATAGTTGTTTTCAATAATAATAATAAAATTTTAAAAAAATATTCTGAATACTATAATCCAATCAGTTTTTATTTGCCTAGTTGTGTAGGTAAGCAGTGGGACTTTTTCCTAGAGGTTCCCCAGCTGGAAGATGAGCCTCTTTCCCTGAGGTGCAACAGCATTTTATAGTGGGTAATAATGGCAGACAAGCACCGAAAAAACTGGGAAGGCAAAGGTTTGCTTCTCTTGCAAATTCCACATAATTGAATGTATGTATGGAGCATCTTCTGCAACACACAGCCAGATCCATATACAGGGTCTCAGGCCAGCCAGTCAATGATTGTCAGATAGGCAAACACCAAATTGGGCATAGAGACCAGAAAGGTTATTCAATAGCTGATCAAATTTGCCTAGCTTCAGCAACTGCCAGAAGAGAACAAACATGAGAACAGCCATCAACCTGTGTATAATCTGTTACAGATAATTAAGTCCACTTTATTCCTGAATGAGAGCATCCCTTGGGGGTTTAACATGCTTTATCTTTAGGTGCATTGATTTCACATCTTTAGCTGATTTGCCTTAAATTTCCTGAGTATTCCCATGGAGACATGGCCTTCGAGAAGGACACTGTCTGTTCTTGAAGTCTTAGTGATGACAAATCCCATTGCTAGGATCTGTGCAGGAGAACAGAAAAACTTGTCCATTCTTACCTGATTGCTTCCTTCCTTCTACTAGGAAGGCCCTAGGATCTCGTCCATCCTGGTCAAATTGACTTTAGAACAAGAGATCAGATTCCTGAACCGAAGTAGAGCCTGTTTGCATTCTCTTCAGCAACTTAGGCTATGTCTACACTTGCAGAGTTTTTGCTCTGTCAGTTTCACCGGTGATAGGGAAAAGAAAAGTACTGGTTTGTGTTCTCACATGCTTCCACAGGCGTCAGAGTGTGTTTACATTTGCAGCGCTGCCATCGCTGATGAGAGCAGCGCACTGAGGGCAGCTATCCCACAGTGCAGCTCTCTATTTTGATGATAGGTCTTGTGGGAAGGGGTGGGTGTGTGATCGCGGGGCATGTTGGGTCCCTGTCCAGCCTCCTCTCCCCAAACACTGATCAGCTCCAGTAGCTCAGCATTGCTCCAAACAGGGGATTGTTTGCTCCATGGAATAGGGGTCAAATGATAAGTGAGCACTTGCCTAGAAAACAGGAAGGGAAGTTTCAAAGTTCTGGGGGCTTTACGGTGGAAGGGTGGATGTCTGTTTACCTGGCATCAGAGCAGCAGAGCCGCTGGCCAGAGCGGTCACCTAGGCACTGTGGAATATCTTCGGAGGCTAAAAGCTGTGTAAACAGGAAGAACGTGTCTTCACTTGCACATCACCGCAAAAGCATTACCAGTAAGAGCTGTACGCCTCTCGTGGAGGTGGTTTTCTTTTTGCGGTGAAACTTCTGAGTTTTACCACAAAAAGACATTGGCAAATGTAAGGAGGAGTCCGGTGGCACCTTAAAGACTAACAGATTTATTTGGGCATAAGCTTTCATGAGTAAAAAACCCACTTCTTCAGATGGATAAAGTGAAAATTACAGATATAGGCATAAATATATATTAGCACATGAAGAGAAGGGAGCTACCTTACAAGCAAGTGTAGACGCTCCCATGGTTTTTGCACACAAAAAAAGCCATTTTTCAGCTTTAAATGGCAAGTGTAGAGATGCCCTTTAAATCTAAGTGACACACAGCTTCCCTTCTAGCTGTTTTGGTTCCTTGCTATGTTGGAACACAGTAGCTTTAACAATGGACGTTACCTCATACTGGGCAGATCGTTAGTGGTTGGAGGGGGTGCCCCTTTCTGTCTTCGATGCAGATCTAGTTCTGCTCCCAAAACTGCAAACAGGTCAAAAACCTACTTTCAGGATCTGTGAACTTTCATATGAGAAAAGCAATTGTCATATAAGGATGGATAAATATTATCTCTTTAAGGCCTGTCATTATACAAGGTACTATATAGTACTTATACATTATGGGGAGATTTTCAAAGGCACAAAGGACAGTGAGGTGCCCTAATGCCCTTTTTGCCTTTGAAAAATTTCACCTTAAGTGCCCAAGATCCTTTTGTTGCTGTGTTTTTAATTTGAGCCATCAGATTGAAGAAACTTCGGTGCAGTCATGTTTTTGTTCTGTATTAATTCTGCCTTTATCAACTATACTTCTAGTTCCTAAAAACAATCTGGCAACTGGTTCTGTTCTTTTTTCTATATATTTCATAAAAATAAAACAGAGATACCTGTTTACACACGGTTTTGTGATCATTCAGACTGCATTTAGAGATGTGGTCCAGTTTTTATATTTCCAATCTGACTCCTACATCTTTAAGTCTTTTCCTTTTACCACCTGGAGTGGAACTGGCTTTCAGTAATTCTGTTTATTTTGGGCTCCAAATTTTTTTTTTCAGCAGCCAGAGACAGTCATACTGTTTCTTTATCTGCAGTGAGTGATTCAGGGCTCGAAGCTATAGTTTTTATGCAGCACCAGGAAGTTCTATATTAGAAACAACTAGCGTGAATAATCTTTCTGGCATATTTTCTAGACAATATAGTAACTCTGGACGAGAGAGCCAAACAAGCCTTTAGTCCAAAATACTTCTTTCAGCACCAAGGCTGCGTGCTCATTGCCACAGGCAAATACAAGAGTTACAGGTCTAGGGCTGATGGACATACAAATGCTGAGATATTATTGTGTCATTGCTTACATAAGGAAGAGCTGCAAATGGCCTCCATTTTAAAGCACTTTTAAAATAAGCTCTTCACTCTGTTAAGTCAAAACTTCTTGTCTAATCAGAAGAACTGAGAGGCAGCCTAAAAAATTTAGTACTAGTTCGTGTCACTTTCACTCAGTCAGTGTTTCACTCTTTGCACAGAGATATGGCGTAGTACTGGCACAGAAAATTAATTGGGCATTGAGAAGTTTTATTAGGGCGTTTATAACGCATTTATTAGGTAAAACTGGTGGATAATAACTGCAGCAGGGGTACAGTAAGTGCAGGTGCAAGCTTCTATATGATATGGGCAAATGTCTATTACTGTAAGACCTGTACCTGTCAAATCTTTGGCTCACTGCTATGAAAAGAATATCTTACTATGACCACAATTCTGCAGACTGTTTGTTCCCCAGAGCAGCCTTATTGTAGCTATTCCAGTGCTTGCCCAGTTATGTAGGGAGGGCGAACAGCTTGACCAAGGGGAAAAAAGTGGAATCTCCGTATGGCGTACTTAAATACCTTGTTTATCTTATTAGTAAAATATTGCAATAAAAACCCAAAGATGCTTCCCCCCCGCCCCCCGTCAGAATCAAAACCCCATTGTGCTAAGCACAGTGCAATACATTCCAAGATGTCCCTGTCTTAAGGAGCTTAAAATCTGTCAATACTTTATGTTCAAGTGGTACTACAAAATGTTTGGAAGATGAAGAAATGAATTCTAATTAGATTTTTGAGGGCTATTCATCCCCTTTAGAAGAGACATTTTTCAGACAGATGTCCTGGGCCTTTGTTGCCTCTGCTCCACAATGTGGAGGGGAGTGAATGCTCAATAAATGTCACTGTGTCTGGAGCAAAGATCTTAGAAGAAGATCATTGCATCCGATGAAGTGAGCTGTAGCTCACGAAAGCTCATGCTCAAATAAATTGGTTAGTCTCTAAGGTGCCACAAGTACTCCTTTTCATTTTCTGTAGTATTCCTCTCCCTTTGCCTGAGCCAGCTATAGTGACATCAACATTTCAAGGAAATAAAGACATCTGTATGGATAGGACGAAGTTACTTTTAAAGGACAGCATCTCTTCAATGGTTCAAAATCATGCATTTGATACAAATGCAAGGTATAATCATTTGCCTAAATATGGCTAGTAAACAAAACACTTTTCTAATCAAAAGCTGCTTTGTAACTACTCATTGGATATGGATTGTGGAACGTTAGGCATTAAGGGATCTCCTTAAAGTGCAGGGACAGTTTATCTGTAATGGCCTTCTTTTTCAGATGAGCATGTTCCCTGTGTCTCTCCCAAATACCAGGAAATGCACAGTACCTAAGTTTCAATTGGTTTCACAAAATAACTTATTGTATACAAGCGTGTAGAGGACAGACCCCGATGGCCTAAAGTCTGTCGTCATTTTTCTTTTTCTCACACACAATGACATATTTCTAACTGTACTATGACTATAATGCCTGCATCTTTCTAGTGTGTGTGACTTGGAGACTGTGACGTAACATCACTTCTTCAAGCTGTTTTGACCGTGGTCATATGGGATTACATATAAAACACTTCAGTCTGCGAAGAGGAGCAACAATATATCATTCATTAATGTTGCTGCAAACTTCAAATTCTATATCCCATAGTTATACCAAAAAAGAACAGAAATTTGAGTGCATCTGTAAATAATAGTTTTTCCCACCATGTGTCATACTTGCTCATTGCCATAGCACTCAAAGTCCAACGTGCTTTAAATGTTCTAAGACACTAGCAGTCAAATAGAGCTATTGCCTACCTCCAATACATGGGGAAAACTGTCTGCAACACCAGTATTGTAGAAGTGAATGTCTATTAGGATAAGTAGGAAATGTTTGTCATTTCTAATGTCTCTTTATCCTCTTTTCATCTTCTTTCTATTGCTCTGAAGAGCTTTTTTTCAAACTTTACAGCCCTAATTTTGATAAATAAGTGTTCTACAAGAGAAACAATGAACTAGAAAACCCTGTTTTTACTTTCTCTTCTTTGTATCGGGGACAGGGAGAGCATTTTTATCAAATACTTACCTGCCACAATCTGATTCCAATAAAATAAAATAGTTTATTTTTATGTTTCTATTTATTTATTCCAATAAAATAATTTTTAATGATTTATAACGAACTAACAACTTTCAGATTTACAAACTCAACATGTATTTGGAACAGAAGTATCTAGTACAGTGGTGGGCAATCTGTAGCCTGCTGGCCGCATGCGGCCCATCAAGGTAATCCACTCGTGGGCCGCGAGACAGTTTGTTTACATCCACGGTCCGCAGTTCCCATTGGCCGGGAACAGCGAATCACTGGGAGCTGTGGGCGGCCGCTCCTTCGGACTGTCAATGTAAACAAATGTCTCATGGCTGCAGGTTGCTCACCACTGATCTAGTACATGAATTATGTTAATCTATGGTACATTGACTAGTTTTAGATGTGTTCCAGTTTATTCAATAACCAGACTGAGCTCCAATGATCATTGGCTTGTAATGTGTTTAATTATTTAGGCCACAGGGTTTTGTAGCATATATCCTTGGAATATAAACGTAAGTGGGGGTAACAACTGATGGATGGGATCACAATCGGGATTTAATGAGCATTTTCTGTGGCTTCAGGGCTAGATTAAAGACCTGGTAAAAGGAACATCCTTGCCAAGTGTCGTTGCCATTTAATAGTTCTGGAAATGTTGTTGTTGCATATAAGTGACATGTCTATTGTGTAGCCTGGGATCAATGTAGGGTGCAAAGTGCACCTGTCACAAATAAGTGTCATGGATCCACAGGATCTGGGCTATGCCTCAGCTTTTAAACAGTCCCTTGGAACAGCTCTTTCAGTGTGGCAGGCCTCCAAGGGGTCCCACTTCTCCTTCAGGGTAGGACCTGCAGCCTTACTGCTTCCTAGACTGGAGTCTCTGGATTCAGCTGGCTTTACTCTGTGAGCTCTACTCAGCAAGCCCCCTTGAGACAGACTCCTGGCAGAGACTTGTAGGCTCTTCAGGGACTAATGCATCCAAGCAAGTGTTTGGAGTGACACCCAACCAGTGCTTTCAAGACAGTAGGATTTATTAGTCAGCTGGAACACACAGCATTGGAAGTCCTTAGGTTAGCATTGAGAAAGAAAGGTTAAAGCATAGCCCATTCTGGTTAAGCCAGAGCAAACCACCAGCCAAGTTGTAGGGCAGTGGTTCTCAAACTTTTTTTTCCGCGGACCACTTGAAAATTGCTGAGGGTCTCGGCGGACCACTTAATGATCTTTCCAAATGTTGTCTGTACCGTTAGCTAACTATTGTAAAACGCTTTGGATAAAAGTGCTATATTAAGAAAACCCTTAATAATAATTAACGTTTTTTGTGCTCTCTTGCCCCTGCTGCAGCAGCCCCGAGCTGGGGCTGGGAAAGACTGGGCGGTCTCCCCCGCCACAGCAGCCACAGAGCTGAGGCTGGGAAGGAGGGCCATCTCTCCCCCTCAGCCGCAGCCCTGGAGCTGGGGAAAGTCATCTCTTTCTCTGGCCGCTGCAGCCCTGCACGTCCCAAATTCTCTCCCCCTCCCCCGCCCTTCTCACCCCACAGCCCCTTCCCACCTACCTTCTATTCCCCCCCAAGTCTTGACAACCTTTTTATATACCTCTTCCCATTCCACCCACATACATCTGGGATCATAACTGATCAAGTCAAGTCACCTTGCATGTGCGTCTTCTCCAGGGTCCAGGCACCTAATTAGTGGAGCCATGTCTGTGCAGCTCTACTAATTAGGTGAGTGGCCCTTCATTCTCTCGTGTGCAGCTGCCCAGGTGTGCACCTTAGAGGGAACCCAGACCACCTGAATGGAGCTTGCGGACCACTGATGGTCCACAGACCACAGTTTTGAGAACCTCTGCTGTAGTGGATTCCATGTCAAGCTCTGTCTCTCTGTGACTTCTTTAGTCAGTCCCAGATGAGAGCTGCAAACTTCTGCCAGAGCCCAAGCAACTCTATCCTCTCCTGGTCATAGCTCAGTCCTTTATTGCCCAGGCCGGCCCATGCTGTGTTCACAACCCCCCCGGCTGGTGCTTCCCACTGTTAAGTTCATTCATTAGTCATTTGAGCTTGCATTGTGTCTCAGGTCTCTGTGTTGATCTGGGTCGGTTTCAACTAATTCTTTAACAACTCTATTCATTCCACCCAGACAGTGAGGACAGATGAATGGACGGACACACAAGCGCGCACACACATGTCTCTTAGTCTGCCCTGAGAGCAAACTTAGTCCTTCTCTCCCCCCCCCACTCCACTGGGTAGCAATGCAAAGTATAGAGGGAAACTGAGGTGCACATGGGATTCCTAAAAACTATTGCAGAAAATGTCCACTTCACAAACAAGTTATTTATTTAATTAAGAAGATGAAGTTGGTGCAGTGTATGCACACAAGCTTTGAACTTTACTTAAAACAGACAAATATAAGTGAAATAATAAGTGTAGATAAGCATAAGAATAAGATAAGTACAATAAAATGGTTTTCTGGATTGTTCATTCTTACTGCGTGTACTTGCCACTTTATGGAGACCACTAGAAACAAAGATGGAAGTAAAATTAAGAAGAGATCACCCCCAAGAGGAAGGTGCTGGGCCAGGCTTCCTACCCGGTTGTTCTGTGTCACCATCTCAGTGTCACAGCTGGTCTTGACAATCTTTTTATACACCTCTTCCCATTCCACCCACATACATCTGGGATCATAACTGATCAAGTCAAGTCACAGCCCCGGATTCAGATCTGGTATTCCGGGAAGTGTTATGGTTGACATTTCTGACCGTTAACCCAAACCTTTGTCAGTCCCTTTTCCAATAGTACACCAAAGCAGGCAGTGAGTTCTTCTTGCAAAAGCCCCTAAAATGCTACCATCTGTTTGTTTGTGGTTTGCCTGTTAAGCACCAGATGCATTTTGAAACAAACACAACATACATATTGCTAAATTTTATTTCCTTAAGTCAAGTTCATCATTCTGTAACCTTTGGTCAAGCAACATGTCCATGCTATCTTATAGCAACTGCCAGTTTCTACCAGGCCTCAGTCTAGGCCCTTAACACTTAATGCTAAAGACCTGTAGCCAGGCCTATTTTTCATACATACATTTTGGTTCTTCTACTTGCTTCTATAGCGTCAATAATTTCCATTATTTCTGTAAGCATGCTTAGCAGATAGATTATATTTTAACCAAAATTGCAAACCCTCCTTGATCAGGTCAGGGGTCAACAATTGTTTCAAATATTAGCCAAGGAAATAGTTACTACAAAGGCCAAACTTTTAAAGGACTAGTGAGATTTGGATAGTACAACTCCGCAATAAGAGGCCTTCGCTACATGAAACAAAACTGTGAGGTGATTGCTGCTTCTGCACTTGACATTCATTTTGGTCACATGAAGTATCTAAGGCATATCAGCCCCTGGAAAAATTATTTTAGCTTTAAGGATAAGTTCTATTTTTGCTAAGTCTAACCTTGATGTTAGTTGCTATACTTTTTTTGCTAGGTATTGAAATTTAAAAATAATGTTTTCTGTGTTTGAATTCTGAGCATGATGCATATAACTATATAGGTAGCTATGTGATCAGAGGAAACCATTTATGTTATGGTGGTCAAGTGAGTGACCCTATCCCGCTCTGCATTTCCTCTTCCTACACATAGCCAGTCCACTTTTAGAAAATCTGATGCACTGTGTTCCCTTGACCTGAGATCCTAGGGCCCCAAGTTAACACTAGGGTAATGGCCTGCCAAAGTTTTATATTAGAGAAGAATTGTTTGAATGGGAAACAATAGCTGGATCAAGAATCTCTTTCCTCATCCAAAACAAGTTGCAGGCCCACACATCACAGAATTTGATGTAAACTAGTCCGGACTCCCTGAAACCTAAAGCTCTTCATACAGCGTGTAGTATTATTACGGGAAACCATTTTTTTCTTTGAGTGAGCTGGTCCAGAACCAGTACTTTCAAAAGCTTACTTGTCATGAAGGTATTGGTGCTCATCCACAAACACTTGAATATCAAGGTGCTTATAATAGAGTCCTTGGTGAATTAGGTGGCCCAGTGATTAGTGTACTTAGTACCCCCTTCTGGTGGGTCCTGGTCTTCTATTCAGAAGTGTGGTGGATAGGCTGTGTGAGCCCCTCCTGTCATGGGGGCAGTGGTAGGGGAGCCCAGTTCCACCCACTCCACCTCTCTGGCCGCTGAAAGTGCCCTCTGAGTTACACTCCCAGGGTCACTTCCCATCGCTGCTTTTCTCTCCTCACTTTCAGTCCCAGATAACGTGAAGAAGAAAAACAAAAGGTAACCGAACTGTCAGCCACAGCCACGCTCAGCAAATTGCCTTACTCCTTCAGGGAGGCTTCTCCAGTGCTCTTGTCAGGAGCCTTCAGGGCAGGTCTGTCCTCCTCCCCAGCCGCCCCACTTCTGAGCATGACTGCTCCTTTTTCAACCCAGTTGGCGCGTGCTCTGCAGGGCTGAAGGGGTGGGGCTACCTGGCCCCAGTTCTGTCCTTTAACCCTGTCTGGCCTGGGGTGGGGTTTGTATACCCTGCCACAATGCTGAGTATTTATAAGGTGCTTTAGATTGGCATTTCTAGCACTAGCAGAATAAAATATAATGAAGTTAAAATTGCTGCTTAATACTATCTTGCTTTTTTCCATCTTCTCTGCATTCAGATGGTATAAAGCGTTAGCTTCTAGCTGTACTAGTCCTCAAAATATTGGCAGCCAAAATATTATTCCAGGAGGTGGGGGAAGCCATATGGTAATTAGAAGATTTGGTTGGCAAAGCACTCAAATGTTTGAGTGTTTTATATAACATTGGATGGGGTCTGCAAAATTGGGCAGGAAATCTCATCAGAATAAGCTTTTGTGATTGACTTTCAATATTTCCTGCTTCCAGTGAGACTAGAAGCATTAGCAGAACAGCTTTTCTTGCAGAATTGAACTATTTTTGCTTCTGATTTCAGCCAGAACCAGGAAATGAAGTGGGGAATAAAAAATGAAAAATAAGTTACCCACGCTTTTTCTAACGTTAAAAGTTCTGGGCACAAGTTTGGGTTGTTTCTTATTTTATACAAACCAGTTCCCATCCTCTCTAGTGTTGTTTGTTTTTCTCACCTGATTGTTTTGAAAAGAAACCAATTTGTATGGCAACATTTGCCATGTAATAAAGTTACAGGTAAATCTTTAAGTATTCTCAATTTGATGCTGCTGGATTTTTGTACTTTCTGATTTTTTTTTTTTAAATAATATTGTGTATATTTTCTGCTGCAGGATTTGTTGCTGCTTAGTCTTAGTCATAGTCATTGGCAGCACTTTCTCTTGAAATATACTGCCACTTTTCTCTAAGATCGAAGAATGGTCTTTTATGCATGGTGGCTTCTGTCTATGGACAGCTGGATTATCACTCAAGCTGTCCCTAACAGGAGCCAGAACAGGCAGGACAGGCTGATGTTTTTCAAGATGCTTTGGAGTTTGGATGAGCTGAACCTTCCATTGTTTCTCATTCTCCTTCTTGCTACTCGTTCTCCATTCTGCTACTCACACTGTCGAATGTTGTCAATCGTTACATTGTGCTGCATGGTTTTTGTATTTAATAGAGTGGTATGGCTGAAAAATCAAAAAGAAAGACATATGAAAACTGATCTGTTCCTCTTCGGCAATCATATCAGTAGCAGTATGTGTGTCTGTCTTGTGACAGAGACTCGTTCCTTTATATGAAAGGCAGCTTCAACTGATTCTTATTCCCTCCCTCCCCCCTACCATCTAGGATAATGGCAGTCTGGTGACTTTCCCAGAGACATCTTGGAGCAAAGGAAGTTGTGGTTGTAGGACATACTGTTTCCTCCAGCTTATACACTTGGCTGGTGCAGCTTTAAGTAAATGCCATTTAATTAAAGTGGCTGCTGAGAATAGGTCTTCTACAAGCTGTATTTAAGCACAAATTAATTTGCAAATTCCACAGATAAAAGTTGCAATCCATGGTTCTTGTTTGAGTCCAGTACGACTCCTCTCCTTCTTCCTGGAATAAAAGTAAGATAGCACTCTTCTAGCCTAGATCCTCCAGAAGAATTGTCAGGTAGCTCTAGAGCCTCTGAACATTCATCAGAGGATATGTTTCCTCATGTAGAATTTACCTAAATAAGCCCACCTAGTAAAAAGAATCCTGAGAAGAGCTAGATTGGCTCACATTCTCAAATTTTAGGTGCATTTTCATCCAGGAAAGAGCAGGCACAGAGGCCAAGGTTTTGATTCCTCCTACTCTAAAAGGATCTTTGTGCCATGTCAGGCTGGCCTTTGCACTTTCCTCTAGGAGGCGGATTCTGATATTTTAGCTCAAACTGAAGAACAGTTTGTAACAAAGTAGGTAACCGTGCCAAAAGGGTGCTTGGTAGAGTGGAAGGGGAATCAGTTGCCAAAAGTCTCCTTAATTTAAATAAATAAAACTCCAAAATGTATGCTGCACAGTTTTCCAAAAACAGGCCTGGAAAAATTTGTACTAGAATATTAAAAGATTTTTGGCTTCCAGCAGAATAGAAAAGCACAGCAGTGTGCCTGCTTTTTGCTTTCTGTTCCTCAGTAGTTCAAGAGGGATCAATCAAGTACTTTTGGACTCAAATGGCTAGATAATTATCGTTAGGCCTAAAATAAATGCCAAAAGAAAACTTTAGGGCGCAGACTGGAGCAACAGACTCTGGAATTAAACTACATGACTTAGGTTTGCATTACGCCTTTGTGCATAATGCTTTCCACTGATTCACAGTGAGGTGTAATTTCAGTTTGTAATTGGCAATCAACATTTTGCTTCCTTTCTGTCTTGGCGTCTTCACAGAAGTGCTAGTAGTATTAGCAGTAAGCAACTTTTCTAAATGATCAGAAAAGCTCTTTTGCTAGCACAAACAGCTGTGTACAAAGTGGTGGAAATGTTTCACTATCTGGGGTTTATAGTCAACCTAAAAAAAGTTACTGGTACTTTGTTTCATCATCAAAGCCATTTTACCACCTGATCAGTTTTGGTGAGGAGACATTACATCTAGGATTGGAAAAGATAATGAAAGTTGATGGAAGACCTCAAGAAAACTGAGACAATGGGTATTCTGATGGAGCCAGTATTTAAGACAGACATGGTACTTAAGGAATCAGAGCCTCTTGTCTGAGCATAATTCTGTAGGCACAGTTCTTGTCTAACCACAAATATCATAATGCTCCATGAACAACCCTGTCTTACTCAATATTTCTAGGTGCAATTCATCTTGCTGACTTTAACCTGTCTTTCTAACTGGAAACCTTTCTAACCTAGGGAGGTTGTGGAATCTCTATTACTGGAAGTTTTTAAGAACAGGTTAGACAGACACCTATCAGGAATGGTCTAGTTATTACATAGTCCTGCCTTGAGTACAGGAGACTGGACTAGATGATCTATTGAGGTCCCTTCCAGTCCTACACTTCTACAATTCTGGGAATATATACAGCGTACCATCAGCTTTGGAAATAAGAATAAAAGCGAGGAAAACATTGCATTATATAAGTAACTACCTTTTTAATGGTTCGTTCTTACCTATTTTCCAGAGAGCAGAGTTGACCTCTGATAAAGACCTATATCTCGACAACAGCTCTGTTGAAGAAGCATCAGGTGTCTATCCAATTGACGACGACGATTATTCTTCTGGGTCCGGCTCAGGTAAGACATGTCTCTTTACATTTTTTCATCTCATTGTAACGTTTTTTTCTTCTTCGGAAAGTACAAGAATGTCTGTCTAAACCTGAAAGCTATTCATCACCTTGAAATTATTGCTTTAGTTGGGAGTCCAGGGCACTTGGCTCTATACATGCATTGTGCTGAGCATCTCTCCAGATTTATCCCTTATATTTTAACTTTGTGTTCTTATGCTTTTACTACTCAGTTTGTCCAATAGCTATATCATTTTACTGAATTTCCCTGTATCTTGTCTATAGTGTGCTGAGCTTTCTAGAGTTTAGAAAGTAGAGATTTGGGCAGGTGTTCTCTCCCCCATGGGCAGATTTGAATCCTAATTGGGTATCCTAATCTTTGATATTAAATGTTTCTAGCAGGATACTAGTTTAATCCAGTCTTATTTTTCTTGTACACACACACACATTTAGATAAATGTTGTTAATAAATCTATTTACATCTTTTTAATAGAAGTCTAGATATTGCCATACAAATCTGATAGCTTTTTCTGATGTAATTTCTCCTTATAAAGTTGCAGGTACAGACTGACAGGTCTGTTTTGAGGCCTTTTGGACAGATGTAATCAAATGTAGGCAAGGAAGGTTATATTGTATGAACTACATTTGCATTACAGAGAGACTGTGTGGCCAGAAGTGCTCTGTGTAAGCTCAAAGTGTGTCTCTTTCACCAACAGAAGATGGTCCAATAAAAGATACTATCTCACCCACCATGGCTCTCTAATATCCTGGGACCAACATGGCTTCAACAGTACTGCAAACCATTTTAATATAATATAAATATAATATAAAATATAAATATTTTAATAAGTGCATGTGATTAAAGATAAGTAGTCCAAAAATTACAGAGAAGAAAGTAAGTACTAATACTAGAAAATATGACCCAATGAAAGCTGCCCTGTGCTGGTTCATTATATGGGGAAAGTTTATTAGAGTCCACGTTTTACTGAAATCCTCAGTAAATCAAAAACCAGCCACTTAGCTGTGCGCGCACACACACTATTATACCCGTAAGTAATAATGTGTGTGACTTAGTGAAGACCAGTCAAATGGCTGTGTGCATTGCCTGGCATGTGGCTTGCTCCCTGATTCAGCAGAGGCTAGTACTTAGGAGGGTGCTGTTTCCTCTCTTCACCCTCAGAGTGCAACAGGGCAGAACTTCAGTGCATGGTTCCCATGCTCAGCTTCACAGATTGCAGCCTAGCAGATCAGTGCTGAAAGACCAGGGCATAGACATTCTGATTCCTCTGGGCATGCATATACACCTTCCCCCCACCCCTTGTCCTTACTAGACAGGTCTATGCAACCCACATCGGCGCTGGATGGGCAAGACCCTTTCCTGGACCAGTGGGGCCAAGTCCAGAAAATACCTAGTGAGCTCCAGATCAGCTAGCTCCTGAATTGCTACTTCTAAACCTGTCCTACTATGGATTCTAGTAGGGCAGCATGTTCCTCTGAAAACCACAAGGACAGATTCCCTTCAACTGATCAACCCAAGAAGAGTGGACTTTAGGGACTGAAATGGGTGCCACTGGAGGCCTGAAGGAGCACAATACTGGACTTCCAATATTGTCTTGGACACTGAATATAATTACCTCCGTTACTGACATTTTATTTGTCACCATGTGCTATAGCACCATCACATTTGGTGTTGATTACTTGGGCATTATGAACCTCTGCACCACTTATTTTAGCACGCTGTCTCTGTTCTGAGATCATACACAGTACCAGGGGATCTGCAGATTACAACAGAGTCGAAGTTGTTGTTGCTCTCCATGGTGCTGAAAAGTTCTTTGAGTGGTGGCCCTATGGATACTCCACTTTGGCTGCGCGTGCATGCCGGGCACCTTTAATCGGAGATTTTCAGTGGCAGTGCCTGTTCGTCCCATGCATGCACTCTACACATCCTCCTGCACTGCACTAAGGTTACAGAGGGCTGTGCGGGTAAATTGCCCTCTGTTCCTTTTCAGCCACCTTGGCCTGAGGTGGAATATTCAGTATAACTGCGTTTGTCGGTCAAGCGTGCCTGGGCTACTATGTTAGCATTAGAGATTAGATTAGTTTGGTGTTTTATAGTTAGTGTTAGTTTTTATAGAGCATTGTTTTTGAGGATTTTTTGTCTGTCCTTTCAATTCTCTGTCCCCACCCCCTTCGTGGGGAAGTATGCCAAGATCACCAGGATTCAAATGTTTCTTCCTCAGCTTCCTACATCCTCAGCTTAACATTCCCTTAGACCTTCTAAAGTAAAAACTTTAGAGATCTCTGAAAGGGGCTCTAAGAAAAGGAACTCTGGATCGCCTCATAAAGAACACTCACCAAAAAGACTGAAGTCTCCTCATAAGTTGACTATCTCTGAGCCTTTGGGTTCTCAGCCCAGTACTATTGAGTCTCCAGGCTCCCCTGGGAGTGATGGCACAGCCAAGTCTCTGGGCTCCTCTAAAAGCCATGGTTCCAGCCACACTCCAGTAGCTAAAACATCTTTGATAATGTCAGGACATGATCAAGGCATTAGGGAGAGACAGTCTGCTCTCAGCAAACCAGTACTGACCGTCACACTCCAGCCTCCAGTACCCAACATAGTGGGGCCCTTGGTACCTCAGAGAGCTAAGTGGCCACCTCAGCCTATTTTTGCCTCAAATTATACCATCTGCTTCCTCTTCCAGAGGCCTGCCTAAATAGACCTTCACCTTGATACCATTAGTTCATCTGGTACCGCCGGAATGTAGGAACTTCAGGGACCTATCTGTGTCAGAGGAACTGGAGTCTCCCCTATTGAGGGGTACTAAGCCCTTTTTGGTACTGAGATCTGCACAGTTACCACAATTGCACCTTTCTCTGCTACTGCCTGATTCACCACCACTTTCTGGTGAAGCTCTTCCTGTGGATGATGATGAGGAGCACATCTCTCAAATATCTGACCAGGTTCTCCTGTTCACCTCTTTCTGACAGCTACAAAGAAAGAGAAGATGCTTGGGGGAGACATTATGAAGGCCTTCCTGGGTGTATGAGCAGCCATAGATGCCACCCCTTATTCCATGTGGTTCCCCTCAGTGACCATATTGTTAACAATTCTCTAGAGATTCTAGCCTCGCTTGCTGGAACTGCAGAGACTGACAGTCCCCTTCCCATCTCTTTCTCCTCAGTTACCTGAACAGTAGGAGGAAACATTTGAGGAGCCGGAGCTCAGGCTGCAGACCGATATCTCATCTGCCCCTGATGACACTGTCCTGACTCTCCCACTCTCTCTGGCTAATGACTTTAAGCAGTTCAAGACTTGGTAAAATAGGTGGCAGATTCTTTACAGGTACCCTTTGAAGAGGTCAAGGAGTCATAACACAAGCTGCTGGATATTTTACAGGCAGCATTGTCTGCTCAAGTTACCCTGCCCATTTAATGAGGCACTTTTGGATACTGCCAAGACTATCTGGCAAATTCCAGCAATGGTACCACGCACTTATCAGCGGGCTGATAAAAATACTGTATCCCATTCAAGGATTCTGAATTATTTTCCCACCCTTCTCCTAACTTATTGGTCATAGAAGTTGTCAATGAACATGGAAGGCAGCATCACACTTAGTCAATGCTGTATGACAAAGCCCAAAAATGCCTTGACCTTTTTGGACACAAGAGCTACTCCTTAGTGACCCTGCAGTTTAGGATTGCTAATTACTAGGCTCTAATGGGATAGTATAATCACACGAACGGCTCTTAAGTTTCAGTCATTTATTGAACACCTTCTAACTGAGCATCATGAGCATTTTCAGACCATTATAGCAGAAGGCTAGCTGCTCACTAGAATGTTCTTACAGGCTTCTATGGATGCTGCTGGTACTGCCAGTTGTCATGCGGCAGGCATCTTTGGTCCAGCTCTCTGTGTTCCCCAGGGAGATCCAAAAGTACAGTTGAGTACCTTCCCTTTGATAGCTTGAAACTCATTGTGGCCAAGTCTCTACATACTTTGAAGGACTCCAGGGCCACCTTGAAACCTCTTGGGATCTACAGAGCTGTAAACAAACTGAGATATAGTAGATCCCAAACAGCCCAGAAATCCCCGCCCCCCCAATCCAGCTCCCTGTGTTTCAAAGATGTACAGCGCCCCTAAGGAAAAAACTAGATTCCAGAGAAAGAGATCAACCCCTATATCTGGCCTAATCACACAGCCTTCATCATTGTCAAAACACCAGTTTTGACAGGCTGGTCGAGGGTCTGAATTGTCTTTACTTTTTGGGCTTCCAGGTGCAACAGTTCTCCACCTTCCTTCTTGAGCAAATTATTACTGAGTCTTGGAGATTATAAAATCAGGCTACTCCATTCTTTTTGCCTCCCTTCGTCCACCCCACCCATTTCCCTGTCTTTCTTCAGGGACCCCTCTTACAATCACTTGTTGACACAGAAAATCAAACCCTGTTTTAGAGCTAAACAACTTTGAGAGCACAAAAGTTTAGGATGCTCACTCTTGCAGCTGTAGTCCCTTAATTGGAGCTAGGGGCTTGGTTTTCAGCCCTTGATCTGCAGGATGTGTATTTCCATATTGTAATTCACCCAGCTCTGATATGTTTCCTTCATTTTGTGATAGGTCAGGATCAGTTCCAATACTGGGTTCTCCCATTTGGGCTTACCTCTGCTCTGAGAGTATTTTCTAAAGTTTGGGCAGTGGTCACCACCTCTTCGTGCAGTGGCGATAGTCTTTACATACCTCAACAGTTGGCTGATGAAGGAACAGTCTTATGACCAGGTTCTTTCAACTATACTGACAGCCGTGACCCTGTTCCTCAGGCTAGGTCTCAACCTCCAAAATTGAGAAGTCTATGTTGCTTCCTGTGCAGAGAATAGAATCCATAGAGGCATCCCTAGATGCTATAACAGCCAGGGCCTACCTTCCCATGGACAGGTTCATGACACTATCAGATTCTGATCTGAGGATTCAAATGAGCCCACAGACCTTCATGAGAAAATGTCTCCAACATTTGGAGTACGTGACAGCTTGCAGCTTTGTAACAAGTCATGCAAGGTTATGCCTTAATTGTTTCCATAGGTGACCAAAAACAGTCTATCTACCAAACAAGTCTAGACAGAACGGTCTAGACAGACAAGTTTCATATGAAAGATTCCCTCAACTGGTGGAAGGATTCTTGCAACATCTGTGCAGGCATCCCCTTTATTCAGCCACTCCCAACCATTACCATAACAGATGTATCTTCATTGGGCTGAAGGTGGGGGGACACATATAGGGACTCTCACTGTTCAGAGCAGACTGTTGGCCCAGGTCTGCACATCAGCCTTATGAAGCTCAGGGCAGACAGGAATGCCTTCACTTTCTTGCTTTAATCAAGGGGCAACTCTATCAAAATTATGACAGATGACATAGCTTCCATGTTTTACATAAATTGACAAGAGGCAGCAATATGCCCTTCTCTTAGTGCTGAAGCCATACAGCTATGGAATTGGTGCATAGTTAATCATATCCTCATTTTGGCAAGACATTTTCCAGGCATTCAGAACATCAGTGCTGACTCTCTCCGCAGGTGACTGTCCAAGGATTATGAGTGGGAGGTGGATTCTAGGACTTTCAGCCATATATTTGTGACCTTGAGGTTTCCAGAGGTGAACCTCTTCACCACCATCACCAACAAGAAGTTTTGTTCAAGGGGTGAAAGGGCCTTCACACGCGAGAAGATGCCTTCCTCTTAACTTGGATGAAAGGACTTTTGTATACATTTCTCCCAGTGCCCCTAACATTAAAGGTGGTGAACAAGATGAGAATGGACAGACCTCAGGCTTCCTGCTCCCATAGAGCCCTGGTTGCAGATTGGGGTCCAGAGGGCTAGCAGGCTTCCTGCTGGAGCAGCAGACCCTGAAATGCTAGCAGGTTTCCAGTGGATAATCTGCTTGTATTTTGGCAAAATTTTCATTGCATCTGTAATAGATTTGGCAACACATTTCACTACAATAACTCCAGCATTTTCCGACCAGTTCTAAAACCCACACCATGCCAAGTTCCCTTGAAGCAGCTCAAGAAGGAAACAAAGTTGACACCAAAAGATAAAGAGCTGAAAAGCCCTGGCAGCAGGAGTGGTCCATCCGCCAGTTTCAGATTAAGAATTGCTAGCTACCAAGCGCTCTTTGCAAAGTATGAGTATCTCAACTGGCAGAAAAGCTGAGTTTGCCGACAGGCTGCCTCTAGAGCCTGAGGAGTTCAAGTCCCTGATTTCTGAGGGGCAGTAGATAGCTAAAATGTGTCTGCAGGCCTCCTCAGATGCACTGTGGTTCATGGCAACCTTCATTGTCCTGAGGAGAACATCCTGGCATCAGGTATCCGATTGAAGACTTCCCCTTTGAGGGCTCTGAACTTTTTTTAACTGAAAGATGTTTGACTCTCTTCACTCACTGAAGGACTCCCAGGCTATTCTGCATTCACACGGAGTATTTATAGCAGCTCCTAGAAGGAAGCACGGAAGACCTTCATGTTCCAGGCAGAGACCATCCCCCCAGTACTTTCTACCTCTAGAGGTCCACCGAGCCTCCGAAGAGATGTCAATGCGTTCAAAGGAGAAGACTTCAGGCCTCTCCATCAGTGATCTCTCATGCTGTGACCACTTCCAAGCACCCCTTTTGTCAGGCTGGTTGAGGGTTGTGCACTACCAGTCTACAGAACCTTCAATTCTCCTTCCCCCCCATTTGAGCACCACCTCTGTTTCTTTCAGGAAGTGTGGAATTTCATAATATCAGACTGCTGAGTTCTACAGTCTCTGTGGGAAACTCTTTAGTTTCATACCCTCCCCTCCTGCTTCCCTGTCTCTATTCAGGGGTTCCCCCCTCACAAGAGACTTTGCTTCAAGAGGTGGAATCCCTTCTCACTTTAAGGGCAGTAGAAGAAGTTTCACTACAGTATGGGAGGGATTCCCGTACAGTTTCTATTTCAACTATTTCCTAATCCCAAAGAAAAAGGGGGATGGTGCCCTATCCTGGACTTGTGGAGACTTCATGCCTTTTTTTGTTGCTTCAGGTTCAAAGTGGTAACCTTTGCCTCCATAATTCCATCGTTAACACACAGGACTGGTTTGCAACTCTCAACCTGCAAGATACTTACTTCCATGTCTCTGTCCATGCTGCTCACAGGAAGTCCCTGAGGTTACTGGTGGGACAAGCACATTATCCCACACAAGGTACTACCCTTTGGAGTATCAGCTACATCAGGAGTTTTCATCAAATGCCTAGTAATGGTGGTAGCTCATCTCCAAAAACAAGAGCTAATAGTGTACCAATACCTCCACAATTGGCTGATTTGAGTAAAGTCACCTTAGCAAGTGGAGGTTCGGGTCATCAAATTCTCAGACTCTTCAAGTTAGGGCTGAAGATCTACACAGAGAAATCTTTTTACCCCTGGAACGCTGGGCCAGTGAAGGTTAAACAGTCAGCAAGCTGGCTGACCTGTAAAGAAACCCTTAAGAACATATCAAAATGATATTGCAGTGGTTTATCAGGGCCATTTCTTGTAGATAGTCATCAAAGCCATGTTGAGTAGACTAGAATCTTTAACATGTTTGCCTGTATTGTTCGAGAATCGAAAAGTAAGTGCTAAATATGTCTTTTTACCTGCATCCTATTAGAAATCTAATAATGTGATCTAATTAGCCTATAGATGCTAAATCCTGTTCCTATCTTGTAATGCTTCATTACTGTATTCTATTGACTTGGAGATCAAAAGGGGATATTATTATTTATATGGAACTTGTGGTGTCAGAATATTATTGTCCTAATCTCTCCTGGAAGCTTGTAATTCCCCATAGTAAACTACTTGTGAACTGTCTTAATAGTTTGAATGGCTATTGTTAACTGTATTGTTTGAGAAAGAACCCATTGAATAGAGATCAAACTGTCAGTTCACTTTCATCAAAGCCCACATGGTAGAGTTACCTGTGAGCACCCAGCTTGCTTCAACTATAAAGGAAGCTTTGGGCATGATCCTTTTCATCTCAGGTCATCTTAAACTTTAACAGGGAAGGTCTAAACCCTAAAAACTGAGGCCTCCAGGTGAACCCTGGATCACCCTGGAATTCTCATGGAAGAACTTTAACAAACTGTATACCTGGACTGCCTATTAGATTCTAACCTTCAGAATTGATTCCAGAAAGACTCTTACAAATCAGCAACCTCACCATCTCTGCTATGAAACTGACCTAAGGACTTTTGTATTTGTATGTATATTGATCTCTTAACCATATATAACTCGCTTTTCTTTTATTAATAAATCTTAGGTTTAGTTAATAAGGATTGGCAGAAAGTATGTATTTGGGTGAGCTCTGAAATATTCATTGACCTGGTGCGCAATGTATCTGGTCCTTTGGGATTGGTAGAAATTTAAGTATGGCAAATAAGGTTTTTACTAACCCGTCACTGTATTATACTTGGATGTTTAGATAGGTGCCAAAGGCTGGATTGGCTAAAGGGGACTGTAATTGGCTTCTGGTTAACCAGTGTGGTATTACAGAAGCTGCTTTGTTATTGGCTTGGTAAATCTAATTATAGAATAAATCACCAGTCTTGGATATCGTCTGTCCTATTTCTTGCAGTCTGCCCTGAGTTGGCATCTTCAGCATGGCTCATCCAGGCACCATGGTCACAACCCTACACATAGATTAGAGTTTATAGGGGCAGTGACAGACTCCACGACAGCCAGAGCTTACCTGTCACAAGACAGATTTAAACGCATGACCGCTCTCATCTGCCAGCTGCCAAATCAACTATGCACGTTGGTGAGAATTTGCTCAGGTCTCTTTGAATGTGTGGCTTCCTGTACGTTCATCATGCAGCATGCCAGACTACATCTACGTTGTATGTAAAACTTGCTGAAGTTGGTGAACTACCAAGCGGACATCATCTCGTATGCCGTATCTATGCAAATTCCTCCCAAAGCCCTTTCCTCACTGAACTGGAAAGGGGGAGTACTATTCCCTTAATTCTCCCCACCAAGACTCTGGTGATTGATACATCCCTCCTAGAATGGGAAGCACATCCGGACCACTGTTGGATTCCTTAGGGCATCAACCTTATTCCATCCCTGTCAGGTCACAGAGAATAACTTCATTCTGTTCCTTTAGTGCACTACCCAGATGAAACCCAGGCAGACAGTGTTGTCATACTTCCTATCCATTAGAGTAGGCCGCCTGATGGCTGCTATTTCCAATCAGATGGGGGGAGGGGTAGTTGAATTTGGGAGCTTTCTCTAATGAGGCCCAGTATTGTACTGTTAATTCAGACAAGTAGTCCTCACAGGTATCCTAACATTAATTCCATAAGTAAAATCAGGAAATAGTCCTCCAGTTAAGCATGAAAGTTCACTCCTTAGGAGCACTGACAGTCTCAAAGCAAAAGAATCATGTTTCCTGTATTGAGATCTGCTAGACAGCAACTAGGTAACCAAATTATGCATATTGACCATCCAATCTTAGTCAACGTCCCTTTCTCTTGGCAGAAGTCTTCTCCAGGCCATAGTACTAGGGAGAGAAGAAGATGATATTTTTATATAATCTACCTTGTTTTGGGTGTCCATATTTAAAGGATGATCCTACTTCCCACCCTGGAGGCACTCAGCTACGAAAATACTATCATAACAGATCCGCGGACCTTAGCACAAAGAAGATTATGAAAATACATCAATGCTTACCTGAAAAATTCCTTTCTTTTTCAGTAATAAGGTCCAAAAATCCAGCCTACGCTGGAGACAAATGGATCATCCAGAATAGAGATGAAAATTGATATTCGAGGATTTGGGTTTGTTGTCAGGTGGAATTTAGTAGGAATGTATTTCTCAAAGTGTATTTATCACATTCTGTAATTTAAGTAAGTAGAATTGGAATTAATTTAGCTACGGAAGTTTTCTTAACTGGAGGGACATTCCGGGGGTGGGACAATCCCCTGCTGCCCGTGTATTACAGGCCTGATTCTGCCCTTAAGATGCAAGAGGGCTGAAGTACTTATTGTAGTGTATCTATGGACCGTATTATTTTAAGCAGGGAAATTTTTAGGTAAGCGTGGATACCTTTTCTTATTGGATGCTTTTCCCCTCTTCTTTTTCTTTACAGGGTATTGTTTTCAAATATTTGACCAGTCCTTCATGAAGCCCCATATTGACAACATATTTCATGCAGTCTTTTTCAGAGGAATTGTCTATGCCTTAATTAAGGTGTCGTTTTAGAATTCCCTTAACGTTCTTTCAGAGTGGTGGATTTTAATATACTACATTGCAAGTTAGAATTTATTTTTTTTTAATTCCTTCACTTTTGTTTTTCTTGAATCCAATACCCTTGTACTTAATTACTGTGTGGTATGAACCCGTTCCTTACAATGCTGAAACCAGATAGTTCTTGGTCATGGGATCCAAACTTCCGTCTGACTTTCAGGTTGTCAGTCAGTTCATCTATCTGCCAAGAAGTCATTCTGGGATGACCTTTCTTCTCATTCAGACCTTTACATCTTATATTCTATATCTGTATTCTGAAAGCTCTTCTTTTCTTTTAAAAAAAATATTCAGAGGGTTTTAAACTCTAAAAGCCTGGTAACTGACATAGAGAATGGCAGAAACATTTTGGTAACTACAGTGGATTGTAGCCGTTTATCTCAAATGTTTTGTGGCAAAGCAAGGTTTTTATGAATAATCGTGGGCAGAACATCACTTATTTTTATTGATCGGAACTCTACTACAGTCAAAATGTAATGCATACGGATGATTTTCATGCAGAGATTTCCTGAACCTCATTGTTTTGTTTTAGGAGCTGAAGAAGATGAAGGTAACACCGTGATAGCAACGTCTAGAACACTTCCAAAGATACCATCAACTAGTGATGCGCCTAAAGCTGAGACAACTACACTGAAAACACAGACCAAGATTCCTGCACAAACCAAGGTTTGTGGGCAATTTCTTTTTACTGCAGCAGAGTAATACTTTTTACATGGTTTTAATCAAACATAATTCTGTTAAAAGGTTATTTGAAAACATACTTGGTGAATGGTTATGCCTATAATAATCATAAAAACCTTACCTAATATTACTACACTCTGTTAAATCAAATGTAGAGCTGGCCATAGAGCTTCTAATTCCCAGTATAAAGCCAGTGTACCAACTCTGGATTTCACTTCCAAGAAGAGTATCAAAACCAGGACAGCACATCTTCTCATGAACACACAGGTATATGTGAACATGAAATATAGTCTTAACCTTATTATGTCTCCGAAAGGGTTGCTAAATAAGCCATGTATTAAGCTGCCTCCCCTCACTCGCCCATAAAAAGGATAATTTTGTTCGTTTTTGTGGTACCTTTTGTGCTTTTCTCCAGGTTTCTCTTGAGGAAAATGCCATCCTTAAAATTCTAACATGGTATTTTGCAGTGCTTACTATGTCATTCACCAGTTCCATTGGCACACAGGTAGAAAACAATGTAGATGACAATGGGTAAAACAATAGTTGACAGGTATTCACATCACAGAACCACTATTGTAAGTGAGACACATGCTGAAAGAAGTACCAGAGATGCCAGGATTGAATGCTTGTGACAAGAACTGCTCCTTCATGCTTAGAGATGGTCTTTTAGATCCGAGACTTGTTGGCCTAGTACTATGGGGAAGTTTGTGCTGTTGCTGCCCATCCTATACATCTTCTGTGGCTGGAGAGTCTCAATATTTTCCAAACTGGCTCGTGATTTGGGTGCCTAACTTGACATGTTGAAGAGGATCTGATTTACAGAGGGCACGTGCTCTGCATATCAGACCCTTTTCAAGGTATGTCTAGACACTTTTGAGCATCTTTCCCTTTGGTTGTGAGGGCTGTCAGCCTGTCAGCTTACATAAGGACACTATCTATTATTCTTTGTATAGAGGGAGGAAAAAAGTAAAATAAAATATAAAGAAGGTCATGCAAAAATAAGATTATTAAAACCATTGTTAATAGGTATGCTTGGGCATGCTGAATCCAGTGCTTATTAAACCATGGGGCAGAAGCTTTGAGTATGAATGTTTCCTTCAAAAAAGAAGAGCTAATCACATATACAGCTGTTAGGAAAACGATAAAATAACCAGTTCAATTAGTTTCTGTACTTTGAAAAGATTTTGCTAATGTTTTAATAGCTTATTTCTGTGCTTGGGTGTTTTGTGTATGGACAATAAAATTTAAAAAATACTGAAAGCAATGTGGAAAATACTCTTGGAAAGAGATAATTGCACTTACTATTAAAGTATTTACATGGAGACTGCGTGATACAGAGAAAAGCAAGGAAGGGAAAGATAGCTCTGTGAAGGGGCTCAGAGAAGAGGACCAAAAGCTAGATCTTTCTTTCTTGGTGTATTCTTTAAGTGTGGAATAGAGAAGACTGATCTTTATATGCTGCTGTTTCAGGTTATAGATCCATTCCAAAGACAAACTAGCTGACAGACTTCTAAATCTGAGGGAAAGATTAAAATTTGCTCCCTTATCACTCAGTGAAAAAGGGGTGTCTCACAGTACCACTAATTATCAGGAGTTGAGGCTTGGTATTATTTGAATGCTCTGAAAACAAGGTCCTCTTGAATGATCTAGTCTGTCTTTCTGTATCCTTGCAGAATATTACTCATAGCTTTCTGCAGAATCACATTAGCTCAGTGGTCCATGACTAGGCCTCTTAGGTGCTATGGTAATACAAGTAATAAATATATAATAATCTTGTTTGTTGAGTCAGTCTCCAGTAATGTTGACTCCATGGTCGTCTTAATGAAGTTTCATTGACCTCACTATGATAGTGATTACTAATTATTCTGTCCTCTTGCCTCATTTTAGACCTTTCCTGCTTTTGTAAAAATGTGCTTTGACTACTACTTCCTTCTTGCTAGCCTATGTAATACGTGAGGGATTATCATAAAGACTCAGACTTTTCTCTAGACTGTACAGACTCTGTTCTCTCATCATAATTCATGTTTTCTACACCTTTCGTCACTAGTTGCCTCTTTTAAATTCAAACTTCAAGGTGGAACCTCAAACTGCCTGTAGTATGTCAGATGTAACCTCACAGGTGTTCTACAAAGACGACTAATAATTCTTTGGTCTTGCATATAATATCTTTGATACATTTTATTACAATATTATCACTATTATAATGCTGGGGGGGGCTAGTATTTACACACCCATGATTACTTTGTTTATCAGCATATAATCCATTTTATGTTTGCTAACTTTCAGTCTCTTGTTTCATACATGTGGATAATATTCTCTCTCCCCATGTAAAGCACATTCATCTATCTTTATTAAATCACACTGTATTGATTTCTGCCAAATTCTGTACTGTCTGTAAATCCTGCTGTATTTTTACTCTACCTTCCCTGCGGTTAGCTGTCCCTCCTAACTGGCTTTTCAGTGAAACTGCATTTTTGTTGCTGATCGGTTTCATCAGGGATAACCTGTCCAGGAGAATGATGTCTGAGAATCAAAGCAATATAGATGCTGAATGCTGATCTCACCGTGATGTGACCACTGAACAGATGTAGCGTTTTCATTGACTTTAGTTTTTTTATGTTTAGTAATTCTGTGGGCATTTAGGACTTTTCATCTTGTGACTTAACTCAATGCACTTTTACAGATGTGGAAAATATAATTGCACAGATCTTATAGGTATAGGTTTCATGTTTCAACAAAGACTGTATCAGTTTTATATAAATTTACTACTGCTTCTCTACTTCGTTTTTGTGTTGGAATGTGCATGTTTAGATACGATTTTCTGACTATGTAGGCTAAAGAAGTACCATTTAAAGTGCAGAAATGTACATTTTTGAAATGTGATCATTGCTTTTTTAAATGTACTATAGTCACCTGAAGAAATTGATGACAAAGAGAAAATTCACAAGACTAACTCTAACGCTAACAAAAATAAGAACGACCCAGGTGATGACACTGACGTATTTACTGAGAAGCACTCAGAAAACCTCTTTCAGAGAACAGAAGTACTTGCAGGTAAGGAGCAGCTAGTTAGGGCCTCTTTTATCACAAGGTAATATGAAAAAAATGTAGAAAATACAAAGATGCTACCTGCAGAATAATATAAACATCAAAATTCATATTGTGCCCAAGGTATTACCCTCCACATTGCTGTGGGGTCCCTGAGGATTATATGTTTCTGCAGAGCAGCCAGTATTCCTTTGTGAAGAATTAGATGGGCTTCACCCAGAGTTATTTAATCTATAGCCTACCCTTTTGCTGATTATTTGCAAGGTATTCCATCCCCCAGAAGTTCAGTGCTTCCTCCTGGGGATTCTTAGCTTTCACAACCCAGGAAGGGAGAATTGCAATTTGAACTTGGGTTTCCATGATAACTTGTAGGGCAAAGATCTGTGTCCAACCTGCCTGACCTTCAGTCCCTCCTCCTGGCAGGCGCTATCCTTCTTGAGTGCTGTTTGGGGGGCAGGGGAGATGATGTCCTGGAGGAAGCTCCAACCTCTCTTTCCACTGAGAAGCAGGGATGTCTGTGTATGGAGGGTTATCTCCATGTGTGGACCAGGGAGAGACAAGCTGGCCCCTCATTTTGTGTAGCTTATAGCAGAGCAGCACCAGATAGTGTCACACTAGTATAGCTGTACTGTTTTTCTTATAATCGGCACTGATTTCCAGGAATTTATAACTGTGAAATCCTACTAACGGTTGAAATTTGGCATCCAAACTGTTCTGGAAGTGCATTTATTTTTGTGGCATATACCAAAAAGGGGATGGTGTTTGAGCCATGGATGTGAGCTCATGCCACAAAATTCTGGATCTGAATTTCCCTGAAGCTCAAGGGGTTTGGATAAAAGAAAACTAGCATTGACATAGCATATCCAGTGGAAATATTCATTTTGATAAGTGTAGTTTGAATTGTTAGTTTGTGCACGCTGGCAAATACATGACAAATGTCCTCATTTTTGGGCTACATGAAAGGGATACAGTGTTTATCATCAAGAAATGTATTTTAGGCTTAGGTCATGGTGTAACAGACTGAAGGAGATGTGGCATGAATCAATTTCTTCCTTGGTAAAACAGAGTAGTAATCAAGAATAAATTATATGTAATTTCAGTGTTAGAAAAGTTACTTCCCTTTGTTAAAAGTAAGTTCAGAAGCAGCTAAGATTTTATAGTTACATTTGATCATGTTGTTGCTATGCTCTGGGAGCATTATTAACTTTTTGTTAACTAAAAATATTACTACTTTGAGCTGTACTTTTTAATTCCTTTAGAACTATGGGCCGTATTGTGTCTTTGACTTTTAAACAAAACTACTGAAATGTTTTTCTGTTTAAAAATCTATTTACAATGATTTCTAAAAAAGCCAATCAAGATTGTGACTTAATTGGAGCCAGTTTTTTAAATTTTAAAAGGATACAAAATATTTACTAGTTGTTTGCTATATTGGAAAACAAATTTGGAGCTACGGGTCTTATTTTGGCATATTGTGAATGTTTATTCATTTTATTGCAGCTGTTATTGCTGGTGGAGTTATTGGTTTTCTCTTCGCAATTTTCCTTATCTTGCTGTTGGTATATCGCATGAGGAAGAAGGATGAAGGCAGCTACGACCTTGGTGAACGTAAACCATCCAGTGCTGCCTATCAAAAGGCACCTACTAAGGAGTTTTATGCATAAAATTCCTACTTAGTGTCTCTATTTATGAGATCACTGAACTCTTTTAAATAAAGCTTTTGCATAGAATAATGAAGATCTTTTTTTCTTTAAAGAGCCATTATGGCACCTTTATGATAAAATCCCATTGTATTTAAAACTTTTCATGTATTCCTTTAAAAAAAAATGTAAAATGAAAACTTAACATTTGCCGTGTTCTGTGAATAACAGTGGTAAAGCATTATTTTATAAAACCATTGATGTTCACTGAATCATTTTTAAAACTTTATGCATAAATATAAAATAATGAAAATGATTGTTTTATCCTATGGCTCAATGAAAGTTGTTTAATTTTTGTCAGCATGACTCAGATTGATCTTACAAGTTAGTTTTTATTTCATTAATTTATCTGTTTCCAAAAAATGCCTTTTTGTAGTTGTCATGGTGCAATTTGTCTTCGGATAATTCAGATAACAGTAACTTTTAGTGTATATGTAATTTTTCAGCTATGTAAACTTTAATCTTCACTTTGTATAAATTTGTGTCCGAATATCAATTTTACACTTTGCATTGTTTCTCAATGTAACTGTAGCTTCAGTGAAATTGTAACAGCAAATTAATGTGTAAAATTGGATTATTACTACAAACTGTATAGTCATATCCTTACTAAACAAATCTTTAAGGAAGATTTGAAGTAAGCTACTGACAAGCCTAAGCAAACCCAAAGACTCTAACAGTATTCTGAGAAGTTGCTGCAGATATCTATGGCCACTGTATTTGTTAATTTCTTGCAATCTGAAGTTATAAGTAGGGGTTTAAAAATCAATTTTTGTTCTTAAAAATACATTTAAGTTGTAAACGTCTTTTAAAGCCTTTGAAGTGCCTATGATTCTATGTAACTCGTCGCAGACTGGTGTTAATGAATATATAACAGTAAAAGAAAATGTTGGTATTTTATAAGCACAGCCAGTTCTAATGGTAATTTTTGTAGTCTTACATGGATAGACATAAACTGTAATTTGGGAACATAAACACTACTGAATAAATCATGTGGCCTAATACTGAAATGTCATAGTTATATACTTTTGTACTTTTTTCATCTTATTCCTACTTGGTTGTGTTTAATATCACAAATTATGCCTATTAAATCTTGGAGGATGTTATCTGGAAGCCAAGACCAGAAAAAAGGTATTGATGAAACTCATGCTTTGAACAGAGATTCAGAAGTGGCAGGGAAAACGCTCAATGTTTCTTCATGTACATGCTTGGAATTTGCCTGTTTAATTATGAGGATTTCAATCTTTGCATTATATTCAATGGCAGCATTGGCACAGACATAGACTTTCTGCAAATGTTAATTTCAGGTTGTAAAACTCCAAGGAGTACGTAGAGTTTCATTTATTATGGATATTATTCTTTATTCATTCTTTTATTCCACCTTTGGAGGACCTCAGCTTGATTCAACTCAGACTCCAGAAGGAGAATTGAGAAGTGGAATATCTTTATATGAGAAGACAGACATGTTCCAAGTAGAAGAGAAAGGGCTCTGTTGGTTAGGATTCAAATAGCTGTGCAACCGATAGACATATGGAGATGACAGCAGCATGCTTGCCTATGTTAGGCTCAGTCCTCAGGTCTGTTAATTTTTTCTTTTCTGATTTCTTAATTTCAAAACTAGGTGGGCAGAAGATTGAGCTGAACAACTACTCACAAGTATATATCTTTGTATATACAATATCGGAGGTCTCCAGAGAAAAGAATCTCATAACTTCTATTTGCTGCTGCCCCAAGTTCAGTGGTCATTTAGGAAAAATTAAAATTATTCTGCACTATAATCGTTGCTTTTTAACTGCTTACACTTCCTGGTAGATTTTCTGAAGCCATAGATCTTCACCAATTAAAACCAGGGTCAGTATTTAACAGGTATACCTCATTGTGCAATATTTAGTGAAATTCAGTCAATAAAATAACTGCTTGAAACAACTGTGCCAAGAAAAGGAAATTTCAGGCAAAGGCTGTGCCACTGCTGTAAAATAAAATATTTGTTAAAGTGCCAAAATCAAGTCTGTCGTGCCTACACTAATATTTCATTTTGTATAGTTTGGCATCCAGTCTTCTCCAAGCCCGTATTACTTTCGGTAGATTGAGTTTTCTTAAAGGTGCAGTGAATGCTATTTAGTTTAGTGGTAAACATTAAATGCGTGACAGGTTGTCTACTTTTTCTTCCTAAGCAGATCATTATTAAACTGCTTGAGTAACCAACCTTTCACTTCTGAATTTCAGATCCTTTGCTTTCCAGCTACTGTAAATATTGTATACAGCATTTTAGCATATATAACATAGATGTTCATTATTTCTGTTAAAATGGTTCTACACAAGTTCTCTATTATGCATATCTCCAATTTGTTTACAACCAGCAGCAATGACTATTTGAGTTCTCTTCTTTCCCCTAGACATCACCCCTTCAAACACAGCCCATAATATGCAGCGGAATTTGGAAAACTTGTAACTGTTTGGGCAGTTTAACAGAGCCCCAAACCCTCCTGAAATGTCATTTGTTTAACACAGCAATCTGCAGTGGGAATGAAAATAACAACATTATTTATTGCCTTGAGTCACAATCTGACCTTTCCTCCTTTCCACTGCCAAT
The DNA here is from genome assembly GCF_965140285.1 of Lepidochelys kempii. NCBI lineage: Eukaryota > Metazoa > Chordata > Testudines > Cheloniidae > Lepidochelys > Lepidochelys kempii. The sequence goes on along the minus strand of NC_136381.1, from coordinate 41,979,257 downwards.
GCCGCACTGTGCTATTAGAATGAAATTCTAACAAAGCTCTCATCTTGATTACAGTTTAGTTTTCATTCATAAATCTAGAGATCAGGCTTCTGTCAACAACATCTGTTTTCTAGCAATGGTATTAAAAAGGAAATTGGCATCTGTGCACCATTTCAGTCTTCTCTTAAACCGAAATTTCCAAGTGTCTTCAGTTTGCTGTCCTTTGTTCTCCTCCTGGATGTGTTCTAGCACTGCAGCCAGCACTCCGGCTCCTAAGGAATGTTGCTTGGCAGCTGCTAGACTCAGATGTCAAGCTATGGAACAGTTTTCCCCCCCCCCCCTCCTCCAGCAGTGGCATCTCTATATATAGGTTGGCTTCTTCTAAGGCCTTTTGGCTGGCCCCCACTAGTGCTTTTGTAGCAACTGTGAAACTCCTTAGCAATCTGATACAGCATTTCCTTGTGACTGATAAGTTATAGTGCTTGTCTCAATGCAGTTTTATTGTGACTCAGTCTTGACTATAAAGACCTTGCTTCCTTATAGTTTTGCAGATGAAGTCCTATGTCATTAACTTAAGTGTCCATCTCATGTCATTTTTTTTATGAAAGAATATTAGTTATACTTCTAACTGTTGATATCTTGGAACCTCTGCTTCTCCATACATTTTGCCATTCCATATTTTTAAGTTTTTTCTCTTTTTGGTGAGTGTCATAGTAAAAAAAAGTAATTGGATAAGTAAGAACATGTAAAATGTTCTTCTAGTTTCAGAAAAATTACTTACCGTTTAACTACTGGTAGGTATTTGATTCATTACTTTACGTCATATCTTACCATCAGTTTTTAACAGAACTCCCATTGAAATCAATAGGGAGTTCTGCTTAAACAGAATTTTTATTTTTTAAACAAAGCTTCTGATTCTTTGGAGTGCAGAAACCATTTTGTCTAAGAAAAGGAAGAATTTAGAAAAATATTCCTGTCAAATATAACCTGTTGGTATTGGAAGGATTGTGCTAGAACAGTATTATATATGGAAGGGCAAGTCTACACTACAAAATTAAGTCAACCTAAGTTATGCTGACGTACAGCAACCACAATAATTAAATCCTCACCAGGAGCATTTGCACCAATTTAACTGTCAGTGTGAGGCATTGTGGGATGGCTTCTGAAAAGCAGCAACAGTTGATGTAGGCAGTGCACTGTCTACACTGACACTGCATCGACTTAACTACATTGACCTAAGGGCTACAACTCTCACCGAGGCAGAGTTAAGTCAGTGTATTGGGCAAATTACATTGGTGGGAGCTGTGTTTTAGTGTAGATGCTGCAGAATTAGGTCAGCGTAAGCTGCCTTATATTGACCTAACTATAGTGTAGATTGGGCCTAAGAGAGCAGGGGAGTAGGGGTTGGGGAAAGAACAAGCATCTCTAAATACTAACTAGCAGTTCTGTGACAGGGAACTCTTACTCATATTATGTAGAGGTGTCCAGGGGGAATTAAGGAAACAGGAAAATTATTTTTCTTAAATTTGTAATCAGTTATTTCACTTACCTATGCTTGACCAAACTGAGTTATTAAAACTTCCTGTAAATGCAAGTAACTTTTTTCTGTTGGTTTCAACAACAAGTAAAACGGGGACTCCAAAACTTGAATGTATTCATGCTTTACAACTTGGTTGTCCCTTCTATTTTTAAATGAACTTTCCATTAAATTAATTTTGCTACAATTTTAATTCCCACCCATGCATTATAGGCAACTGATAGAAAACAGATTTACTGGCAAACCATGGCTGGATACTGTAGAATTAGTTTTATGGTAGCATTGTATTGCTCCAATTCTCCTCTGGCCCACGGAGCATTTTTTCAGTAAAAACAAACTGACAGGATGAGTGCCCTTTCCCCCTGTAACTGGGCAGGTCCCACGACCAGCCATGGCTCCAATAGAGATGCATTGCCCAGAGCTGGAAAGGGCCCCAAGGGGCCAGAGCTGATACTGAGGTATCTGGTTTCCTATTGATTCCTGTGGATCACCAGGTTTGGGACGAAGGCCATGAGGCCCATTCCAGGGGTTGTGAGGGGTGTGGGCAGGGAGACCCTGTCCCAGCCACCCCACTTGAACAGATTCTCAGTGAGATTTCCTCAGCTGAAGAAATAATGCAGGCCTAAACAGTATCTTTTCTGCATCCGCTCTGTGGGGCTGGAGAAGAAACATGTCCCCTTGCCTTGTTCTCAACTTCCCACAGTCTCCACTCCCTCTTCCAGCATGCAGCCAGACCTGCTGAGCTCGATCCTGGAGATATGTGCAACTGAGATGGCAATCATCCCCCCAACCCCCACCTTTTCATGTCGGAAAGAAGGTGTGGGTGGGTATGGAGGATTACCTGATATGGATTGGAGGACGGAGAAGTGAAATGATTCAGCTGGTGGTTTCGAAGCATACAGAAGAAAGGATTTATGGAAAACATGGGCATCTAACTCTCCTCTGTATTTGGTACGACAGAGTTTAGCTTTTAAAGGTGGTGTGAGAATGATCCCAAAACTGGAATTTTGGGCAAGTAGGAGGAAAGACAAAGGGAGACGAAGTCCTGACAGCCTATGTTCTCCACTGGAAGTTACAAAGCATTCAGTATTTTGAGTTGCTGTCAAACTGAAGTAACTTTCCTTCCCTGGTACTTAATGAAGACAATATTTATGCAGGAGAGTGGGCTGATGTTAGTGCTGCGTACCTTAGAGGATCATTAATCCAGGGAGTTGCTATGTAGAAGGCCAGAGGAGTTGTTGTCTGCTGCAGATCCCAACCTTAACTTCTTTAAGCTACTCGCTCTCCCGGATTTGCACAGAAACAGGCCCAATCTCTGAGAGCAAACATGCTGTGGACTTGCATCTCTTGTACCTTTTATCATACGCATGGGAGGGATTATGGGGCATTAGGTATGGTTATGAGGTATTCCATATCTTGTTGTTCTCCTACTTTCTAGAGTTTGCATTAGCTTGGGCATGTTTGGCTTAAACACTAATTCCTTTGAAATAATACTTGTTTACAGAGTAGCCTATGGAGTTTGGAGATTTTGAAGTAAAGTGACAGCATGTTGTGGTTGGAAATTGTTGTAAGTAGGCCAGGGTTGAAGACCACAACCTCTCTTGACCAAAGGTCAAGCTGAATAAATTGACGTGGCCCCTAGTTCTGACAACTCACTTCCAACACTGAATGAGAGGAAGTAGGAATGTTTGTTCTAAAAAAAAAAATCCAGGAAAAATATTACAATACATCTAATTGTTTGTTTTACGTAAATAGACCCTAAATTCACTGTAGGGTGTGATTTTAATGCTCTAAAATTTCTAACGTGGGTGTTCTGTGATTTTTTTTTCTCATAGATCTTTTGTTACTTTGCTGTGTGCCAAGAACATTTTTGGATTAAACAAAAAATAAAGTGCGTCTAACATGGAAGTATATAGAACAATAATTTCCACCAGACAGCAATTGTAATCCAATAGCAGCTTGGGGCTTCTCTTGTTGTGGGAAACTGAGCTTGCTGTTAACTCGGAAACAGAATTTTTCCCTATCCTCCCACTCCATGAGTCCCCTTGCGGTCTGAGGGTATAAACAAACCTTGGTGCATTCTTTTTAGTATTCCTTGGTGGAATGGAAGTGTCTCTCTAAACACAACAGCTTTTAAGAGCTCTAGGAGGATATTTAGGAGAAATGGGAACAGATTATTTTTTGTGTTTCGTCTGTTGTGTCACAACAGTGGTATTAAAACTTGTCTTTATCTCTTAAAAAAAAAAAGTGAACAAAGTTGATTTAACAACTTGTACACTAAATGGTATTATCTTTTCCATGATTGTAGTATTCTCCTGGGAAAATATGACGATACTTTAAAATGTTTGAAGCACAGGAAGTGCAGCAATAGTCTTGGTTCAAAGTTCCCTGTGAAAACTTTTTGACACACACTTGTTTCTACTCTCAGCCCTCCCTCGAAGAAAAATTTAAAGTTTGCTTTTTGTCTTTCATCCTTACGATTTCTATTACTACAAAACTAAAGAAAGAGAGTTCATTCTAGAAAGAAAGAAAAGTGGACAAAATGAGCAAGCTTCCTTCTGAAACTAACAGATCAGCCCCGAAGTCAGGCAGCTTAATATTTTGTGGGGTTTTTTAAAAATCCAACTGTGAAGGAATTGCTTCTGGTGACTCAGTCTCCCTTTGCTAGTAATATGTGTTAGCCTTTTGGGCAAAGAAAATGAAACTCCAGCAGAGCAGTCTTTTATCCAGTTCTTCACACTCAGGTCTGCAACCCTTTCTTGGATCTATGTGAACCTTCTTCCCTTCTGTCAGAGTTCTCCCCTCATGGTGCAGGGGCTCAAAATTAGTTCTTCTACCAGATCCTCATTCTCTAAGCTGCACCCCCATCCCAGATCTGTGTAAACCTCCACTTCTATTAGGGTTCACCACTCATGGTGTATAAAATCATCACCTTGCTGGTGCCTTAGTTCCACTATGCTTTCTTTCATACTCCCCTTCTGCCCCCCTTTGCACCAATCTTGTGCACTGTTAGGATGTGTGTTCTCCATGGTGTTGCATGAAGGGAAGGAAGCACAAGGCCTTAAGCGAGGGCAGAGCTCCAGTGCTTTCTTTAAATTCCAGTAGTAGCTGAATGCCAGCATTTGTTGGGGACTTTAGAAATTTCTCTCTTCTGACTGAATTGAAACTGCAAAGACTGACAGAAGGAAATAAAATCGGAAAGCTCAGTTACTTATGGGTCTGTCTATATATACACATAAGTATCTGCCAACCGTAGGAAATGCTTTACATAGAGACCTTTGAAGAGGAAAACGGGGAAACATCTTTTAATGCTATTGAAATACATTGAACCCAGGAGAACTTTTGGAGACACTGTGGAACAAATGGTAAATAATTTATTAAAAAATAGGGATTATCTTTCTACGCAGGGCTAGCTAGCAAATGGGAAATCTGTCCAAGCCTATCCTGCTTACTCTTACTTGTTTGTTTGTTGCTGCCACCGCCTATCACAATTCACAGGAAACAGATTGCTTATCATTCAAAAAACTTTGCTTTTGTTGCATAAAAAACTACACCACACACACACAAATGCTTGGGTGGGCAGGAGTGGAGGCACCAGCAAAGGGCTGACTTTCAGAGCTGTGAGTAAGACCAGCTATCATTTGAAAAGGTGTCCGGTGGGATGAACAGGAAAGTGAGAAGTCCCAGAAAGTGGAAAGGAATGAATGGGTAGAGTTTTGGGAGGATATGGGAAAGAGTTCTGAATGTGCTGAAGGGGAGGGCAAGCACACATCTGCTCTGTCTGGAGCATTATAAGGGACTTCAGCATCTCAGTTTGCTGCTCCATAACTTTAATCATCCCCTTAGTTGCATTCCTAAGGAAGGCCTCATTTTCTTTTGTCCTGCCTTTCCATTTTCCCTACACTGCCTGTGTTCCCTCTTTTCTGCATCTGAGCACTGCAGCATCTCCTGGAAAACTTCTGCGTTGCTCTGTCTCAGGTGCTTTCTTGTCTACAGAGATGCTCCACCAGGGCGTAGGGGATGCCTCTGAAGGATTGTCGAGTACCTCAAGGAAAGTTTCCTAGAGATCTCTCTGGAGGATTCCTGTGAAATCTCAGTGTGCATCAACACCCTGTTCTGCCATGCTACTTAGCTGCACAGGGAAATGTCAGCAAACAGAAACGTAGCCAGGTTTGTACATTTCTGTGCCCTCAACCCACCTCCGCAATTCACAAAGCAAAACCACTTACCAGGGGTCTCCTCTCCTGCCTTTTGGTGACAAAACGTTGCAGTGTAGACAAGGCCTTAAGCACAGGTGTAAGTATTTGTAGAACTGGGACCTAGGAGAGTTGCCCGTGTCATACAAGAAGTCTGTGACAGAGCCAAGAATTAAATGCGGGTCTCCTGAATCCCACTCTGGTGCTTTAACCATAACACCATCCTTCCCTTCTTTAACAGTTATGATCCCTAGATGTGCAGAGGAGACAATCAAGTCTTATAACTGCAAATGGAGAAAAAGAGTGTATCATAATATATTTAGCAAGGGACAGTGCAAAATATAGAAAAATATATATGGCAGGGGTTCTCACATTTTTGTAGTGGTGACCCTTTTCACGTAGCAAGCCTCTGAGTGCGACCCCCCCCTTATAGATTAAAAACACTTTTTTATATATTTAACACCATTATAAATGCTGGAGGCAAAGTAGGGTTTGGGCTGGAGGCTGGCAGCTCGTGACTCCCCATGTAATAACCTCCCAACCCCCAGTTTGAGGGTATGTCTACACTATGAAATTAAGTCGAATTTATAGAAGTCGGTTTTTTAGAAATCGGTTTTATATATTCGAGTGTGTGTGTCCCCACAGAAAATGCTCTAAGTGCATTAACTCGGCGGAGCGCTTCCACAGTACCGAGGCAAGCGTCGACTTCCGGAGCGTTGCACTGTGGGTAGCTATCCCACAGTTCCCGCAGTCTCCGCTGCCCATTGGAATTCTGGGTTGAGATCCCAATGCCTGATGGGGCTAAAACATTGTCGCGGGTGGTTCTGGGTACATATCGTCAGGCCCCCGTTCCCTCCCTCCCCCCGTGAAAGCAAGGGCAGACAATCATTTCGCGCCTTTTTTCCTGTTACCTGTGCAGACGCCATACCACGGCAAGCATGGAGCCCGCTCAGGTAACTGTCACCCTATGTCTCCTGGGTGCTGGCAGACGTGGTACGGCATTGCTACACAGTAGCAGCAACCCCTTGCCTTGTGGCAGCAGACGGTACAGTACGACTGGTAGCCGTCATCGTCATGTCTGAGGTGCTCCTGGTCGCCTCTGTGAGGTCGATCAGGAGCGCCTGGGCAGACATGGGCGCAGGGACTAAATTTGGAGTGACTTGAGCAGGTCATTCTCTTTAGTCCTGCAGTCAGTCCTATTGAACCGTCTTATGGTGAGCGGGCAGGCGATACGGACTGCTAGCAGTCGTACTGTACCATCTTCTGCCGAGCAGCCATGAGATGTGGATGGCATGCAGTCCTTCTGCACCGTCTGCTGCCAGCCAAAGATGTAAAAGATAGATGGAGTGGATCAAAACAAGAAATAGACCAGATTTGTTTTGTACTCATTTGCTTCCCCCGCTCCCCTGTCTAGGGGACTCATTCTTCTAGATCACACTGCAGTCACTTACAGAGAAGGTGCAGCGAGGTAAATCTAGCCATGTATCAATCAGAGGCCAGGCTAACCTTCTTGTTCCAATAAGGACAATAACTTAGGTGCACCATTTCTTATTGGAACCCTCCGTGCAGTCCTGCCTGAAATACTCCTTGATGTACAGGCACCCCCTTTGTTGATTTTAGCTCCCTGAAGCCAACCCTGTAAGCCGTGTCGTCAGTCGCCCCTCCCTCCGTCAGAGCAACGGCAGACAATCGTTCCGCGCCTTTTTTCTGTGCGGACGCCATACCAAGGCAAGCATGGAGGCCGCTCAGCTCACTTTGGCAATTAGGAGCACATTAAACACCACATGCATTATCCAGCAGTATATGCAGCACCAGAACATGGCAACGCGATACCGGGCGAGGAGGCGACGTCAGCGCGGTCCCGTGAGTGATCAGGACATGGACACAGATTTCTCTGAAAGCATGGGCCCTGACAATGCATGCATCATGGTGCTAATGGGGCAGGTTCATGCTGCGGAACGCCGATTCTGGGCTTGGGAAACAAGCACAGACTGGTGGGACCGCATAGTGTTGCAGGTCTGGGACGATTCCCAGTGGCTGCGAAACTTTCGCATGCATAGGGGCACTTTCATGGAACTTTGTGACTTGCTTTCCCCTGCCCTGAAGCGCATGAATACCAAGATGAGAGCAGCCCTCACAGTTGAGAAGCGAGTGGCGATAGCCCTGTGGAAGCTTGCAACGCCAGACAGCTACCGGTCAGTTGGGAATCAATTTGGAGTGGGCGAATCTACTGTGGGGGCTGCTGTGATGCAAGTAGCTCACGCAATCAAAGATCTGCTGATATCAAGGGTAGTGACCCTGGGAAATGTGCAGGTCATAGTGGATGGCTTTGCTGCAATGGGATTCCCTAACTGTGGTGGGGCTATAGACGGAACCCATATCCCTATCTTGGCACCGGAGCACCAAGCCGCCGAGTACATAAACCGCAAGGGGTACTTTTCGATAGTGCTGCAAGCTCTGGTGGATCATAAGGGACGTTTCACCAACATCAACGTGGGATGGCCGGGAAAGGTGCATGATGCTCGCATCTTCAGGAACTCTGGTCTGTTTCAAAAGCTGCAGGAAGGGACTTTATTCCCAGACCAGAAAATAACTGTTGGGGATGTTGAAATGCCTATATGTATCCTTGGGGACCCAGCCTACCCCTTAATGCCATGGCTCATGAAGCCGTACACAGGCAGCCTGGACAGTAGTCAGGAGCTGTTCAACTACAGGCTGAGCAAGTGCAGAATGGTGGTAGAATGTGCATTTGGACGTTTAAAGGCGTGCTGGCGCAGTTTACTGACTCGCTTAGACCTCAGCGAAACCAATATTCCCACTGTTATTACTGCTTGCTGTGTGCTCCACAATATCTGTGAGAGTAAGGGGGAGACGTTTATGACGGGGTGGGAGGTTGAGGCAAATCGCCTAGCTGCTGGTTACGCGCAGCCAGACACCAGGGCGGTTAGAAGAGCACAGGAGGGCGCGGTACGCATCAGAGAAGCTTTGAAAACCAGTTTCATGACTGGCCAGGCTACGGTGTGAAAGTTCTGTTTGTTTCTCCTTGATGAAACCCCCCACCCCTTGGTTCACTCTACTTCCCTGTAAGCTAACCACCGTCCCCTCCTCCCTTTAATCATTGCTTGCAGAGGCAATAAAGTCATTGCTGCTTCACAGTCATGCATTCGTTATTCATTCATCACACAAATAGGGAGATGACTATCAAGGTATCCCAGGAGGGGTGGTGGAGGAGGGAAGGAAAATGCCACACAGCACTTTAAGCACAGCACTTTAAAAGTTTACAACTTTAAAATTTATTGAATGACAGCCTTCTTTTTTTTGGGCAATCCTCTGTGGTGGAGTGGCTGGTTGGCCGGTGGCCCCCCCACCGCGTTCTTGGGCATCTGGGTGTGGAGGCTATGGAACTTGGGGAGGAGGGCGGTTGGTTACAGAGGGGCAGCAGTGGCAGTCTGTGCTCCAGCTGCCTTTGCTGCAGCTCAACCATACACTGGAGCATACTGGTTTGGTCCTGCAGCAGCCTCAGCATTGAATCCTGCCTCCTCTCATCACGCTGCCGCCACATTTGAGCTTCAGCCCTGTCTTCAGCCCGCCACTTACTCTCTTCAGCCCGCCACCTCTCCTCCCGGTCATTTTGTGCTTTCCTGCACTCTGACATTATTTGCCTCCACGCATTCGTCTGTGCTCTGTCAGTGTGGGAGGACAGCATGAGCTCGGAGAACATTTCATCACGAGTGCGTTTTTTTTTCTTTCTAAGCTTCACTAGCCTCTGGGAAGGAGAAGATCCTGTGATCATTGAAACACATGCAGCTGGTGGAGAAAAAAAAAGGGACAGCGGTATTTAAAAAGACACATTTTATAAAACAGTGGCTACACTCTTTCAGGGTAAACCTTGCTGTTAACATTACATACATAGCACATGTGCTTTCGTTACAAGGTTGCATTTTGCCTCCTCCCACCGCGTGACTACCCCCTCAACCTTCCCCCCTCCCTGTGGCTAACAGCGGGGAACATTTCTGTTTAGCCACAGGCAAACAGCCCAGCAGGAATGGGCTCCTCTGAGTGTCCCCTGAAGAAAAGCACTCTATTTCAACCAGGTGACCATGAATTATATCTCACTCTCCTGAGGATAACACAGAGAGATAAAGAACGGATTTTGGTTGAATGCCAGCAAACATACACTGCAATGCTTTGTTCTACAGTGATTCCCGAGTACGTGTTACTGGCCTGGAGTGTTTAAGTGTCCTACCATGAAAGACGAAATAAGGCTGCCCTCCCCAGAAACCTTTTGCAAAGGCTTTTTGCAAAGGCTACATCTAGGAGAACCGCAAATGCCAGGGCAAAGTAATCCTTTCACATGCTTGCTTTTAAACCATGTATAGCATTTTAAAAGGTACACTCACCAGAGGTCCCTTCTCCGCCTGCTGGGTCCAGGAGGCAGCCTTGGGTGGGTTCAGGGGGGACTGGCTCCAGGTCTAGGGTGAGAAACAGTTCCTGGCTGTCGGGAAAACCGGTTTCTCCGCTTGCTTGCTGTGAGCTATCTACAACCTCCTCCTCCTCCTCATCATCTTCTTCGTCCCCAAAACCTGCTTCCGTATTGCCTCCATCTCCATTGAAGGAGTCAAACAACACGGCTGGGGTAGTGGTGGCTGAACCCCCTAAAATGGCATGCAGCTCATCATAGAAGCGGCATGTTTGGGGCTCTGACCCAGAGCGGCTGTTCGCCTCTCTGGTTTTCTGGTAGGCTTGCCTCAGCTCCTTCAGTTTCACGCGGCACTGCTTCGGGTCCCTGTTATGGCCTCTGTCCTTCATGCCCTGGGAGATTTTCACAAAGGTTTTGGCATTTCGAAAACTGGAACGGAGTTCTGATAGCACGGATTCCTCTCCCCAAACAGCGATCAGATCCCGTACCTCCCGTTCGGTCCATGTTGGAGCTCTTTTGCGATTCTGGGACTCCATCATGGTCACCTGTGCTGATGAGCTCTGCATGGTCACCTGCAGCTTGCCACGCTGGCCAAACAGGAAATGAGATTCAAAAGTTCGCGGTTCTTTTCCTGTCTACCTGGCCAGTGCATCTGAGTTGAGAGTGCTGTCCAGAGCGGTCAGAATGGAGCACTCTGGGATAGCTCCCGGAGGCCAATACCATCGAATTGTGTCCACAGTACCCCAAATTCGAGCCGGCAACGTCGATTTAAGCGCTAATCCACTTGTCAGGGGTGGAGTAAGGAAATCGATTTTAAGAGCCCTTTAAGTCGAAATAAAGGGCTTCATTGTGTGGACGGGTGCAGGTTTAAATCGATTTAACGCTGCTAAATTAGACCTAAAGTCCTAGTGTAGACCAGGGCTGAGAACCCCTGATATATGGGATTGGCGGAATGGGAATAACTTCTTTGGGACTGGTAGGTTATTTGTGTGTTTCGAGCCCAGGGACAGATTTTTGTGTGGTGGTGTTTGAAGGAAGTTGGTGTGGATTTCAACCCATGGTTGAGAGAAAACAACAAAACAATTTCATAAAACTGTAGGTTCTGTTGTTGAGTCTATTGGTTAGTGACATCTGCTTGTGGTGCAAACACTTACTCAAAGCTAGCACAGGGAAGGTCAGTATGTTCTCTGGCCCTCTATGAGAATGGACGCAACTTCCCCTTTCTTCTGATCACATGGTGGCAAGGGGAAAAAAAAGGAGATCCACCATCACTCCTTTCCATTAACTCTTTGATTATGAAAGGACTAAAAGAAAGTGTTAGGCCAGCAAAGGTGAATGGAGAAAGAAGGAAAAAGAGGTTGAGAGAATTAGTAGAAGAATGAACGGAGAAAGTGAGGTGATAAGATCCCATCAAGAATAACTGTGTTGAAGCCCCTCCAAATCCTAAAACTGGTGATGAAAATCACAGGATTGTAATATAGTTAGAAGGCAATTTACATAAATTTACTTAGCTAGACACTAAACATCATGGATTGAACAGAGACACTGGATTTATGGTTTATTACAACAATCTATAACCTACTATCAGTCCCCCCACAACTGCCTTCCACACACCCCTTCCCTTTCTCCTCCCCCTCGCCCACCCATGACTGGAGGGTGTTAACAGGCCACTTCACCTTAAATGGTCCTTTGAAATATGTGTTAACTACTTATGCTAAACAATCTGTTCTACCTTGTATTTAGCTGTGACACTCTGAGTACATTTCCCAGACCTGAAAAAGAGCTGTGTAGCTCAAAAGATTGTCTCTCTCACCAAAAGAAGTTGGTCCAATAAAAGATATAACCTCACCCACCTTGTCTCTCTAATATCCTGGGACTGACAGGGCTACAACACTGCATACATAAAATCCCTCAGGCAGAACTGCCCCACATATCACCTTTAATTGGAAGGAAAGAAGGAAATCGTTCACTGGCAGTTAATTTTAAAGTGCTGTGTGTGCGCGCTACAATCACTCTCTCAGAGAATATTTTGTTGTTTGAGTTGCAATAGGACATTTATGATCTCACTAATCACTATCTATACTCACCACTAAGAGACACTGAACCAGCAGCAATGTGTGACACAAAACTTCTTGGGCAGGATATGCAATGAATACTCAGAAACCACAGGAAACAAACAAGACGGACAAGAGTCACGACAACAGGTTAGTTTCGTACCATTTTGATTAAAACAGTTACTTCCTTTGCCTAAACAGAATTCTCAAAAACTGTGACAATTTAAATGTGAGAGATGTATTAATGTATGCTGTTTATGTGCAATGTTCCGTATATTGAGGAAGACACAACGTATTACAATAAATACAAACAAAATAACCAGGTGGAGGGGCCAGTCTGGCAGAGATGGAGTGACTTTTTATAGTAATACCTTCTCCTCTTTCAAATCCCTCCTCAAAACACACTTCAGTGAGGCTCATTAGCATTACTTCCATTCCAACTAGATGATACAATTTATGGGAATCAGAACATAATGTTGGATTGTAGAGGGAAGTTCTTCACCATTATGTATTGGACTGTCATAAAATTGCTTTCTAAGGCTCTGATCCTACAAACACTTGGGCATGTGCTTATCTTTAAGCATGGGGGTAGTCTCAATAATTACATTGGAACTACTCATGCTTAAACACATGCCAAAGTATTTGCAGGATCAAGGCCTAGGTTTGTCTTCTAAGATCTTGTCTACACCAGTGGCTCTCACCTTTCCAGACTACTGTACCCCTTTTAGTAGTCTGATTTGTCTTGAATACCCCCAAGTTATACATAACTTAAAAATTACTTGTTCACAAAATCAGACATAAATTCAAAATGTCACAGCATACTATTTCTGAAAAATTGCTTACTTTCTTATTTTTACCATGTAATTATAAGATAAATCAACTGGAATATAAACATTGTACTTACATTTCAGTGTATAGTATATAGAGCAGTATAAACAAGTCATTGTCTGTAGGAAATTTTAGTTTGTACTGACTTCACTAGTGCTTTTTATGTAGCTTGTTGTAAAACTAGGCAAATATCTAGATGAGTTGATGTACTGCCTGGAAGACCTCTGTGTACCCCAAAGATGCATAAACCCATGGTTGAGATCCATTGCTCTAAACACACAAGCTGCATCAGTATAAGCAAATCTGTTTAAAAACACCCACATTTAGTTAAACCAATGCAACTTTGTGTACACTAGGCCATAGCATAATGAACTGTGGCTGTACATCATAGTTGTCAGAGAGAACCAATGCAAAGACTGTTCAGAGCACCCTGGCAACAATCAACCACTTATATTCTATTATCATTACTGAAAGATTTTGCAAGAAGGATATGAATGCAGAGGAGCTTATTACATAGGGAATTCTGATGTAACGTCTTCTGTCATACGTGCTAATTCCATTAAAAGGAGCATCTCTCCGTTGATATAGGTGTTCACTGACCTTTCAAAACTACAGTTATTGAACTAGGCCATTCCAGCAACTCCCTTCATCCAGAAATAAATACTATAGCCATTTTTAACCGTGAAGGTAATTAACCATTGGAACAAATCACCATGGGTTGTGGTGGACTCCCTGTCAGTGCCAAGTTTACAATCAAGGAAGTGCTGCGGCTTGTGTGATGCAGGAGGTTGGACTAGCTGATCACAATGGTCTGGCCTTAGAATCTGTAACAACCCAGGCAAAAAAAAAAAAATATTTCAAAGGCCAAACTCCCTCCTGGCATAGGCGGTAGGTGAGCTCCCACTTCTGGGCGGTCCCGCCCACCAAAGCCCTGAGCCAGCCCAGCCCTAGCACCAGGCCAAGCCACTGGCCCCAGCACTGGGCTGAGCTACTGCCCCCTCCCCCCCAAGTGCCAGGCTGGCCCCAGCCACCAGCTCGACCCCCCCCCCCCCCACTGACCCCAGCACCGGTGCCTAAGCTCAGGGCTGCCAGCTGGAGCTAAGCCCCCACCAGCTTCAGGTAGACCCTCAGGGTGCAACATGGGTGGGGCCACGGCATAGGTCAGGAGAGGCTTAGCTGCCCTGGCCTGTGACACCCATCGCCCATGTTCTTGGTGAACTCTACAGGAGTCAATGGAAGGGCACCAGCAGAGAATGTGACTTTAGACCAGTGCTTAATCTGTAATGAAAGTGGTGCCTAGGGCTCAAGCAATTTTTTTCCATTCATAACCAATGCAGCAAGCCCAGAGGTGCCGGGGCTACGAACCGCCAAAGCTGGCGGTGCCGGGGCCCAGCCCTGGCACAAATTAAGCACTGGGGAAGAGCTTCCTGCTCGCCCACCCGAGCCCCTCACAGCTAGTGGAAGGGCAGCAGCCTGCGGCAGAAGCCGGAGTAGCGGCAAGCAGCGGGGCATGTGAGGAGCCTGCTCCCCGGGCCGGGCCGGGCCGGGCCGGGCCGTGTGCGGGCAGGCCCCGAGGGAGAGGCGGCCGAGCTGGAGCTAGCTGGCGTCGGAGAGGGGAGCGGGCCCCCACCCAGGGAGGAGACGGCTGCTTCTCTCTTCGCCCTCCGTTAGCGTCGGCTCTCGCGGCCGGGCAAGGTCTGCCGGACACCCCCGGCGGGCCTCGCAGCGGCTGCGCCTGGCGCTCTGGGCGGGCCCGGCTCTGAGCCCGGCCGGATGAGGAAGCGCAGCGGGGCGCGGGAAGCTCTAGTTAGCGCCGAGCGGCTCCATCCCCCCGCGCTTTGACCTGCAGGGTAGGTGGCGCCGCCTGCAGCGGCGGGCTCCTCTCCGAGCCAGCGCGTCGGGCTGAGCGGCTGCGGGGCTCTGGGAGCGGTGGGTCTGCGCGGAGAAGGTGCGTGAGCCGCTTCTCTCTCCTCCGGCTGCTGTTGCTGCAGCTTGCGGGGGAGGCCGGGCTGCTGCTGCTGCAGAAGCCGGCGCGGGGCTCGGCCTGCCTGCTCGGCCCCTGGGTCGTCGCTGGCCGCTGCCGGGGCTGTGGGCCCGGGCCCCAGTGCTGTCCCGGGAGCGCTGCCCCCCGCCTCCCCGTGACGGGCAGAGCCACCAGTGGTGCCTGCATTGGCGCTAGGGGACCCCCCCTTCCCAGGGCTGCGTGGGCGCCCAGCCGTTGCCCTGCTGCTTGTCTGTGCTGGGGCAGGGGGCACGGCCTGCCTGGGGGCGGGGCCGCATTAACCGTTTGTGGGCCTGGTGCCAAACATGTTTGTGGGCCCCCATGGGGGCAATGGAGCATGGTGCGGTGGGGCCAGCCCCCAGAGCAAGGAGCTGGCCTGGGGCATGGCATGGCAGGGGTGGCCCCGCTCTGCCCAGCCCAGTGCGAGGGCACTATCTACTAATTGGCAGTTGCCAGATGCACAGTGGCCCGCCCAGCCCTGTGCTGCCAGCATGCCCCTTTCCCTCACGGGTCAGGCCATGCCGAGCCACACAACCTCCTCCCCCAACACTGGAACGCTCCCCCCCCCCCCCCGGTTCCCTATGGCTGGAGCCCCCTCGGTCCTGCCCAGTGCGCCCCCCCACCCCCGATCTGCCACAAATGCACAGCGCCCTGCACACCACCACCCCTGTCCAGTGCCCCATTGCTCACAGCCCCACCACAACTGTCCAGCACCCCACTCTGAACCCCCACTGCCTAGTGCCCCAACACACAGATCTTCCCTGCCCCCTCACAACCCAGCACCTCCCCAGAGACCCACTCCTCCATGCCCTGCCTCGTGGCCACACTCATTGGCCCTGCTGGGAGGCGGCTGTGTCTGCTGGGCTGAGCTGCCAGTGCAGTCAGGGCTGGTCCTGGGGCGGAGAATCACTCCGGCCCCCCGGGAGTGGCACAATCAGCCAGGCTGGGGCCTGCCCCAGCCAGCCTCCCTCAGCACCCACTTGCCTAGAGGGGCACAGACAAGCTCCCCACACTGCCCCCCATCAACTGGCTGAGACTGGGCAGGCTTCTGCACCAGTCCCAGGCGGCTCAGCTCCAGGGAGGCAGGTGGGGCCGCACAGGAGGTGGGAAGCAGAGACTTCCGGCACCGGAAGTGCACTGGGGTCTGGCCAGGGGGCAAAGAGAATCAGAAGATTAGGGTTGGAATAGACCTCAGGAGGTCATCTAGTCCAACCCCTGCTCAGAGCAGGACCAATCCCAACTAAATCATCCTAGCCAGGGGTTTGTCAATCTGGGCCTTAAAAATGTCTATGGATGGAGATTCCACCACCTCCATAGGTAAACCATTCCACTGCTTCATCACCCTTCTAGTGAAATAGTTTTTCCTGATATGCAACCTAGACCTCCCCCTCTGCAACTTGAGACCATTGCTTCTTATTCTGTCATCTTCCACCACTGAGAACAGACTAGCTTCATTCTCTTTGGAATCCCCCTTCAGACAGTTGAAGGCTGATATCAAATCCTCCCTCACTCTTCTCTTCTGCAGACTAAATAAGCCAAGTTCCCTCAGCCTCTGCTCATAAGTCATGTGCCCCAGCCCCCTAATCATTTTTGTTGCCCTCCGCTGGACTCTCCAATTTGTCCACATCCTTTCTGTCGTGAGGGGCCCAAAACTGGACACAATACTCCAGATGTGGCCTCACCAATGTGGAATAGAGGGGAATAATCACTTCCTTCAATCTGCTGGCAGTGCTCTTACTAATGCAGTCCAATATGCCGTTAGCCTTCTTGACAACAAGGACACGCTGTTGACTCGTATCCAGCTTCTCACCCACTGTAATCCCCAGGTCCTTTTCTGCAGAACTGCCGCTTAGCCAGTTGGTCCCCAGCCTGTAGCAGTGCACGGGATTCTTCCATACTAATTGCAGGACTCTGCACTTGTCCTTGTTGAGCCTCATCAGTTTTCTTTTGGCCCAATCCTCCAATTTGTCTAGGTCACTCTGGACCCTATCCCTACCCTCCAGCATATCTACCTCCCCCCCGAGCTTAGCGTCATCCACGAACATGCTGAGAGTACAATCCTCCCGTCATGCAGATCATTAATGAAGATGTTGAACAAAACTAACCCCAAGACCTAAGTTCCCTGTAAGCTGCGCAAAACGTAGCAGCCTATTTAGCACCGCACAGGTGCTCAGGGAACCCTCCTGGAGACCTGCTGTGGCCAGGTACCGGCTGAGGGAGGGGCGCCCCTCCCCCTCTCCCAGCCCCAACCTAGCCAGGCCCCCAACCTGCCACGGCCAGGGCGCCCCTCCCCCGGCCCCAACCTGCCATGGCCAGGGTGCCCGGCCCGGCCAGGGCGGCCCAGCCCCAGCCGTGGCGTGGACCCAGGAGCGGCCCAGAGCCAGGCGTGGCTGGAGCGGCCTGATCCGGACCCAGGTGTGGCTTGGGGCGGTGCAGACCCAGAAGTGGCCTGGCCCAGCCCAGATCCAAGCATGGATCCAAGGTGCGGCCAGGGCAGCATGGACCCAGGTGTAGCCTGGGCAGCTTGGCCCGGCCCAGATCCAGGCCCAGGTATGGCCGAAGCAGTGTGGCCCATCCCAGCCCTAGCCATAGCCAGGGCGGCATGGACCCAGGCACGGCCAGAGTGGCCCTGCCTGGACCTAGGTGCACCCAGGGTGGTGTGGAGTGGCCTGGCCTGGCCCCAGATGTGGCCAGGGCAGTGCGGCCTGGACCCAGGTGCAGCTGGAGCACCCCTTCCTGGCCCAAACCCAGCCCCAGCCCAGACCTGCTGGGGCCAGGGCAGGGGCGCCTATCCTGCAGCCCCAACCCCAGAGCTGCCGCAGCAGGGAGAGGTACCTCTCCCGCACAGCCCAGGTGTTGCTTCGGGGAGAGAGAGCTGGGGGGAGTCCTCTCGCCTCACGGGAGCTCGCTCCCGCACCAAACCCCTCATCCCCAGCCCCACCCCAGAGCCTTCACCCCCAGCTGGAGCCCTCACACCCCTCACGTATCACCTCCATATTGGTGCACATAACCAAATTAATTCCGCACATGGGTGGGAAAAATTAGCGGGAACACTACCCAGGGCCAACCCCGGTGCACTCCAATTGATACCGGCTGCCAACTAGACATCAAGCCGTTGATCACTGCCCGTTGAGCCTGACGAACTAGCCAGCTTTCTATCCACTTTATAGTCCATTCATCCGACCCATACTACTTTAACTTGCCAGCAAGAAGCCGGCGGGTGGGGCAGGGGGTGGAGAGGAGCCCTCGGCCAGCTGGTGGGCGAGCCTAGAGAAGCAAGTGGTGGGTGGGGTGGGGGAGCTGGTGGGTTGTCAGGGCACAGTGCAAGCAGAGCAGGCCAAGGCCCCTTCTGAGCATGGGCCCAGCTTCATGGAGCCACTGACGCCATTGTAAACCTGGCACTGTCTGGGGGTGCATTAGTGCTGCAGAGAGTCCTTTGCACCCCATCCTTCCTGTGGCTTCTCCACAGGTCTCTGTGCTGTTGGGCCAGGCTGCACTTAGGGTTCTGCTCAGTCACCACCTGGTGCCATTTTTTTAAAAAGCACTTAAAGGGCTCCTGTTCATGGGACACTGTGTGATTATTTGGCTGAATGGCTTCGGTGGTTGCTCTTACCAGCCCGCAGCTGAAATGGTTCTACCAACAAGTCTTCTGTTCACCTGTGGCTCCATATGGCTCATATGGTAAAAATGGTACCGGGCACTCAGTGCCTGCTATCAGTTTGTGCCACTCTGTTGCCTCTTTCACCTGTTCAGTTGTTTTGGTGGTTTGGTGCAAATATTGCTAGCACAGCCCCAGCAGTACATTCAATCTTTCAAGCTCCAGCATACCCAGTATAGCTTCAGCATTGCTCACCACAACTCTCTCACTGTGCCTCACCCCAGTCATTGTAGCTGGGGTGTTTCTCCACCTTGTTTCCTTTCCAGGCCCGGCTCTAGCTCTCCCCCAGCTTACCCTTCTATCGTTCACCAGATCATAGCATTCTCTGGCCCTCCAGATCCAGCTCTCTGGCTCAGAGAGCCAGCAGGCATCTGCTGCTGTTGCTTTCAGCCTTCAGCTCTCTCTGGCCTGGGGAAGTTTGTAGGAGACCCACCCTAACTGTTCTCCTGTCTTCTGCTTTAAGTGGCCTTATCTGGCTCCCCTGCTCACAAGGGAGTTCTTACCTGTGTCTCCTTCATGAAGCTCTCAGTTCTGCTTTTCTCAGTGAGCTCATGTTGCAGCTCCTTCTGTGGGTTCTGAACTCCCCTTATCTTTGGGCTGTCTCTCATTTCTACCTCTCAGGGCAGCTGTGCTCCCCTCAGACTGGAACAGGAGTGCTGGACCCCATTTTGCTTAAGGGGCCTGCTACCATGCTCAAAGATTTCCTTTTTGAGAACTATGCAAAAGAGAGACAAGTATAGAATGGAGAAGAAGAGAGAAGTGACATCAGGATAGTGGAAAGCTAAGGTGCAGCTCTTGGATATAAATGCACATCATAGAATGATTCAAAACCTGTGACTGATACAGAGTGACCCACGTTCTAAGAACGCATTATACAGTTTGGATACTTTTTGTACTTCAAGGAGAATAATTGGAAAACCAATGGTCTTTTGTGAAGCAAAAAATAACCTATTTTCAAAGGAGAGCATGTTCCTACACTTCTGAGAAAGATTAAAGGCAAAATTTTGAAATGCAACCACTGTGGGTTTTTTTGTTTTGTTTTTTATTTATTTTTTAATTCAACGTGCCCCAAAGGATCTCCAGATTTTTGGAAGTGCTTAGGTACCATTCGTAATGCCAGTTGAAGTTAATAGGAGCCGTAAATAATACTTCTGAAAATCAGGCCCCAGGTATCTTCAGTTGGCCACCCAAAAACTGAGGCACTCAAAATCAGTAGCACTTTTGGAAAAATGAAAAGCAACATTCCCACTGCCTGGTTACTATGGGCCTGATTTTTCAAAGGTAGCGAACGTGTGCAGTTTTCATTGATTTCACCTGGAGTTGTGAATGTCTAATTATTAGACTCTAATACCTCTGAAAGTCAAGCCTGATGTGCCTGCCTGCCTGTTATAATAATTCACAGATCCTCAGCAAAGGGAAAGTGTGTGTGTTATGCTTTCCTACTCTCTTCCCCCCCACACACACACTTTAATTTCTTTCTTTTAACACCCTGAGATTTGTATCTCCACAAATGTACTTCCAGAATGTACTTCCAGGAACACATGATATGGTATAGCACCTGTGTAATGTGCAGCTCTCGGTATGACCATGAGCAAGACTGAGTCCATGTGTTGGGGTGGAGGACTTACTAATAGTCTTAGCAGCATGTAGGTGTAAAGCTAGGGTGAAAAAGGCTGGTCAGATTTTGATTGGGTGGTGTTCAGGTTAGAATACAGGCTCTTATTGGAATTTATTCCTAGGGTGGTCAATTGTCTCAGGTTCTTCAGAAATAACTTTATAATCTGAATAAAAAGCGTCCACTTCATAAAATGTCAGTTATGTATTGTTGGTCTCTTGAAAACTTAAACTAATTTCTTCCAGTGTTGTATCTGCTGTGGCTTAGGTGACAGCCATGAGTATTGCCCAGGATACAGTTCTTTAAAGCTGGTTGGACACTGTTTTGCAGATGAGGTTTGTGTCAAATATAGACAGACCCAAGTCTTGGCCAGCAGAAGTTTGCAAATTCACGCCAAATCTTTGGATTGCCTTGGCTAGTTCCTTGGTATTCAAACTATTGTTAACAACATAAAAATAAAGTACCAAGACAGACAAGAACAGGTTGCAAATATGAGCTGGGAAAGAACAACCTACCACTGACCATAGTTGGGAGACATCTGCCATTAGGGCACATGTGAATTCCTCTTATTTGGTTTATAGTATGGTTTTGCACACGTTGCATTCTTTAATGCCAAATAGTAAAGAAAGTGACTTATAAGGCCAAGTTTATTATTGATATAATTACCCAAGCACATAGGTACACTAGGGATTCATTTATTCATTTCTGCTCTAGTGACTAGTAAAATTTTTACTTTCTTTGTTTGAAGGTTGAAAGCTTGGTCTGGTGATTTATGCCATCCCTTCCAGCTGTGAGAGGTTAAAGGAGGAAGATGGCAGCACACTAAAGAAGTGGCAGCTGCAGGGGAAAAAACTTAATTTTGAATTATTGTCCCAGCATATGCAGTAGTCTCTATTAAAATGTCAGCATTTAAAAACAGGTATCACACATCACACAGTTTCCTCCTATATTGAGAATAGAAAGCTTATGTGGTAACTGGTAACAACTGGCAAATAGTGATTCTGATATTTTCTACTATACTGTCATAGATGGAGTGTAAAGAGAGAGACAACGTAGGCGAGGTAACATCTTTTATTGGACCCACTTCTGTGGTGAAAGGGACAAGCTTTCCTCAGGTCTGGAGAAGATAACCAGAGGGCCTGTGCTAAATTTATGATGGGACATATTAAGCATGAGGGTTTCACAGATGCCACATAAAAGGAAGTGGACAGTTCAGGGTTAGGAAGCAGCAGGGTATATTACAAGTTTCTGTAATGAGCCACAATGTCTCTGTTAAGTGAATTTTTTTAGTGTCCAGCAGAATTTTGAATGTAAGTTCCCCGGCTTATCTTTTGAAGCTGTGCAGGTTTTCTTTAAGGGCAAGATCTGAGAGCTCAGATATGGAGTGATCACTTTGTGAAATGTGTTTGCCCTTGCCCCATCCCTTGCCCCACCCCTTTCCTGAGGCCACTTCCTCTGTTGCTTGCTCTCCCCCACACTCGCTCATTTTCACTGGTTTGGGGCAGGAGGTTGGGGTGTGTGTGTGGGGGGGAGTGGCGGTGAGAGCTCTGGCTGTGGGTACGGGCTCTGGGGTGGGGCGAGAGATGAGGAGTTTGGCATGCAGGAGAGGGCTCTGGGCTGGGGCAGGAGTGCAGGAGGGGGTGAGGGCTCCAGCTGGGGCTGGAGATGAGGGGTTTGGGGTGCACAAAAGGGCTCCAGGCTGGGGAAGGGGGTTGGAGTGTGGGACAGGGCACTGGCTCTGGACTGGGGGTGCAGGCTCCAGGGTGGGGCCAGAAATGAGGGGTTCAGGGTGTGGGAGGGGGATCTGGTATGTGGTAGGAGGTTGGGGTGTGGGAGGGGGTACAGGCTCTGGGCTGGGGGTGTGGGCTCTGGGGCAGGGCCAGAAATGAGGGGTTCAGGGTCTGGGAGGGGGGTCCGGGATTGGGCAGGGGTTTGGAGTGTGTGTGGGGGGCGTAAGGGTGAGGGTAAGAGTTGTGGGTACTGGCTCTGGGGTGGGGCCAGAGATGACGGGTTTGGGGTTTCTGGGCTGAGGCAGGGAGTTGGTGTGTGGTATGGGGTACGGGCTCTGGGCTGGGGGGTTCGGGCTCTAGAGTGTGGCCAGAAATGAGGGGTTCAGGGTGCAGGCGAGGGCTCCGGACTGGGGTAGGGAGTTGGGGTGTGGGCTCTGGGCTGGGCCCAGGGTTTGGGGTGCAGGAGGGGGCTCCAGGCAGGGGATTGGGGTGCAGGAGGGGGTGCAGGCTGCAGGTGGCGCTTAGCTCAGGCGGCTCCCAGGAAGCTGCCGGTATCTCCCTCCAGCTCCTAAGCAGAGGTGTGACCACATGGCTCTACCTCTTGGCTCCAGCCAATTTGCAGAACTGATTGACCTGTGGGGCCAAGGCCTGGGATCCAGAAGTTTAAAAGGACTGGCAGTTTAAAAAAGAACACTCTCAGGTGGTGGAGGGATGTTGTTTGAGGGGGACCAGATGGAAACACAGGGTCCTCTGGAGTGTCTGAAGAAGCTTGGCGTGTTTAGACTACCAGTAAGGGAGGGTAAGCCTTTAGGTAAGATAGACATGCATGTATGTTGTTTTAAAATCCCTTTTCTTGAAATGCTTTGTACTTACTGTTAAAATCAACAATACTTTGGTTGTAAGAAGACTGTCTGGTCACTATGCACACGACTGATCACAAACTCCTGAAGGGAAGAACCACAGATACTAAACCCAGTCAAACTTGCAGGATAAGCGTGATTGATATACAGGGTACTGCAGTGTAGCCTAAGACCTGGTCTAAGAGTGGGAGAAATGCAGAATTTATCCTGGAATAGATAAAGGCACAAGGCCTGACACAAGAGAGGGTGTGCTGAGTGAGACCAGAAGGGGGTCAGATGCTACTAGCCCTGTGATGAGGACAATGATTTCATGGTTAAGGCAATTGAAGGATGCCCTGGAGAACTGGCTTCTATCTCTGCCTCTGCTGCAGAGTTCCTCTCTGATGTTGGGCAGGTCACTTAAACCAGGCTTTTTACAGATGGTCACTAATTGTATGTTTCTCATTTTCTGGGTGCCCAACTTGAGACACCTGGGACCTGATTTTCAGAAATGCTGAGGATTGACAACTGCAACTGAAGTAATTAATGGCAGCTGTGCTTTGAACATATAAAGGGCTATATAGTGCCAAGTGCTCTGAAAAATCAGGGCTTAGGGTGACTCACGTTAGGGACCCAAAAATTAGTGGACACTTGATAAGTTTGGCCTTAATTTCTCTGTGCCTCAGTTCTTCCTGTGTAAATTGGGGATGATTCCAATTTACCTCATAGGAGTGCTGAGAAAATTGTTATCAGTACTCGGATACTATGGTAATAAGCACCTATGATGAGAAAAGTCCACAAGGAAATTAATAATTCTGTCTTCAGAGCAGGGTTTGAATAGTGTGCAATAAATAAGACAACTTTATTTCTGACATTTCCTAACTTTTGGGTGCTTGGCTTTGCAGCCTTAATAATGTTCTAACAACATAGTGTTTTGGGTTTAGTTTTTAGGTAACACTCCGCTTTTTAAAAAAGCAAACTGAAAAAAACAAATTCCATCAAGTGTCATCCTATTGACATCCATATGGGTCATATCAGCAGGGTTGTGTCAGGAGTGAGCTCCTTCAGCTGAGCCTGAGGACTAGTCAGCCCAGGCTCCTGGCAAATTAAGGAGCTCAGCTGGGTTGCAGTAGGATCACCTGATTGGTTGGCCCACCTGATTGTCTCCAGGGAGCCAGGAGGATTGCTTTTAAGCCCAGGGGCAGGTCAATGGCAGCTCTATGTGTATACCCACAGATGTGATCAATCTTGGGCCAGCCTTGCTCACAGTTTTGCTTCAGTCTGCTCTAGCCCTGTTTGCTTCTGACTCCCAGCTCTAGCTCTGCTTGACCCCTGGCTCCTCTCCTGATTCCTGCCTCTGATTCTTGACTCCTGACTCCAAGTCCAACCACTAGGCATGACTGCCAATGCCCCAGTGCTGACAGTTTGAGCAGCCCAAAAGAACCTGGGTTAGCTGCTAGGATGGACCTCATTAAAGCCAACATCTCTTTGGCAGAGCTAGTGGACACCTTGAAGAATCTACAGACTCAGATCAATGCCCTGCAGGTGCATAATGCCACCTTGCAAATTCAAGCTGTGTCACCTGTGACCCAGACCTACCGAGAACTTGAAGAGACCTTTACCCAACAAGCTTTATGGTGACTGGGGGACATTCTGTGGGTTTCTAAACCAGTGTCATCTCCTGTTCCTAATGTGCCTGCAGACATTTCCCACCAACAAGACCAAGGCAGCGTTTATCAGCTTACAGACAGAGGGGGCATTGCCCTGGGCCTCCCCAGTCCTGGAAAAGTCCAGTCCCCTTTTGAAGCAGTTTGAGGAATTTGTCCAAGCCATGTTGGTGATTTTTGGTGACCCGAACCACTTTTGCAGGGCAGAGTTTTGCAGTCCGGACCCTAAGGGTTAGCCGATAATTACGCTCAGTGCCATCATTTTTGGCATAGTCTTAATGATGATGTTAAGGATGAGATGGCTCAGCTAGGGGCTCTGGCTGGCCTGGTCGTTTTTACTGATCTGTGTGTGATAGGGTGTCCACCCACACAGGACTGGAAGGGGTTAAGGTGGCCAGGTAGGCCTATTAACTCCACAAGCTGCATCTGGAGGAAGGAGCTGGGAATTGATTGCAAGCAGGTTCAGCTGTGCAGGAATAGATGGGGCCTATAAAGCCAGGAAGCTGGCAACAGGCAGGAGCTGCTGCTGGGAAAGGGCAGTCACTCCCTGAGAAGAGGAAGGGAGGGTTTGGAGCTGGTCCATCCAGAGTAAGAAGGGGAACCAGGAGTGGTAGGAAGCAGTCCAGAGAAAGAGCAGAGAGGGCTGGGAGATTAAAGCCCAGAACTGCTGGGTTGAGAGTCCCTGGACTGGAACCTGAAGTAGAGGGCGGGCCCAGGTTCCCCTACCAGCTACTGGAGTGGTACCTGATGCAGTGATGGGAAGGCTGCTTAGGAGTGCTGAAGGAAAGCCTTTGATATACCCCAGAAGGGGGAAAAGCTGAATGATGTAGCTGGAGGGCTGAGTCATGAAGAGGACACTGCGGTTCCTGGGATGAGAGAGGAGCTGCAGACCTGAGAGAGAGGGTGTGATGGTGTGTGACCCCAGGAAGGGGTGTCTGCCTCAAGAACTAATCCCCAGAGCGACCAGGAGGAGGTGGCAGACAAGCAGCAAGTGATGCATCCCATGACACTGTACATTAACATCTGCCTTTCATTGATCTGTGAATTCAAATTGACAAATACCACCAAGAAAGAAAGATGGCGCTCTGAGTCATGCAGGTTTTGACAATCAATCTCCTGTGCCCACCTCACAGACTGAACCCATGCAGGTCGATATGGCCTAGACACCCTTTCTGAAGGGGAGAAGTCTCAACGGTGGGTGGGGTGGGAGGTATCCCTGTCCGTATTGTGGACAATTAGGAAATTACATTTCATTCTGCTCATGGAAGGCCCGATTCACATCTTGATCAGAAACATACCAGCCACACTAGAGGAGTCTGGGCGAGACCAGTTTTCCTTCCCTTATTTTAGCATGCAGAGCACGTACCTGTCTACAGGAGCTCTTATAACATCCACCAGTGGCCAACATCCCTCCAGCTTCCGTTTTGTCTGACCATGCAGAAGGTCAGTCTAGAAGTGCTGGTCAATTCCGGCTTCTCTAGGAACTTTATGGACTTGAAGTTTGCCTGGGCACAAGGGGTCCTGACACACAGCAAGGCTGTTCCTGACCTTGTGGAATCTGTTGATGGGGCCCTCCTCTCATCTGGCTTGTCATGCAAGAGATAGCGCCCTTGGAAGTCACAACCCTTCCGGGTCATTTTGAAACCTTTCAGTTTGGCTTAGTTTGCTCCCTGCATTTCCCAGTCACTTTTGGCATCTCATGGCTCACTAGACGTGCTCCGTCTATTCACTAGGGAATAGACATGGTCTGTTTTTGCTTGGCATTTTGCCAGCATTCTTTTTTCCTTGAACTCAGTTCTGTGATGATGGCCATTTGTAGTTTAAACCCAAAGAAACCCAACACCCCTGGGGATCTCGGAATAGAGGAGGATCAAGTCAGCAGAACCTCTGTCCACAGCTGCAGCTCCACTGGTGGCCCCAGCTGTACTAACCAAGTACAGGAATCGGGCAGATGTCTTCAATAAGAAGAAGACTGATTTATTGCCACTATGATTGCCCTATTGACCTTCAGCCAGGAGCTGAGGTTCCTTTTGGATGTACCTATTCCCTCTCAGAGCCTGAGCTGCAGGTGCTCCAAGAATACCTTCAAGAGAATCTGGAAAGGGAGTTCACCTGCACATCTATGGCCCTAGCAGGAGCCCTAGTTTTTTTTTTAAGGCCAAAAAGATGGCTCCTTGTGCCCATGGATAGACTATTGAACCTTGAATAAGATAACCATCCAGAATTGATATACTTTCACTCATCAGTGAGCAATTTGAGAGACTTTGTTCTGCTAAGATCTTTATGAAGCTGGACATCTGTGGAACTTAAAACTGGTCTGTATTTGGGAAGGGGATGAGTAGAAGACTGCCTTCTGCTGATATGGGCACTTCAAGTACTTGGTAATACTCTTCGGATTTTGCAGTGGCCTTGATACATTTAGAAACATGTTGGATTCGTTCATCATGATTTGCCTTGATATCCTTTCTTCTCAGCGAACCAGGTCCTCCATGACTAACATGTGCCATGTCTTGGAAAGCCTCCAACAGAACCGTCTTACTGATAGTTAGAGAAATGTGATTTCAGTCAGAGCACAATCAGTTCCTGGGGTACATTATGTCACCTGAAGGGCTGACTATGGATCCACATAAGATATCTACTGTCTCTGAGTGGACAGGTCTGAGGGGCCTGTGGGAGGTACAGTGATTCCTGTTTTGCCAACTTTTACTGACATTTTATCAAAGGGTTTTCCTACCTGATAGCTCCTCTGGGGAAAGATCAGTGAGGGTTGAGAGAGTAGAGCCCAGAACTGCTGGGTTGAGGGTCCCTGGACTGGAATCTGGAGTAGAGGACAGGCACAGGTTCCCCTATCCTCCACTGGAGAAGTGGCACTGGCAGGGCAGTGAACTGGAAGACTGCCTGGGTCACTGTGGGAGTGACCGAGTACTAAAGGACTGTACCCCAGAACTGGGATGAACGCTGAGTGACCTGGCCAGAGGACTGAGTCATGAAGAGGAGATTGTGGTTCTTGGAACAGGATGGGGCCTGCAGACCAGAGAGAGAGATGGAGTGATGGTGTGCATATGCAGGAAGGGTGTATTGACCTCGAGAGCTAATCCCCCGAGTGACCAGGAGGAAGTGCCAGACAAGGAGTGAGTGGAGCTCCCGGTGACAGTAACAAGCAGGTTGCTGGACCAGAGCTGCTTATCACATAGACACACAGTGCATGCTTGTATGCTGGCTGGGAACATCCGGACAAGGGAGTTATAGCAGCAGAATATTTTAAGGCACCAAGGTTTACAAGGTTACAATGCATCTAAGGTTACTTAATCCTGCCATGAGTCCAGAGCACTGGACTAGATGACCTCTTGAGGTCCCTAACAGTCCTATGATTCTAAGGCAGGTGGTGACACAAGCCCTCACTGGTCTGGATTGCACTGCAAAGTTTGACAGCTGTACAGACGCAACAAACGGGTCCACATAATCCACTCCACCCACATGCTTTTTATTCATGAAATTAACTCTGGCAGAAAGGAAGTATGACATATGGGGTATCAAGACAGCCTTTGAAGAATGACATCACCTTCTGGAAGGAACCTGGTTCCCAGTTCAAGTCCTTACTGTCCACAAGAACTTGGAATATCTCTGTATAGCCTGAAACTTAAATCAGCATCAGATTGGTCACTATTTGTCCCCTGATGTGAATTTGTCATGACTTACCACCTGAGTGTTAGAAATGGAAGGGTGGATCTCAGCCCGCAAAGATGAGTACATTGAATCCCACACAGATCCTCTTTTGACAGTCCTTCAACCATCCAGCTTTCCCAACAGAATGGTAGATGAGAGCCTAATGTCCATTATTCAGTCCCTGCTGCCTCATGACCCATTCGCTACCTGGATCTGCCAGGCTGTGGACAATACAGGTACCTACACTGGTTCAGGTTTCCAGTTACAGAATGGGATTCTTGACCATGGGTAAGGATACTATTTCTTTCTTTGGATCCCCTCCAGGTCTGCCTTTTGTTCCCTCTGCAGTCAAATCAGGCAGCTTCTTCCTCCATGCTACTTGAGCCCAGAGTGGGAAGGAGAGGCACTGAGGGCACAGAAGAGACAGGCTCCCTGCTCTCCGTTCTGGTGCCCAGCCCAAGCATAGCGCACACTAGCTAAGAGCTGAAATGTAGGAAAAGTTCAGGGGAATGAAGCTGCAAAGCTTCAGCAAGTCTCTCCTAAATATGTTCAAGCTATGATTTTTCAAAGGCTTAAAGCTTGGCTAAATGTGGGTGGATTTTCATGGGGAAAACAAAAGGCATATCCCTGACACAAGGGCCACCCCCTGCCAAATTTCAAGTCCTTTTCTCTAAAATTACATGCATGTTACAGCTTTTCAAAGGTAGTCACCTGAAATTTTTAACATTGGAAAAATGTTGTTTTTGTTCTCAAGAACAGCCAAACTGCTTTCTCTAAACTTTTCCCAAAGAACTGTGTCTGAAGCAGATCCCCAGTATGGGAAATCTGATCCCAAATGGTAAATGTTTGGGAAAGTTATAATACTGAAAGTAAGGTCTATAATGGACATGCCAGACACCCTTAATAATAAGTCATGCTATTAACCCAGCCTATAATTAATGCCAGACGGAAGACTACATTTCATTTTTAATTTTTGTTTTATACCTCACTTTATGTTCCTTGAAATAAATGTTGTCCTCCTTTTGTTTGTGCAAGGCTGGGGAAACTGGGACTTCTCGTATGCTCTTTCTCTGTGTGTTGGTGCTGAAATTGAATTGTCTAGAATTTTGGTTTCTGAAGTTCCGGAACTCACGCTGCAATTGATAATTGTTGAATGGGAGTTTTGTAAAAGTGTGTTGGAAGACTGTTATTTGTTTTATAGATAAAACTATGTGTACATATACCATATTTTAAAAACCCATACAAATAATATTAACTAGGGTGGATGGTGTCTAACTTCCCACCCCCAGCCTCAATTGTACCATAAAAGCAACACTGCCCCTTATACTCTTCTATATCCTTTGACAAAAGCCTGAGAAGGTATAAAAGTGAGCTTGCTTCATCCTTCTCTACAGTATGAAAAGTATTCATTGGTGACAATGGGCATCAGCAGTATGGGCAGCTAAAACAGTTGGCTGCAAGCGTCTCCACAAGCAACCACGTTCAGCACCAGCTCAGCTGTACCCATTGGAAGCAAACAGTACTGCCATGTAGACAAGGCTTTGAGCTCTGCACCAAATGGGGAAAGTCAACTTCAGAGTTGAGAGCACCCCAGTGAGGCTGCGTAACCTCCAGAAGTTCACATGTAGGGATTTTGAGCTCCACTTGCAGTGGTAAACATGGAATGAGGTAATCTCGGGTAGCCAGGACCCGCTCTGTATAGGCCTTTATAGATCATTGTTGCCACCTGGAATTGCACTGTTTGGCAAACAGGAAGTCAGTGTTGTTATCAGAGAGAGAGGCCGAAATACAGTTAACTTGACCAAACTGCATTCGTATCCTGCACTGGCTTCTCAAAGGATTGCTCCACGTAGAGTTAATCTAATCTAGATGTCTCAAAAGCATGGATAAATGTGGTGAAGTCCACAGCCAGAGATAAATGTTCCCCATAATGTTCTGCATTATTAGAAAAAGAAAAGGAGCTTTCGTCCACCTGTGAATCTAGGAGCAATCGAAAGTGGGTAAGGCTCTCATGTAACTATCAGCAGTCTAAGGCTGTAAACCTCTTGAATGAAGGATTGTTCACGTACCCTTCTGATGTTTCTCCCAACCTTCCTGCATCAACTCCCCCTTTTTTTGGATTGAGTTTTAGTCAGCTTTTGGTCATCCAAACCCTTATCTCAGCAAGAAACTGAAAAAAGCATGGAAGTTGCATTATTTGGGTTTGATGATGGCAATTGGCAAGGTAGAGGTTGCATTTTGCCTGCATGTTGATAGCCAAAAAGTTTCACTATTCCTCTGCAGTAGAGATCTCATACCCCACCGACTTA
The DNA here is from genome assembly GCF_965140285.1 of Lepidochelys kempii. Classification (NCBI taxonomy): domain Eukaryota; kingdom Metazoa; phylum Chordata; order Testudines; family Cheloniidae; genus Lepidochelys; species Lepidochelys kempii. Next base: position 41,948,757 of record NC_136381.1, on the reverse strand, counting down.
CTGAGGGGGTGGGTGTTCATGCAGTTCCAGTCTGATGAGCAATTTCTCAAAATCACCAATAGTGTGTAACTAAATTGAAGAGAAGTGTCCAGAGGGAATTGAGTCTAAAACTTTTATTCCCTTAATGGTCATGGGCCAACGGGCCTGGGAAGTCTGATTAATGTAAACTCTAGTAACTGGAAATACTTAAGAGGGTACGTTAAAGACAGCTGAAGCTTCAGAGCAGCACTTAGGCCTGGTGTACGCTACAAGTTTGTCAGATTTAGCAGCGTTAAATCGAATTAACTCTGCACCCGTCCACACAACGAAACCATTTTTGTCGACATAAAGGGCTCTTAAAACCGATTAAGAGCCTCCCCGACAAGGGGATTAGTGCTGAAATCGACATCACCGTTTCAAATTAGGGTTAGTGTGAATGCAATTCAACGGTATTCGCCTCCGGGAGCTATCCCACAGTGCACCATTGTGACCGCTCTGGACAGCACTCTGAACTCGGATGCACTGGCCAGATGTACAGGAAAAGCCCCGGGAAGTTTTGAATCTCATTTCCTGTTTGGCCAGGCGAGCTCATCAGCACAGGTGACCATGCAGTCCCAGAATCGAAAAAGAGCTTCAGCATGGATCGAACGGGAGGTACTGGATCTGATCACTGTATGGGGAGAGGAATCCGTGCTTTCAGAACTACGTTCCAAAAGACAAAATCCCAAAACATTTCAAAAAATCTCCGAGGCCATGAGGGACAGAGGCTACAGCAGGGACACAACACAGTGCCGTGTGAAACTTAAGGAGCTCAGACAAGTGTACCAGAAAACCAAAGGATCAGACGGATGCTCCGGGACAGAGCCCCAGACATGCCGCTTCTACGCTGAGCTGCATGCAATTCTAAGGGGGGCTGCCACTGCTACCCCACCCCTGTCCGTGGACTCCGATGATGGGGTACTCTCCACCATGCCTGAGGATTTTGCGGACAGGGAAGATGAGGAGGATGAGCTTGAGGAGAGCACACAGCACCCCATTCTCCCCGACAGCCAGGATCTTTTTATCACCCTAACTGAAATACCCTCCCAACCCAACCAAGCCAGAGAAGGGGCCTCTGGTGAGTGTACCTTTTTAAATATAATACATGTTTTAAAAGCAAGCATTTTTTAATGATTAAGTAGCCCTGAGGACTTGGGATGCATTTGTGGCCAGTACAGCTGCTGGAAAAGTCTGTTAACATGTCTGGGGATGGAGTGGAAGTCCTCCAGGGCAATCTCCATGAAGCTCTCCTGGAGGTACTCTAAAAGCCTTTGCAGAAGGTTTCTGTGGAGAGCAGCTTTATTCCGTCTTCCATGGTAGGACACTTTATCACGCCATGCTAGTAGAAAGTAATCTGGTATCATTGCATGACAAAGCCTGGCAGCGTATGGTCCCGGTGTTTGCTGGCATTCAAGCAACATCCGTTCTTTATCTCTCTGTGTTATCCTCAGGAGAATGATATCGTTCATGGTAACCTGGTTGAAATAGGGGAATTTAATTAAGGGGACATTCAGAGGTGCCCGTTCCTACTGGGCTGTTTGCCTGTGGCTGAAAAGAAATCCTCCCCGCAGTTAGCCACGTGGTGGTGGTGGTGGTGGGGGGCTGGGCATTGGTGCTGAGCTGTTTGCGTTTGGCTAGCAGGGATTTTCCCTGATACCAGCTACGCAGTGGGGTGAGGAGTAAAGCAATCATCCCAGGGAATTGGATGGGGGAGGGGAGGTTAGTTTGGTTTCTGCTGCTGCATGTTAACAGGAAAACCACAGCACTAAATGGCCAACTCAATGTGCTTTGCTTGGTATGGGAGAGGAGGGCGCTGTTGTTATGAAGGTTGCAGAAGCCAAAAGAGTATGGCTTACCATGGCTGCCTGCAAGCCGAATTCTGTTGCCTGGCACTGCGTGTGTGATCTCTAACACCAAAGCCACAGGCTCTCAATATAAGATGCAAAATGCGACCTTGTACCAAAATCACATAGAATCATAGATTGTCAGGGTTGGAAGGGACCTCATGAGGTCATCAAATTCAGCCCCCTGTTCAAAGCAGGACCAATCCCCAATTTTTGCCCCAGATCCCTAAATGGCCCCCTCAAGGATTGAGCTCACAACCCTGGCTTTAGCAGGCCAATGCGCAAACCACTGAGCTATCCCTCCCCCCACATGTGCTTTGTAATGTGAATAGTGGTGTTCACTGTGAAAGAGTATAGCCATTGTTCTGTAAAATGTATCTTTTTAAATACTTCACTCCCTTTTTTTCCTCCAGCAGCTGTAAATGTTTCAGGCCTCCCTCCTCCGTCCCAAAGGCTATCTCAGGTAAGGCAGCAAAAAAAACGCACGCGTGATGAAATGTTCTCTGAGCTCATGCAGTCGTCCAGCACTGACAGAGCTCAGCAGAATGTGTGGAGGGACACAATAGCAGAGTACAGGAAAGTGGCCGATGAATGTGAAGAGAGGTGGTGGCAGGAAGATCAGAGGAGGCATGAGGCAACGCTGGGCCTACTGCAGGATCAAATGGACATGCTCCGGCATCTGGTGGAGGTTCATGAATGGCAGCAGGATCACAGACTGCCACTGCAGCCCCCGTTTAACTGCCCTCCTTCCTCCCCAAGTTCCAGAGCATCCTCACCCAGACGCCCAAGAATGCGGAGGGGGGGGAGGCTCTGGGTACCCAACCACTCCACCCCAGTGGATAGCCCAAGCAACAGAAGGCTGTCATTCAACAAGTTTTGAAGTGGCCTTTTCCTTCCCTCCTCCCACACCCCACCCGGGCTACCTTGTGAGTTATCTCCCTATTTTTATAATTAATTAATAAAGAATACATGTTTTTTAAACAATACTGACTTTATTTCCTTTGCAAGCAAGCTGTGATTGAATGGGGGAGAGCGGGTGGCTTATAGGGAATTTAGAGGCAACCAAGGGGGCAGGTTTTCATCAAGGAGAAACAAACAGAAGTGTCACACAGTACCCTGGCCAGTCATGAAACTGGTTTTCAAAGCTTCTCTGATGCGCAGCACTTTCTTTTGTGCTCTTCTAACCGCCCTGGTGTCTGGCTGTGCGTATTCAGCTGCCAGACGATTTGCCTCAACCTCCCACCCCACCATAAATGTCTCCCGCTTACTCTCACAGAGATTGTGGAGCACACAGCAAGCAGCAATAACAATGGGAATATTGATTTCGCTGAGGTCTGAGCGAGTCAGTAAACTGCGCCAGCGCGCCTTTAAACGTCCAAATGCACATTCTACCACCATTCTGCACTTGCTCAGCCTATAGTTGAACAGCTCCTGACTACTGTCCAGGGTGCCTGTGTACGGCTTCATGAGCCAGGGCATTAAGGGGTAGGCTGGGTCCCCAAGGATAACTATAGGCATTTCAACATCCCCAACAGTTCTTTTCTGGTCTGGGAAGTAAATCCCTTCCTGCAGCCATCTAAACAGACCAGAGTTCCTGAAGACGCGCGCGTCATGAACCTTGCCCGGCCATCCCACGTTGATGCTGGTGAAACGTCCCTTGTGATCCACCAGTGCTTGCAGCACCATTGAAAAGTACCCCTTGAGGTTTATGTACTAGCTGCCCTGGTGGTCTAGGGCCAAGATAGGGATATGCGTTCCATCTATAGCCCAGCCACAGTTAGGGAATCCCATTGCAGCAAAGCCATCCACTATGACCTGAACATTTCCCAGAGTCACTACCTTTGATAGCAGCAGCTCAATGATTGCGTTGGCTACTTGCATCACAGCAACCCCCACAGTAGATTTGCCCACTCCAAATTGATTACCGAGCTGTCTGGCATTGCAAGCTATTGCCACTCGCTTGTGAACTGTGCGGGCTGCTCTCATCTTGGTATTCTTGCACTTCAGGGCAGGGGAAAGCAAGTCACAAAGTTCCATGAAAGTGCCCTGACGCTTGCGAAAGTTTCAGAGCTACCGGGAATCATCCCAAACCTGCAACACTATGCAATCCCACCAGTCTGTGCTTGTTTCCCAGGCCCAGTATCGGTGTTCCACGGCATTAACCTGCCCCAGTAACACCGCAATCTCCAAATTGCCGGGGACTGCGGTTTTAGAGAAATTTGTGTTCATGTCCTCATCACCGTGCTGCCATCGCCTCCTCACCTGTTTTTTCAGGTTCTGGTTCTGCATAAACTGCATGATAATGCGCAAGGTGTTTACAATGGTCATAACTGCTGCGGTGAGCTGAACGGGCTCCATGCTTGCCGTGCTATGGCGTCTGCTCGGGCAATCCAGGGAAAAGGGCGCAAAATGATTTTCTGCTGTTGCTTTCACGGAGGGAGGGAGGGTTGACTGACGACATTTACCCATAACCACTTGCAACAAATTTTTGGCCCCATCAGGCATTAGGAGCTCAGCCCAGACTTCCAATGGGCAGCGGGAACTGTGGGATAGCTACCCACAGTGCACCGCTCGGAATGTCAACGCTTGCCACAGTACTGTGGATGCACACCACCGAATTAATGTCCTTAGTGTGAACGCATGCACTCTACTTTATACAATCTGTTCCTAAAAATCGACTTCTGTAAAATCGGAGTACTTTCGTAGTGTAGAAATGGCCTTAGGCATTGGGGATGAACATTTTTTCCCCTTGCTGTTTTCTTTCCTATTGTACTTGGTTTAACTTAGTTTATCTTGAGGAATACTACTGGTCATGTTTAATGGTAGAACATATCTGTTACTGAAAAGATGGAGGGAAAGGGCTAGCATATATTTGGGGAGGGAGAGAGGGCTTTCTATATACACTTTCACAATCCTTAGTGCTGTCACCAGTGTTGTAAGATATATGGCTCAAGATGGCATATGTAATCCTATAGTCAGCTTTTACTTGCCAAGAGCAGTATCCTCCCATAATGTTTATGACCTGAGTACAGTTCTAGCCTTGTCCTATTAAGACCATGAAACAAATGGATAATTTGGCAGCTGGGACAAGGAAATTGTGAACATTTTTAAGGACTGATTTTGGTTATTATTTTTTTTTAAATACCATGAGGTTCAATCAATGAATCTATTGAGAGAAGATTGTTTCATAGTTTACAAAATTAGCCACGCCCTGGTGAATATTCTTAGAATTTTGGAAAACTCTTCCTTGGTGGACTAAAGCTAAACTTTTTTGGGATTGTAGCTATTCCTACATTGATTGAAAAGCTTTTGTTGGTACCTGTTTTTGTGTTAAAGTAAATTGTTAAGAGATGTATTTCTGCTATAACAGTTGATCTGTATTAACAATATTTAATAAGAGACTACTTTTGTACCATTTTTATATATATTTCTAAAAGATTTTTCCTTTGAGGAAAGTCTGAAAGAAAAGGTATTCATAGGATCTTGCTGTTTGTCAAGCGTTTTGGAAGTCTTGTGCAATAGGACACCAGTTAAGAGCAACAGGAAGTATGATTAAATTGACAAAACAGTATTGTAAGTACATTTTGTGTTTTTCTTTGTAGATAATCCAATATAATAGTATCTTATTGGTTTTAGTTTTCAGTAGACAATATAGTATGTATGACGTGTATGATACTAATATAATACTTGAAATGATTGGCATAATGCTATATTGTTTAATTAAATATCTTGTATGTCTCGCACATAAATGAGATTTAAACTTGTAAAAATGATAATTCAATTACTTCTCATGGCTGGTGCTATTGTGCACTAAGTAATAAATAAGAGCAATCCTCTATTAAGTGTCTTGGAGCCTTAACTCTGTTTAAATCTACTCAGGATTATACTGTTACATCAGGGTTACTCTAGATAAGGGTCTGTCATTTCTAACTCTGCTTTTTCAGTCTGATACCTGGGATTCATAGACATTTTATGTGTATTCTACTCTGCATAATATGCATTCATTTGTGAATAATTCTTTGTGTTCCCCTTCTCATTCCTGGCCCCTAATATTTTAGTGGTTTCAAGCTTACTCTCCAAAGGCTTACATAGCACAGAGGCATCATGTTTGAAAACAAGCAATGCTTAAACTTAATTTTAAATGTTACCTTAGTTCATTTCCATGTGTGAGCAAATATTCCTTGAGAACAAAGATTTAGGGATGTTTATTACTGGGATATATAATGAGTGGCTACAGTTTACATTTAAAAATAATTGCCTTGAAGATTTTTCTTACTAGAAAAATACAAGAGTAGAGTTAAAGCTTGGAACAAAATAATTACATTTTACAACTCAGAATATGAAAGTCAATTTTTAAAAACGCTTTTCAGAAGAGCGATTGCATGACTTAGGAGTTTAGGAATGGGGTCTCGAATCAGGACATGTAAATGGCTAGTCTGACTTGCCACAGACAGTAGTCACTAAAGTTGTTAATATCTGGTTGACATTTGGTAGTGTTACTTCATTTTCCAGTTGTGAGTGTCCATATTGTGTCACTGGATGTCATGGGGAAATGAAAGGTGTGCATGTATTCCCAGGCCTGCTCTAATTAATCAAGGAACTAGAGATTCTCAGACAAAAAGTTGCAAGAATTTTTTTATAATGGAAAGTGTGATATGCCCTAAATATAAGAGGTCACTCTCGGTCATCTCACCCTATAATATACATGCATCTTTTTGTCTTTTCTCAAAAATCAGTTCCTTCAAATCCACTCTGTAAATTTATTTCTGTTCTGTGACTTCCCTTAAGTTTGTAAATATCTTGTTAGTATAAAGATTTCGCCCAAAGCTGAATTCACAGTTTGAGGGGTGTTTGCCAACATGGGAGAGAGAGAAAATGTTTCCTCCCTACTCTGTAATGTGATGTATTTGTGTATGCTATCCAAAACTCCACTGATTTTATGGTTGCCTTTTCACACCACTAGCTTGTATCTACTATTAGTCATATCCATTGTAACATTCACATCATTGTGCCTCTTTTAGGATTATTGCTTTACAAATCTTCTCCTCCCATTGAATGTGTTTCATTCAGTTACTTCCTTATTTGAGATTCCCACTTGACTCACATCTTGGTCTTGTGCCTCTAATCCAAAAGAATGACATTTTTCCTTGGCAAGGATTTTTAATCTTGGACACTTCACTGACAGTTATTTCTGCTATTTTATCTCAGCTTTTGTTTGGTTTAAGCATTGCTCTTTGATTAACTGTTGTCCATTTTCTCTTTTTTTTTTTGTCTTGGCCTTCACTGTTTCTTGGACAAATTGCAGACTGACCATTGCTGTTATTTCATGGTGTGATTTTCCAGGCTTGTTGTCAACTGTTTTAGTAGCAGCTCATGAGTGAGATGACATCAAAGTATCATACTGAGAGCCTGAGGCTTTCTGTTGAAAAGTTTAGCGCAGTTTTGCCTTTCCACTTCAGTATACATTATACAATGGTACTTTAAATACAGATATAAAAAGGTTACATTCTTCAACTGGGTAGCAAGCAACAGTACCTGTAACACTTCTTCTAGGCAGTCTCCAAACTGAGATCCCAAATCCTTTTTAAACACTTCATTTCCTATAATGTCCACAGTAGTAATTTTCATTGCCTACAGAGAATACTTAAAAAACCCAACAACCTACAGGCCAGATCCTGAGCTGTTTTAAATCAGCATGGTTCTGTTGAAGTCAATGGAGCTATGCTGGTACACACCAGCTCAAGAGCTGGCCCTATATCTGCTGTGTCAGGCTTCAAGGTCCACATATAGTAAGACTTCTGAGTTGTATCCAGTTTCCTTCCCTCCCCAAGTGCTAGATGCAAAAAAGTTAATGAGAAGGACTCTGTAGTTCAAGTCATAATTTTAACTTTGGCTGGGTGGGTTCCCAGAGCCAAGAGCCTTAACTGATTATTATCTAGGACGATGTTTCATTTGCAAATCTTGGCAACACTGGAGAGCAATCCTGGAGAAATATCTGTTTTACTACTTCACATTTCAGGTTTCTAAGGGTATGTCTACACTACGGAATAAGGTCGAATTTATAGAAGTCGGTTTTTTAGAAATCGGTTTTATATATTCGAGTGTGTGTGTCCCCACAGAAAATGCTCTAAGTGCATTAAGTGCATTAGCTCGGCGGAGCGCTTCCACAGTACCGAGGCTAGAGTCGACTTCCGGAGCGTTGCACTGTGGGTAGCTATCCCACAGTTCCCGCAGTCTCCGCTGCCCATTGGAATTCTGGGTTGAGATCCCAATGCCCGATGGGGCTAAAACATTGTCGCGGGTGGTTCTGGGTACATATCGTCAGGCCCCCGTTCCCTCCCTCCCTCCGTGAAAGCAAGGGCAGACAATCATTTCGCGCCTTTTTTCCTGCGTTACCTGTGCAGACGCCATACCACAAGCATGGAGCCCGCTCAGGTAACCGTCACCCTATGTCTCCTGGGTGCTGGCAGACGCGGTATGGCATTGCTACACAGTAGCAGCAACCCCTTGCCTTGTGGCAGCAGACGGTACAGTACGACTGGTAGCCGTCATCGTCATGTCCGAGGTGCTCCTGGCCACGTCGGCTGGGAGCGCCTGGGCAGACATGGGCGCAGGGACTAAATTTGGAGTGACTTGACCAAGAGAATTTGACCATTCTCTTTAGTCTTGCAGTCAGTCCTATTGAACCGTCTTATGGTGAGCGGGCAGGCGATACGGACTGCTAGCAGTCGTACTGTACCATCTTCTGCCGAGCAGCCATGAGATGTGGATGGCATGCAGTCCTTCTGCACCGTCTGCTGCCAGCCAAAGATGTAAAAGATAGATGGAGTGGATCAAAACAAGAAATAGACCAGATTTGTTTTGTACTCATTTGCTTCCTCCCCTCCCCTGTCTAGGGGACTCATTCTTCTAGATCACACTGCAGTCACTCACAGAGAAGGTGCAGCGAGGTAAATCTAGCCATGTATCAATCAGAGGCCAGGCTAACTTCCTTGTTCCAATAAGGACAATAACTTAGGTGCACCATTTCTTATTGGAACCCTCCGTGAAGTCCTGCTTGAAATACTCCTTGATGTACAGGCACCCCCTTTGTTGATTTTAGCTCCCTGAAGCCAACCCTGTAAGCCGTGTCGTCAGTCGCCCCTCCCTCCGTCAGAGCAACGGCAGACAATCGTTCCGCGCCTTTTTTCTGTGCGGACGCCATACCAAGGCAAGCATGGAGGCCGCTCAGCTCACTTTGGCAATTAGGAGCACATTAAACACCACACACATTATCCAGCAGTATATGCAGCACCAGAACCTGGCAAAGCGATACCAGGCGAGGAGGCGACATCAGCGCGGTCCCGTGAGTGATCAGAACATGGACACAGATTTCTCTGAAAGCATGGGCCCTGCCAATGCATGCATCATGGTGCTAATGGGGCAGGTTCATGCTGTGGAACGCCGATTCTGGGCTCGGGAAACAAGCGCAGACTGGTGGGACCGCATAGTGTTGCAGGTCTGGGACGATTCCCAGTGGCTGCGAAACTTTTGCATGTGTAAGGGCACTTCCATGGAACTTTGTGACTTGCTTTCCCCTGCCCTGAGGCGCATGAATACCAAGATGAGAGCAGCCCTCACAGTTGAGAAGCGAGTGGCGATAGCCCTGTGGAAGCTTGCAACGCCAGACAGCTACCTGTCAGTTGGGAATCAATTTGGAGTGGGCGAATCTACTGTGGGGGCTGCTGTGATGCAAGTAGCCCACGCAATCAAAGATCTGCTGATATCAAGGGTAGTGACCCTGGGAAATGTGCAGGTCATAGTGGATGGCTTTCCTGCAATGGGATTCCCTAACTGGTGGGGCCATAGATGGAATCCATATCCCTATCTTGGCACCGGAGCACCAAGCCGCCGAGTACAGAAACCGCAAGGGGTACTTTTCGATAGTGCTTCAAGCTCTGGTGGATCACAAGGGACTTTTCACCAACATCAACGTGGGATGGCCGGGAAAGGTGCATGATGCTCGCATCTTCAGGAACTCTGGTCTGTTTCAAAAGCTGCAGGAAGGGATTTACTTCCCAGACCAGAAAATAACTGTTGGGGATGTTGAAATGCCTATATGTATCCTTGGGGACCCAGCCTACCCCTTAATGCCATGGCTCATGAAGCCGTACACAGGCAGCCTGGACAGTAGTCAGGAGCTGTTCAACTACAGGCTGAGCAAGTGCAGAATGGTGGTAGAATGTGCATTTGGACGTTTAAAGGCGCGCTGGCGCAGTTTACTGACTCGCTTAGACCTCAGCGAAACCAATATTCCCACTGTTATTACTGCTTGCTGTGTGCTCCACAATATCTGTGAGAGTAAGGGGGAGACGTTTATGGCGGGGTGGGAGGTTGAGGCAAATCGCCTAGCTGCTGGTTACACGCAGCCAGACACCAGGGCGGTTAGAAGAGCACAGGAGGGCGCGGTACGCATCAGAGAAGCTTTGAAAACCAGTTTCATGACTGGCCAGGCTACGGTGTGAAAGTTCTGTTTGTTTCTCCTTGATGAAACCCCCCGCCCCTTGGTTCACTCTACTTCCCTGTAAGCTAACCACCCGCCCCTCCTCCCTTCAATCACCGCTTGCAGAGGCAATAAAGTCATTGTTGCTTCACATTCATGCATTCTTTATTCATTCATCACACAAATAGGGGGATGGCTACCAAGGTAGCCCAGGAGGGGTGGTGGAGGAGGGAAGGAAAATGCCACACAGCACTTTAAGCACAGCACTTTAAAAGTTTACAACTTTAAAATTTATTGAATGACAGCCTTCTTTTTTTTGGGCAATCCTCTGTGGTGGAGTGGCTGGTTGGCCGGAGGCCCCCCCACCGCGTTCTTGGGCGTCTGGGTGTGGAGGCTATGGAACTTGGGGAGGAGGGCGGTTGGTTATAGAGGGGCAGCAGTGGCAGTCTGTGCTCCAGCTGCCTTTGCTGCAGCTGAACCATACACTGGAGCATACTGGTTTGGTCCTGCAGCAGCCTCAGCATTGAATCCTGCCTCCTCTCATCACGCTGCCGCCACATTTGAGCTTCATCCCTGTCTTCAGCCCGCCACTTACTCTCTTTAGCCCGCCACCTCTCGTCCCGGTCATTTTGTGCTTTCCTGCACTCTGACATTATTTGCCTCCACGCATTCGTCTGTGCTCTGTCAGTGTGGGATGACAGCATGAGCTCGGAGAACATTTCATCGCGAGTGCGTTTTTTTTTCTTTCTAAGCTTCACTAGCCTCTGGGAAGGAGAAGATCCTGTGATCATTGAAACACATGCAGCTGGTGGAGAAAAAAAAGGGACAGCGGTATTTAAAAAGACACATTTTATAAATCAGTGGCTACACTCTTTCAGGGTAAACCTTGCTGTTAACATTACATACATAGCACATGTGCTTTCGTTACAAGGTCGCATTTTGCCTCCTCCCACCGCGTGACTACCCCCTTAACCTTCCCCCGTCCCTGTGGCTAACAACGGGGAACATTTCTGTTTAGCCACAGGCAAACAGCCCAGCAGGAATGGGCTCCTCTGAGTGTCCCCTGAAGAAAAGCACTCTATTTCAACCAGGTGACCATGAATTATATCTCACTCTCCTGAGGATAACACAGAGAGATAAAGAACGGATGTTGTTTGAATGCCAGCAAACATACACTGCAATGCTTTGTTCTACAATGATTCCCGAGTACGTGTTACTGGCCTGGAGTGGTAAAGTGTCCTACCATGAAGGACGCAATAAGGCTGCCCTCCCCAGAAACCTTTTGCAAAGGCTTTAGGACTACATCTAGGAGAACCGCAAATGCCAGGGCAAAGTAATCCTTTCACATGCTTGCTTTTAAACCATGTATAGTATTTTAAAAAGTACACTCACCAGAGGTCCCTTCTCCGCCTGCTGGGTCCAGGAGGCAGCCTTGGGTGGGTTCGGGGGGGACTGGCTCCAGGTCTAGGGTGAGAAACAGTTCCTGGCTGTCGGGAAAACCGGTTTCTCCGCTTGCTTGCTGTGAGCTATCTACAACCTCCTCCTCATCATCATCTTCTTCGTCCCCAAAACCTGCTTCCGTATTGCCTCCATCTCCATTGAAGGAGTCAAACAACACGGCTGGGGTAGTGGTGGCTGAACCCCCTAAAATGGCATGCAGCTCATCATAGAAGCGGCATGTTTGGGGCTCTGACCCAGAGCGGCTGTTCGCCTCTCTGGTTTTCTGGTAGGCTTGCCTCAGCTCCTTCAGTTTCACGCGGCACTGCTTCGGGTCCCTGTTATGGGCTCTGTCCTTCATGCCCTGGGAGATTTTGACAAAGGTTTTGGCATTTCGAAAACTGGAACGGAGTTCTGATAGCACGGATTCCTCTCCCCAAACAGCGATCAGATCCTGTACCTCCCGTTCGGTCCATGCTGGAGCTCTTTTGCGATTCTGGGACTCCATCATGGTCACCTGTGCTGATGAGCTCTGCATGGTCACCTGCAGCTTGCCACGCTGGCCAAACAGGAAATGAGATTCAAAAGTTCGCGGTTCTTTTCCTGTCTACCTGGCCAGTGCATCTGAGTTGAGAGTGCTGTCCAGAGCGGTCATAATGGAGCACTCTGGGATAGCTCCCGGAGGCCAATACCATCGAATTGTGTCCACAGTACCCCAAATTCGAGCCGGCAACGTCGATTTAAGCTCTAATCCACTTGTCAGGGGTGGAGTAAGGAAATCGATTTTAAGAGCCCTTTAAGTCGAAATAAAGGGCTTCATTGTGTGGACGGGTGCAGGTTTACATCGATTTAACGCTGCTAAATTCGACCTAAAGTCCTAGTTTAGACCAGGGCTTAAGCTTTTATGCTGCTTTGTCTTTCCATGTGATGGAAGAACCCTGTGACTTTTTAAAGGGGAAATCTCCTTCTAATATTGCAAATCTAACTAACTTTCAAACCATCTTACTCCACAGCTGTCACAACAGACTTTCTCTTACGTGTCATTAAATGTATGAGACATCTCTGTTTTTTTAAGTATTCTTTGTAGGCAATGAAAATGACTACTGTGGACATTATAGGAAATGAAGTGTTTAAAAAGGATTTGGGATCTGAGTTTGGAGACTGCCTAGAAGAAGTGTTACAGGTACAGTTGCTTGCTACCCAGTTGACGAATGTAACCTTTTTATACCTGTATTTAAAGTACCATTGTATAATGTATACTGAAGTGGAAAGGCAAAACTGCGCTAAACATTTCTCCTAAGCCTGGGGCTATTTAGTGTAATCTGATGTTATCCTAACCAACTCATGTATTTTAAGATATGTGATTTCCTGCATTCCTTGGAGGACAATCACACTGTACATAGTTGGGGAAACAATACTTCACAGATTTAGAAGACCTTTAGCAATTAAGTGGTTATTATCCTAAACCTATTGTTTCCTTTCCTCATTTCCCATAACCATGACCCTTGTGAACTGTGTTCTTTCTGTCTGTATTTTTTTTCAACTGGGATTTTGGGAAACCTTACCACAGTAGAATAGAAGAGTTTCTCAGACACTTATTCATTTAAGTTTTCTCTCTGTGTTATGCACCAGGCTGTGGGTGGTCTTGCCTAATGGTCATAGCAGGAGGCTGGCCTCGTGGTTGGAGCAGAGGTGACCAGAGCCCAATCAGGAGCTGCGTTACCATGCACAGGGGGTTAGCTGGAGCTGAGAGCCAGGAATCAGGATCAGAGGGTCAGAGCCAGAGTATCAGCTGGAGCAGAGTTCTTGAGCAAGGGCCAGGAGCAAAAAGCAGGACCAGAGACACAGCTGCAGACATGGAATGCTATTGGGCAGCCAGGGACACAGGGCTGCTGCAGAGTTTAAGAAGGTGCCTGATGGAGTCTTCGGGCAATCAGGAGCCGGGTTAATTTGCTGAATTAGCTGAGGGCAATGAGCTGCATCTGGGTGACAGTACCCCACTCCTTATGGGGTGCCTTCCAGGGGCCCTTGGATCCAGCCTGTCAGGATGGGCCTGGTGGAAAACCCATCGTATGTCTGGGTAGGGTTGCCAACTTTCTGCTCGCACAAAACTGAACACCCTTGCCCCACTCCTTCTCTGAGGCCCTGTCCCCCTGCTCACTCCATCCCCTCTCCCTCTGTCGCTTGCTTTCCTCACCCTCACTCGCTCATTTTCACCATGCTGGCTCAGGGATTGGGGTGCAGAATGGGGTGCAGGCTCTGGGGTGGGGCTAAAATGAGGGGTTCAGGGTGTGGGAGGGGGCTGTGGGCTGGGGCAGCGGATTGGGGTTCAGGGGGGGTGAGGGCTCCAGCTGGGGGAGCGGGCTCTGGGGTGGGGCTGGGGATGAGGGATCTGGAGTGCAGGTGAGGGCTTCGGGCTTGGGGGTTCAGAGTGGGGGAAGAGGGTTCCAGGCTGGGGCAGGAGATTGGGGTGTAGGGGGGGTGAGGGCTCTAGTTGGGGGTGTGGGCTCAGTGGTGGGGCTAGGGATGAAGGTTTTGGGGTGCAGGAGGGTGCTCCGGGCTGGGATCGGGGAGTTCTGAGGGCAGGAGGGGGATTAGGGTTGGAGCAGGGGGTCGGGGTGCGGGAGGAGGTCAGGGGTGCAGGCTCTGGGTGGTGATTACCTCAAATAGCTCCCAGAAGCAGCAGCATGTCCCCCCCTCTGGCTTCTATGTGGAGGTGTAGCCAGGCGGCTCTATGTGCTGTCCCGTCCGCAGGCGCCGCCCCCACAGCTCCCATTGGCCATGGTTCCTGGCCAATGGGAGCTGTGGAGCCGGCACTTGGGGCTAAGGCAGGCTCCCTGCTTGCCATGGCTCCGTGTGGCTCCTGGAAACAGCGGCATGTCCCCCCTCCGGCTCCTATGCCCCTATGCGTAGCCCCGCAGCACCTGCCTTAGCCCCGCTGTGCTGCCGACCGCACTATTAAGGGCCCAGTCAGCAGTGCTGACTGGAGCCGCCAGGGTCCCTTTCTGACCAGGAGTTCCAGTCAAAAACCGGACACCTGGTAACCCTAGGTCTGGGGCATGAATGTTCTCAGGTTCCCAAGATTGTTCATCTGGACTCTAGCCTTGCCAGTCTGTCGAGTAGAATAGCTTGCCCTGCACCCATTGGAGTATAGAATCTGCTTGACTATATACTTTTCCTGGCCTGGACAGTTACCAGTGCAGGCAGCGGGTTGAAACAGAAAACCCATTTCCGGACTGCGTGTGGTGTCAGGAGAGGGCCATGGAAGGTGGGGTGGATTTTCAGATTCTGGAAGCTATAACTTAAAGGTAGTGGGTTGATTTATTTAATTATTGGGAAGGGACCATTATACTAGTGATCCAATTTTGCTGACGGGCGCTTGGATTTTACATTTCGGGTAGACCTTGTCCCCCACCGCAAAGCCGGGTGTGTCCTGCAGTAGGTGTTTAACCCAGCTATATGCTGCAGGAGCTGGAGAGTCCACAGGGAAGTCTGGATGAAAGCGGGGATGAAATTTGTAATTGGCAAAGAAATGGCTTTGCACTAGGGAACTTTTAATACGTACCAGCAGGGTCCACAGGTACAGTTGGTGCACAATGTGCTGGTGCACACTAGAATTTACACCCCAAGTGGTGCACATCAATGCACCATATGGACAAGTCTTCATGTTTCTATTTTTTTAAATCTCCCTAGTTCATCATCTTACCTTTGTTTTTCTGTAGTGAAGAGTCTGCAAGTTGGTTCTAACACCCTATTCGAACTCCCTGTTGGAAGCATGTACTTGCTGAACACTTGCTTTGCTTTTTAGTGTCTCATTTTGTAGCCTACGTTCTAACAAAGTGCTGATTTTTGTTTTGAAATGATTGATTAAATATGCTGAGTAATCATTAAGTCCTATGACTGTTAATCTCTCTGGTACAGTTGTTTTCGTTTGCTAAATCTGATTAATATCTGACTAGTGGATTATGTAAGGATCAGCACGTTATTTTCCCAGCCGATTCATTGAAATGCTGAATTTCATTTTCCGTGGACTGAGACAACAGATGCTCTCTTCTCCTTCTGCATAAGGAGCAGAGTGCTTGGTGTATTGTAGTATAACAGAGTATGATGTTACTTTGTCAAGTAATGAGTGATTCCTACAATGTACTAACGACTGACTACATCCTGCTGGGCTGCTCCAGGAGAGCATTATAAGCCTCGCTGTGATCCTTGCACCCTTGAACAAGTTTCAATCATTATTCTTATGCTCCTCCCAAAGGGAGGAAGCAGAGCCGTGAGCTAGACCTCTGCCACGCATGGTCAATGGAATTGCTGGGTCATATGATGGGGAGTATGCTGCATCTGCAAAAGCCTTTAGCCGCACATGTGCTCCCGTTGTGCATTGGGAAGCTTCAAGAGGAATTCTGGGACCTAGATACAATTCTGCATGGAGCTCCCCTTGGGGTGGGACCAGTACAGTAACTCCTCACTTAATGTTGTCCCGGTTGTTACGTTGCTGATCAATTAGTTGTGCAACGCTCCCTTATGGCCTTGTTTGTCCACTGCTTGCAGAAAGAGCAGCCCGTTGGAGCTAGTGATGGGGGCTTGGAACCAGCGCGGACCAGCAGCGGCCCCCGCCTCCCCCATCTGCTCCCCTGAGTTCCCTGTGCGGCAGCCATCCAGCAGGCTAACAATTGCCCGCAGTTCAGCTGTCCCTTCCCCCACTGCCATGTGCTGCTCCTGCCCTCTGCCTTGGAGCTGCTTCCCAGAGCCTCCTGCTTGCTGTGCAGGGGTGAGGGGAAGAGGGGTGCTAATGTCAGGGTGTCCCCCTTTCCCCCTGCTTCTGCCCCCCATCTACACAGAAGGGGGGACATGACAGGGATCAGGATGGAGGGAGCTTGTTGGCAGCAGCTGCTGTCTCAACTTGCTGATCTACGTAAAAAGGTAAAAAGGCTATGCGTGTCTCTCTCTCTCATACCCCGTGTGTGTCTCTGTCTCTGTCTGCCATGCTGTCTCCCCTCCCTCCATTCGTGCTGCCCTGTAGAGTGTGAGGCTCCATTAACAACAATGGGTTAACCTGAGGGCTTAGCCGAGTGCTAGGTCATCATTTAGCAGTAAGGCATTCCCCGGGAAATATCCCGCCCTCTTCCACCCTTTGACTTCACCACTTCAACCAAGCTTCGCAATCATCATTGCTGTGTACAGTACTAAATTGTTTGCTTAAAACTTATACTGTGCATATATATGTGTGTGTGTGTGTGTGTATGTATATGTGTATGTATGTATAAATAGTCTTTTGTCTTGCGAAAAAAATTTCTTTGGAACCTAACCCCTGCCTATTTACATTAATTCTTATGGGGAAATTGGATTCACTTAACATGATTTCACTTAAAGTAGCATTTTTCAGGAACATAACTACAACGTTAAGCAGGGAGTTACTGTAGCAGCAATCTCCTAGTGAAGACTGCATTTTTGAGTTAAGGGGTTCAGTTTTCCAACTAAAAAAATACAGTAAGTTGAAAATTTGTGTCTAGATGCATTTGCAAACATTACTTTTTTAAACCTGTGTTTCCCATATAAAAACTCCTAACTACATCAGCTTTGTTCAGGGGATTTGCAAACACTAAACCTCCCTGCCCAAAACCTCTCCAATCTTGATGCTAACTCTACTAAATCCTTGTCTTATTCCACATTGCAGAACTTCCGCTTATGGCGAAAATCAGATTAGCTCATTTACTTGTTTGTGGGGATGATAAGCTTGGCAAAATCAGAGGAAAGTGAACAGAGCAGTCCTGCGAAAATTACTAATGTCTCTACCAGAGGGTGGCTAGGACCATGTAATTGATCAGTCCAAGGAGAAGGAACATGGGAAAAACATACTGCTTAGCAATAAAAACACACCAGTATTCTGGCTGTAGTGTAACCATATAATAATAACTAAATCTGTACCTCTGCCTTTATAGTTCCCTCTCTGAATGCCCTGAGGTAATCCTCAAACTCCTCTGCTCTTTCATTCTGTGCCTCTAAGGCCTTTGCACTATCAGCATCCCAGAAGAGATTATGGATCCTCTTCTGGGTCTCAATTTTAAAAGTCTAGTAATTGAGTCTCCCAAAAATGATGTGAGCTGACCTCTTTTATTCCCTTTGATTCCAAGGTCCACAGGCTATGCTACTTTTCCATCTGTTTAGTTATACACATGTTTTCTTTAAGTAGCAAATAGGCAAGATAGACGTGTCCTAAATGCTTACTGACTTACTACTGAAATCATTGCTCCACTTCCTTCTAACATGCTACCAAGCCAGACCCTCCCAATCTAGTGGTCTCCTTACCACAGAGGACCCGATATGGGAGAAAGATGACCCCTTGAGCCCTAAACCCTTTCCTTTGTCTCTGTGGTGGATATATGAATGCCAATGTGCTCGTCCTGGAGGGAGTGGAAAAGAGAGGGTCTACATGGGGAAGGAGAATATCCCCTCATAGTTGCTATATGATAAGAGTAAGGTATTGTAGTTTTTATGGTTACTGAGACTGCTCTGGATGGCTATGATTCTGCAGTAAGATCCTGAGAAACATCAAAGTATCTTTATAGTTTGGATACCTTGACTGCTGTGCATTTCCAAATTTTAAAGGGGTCTAGGTTTCTTGTAAGTTTAAAACCTGAATGTATTGGGTATCTAATATTTAGAGGGCTTGCTGTTGTTCTTAACTCTGTGGTTCTTGAAAGGTAATATGCAGTCAAGCCAGTGTGTGCCTGCAACCTTCACCTAAACAAAGATTTTTGTGTGGAAATATAAATATACATTTAAAGATGGTGAAACTAATGAAGGAGAAGAAAGGGTTCAGGGCATGAGGAGTAGAAAAAAGAATAGATATGGGGTCAGCAGTAGTCAGATTAAAAAGCACCTTTGGAATGATGAAGTTCTAAGATGGATTTAAAAAAAAAAAGTGCTGAGAAATGGACCAAGATGGATGTCGAGGAGAAGTGAGTACATCACCATAGGGTCAACTGCAAGAAATGTTTGCTCAGAAAAAGGGTTGAGGAGTTCTTAATTATAGTTTGGGCATTTGCTGTTAAGGGTTTTAAAAACTGAGTATTAGCTTGGTGTATGTCTGACAGCCATCACTTCTACCACTGAATTGCTGTATGACTTTGAGCAACAGGAATATATTCAGGGTTGTCCTATGGCCTGTGTTGGAGGTCAGACTACATGATCACAGCAATCCCTTCTGGATTTATAATCTATTAAGTCATAGAGCCTTGCTGAAAATTTACCTACTGCACAGGGCTATTGAGAATTAATAAAGTAATGTTTTTATAGTGCTTTGAAAACCTGTACAGCAGTATATTTGAGTATTCTGCTGTTTTTACTGGTAACATCCACGTAGGTATCTATGTGTCCATAAAAATTTCTCAAGTCAGTGATGATAAAATGAATAGTACACATATCCAGAAATATTTGTTAAATTGTAGAGGTGAAGAATACCTGAAAATATAATGTGGACAGCTTAAAATAATGCTTTGGCAGTAGAGCCCTTTTTCTCATTTTCAAAGCACTTTACAAACATTCACTCAATTAGTCCCTCACCCCTGCACAGAACAATTATTACCAAGAATAACATCCTTTGTAGAGTAAACTACATTTTGCATTTACAATTAAGGTTTTTCTAAAAAACATGTTTTTTTTCTCTGTGAAAAATATAATTTCTTACTACTGGTTATAAAGAGTGCATAAATGTTTGAAAGGAGTATATCAAACCCTTCAGGGACTAATTGGCATCGTATTCTTATTTTTAAAAAGGTCTCTGAACATCTGTAGATTTAGGACCATCTAAAGGGTTTTAATTTTCATTATTAAACTTTTTAAAAGTGTTTAACATCTAAGAGCATAATATTTAGCATTCAGATAGAAGCTCAATTTAAATTCAAAGGAAAGTGTAACAATTCTAGCTTCTTGTGTATAAGAATAAAGAGTTTTACATATTCTGTCTTCCAATGCTTTTATAACAAAAACCACAGAACTAAGAAACTTGCAAGCCTTTCAAATGCTTACAGAAGTTCCTGAGTCAGCTTACTTGTATTTTAGAACAAATGGATATAAACTGGTCATTGGGAAGTTTAGACTTGAAATTAGATGAAGGTTTCTAACCATCAGAGGAGTGAAGTTTTGGAATAGCCTTCCAAGGGAAGTAGTGGGGGCAAAAGATCTATCTGGCTTTAGGATTAAACTCAATAAGTTTATGGAGGAGATGGTATGATGGGATAACATGATTTTGGTAATTAATTGATCTTTAACTATTCATGGTAAATAGGCGTAATGGCCTGTAATGGGATGTTAGATGGGGTAGGATCTGAGTTACCCAGGAAAGAATTTTCTGTAGTATCTGGCTGGTGAATCTTGCCCATATGCTCAAGGTTTAGCTGATCGCCATATTTGGGGTCGGGAAGGAATTTTCCTCCAGGGCAGATTGGAAGAGGCCCTGGAGGTTTTTCGCCTTCCTCTGTAGCATGGGACACGGGTCATTTGCTGGAGGATTCTCTGCTCCTTGAAGTCTTTAAACCACGATTTGAGGACTTCAGTAGCTCAGACATAGGTGAGAGGTTTTTCGCAGGAGTGGGTGGGTGAGATTCTGTGGCCTGCGTTGTGCAGGAGGTCGGACTAGATGATCATAATGGTCCCTTCTGACCTTAGTATCTATGAATCTATGAATCTTTTTAAAGAGGTTGACAACTTGATGGAGATAAAATCAGTTGAGAACATCTAAAGTAGGAATAATGAAGATAGTTGAAAGAAAAGGAGTACTTGTGGCACCTTAGAGACTAACAAATTTATTTGAGCATAAGCTTTCGTGAGCTACAGCTCACTTCATCGGATGCATGCAGTGGAAAATGCAGCGGGGAGATGTTATATATACAGAGAACATGAAACAATGGGTGTTACCATACACACTGTAATGAGAGTGATCAGGCAAGGTGAGCTATTACCAGCAGGAGAGAAAAAAAAACCTTTTGTAGTGATAATCAAGGTGGGCCATTTCCAGCAGTTGATGAGAACATGTGAGGAACAGTGGAGGGGAATAAACATGGGGAAATAGTTTTACTTTGTATAATGACACATCCACTCCCAGTCTTTATTCAAGCCTCATGCAATGGTGTCCAGTTTGCAAATTAATTCCAATTCAGCAGTCTCTCGTTGGAGTCTGTTTTTGAAGTATTTTTGTTGAAGAATTGCCACTTTTAGGTCTGTAATCAAGTGACCAGAGAGATTGAAGTGTTCTCCGACTGGTTTTTGAATGTTATAATTCCTGACGTCTGATTTGTGTCCATTTATTCTTTTACGTAGAGACTGTCTGGTTTGGCCAATGTACCTGGCAGAGGGGCATTGCTGGCACGTGATGGCATATATCACATTGGTAGATGTGCAGGTGAATGAGCCTCTGATAGTGTGGCTAATGGCATATGGTTTAACAAAGATAAAAATAGGTACCTAAAACAAATATCACATTTGTGCAAATATCTGGACTCAGACATAGAGATGCTATATTGTGAAATATCTGGTCACCCTCTGAAGCCATGTTCTAAGTGTTATTTGACTGGCAGTGTCAAAGTTCCTTCCCCACTCTGAACTCTAGGGTACAGATATGGGGACCTTCATGAAAACCTCCTAAGCTTATTTTTACCAGCTTAGATTAGAACTTCCTCAGGGTACAAACTATTTTACCTTTTGCCCTTGGACTTTATCGCTGCCACCACCAAACGTCTAACTGGTATATTACTGGGAAAGAGTCCATTTGGAAACATCTTTCCCCCCCAAAATCCTCCCAACCCTTACCCCCCTTTCCTAGGGAAGGCTTGATAAAAATCCTCACCAATTTGCATAGGTGAACACAGACTCAAACCCTTGGATCTTAAGAACAATGAAAAAGCAATCAGATTCTTAAAAGAAGAATTTTAATAGAAGAAAAAGTAAAAGAATCACCTCTGTCAAATCAGCATGGTAAATACCTTACAGGGTAATTAGATTCAAAAGATAGAGAATCCCTCTAGGCAAAACCTTAAGTTACAAAAAGACACAAAAACAGGAATCTACATTCCATTCAGCACAGCTTATTTTCTCAGCCATTTAAAGGAATCAGAATCTAACGCATATCTAGCTAGATTACTTACTAAGTTCTAAGACTCCATTCCTGTTCTGTCCCTGGCAAAAGCATCACACAGACAAAGAGATCTGTTTTGTTTCTCCCTCCCCCCAGCTTTTGAGAGTATCTTGTCTTCTCATTGGTCATTTTGGTCAGGTGCCAGCGAGGTTATCCTAGCTTCTTAACCCTTTACAGGTGAAAGGGTTTTTCCTCTGGCCAGGAGGGATTTTAAAGGTGTTTACCCTTCCCTTTATATTTATGACAGGCAGCCTAGAGAATGCCAATATTCAACATCCTAATCAGAAGAGAAGAAATCTTTTGATAATTTTATAATCATTCTTCAGACTACAATAAGAGATTACAGGAATGTGGGTACTGCATAGTGCATACCAGATACCTGGCTGGTATGCATTCCAGATTACTGAATTGTCAAATATTATTCAAGGGTAGAAGTTTGGGTTTTGTGGGCTGAGAAGCCTTGAACTAGTCACATAGGGCCTGATTTTCAGAGGTGCTGAGCACCCCCTGCTCCCATTGACATTAGAAATTCCGGCCCCAAGTGACTGGCTAGGAAACCTACTTCTCAGTTTAACCTCACATCTCTGCAATGGGGAAATTAATTTTTATCTCATGGTGGCTTTGGGATTTATTTAACATTTGTAAATTGCTTTGAAATCTTGATATTAAAAGTACTATATAAAGTGCATATTATTGATTTATAGAGCTGGTCAGTCTGAAACAATTTTATTCACAAGAGATTCAGAAGACTTTTTGTCCAGATGTATTGTGTTCTGACAATAGTAATGCACTTTGTCCTGTGTTGGGTTAGCAGTGGGGACCAATCCTGCTTCCAGTGGAGTCAGTGATAAACATCCCATTGACTTAAATGGAAGCAGCATTGAGTTTTTATTTAGTGCAGAACACTATTATTTAAAGAAATGTTGCATTCCAGTGGGTGAAATGTCTTTTAAAACAGCAATAAAGTTTGTGTCCAGTTGCTTAAGTATCTTTTTGCATTTGTCTTCAATAATTCTGTCTCTAAGTTGAGTTTAGTTCTCTGCCACTTGAGTTTGCTTTGATCAGATTTGTTTTTATCTTAGCCTGCTTGATAAATAACAAGAGTATTTCTGATAGCTGAATGATTTAAAATTGTGTTTTTCCCCCCCTCCAACAGGGCATCTGCGTAAAAGAAAAGGAAGGAAAATGAAATTCCTATTCTTAATAGTTTTCATCTATCTCTTACCACAATGCACCGGGAAACCTTTAATCAGGGATGACTGCCACCAACACACATTCGAAGAAATTAAAAGAGAAATAGCTGGGTATTCCGATATTGCCAAGGCTATTATCAACCTTGCTGTTAATGGCAATGCCCAGAACAGATCCTATGAAAGACTGGCAAATTTTGTTGACACCATTGGACCTAGACTCAGCGGCTCCAAAAATCTAGAGATGGCTATCAAATACATGTTCCGTGTCCTGCAGGAGGATGGGCTGGAAAATGTCCACCTGGAGCCTGTAAAAGTGCCTCACTGGGAGAGGGGAGAAGAGTCTGCTATGATGTTGGCACCAAGGAACCACAGCATTGCAATATTAGGACTTGGAAGCAGTGTTGCAACTCCTCCAGAAGGTAACACTTTACTACCTTTTGACTTTATTATCTGTTGCTTTTAAAAACCAAAATGTATAACGGTACGAAAAGAATCCCCCAAATCATGTCAGTAGACAAGCTAGTCCTCTCCTTCTGCCATAAAAATGCTGCGAGCCAGAGAGAACTATTTTGCTGGAACTTTCTGTGTGAGGTGTTACCTTAGGAACTTGCACTGTATTTAACTGGAGTTGATAAGCTCCTTAAATTTAGCCTGATTTTATTATTATTATTAATTTATTATTCTTTGAACACTAAAACTGTAGCCTGTTCTCAAAAGAAGCCATCTCTTTCTGTACCTGTCTGCTTGAGGTTTTGCCATGATTGCCAATTAATGGCAAAATGGTAGTCTGCCTCAGTGACTATTGTGCTTCTGGTAATTTAGAGAAGTTTAGACTTCCTCAAATCAGTTTACTAAACGTGGTGCCTCAAATGCTAATGCCTTGTGAACTCAGCTTTCTAATCCAGACAGAAGGGATGGGGCAGCATTGTCCAGGGAGTCCTACCATATGCAACTGTTGTGTGTTCCTAATATAGTCTTCTTTCCATAATACTTTATGCTATTTAGTATTATCCTCTGTGAAAATAATCTTAGTTGTGAAAGCTGATCAGTACATTTTAATAAGGACTGATTTTATTTCTCAAACTGTAAACTCGTCTTGGCAGGAGAGAGGTGTGTGTATGCTCATGGCGCGCCTAGCACATGATGAGAACTACTGAAATACACATTGTAAAAGCAATTTCATTTTTGCTTGGGAAATTTTATATTACAGCATGCAAGTAAGGGACCCAGGACAAATTGGAAATTTAAAATGTAAATGGAATCAGTGTCATGGTTTGGTGTCAGGACAACTTGTAACTATACATTTGTCATTTTTGGAAGGGAAGGGGAGATGATAGTAGGGTTGTCAGGTGCCCAGTTTTTGACCAGAAAGTCTGGTTGAAAGGGGACCTGTACAATGTCCGGTCAGATGTACTGATCAGACATCAAAAGTCTGGTTACAGATGGGGGAGGGAGATGCCGAGTCATCAACCTGCTTCAGCCCCTGCTCAGCTGGGGCCACCTCCTACCTTCATCTCATGGGCAGTTAGTCAGCAGGCTCCACATCAGGCTGCAGGTCCTGTCCCAGCTCCCTGAGCAGAGGGAGCCCAGCTGGGAGTGGGGGTGGGGAGAGAGCAGTGAGAGATGGTGGGAGGGGGTAGAGGAGCAGGCTGGGGGCAGGGCCTGGGGGAAGAGGTAGAGCTGGGGGGAAGGTCTGGTTTTCAGAAATTAGAAAGTTGGCAACCGTACGATGGGGATAAACTTGTGTCTAAAACAAAAAACAATTAAGAAACATTAGTAAAATCAGCAAACTAGCCCATAATATTTATAAGGCTTAGTGTTTGTAAAACATATTTTTTAGTGTAGATTCATTAGGTGTTTTAGTTCATTCAGTGTTTTAGGTTTTTTTCATCCATTCCACTTCCCATCCAAGCTACTTAGAAAGAAAACGAAAATGAAAACCATGTTCCCACTCTCAATCAAGAGTCACTGAGGAGCACTTCAGTAAGAAAACTAGTCTGTGCACAATTTGCCTTCCTCAGTTATTTACACTTGCCTTGTCTTACTTCTCTAGTTTTTCAGGGAGACACTAAGTTTGCACCTTTTTAAATGGGCTCTACCTCTAATCAGGTTCTTCTCCTTCATTTGACTTCAAATGCTCTGACTGTTGAAAGGTAATTGCTGTAGACAATAGTCTGGCTCCCAGCCAGGAGAACTGTTTTGTTGGGAGAGGTCAGCTTGGCAACAAAGTCACCATTTGTGCATGTATGAGGAAGCTGGCAAGAGTGTCACCTGGCAAAGAGAGAGAGTCAGAAAGCCGGAGGACGTGGTCTTTCTGGGGTTATTGGCCATTTTCTTTCTAGCTGAAAAGTAGAGAGAAGCAACCCTGCATGTAGGGGCCTGCATTAGATATGGGCATGAAGGGGCTGTTTGCTTTCCTGTGCTCAGTTGGCCTCAGGACTCCCAAGAGAAGAAGTCAGAATAGTCAGGGGCAAAGGAAGCAGGCTGACCTAGGGAGAAAAAGACTCCACATTGTAGCCCTCAATCCATGCAGTGAAGCAGAAGTACTCTGGAAAGTCCAAGGGACACTGACTCCCTCCCCCACCCCCAAAGAATGGTGTGGGGAAGAAAATGAGCAGAGAGATGTATAGGGTTTATTTTTCAGTGTGATCTATATTCTCTTGTGCATTATTTGATTAAGTAAAGGAGCAAATGTGTTAGACTTGAGCAAAGATTCTGAGTGTGAGTCATGTGCTTCATAACCACTGCATGCCTCCAAAGGAAAGTAAACTATGAACTAGAAGCTTCAAACTTTTGGGGTGGAGTTCTGGGAACTGGAGTATTTAAGTACAGGGGAGTTGGAGGAGTCCGGATTTTGCCCAGAGGTTCTATGTGGCTGGACTGCCGGTTCCAACTCTCAGGAGGGAGTTAAGGGGTTGTGATTTATGCATTATAGGAATGTGCCTAGGGACCCTGGGATTGGGGTAGTGGCTGGGCTCTGTTCAGGCTTTGTAAGCTGAAAACACCTAGGGACTCAGAGACTTGGATTCCCCTCACGGCAGTCCAGGGGGTGGCTGAAAGGGGGCACCCAGCCAACTTTAGCTAACGTTATGTCACCCCAAGATCAGTCTGTCTGTTTGGGCTCTGACACTGGGGAAGATATGCAGAATTGCTAAGTATTAGTGAGTGCCTGACCTGCACTGTCTCGGAGAGTTGAAGTAACTGCACAATTTAGGAGGTGCCTGGAAGGGAAATTCCCACTGCACAGGGCTCCTAACACAAGCCAACAAGGGGATTTAAAAACTGCTGCTTAGAGAGGTGCCCACCCTAACAAGCACCTTAGTTTCAAACTTGAGACTGAAAATATATTGTCAGGTCTGGTCTATACTACAGAGTCAGGTAGAAATAAGGCAACTTACGTTGACCTAACTATGCAAGTTCACTCCCCCCGAAGTAACTGCCTCGCTATGCTGACTTCATAACCTCCACGAGTGGCGTAGAGATAGTTAGGTCAACTGTAATTGCCTTTCAGGAGCCATCCCACGATGCCCCATGCTGACAGTACAATCGATACAAGCACTTCTGGTGAGGACATGCACCACTGACACAAGGAGCAAAGTGGAAACATGCACAAGTAACATGTAATGACTGAGGTGGCTGTATGCCGATGTAAGTTAGGTCAACTTAAATGGTTTCAGACTGTTTTCTAAGATGGTGTTTGTCATTTCTGACTCTTGGGCAATTCATTTCCCAGACCTACTCCCTCTCTCCCAGATAGTGCTGTTTCCTGTGTCCTAATTTCCAGAAAAGAAGGAAGGAAGGAGCTACAGTAAATCAGTTGTGAAATATTCTAATTAGTCCCCTCAGAGATTCATCAGCATTATTGACTTTTCATTTTATCCAAGAAGTTGTGGGAGTAATTCATCCTTTGCTTGAAATACAGTAACTAAAAGTCCGTGAAGAAACATCTGAGTCTTCTAGCATTGAATTGCTATTGGCTCATGGAAATGAGCATTTTAAAGATCCACAAATTTCATGCTTAGTGTCTCTTTGGAAGAGACATTGCTGTAAACCTACAGATTCAGCTATTAGAACTTCCCAATCCGTGTAATGTTGATTTTCTCCAAACTTTTACAGAATAGCTTGTCTGAAGACTCATTTTTTAGGAAATGCATAGAACAATTCATTTGATGTTGGAGCATTCCCAATGTTTTGCCCTGCTGGGGAATGAGCACTTTCACTTAGGATCTGATGCAGTTTGTCAAGAAAGCAGAGCCTTTTTGTCCAAGGAAGATGGTGCAAGGATCAGACCATTTTTGAACTCCAATCTCCATACTTTTTTACACTCTTTCTGTATGAGTAATATAGCTACACTTACTGCTAACCTACTTCAGTGTTGTACTACCTGAGCTAAGTATTATGTCAAGATGCCATGTTTCCAAATTCAGCCTCTTTAAATAAATAAATAAAATAAAAAGAGGTAGGGAGGGAAGGCTAGAATGCTTTAATAAAGAACAAATGTATTTTCACTTTGTGTACTCCAAGATTTTAAGGTGTTTTGCTCAAATGAAAGAATTCCCCTTTGAGCAAAAAGTAAAGATGGGAAAATTTCATCCCCAAAGGTAAATGTTTAGGCAATTATTAGGAGGTTAAAATGGAAATGGTTTTACAGTCTTAAATTGTCCTTTCATTTTTAAAATGTTTTATTGTTATAAAGGTTTTTCTGCTCCAAAGCTGATTTTTATAAGGGTCTTCTCAGTTAGTCAGTTTCATCCTTGTCAGAGTAAATAGGGAACAGTAAAATTGACTAGACATGAAATAGAAAATAAACAGCCTGGAAACAATACAGAAACATATTATTTTGTAAGCTTCTTCAATTTCAGTAATAGTGGTGTACTTGTAACAAATAGTAGGTCCCAACTTTCAGAGAAAAATGTTGTTTTTCCCCCCAAGTTGACACAGTTCCCTTTAATTCCTTTGAGGTGCTTTAATTCCTTTGAGAAATCTGTGATTCTGACATTGGTCTGCAGGGCTCAGTTTCAAGGAAAGGCTGGGCTCAATAATGGAGGTTCATCAGAGACCTAGTTTTCACTTTTCCTTTGATCTAGCCATAATGCCGAGATTCTTATGTCTGCATTAGTGAGGCCAAAAAATATCCCTATGAGTCTCCCAAAGAGGTCAGCAGGAGTTGAAAATACTCAGCACCTCATAGGGCTGGGTTCAGAGCTCGTATTTTAAATTGAATGTTACCAAGAGCTAACAAGCTAGAGGATTACCATATTTAGGAATTGTCCCAATCTTATTTCCAGTGCTTCAATATTGGCAAAACATACAGACTCTATATAGAGACTGTGTTGATTTCCAGTAGTACTGATTATACCCTAAAAACTTTGAAGGAAAATAGATATAATTGCTGCCTTGGGGATCCCATAATTGAGTAAAAATAGTAGTTTAGCAGATGTTCTACCATGAAGCTATCAAAGAACTCGTATTTGTGTATGTTAAAATGAATTTTATTTTTCCTGATAGGTATCTTCACTCTGTCATCTCATTTTAGAGGGACACTGACTAGTAGAATAAGCCCCCAAATATAACCTAACTTAAAAAGTTCCTATAGCGAGGAATATTTTCTGATTTCTATTTCTATTTTATTTCAAAGAAACTGAAATATAAAGAGAGGAAGGTATAATATTTTAGCAGAAACTAGGGGTTGATTAATCGCAGTTAACTCACACGATTAACTCAAAAAATTAACTGCGATAAAAAATTAATTCTGATTAACCGCACTGTTAAACAATAAAATACCAATTGAAATTTATTAAATATTTTTGGATGTTTTTCTACATTTTCAAATATATTGATTTCTATTACAACACAGAATACAAAGTGTACAGTGCTCACTTTATATTATTATTTTTTTATTACAAATATTTGCACTGTAAAAAGGATTAGCAAAAGAAATAGTATTTTTCAATTCATCTCATACAAGTACTATAGTGCAATCTCTTTGTCATGAAAGTGAAACTAACAAATGTAGATTTGTTTGTTTGTTACATGACTGCACTCAAAAACCAAATAATGTAAAACTTTAGAGCATACAAGTCTACTTCTTGTTTAGCCAATTGCTAAAACAAACAAGTTTGTTTTATGGGAGATACTGCTGACTGCTTCTTATTTACAATGTCACCTGAAAGTGAGAACAGGCATTCGCATGGCACTTTTGTAGCCGGTGTTGCAAGGTATTTACTTGCCAGATATGCTAAACATTCATATGCCCCTTCCTGCTTCGGCCGCCATTCCAGAGGACATACTTCCATGCTGATGATGGTCGTTAAAAAAAATGCATTAATTTAAATTTGTGACTGAACTCCTTGGGGGAGAATTGTATGTCTGCTGTTCTTTTTTACCCGCATTCTGCCATTTATGTCATGTTATAGCAGTCTTGGTTGATGACCCAGCACATGTTCATTTTAAGAAAACTTTCAAAGCAGATTTGCAAAACGCAAAGAAGGTACCAATGTGAGATTTCTAAGGATAGATACAGCACTCAACCCAAGGTTTAAGAATCTAAAGTGCCCTTCAAAATCTGAGAGTGACGAGATGTGGAGAATGCTTTCAGAAGTCTTAAAAGAGCAAGACTCCAATGCGGAAACTACAGAACCCAAACCACCAAAAATCAACCTTCTGCTGGTGGCATCTAAGTCAGATGATGAAAATGAACATGCGTTGGTCCGCTCTGCTTTGGATCGTTATTGAGCAGAACCCATCATCAGCATAGATGCATGTATTCTGGAATGGTGGTTGAAGCATGAAGGGACATATGAATCCTTAGCGCATCTGGCACATAAATATCTTGCGATTCCAGCTACAACAGTGCCATGCAAATGCCTGTTCTCACTTTCAGGTGACATTGTAAACAAGATGTGGGCAGCATTATCTCCTGCAAATTGTAACCAAACTTGTTTGTCTGAGCGATTGGCTGAAGTAGGACTGAGTGGACTTGTAGGTTCTAAAGTTTTCCATTGTTTTATTTTGAATGCAGTTATTTTTTGTATATAATTCTACATTTGTAAGTGAAACTTTCATTATAAAGAGATTGCACTACAGTGCTTGTCTTAGGTGAATTGAAATATACTATTTCTTAAGTTTTTTACAGTGCAAATATTAGTAATAAAAATAAAGTGAGCACTGTACACTTTGTATTCTGTGTTGTAATTGAAATCAATATATTTAAAAATGTAGAAAACATCCAAAATATTTAAATAAATGGTATTCTGTTATTGTTTAACAGTGCGATTAATTGCAATTAATCTTTTTAATTGCTTGACAGCCCTAGCAGAAACCAATTGTGGCTGTTTAAAAACACTGTTAACAAACAATTATTGGCTCTGATCCGGATCCTATTGAAGTCAGTGGCAGTTTTGCTACCTACTTTAGTGGGAATAGCCCTATTATTCTTAAAATTGTGTTGACATCTGTAGTGATGCTATTAAGAGTGAGTACATTCGGCTATGCAAAAACAAATTGTCTGTTTAACATTAAGCTTCATAAGCAAATCAACAAAATTATTGGTTTTTCCAAACAAAGGAATCAAATGGGTGAACAACATGTAAAATTTTGAAGAGAGATTACACTAGCAAGGACCCTTCGTAATCCTTATTGCACCTCACTGGGACAGTCCTAATTTGACTCCGGTAAATTCACACGAGGGTATTAAATTAGCAGATCTGTGTTATTTAAAGATGTAAATGTTGGGGAGTTTTTTGGTCAAGCTTCAAGGGAAAGTCAAATATTGTACTGGTTTTCTAGTGAATTTTTCTATGTAGCTTCCAAAGTGTTGTGAAAATGTAATATATTCAAAACCATCTGGAGGTTTAGAACTCAAATGAAAGAGTGATTAACAGTGAATTAAATATTGAATAGCGTACAGCACACAAAGTGGTGTCTTTAAATCTTTAAAATCAAATATCCAGATGTCACATTTATTTTTTCTGGCCAAGTGGACACTGAACTGTAAAGAAAAACCTGGAGTGGTACCAATAAATTCATGTTGATCTTGTAATACTGGTATTTCATGCACCACTTTATGCAGTGGTTAACAATAAAAAGTCGCATTTTTCCTACAGTTATCAAAAATCGTAATTCTATTTTTTCTAGTTTTTTTCTAAATATAATGTTTGCAAGTCTCCTTTAGTGCATGATTACTGACATGATCCACAAGTAGATACCACAAATGATGTCAGAAAACATGCATCCGATGAAGTGAGCTGTAGCTCACGAAAGCTTATGCTCAAATAAATTGGTTAGTCTCTAAGGTGGCACAAGTACTCCTTTTCTTTCTCTGACATTAAAATTTACTTGGAAAGTTTTACATTTATGTCTAACAAACTGTAACCATATAGACACACATACTGTAGGTCGAGTAGTAGAAGCCTGCAGTTTGGGTACTGACAATTTCTAGTTCAATCCCTACAGGTGTCCATAATATCTTTATATAGATAGTCATACTCTGTTACTAAATCCCACCAAGATGAGACTTCAGGTTGTGTGAGCATCGGACATGCAGAGCAAGCTTGTTGAAGACAATGGCGTAGTGACCCAGTGTGAATAACACCCTGTTACTTACAGTTAACAACATTATTCTTTTGGCTTACTTGGTGCAGAGCCTTGTGTTTGGGGACAGGTTCAATACCCACTAAAAACTATGCTGGCCATAATTATGTAGCACAGTTCTCTGAATTTGCTTAAACCAAACTGCTACAAGAAGATCTAGTATTTTTGGAAGATGTAAACAATAGTCTTTTTTTATAATGCATAGGGTTTTTTCTTTTTTCTTATTTAAAGACGTGTACAGTACATTTAGTCTGTGAGCTATGCATCATCATAGCCAAACAGCCTCATATCCTCTTGGATACCCTTTCTATGTAATTTTATTTTTATGAAGTAATTCTTCTTGCTGTTCCAGGTGGTAAGTGAACTCTCATTTTCCAAAAGCATCTTTTGATTTTACAGAATCTCTGATAAAAGCCTTCTGCCTCACTGCATTTTCCTACTTTGGTCTGCACTTCCTTCCTCCCATCCCCCTTAAAATGTTTACTCCCTCCATCTCTTTGTAATATAACTATCCTCAATACGTATTTCTTTGTGTTGGCCTAGCAGAGCTGTTTCTGAGGATTAATTGTAAGTATAATTAATTATATTGCAATACATAGTAGTAGTTTTCAGAAGGATAAAATCTAGGATGTGAAACTTTTTTTTTCTTCTTCCAGCAGTTTGACATCAGGTTTAACTTGCCTTATTTCTTTGGAAGACTGAAACCTGGGCCAGATTTGCTGAAAGACTTGCTCAGTTCTGTGGGGCTCTTTGGCATAGCTGAGCTGATTTCCCTTTCAGCTGGAAAGCAACATAGTGAAAAAGTGTCAAATTTCAGCTCTTAATCACACATATCTCTGTCCTTTTATGTCTAAAATTTGAGATAGGAATAATGCTGAGAAAAGAAGGTGTCTGTGCAGCAGAGCTCAAAGCTCAGTAGAAGCAGGATCCTTTCCCCCACCCAATTTAGGAAACTCCGGGGAGTAGGCCCATTTGAGTGGCTCACCTTCTAAACTCCCTGTCTAAGGTGTGCAAGGGTGAGCCCAACCACCATGGACCTTTTGAGGACGATTGCAGAGCAGCTTTCCTCCTGCTTAGTTTAGGATATACTCAGAAGCAGAGCTTCTCTCCTGTTCCTTCTGTGCAGCAAACTACACAGGAAAGGAGCTCTTTTATTACTTTTTATATTTATATTACAACAGCATCCAAAGACACCAGTTGGGAGTAGGGCCCCATTGTGCTAGGCACTGTGCAAACATATAGGAAGACATTCCTGCATTGAAGGGTTTATAATCTAGGGTGGATCTTAAAATCTGAACAGATAAGACATGGGTTGAGGGACAGGAGTGAAACATACAGAGATATGTCTAACAGATTCCTGGCAAATATCATCCTAGTGGCAGGTTTTAGTTTTCCAGCTCTGCAGGAGGGAGATGGTAGATGGGATGTAACTAGGAGCACTGGAGTTGGGGAAAGAAGGAAGGGAAAGGGTACACTGATGGGGGTGGAATGGAAGGGAGGCTGGGAAGATGAGGGAGTGAAGAGAATTGGGCCAGCTCTATGTGGTGTGTGTGTGTGGAGCGTGGGGGCTGGGATGGGGCCAGAGAGAAATCTGAGAAAGACTCACAGAAAACAGGCAAGCAGCAGAGAAGGAAAAAAAAAAATTCTGAATCCAAACTAAAGAAAGCACAGTCTGATATCACTGATGGTGAAGATTTTGGCTAGGCCTCACAGCCTCCAGCCCTTACTTTGCTGCTGTTCATTGTTCCTGTCATTGTTCCTCTTCCTCCTGCTGGGAGAGTCTTTTAGTTTCTGATGGCTGTCTCTGACCAAGTTAAATGGGGGGCCTTACTCTTTCTCCCCTTAGCCCTCCACAGCCGGGGTGGTGGTGTGTGCATCAGGCTGGGTGGCCCTTGCTCTGGTCCTGGAGTGGGTGGGAGTTCTGAGTCCTGGAGCTAGATGTCATTGATTTTTGTATCAATGACATCAATGCTTATATATTGATGTTTGCAGGCAATAGTTTACCTTTGTTTGTTATGTGGTGTAAGTAAAGCTGTGTAATGGACAGGGAAGTTTAATGCAGGCTTGGGTGATGGAATCTGCTGCTTTCTTAGGCCTAGAAGTTTGGCACCCATTCTGAGCAAAAATTGGCTGGTATGTCAATTTATTTATTTGGCAATGAGATTTTGTGTGTCTAGATCAGCAGAATAGCTGTTCCATGGTGTGATTTGTAAAAGAAATCATAATCCCATATTAGCAGAGTTTGAAATAGATGAAGTTGTGGATTGTTTTCAGTTTTGAGCAGCTCACTTGCTTCTAGCTAAAATGTTGTCATAACAATGAGGGTTGCATTTGTTTTCTGGAAGTAGATCTCCAACAGCCTGTCCCTGTTCAAGACAATGACAAAATTCTCATTGAAAAGGCTTTGGGTCCTAATTGAGTAACTAGGAAATTAATAACCCCGGCAATTTTCTTGGCCAGTCCCGGCAATTTAAAAAAGACACCCATTCCATTTCACTTCAATACTGCTGACCTCTTATTTGAATACATAATTAGATTGACTGTAATGGACTGTTTTAAATCTGTATATATGTAAGAATAGGTATTTTTTTATTATTATAAATACTCTGAAGAGAGTAGAAGCGAACTAGAACAACAAATCTCTGACAGTTCTGATGCTTAGCACACTGTGAACTCAACCTTGTCTTGCCAGGGAGTTTCTCTTAGAATCAATGATCTGTTGGAAGTGAGAAAATGTCTGTCTATACAGAAGTTGCCATCAGGCTGCCTGGTAGAGATTTGCGAATTCTTGAATTCCTATAATTGGGAATAAACATACCTTTCATTATTACTGTAATCTGAAACTCATTGATGATACAAACAGCTGTCCAGTTCAGGGTACTAGGTGTTGACCCCTACAATGATTTAAGTGGGTAAAGGATTTAACCTTGGGGTGAGTAAAATTGTCTTTTGGGGTAATTCTACATATGTCGATCTGAACTGATCAGCTTCTAGTGTCACATCTGGCAGGCGGGTGCTGGAAGCTGAATCTCCAGATGGAATTTTCATGACAGGTGTCAGACATGTGGTGTTATGACAACTTTGCAGAAATCAGATTTACAGGTAGGATTTGTTTTTTAGCCTTTCCTGGGCTGTGAATGAATAGTTCTAATCAGCCTTCCGGACTAAACAAGGATTTGAGGCTTTGTTAATGCACAGTCTACTATAGTTACCTGTGTGCTGTGGTAAACTTTTGTATTAGCCAGGCTTTTAGCATTAGTTATGAACCTACGTTTGTGCAATGAAATCTTTTGTATAAAAGTTGGCCTGCAGTAGAAGATTGTTTCCAGTCTGTTTATTCCCACTGTTTTCCACTTTCCTCATCTTCCCCCACCCCCATATATAACATGGCCCTAATTATTATTTCACCTGAGCCCCTCGTGAGTTTGAGTGGATTTGGTTGGGTAGTGGCTCACCCCAAAGCTGTATGCCCTACGATTTATGTAATTTGCCTCACAGTGAGTACTTGGTGGAAATTTACTAAGGGTATGTCTGCACTGCAAGTGAAGGTGCGACTGTAGCATGGGTAGGCATAGCCATGCTAGCTTTAATCTAGCTAGAATAGGTAACAGTAGTAGTGAAGATGTGGTGATTTGGGCTTCTGCACTGGTTACTAGTGTCGCCCACAGGTGGGGGGTGCAAAAAGTGCAGTTTGTCGTGGGCTCTCCCAAACTGAGCAGCATTGTGACCTGGTACAAACTTGAGTGGTGCTGCAACCCCATAGGCCAGGTCGCAATGGCACTCATTCAAATTTGGCCCAAGTGTCTCTCCATCATGATGGTGAGGTAGCCAGGCCAAATCTGAGTGGTGCTGCAATCCCATGGGCCAGGTTGCAATGCCTGAACCAGGGAGCTGGGTCCACACCATAGGAGCTGCTGCGGGGGGGTGGTTGCAGGCAGGCTCACTTTCCAACCCCCTCGTGCCCCAGTGTCTCCCTTCAGTAGTAGGTTTGTTTGTTTTTCTGGAGTGTGATTGTTTCAGATTTTGCCCTGGGTCCCCCAAAACCTCTGTGGCCCTGGGGGCTAGCAAGACAAGTATGTATGTAGGGTCCCCAGCAGGCTTATACTGGGGTGGCTAGCCCATGCTGAAGCCTGTGCTGCCACATCTTCACTATTGCTACCCGTCCTATTTAGATTAAATGTAGTGCAGGTATGTCTACCCATGTTACAGTCCCACCTTCACTTGTTGTATAGGCATGTGCTGTGTAACGCCAACCAACAGTGTCTAACATGGGGGGCTTCAACCTCATCCAGAGAAAACATGTCTCATTTCTCAGCCCCACAGTACCATCTATTCCCTTTTCTTGGCCAGTCTCTGAAAATGCCACTCACTCTTCTTCACCCCCATGTGGTTTTTACTTTATCTGTCCTCTGTAGTATGAGCAGTCCAGCGCCCTCCTCATATAGCTTGTCTGAGCTTATCCACAGTGCAGCTTGTATCTGACTTCTGTGACGGGCAATGGTAGGAATAAGAAATGGATTGAAGAATGTCTTTAAAAATTAACCAAGAAAATGGAGTGGTGAGACACTAAGATTTTAGGAATGGGGGACAGTTTATCACCAACGAATGCAAAGCTTCAGTAAGGCAATAGCCCATTTTTCTGGCAGCAATCTAGACTTGCTCCTCTTTGGTTTAGCCTCTTTGGGATGAACTACTTGGCCTTTGGTCTCATTGTTACCTTCACAGCTGAAACCCTATTGTCTCTGTTTAGTGAAATGCTTCTATTACTTCGTTAATAGATACAATTGATATGCTATAGACTGTGATCTTAATATGCTAATGAGACACTGAATTAGTTGGCAGCTACTCAGGAGGGAAGTTGGGTTGTACTGTGGAAAGTATTGTAATGGATACTTAATGTATATCATGCTGCCATTAAGTTAAACATGGAAAGGCAACCTTTGTTTTATTTTGTCGAAGACTAAATAAAGCAAACCTATTTGGGAACAATCAAAAGTGGAAGTATAAGGCTAGAGAATTAAGTTTGTCGTTCTGCATTCTCTTTCTTGGGAATAAAAAATTAAGACTCCACAATACAAAGCTCCTCGATACCTAGCTTCTTTGAGGATCATAAAGGTAATTCTGCATGAATTTGCTTGGGGAGTTATAGATTGCTAGAGATAGCAAGTACCTTGCCTTAAAACAAAAAAAAACAACAACACCCAGAGATGGTATTTTTGTTCATGAATGCAATAAGGCAGTGCCAAGAACAGTTCCATTCCTTGCTTCCCTTGATGAGCAATCAGTAGTATATTGCATGTCATTCTAATGCTTGGTATGGCATCTAAGTGGAGCATTGGGGTGAGTTAGATGGTGTCATTTTCTCTCATCTGTTACAAAAGCTAATATGAAGTGGGGATTGCAGTACCAGCCTGCTGTGACCTTGATTTTTCCAGTGGAAAGTGAAATTTTGCAGATACCTGGCTTTATTTCCAGTGGCACAGTTCCAGACTTCAGAATGATCCTGTCTTAAGGTATACAGTTAAACGTGTTGTTCATTAGAAGCTGCTGGAACCTATCAGTACACTTCACCTTCAAGCCAACTATAACTTCAGTAAAATTTGAAGGTAATACTTTGGTTTGGCCTGTTGTGGCCCTTTTTGTAAAGCTGGAAGTTTGAACAGCTATCCAATTAAAATTTTCACGTTTCACATGAGGGTAATTCTGCAGCTAAAACCCCTGGGTTTTTTTTCTATTTAATAGTTGTTTGCTGCATTCTTACAACTGTGTATTTTAAGAAACAAACTTTTTAAATGTGAAACATTTTCTTTCATGCGTGGAAGGCAATTTATACTGTTTTGACCTTAAAAAAACAAACCCCCAAAACCATAAATTGAGCATTTAACTTGGGTAAATTGATGCTGAGAGACAAAGCAAGAGAGAGATTGAGAGTCATATCAGTGTGCATCAGGTAACAGCATTAAGTATTCTTTAGCATATGCAATTAACTTAAACGCGTTTCCAAATAACATTTTAATAATGTTTTAGGGTAAGCTATTTAAGACTTGCAAGGATACCCAGCTTCTTTTTTAATTTTGCGGAACAAACCAAGCTGGCCAAGCATTTGTTATTACTTTCAATTTTTACTGACGTGTTTTGTGGCTTCTCGGTCAAATGTACAGCACTAAAACTCCAGGCATCCATACTGCTTCTATATTTAGCAGCAAAGTCTGGTTCTGGTTGTTAAACAGTTTCCACTTATCACTGTAACCAATCCACAGGATTGGATCGTAAGCATTGTGGTCATTTTGTGAATGATTTCTCAAAAGCCATGAAATCCATTAGGCTTGGTAGAATTCAATTTTTAAAATAATTTTGACGGATAGTATCTGTTTATTTTTAAGCATTTTTTTTTTAGATTTTGATCTTTTTTTCCTAATTTTCACAGTTACGGGAAATTATGGGAGGGCCAGACATTTATGTAATGGTACTAGATGTTGAAATGCAAATAATTAAACCTTTATAAAAACTGTTATGAACACAAATTGTCAACATAGCATGTCAAAACATACAAAGTAAATATCCTTAAATCAAGAAATCATACCCGTTCTTACTATTTGTTCATTAGTCCATTTGTAACAAACCTAATCCAAAAGTCTTATAACTGGATTTGACTCAATTTTCAAGCACCATTTTTCTTTCTTTGCCTAGCTGTACATATCAGTTCTTACTGATGGAAATATTTTGTTGTGGTTTTGCATGCATGCTGTGAAATCGACATTTACTGATAAAATCTAATCCTTTCAAGCCTAAGGGTAATCTCCAAATGAATGTTCTGAGATGTGGGAAACTTTCTGTGGTATGGGAGAACCTGCTTACTTTTAAATGCCTTTGTTTCCTCAGACAAGGCAATAGGATTATAGCAAATTCAAAATGTTTACAAAATAGTTCATTTGAAAAATATGGTAAATTTTCCTCTGTGATGCAATTAACTTGTACTGTAAATTAAGCATGGGAAATGTTTTTGATTTTAAATATACTACAAAGGGTTTTATAGCAGTTTGTCTTCAAGAATGGTAAATATTCACATTAACCATTTGTGAAAAGCTTGATTCACGGAATGCATCAGTTTCTAAGTGAATCATTCCGAAACTATGTACTTTCATGGGTGTGATAAGAAAAGGAGTACTTGTGGCACCTTAGAGACTAACCAATTTATTTGAGCATGAGCTTTCGTGAGCTACAGCTCACTTCATCGGATGCATACTGTGGAAACTGCAGAAGACATTATATATACACAGAGACCATGAAACAATACCTCCTCCCACCCCACTCTCCTGCTGGTAATAGCTTATCTAAAGTGATCACTCTCCTTACAATGTGTATGATAATCAAGTTGGGCCATTTCCAGCACAAATCCAGGTTTTCTCACCCTCCGCCCCCCCCCCCACACAAACTCACTCTCCTGCTGGTAATAGCCCATCCAAAGTGACCACTCTCTTTAAAATGTGTATGATAATCAAGGTGGGCCATTTCAGCCTAAGTTGTTTAGCAACATATCAGAACAATTACAAGAGAAGATTAGTTTCAGAGTAGCAGCCCTGTTAGTCTGTATCCACAAAAAGAAAAAGAGAAGATTAAATATTTGTTTTATAAATACCATAGAAAGTCTTTCAAAATGTTTTTTTGCATTTTAAATAATTGCATTCATGCATTAAAGCTTATTTGGAAAAAGTCTTTTCTCACATCTCCTCTTGCCTTCAGTTTCAATTTTAACATCAGCTGATAGCAGGATTTATATGAAGGACATGGTTATACATGTTGAATAACTTCTGAGGAAGTACTTTACATGGAATCTTTTCCAGTACAAGGTTTTCATTTTGTACAGGGTGTGTATTTTTGTATGTGCCGAAGTGGCTTGGGGATGGTGATAGGATAACACATCTAAAACTACTGTGGTGTTGTCCTCTAGGAATTACTGCTGAAGTCCTAGTGGTCACGTCTTTTGATGAATTGCACAAAAGATCTCAAGATGCCAAGGGGAAGATTGTTGTTTACAACCAGCCTTTCGTCAGTTATGAAGAAACTGTCAAATACAGATTACTGGGAGCAGTTGAAGCTGGTAAAGTTGGAGCGGTGGCGTCCCTTATCAGATCCATTGCTTCCTTTTCTATTAATAGGTAGGAACTTATTACTTACTCTGTACGTGACAATTTGGAGAATCTGACAGGGTACCACTGATGAATTCTGATTGAGATTATTAACTCTGTACATGTCAGTGTCAGGGTGCAAACTCTCTTTGGATTGTAAGGCTTGCCTTTGTCTTCTCAACTGTCTTTGTTTCTCCATATTGAGCTAAAACCCACAGTGGCTAACAGGAGAAATTCTTGCACCTGACACAGGGCTAACAATAGAGGGTTGTTAAACTGTGATAGTCTGTTCAAATGCCGCATCCTTGGACAAAGAGATGGCTTCTGCCTAGGGCAAGCCAGTTTTTCAAGTCTGAACTCTGGGGTGGGGGACACAGAACAAGGGATCACCTGGTAGGGGACTTTGCTCACCTAATAAGCCTGATTGTTATGTTACTGCTAAAGGAAACAGAAGGTTATAAAAGAAAGGGTCTCTCCCTACCATTTTAGAGGAAGCATGGGCATGGATTGCAGGGGTCAGAGTCTGGGGGAGAGGCTCCATGATTCAGAGGAGAAGCCATGAACTACAGGAGTGGGTGATTCTGGACTCCTGAGAGGACTGTACCCTAGAATCATAGAATATCAGGGTTGGAAGGGCCCTCAGGAGGTCATCTAGTCCAACGCCCTAAACCTAAAGAACTCTCCAGCATGGCGAGAAAGCTGAGACAGGGAAATGTGAACAGGTGTGTTTATTATTTTGTATAAGGTATATCTTGTACTACTTAAGTAAAGGATAATTTTTCTTAGAATCCTATGCAAAGTCTGTCTGTGCATCTGTCTGCTTAGGCTGTTGTGGATCCCAGAAGAGTTAAACTGTGAACCTGGAGCACCCACAGGGCAGCAGTTGAGAGATGGTGTGCTTAAGTCACTGTGGAGTATGGGGAGCCAGCATTACTCAGAGGGTGTAGGCAGTTGAACCACAGGGCCTCAGCTCTTAGAAATGGGTGCTAGACAGATATGGTGACCATAGTTCCCAAATGCTGGGGCTGGCGTTGCTGTTCGCCCGAGCCCTGCCTGCCCACTGTGTGAGGCTGGGGTGGCGTCGTTGCTTGCTTGAGCCCTGCCTCCCTCCTCCCTCTGCATGGGGCTGGCATCACCACTCGCCTCTATGCTCATTCTTCCCAAACCCCAATTTTTTTTGGCAAAAGTGGGCATTTGGCAACTTCAGGACACCTGGGACAGGGCTTAAAAAAGGGACTGTCCCAGCCAAAATGGGATGTATGGCCATCCTAAAACAGAGGATCTGCTCTCTGACAGTGTGCTTGGAGACCCTGGTAAGAGACAGTGCTCGGACTCTCTTTTTCAGACTCAGGAGGCTTAAAGCACAGGGCCCAAACACAGCAGCCTGGTGAGCGTCAAGCTAGCAGAGGGAGGTCTACCAGTGGGGGGCGTGTGTGTGAGAGAGAGAGAGAGGGTGGAAGGGACACTGACTCACATTTCACCTTTTACTTTATATGGTTTTGCGGGCAGGCACTTTGTTGTAACGTGTGAAGTTGTCCAGTTTCACGCGGGTGTTTGGTTTGGAAACTATTTGTTCCAAACTGCCTCCAGTGCTTTCAACATGTTTTCCTCATCACCACTCCAGATCTTGTGTGATCGCTTTTAAGAGTTTTTCTCTTAAAAAAGTTTTAAGAGTTTTTCACATCCCTGATGCTACCATAAATTTTCTCAAATCAACCAATATACAATACTTCTCTGGTGGCAATATAAGGCAAATTGTCAGGTGATTTTAAGAAATACAGAATTCTGTATGTTTAAGGACAATAAAGGCATGTTGTTTTAATATTCATGGGCAATCACATAACCCTAAAGTGACATCAGGAGGATGAAGTAAATGTTCACAACTAGTGTAATTATTTTGGTCTCCTATAAATAGGTGTTATAATCTGACTAACTTTAAAAAAAACCCAAGCGCATGACGGATAATAGCTGGTAAGCTTAACATGAGTCTAGACTGGGGTGGGCAAACACATTGGGGTTGCAAAACTGTATGGAAGGCCGGGTAAGGAAGGCCTCCCCAAACAGCCTGGCCACGCCCCCTATCTGCCCCCGACTGCCCCCCTCAGAATCCCCGACCCATCCAACCCCCCCCGTTCTCAGTCCCCTGACCGCCCCCCCCAGAACCTCCGCCCCATCAACCGCCCCCTGTCCCCTGACTGCCCCCCAGATTCCCTGCCTCTTAGCCCTGCTCTCCGCCCCCTTACTATGCCACTCAGAGCAGCAGGACCTTGCAGCCCCACCACCCAGCCGGAGCTAGCCACGCCGTGGCACTGCCTGGCAGGAGTAGCAGGCCAGAGCGCTGGCGGTGTGGCGAGCTGAGGCTGTGGGGGAGGGGGGACAGCAGGGGATGGGCCAAGGGCTGGCTAGCCTCCCCGGGTGGTACTCAAGGACTGGGCAGGACGGTCCCACGGGCTGGATGTGGCCCGCGGGCCTTCGTTTGCCCACCTCTGGTGTATACTGTTCATTGTTTAAGATATGTTTTCTCTGTAATGGGTTTGTTCTGAATACATCTTCCACTCTGCTTTACGAGGGCTGGGTGGTCACTGGTAAACACTATATTATCACATGGCTACCACCATGTGTGTCAGTTCTGGGGCAACAGCACCCTTAACTCCTCTATGGCCTCCTTGAGGGCACCCCTATTCAGGCCTCTAGACTTTCTCAGAGTGGAAACTTGTGTTCCTCTTCCTCCAGATTGGCGACTTAGGCTGCAGTTTCCTCCTGCAGCCCGCTGTGATCCCCATAGAAAGCTGGTGTTTAGTTCAGCGATTGCGATCCTGCTATCTCCTGACACTGAAGATTCAAGATGTTGGGCATGTGCATAACCAGCATTGGAATTTGTAGTAATTACACTCCAGCAATGCCAGATTCCACAGTAGACCCACCCAGTGATCCAGAACACGAAGATACACACTCCCTTTATTGATTCAATAGCCTATGAATATGCTATGTATCTAGTGTGTGGCACATCTCAATAGAGTAAGTCTTGGAAGTTTCCATGCTTACAGCTGTCACAAACTACATAAACTGATAAGCCAATAGCCTGTGGTATATTCGGAACCAACACCATCTTCAAATACACTCTGCTTCTACAAATCAAGAAAACTGAAATGTTTTAACCCGGCTACACTCCTCTTGTGAGGTTTGCAGTTTGAAGTCAGTGGGACTTATGCTCCCAACCCACTTAAGTGCTTTTGAAAATCCCACTGTTAGGTGCCTAAATATGGATTTAGAAATTTAATTTCAGGCTTCTATTCTTTAAAATGTTCACCTGTGTGTACAAAAAACCCCACCCCTTATTTAAACTTTCAGTACATTAACAAACTTTTCATTGGTAATACTGAAGCAATTTTGTTTTTAAGTGAAAAAGATTTTAGGCTGCTAAGAGGCATTTACATGTGCTGTGTCCTTTACTGCTCCTTTGTGATGTATAAAGATGGCAGCATAAGGTTTGTGTGTGTATATATATGTTGAAGCAGTCATCGTAACTTAATAGTAGTACAGGAGGTCAACTTACGCTGTCTTCAGCACGAGAGAAAACGGGAGGAAAGGAACACCCCTCCACTTCTGTGTCACTGTTTATGCACAACACAATCCTGCCTATCACCCAGGTTTGTAAACTGGGGTCATCTTCCACTCCCATTCTTGTTGCCCCACATTCAGGAAATGTCCATACCTTGCCAGTTCTTCCTACCAAATCTTTCTGTGATCAATTGTTTTCTCTGTCTACGCAATTAAAATTCAGATCCACACCCTCCCCTTGAGTCCGGATCTCTGTAGCCTCTTCTTTGTCACTCAGTAGCTGCCCCACCTCCCCATTCAGACAAAATGCACCCACTAAGATAATCTTATCTCACCAGTCTGACTGCATCACCCTTCTCTCCTGCATCGAAGTCAAGTTTCTTGTAATTACCTTTAAGGCCCTACAATACTCTTCATCTCT
The DNA here is from genome assembly GCF_965140285.1 of Lepidochelys kempii. Taxonomy (NCBI): domain Eukaryota; kingdom Metazoa; phylum Chordata; order Testudines; family Cheloniidae; genus Lepidochelys; species Lepidochelys kempii. The sequence goes on along the minus strand of NC_136381.1, from coordinate 41,904,945 downwards.
CTTATATTCTCTCTTGCTGAGTGCTCCCATTCTCTCATTTCCATCCTTGTTAATACTATAAAACAATAAATATTTTTAAAAAGAAGTTTAAATAACCCATTGAGAGAAGGTCATGTGTGGAACACATACCTATGCTAGACATCAGCTCAAATTCTGCTGTCAGTTACACCAGTATAAATTAGGCACATTTCCGTTTCCTTCATCGTTCAACAGCTTGATCATCAGCTTTTATTTGTCTCTTAGAAAAATCACTGTGTGTTTTGTTTTTTTTTCCTAATGTGATAAATTACTAGTATTTTGTCTGCAGAGTTGTAGCAATGTTAGTCTCAGGATATTGGTGGGAGAAGGTGGGTGAGGTAATATCTTTTATTGGCCCAACTTCTGTTGGTGAAAGCTCACAAGCTTGTCTCTTTCACCAACAGACGTTGGTCCAATAAAAGATATTACCTCACCCACCTTGTCTCTCTAGTATTTTGTTAGAAGGTAAGGAAACTAAAACAAGTATAAACAAATGAGACATGACTTGCATAAAGACAGAATTATTCCAGTAACTTTATTATGAAATACTACTTGTTTCAAAAGAAAAAAGTGCCGTGATAGATCTTAACAGAGATTATAGAGATGTGAGAGAATAACAACTAACGTGAATGCACTTAAATTGCAGTGACAATAGGAAGGTTCCAGTGACTGCTATGTAAGCAGCTGTGATAACCATCAAAGATGACCTATGCTAGAACTGAAAATGCAGACCTACCTTCACCAAATTTTATTCCATGTGAAAACTATGTATCCTCTGGAGAACTTTTTAAGGTTGATGGAGCAGGCAAAAATATATTGATTTAGCAGATCCTCACCACTTTTTGGAATCATGTCCAGTGCCTATTATATTTTATGTTCTCATTAGGTTTAAAGAAAAGGAGTACTTGTGGCACCTTAGAGACTAACCAATTTATTTGAGCATGAGCTTTCGTGAGCTACAGCTCACTTCGAAAGCTCATGCTCAAATAAATTGGTTAGTCTCTAAGGTGCCATAAGTACTCCTTTTTGCGAATACAGACTAACACGGCTGTTACTCTGAAACCTCTCATTAGGTTTGTGAGGAATGTGATTTGAATTTGTCAAACATTTATCCACAATTTTTTTTTAAAATAACCACATTATCTGTAATATATGTGGGATGGCAAGCACTGAGCACCAGGGCACAGTAGAGCTAATATGGACCATTGTATGGTAACCTTACATAGCAGTTGGGTTATTTGAATGTACAGTGTCCAGTCATGGTATTTGGTGAGAGGCTTCCATGTTTGAATTTGTTCAGGCTAAGAAAGAGAGAGAGAGGAGATGTGTCACAGTTTCAGAGTAACTGCACCTGTATCCCCCTCTGTGGTCCACTCCAGGAATGCCCAGTCAGGTCTCAGATCTCTGTTGGTCACCTGTCTGTGGGCAAGGACCTTTGTACCACTCCCTGCTGATTGTTTTAAGGCTGCACAGCCCCCTGACCTCCACTGTGCTATCTCCAGCAAGCCAGTCTGCCTAAAGCCAGTTATTGTGCATTGCTCTTTCTTTGAGGGCTATGACCACTATATTGCCAGCTGTTACAAGTGACTGCACAGCTCTTTCTAAGCAAGCACACTTATTCTTAAGGTAAAAAGCATTATAGAGAAAACAGATAAAGAATAAAAGTTGCTATACACATGCTAAAAGCTTACCAGAGGTCACCCATGAGCTTTATGGGGGCTCTAGTAGGCCAAAGTCTTTCCAACCCTTCCACAAGGGTTGGGAGCCCCCCTTGAATAGAAGGTCCTATCTGTTTGCTGGATCAGAAAGAAGGCACTGAATCAGTTTAAACTCAGGCTATTTGTACAAAAAGCCCTTTCTTTGTCTGTTAGTCTCTGGAAAACCTTGTTTGAACCAGTATATGCAAAACCACCCAGAGGGTGGTACCTCTTTTGAGGTGTTTACAGCCTGGGTGATTTGCATTACTAAATACACCCATCCTGTTTTTAGTTCCTGGAGAATCTGTGGAAAACCAGCCCCTGGGAGTTGCATATAATACTGGCTCGCAATGATATGTAAACCATTAATAAATGTAATACAGTATTTTCCCCCAGAGATACTACAGGTGGTTGCAGTATTTGTCACAATACGTGTGGAGCTGTTTACTGTCTGGGAGGCAGATGTTGCTAAAGACGAGCTCAAAACCTAATAATACAATGAAACACAGGCTCAGAGGGCATCACAACAGTCATGATGAAACACTTGCAAGGCAAGCAAATTGAGGCAAACAGAGAAAAGGTGACAGGTACATTTTGACTTTAAGCATAACATTTTAAAAAGATCAATACATTATTGATGAGCTTGCTGCCTGGAAAATGCTTTGTAGAGTAAAATCTACAGATGGTTGGATGACCCACAGTCTGACAGCTGAGCTGAATTCTAAATATGCAGCCCAGATCCCAGTCCTGCACAGAGAACCATGAAGATGGACCTCTGAACCCATGCAGAACCTCACTGACTCAGCTTACGTGAAGCTAATTGCACAATTGGGGCTTTATTTGAAGTTGGATGCAGGTTTTGCCTACTCATATTATAGTTATTAAATCCTTTCCATAAGGCTTCCTTGAAGAGCTACCTGAAACTTATGAAAGTGAGAAGAGTTTCAGTTTGTAACATTGGCTTCTTTTTGGCTGAGGTGTACCCAAAACATTATAATACACTTATTCCTCCATCTAGTTGCTCGTTGGATGAATAACTAATTTATCAAAAGAGATCTCATTCTGCACATTCATTCACACTGATACAGGAAGTATGCAGACTCTACCATTTCTGATACTTCAAAAAAAAAAAAAAAGAAAGAAAGCTCAAGAAATGCCAGAAGGCCAATGCTAGCATACGTGTCTTCTGCACAAATGCTGCTGCCATCATAGTTCCTGTCATTTTTTCACAAAGATTGGGCAGTTATAAATACAGAAGTGCAAACATGATTTTTTATTATAGCAGCTGTCCACAGAGAAACTGATGAGTGCAAGCCAGAAGATGGCTAGACATTCCTCTGCTGGAGTCTTTGAGCTTCATGCCCTATACAAGGAGCAAAGCTTGGCTATAGCTCTGCTAATTCAGGATACTGTCACATGGTGAAACTCTGTTTAAAATGCCGCCTCGAAAATAAACTCTGTGTGTCCTTCATGATGAGTTAAATACACTCACTGTCTCCATCACTATGGAATCTCTGACACTATGATGATAACTAAAATAATATTAGAAAATACATTTTAAGCAGAACCTATTGTTAAAACTTAAGTAAATGGCTAACAGAGATAGTAATTTGACTTAATATTTTACTTCACATTCCTTTTTTTTTAAAACAATAGCAAAACAAATATTATATCTTCAATAGTATCTTATCTGATTTCTCCAAAGAGTATCAGTTGGACACCAAAAGAATGGGGGATACATCTAAGGTTGCCAACTTTCTATTTGCAGAAAACCGAACACTCTTGCCCCACCCCTTGCCTCGCCCCTTCTCTGAGGTCACGCCCCCACTCACTCAATCCGCCCGCCCCATTGTACGCTATTCCTCACTCACTTGCTCATTTTAACCGGGCTGGGGCAGGGGGTTGGGGTGTGAGAGTGGGTGAGGGCTCCGGCTGTGAGCGCTGGGGTGGGGCTGGAGATGAGGGGTTTAGGGTGAAGGAGGGGGCTCCAGGCTGGCGGTTGGGATGTGAGAGGGGTGAGTGCTCTGAGTGGGGGTGTGGGCTCTGGGGTGGGGTCAGAGATGAGGAGTTTGGGGTGCAGGCTGGGGCAGGGGATTGGGCTATGAGAGAAGGTGTGGGCTCAGGGGTGGGGCCAGAAATGAGGGGTTCAGGGTGCAGGAGGGGGATACGGGCTGGGGCAGGAGGTTGGGGTATGAGAGGGGGTGAGGGCTCTGGAGTGGGGCAGAGATGAGAGGCTTGGGGTGCAGGAGAAGGCTCCAGGCTGGGGCAGAGGGTTGGGGCATGGAAGTGGGCTCTGGGCTGACACAGGGGGTTGGAGTATGGGAGGGGATATGGGCTCTGGGGTCTCAGGGGTGGGGCCAGGGTTTGGGGTGCAGGAGGGGGCTCAGGGCTGGGGCATGGGGTTGGGCATAAGAGCGGGTGTAGGCTATGCACGGTGCTTACCTCAGGCGGCTCCCAGGAAGCAGCAACTTCTTCCTCCGGCTCCTAGGCAGAGGTGCGACCGCATGGCTCTGCGCGCTGCCCGTGCCTGCAGGCACCACCCCCTCAGCTCCCATTTGGCTGTGGTTCCTGGCCTATGGAAGCTGCTGGGGGTGGGAGCAGCATGCAGAACCCCTGTGGCTGTCCTTCCGCTTTGGACCCAGAGGGAGATGCCGGCAACTTCCTGGGAGTCGCATGGAGCTGGGTGGGGAGCCTGCCTGCACCACCAACCAGACTTTTAACAGCCCAGAGCCACCAGGGTCCCTTTTCAACTGGGCATTTGAATGTGAAAAGGAATGAGGCTGTCCCTTCTTTCTTTCTTTTCTTTCTTCATTCAGTGCTATTTTTTAAAATATATTTTCCTGTTTGAAGGTAGGTGGTTTGGGCCTAGCCTGTCATTCCTGCCATTTCCTCATGCCTGAATCTGCTCTCCTTGTCTGTGACTGAAAAGAGTTAGTGTGCAGGCCAAGATGCATTTTCTGTCTCCATCACCTCCTTCTGTTTTTTCTCTTACCCAACTCCTGCACCTTTCTTTGTCCATTCTCCTGATGAGCTATGCTGAATGAGCTCTGCTGGATGCATTACCTCTTGTCAATCAGTGTCAGGACCATTATCCATTCAAGTTGCATTGCTTTTCCTTACTGATTAATGGGAAATGCTACATCAGTGAAGGGAGCAACACATTGGGAGGGCTGGTGGCTACAGGAGAAAAGTCAGTGACAGATTTCTCCTCACTATTGAAAGGGCGGGCCTGTACTTATGCAACTCATACAATGCCCTGCTAATCTCACTAACTTTGTCAGCTGGAACATTTATATCTTGGCCCAGAATATTAAAATATATATACTTATTAATGGCTAATACATTGAATTATAGCAGCCTATCAAAGTCATCCTGAAAATCTGTTTGCCCATGTACAAAATCCACTTGCTTGCTTCTTCCGTGATGATATGAATAGTGGCAATATTTTAGTTGTCCCAGATGAATAGAGGAGTAGCAATTCACAAAGCAGAATTGTGTCTTTCATATTGTAAGTTCATTGAGCTAGGGGCTGTCATTTATTATGTTTGTACAGTGCCTAGAACACTGTGGCTTTTAAGCGATAATGCAATATTAACATAAAATAATAATCATGGGTTTAAAATCAGTACTCTGCAGTAGAGCAACACTTTAAGATTACTAAGGCTCCTTATTAAAGAGTAGCAAGATAAAGACAGACTCAGTAAAATCCCAATGTGGAGTTAAATCAACTTTTTATTTTTCCAGTTTTTCTTTCTCTGCAGCTCCTCAGCTCATCCTTGGTCCATTTAGGGCAAGTAATTGCTAGATTGCTGTTGTCAGAGCAGGATTTATAGTCATAGAATCATAGAATATCAGGGTTGGAAGGGACCTCAGGAGGTCATCTAGTCCAACCCCCTGCTCAAAGCAGGACCAATCCCCAGTTTTTGTCCCAGATTCCTAAATGGCCCCCTCAAGGATTGAACTCACAAACCTGGGTTTAGCAGGCCAATGCTCAAACCACTGAGCTATCCCTCCCCCCTGAAGATGGGACAGGGAGGCATCCCCATTAGTACATAGAATGGAGAACAGAGATTCCAAGGCAAGAACCGCACTGAACTCTGGGACCAGAAAAGCAGGGAAGCACTGCATGATGGGGGATCTCTGCTCCAGATGTTAACAAACCCACGCCCCTGAAGGGTTCCACTGAGCAGGGTTCACAAGGGCTGGTGGTCTTTTGTGGGTGGGGAAGAAGGGTTTGTCACTGCTCTATGTTCAGCAGTGGATGCATGTGGCTTTTTGGGGAGACAGTTAATGGGTGGGTAGGAAGCGGTGGTTACTGTTTGCCACTGCCAGGTTCCCCTGCCCCTCTTGGATGAGCTTGCAGTTGGTTATTTGGTGTGTACTACCACACTGCATGGTAATTCTGTCGCTAAAGTAGGGATCCAAACATATCCCCACACTAATGCATCAGGGCCAAATCATAATCTCATGAAATGAAATGGGATTTTGTAACTTGTTTTTGATGAGGCTTAGACTTGACCTTAGTAGAAAATTGCTGCAATGTGTAGGAAACTTTGTTTGTGAAAACGTTGAGTCTCTCTCTCTCTCTCTCTCTCTCTCTCTCTCTCTCTCTCTCCAACAATCAGCCTTTCTCCCTATAGCAACTTTCATCACCAAATTGTCAACACTTCAGAAGACTTTCAAAGGTGGATACCCTGGGCCAACAGTAACAAAAAAATTGGAAAAAAATAAACCTTTTCATGTAAACAAATATTGACTTAAATCAATAAACAGTATTTGGCTTTTTGGAGAGACCAAATGTTTACTTGTTTTGCCCTTTGAGTAGCTTGACTGTGCAATGATTAATAGACTAATGTAAGGTTCAGAAATTATAAACATGTACAGCAAAGTGAGTGTACAGGAAACCTAATGCAGGATTTATCAGCTGTCAGTGGGTATTTTGTGGCAAAAACACTCCTTAAAAATAAGGTTTAGGAAAGAATTTGTAACTTATAGTAATCTACAAATCTTGAGGAAAATATAAGTTTTAAAATATGATCTCCATAATACAAATATATATAAACTACATCTATATATCTATATAAACTACATCTCTCAGCAGTTGCAATGTTTCAGTGATATTTATGCTAGTTGTTAAAAATAAGATCAAGCACAAAGTTAAAAGAAAAATTCCTCTTTTCTGCAGGAAGAGGAGATTTACACTATATGGTATCATAACTTTATCTAATGATCCCTTTGTGAGCAGTTAGTAGGGGACAAAGCTGAGTGCTTTTCAGGGATTCAAAAAATGGAAAGGTCTATGTAACAGCTAAATGCTAAGAACCAAATGAATCTTCTAAAAATGTTCACTACAGCCTGAAAGCAATGCAAAGTCTTTTGCTGCAACAGTTAAGTAAGCAAGCTGGTAACATGGTGTCCCTAGTCTCTGTTTGCCAGAAGCTGGGAATGGGCAATGGGATGGATCACTTGATGATTACCTGTTCTGTTCATTCCCTCTGGGGCACCTGGTATTGGCCACTGTTGGAAGACAGGATACTGGGCTAGGTGGACCTTTGGTCTAACCCAGTATGGTTCATAGAATCATAGAATATCAGGGTTGGAAGGGACCCCAGAAGGTCATCTAGTCCAACCCCCTGCTCAAAGCAGGACCAATTCCCAGTTAAATCATCCCAGCCAGGGCTTTGTCAAGCCTGACCTTAAAAACCTCTAAGGAAGGAGATTCAACCACCTCCCTAGGTAACGCATTCCAGTGTTTCACCACCCTCTTAGTGAAAAAGTTTTTCCTAATATCCAATCTAAACCTTCCCCACTGCAACTTGAGACCATTACTCCTCGTTCTGTCATCTGCTACCATTGAGAACAGTCTAGAGCCATCCTCTTTGGAACCCCCTTTCAGGTAGTTGAAAGCAGCTATCAAATCCCCCCTCATTCTTCTCTTCTGCAGGCTAAACAATCCCAGCTCCCTCAGCCTCTCCTCATAACTCATGTGTTCCAGTCCCCTAATCATTTTTGTTGCCCTTCGCTGGACTCTCTCCAATTTATCCACATCCTTCTTGAAGTGTGGGGCCCAAAACTGGACACAGTACTCCAGATGAGGCCTCACCAATGTCGAATAGAGGGGAACGATCACGTCCCTTGATCTACTCGCTATGCCCCTACTTATACATCCCAAAATGCCATTGGCCTTCTTGGCAACAAGGGCACACTGCTGACTCATATCCAGCTTCTCGTCCACTGTCACCCCTAGGTCCTTTTCCGCAGAAAAGGTTGTTCTTATGTTTTTAACATGCATAGCAGGGCCACACTGGAAAATATAGAGCAATCCAGGTACTATCTTTTCATCAGCCCACAACTTGTTGATATGCACACTTTCTCCCAGCCAGGTTCCTCTAAGTCTTATTCTGTCCAAATTTGGCACCCTGTTGCTATTCCCAAGCAGAAACTATTTTGATTAGCTGGCCATCATGAAAAATGACAAGTTGAAGGTTTCATAAGAACGTTTACAATTAAGAGTAGGCTAGGTTTCAGATATTTAGTAACAGTCACAGTCTAGCCCACTGGACATTTCATCCTCCCAACATGAAAAGTAGCCTAGGAAGTACCTTGGATGCAGAGGGAGGAAATCTGTATACCCAAAGCTGAGTGAGTGAGAGAGAGAGAGTGTGTGTGTGTGTGTGTAAATGTGCAAATGGTGCTGGTAGATTTTAGGTTTATGGTAAAGGTTTTATAGGTCATTCAGTTGTGTATCAAACATTCTGTTTTTAGCATTTAATGTTATTAGATGAAAGCAAGTTAACTTTATTTTATCTCTGTTGCTTTCTCTCTTCTTTTCCCCCTTTCTGTCCCTTCACTCCATTTTAGTTTCTGCTGTTTTTTCTGCTATAGGTGGTACGATGTAAAAGTTAAAACCCTTGGTCTAATTATTCCTTCCCTCTCCCTTTATTCTCTTGCTTTCCCTGTAATGTTCTCTTCCTCCTTCCTGAATGGTTTTCATTCTCTTCCTCCTTCTCTTTCCATATCCCCAATCTCTCTCAAAATTCCCATTTTTTTCGGTGCACGTACTGGTGCCCTGCCCCTGCTGTCACATACAAACACTGGTGTTATTCACCAGCTCCCTTTTGTATACATTCTTGATGCCCCCCCTCCCAGCATTTTGACTGATTCCAGGCCTGTGGGGGAGCATGTGTTGGTGGGAGGATTTTCCTCCTTTTCCTAAAATTCCAGGTCTGAGGCAGAGTAAATGAGTATGAGCTCTGACCTGGGGCTCCATTTCCTGTATCTTCTGAGAGCCAAACAGAGAGCATGTATCAAAGCTCCCACTCTGAAGCAGAAGACTGGCCCTGTAACCCAGCAAGTGGCCTGGATCAACAGGCAGTAGGTCCAGTGGGCTAGACTGTGACTGTTACTAAATATCTGAAACCTAGCCTACTCTTAATTGTAAACGTTCTTATGAAACCTTCAACTTGTCATTTCATTTTTACTTGCAACTCTCAGTTTAGTTTTCTGTAATAAATAACATCATGGTAAATAAACAAGAATACAGTACACACACAACATGAACTGGGTTTGTCATCACTTTTTCTTCAGTAACACCATCTGTTGTGGTCTAGCACTTATCATGCAAACTGATGTTCAACTGAACAAATTACAGTTTTCCCTAGACATTTGACTTTAACTAAGATTGTACTGTGTATCTGACACCTGTCTAGGAAGACTGAAAGATTTTTAGACACATAAAAGTAAACAGGATTACTAATTTATCCTTTAGCTAGATGTTTGTCTCGCTTAACACCAGGGAGAAAGAACAGATGTAAGTGCTTTTTTAGATGCACAACAAGAGAGTTAACATTTATCTTATTCACACAGAAAAGCTTAAACACTGAGTAAAGAAGCTTGGAAGTAAATAGTTAAAGATTAACTTGAACAGCAGGGCAGGACTGATGAAATTGAAAAGGACACTCAATTTGAAAATTTGGAATGTAGTGCGTTTCAACCAGTGGCTAAAAAATATGGTACCAAACAATACATCAGCCCTTACATTTTTGCCAGTATTTGTGGTAGTACAACCATGCTTGTTGTTTTATTGGTTTCTGTCTTGTTGGTGTCTCGCATGCTGCCATATGGCAAAGAGGAATCTGACTACAGTGAAGTATTGTGTTATACAATGCACATAGAAAATAAACTTTTTAATTTTTTGTTAAATCTTTGGTCTTTTAAGGATAGTAATAGGTCTATCTTGTTAAAATAGTAGGTAAACAATTTGCAGACTTGAGTGATATTTTGTTTTTGTAAGGTATCTGTCTCTTTAATTACTAAATTATTTCAACTAACTAGAATTACTAGGAGTTTTTGTTTTTTAGAACTACCTTCCACAGGCCGCATTCAGCGCATAAGGGTGGTCTGTTGGGCTACTGAAACCTGACAATGTTATGGACACCAGCTGGACAGCCTACCAAATGACTTTAGCAGGTGTGGCTGGTCTGTGAGGGTGTGGGATGTTGGGGCCATGCAAGGGCTGGGGGTTACTCCTGTTTTGTTAAACTGATTTTGTATGTATGTTAATTTCCTACAATCCTATTCTCTCTTCCTTTTCACAATTCTTCTTTGCTTTTGCCCTAGGCTCCCAAATCTGGAGAAATTGGATGTATTCTAATCCATCTGTGAACTTGTTTCACTGTTTCTTGGTTAATTAAATAATCTTGAGTTTCATTCTCTTGGGGTTTGAGAAGAATTGTACGGTTTGTAGTGGAAAAAGCCAAGATTAATTGTATAGAAATCCAAATCATATTTACACTTTTCAAGTTTCCAAAACACAAATCTTTATGCCAGTAAAAGATTTTCCATTTGAATATCTAATTTAAAAAAAATCATTTCTACATAATACTGCAATTGGATTTTTTCGGTGCAAACAACTGCGAGCCCTTTAGGGTGTGCAACATAGTACTTTAATCATGTTGTGGTGTTTTGTCCTCTACAGCAGTCAGATAGAGGCTCAATTTCACAGGTCCATTTCCTAGCAGGTGAAGAGATTTCAGTGAAGCTTGACAGCTCAAATGTAGACTTCAATTCCAATATGAAGGCAGGCAGCCAAAATTTAAGCTCTCTACCTGCTAAGGAGAAAGAAACTTAAATGGATCATTGTTGCATGTGAGCAAGTGAATTTACTTACTTTTATTGTATTACTGTAGTGTGCATAAACATGCTTATTGAAATCCTGTAGATAGAAATGACTTATCTAAGTAGAGCTTCTTTTTTTTAAAATCAAATACAAGCATTTAAAAGGCACTTTAACAAACCTGTTGTGCCAGGAAAAATTGTTGAGAGTATTTAATACTTTCCAAAATAAGATACAAGTTAAAGGATATTTGTGGCATTAAACATTTATTTGGGCATAAAGTTATACTTTTTTCTTCTTTCATTTAGTGTAATGCTTCTAACCCATCTACCTTGATTCTTCCTTTCACCTTGCTTTGTCATTGCAGGGCTGGGGATTTTAATACATGCAGTTGTTGCTATTGCTGACACTAACCAGAGTTCTAGAAATCCAGCTACATCTGGCAACTCTGAAAATTTAAATAAAACTTGCTTATATTATGTGATGCTCTCATGTTTTAATTTTTATTTACATATAGGAACTGTTGTGTTGCTCATTGCCACAGTATGTGTGCCTTTTAGTGACTAGTGCCATCACCTTTGTCATACCAAAATATGGGTGTCATGCTTGCGTGGTGTGAAGTGGTACATCCATAAGTAAGGAGATGACAAAGGAGATCCTGGCCGAGTTAAAAGACTCTTTGGGGGTAAATGGAGGTGCAATAGGCCTGATTCTTCACTGTATTGCACTTTATGTAGACATTTGCAGCTCTGTAAAGCTGGTGTAGAAATGCTATCATTCTGCTTTGGTAGCACTTTACATCCATCTGCACGGGTGCAATGACTACGTAGTATAGAGAGACTAGAAGGATCATGAGAATTAAATCCAGGAATTTGTTTGTAAAATGGGTAAATACTTAAGCATGTTATAAGGATTAATTTCTGTTTGTGCAGTGTTTGAAGAGGTAAAGGAGTTGTTATTAAAAAGTCAACACTTATCAGATATTACTGTGTGGTAGTATCTGAGATTGTGCAATTATTTCTCTGTATTTGAACTCTGAAATAATCATGCAATCAGATGTCACTGCATGGGTGCTGTTGGTATATATTGCCTTTCAACAGTAACCATGATAAGTGCTGAGTATAATTATTATCGGTGCTTGTGACAGATTAACATGTGTCTGTATATGTCTCCATCTGCATACTCTATTTTGTTTTATAAACACCATTTTGATTGTAAATTGCACTGTGCCTTCACTAGTGCATCTTGGACTGGGATATTCAGGTGTTAGCAGCAACTCTATGTGCCTACTATAGAGGGTTAGCAATAGAGCGCAATCAGTCATGATTAACCTGGATGGTCTTCCATTCAGATGGCAGCAACCTAGAACAATGAGCCCAGGGGAACCAGTTTTCCCAGTCTACTGTTCAGATGAGCTGTAACCAAAAAGCAAATCACCTGACACGGGACGGGAAACCACTGAGGATCTGCTCTTAGCAAGGGCTCTCTCTCACTGGGCAGGAGCAGACGTCAGCTCTTGGGACTCTGAAAGGACTGACCAAAAGGCTCAGAGCGTGGTTAGAGAGGGATTTTTATGTAGGATTTTTTTTTCAGAGATCTGTGTATCTCTTGTGCTTTGTGTATGAGTAAAATGTGATTTAGTCTAGAAATTCCTTTGCAAGGTCTGGGTGTTCCTTGCTTTAACTGTCATGTAGTCTCCAAAGGGTGAAACCATAATCTAGAGGGTTCTTGGCACTGGAACTTTTGGGAACATGCAATTGCTACTGGCGAGGCTTGGGAGAGCCAGCATTTCCTTCAGAGTCTATACAGTTGGAATGCATAGTTCCCATATTTCAGGAAAGGGTGCTAAATAGAGGATCTGGATTCCGAGACTCTGCCTAGAAGCCCAGAGCTTGAGGAGTGATGAATCTGTCCAGAACTCACTAGCCTAGAAGCAAATGGGATCCAAGTTTTGGGTCTATTACAGCAACCTAGTGAGCATCCACAAAGGGTCACTGATCCAAGGCTGTAACAACATTATATGTCGGGCCCTACCAAATTCATGGCCATGAAATATGTGTCACGGGATGTGAAATCTGGTCTCCTCCTGTGAAATCTGGTCTTTTGTGTGCTTTTACCCTATACTAAACAGATTTCAGGGGGGAGACATTTTCTCAAATTGGGGGTCCTGACCCAAAAGGGAGTTTCAGGGGGGGTCGCAAGGTTATTTTAAGGTGGTTATGTTATTGCCATTCTTACTTCAGTGCTGCCTTCAGAACTAGGCGACCAGAGAGTGGTGGCTGCTGACTGAGGGCCCAGGTCTGCAGGCAGCAGCGTAGAAGTAAGGGTGGCAACACCATACCATGCCACCCTTACTTCTGCGCTGCTGCTGGTGGCAACTCTGCCTGCAGAGCTGGGCTCCCAGCGAGCAGCCACTGCTCTCCAGCTGACCAGCTCTGAAGGCAGTGCTGCAGCCAGCAGCTGTGCAGAAGTAAGGGTAGCAATATCGTAACCCACCCCTACAATAAACTTGTGAGCCCCTCCCCCCCCACTCCTTTTTGGGTCCGAATCCCTACAGTTACAACGTCATGACATTTCAGATTTAAATAGCTGAAATAATGAAATTTACGATTTTTAAAATCTTATGACTGTGAAATTGCCCAGAACGGATTGTGAATTTCGTAGGGCCCTAACTATATGATGCTCCTTCCTTTTCTTCATAATTCATAGTGCTGGAAAGTAGAAGTAGTAAAGCCCAGAATGTCAGAGAGAGTTCTTTGTATCAAACTTGCCAAAGACGCTTTGTGACTAGACATACCCATGAGAAAACTAGCATAGCTACTTGGAATAGTGACAGGTTTCAGAGTAACAGCCATGTTAGTCTGTATTCGCAAAAAGAAAAGGAGTACTTGTGGCACCTTAGAGACTAGCCAATTTATTTGAGCATAAGCTTTCGTGAGCTACAGCATCCGATGAAGTGAGCTGTAGCTCACAAAAGCTTATGTTCAAATAAATTGGTTAGTCTCTAAGGTGCCACAAATACTCCTTTTCTTTTTGGAATAGTGAATGCAGCTGCAATTTATAATGTTAGAAGCATAACTGTTCTTCAGTAAAACTTGCTTAGGGCTGGATTCCTTTAACCCTTTTCTTACATTGCGTAGTACCTCACTCCACTAATTTCCCATTGAGTCAGTGGAACCACTTAGGTAAGGTAATGACAGGTTTCAGAGTAACAGCCGTGTTAGTCTGTATTCGCAAAAAGAAAAGGAGGACTTGTGGCACCTTAGAGACTAACCAATTTATTAGAGCATAAGCTTTCGTGAGCTACAGCTCACTTCTTCAGATGCATATCGTGGAAACTGCAGCAGGCTTTATATATACACAGAGAATATATTCTCTGTGTATATATAAAGCCTGCTGCAGTTTCCACGATATGCATCTGAAGAAGTGAGCTGTAGCTCACGAAAGCTTATGCTCTAATAAATTGGTTAGTCTCTAAGGTGCCACAAGTCCTCCTTTTCTTTTTAGGTAAGGTAAAAGTGTCACACGCTGGCCCTTAGGCCCAAATCACATTGCAAATCATTGCCTATAGCAGCCTGTAGGCATTGCTTCTTCTGTATGAAGGTTTTCAGAGGCCAGAAAGGGGAGTCCCATTTGTACCTTTGAAAATCTCCCCCTAGTGTATATTAAATGAAGAAAAAAGTTAATGCAACAAAGGTCATAAACTTAAATAAACAAATCAGAAAGCTAAAAGCTAAGTCTCTCATAGTAATACTAACTCATCCGCATGACACGTTTTGTTGTATAGTGAATAGTATGTGCAATGTTGGTGACTGTTATAATGTAGAGCTAGCTGATTATAGAAAACCTGAACTGCGATTAAAAGCATAATGTTCAGCTTGACACATTTCAGACAACTACTGGGTAATAGAGGCGTGAAAGAAACCTGAAAGACTCAAGGATTTTGGCTTGAATGTTCATTTGACTAAAAATTCATACCAGCAGTATGCTGTTTGTCATGTGCTGTACGTTCGTTATTCTCTACTAGATCTGGGTAAGCAAGTAAGTAAAATCCATTTATTCATGTCTGACTATTGGTGACATACATCAGAGCAGTATTTTCAAAAGCCTTCTCAATCCATCAGTAGCTTCGAGCACTCAGTAGCTGACCTCCCAATGATCTGCTACGCACCATTTATCCGTCTCTTCGCTGGTCCATCCCTTACTACAATGACCTACCACTATTGCTTCCATGATAACTTTCTTGAAGTTATTTCCATCTCTGTACCTGATGTGACCAAGTTTGTCAAGTTTGTGCCTGTTCATTTTTGGCGGCAGGGGCTGCTTCTCTTCAATAATATTTCTAACATAAGCATTAATTTTCTTTTCTATCCAGAAGATATGCAAGAGTCTTTGCCAGCACTGTATCTCAGAGACTTCAATTTTTTTCTTGTCAGGAGAATTAATTTCTTGATGGTACAAAGATTTGACTGGAGAAAAGCTTAATTTGGGGCGGGGGGGGGGAGCAAAGGGAATGGAGCCCTAGCTCTGAGACAGACTGTCAAGCAGCCAGGCGGGTGAGCTGGCAGGAAACCAGACAGGTTTTTAAACCTGTCTCTCTTCTGTCAGAACTTTGTTGAAATTGAACTGTCCTTGCAAAACATTTCAAGTTTGACAAATCAGCAAATTCAGATGAAAAATGCTTTGATCCACTTGCGTTCTCTAGTTTTGAAATTTTGTCATCCAATTATGGAGTAGAAACAACGTTATGTGACTTGTACGCAATCACACACCACAAATAATACATACGGACAGATGAAACAAACAGTTGAATGAACAGCATAGGCTGCAAACTGTCCCTATAAACTATTTAATGAATACTTGTGAATGATATACATTCAGAACTGACTTGTAGAAATCACAATAGGTTTATGAACAGGAAAATGAACAAAATTTGCGAACAAATATTATTTTCAGAGAATAATGTAGTGAGTTCTACTATGAAGTATTTTTAAGTATATAGTGCAGAATATTTTACAGTGATGGATTTTATTTGATAGCAAGACATGAATTCTGCATATGGATATTTATTTGTAAAATATAGTTGTGCTTCTAAAATTGTAAGTTGCAGCTTCTAAAGTAGACAGTCAAATATCCTCATAAATTGCCTATTCATATTATGCATGAGTGTATATCTGTAACCCTAATGTACCATTAACATAGTTTCTGTATTTAATTTCAGGAGGTAAAAATTGCCCTGCCTACTGTTTCATGAGACTTTAGGTCTTGCACCTCACTGAAGTGAATAGGCGGGGGAGAAGAAAGCTCCACCTTTTGCTTTTGTTGTTTAGCTGGAGAAGTGTTCTGCAGCACTTTGTTCTCCTGATGTTAAACTGGTGCTGTCTTGAGTGTGTGTCTGTGTGTAACTGTCTCATTGGAACACTCTTTCCTTCACTTAAATTTTCCTAGCAGTAGCCCAAGACCAGAAGTCTCTGACCCCCATGTCATGTAGAGAGAATGTACAGTTTTTCTATTTTCCACCTCCACAACTCTGTTATATCAGAATTCTATTAGGCAGGTTGGGCTTTCTCTATCTGACCTACATCTGACAATCTTATCGTGATTTGGAGGTTTTTTTACGCTCCTGTAGGGCATGTCTGGATGGCAATGATGGGATGTGATTGCAACTCAGGTAGACACACCAGAGCTATCTTTAATCTAATCTGCACCAGCCTGCCCATAACCCTGGGTGATTGCTTGCGAAGCTAGTGTCTGCTGATGCAGCTTCACTGCTCCAGGGCCCAAACTAGCTAGATTTGAACATACTGCTTATAAAGATGATGATCACTATTTTACATTCTAATGAAAATCACTAGCCCACCTCATCCTCAGAAAACATTTTCTTCAGCAAGTTGGATGAACAAGTGCATGGAAAGAACATTTCTTTGATTTGGACAGTCTTTTCCTGCTCTCTCTTAACAAAGAAAAATAAATCAAATAAAATTTAAGAGGAGGATTGATACAAGTCCTTCTCCTCCTTCAACTGATGTTGAAGGTTCTAAAGGTCTCAAAGATTAAAAAGGAAGAAAGAACAAAGAATTGTGGTGAAGTTTTTCAATCAGTCTTTTAAAAGAATTATAAAAAGACAAAAAAAGCACCAGAGAATGGCTTCCCTATCCAACAGCAGGGCTTCTTTCC
This sequence comes from Lepidochelys kempii, assembly GCF_965140285.1. Classification (NCBI taxonomy): domain Eukaryota; kingdom Metazoa; phylum Chordata; order Testudines; family Cheloniidae; genus Lepidochelys; species Lepidochelys kempii. The sequence goes on along the minus strand of NC_136381.1, from coordinate 41,887,938 downwards.
TTTTTGAGGAAGGGAAACTTTCTGACTCTGAGCTTGTGGGCTCGTAGCATGAGGTACATGGTAAGTTGTTTTCTTCTGAATCTTCCAAGACCATGTTATAGGTTATTAGCACACTGGACGTTCAGCCTGAGGCAAAGAAATCAAGAGAAAAGAAAGACAATATGAAAATCAAGTCAGACAGCAAAATTAGAAAGCATTTAGATTCCTTTATTTTCATCCCCTTGTGTAGCCATAGCCACTGAGATGAAATGACTGGATAAGGCCAGAAGACTCAGTAGGAAAATCCAAAAGATCTGCTTAGTAAAGAAAAGGAAATTGAACTCTCTTTCTCCTTCCTAAGATCAGTGCTGTTGTTGTCTCCCTAGTGAGAGGGAGACTGGAGACTGCTGCTTATAGCAGAGTGTTTCTTAAAATGAAATATTGAGATGTTTTCTCTAGCCCTGATAGCTTAAGCACCATCTAAATGCTTTGCAGGGGTTTCTAATCATGGACAAATGATCCTGTTACATAACTACATTCTTTATCGCTGAAAATGAAGCTCGGATCCATCTTGCAGAAAATATCTGCTGTTGTACCTCTTGTTTCGGGTAAGCATTGACTTTTTGGTTTATTTCTAGAGCTTCTGGCCCAAACATAGTACTCAGGAGACATCTGTGGCTCAGGTTGTGGAAGTTACTGACTGCGTCTACCACTTCCACCTATTGAAGAAAGTGTCTGTCTCAGAAGAAGAAACTTTCAGGTTTTTTCTATATATCTTTTGAATGTTCCCAAAAGAGACTGTAGTTCTCATGATGTCCTAGTTCTGAAGGCTTTGAACACATTTTCCAAAAAGTCCCCAAACCTGATTCACAATGGAAACTGCTATTAGCAGGGAATTTCCTATCTTCTGTAGATCTAGAATTGATCACCACCATATTCACAGGACATTCCTGATGAATCTTTCTCCTTTCTGTCATTTTTACTATTAAATCTTTCTGCTCTTCCCAGTCTTTGCTTAAGCCCATATAGTACTAACTCCAGGGAGACAAGCTCAGTGGAGCAACTATGCTGATCTGGGGAGATCTCTGGGCTTCATCTAGTTTAGAATGTCAAAATTTTAGGAGCAAAATCCTGTCCTCCAGCTCCCAAGAGAATGACAAGAAGGAAACTTCAATAGTTCTATGAAACTAGGTGCCTTCTTTCAGTGAAAGGGAGAATGTGGTGCTCGTTCAGACTGGTGACGGAATATTTTTTTTCACTTTGTTCTGCCTGCCATCCTTCCTCACTGCTCAGGATATGCTAGTATTATAAAGAAAGTTAATGTAATACTATAATAGGCTTTAAACAAAAGTTTTGTGTCTAAAAGGAACTTTTTTTATTTACAGTAGATTTCAAGGTTTGGACTTTGAAAAGTGACAATAGAAGGGAAAAAAACAGTTTCTAGATTCAATCATTTTATCTAGAGGTAACATATATACTTTAGTGAGATATACTGCAGAAGTTTCCCTGCCTATTACCACGGAATAACTTATCTCTTTATTGAAGAACAAGCTTGTCAAATGTAACATGCAGTGCGCTAAATACTTATATCACCTTAAGCAAATATTGATGATAATTCAAGCATTTATTTCACTCTACCTTACCTAATAATTGAGTTAGTGCTCTTAATGTGGATCAACTGAAGTTTGCTCTTTGAGGGGCAATTAATGGCACACACTCATATAATATGTTTTTTTATTAGAATACGTCATTCTCTTATACTGTAGATTCTTTACCTTACTATAGAGAATTTTGCTGAGATTTTTTTCTTGCTAAATAGAACAAAAATGAGTTTAATATTACATAGAAATGAAAGTATATATCAATGAGGGATGCATTTACAAAACAAAGATATTTGTAATTGGATTGTCTTTTCACAGAACAAAGCAGCCTACATGGATGAGGTTCCAGTTGCTGTTTTTATTTTGTTTACTGCTTGGTGAGATATTAGATATTAATGTAGGCATGAAGGGCCATTTATTAGTGGAACTAGATCTTCAGTTTCCAACCTGTAACTTCAAACACGTGTTCTTCCTCCTAGCTGCTCATTGAAACATAGAGTTTATAAGATCTGATCTTTGCTTTCACTGAAGTCAATGAATATTTTTCCCTGGATGTCAGTAGAATCAGGATTAAACCCATAAATAGTAGGGCATACAAGATCACTGAATTATCTAGTCTTGTGTATATTTTGTACATTTGCTCTATTATTCCCACTAATGGCTGTACTTCCCCTTGTTAAATATCTGCAGTGATGATGCCTTGGATGCTTGGTAGCCTGTTCTACTGCACAGTTCTTATTCTTAAGGACTTTTCCTGTTATCTAGCCTAAACCTTTTCCTTCAGTGTTAGGATATTGTTCTTTCTCCTGCCATCTTGTGAGACTGAAGAATTCCTTTCCTTCATTTATATCGTTACTTTTAAGGATTTTTAGACTGCACTCATGTTCCCCCTGAGTCTCCTGTTTCTCGACTATAATTATATCTCTCCTGGGCCTGCCCACATTCCAGTACCAACCATGTTAGCTAAAACTGTTCCTGAGTGTGTTTCTGCATAACATGGGTTTATGCATCTGCACTGCAGAGCTTATGAAGGGAACACTGACAGTGAATGCTGCTCTGAATCGTGTTCAGTGTGAATGGAGGAGGGGAGAGGAAAAACCCCATTCATTTTCCACCTCAGAGAGAAACCCCCACCAACCAGACCTCCATAGCCCTTTTTCTCTCATTTACCCTCTATTTACCTTTTGAATTGTTCTGATTGGAGGGATCTGACTCTCAGTGAAGTGTAACCCCCTTTCCTGTCAGTTTCTTCAGTGGCACCAAACTAATCTGCTTCCCTTTCAGCTCTTTGAAAGCGGCCCATTCTCCTATCTTTCAAGAGGGTGGGATACCTTATCTGACACTCCCCTCAATACTCTGTACAGTAATTCCTCACTTAACCTTGTAGTTATGTTCCTGAAAAATGCAACTTTAAGTGAAATGATGTTAAACGAATCCAGTTTTCCCATAAGATTTAATGTAAATGTGGGGGGTTAGGTTCCAAGGAAATGTTTTGGGGGCAGACAAAAGGCATTATATACTGTACTGTACTGTGGTTGGGAAGTGCCCCTGGCTTACCCCACATAGGCACAGCCCGCTGCAGGCAAGGATGCTAGGAAGCACCTTCGCAGCAGCAGTGGAAGCTTACCCAGAGAAGAACAGGCACTGACTTTGCTGGGGGATGCTCCAGGCCCGCCTCTTCCCGTCCCCACTCCACTGCAGGCCCACGTCTTCCCACCCCCACTCCACCTCTTCTCCGAAGCACGCCGCATCCCCGCTCCTTCCCTTCCCCAGAAAGTCCTAAGCGCCACCCAATAACAAGCGCTTGTCCTTAGCGCTTGTTGTTTGGTGGCGCTTAGGACTTTCTGGGAGGGAGGGGGAGGAATGGAGACATGGCACTTCCCCACTCCTCCCCCTCCCTCCCAGTGCTTCCCCACCGCCAAACAGCTGTTTGGTGGTGCTTAGGACTTTCTGGGAGGGAAGGGGAGGAGTGGAAAGACAGTGCTGGGAGGGACGGGGAGGAGGCAGAGAAGAGGAACTTGTGCAATGCTCCCTTGTAAAGTCGCTGCTCTTCCACAAAACCTTACATGCAGTGGACAGAGCAGGCAGCCAAACGACGTTATAGGGGAGCATTACACGAGTTTAAACGAGCATGTTCCCTAATTGAGCAGCGACCTAACTTTGAAACAACGTTAAGTGGGAGGACGTTAAGTGAGGAGTTACTGTACCACACAACAGGGGGACTCAGATGCCAAATATCCCTCTGTTAGTGTCTATATGCTTTACTATAGGAAACCTTGACCAAACCACTTGTACCCTTCCCCCCATTGGCTGGTGTTATCCACAACCCCAGTGCAGATCTGAATGTGGGAACATAGGAATGTGTCCCTATGTGGTGGAAGCTGTGTTTTCTCTATCCATTTGTCCATCTCTGGAGCTTTTGTAATATGGTTGCCCCCTATCCATAGTAGTGAACTTTGTTAAATGAAGATGATACTGAGGACCCTGTGCTATAATAGTTAAGCCTTCTAGCTAGCTTATGTTTAGTTTTCTTATGTTGTTAGCCCTATTGGTTGTTAGTTTTTGTCAAACTCTCTGCCATCCAGATACTGAAGATGTCACGCAGTTGGGATCTGTTTATCTTTCTTCGAGGTGTATGACTTACATTTGTTCGCACAGGTTTTTTAATCTGTTCTCCTGTGTGGAGTCACTGAAGATATAAACAAGGATCCTGCATTAGGCCTTGGAAAGCCGAGAGTTAAACAAACAAAAAGTACAGACAGAAGCCTCACAGCTGCTGGACAGTTAAGTCTGTCAGCAGCATTCCCTTCAGTATCCCACCGCTGGTATACCCAGGGAGGGTAACTTTCAGCAGGAAGCTGCATTCCCAGAAGGTGGCAGAGATATAAACTCAGGAGGAAGAAGACTGGTGATAGGAGTCATGATAGGAGCCTGAGGAGGCCAAACAGGTATATTACTTAACTGACTCCCTTAAGGAGTCACTGCTGGAAGATCATCCGAATGACCATAAGATGCAGAAAGCATTATTTGAAGTATGGCTGATGTGAACTTCTATTTTATATTGAAGACTGAAATGGGTTGTGCAGATTTTTCTTCCTCCCTGGTACAACAGTCCTTACAGTTCCAGTACTGACTCCATGTGATATGGTTCCCATTTGGCAGCTTTACCATTGATAATTGCTCTCTGCTCCTTGTTTGTCAAACCATATCTAATCTATGCTGTAGCTTTTAAAAAAAATCTATCTGGTTTTAATTTCTTTGGTTTATGTGGCACTAAAGAAAATGCTTTAGAGAAATACAAATATGTATTCACCGCATTCCCTTTGTCTAGTAAATCAATAATTATGTCAATGCTGTTAGATTTGATTGGCAGAGCCTAATTTTAATGAACATATAGTGTTGGATACATGTATGCTTCCCAAATCTTAATCATAATGGCATCCATGTGGTAGAGGAACTGATACCCTACTCTTTCTGAAATGAAACTTTTGCCTGCTTAAGGTCTATGAGATCTAGCCCTGAGTATCTCATACTGTTTGTTAGGATTTTCCAAATACTTTCACAGATACTGCATCAATCAAATGTTAGTTCAAAATAATCTTGAAAGGGTTATGTAACATGCAGTACAACGTGAGTAATCAGTCTCTGATAACAGGAACCATTACCTTCGCACATGGTAGTACAAGAGTCTTATTATTTATTTTAGCAACCAGTAATCTGCTGCAATCAAAGTGCATTGTGGGGAAATGTCACATGTTTTGGAACCAGGAAGCGATTATAAACATATTAACATCTTCACAAGTTTATAAATGGAGGCAAAATTGGGGCCTTCAACTAGAATTTATTAGCAACTCTGCACATGTAAGAAAGGAATCCCATAGCTGTTCTGTAGTGCTAATGGTAATAAAAAATAGTAAAAGCTTATTTTTGTGCTCTGAAGTCAGCAGAGAAGACTCAGTATGTATAGACAGAGCAGACCTACTGATTGAGACCAGTCAAAAATATACAAAAGTATTTTTGTTAGTTTTTGAATTTGTCTGTTACAATTTCAGCAATTTTTTAAAAAAATTGTATTTTTCAGTTATGAAGATTTTTGGTTTTGTAAAAATCCCATTTTGTCACTAAGCTGACAAATCAAACCTGACAAAACCCAATGTAGAAACAACCTCCAATTTCAGTAAATTAGAAAAATTAACAAATAAATGAAAAAGCTGCCCCTGTAGCCCACATGAGAAATGGTGACTACTGAACACACACACACACACAACTAGCAAGCAAAATTTTTCTCTCAGAATCTCTGTCAAATGTTCTAAAAAAGAAATCAATTATTTTTTTCTATTTTTTTCATGAACATCTTTGAAGTTTTTTTTTAAAGAGGACATTTCTCAGTGAAAAATGCTTTTATGTGAACAATTGGCTATCTCTGTTGTTGCATAATATGACACTTAGGCCATTCTAGCCAGGACATGTTTCTGGGGTAGGGGAGAACATAGGCCATTCTCCATGGGATGCATATAGCCGGTGAGCGGGCTCCCTTTTACAAGGAGATCCCAGATTGGATAGTTAGTCTTGCCTGTAGGAGGAACTGAGATTGGCTGCCTGTGGGTTGGAGCAGTCTGAAGAGAACCTGCAGGCAGGAAGTTGGTCTTCTTTGCTTCTCTTGCATTCCACACTTCAGATTTTGCTGCTTAATTTGTTGAAATTCTGTTATTTTGACTGATGCACCCTATGCCTGCCCAATATTAGGTTAGGTCTTTTCTGGGTTATCATTACTACGTGTTTGTTTTCTGCACCTTCCATCCCTCACAAAATGCAGGATCTGTAATGGAGAACTGCAGGCACTAAAAGGGTATGATCCCATCAATGAGAACTGATGTACTTGCTATGGGAATAGGCAACTAATTTACCATTTATTCTTCTCAAGATTTTTTTTAAATTAACTCACTAATAATAATAATTGTCATGCCCCTTTGTGTAAAGTTCTAGGCCAGCTATTTTATCACTAATTTCTGTGGGACTGCCATATTGAATGAGGGTAAGTTCCTGCGAAAAAAAAATAGTATGTGATCATGTAATTAGACTGTATTACAAGGCATATACAGAAAGGGGCCGAATTGAAGGGGTACAGGCAACCTTAATTCTGGCATTTCCTAACTTCTGAGTGCTTGACTTTGCAATCTGAATGTTTTTCACATAGTTGTGTGTATAATAGCCAAAATAAATTCTTGTAAACATTCCAGTGTTCATTCCAGTCGTCAGTTTGTTTCCTTCTACAATCTTAGTGGAGTTTTTGTAAAGACACATCTACCCTTCTACCTAGGGTATGGTGTTATAAGGCCTTGACTTGAGAGGCATTTTCTTTGGTAGCATCTGATTGAAGTTAAAACAGCGGTTTCTGTGAAGCTTGTTTCTTGGGCATTTTAGGTTGCTCTTGGAGATAAGGATTAGCAATCAAGAAACAAAGTAACAGGGCTGTGGAAGGTCAAAAACTCCAATACAAATTGTCAGAACTGACTTCTGCAAGGAGCACTGCAGCAGCACATCTGTTTTTCCTCATGCTTTAGTGACTCCATATTGGTCTATTTTACCCGGAATGGACAGCAGACTAATTGAGTGGCAGTTTCTTTTTCTTTTTTGTTTTGTTCTTTTTGGGTTTTTTTCCTTTCTATCATTCTTTTGATATGTGCCATGTCTGTCTTTTTCTAGTTACATTTCCTTATACTCATGTAGTGAAAATTATTGTCAGAGCCTCCTGAATTTCCGCTGCTAGTTTGCTTAACCCTCAAGCATCTCATAATTGGTATGTGTTTGGATTTGTTTAAAAATTCTTTCATTTTTTGTTTTTTCTTAGCTCGTTCTTGTCAACTGTTCAGGATTCTCATGCATATACTGAGTGAAAAGCATGACTTTATATTACTTTTATTGGGTTTGTAAAGGACAAATCTTGCTAGATGCACTTACCTTCATTTACTAATTCTAACTACAAAAAAGAAATTAACTGGATAGATCTAACATCTTAGGACTTACAGTAATCTATCAATAAAGCACCTATCATAGTGGTATCTAAGTGCTGCAGGAGTTAATGTACCATAGACGCTTACAAAAATAATTCCTATTTTTCCATTGGGTGAGAGCACTGTCACATTGACTGGACTTGCTGATGGATAATAAACTAAGATAAGATATATGGTAGTGGATCAGTTGAAGGTGAGTGTTGCCCACCTACAAGTAGGAAGTTTCAAGAATTGGTGTTAGTCTGGTTTTGTTTAATACTGTTACTTCTTTGGTTCCAGCAGTTAGCCAATATTCATAGCCTTGCTATGTTGTTTCCATTTTGAGAAGAAATTGATGATAGTCAGGTATTTTCTGTGGTGCAATCTTGTTTGTTTACAAAGAAAGTACCCAGAGTCTCATTTCCCTGAACACAACAGAAACAAACAGCACACCATTTTCTTGCTCCCAGCTTCCAAACTTGCCTCTCCAGTGAGTTCTGTGCTCCAGGAAGCTCAGTCTCTCTTTTCCTTCTCAGGACCATTCTCACAACTCACTTCTCTCCCTGTCCCCTGACTTTGTCAGCTTTCTGCCTCACATGCACAGCTTGCTAAACCATCCCATAACCCCTGCATTTGCAGCCAGTCCCAGGGAAACCCTTCTTGTGTTGGTTCTTGCTCTTACCACAATATACCAATATACCAAGGATTGTGGTGGATTCTCTATCACTGACCATTTTTACATCAAGTTTTTCTAGAGTATATGCTCTAGTTCAAACAGGAATTAATACACGGAAGTCCAATGGCCTGTGTTATGCAGGAGACAAGACTAGATGATCAGTGTCCCCTTCTAGTTTTATGTATGCATCTTTGCACACATCTTGCCAGGTAGCCCAGAGCCTTGGGTGATGGCTTGTGCTTTTTCAGCTACCATTATATGAAAGGGGCTTAATTGCTCCTTCCATTTAACCTGAATGAAGCATGCTTTGCACACCCATCGACTTTAACCAGCTCCGTGATTGATTAATAATCAAAGATTTGCTTGATGGTTGCCATTAACACTTTCCAGTCTAACAATATGTTTGATCTAGGATTGGGAGTATACAGCACTGGGGCATTGCCTCATTTTCAGGTTGATGATGCTTCGAGTCCATAACTTGCACTTTTTGAGACAGTAGCAGAGTCTGATACCAACTAGTTGCTTGCCAGGGGATTTCTTGTCTGCCAACAGCAAATTAAGCTTGTTATGTGTACTCTGCTGCTTTAAAACAAAAAAAATTCTTAGCAACACAGAAGTTAGTTGAAAAAGCAAATAGTACCATCTAATATTTTTTTAACAGTGAAGAAAATAGCTTGTGGATGTAGCTTTAACTTTACCTGAAAATGTTAGACTACCCATGAGGCACGAGGATGTATACATCTTAATTTGTCATCTAGAAACTTTAGTCACGCTTACAGAATAACTTCTAGGATGGAGCATCTGAAGGAAATGTAATCACTATTTATATTGGAGAAACAAATATGCTTTTAGTTTTTAGTTGAACATTTGGGAAATCACAGTAGAAGAAAAATCAATACAGGTGCTGATAAAACTGAATTATGACAGTGCAGTGTATGCTGCCTATTGGTGCTAAGAAACAATGCTGCCAGGAAACCCAGGTGAATGGATTCATTAAAATGTGAGGGTTTGGAAATTGTTCTTGATTTTGTATCACTCGTTGCACTGCGTGCTTTCTCAGAATGTGAATAGATATAAGGGGAGTTGTGACTTATCTTTTGTCTGGGTTATTTTTTGGAAACTCTCATCATCAGCATCCTGAGTAAAGCCCCAAACACGCCACAGAATATTAAACATAATTTCTAGCAGTGTGGCTGAAAATTGTTATAATTTGAAAATGTGTTTTTTGTGTCTGCTCATACTTTTAAAATGTATTATTTTTTGTGACATTACAGAATGCTAATGGACAAAACAGAAATAATTATGCAAGGTCTGGGCTAATGAGTCAAAATGAATATATCCTACCCAGAGAGGATGGTATAGTACATTAAACATAGACTTCTTTGGCCATCAATCTGGATTCTGCCAACTTTCTATAATTCCAGAGTACTGAGCCCCATGCAGTAACGCAAGAAGGGCGGTACAGTCCAGTACGCCGTACCAGTAAGATATTTATAGCCGGTACTCCGTCCTGGAAAGACACAGGAGGAGCTGTACCACCTACAGCCCCTCCAAGCAGCTGTGTCTCCTGAGTGTTGTCTGGGGTCTGTACAGCAGCCCTGCAGGAGGACAGGGCTCGGGGCGGGACTGCTCCTTTTGCTGCTGCGGTGCTGGAGAGCCCTGCGGTTCAGAAGTCTCTGGCACAGCGGAAGAAGGACAGAGCCCTCCCCAGGTAATGTGGGATGGATCATGGGGAGGGGAGGAAGAGAGCGTGGGGCCCCAGGCTATGGGTGGGGTGAGGAGGAGTCATGTGGGGAGGTCACGTGCCCCCACTTTAGCTGTGCAGCGTACCGGTAAGAAATGAATTCTGCTTGCACCACTGGTCCCCTGTAATGTAACTGTGTATATCTTTTCAGATGAGAACTTAAATTGAAATCACGTTAGCTCTACATGGACCTATGAGACCCTGTGGAATTTCTTGTAAGATCAGGGATTTACCTAAGCACCTTTGGCCAAAATACGTTCTTACTTCCTTGTTGTACATCGTGCTGCCTCACACTCAGATGGCTGAAATTTAGTGGTGGGTGAAGTAGCTCTCTTTGCCTATAGGCACAACACTGCTGTTATTACTTAGGCAAAATGCTATTAACTTAGTTTAATCTTTTCAACTGAATACAGAGTTTTGACCGAATAGGGCTGCGGAACTGGGATGGTAGGGTCTGATTCAGCAAAGTATTGAAACGTGCTCTGCTGAATCAGTACCACAGTTTTTGAATAGTATTTTGAGCCCTTTAGGAGAAAGCTACTAAACTGATTGAAAAGGACACCATCAACTTACAAATCCCAGTTCTGTCTGAAAATGATGTACTCACTATAGTTACAAGTAACAATGAAGACTGTTGTAGCTCAAAAAATCCTGAGGACCAATAATTGTGCATTTTACAACAATTTGTGTTTAGTCACTAAAGACAGTCAGTCTCGCCTCGTATTTGTGCAGGTCTCTTATCCCCATTGTGGCATAAAAATATTTTAAAAGAAATAGGAAAATGTGATTAGAAAGGTAAAGAAATTTGGTTGGAGAAGGGGGCCTCAACACTTCTAATACTAAAACTACTTTAGTTCGTTCTAAAATTGATGGTGTTCCTTAAATGTTTGTTCTAAAGGCAGAGTGTTATCAGTGTAGTGTGTTTCATTAGTGTTGTCTAGATTGCAAGAGGCTTTTTTATAGACTTATATGAAAAACATTGAAAAGATCTGTCCAAGTCATCAAGTTAATTCCCTAGCCATTGGAATTTTTTTCCTCAATAGTATTTTCTAGTGTTTTTATCCAGTCTGGAAGAATTTGAGAAAGTAGCATTTCTCTTCTGAATTCTTGCTAAATGTGTGAAAGTGTGAGATTAGTTTAATGTAAACATACTCAACTCTTACAAATTTTATGCTTAATTGCTAAACACAGTACTAACATTTCCAAGAGTGAGGCATTTTTAACATAAAAAAAAAATACACTACTCAGTAAATGGTCAGTATGTATGTCCATGATCTGGTCTGAAAGCAGCAATAAAATCTGTCCTTCCAACCATACCTTACTAGTTAGGAAGTTCATAGAAACAAGAGTTAGCTTCAGAGTTTTCAGCCTCTTCAGAGTCCTGCCTAATAGTCATGGCAGGGTCTCACTGCAATGTTAATGTTTGTCATTCCAGTCAGCATTGTATAATTGTGAGACAAATAGTTATAAACAGGGACCACTAAGCATCCATATTGTATTTTGCACATTGCTTCAAATGGCTTCTTTGAAATTTGGGAATTCCCAAATACATCTGAAATATAAAGTGCTAAAAGCGCTAGTTACTGATGTACAGTTTTGGTCCATAATGACTCTATTGCCTGGTTCTGTTTTGTTTATTAAAAAATCAGCAATGGCATGAGACAAGATAAGATGTCTCATTCTGGTTTTTGAAAACTTTGAGCAAATTTAACGCTGATGTAAACAGGCACTTCAGTGAAACTATTCCTTGTTACATGAGTCCAGAATTTGTTTTTTGTGTTTGCATTATTTGGTCAGCAGATAGCTAAGTGAAAGAGTTTTATAGCTTACATTGTATACAATATTTAGGGTGTATTGTGTGAGAATTTGTAATTTTTTTTTGTCTAATTTGACATCTTTTGTTGAACTACTTTTGCTTTATAAATGAGTTGAGTTCATGCTACCATTTTCAATAATGTTGTTAATATGATGCTTACGAAAAATGAAGGAGACAAGCATTCTGCCAAGACCAGAGCCAGGCTTTGCTACTTATGTGGAGGTCTAACTTGAAGGTGTTCAGTGAAGTCCATGTAATAAAATGATATCTTTCCCAGACCATTTTATATTACACATGCAAAAACACTACATTAAAAGAACATTATTAAGATTACGTAGTTATCACTCAAAAATTAAGGAATAGCAGAATTAAGATTGCCTGTGCAACCTTAATTCAGCCCCCTTGTGCATATTCATTATGATACAGTCTTTCGTTACATGATCATACTATTTTCTCCCCATACAGGTCCCCTTCCTCATTCAGTGCACAGGATGGATAGTGCTCTGGGAATGAATCAGAGTGGGTTATTGAAGGAGGTTGTTGTCCGTAGGACCTCTGCTTCATTTGTTGCAAAATTTGGATGGTGTATAGTGAATGAGGCAGCGGGTTGCAGACACAGAAAGGATGAGCTCCTGGTGGAAGCAGTAGAATGCTGCCCTGGGTAACTGGATTCTGTCCCTGCCTCTGCTACAGAGTTCCTTTGTGATGTTGGGCAAGTCACTTAGACAATGCTTTTTACAGGCAGTCACTAATGGTATGTTCCTCATTTTCTGAGTGCCTAACATGAGACCCTAGGTTCTGATTTGCAGAAGTGCTGAGCACTCACAGCTGCAACCGAAATCAATGGGAGCTGCACCTTGAACATATACAGTGATATATAATTAAGGCTATGATTTAGTCATGGGTACTTTTAGTAAAAGTCATGGACAGGTCATGGACAATAAGCAAAAGTTTGAGTGCCTGACTCTGCAGCCTTAATGTTCTTTTAACTTTGTGTATAATTTCTTAGGGTTTTAAAAAAAGCAAACTGAAAACACAAATTCCAACTGTGGCATCATATTGACATCCATTTGGACCATCAGCAGACTTGGAACCTTTACATCCACTGTACCACCTCTGTCATATGAGCTAATGCAATAATTGATAGCAATAGTAGATTGTATAGCTCATCCCCCCAAGAGGATGACACTTTGCCACTGAGTTTCAGAGATATTTGCTGACAGCAGAGGAATGGTGAGGCTCAGGAATCTTTGGTTCCATTCATACCCTGTCCTTGTCATGTGTCTTCCCTACATGTGGCTCTTTGTTCCATTCCCACTTTCCTTCCCTAGCCGTGCCCAGTCTCTACTTCTCAGACTTCTCATCCCAGCCCCAATCTTCTTGTCCAATAATCCTAGTTTTTCTCCTGCACTCTGGTTCCTTTTTGCATCTGTCTCCCCTTCTCCTGGCCCCTAGTTCCAATGTCTTTGCCCAGCCAGACCAAGTCTCCCCAACCTTCTCATCTCAGTCTCTTCCCCCTTCCATTTGTGTCCTTCCCCATCTCCTTGCCCTGCCTATCCCAGTTTTCCTTTCTCCCAATAACTGCTAAGCTCCTTGTTGTAATCGGTTCCTCCCTCCAGCTCTTCTCTCCTTTGCATTTGAATCAGGTACTTTCTTCCTCCATGCTGCCTTGGTAGCACCAGGGCTTGCACTGAGACCACAGGAGAGTGAGTGTCTTTCTGCTGTCAAATCGGGTGCCTGGAGGTGGCCCCAGCAGACCAGAGCTGCAGTTAAAGGGAAAGTCCTGCCTCAGCCCCAGGCAGGAGCATGTCCGCGGCAGATGGAATTTTGGGGGGAATTTAGCTGTAAAGTTGTAATAGGACTCTGTTGAGCATGTGATTTTTTAAAAAGTTTATAATTTGGCCAGATTTGGGTGCATTTTCTCAGGGATGGGGATCTGTAACACATAGGCCGTCTGGCTGCCAAGGTTATGACCCTGCTCCAACTTGTGGGGGTACTAGAGCTCTTCACAGAAAAAGTCACCAGAACGTAACAGGGATAAAATTATGTACTTTTCACTAGTCTCGTTGAAAATGGTGAACCATTTTGGCTGAAATTTTCCACAAAAACCAAACCAACCCACCACTCCCTAAGGCACACACTTGGCATGGAAAATTTCATCCCAAATAGTTAGTATGGCCAAGTTTATAAGCAACTGGAAACAAGGTCTTATAATGGGAACTATGTCCCCTCAGTGCTCTCTTTGATAAAAGAATGAGTAGAAACTCAGAGCTGAAACTTGCAAAGTTTCTTCTCTGCTGCTCAGGAGAGACATGGATGTGCTATTTAGTTCCCTAGAGTCTATTAACACTCATTTTCCCAGGACTCCAGATTGTGATTGGATTCTGAAGTTTTCTGAGACGGACATCATATTTATTCATGGTCTCAGGGTGTTAATTTCCCCTGAAGTCACTCATATGACTGCTCTTCAAAGACGTTCTTGTTTTCCACGCTGATGTTGACATAAATACATAAGGTAGTGAATTTAAATTTCAGTGTCTGTCACTTTTCTGTAAGATTGGAAAACGAAACACTTATTTTTGTGGTCCTGAATACTTTCCACTTTTCTTCCTGGTATAGTAGTCAGCAAGTAGCGATCCTCCAAGAACCCACTCAAACGCAAAGCTTTAGCAGTGACTTGTGCTTCCTATGGATACTCGGGATTATCAGGCACCTTGCTATTACCTGCCCTTAATGTGATGAAGCCTTGTTTATGCCTGCCAGAGGTCAGCTCCTACGCTCCACGAGCAATACAAGTAGTCCCCTCTAGGCCCCCCACTGGCCTCACTGTCTCTCTACAGCCTTGTCTACGTTTGAGGTGGCATGTAGAATGCTCCATGCTGCCAGAGCCTTTCACTGTGGCAGGGGAAGGCTCCAGCAGTGGGGAGCTGCAGAGCCTTTGCCTACATCTGGAGCCTTTCACTGTGTAATGGAAAGGCTCCAGCAGCGGACACTACATTGCTGACTGTAGATGTGGGAGGCACTGCTTGGGCACATAGAGAGCTGTGTTCTGGTGTGTCTGTACTCGCCTAAGCAGTGCCTCACTCTCTACACTGCTATTTATATCCCTGTTATCTGGGTGTGCAGTGTCTGTACTCTACCTTACAGGTTAGCAATAGGCACATTCAAACTCCCGAGACCTCCGAGCATCCCCCTGGAGTGTTCAGCCCCTGGTGCACTGGACACTTACAGTATTCACAGATTCACTACTTACAAAGAAACCGTGCACCCCAGCTTACCAGTTCTACCTCAGATACCCAGGCCACTTAACACACAGCAATTAGATCTGTGAAACAAGTTTACATAAGAAAGTACAGAGATCCAAGTAATAGCAAGTAAAATAGAGAGATCCAAGTAATAGCAAGTATTGGAAACAAATGGTTACAGATAAAAGAAAATCATAACTCATTCTAGACTGGGTAGATACTCTCATATCTTGTAGATTAACGCTCACCAAAATCCTTGCAGCGTGTTACAGCCAGGTTGACTGATCCTGCTTTCATGAGACACGTTGTCAGCTTGCCTCCTAGGTGAAGGACCCAGAATGTTCCTTTGCTCCCTCCACAAGATGTACAAGTTCCATCCTTTGTCTTTATTCACAAACAGGACACCGCTTGTTGTTGATTTCATCTTGTAGATTTCTCAACCTCTTCTTCTCTGGCTCAATATGCAAGTAGGCCTGCATCCTGAGACATACCATACACAAATGACCAGACCAGGAGATAGGTGTCTGCTACCTCCTGTCTGAAAGGAACATTTTCAAGGTAGATCACCTGGTGCCCTTCATTAACTCCAAGACTTTAAGAACACACAAATTTTAGCATAGGTACATAACTCCATAAGTATTATCCGTACATCCATTTCTGAACGATTATGACAACTAGTGGGCTACTGGCTCTCGGTAGTGACCTCACACAACACCCTCCAGTGAACTATTATGCATATATCTGACCCAGGGGATCCCTGTAAAACCCTATGTGCCCTCTTCCGGTTGGCATCAAGGGTCCCTGGGTCACAGTGACCTTGGCAATGTTAAGTCTAGCCTTGGCAGAATACTTTTTTTTTATTTTTTTGCAATTTTGATGATTAATATCAAATTTTATTATTTTTTTAAATGTTTAACTTTTTACTTTTACAACTGTGGGAAATTAAGAAGGGGTAGGGTTGGGGTTAGGGCAGTACTGATAGTGTGGCGGCCAAGGGTTCCCAGCATTGACCGTGGGCCTGCAAGGGGCTCCCTGCATGACTGAGGGGCCCCAGACACTGGAACACAAGGTGTGGGGAGTCTGTGGTCCTGACCTGGCACAGCAGAGACCCCCAGCCAGGCTGAAAGAAGAACAAGCCTTCAGCTGTGGGGCAGGCCATCCGGCTGCTGAACAGTTCCTGCCTGGTTAGGGATCCCTTCTGCAGTAGAATGGCCTCCCCCACAGTCTAGGGCTCCTCCTCCTTGTAATCCTGGCTGGGGGTCTCTACTCTGTCCCACCAGGACCACAGCCTTCCTTGTGCTTGCAGGGTTCAAGAGTTGCTGGCCCTGTGGTTGTGCAAGGAGCCCTCTGGAGCGCTACTGTCACAGCCCTATTCACTCACTCCTGCAGAGGGCTCCCTGCCCTGCCACAGGGCCAGTGACACCTGATCCCTGCAGGCACAAGGTGCTCTGAGAAAGCTGTGCTCACCTGACCTTTACAGATGGATTTTTTTCCATCAATTTCAGTGTGTCAGCTGAAATCAATGTTAGCCAACATTTGTCATTTAAATTGAATTCGGCCACACTAGTTAAGACAGAATAACTTCCCAAGCGAACAAATGTGAGACAGTCAGATGTGCTGATCTATTGATACAATGGTTATAAAAGTATACGAGGTTACCGTTAAAGTTTTGTGTTAGAGTACAAGTTTGATCGAGTTGGAGTATGTAGAGCTTTTGGATATCTATTGGAGGGGAAGTGAAAGTCTTAAGGAGGGTTGGCATGCGTCATCAGTAGTGTTGTAGGCAATATGAAGGTGGAAAGGAATACATCAATCTTTTCCCTCAACTTCTTATTTCAACCTGCTGCAACCTTAACTGCCAGTGAATATAGTTTTATTTGCTAATAATTAATTACACAAAGTGTGCTCTGTTAATAATCCTAGACTAGTTAAAATTAACTGCAAAATTAGATAATTAACGCAGTCTTTTTTGTTGTTGTAGCCCTCACACTGGGTGGCAGTGGTACCAATCTGATGTGCCAAAGATTCCTACAGCTTGCATTTCAGTGGAAGATGCCGAAATGATGGCACGGATGTCATCCCGAGGCACCAGGATTGTTGTGACCCTGAAGATGGGAGCCAAGACCTATACCGATATTGTTTCGTTTAACACTGTGGCAGAAATAGTTGGGAGCAAGTACCCAGAACAGGTTAGTGTGAATCTGGAAAAAGAGTGACTCATATTTGAAAACTAATAACTTTCATTTGCCGGCCTACTGCTGTCTGTACATCTTGGCTTTATTTGCTTTCAAAACAGCAGGCCAAATTCAGCCTTGGTGTAAGGGAGAGTGTGGTACACCTGCATAAGGACTACTGGGCTCTAAGGTGCGAGAGCTCAGGTAAAATATGGAACTTGAACTGATCCTCTTTATTTTCAGCTATGTCACAAGTTCATCTTTATGAAAGGGGTGCATTCCTTATGTGGATATTTGCCTTTCACAAAAAACAAAACAAAACTGAACTATGTTAACAGAGGTTAAATCCTAATGCTAGTAAAATAAGTTTCAGTATTTTAAATGACAAGTTAGCTGGTGTCAAAATAAAACAAGCTATATTTGGCCATGTAGTGCCCTTGAACTGCCTTGATCATTTACTGATCTGGTAACCTGCATTAGGTCTTCTAGTCAGTGTGAATAAATGAAGTCCTTCTGTAAGTACAAAATACTTTGAAGAGAGGCTGTAAAGCCAAGCAAAGATAAATATCAGCTATTGAATTAACTTAGTTTTTAACATAAAAAACAATTAGCCCTTTAATGAGCTCATTGGTTCTCATCACCACTGTATTTCAGTGGAGTTACTCCAGTGTAAAACTAGAGTAATGTTCTGGTGAACCTAACTAACTAGCTGCAAGTTCAGTTTAAATGTTGCTGATTTGAAATTGAAAGCTACTATCTCAAGATTTTTTTTCCACTTTCTCTATTTTTTAATTTCCAGTTTTTATAGCTTAAAATCAGCCAAACCAAATTTGTAGTGGTAGAAAACTTGTGCCTGAGATGGGGCCTTTTAATGCCAAGTTACATCATGGGATACTTTTTTTGGTTGTACATTTATAAAGGAAATGCAACCTTTAACTATGGCCGCACTAGAAATCCCTGCTAAAATCAAGCTACGAAGCCAGAATCCTTTTTTAAACTTCAGTTTTCTAATTTTAATTAAATATAGGAGTACTATATCTTTAGTATAGTCCTTTAAAAAAATCATACTTGTTTCATATTTTTATTTGCTTTAATACTGTTTTGTCCTTTTAATAGTGTTTCAGCTACGGCTTTGAATTATGACAGCTAGGAACCCTGGAGAGAAGTTAGTGTAACCCTTTTTCCTGCCAAATGGTGAAGCTTCTGAAAACTCTGCAATGACCATTGTGGTTGAGTGGTTAATATGCCATCAGTTATGAATTTAGCCACATGAAATGCAACCTTATTGAACAAAGTCTTAACTCTTAAGATTGTTAGCTGTATCCTAATTTATGTCACGTGACTTTTTAGCAACACTTCTGAGTAGCTATTGTATTTATCCTTCCTGAATCATACTTGATGTACATAAAAATTATAGTATTTTACTGCAAGCGTTATAATATCAAAAAATTTTAACCTAAAAGATTTAAAGTAGAAGGCCCATGTTTATTCTCTGTGGCTATCTTCACTTGTCTCTTTCACTAGCCCAACAAGAGACATTTCTTGAACTGAGCAGCAAAGATTTTGGTGGAGATTTAGCCACAAGATCCCCGCTGATGTTAATGGGAGTGGTGGCATATACACCTTTAAAATGTAACCCAAGAAACAGAAAATAAAACAAGTGAACATTGAGGGTTTTCAGTACTTGTTTTTCACAGGAAGTTAATGCATGTTTTGCCATACAAATGATACATTGTTACTCTGGTAAAAACTGGAATCATCTAACTATTCATGCAATCAAATGCAATGTAGAATTAAACTCTTAGGATGCACTTCATGCAAAAGAATCTTGGAATGCATTAAAAACTCAATGGAATAGAAAGGTGCTGTTTTTGTGAGCCAAAGTCTCAATTAAAGTTTTGCATTAAAACAATAGCAAATTTAGCCTTCTGAACCTGAGTGAGAAATCAACAGTGGGTGACATAAGTATTATAAAAGCTTCTAAAGCCATATGTTTTGAACAGTAAACAGGGACGTTCAAAACACCACCATTAGCAAATGTGCAACTAGTTGGGCACCTAAGGTAGAAAATTTAAGGTATGTATTTGTCTGTGAAGATCACTGCATGATGCAAAGCCAGTCTGATGTTGTGCATTGTAATGTGTATCAGTGTTTGTACATTAGAGATTTTCGTAACAGTAGCTGTGGTATAGACTAGAGTTTAATACAATGCAATGGGAAAAAATGTTAACATAAAGTTAAGGTTGCTTGGCAATATGATACCCCTTTGCAGAACACTGAGTTGAGCAAAACTGAAATTTATGAACACCAGGAGATGTGATGTTAAGGTTGCCCAAGCAATCTTAACTCAGCAATGCCCCTATATGCCCATTAACACGTGTACCTTTACTTCGCCAACCCCACAACTGCTGAAAAGTACAAGCTCTTTTCCTCCTCTTACAACCCATTCATTCTCACCTACAGGATTCCATCTATTAAAAGGACAAAAAAAGGAAAATTTAATTAGGGTGGGTCTGCAGGATGGTTAGGGTGCGTTGGCAGACCTAGAAGAGCAGGAAGGGTGGGCTTCAGGAGGTTGGCATGCAGGAAGGTTGGGATGCAGTGGGGTTGGGGTGCACTGGCAGACCTTGAGGTGCAGGAAGGATGGGCTGCTGCAGGGTGGCTAGGTGCACTGGCAGACCTGGAGGTGCAGGAAGGGTGGGCTTCAGGTGGTTGGTGTGCAGGAAGGTTGGGGTACAGTGGGGTTGGGGTGCACTGGCAGAGCTGAAGAGTACCATATCTCCTTCACTTGAACTCCTAACATTCTCCCCTCAAGAAGCATTTACATGTCTAATTTTTCTCCCAAACACTTGGATTACATTCCCCCAGAATGAAATTGCCACCCATTATTCACAAAGTGCAGCCACCTCTCTAGCCACTCGGTTCAAAACTCTTTTGTCTTACATGGGGGATTGTGATTAATTTATCCTTAGATACGTTAATTGAAGGGTGAGTTCACAGCCATCAAGATGTTTGTGATTCATCCAGTCATTAGTACCTCTCAGTTTAACAGTACAAGACAACAGAAGAAAACAGGGTTGGTTTTTTTGGAGGGGCACAATAACTTAGGAAACCCTTGGTCAAATTACTTCAAATTTGAATCACTAGCCCTACCCAGAAACCCCTATGAGGCACCCCAATTTTCAAGGCAATCTGAGTAACCGTTTGGATTTTAGAGCAGTGGTTCTCAAAGCTGGTTCGCCGCTTGTTCAGGGAAAGCCCTTGATGTGCTGGACTGGTTTGTTTACCTGCCGTGTCCGCAGGTTTGGCCGATCGTGGCTCCCAGTGGCCGCGGTTCGCTGCTCCAGGCCAAAGGGGGCTGCAGGAAGCAGCGCAGGCCAAGGGAAGTGCTGAACAAGTGGCGGACCGGCTTTGAGAACCACTGTTTTAGAGCACTTATAAAAATTGAGTTTAAAATGCAAAAAATAGCAGGAATGGAAACCCTTTGGCCTTTTTTCCATATTGGCTCTTACACACTAATATATGTACATTTTCTTAAATACCATTCTGAGTTTGGGTCCCCCAAATATTTAGTGGGTGCCATGTACTACCTTGGGTAAAACTTGATAGACTGAGAGCTTTTTGATCCGCATCACTACTATAGTTTGATCTCTAGCTCTGACCAAACTAGAAACTTTTTAAAAAATTGCTAGGGGAGTTGGCAGCTTTTATCTCCAGAACCCCTGGCTCAAATGACTCCACATTTGGAGCATCAACTCTACACTGAACCCTCCTGAGACACTCCAAATGTCAAAGAAATACAATGAAGCCTGTTGATTTTAGAGGACTTAGACAAATCCACTTTTAAGGAGATGATATGATGCCACCTTACCTGTAATAGTGCTCCTGAGCCATTATATAATGAAGTTACAGGTAATAGCTTATTAAATCTTCTCAAAAGATTTGTAGCTTTTTTTTAAAGGGTCACCACAAACCTAAATCATACTGGTTTGAAAATTTTATCTACTATTGTTACATGAAGCTGCGAGAATGGATAAGACAGAGTCTGTTTGGGCCAAAATCACTTTGGGGAAGAAAGCTATTAGAGGTTCCCTTGACATAGTATTTGTGGTGTATGACAGACAACCAGAATCTGGTTTGGATGTGGATAGGAGACCTCTTTAATGTTTTTAATTAAAACAATACTACTGGGAATTGTGTGATTATGGGAGACTAATTTATCAGATATAGCTTGGAGGACAAGTGCTACTAATAACAGTAGGGCCCAGATTTTCCTAGGTGTGATAGCTGGCAGATTTCTTCACCAAATAGTCACTGAACCAACAAGAGGTGAAGCCATTTTAGATTCGGTATTAGTGAGTAGTGAGGACCTCATAGAAGAGCTGGTTGTAGAAGACCACCTTGGTCTGAGTGATCAGGAGTTAATTCAGTTTAAACTAAATGGAAGGATAAACAAAAATAGATCTACAGCAAGGTCCTTGATTTCAAAAGAGCTAACATTAAAAATTAAGGGAATTAGTTAGGAAAGTGGACTGGACTGAAAAAACTCAAGGATCTGAATGTGGAGGAGGCTTGGAATTATTTTAAGTCAAAGTTGCAGAAGCTATCTGAAGCCTGCATCCCAAGCAAGGGGAAAAAAATTCATAGGGAAGATTTGCAGACCAAGCTGGGTGAACAAGCTTGTGAAACAGGTGATTAAGAGAAAGCAGAAAGCCTACAAGGAATGGAAGATGGGGGGAATCAGCAAGGAAAGTTACCTCTTTGAGGTCAGAAAGCATAGGGGGTAAAGTGAGAACTGCCAAAAGCCACGCAGAGTTGGACCTTGCAAAGGGAATGAAAGCCAATAGTAAGAGGTTCTATAGCCATATAAATAAAAAGAAAACAAGGAAAGACGAATGGGAGTGCTAAGCACTGAGGATGGGGTGGAGATTAAAGATTATCTAGGCATGGCCCAACACCTAAACAAATGCTTTGCCTCAGTTTTTTAATGAGGCTAGTGAAGATTTTAGGGGTAACAGTAGGGTGGCTAACAGAAACGAGGGTGTGGCGGTAGAAATGACCGCATCTGAGATGGAAGTCAAACTCAAAGAGCTTAATGGGACTCAAATGCGGCTAGCCGGGGCTCGACTCTCTCCGGGGCGGTGGGGAGCCACACCGGCTCACTACACACAGATAATGTTTGGGGAAATTAGTCTGGCTGCGGGAGTCTCCCTCGGCGGCCCTTGCGGCAACTGAAACAAGCACCGTAAGCCCGGGCCCTATGTCAGGGCGGGGCAACAATAAGTCAGGTGCTCAGGCCCTCCAGCAGGGGCTGAACAGTAGCAAACAGTATATAGAAATAGGCCCAAGCCCTGGGTCAGGGTGGGGCAAGTAAATCAGTAGCTCCGGCCCTCAGACAGGGGCTGAACAAATAGTTCAGTGTTAGCAGGCCCAGGCCTCTAAAGGACCTGGGAGAGGAGGAGACTGCCACCAATGAGTTGGGTGGCAGGGGGGACGCAGGCCCTCTCACTCCAATGCATCCCAGCCCGGGGCCCTAGCAGCGGCAGAAGACCCGCTGCTGTGTCAGACACTGACATGAGCTCTGGCAGTGTTACAGCCAGACTAGGGTCGGCTGTCCCTGGGCTACTTCCTAATCCCCCCTCTTCGGGTACCTGGGTCCAGGCGGTGTCCTCCAGGGCGTCCAGAACCATGGGTTCCTCAGGGCAGCTGGCAAGCGACAGGCCCAGCAACTCCTCCGGGTAGCGACTGCAGGGCAGGTCCGGCAACTCCTGGCATGCACCTTGGGCCGCAGGGGCTTCCCAGTCGTGGGCCAGAGTGGAGGCATCTGGCCTCTCCGGCAGCTGGGCCCCCACTGAATTCTGAGGACAAGCTTTTATACTTCCGGGTCGCCGCCTGACCCTCTGAGGGGCGAGCTCAGAGCTCCCTGGCTCCACCCACTCCAGCACCCAGATGGGCTTGTCCCTCTCCAGGGCGGTGGGAAGCCACACCGCCTCACTACAGGGACTAAATCAGGGGCCCTGGATAATCTCCATCTAAGAATATTAAAGGAACTGGCACATGAAATTGCAAGTCCAGTAGCAAAGATTTTTAATGAATCTGTAAACTTGGGGGTCGTAATCTATGACTGGAGAATTGCTAATATAATTCCTATTTTTAAGAGGGGGAAAAAAGTGATCCAGGAAACTTACAGGCCTGTTATTAATTCCCTAACCATGAAGATGCAAAATAGTCAATCTACTGAAAAGTTTTCAAAGCAGAGTACTCATAACTTTCCCACATACTCATCCTTTGATAACTTGTGCATACTCTACTTGATTTTCCAGTTAATAAGTGGAGAAAAATGCTTGTCTGAGTACGGTGCAGAGAATATACATTTCAAATGGCTCCTAATTCTGTGATCTAGTATAAATACTGTACAACATAACAGAAGGGTATCATTCGCTTATTTAGGACCATGCATAACAGTTGCAGGACTGCTTCTCCCTCCTTTTTGCGCCTTTGTTTTTACAGAATAAGTGTGGCTCTACTTTGAGTATTACAAGCATAAAATGTATTAATAAATACTTTATTCCACTTAGCCAAATTTTAGATTGGACAGAACTTTCTAAGTGACAAATCCTAGGAATGGCCTGAATTACAGTGATGCTAAGATACTGGAACATGAAGTTCCTTCCCAATAAATGATTGATATAACAGAGTCTGTTCCACAAGGGAAATAGCATTTTATATACTTACGCATTCTTCCTCTTCTCCCTACTTAAAAAAAACAGTCTTCTCCTGCAATTTGCAATACTGGGAAAAACTCCAGGGAATAACAGAACATGAAAAATGTCCATGTTTTGGATCTGATACACATACATAAATGCATGCATGTAAAGACTGGAACCTTTGAAAACAGGGTAGTTCACTGAAGGTATATAACCCTCCTCTTCAGGGTATTGTTTTATGGGCTGTCATCAATTCTAAATATGTTCACAAAATGTTTATCCATTAGCCCTTTGATGTGGCTTCCAGTAATCCATTTGATCAGACCAAATCATGCATATGATAAAAATGTGAGTAAGGACATTTTACAAGTCTGTTGCCATGAAGCTGTGGATTCCATTGTTAAATTTTTGCACTGTGGCTTTCTCACTCCTCTCATTCAGTTACCATATTCAAATGTTTGTAAGCACTGTTTCTAAGCACTGCCATTTGGGCCTCTTTCCTGTAGCAGTATACTGAGACTTTGCCCCTACCTCCCTCTAACAAGACTTTGGCAGTTAATTTCAGTCATCACAAGGAGGTGTGGCTTTTTGAAAGTGCCAATTCATCACTTCATAGAAGGAACAGCCTAATAGCAAGAGGAAGTAGAGATGAAAATGTAACTAAATGAGCTAATATAATCAGGGTTTTTTTAAATTTTTACTTTAAGATTTATGTTCATGTTAATTCCCAATGAAATGAATGGTACCCCTATTTTTTCATTTCTGTGGGACTTGGGCATGTCACCAGGATTAATATGAAGGCAGACAACTAAATATTGACAAATGATATAAGCTCTTGTATACAAATGCAAAAAGTCTAAATACTATGGTGGGTAAACTTGAGTGCCTAGTATTAAATGAGGATATTGATATAATAGGCATCACAGAAGCTTGGTGGAACAATGATAATCAATGGGACACAGTAATATCAGGATACAAAATATATATGAATGACAGAGAGAGTAGGTTGTGCTGGTAGGGGAGTGGCACTATCTGTGAAGAAAGCATAGGGTCAAATATACTAAAAATCTTAAAAGAAGCAAATTGTACCATAGAATCTCTATGGATAGAAATTCCATGTTTGAATAATAAGAATATAGCAGTCGGAATATACTATCGACCACCTGATCAGAATGGTGACAGTGACTGTGAAATGCTCAGGTTGATTAGAAAGAGTACAAAAACAGAAATTTCAGCTATCCACATATTGACTGGAAACATGTCACCTCAGGATGGGATGTAGAGATAAACTATCTAGACACCGTTAATGACTGTTTCTTGGAGCAGCTAATCCAGGAACCCACAAGGGGAGATTTGATTTAGTCCTAAATGGCACACAGGCTCTGGTCTAAGAGGTGAAAGTAGCCGAACCACACGGTAATAGCGACCATAATGTAATTAAATTTAACGTCCTTAGAGGGGGCAAAATATCAAAGAAACCAACCACAGTAGCATGTAAATATACAAAACTATACAAAAATGAGGAGGCTGGTTAAATGGACATTAAAAGGAACAGTCACAAGAATTAAATGCCTGCAAGCTGCATGGAAACTTTTGAAAAACGCCATAATAGATGCTAAAACTATATGTATACCCCAAAGAGTCCCTCCCCCCAGCAGTAATAGGACCAAAAAATGCCACCAGGGATACACAGCAAAGTAAAAGAGGTGGTTAGATACTGTGATGGGGGACTCTACTCACCGCCAGGCTGGCACCTCCTCCAGGCCACTCTGGGGATTAGCTCATGAGGTCGATGCCCCTTCCCATGGCTGCACGCCGTCACTCCATCTCTCCCTCAGGTCTGTAGCCCCTCTCACTCCAGGAACCACAGCATCCTCTTCATGACTCAGCCCTCCAGCCAGATCACCACTTACCTTCTCTTCTTCCGGGGGATTGGGGAGAGTCTCTTCTCTCAAGCAGGCTTAGGCTTATGCACTGCTCTGCTGGTGCCACTTCACCAGTGGCTGGCTGGGGAACCCAGACCCGCCCTCTACTCCGGGTTCCAGCTCAGGGACTCCAGTCAGCAGTCAAGGTCTGTTCTAACCTGTACCTGCTGCATTTCCCTGAGCCCTTTCCTAACCTTCTGGCTCTCCCTCCCTTTTCTCGGTCTGCCAGCCTCACTACTCTCTCCTCCTAGAGAGCAACTGCAGGCTACATGTCCCTGCAGTCTCCAAATATTCCTCCATCTTCCCCGGGGTGACTGCAGCCTTTCCCAGCAGCCCCCTTCTGTTGCCAGCTTCCTGGCTTATACAGGCCCTGCCTGTTCCTGTACAGATGAGCTTCTTCTAATTAAGGCTTCTCTCATAGTCTTAATTCCCCCCAGTGTGCCACCTACTAGGCTAATTGGTCCCTCTGGCCTGCCTTAACCCTTTCAGGGCAAGTGTGGGGAGAACACCCCATCACAAACACAAAAAGACATTTTAAAAATTGAAAGTCGAATCATACTGAGGAAGATATAAAGGAACATAAACTCTGACAAGTCAGTGTAAAAATATAACTAGGCAGGCAAAAAAAAAAAAAAAATTGAAGAGCAACTTGCAAAAGACACACAAACTAACAGCAGATTTTTCTTTTTAATACATTGGAAGCCAGAAGGCTGCCAAGCACTCAGTGTGGCCACTGGATGATTGAGGTGCTAACGGAGCACTCAGGGAAGATAAGGCCATTGCAGAGAAGCTAAATGAATTCTTTGTATAGGTCTTCACTGCAGAGGATGTAAGGGAGATTTCCACACTGAGGTTGTCTTAGGTGACAAATCTGAGAAACTGTCTGAGATTGAGGTGTCATTAGAGGAGGTTTTGGAACAAATTGATAAATTAAACAGTAATAGGTCACTAGGACCAGATGATATTCACCCAAGAGTTCTGAAGGAACTCAAATATGAAATTGCAGAACTATTAACTGTGATATGTAACCTATTGCTTAAATCAGCCTCTGTGCCAGATGACTGGAGGGTAGCTAATGTAATGCCAATTTTTAAAAAAGGCTCCAGGGGCAATCTTGGCAATTATAGGCCAAAAAAACTCTAACTTCAATACCAGGCAAATTTGGTTGAAATTATAGTAAAGAACAGAATTATGATCCAGTTGATACAGTGTATTTGGGCTTTGAGTTTAGAAAGGAGACAACTAAGGGAGGATATGATAGAGATCTATAAAATTATGTCTGGTGTAGAGAAAGTAAATCAGGAAGTGTTATTTACACCTTCTCATAACACAAGAACCAAGGGTCACCCAATAAATTAATAGGCAAGTAGGATTAAAACAACCACAAGTAAGTACTTCTTCATACAATGCATAGTCAACCTGTGTAACCTGTTGCCAGGAGATGATGTGAAGGCCACAAGTATAAATGGGTTCAAAAAAGAATTAGTTAAGTTCATGAGGATTGGTCCATCAATGGCTATCAGCCAACATGATCAGGGATGAAACCCCTCAGGGTGTCTCTAAACGTCTGACAGGGAGAATCTGAAACAAGAAGACGGGATAGATCACTCCATAAATTGCCCTGTTCTGTTCATTCTCTCTGAAGTGTCTGGTGGTGGTTGCTGTCAGAAGATAAGATACTGCGCTACATAGACCATTGTTCTGACTCACTATGGCCATTCTTATGTTCTTGTGTTTTTAATATGATGGATCTTATGGGGAAAAGATGGTTTGTGATGACAGTAATGCCTACAGTTCATTTCAAAAGAAGGTTGGGTTGTCACAATAAAAACACCAAGCAGTTGATGTACCGAAGTTAATTTTGTAAACTTGGCTGCTTGAAAAACGTTTTTTTTCCAAACTGCCAAAGGGGCCTAGTTAATTTCAGACTTTAAAAGTATGATAAATTTCATGGTCTAGAGCTTCGCAAAAACATCTAAAACCAAAACTGTCAATTTGAAATTCAAGAGCTAATTGAAACCATTTAAAAGAATGCGTCTGGGTAAGTACTAGTGCAAAGTTTGCCCTGCAGTTGTGAATGGCTTCTGAGTCCCTAAATAGTTTATATTGGAAATATCATATCTATATCATTGTAAGAAACAGTTCTACACGCTAACTGACTTGTTTCAGTGTGGCTAATGCTGTAAAGGGACAATAATAATTAAAACATTTATATTGTTTCATGTGTTTTCCAAACAGTATTATAGATATTGGTGTAACAAACAATGGGTTGTGGCCATTTTGTAATGGTCAGATGGTACAAAGTGTCTGAATTCTGGCTGGAAATGGTCAGTGAAGAATTCCCCCTTGCTGAAGAGAATTTTCTACTGGCACAAACTACTCGGGAGTAAGCTGGGGTGTGTGGAAGAGTGGAATTTTGCTATGCTGATCCTCTACTGCAGAGGTGGGCAAACTACAGCTCGCGGGCCACATCCAGCCCACAGGACCTTCCTGCCCGGCCCTTGAGCTCCAGGCTGGGGAGACTAGCCCCCAGCCCCTCCCCCGCTGCCCCCCTTCCCTGCAACTACGCCACCGCTCTGGCCCGCTGCCCCTGTCGGGTAGCACAGCGGTATGGCTGGCTCCGGCATGGTAAGGGGCGGGGGGGCGTTGGATATGGGGCAGGGGGTCCCGTGGGGCAGTCAGGGGACAGGGAGCAGGGGGACTTGGATAGGGGGTGGGATTCTGGGGGGGTGGTTAGGGGTGAAGGTTGGGGGGGTGGTCAGGGGATGGGGAACAGGGCGGGTTGGATAGGCATGGGAGTCCTGGGGGGCCGGTCAGGGGTGTGGATAGGGGTCGTGGCAGTCAGGGGACAGGGAGCAGGGTGGGAGGGTCCCAAGAGGTGGTTAGGGAGGGGGCAGTCAGGGGTCAAGGAACGGGGGGAGGGAGTTGGATGGGTTGGGTGTTCTGAGGGGGGCAGGAAGTGGGAGGGGGGAGATGGGGGGGAGGCCAAGCTGTTTGGGGAGGCACAGCCTTCCCTACCTGGTCTCCATACAGTTGCACAACCCCGATGTGGCCCTCAGGCCAAAAAGTTTGCCCACCTCTGCTGTACTGGCATAAGATCCCTAAGGGACAGTGGCAAAAGAACAGTTACTAGTTACTTTCACGCCAGGGTTATGCTGGGCCAGGATCAGGAGCCATAACTGATTTCCTCACAGCTACCGTCCCCAGTGCCCGGTTCACAATGGCGCCAGTGGTGCCACAGAGCCGGGCCCAAACTCAGAAGGGGCCCCGGCCTGCACTGCGCCCTGACACCCCACCAGCCCGCTGGCTCCCCTGCTGCCCGCCCACCACTTGCTCCTCTCGGCCAGCCCACTGGCCAACCGAGGGCTCCTCTCCACCCCCTGCCCCACCCACCAGTTCTCTCTGCCTTCGGGCCAGACTCCAGTGCACTGCCAGCTCCAGGCAGTCTCTGCTTCCCACCACCTGTGGGGACCCACCTTTCTCCCCGGAGCTGAGCCGCCTGGGACTGGTGCAGAAGCCTGGCTAGTCTCAGCCAGTTGCGGGGGTGGGGAAGGGACAGAGCTGGGGGGCTTGGCTTGGCTGGGCCCCTCCAGGCAAGTAGGTCCCGAGGGAGCCCAGGTGGGGCAGGCCCTGGCCTGGCTGATCTCACCAGTCCCAAGGGGCTGGAGCAATTCCCCACCCCGGGACCAGCCCAGGCTGCACTGGCAGCTCAGCCTGGCAGACACAGTCACGTTCCAGCAGGGCCGATGAGTGTGGCCGGGAGGCAGGGCATGGGGGAGTGGGTCTCTGGAGAGCCTGGGGGGAGGTGCTGGGCTGTGAGGGGGCGGGGAAGATCTCTTTGTTTGTGGCACTAAGGAGTGGGGGTTCTGTGTGGGGTGCTGGGCAGTTGTGGTGGTGTGCAGGGCACTGTGCATTTGTGGCAGGGTCTGGGAAGGCACTGGGCATAGCGGGTACCGGGGGGGGGGGGGGCTCTGGCTATCGGAAATTGGGGGAGATGTTCTGGTGTTGGGAAGGGGGGCTGTGTGGCCTGACATGGGCCCACCCCTGAGGGGAAGGGGCATGCTGGTAGCACAAAGCCCGGCGGGCCATTGTGCGTCTGGCAACTGCCAGTTTGTAAATAGTGCCCTCGCACTGGGCTGGGCAGAGCGGGGCTGCCCCTGCCATGCCATACCCCATTACCCCTGGCTGGCCCCTCGCTCCGTGGACTGACCCATGCCCCATTGCCCCCATGGGGGGCCCACAAATAAGTTTGGCGCCGAGCGCACAACAGGTTAATCTGGCCCTGACCGTCCCCAACACCAAATAGAGCTTAAATGTTAGAGTGAATTGAGCTCAGTGCTGCAGTCATTCTGCTGTACTTCATTTCACTCTGATACCTTGTAAATGCAGGAGGTTTGCCACAAGGCAAAGCGCTTTCTGGACTTTATCCTTCCTTTCAGACATAGTTGATAACGTGTACATTTCAGCTATCTGCCCATCCCAATTTCTTTTTTTTTTCTTTGAAGCAAGTCAGATTTTCGCCTGCAGCTCCTTGTTAGGGCTTTGCGCCTCCACTCTACTGTCCAGTGTTTAGAAGAGTGTATAGCTCCTACCTTTCCCAAATTACACCAAACTGCTGCAAAAATTGTGGCATTAGAATCTGAAATGTAACCTTGAAGGAATTTATTTTCTTGGCCAGCAAATTTATCTGAGTAGTGCATAGACTTGTAGTCCTGCTGATTGATAGTAAGTGCATAAGCAGATGCACTGTAATATTTTTCTTCCCACCCATTCCTTTGTTGTTTCTACTCCCACACAACATTTGACAGAATTACATTGGGATTTTCCAAACATATGTAGGTTCTACAGAACAATTACAGAAGCTTTGTTTCTCTACCGTTGAAGATTTTTTTATTTTATAAAATTATCCTAAGTCCCTCTTGCATTCTGATATTCAGGAGTAGGTGAGGTCGTTCAGCATTTGGCTGCTGTAACCCTTGCCTGAGGCATCAAAGAGAAAAGAGCAGAACATTATGCTGTATAAAACAGTAACTATATATTTATATAGTACCTTTCATCCTGAATAAATAAGTGCCAGAAATATAAGTGCCAAATGTCAGAGATTAGCTTAAAATATCCACATGCACATACAGAAAGAATCAAGTGGCTATAATAATAAGCTTATGTGGTAAGCACTGACTGTGTGCTTTCACTGTGCAAGATACCAGTTATCAAGAGAATCCATGTTCCAGAGACTTTTTATCTAGGAGATTTTTTTTAATTCATCTTTTTCCCCCACACATGGGAGTCATGGAAGAAGTACCTCTCCGTATTCAAATCTCTTTTAAAGATGATAGTGGGAGGGGTCTATAAAACATGGGTTGGGAGGTTGACGATGCATAGGAGAAGCAATTGAAAAGAACAAAATCAAACCAATACTGGTATTCCTCTTGTCAAAGTCACGGGAGCCCCATATTCTTTTGCAATATCATTTGCAAAAGAATATGGGGCTCTGGCTAGCCAAGTCCACAGGTTCCTGTGACTTTGACAAGAGGAATAGCAGTATTGGTTTGATTTTGTTCTTTTCAATTGCTTCTCCTATGCATTGTCAACCTCCCAACCCATGTTTTATAGACCCCTCCCACTATCATCTTTAAAAGAGATTTGAATACGGAGAGGTACTTCTTCCATGACTCCCATGTGTGGGGGAAAAAGATGAATTAAAAAAAATCTCCTAGATAAAAAGTCTCTGGAACATGGATTCTCTTGATAACTGGTATCTTGCACAGTGAAAGCACACAGTCAGTGCTTACCACATAAGCTTATTATTATAGCCACTTGATTCTTTCTGTATGTGCATGTGGATATTTTAAGCTAATCTCTGACATTTGGCACTTATATTTCTGGCACTTATCAAGAGAATCCATGTTCCAGAGACTTTTTATCTAGGAGATTTTTTTTAATTCATCTTTTTCCCCCACACATGGGAGTCATGGAAGAAGTACCTCTCCGTATTCAAATCTCTTTTAAAGATGATAGTGGGAGGGGTCTATAAAACATGGGTTGGGAGGTTGACGATGCATAGGAGAAGCAATTGAAAAGAACAAAATCAAACCAATACTGCTATTCCTCTTGTCAAAGTCACAGGAACCTGTGGACTTGGCTAGCCAGAGCCCCATATTCTTTTGCAAATGATATTGCAAAAGAATATGGGGCTCCTGTGACTTTGACAAGAGGAATACCAGTATTGGTTTGATTTTGTTCTTTTCAATTGCTTCTCCTATGCATTGGACAAGCTCCCAACTCATGTTTTATAGACCCCTCCCACTATCATCATTTTATATATATAAAAAGCATTCATAGCTACATTCAGTCTTCATAATGCTGCCTCTGATATCTGTCACAGTCTGTGAGCTTTCAACCACGGTCACTGTAAAGGGCAAGTACCAAGAACATTGTCGAATACTCAAGTGTAAATTGCCTAAAGAAAATCCCTCTGTCACAGTCCATCTAACCATGCATACATTATCACACGGGGGTGGAGATGGAACAGTATTATGTCATGAAACAGAGTGCTCTAGCCTGTACTGATTTAGAAAGTGGAGTTGAGTCAATGCTGCAAAAATCTTTTTGTTTTTTTCCCCCTGGAGCTCTTAAAAATGTTAAATAGAAATAGCATTTTCCTTGTGTTAAACATCTGAACTCAGCAGGGAAAATATTTATGTTGCCTTAGTACTTTTGTATCATTTAGGATTCTGGGCTTTATTTTTAAATTGTATGTCTGGGGCTAATTACCATGGTGCTAAATTTTTGGTTTCAGTGATGTCAACTGGACAAAGATTTACTCATCCCTGCTTGTGCCAAGTGGAAAGCAGTTTAATATGCTGCTTGCAAGAGAAGGTTTTTAATGGAATAACATTTCTGCATTCTAATGGAATTTGTTGATGTAAGATATAATGATAGGTTTAGAGACCTACTTTTGTGATGTGCAGTTCAGTAGATTAGGGCATATGCTACAGTCTGAAATGTGGAAGCAGCTATCATCTGACTTCTTGGCAACAAAATGATCTGTGAAATCAGAGAAATCTCATATGTCCTTGAAGAAGAAGAATTGTGACACAATGTGCTGTTCTTCCTGTCATAGAACATGAAATACTCTTGTTTTTCCCTTTCTATCAAGTAATTGGGAATAGGAGTTCAGATCAAGTTAATTGTGTGTGTGAGTGAGAAGGAAGCAAGAGACCTTGAACTATTGACAGTTATTCTTATTTTGTCTTGTCTGATGAGGGCTTTTTACAGCAGTTGGTTCATTGTGCTGGTACAATTTTGCTTCCTCATATTTTTTATCTGTATTCACAGACATCCTAACTTTTTGGATCTCCATTCCATCCTTTTTCATGTCTTTTGCTTGGTGTCCATTGAGCTTTGCTTATATGCCAAAGTGCTCCAGGGAGCTGTTCATTTTAACGGGCACAATATTTAGAAGATGCTTCACTGTCTCCTTAGCCTGTACTCTGCATTTTTAGAAGTCTGCTGCTGTGATACCACATAAAAATAGGCTATAGCTTATAAGTAGGTTTTGGAAACAAGCCCAAGTCCAAAAACTTCTTTTCATTCATTAATTTTGGGGGGTTTAATCTTTAAAATAAGACCTGTAAAAGAAGAAATAATTGAATTCTGCTCCCATCCACTAAATGTAGCACAGTTTTTATTGGTTAAGTCAGCACTATTTTAGATATATATGGGTAAGAATGATGCTGGATTTAAGGAAAGAGTGTTTATCTGAAAAGACGACTACAGTTGGTTTGTTCCTCTTACACAAGAGTCTGGTGATTCTAGTACTTTGGGTTATATGAAAGTTATGTAAGGTACATGATTTAAAAATAATGTCATGTGACAGAAACAAAGTAATAAAAATAAACCTTTCCTGCCTCTCGCGGAAAGGGTTGGTGGGGGGGGGAGGGTGGTATAGTTTATTCCAGGGTTGAGATGGAGAATGTAATATCATAAAGAGAAGCTAGTGCTTCTGTTTTGACCTGGGAGAGAACAAAAGAAAATATCCCCAGTACTTTTGGCCAAATTCTTTCCTCATTTACATTAGTGTAAATTTTGAGTAAGCTTCACTGGAGTTGTACTAGAGCACCGAGGGCAGTATCTTTTCTTTTGGGGCTGAGCAAAGATCAACGCCAGCTAATAAATTCCAAAACTTCAAAGAATGTTCTAGACATCAATGGCAGAACCTTATTGATTTTGGCAAAAATTGGAAAATCCAAAAGAGGAAAATGGGAGACATATGGACTCCGTGGCATCTGGCTAGCAGAGCCAGCAGCTTCAACCACCTCTGTAGTTTTCTATAGATTAAAAAGAAAAGAAGAAGATGGAGAGAGACAGACAGAGACGATGTGGGGGGATAAGGATCACAGAGAGAAAGAGGTATCTTGGTATTGGTGGAGCACAAAGATCCCCTAGGGAAGGTGAAAACGGGGAAGGGGGGTGTACACAGAGTTCCTGCCATGTTGGAGAAGGGAGGGATGAGGGGGGGACAAGAGGGGAATGCGGATGTATACTGAACCCTTGGCATAGGGGGAGGATAGGAGCCCTTGGCATCTGATGGGCACACAGAGCCCCTATGTAAAGGGCTGCACTAACTTCAGGTTCACTTCCTTGCAGCTAGATCACCCCATATGGTGCCCCCTGTCATCATAAGAACGGCCATACTGGGTCAGACCAAAGGTCCACAGTGGCCAATGCCAGATGCCCCAGAGGGAATGAACAGAACAAGTAATCATCAAGTGATCCATCCCCAGTCTCCCGTTCCCATCTTCTGACAAACAGAGGCTAGGGACTCCATCCATGCCCATCTTGGCTAATAGCCATTGATGGACCTATCCTCCAGGAATTTATCTAGTTCTTTTTTGAACTCTGTTACAGTCTTTGCCTTCACAACATCCTCTGGCAAGGAGTTCCACAGGTTGACTGTGTGGTTGTGTGAAAAAATACTTACGTTTGTTTGTTTTAAACCTGCTGCCTATGAATTTCATTTGGTGACCCCTTGTTCTTGTGTTAGGAGAAGGAGTAAATAAGACTTCCTTATTTACTTTTTCCACACCAGTCATGATTTTATAGACCTCTATCATATCCCCCCTTAGTCGTCTCTTTTCCAAGCTGAAAAGTCCCAGTCTTATTAATCTCTCCTCATACAGAAGCTGTTCCATATCCCTAATTATTTTTGTTGCCCTTTTCTGAACCTTTTCCAATTCCAATATATCTTTTTTGGGATAGGGCAACCACATCTACACGTAGTATTCAAGATGTGGGCGTACCATGCATTTATATAGAAGCAATATAATATTTTCTGTCTTATTGTCTATCTCTTCCTTAATTATTCCCAACATTCTATTTGCTTTTTTGACTGCTGCTGCACATGAGTGGATGTTTTCAGAGAACTATCCACAATGACTCCAAGATCTCTTTCTTGAGTGATAAGAGCTAATTTAGACCCCATAATTTTATAAGTATAGTTGGGATTATGCTTTCCAATGTGCATTACTTTGCATTTATCAACATTAATTTCATCTGCAATTTTGTTGCCCAGTCACCAAGTTGTGTGAGATCCTTTTGTAGCTCTTCACAGTCTGCCTGGGATTTAACTATCTTGAGTAATTTAGTATCATCTGCAGATTGTGCCACCTCACTGTTTACCCCTTTTCCCAGATCATTTATGAATATGTTGAATAGGTCTGGTCCCAGAACAGACCACTGGAGAAGACCGTTCTTTACCTCTCTCCATTCTGAAAACTAACCATTTATACAACCCTTTGTTTCCTACCTTTTAACTAGTTACCAATCCTTTAGAGCACCTTCCCTCTTCTCCCATGTCAGCTTACTTTGCTTAAGAGCCTTTGGTGCGGGACCTTGTCAAAGGTTTTCTGAAAATCTAAGTACACTATGTACACAGGATCCCCCTTGTTCACAAGCTGGTTGACCCCCTCAAAGAATTCTAGTAGATTAGTGAGGCATGATTTCCCTTACAAAAGCCATGTTGACTCTTCCCCAACAAATTATGTTCATCTATGTGTCTGACAGTCTTTTTCTTTACTATAGTTTCAACCAGTTTGCCTGGTACTGAAGTCAGGCTTACTGGCCTGTAAGTGCCGGGATCACCTCTGGAGCCCTTTTTACAATTGGTGTCACATTAGGTATCCTCCAGTCATTTTTTACAGAATCTGATTTAAATGATAGGTTACAAAGTACAGTTAGTAGTTTTGCAGTTTCATATTTGAGTTCCTTCAGAACTCTTGGGTGAATACCGTCTGATGCTGGTGACTTATTACTGTCCAGGTTATCAATTTGTTTCAAAATCTCCTCTGATACCTCAAACTGTGACAGTTCCTCAGATCTGTCACCTAAAAAGAATGGCTCAGGTTTGGGAATTTCGCTCAGATCTTCAGCCATGAAAACTGATGTAAAAAATGCATTTAATTTCTCCTCAATGGCCTTATCGTCCTTGAGTGCTCCTTTAGTATCTCAATCGTGCAGTGGCCCCACTGGTTGTTTAGCAGGCTTCCTGCTTCTGATGCACTTTAAAAAAAATTGCTATTACTTTTTTAGTCTTTCGCTAACTCTACTTCAGATTCTTTTTTGACATTCCTAATTATATTTTTACACTTCATTTGCCAGAGTTTATGTTCCTTTCTGTTTTCCTCTCTAGGATTTAACTTCCACTTTTTAAAGGATGCCTTTTTGTCTCTCACTGCTTCTTTTACTTTGTTGTTTAGCCATGGTGGCACTTTCTTGGTTCTCTTACTATGTTTTTTAATCTGGGCTATACATTTAAGTTGAGTCTCTACTATGGTGTCTTTAACAAGTTTCCTTGCAGCTTGCAGGGATTTCACTTTTGGCACTGTACCCTTTAATTTCTGTTTAAATAACTTTCTCATTTTTGTGTAGTCCCCCTTTCTGAAATTAAATGCTGCTGTGGTGTTTTCCCCACCACAGGGATATTAAATTTAATTATATTATACTCATTATTACCAAGGGGTCCAGCTATATTTACCTCTTGGACCAGATCCTGTGCTGCACTTATGACTAAATAAAGAATTTCCTCTCGTCTTGTGTGTTCCAAGACCAGCTGCTCCAAGAAGCAGTCATTTAAGTTGGCAAGAAACTTTATCTCTGCATCCCGTCCTGAGGTGACATGTACCCAGTCAATATGGCGGTAACTGAAATCCCCCCATTATTATTGAGTATTCTATTTTTATAGCCTCTCTAATCTCCCTGAGCATTTCACAGTCACTATCAATCCTGGTCAGGTGGTCGGTAATATATTCCTACTACTATATTCTTATTATTGGAGCATGGAATTATTACCCATAGAGATTATATGGTACAGTTTGGTTCATTTAAGATTTTTACTTCATTTGATTCAACGCTTTCTTTCACATACTGTGCCACCCCCCGACCAGCACGACCTGTTCTGTCCTTCCAATATATTTTGTACCCTGGTATTACTATCTCCTCTCTCTCTTTGTGACTTGAAATGTTCCCTTTTTATGGCTTGGCCCTCTGGCCAGATCACTCTACAGTCTCCCGTTCTGGGGTATCAAAATCCCACTAGACTACCTGCCTCAGATGTCTTCCATTCCACTCTAGGTCTTGTGCCACTTCCCAGCGATTGGTAGGGGAACCCAGGCCCACCCACAACCACAGGTTCCAGCCCAGGGACCCTATGACTAGCAATCCAGGTCTGCTCAGAGTCACTCCCTGTTGCTCTTTCCCTGGGCTCTTCCTTACCCCTCCTCTCTATTTCTGATCTACCTCTGGGTTTAGTATCAGAGCTTCCTCTGCCCCCATTGGTACCTCAGCATTCTCAGCCTCTTGCTGGACTCACCGCTCCAGGGGAGGACCCCAGAGCTTACTGTCCCACTTCACTTCTTCCTTGTCCCTGATCAACTCTCTTTCCCTCTAGAGAGTGACTGTAGGTTCCTTCCCTACAGCCCCTCCTGCTCTCACTTCCTAACTTTGTAATCCTAGCCCAGCTCCTCCCCCACCAGGGCTTTGTCTGCAATTAGGCTTTATCAAGCCCTGACTCCCTTTTGTGTGCCGCATACAAGGTTAATTGGCTCCTTCTGGCCCACATTAACCTGCTCAGGGCTTGTGTGGAATGAACACCCCCTTCACACCCTTGTGGGGAGGAGACCGGGGGACCCTGGTATTGGGTGGAATGGGGGTCACACAGTGCTCTTGGCATGTGGTGGTATTGGGGTGGGGGAAAGAAACACAGTTCCCCTGGCATGGGTTGCATTGAGTCCCTGAAATAGAGGGTGATGTGAGATTTGGACACGGGGAACTAGTGGGGTGCAATGGAGAGATGCAAAGAGACCATGGTTCACACAATGTGCTTGGCCTACAGAAGCTATGAAGTGTGTAACCCCCTAGTGTACTGTAATTGCTGCAACTCTGAAGTTTCTTGGAAGTGTGCATGGAAAAGAGAGAACTTTGTTTTTCTAATGATCTAAACAGCACCTTTACTATTATAAAAATCTACTCATGCTCTGTGAGCAGACACATCTTGGCCATAACAAACTGTCCATGAAAGTCACTTATTTAAGATTTATCCCATAAAATATAGCGGGGGAAATGTATAATTTGTGCATCCCTCAGAATAAAGTAATATCCTGGGAAGAAGAGATTTTGCCCAATAAATTAAAGTGTGTGCTTAAAGCACAAAGAAAATTCTATTTGAGTTTCCAGTGAAGAAACTCCTATCCAGCTTGGGAAAACTAGATGTAAAAGTGACCTTCCCCCATGAATCTGAGAGTCTCTTATTGCATTTATTTTAGAGATGATCCTCTAGCAGCTAAATAGCTTAGGAAAGAGCAGCTATACAATACTGGATAAAAAGGGCTAACATTAACATTTTTATGGCTTCAATGTTTTTAGTATATAAATAAATACAAGTATATTGTTTTGTAATGGGCTTGCTTTCTTTATAAAAATATCATTTTAATTCAGGTGTATATATTGTCATAATATCCATAGCTTTTCTGCAGGGCTGGTTGAAATTGGTGATAAAGTTACCATGGTATTTTAAATACATTTTGGCAAATCTGTGCAGGGGTGCTTTCCCTACAATCTCATTCAATTAGATTGTGCAATGGCAAATAGCTAAAAGGAGACAAGTTTTTAACGTGATTATATACCAATGCTAGAAGTCTAAATAATAAAATGGGTGAACTAGAGTGCCTTGTATTAAGTGAGGATATTGATATAATGGACATCACAGAAACTTGGTGGAATGAGGATAATCAATGGAATACAGTAATACCAGGGTACAAAACATATTGGAAGGACAAAACAGGTCATGCTGGTGTGAAAGAAAGAGTAGAATCAAATGAAATAAAAATCATAAATGAATCAAACTGCACCATAGAATCTCTATGGATAGAAATTCCATGCTCTAATAATAAGAATATAGCGTTAGGGATATATTACCAACCACCTGACCAGGATGGTGATAGTGACTGTGAAATGCTCAGGGATATTAGAGAGGCTATTAAAATAAAAAACTCAATATTAATAATGGGGGATTTGAGTTATCGCCATATTGACTGGATACATGTCACCTCAGGTCGGGATGCAGAGATAAAGTTTCTTGCCACCCTAAATGACTGCTTCTTGGAGCAGCTGGTCCTGGAACCCACTAGAGGAGAGGCAATTCTTGATTTAATCATAAGTGGAGCACAGGATCTGGTCCAAGAGGTGAATATAGCTGGACCCCTTGGTAATAGTGCATATAATATAATTAAATTTAATATCCCTGTGGCAGGAAAAACACCACAGCAGCCCAACACTGTAGCATTTAATTTCAGAAAGGAGAACTACACAAAAATGAGGTTATTTAAACAGAAATTAAAGGGTACAGTGCCAAAAGTTAAATCTCTGCAAGCTGCGTGGAAACTTTTTAGACACCATAATAGAGGCTCAATTTAAATATACAGCCCAAATTAAAAAACATAGTAAGAGAACCAAAAAAGTGCCACCATGGCTAAACAACAAAGTAAAAGAAGCAGTGAGAGACAAAAAGGCATCCTTTAAAAAGTGGAAGTTAAATCCTAGTGAGGAAAATAAAAAGGAACATAAACACTGGCAAATGAAATGTAAAAATACAATTAGGAAGTCCAAAAAAGAATTTGAGGAACAGTTAGCCAAAGACTCAAAAAGTAATAGCAATTTCTTTTAAGTACATCAGAAGCAGGAAGCCTGCTAAACAACCAGTGGGGCCACTGGATGATTGAGGTGCTAAAGGAGCACTCAAGGACGATAAGACCATTGCGGAGAAACGAAATGAATTCTTTGCATCAGTCTTCACAGCTGAGGATGTGAGGGAGATTCCCAAACCTGAGCCATTCTTTTTAGGTGACAGATCTGAGGAACTGTCCCAAATTGAGGTATCATTAAAGGAGGTTTTGGAACAACTTGATAAATTAAACAGCAATAAGTCACCAGCATCAGACGGTATTCACCCAAGAGTTCTGAAAGAACTCAAATGTGAAACTGCAAAACTACTAACTGTACTTTGTAACCTATCATTTAAATCAGCTTCTGTAAAAAATGACTGGAGGATACCTAATGTGACACCAATTGTAAAAAGGGCTCCAGAGGTGATCCCAGCACTTACAGGCCAGTAAGCCTGACTTCAGTACCAGGCAAACTGGTTGAAACTATAGTAAAGAAAAAGACTGTCAGACACATAGATGAACATAATTTGTTGGGGAAGAGTCAACATGGCTTTTGTAAGGGAAATCATGCCTCACTAATCTACTAGAATTCTTCGAGGGGGTCAACCAGCTTGTGAACAGGGGGGATCCTGTGGATATAGTGTACTTAGATTTTCAGAAAACCTTTGACAAGGTCCCTCACCAAAGGCTCTTAAGCAAAGTAAGCGGTCATGGGATAAGAGGGAAGGTGCTCTAAAGGATTGGTAACTAGTTAAAAGATAGGAAACAAAGGGTAGGTATAAATGGTCAGTTTTCAGAATGGAGAGAGGTAAAGAGTGGTCTTCTCCAGGGGTCTGTTCTGGGACCAGACCTATTCAACGTATTCATAAATGATCTGGGAAAAGGGGTAAACAGTGAGGTGGCAAAATTTGCATATGATACAAAATTACTCAAGATAGTTAAATCCCAGGCAGACTGTGAAGAGCTACCAAAGGATCTCTCAAAATTGGGTGACTGGGCAACAAAATGGCAGATGAAATTAAATGTTGATAAATGCAAAGTAATGCACATTGGAAAGCAAAATCCCAACTATACTTATAAAATTATGGGGTCTAAATTAGCTGTTGTCACTCAAGAAAGAGATCTTGGAGTCACTGTGGATAGTTCTCTGAAAACATCCACTCAATGTGCAGCGGCAGTCAAAAAAGCGAACAGAATGCTGGAAATAATTAAGATGGGGATAGAAAATAGGACAGAAAATATCATATTGCCTCTATATAAATGCATGGTACACCCACATCTTGAATATTGTGTGCAGATGTGGTTACCCCATCTCAAAAAATGTATATTGGAACTGGAAAAGATTCAGAAAAGGGCAATAAAAATTATTAGGGGTATGGAACAGCTTCTGTATGAGGAGAGATTAATACGACTGGGACTTTTCAGCTTGGAAAAGAGACGGCTAAGAGGAGATATGATTGAGGTCTATAAAATCATGACTGGTTTAGAAAAAGTAGATAAGGAAGTGTTTACTACTTCTCCTAACACAAAAACAAGGGGTCACCAAATGAAATTCATAGGCAGCAGGTTTAAAACAAATAAAAGGAAGTATTTCTTCACACAGCTCACAGTCAGCCTGTGGAACTCCTTGCTAGAGGATGTTGTGAAGTCCAAGACCATAACAGGGTTAAAAAAAGAACTAGATAAATTCCTGGAGGATAGGTCCATCAATGGCTATTAGCCAAGATGAGCAGGGATGGAGTCCCTAGCCTCTATTTGCCAGAAGATGGGAACGGGAGACTGGGGATGGATCACTTGATGATTACCTGTTCTGTTCATTCCCTCTGAGGCACCTTGCACTGGCCACTGTCGGACGACAGGATACTGGGATAGTTGGCCCTTTGGTCTGACCCATTAGGACCATTCTTATGTTCTTGGGGGTTATGGGTTTGGGAGTCTGTGGGAAATGTTTTTTACCCCACCCCTAGCACTGACTGGCACTTACCTAGCATTTTACATAACCTCTTTTAATTGTGAAGTAGGTCATCAATGTTACTTACATTTTACATATGGGGAAATAGAGCCTCAGAGACATTAAGGGATTTCCCCACAGTCATATACCAGCACAATGTCATAGGCTCCTGGCTCTGATGTTGTTACATAACCCACCAAATCACAGTCCCTCTCAGGCATGGGGCTTAACCTAAATAATTAGCATTAGTCCCATTTTACAGATTCAAAAACTGAAGCTGATTAAACAATTAAACTGTGGCTTATTGAATTAGATACCTATTACTGTCTCCACTTAGTTAAGGAACTTTGAGTATACCCATTAGGAATCCTGTTTTTTCTGGCATTTTATCTGTAGATCTGTATGGTATCTCAGAGGCATGGATTAGCTCCAACATCATGCCTGCCATTTAAAAATAAATATAATGCAGGTTACAGTACAGTGCAAATATAGTTTGATTTTTAAAGCCTTTGTTCTATGGTTGAAATTGGTGTTGCTGAAGAATGTATATAAATATTGATAAAGATAAATGAGAGAGAAATTAGCGGATGGGAAAACCTAAAATGTTGCAGAGATTACATTTCAGGTAAGCACCCACATAGTTAGATGCTTAACGGAAACTTTGGTGGGCTGGGATAGGTGGTAGTTGTTGCAAAAGCAAACAGCTTCTCTTCCAGTATATTTTCATGGATTTTCTTGTAGGGAATTAAATAATCCTGAAAAGCTATCCAAACATTTTCTTTGAACTGGCAAAAGGTTCGTTTCAAGTTCTGGCCAAAGGTGTGCATTGGTTCTGTTGTTACTGGAAACTTTTTCCTATTCCTACCATAGTACACAAAACACCACATTATGCCTTGAGCTAAAGTGATTCTATATGTAACATACCAAATACAGGTTTCAGAGTAACAGCCGTGTTAGTCTGTATTCGCAAAAAGAAAAGGAGTACTTGTGGCACCTTAGAGACTAACCAATTTATTAGAGCATGAAGTGAGCTGTAGCTCACGAAAGCTTATGCTCTAATAAATTGGTTAGTCTCTAAGGTGCCACAAGTACTCCTTTTCTTTATACCAAATACAAAATCACAAAGGCAAAGAAATAAAAACTTAAGACATCCTAACATGACATATGT
Organism: Lepidochelys kempii; assembly: GCF_965140285.1. NCBI lineage: Eukaryota > Metazoa > Chordata > Testudines > Cheloniidae > Lepidochelys > Lepidochelys kempii. Next base: position 41,844,740 of record NC_136381.1, on the reverse strand, counting down.
TTTTAGTCCTCCACACAGAGATACACATCTCACCACTAGAGCAACCCCCATACCAGAGACAACAGACCACAACTTTAACTTTGCCCCAGTAGGGATGGCAGCCTTCCAGCACCCTGTTCCCCAATCTCCCCACCACCATAAACCGCCAGACTCCCCTACTCTCTGTACTGCACAGTTCTGGAATATCACATTCATGTTTGAAGTAGTGCAGACTTCTTTTTCACATCTCTCTTGACTCATAATACAAAATCTTGCTGTCTGCATACACAGCAGTGGTTCTCAAACTATGGTCTGGAAAGACCCAATGATCCTTGGAGACCACCTTGGTGGTCCATAGTCTTAAATGTTTTGAGAGCCAAGCCATAGAGGGATTTGGACATTGGGGAGAGAGAGGATCTCTTTTTCCCAAGTGGTGTACTGAACAGGAGAGTTCAATAACCACTGCATTTCATCAGCCCTGAAGGAGCTGTCATGATGTATGCCAGGAATGAATATATATGAATATGCACAGCTCAATTTAATCCAGATGGCTGTATTGAAATATCCATGCCAACTTGCTGCTGGAAACTATGTAGTGTCATGTCAGTTTTCTCATCTTTGCCACCTTCTTCCTGTCATGCAGCAATGCTTCTTGGTAGGGAAGAAATGGTTCCCTTTCATGATGCTCTAAATGTAAACCCTGCCCTGCCACTGCTGAGTCCCAGTATACACAGTGAATGTGTCTTCATCTAGCATGGTTGTTTGTCCTGGGGAGACCCCCATGTGCAGGGATAAATTATAGGGAAGATCGAAGGTAATCAGAGGTGAAGATCCTCCACATGTTGTTTCTAAAGACATTTTTACTTCCCAGTTGATTGCTGACTTGCCACACATTGTTAACTATGTAAAGTTAACTATGCCACACCTATATGAGCCACACCTTGTTAACTATGTAAAGCACGTTTGTTTAATTACAGACTTAAAATAACTGCTCTTTGATTGATTGAAAGGACCTGTAAAGATTTTTTTTCTCCTCTCAGAAAGAAGCTAACAGTAGAGCTACTTGCTGAAAGCTCAGACTAGCAAGGGGAAGGGAGAGGTATTCAGTACATGACTAATTTCAACCTAGTTAGTTTGTACTGTCCTGCTGAGTGCCCCAGAAGGAATGACAGAAGTGTCATTTTGTAGTATTGGAGCTTACCTCTCTGCCCTTCTACATTAACTGTATCTAGAGGGCTGAGGTATGGGGTGTTGTTTTTCTTTTTTCTTTTTTAGTATGGGGTGTTTGTTTTTGTTTTTTCTAAAGGAATATAAAATGTTATAAAACTTCTAAAAATGCCACTTACCCGTTCCTCTTTAGATCAGCTGTTTGATCTAGAAGGGCATGTATTCTGTAGGCTCACCTAGTGTTCCACACGCAACCTGAATCAATAGTAGTTGATGCCCAAAATAACAGGTGGGGCTTTAGATTGCAAGCTTTATTTCCCCACCCCACCACTCCTCCACTACCTGTTACTCTTACATGTAGTTTGATCATAGTTTTGGAGTGGAAAAGTTTGAACACTGATCTGGACCTCACTTTGCAAATATTTGGGTAGGGATTGAAGGAAGCTGGTGGGGAAGTAGGAAGGAAAAATGAGAGGGCTTTCTCCTTCCAGATCCCAAACTGGAGCATTTTATTTAGGTGGGAACAGTATTTATCCCTGTGACCCCAGGCACCTCTATATTCACACCCTACACACTACTGCAAAGATATTGGTACAAAATATGCCTTGTGAGGTACCATTTGAAAATTAATAACACACTGGTTATTAATATCTTTGTCAGATGCATGTGTTAACCTTTTATGTGACATTGTGATTTCCCTCTATATGATGTGATCAGGAACAGTCAGCATGGATTCACCAAGGGAAGGTCATGCCTGACTAATCTAATCGCCTTCTATGATGAGATTACTGGTTCTGTGGATGAAGGGAAAGCAGTGGATGTATTGTTTCTTGACTTTAGCAAAGCTTTTGACACTGTCTCCCACAGTATTCTTGTCAGCAAGTTAAAGAAGTATGGGCTGGATGAATGCACTATAAGGTGGGTAGAAAGTTGGCTAGATTGTCGGGCTCAATGAGTAATGATCAATGGCTCCATGTCTAGTTGGCAGCCGGTGTCAAGTGGAGTGCCCCAGGGGTCGGTCCTGGGGCCGGTTTTGTTCAATATCTTCATAAATGATCTGGAGGATGGTGTGGATTGCACTCTCAGCAAATTTGCGGATGATACTAAACTGGGAGGAGTGGTAGATACGCTGGAGGGCAGGTATAGGATACAGAGGGACCTAGACAAATTGGAGGATTGGGCCAAAAGAAATCTGATGAGGTTCAATAAGGATAAGTGCAGGGTCCTGCACTTAGGACGGAAGAACCCAATGCACAGCTACAGACTAGGGACCGAATGGCTAGGCAGCAGTTCTGCGGAAAAGGACCTAGGGGTGACAGTGGATGAGAAGCTGGATATGAGTCAGCAGTGTGCCCTTGTTGCCAAGAAGGCCAATGGCATTTTGGGATGTATAAGTAGGGGCATAGCGAGCAGATCAAGGAACGTGATCTTCCCCTTCTATTCGACATTGGTGAGGCCTCATCTGGAGTACTGTGTCCAGTTTTGGGCCCCACACTACAAGAAGGATGTGGATAAATTGGAGAGAGTTCAGCGAAGGGCAACAAAAATGATTAGGGGTCTGGAACACATGACTTATGAGGAGAGGCTGAGGGAACTGGGATTGTTTAGTCTGCAGAAGAGAAGAATGAGGGGGGATTTGATAGCTGCTTTCAACTACCTGAGAGGTGGTTCCAGCGAGGATGGTTCTAGACTATTCTCAGTGGTAGAAGAGGACAGGACAAGGAGTAATGGTCTCAAGTTGCAGTGGGGGAGGTTTAGGTTGGATATTAGGAAAAACTTTTTCACTAGGAGGGTGGTGAAACACTGGAATGCGTTACCTAGGGAGGTGGTAGAATCTCCTTCCTTAGAAGTTTTTAAGGTCAGGCTTGACAAAGCCCTGGCTGGGATGATTTAATTGGGGATTGGTCCTGCTTTGAGCAGGGGGTTGGACTAGATGACCTCCTGAGGTCCCTTCCAACCCTGATATTCTATGATTCTATGATGTTATTAGAATGTGTGTCAGACCAGACAGCCTTCTGATATAGATTTGTGATAAATCTTGGCATACCAAGGAGATTCCAGAAGCCTGGAGGAGTGCTAAAGTTGTGCTAATGTTTGGAGAGGGCAAGCAGGATGTCCTGTGTGGCAGTGGGCCAGTTGGCCTGACATTGATCCAGGGCAGGATGATAGAGAAGCTGATGCAGGATTCAAGAGATGCAGAATTAGAGGATGGGAATACAGTTGATGCCAATCAGCGTGGTTTGTGGAAGACAGGTCTTATCAGACAGGTCAGATTTCATTATCAGACAGGTCAGATTTCAAGTGGCTGCGTGGATGTGGTATCCTTGGACTTGGTACTGCACAATATTGTGATGAGAGGATTGATGCTATGCAGTATCAAAGAAGCACATGTTAAGTGGATTAGGAACTGGCTGGCTGGCAAATCTTGGAAAGTGATTGTGAATGGAAGAGAGTCGTTCTGGTGGAGTTTTGCAGGGATCAGATGCTAGGCCCAATCCATTCAATATTTACATCAATGATCTGAAAGTAAATATGGGGTCATGGCTTGTGGAATTTGTGGATGGCATAAGGATTGGCAGAGTCGTAGATGGTGAGGATGAGCAGCCATACAGTATGATCTGGATCACTTGGTAGGCTGAGCCCATTAGAACAAAATGCTTTTTTAGTACAGTCAAATGCAAAATCTGAGAATGGGGAGTACGGGCCATGCCTGCAGTTGGGAACTGTCCTGAAAAGTATTGGATATGGAAGGGATTTGGGAGTCCTGGTGGATAGTCAGTGCGATGGTTTGACAGGGAGGGTTGTTGTGGTCCTTGGATGTATAGGCCGGGGTTTAGTTTATTGGGTGGGAATAAGGAGGTGGTTTTGCCTCTGTGTGCAGTAATGGGAGTGCTGTGTCCCGTTCTGATGTCCACATGTTGAGGAGGATGTTGGAAAATTGGAGAGGGTGCAGAGAACACTCACAAAAATGATTCAGGGGCTGGAAAACATGCCTTACAATGAGAGATCTAGAGCTCAGTCTGTTTGTTTGATCAAAAGATGATTGAGAGGTGATTTGATTAGTTTGCAAATGACCTTCATGGGAGAAAATACCCAGTACCAAAGAGCTCTTTAATCTAGCAGAGAAAGCTGTAACAAAAACCAATGGCTTCAAGTTGAAGCCAGACAACTTCAAATTAGAAATTAACACAAATTTTTAACATGAGTGTGGTGAGCCATTGCAACAAACTACCAAGGGAAGTCATGGATTTGCCATCTTTGTCTTTAGGTCAGTAAATCCAGGTTTTCTCCCCGATGATGATCAAGGTGGGCCTGGGGTGGGGGGGAACCTGGATTTGTGCTGGAAATGGCCCACCTTGATTATCATACACATTGTAAGGAGAGTGATCACTTTAGATAAGCTATTACCAGCAGGAGAGTGGGGTGGGGGAAGAGAAAACCTTTTGTAGTGATAAACACTCATTTTTCATGGTCTGTGTGTATAAAAACATCTTCTGTATTTTCCACAGTATGCATCCAATGAAGTGAGCTGTAGCTCACGAAAGCTTATTCTCAAATAAATTGGTTAGTCTTTAAGGTGCCACAAATACTCCTTTTCTTTCTATGAGCTGTGTTTCACAGGAGGTCAGGCTAGATGATGTGATCCTCTCTTCTGGCCTTATAGTCAATGAAACCACCTGCAAGTCCCCTGATACATCTTTCCCCTGCTCTGGGGGAGTCTACAGTGGATATAGAGCCATTATGCGCCTGTGACTCACTATAAAGCGGCCAGAGCTCTTCACTTTGATTCACCTGGTGGCCAGTGGGGGAGCCACTGAGCAACAACAGCAAGGAAGGGCCGCAGCCAGTCAGAGCATTCTCAGCTCCCATCAGAGGTGCCCAGAAGCAGTGCCTCTATGTCCTCCCAGCAGTAATGGGGCTTATTCAGAAACTTCAGTTAAAAAATCGCAGTGCATGGCTTAGTGAACTCATTGTCCATTCCAGAGGAACAGGTGGAGGTATCTGACATAGTATACAGTTCACAAAAGTTTTCATCTTGGAGGAAGTCATCTTCCACATGAATGAATCCTCTAATATCTGAGCCCAAAACCTCCTATTCAGATTTTCCACCTTTGACCTCAAATCAAGTAATTCCACAGCCCTGTGGTTCTTTTTGACTTCAGTTCTGTTGAATGCCCAAACATGCATGGTAGAGGTAAACTGTTTCTTCAGTCTGCAGCTGACCAGAAGATGGTGCATCATCTAATGGCTAGATCTATGTCAAATGGTGAACCACATATTTGTGACAGCCACATAATTATTGCAACTCCCAGCTGCGAATTAAACCACACACCTTCACAAAGCTTCATCTGGGAGAAGACATAGTGCCCATCTGCCTAGCAGCACAGGTCACTATGAACTCACCATCCGAATGCTCTGTCTGCACTGACTCCCCACTGAATGGAATCCCATTCAAGGTCTCTGTTCTGGTATTTAGCGTCCTATAAGGAAATGGCTGTAGCCTGAGAGATCTGTAGTTTATCTGCAGCCATGCCCTCCATCACATCTACATCTGAGACAAGTAAACTGACAACCAGTAGGTGGAGGGCAGAAGACAGAACTTTCACAGGAGCTAACATAGACTGTGTAGTGCATTCCTACAAGAAAAATGACCAGACCACACAAGCAAACTCATTTCTTTGGTTTAGCTTTCTCTCGATAACGTCTACACACAAGCTCTCTCTCACACACCAACAAGACAAGTCTATAAGCAAATCACTTATTTTTCCTACTGTCTTCTGGGAAAGAAGAATAGGGAAGAGAGATTTCTATTTTCAAAAAAGTTCTTGAATGGTATTTAGTTACTATAGTGATGTGGGCTTTAGCAGTCACTAAAAAGATGGATTCTAAACTTTGCTTTAAAGAGTTTTGTTTAAAATTAATGCCGTAAAAGGTGAATCCATCTTTTCTTGCTAGTTGGAGGTCTTTTGTTGCACAACCTCACTGTTAACTCACTTCTGATAAAATCTTAGGTCCGCATGAAAACACGGTTAGCACTGAAATAGAATTGCTTCTATTCACCGAAAGCTGTGCAGTTCACCCATTTGGTTACTCCAAGAGCAATGAGAGAATTGTAAAAGAAATTTTGTGGCTTGGAGTGCTTCGTTGTTTCTGAGTGTTACAGCATAGTGTATGCGATTACATTGTTTCTGGCCATCCGATCATAAGTATGTTTGGTGAGTGTGTTCAGAGCTGGAAATGATCCAAAGCACATTTATAGACCAGTAACTCAGGCCAACCCATTCTTCCTTGAAATTCTAACCTTACGGAACTTCTGATGCTGCTCCAACCTCCAGAATGCTTTACAAGTTGACATTATTGGAGGGTTTTTAAACTGTAACTTATAACCAAAATTATTTCTACAAACTCAGTTTAGTATTGGCCTGTAAAGCTGTTTACTCAACAGCATGTGATGAGGACAATGTGCAGTAACTGAATCAGACATGGATTTAGCCACTAATTCTTTTTCTGTTTACTATATCTTTAGTAATTGAGACACTACACTTACGGTGAATTTAAGGCACTTAGCCTTAGATACTGAATGAGCATGTAAGCAAAGAGTTCATTTTGACTTCTCTCTTGGATTCAAATATAAAACCTTGGTATAAACTGTAATATTGCTGTGGTTTAAAAAAAATTCTCCATTGTGGCTAAGAGTTTAACAAATAACTACCTAAGTCAAGTAATAGAAATCTTTTGACTGCTCTATGATTGTATAATATTGATTAGTATTAGACCAATAAAGACCTATGACACAGACCCTTTGACCCATCAGGTAAAGCAATAGATTTTAAACACAGCCTCCTGAAACCCAGTTATTATATTCAATCTGACGCTTTGAGGATGTTTTCTGGCCTCACCCAATTTCTGGACACATTTCAGGAAAGATGTGGACAAATTGGAGAAAGTCCAGAGAAGAGCAACAAAAATGATTAAAGGTCTAGATGATAGTTTTCAAATACATAAAAGGTCATTACAAGGAGGGAGAAACAGGATTGGTTCTGCTTTGAGCAGGGGGTTGGACTAGATGACCTCCTGAGGTCCCTTCCAATCCTGATATTCTATGATTCTGTGATTGTTCTCCTTAACCTCTGAGGCTAGGACAAGAAGCAATGAGCTTAAATTACAGCAAGGGTGGTTTAGGTTGGACATTAGGAAAAGCTTCCTAATTGTCCGGGTGGTTAAACACTGAAATACATTGCCTAGGGGGTTGTGGAGTCCACATCGTTGGAGATTTTTAAGAGCAGGTTAGACAAACACCTGTAAGGGATGGTCTATAATACTTAGTCCTGCCATGAGTACAAGGGACAGGACTAGATGACCTTTTGAAGTCCCTTCTAGGCCTATGATTCTATGCAGTGGGCTCTCTGGCAGACCTACTTTTTAAGAAGGAGAAAATCACTGTTCCTGTGTTTCTATTATCCATTTAATCCACCCTGCAAAGTAGGGAGAGAGTCTAGAAAGTGAAATTGAAGTGTTTGCAATGTTGAGCATAGTGCATGTTCAAAAACACAATGCAGTGTTGAAAGTATCTTTTTTGTTTGTTTTTGGCTTTTTGTTTTTGTTTAGAATAAAGAGTCTTCCTATGATATGAAGACTATAGCATTATTTTCAACTTCTTCATCTCGCATATGTGGACTCTAAAAATATTGCTACTGAAAGTAGATGCATAACTAACATGAATCATGTTTATTTGATTTATTAGGTATCATTTGAAAGGAATACTCTGTGACGTGTGAGATGGTTTTTAGTGAAAGCAATTACATCCACATACTGTAACTCTTCTAAAAGCCAGCCCTGTCACTAGCTGATTTTTTATGGGGTAAATGGATACCAGCATACCCATGGAAAATTTATTGAGGGGAAAGAACGTATGATTTTTATTCCGTGCATTTTGTGTGGCTGAAATGTGGTTAGTAGGTAGACAGAATGATTAATTACTGATTTATTAACTTGGAGAGAATCCCTTTTGCTGTAACTGATCTGTTAAAAACCTGTTGCTGTTTGCTTTACTCGAGATGATATTTTATAATTGAATGAACTATTTAAAATGTTGCTGCCTTTAATTGAAAGGCAATCTGTCAGTTTGTTAAACGCTAAATCCTCTTACTGTGAGATTTCTTTGTCATACAGATGTTGGACATGGGGGAGGATAAGAGTGCCACAAGTGAGGAGATTTGTGGACAGGCAGGTGCCCCTTTCCACTGTCTGGTGAAGTCTGAAATGAGTTTTGAAGTCACCTCAGTGTGCACTTGTTAACCACTGCCACATCCCTGAGGCAGGATATCGGTTTTCCATGGTCAACTCTGTCAAGTACTGTGGAGAGGTGTGTGAATGGGGCCTTAGCACAGGGCCAAGAGGAGATCTATCAGTGTCATTAGCACTATCTCTGTTCCGTGTCCTAGCCTGATTAGGAGAGGCCCAGGATACTGGCAATGTCTAGATCAGGGATCGGCAACCTTCGGCATGTGGTCTGTCAGGGAAATCCGCTAGCGGCTTGGTATGGTTTGTTTACCTGCAGCATTCACAGGTTCGGCCGATCGCAGCTCCCACTGGCCACGGTTTGCCGTTCCAGGCCAATGGGGGCTGTGGGAAGCGGTGCAGGCCAAGGGATGTGCTGGCCGCCACTTCCCACAGCCCCCATTGGCCTGGAATGGCGAACCGTGGCCAGTGGGAGCTGCGATCGTCTGAACCTGCAGATGCTGCATGTAAACAGACCATCCTGGCCCATCAGCGGATTTCCCTGACAGGCTGCGCACCAAAGGTTGCCGATCCCTGGTCTAGATGAAGTAGAAGATAACCCTTTGTGAGCTGCTCTATTAACTTGCTCAGGAACAGAAGATTAATACTAGGTGGTAGGTAGAGGTGCAAATTGTGTTGGTATTTTAAGCACGGCCTGGATTTATGGTGTGCTTTTGGTGGGTGGTAGATTTTTCTCCTTAAAAGAGATGTTGACTATCTCAGTTAGTAGGATATGGACCAAAAATTTCAGGGAACCCAGTACAAAAGCAGACTGGAAAGAGTTCTGTCTTTTGGGCAGAGCTGAGAGCAGTCCATGGAATATCTGTGGATAGAGTTCTGGCTTTGGATGAGGATTGTGTAAAATCCTATTTCTGTTTAGCTTTTGTGTGTAATTGCAATTAATGTACTTTCGCAAGTATAGGATATTTAACAACTGTTACACTGAGACTTCATTTTATGAGCTTGTTTCTGCAGTAGAAGGAAAGTGGGACTCTTCATCAAAGCAGTTCGGCTTATGATATTTAGCGCAAACAAACAAGGTCCCTACAGTTTACTTCTATGTTCAGCAGTTCCGGAACAGAAACCAAACAGCCATATCTGTTTAGACTGCATCCATTCTGTCTGTCCTTTGTAGCGATGCCAAAGTTCTCCACATCACTGAGTTTTGCAGTTAAAAAACAGAGACCACTTTACTTTGTTCATGGGACTGAAAGCTGCTCAGAATATGGGAATCCAGCACTGAAATGTTTTAGAGCAAATTACACTCTCTAGCTAGCAGTTAAAGTAGTCAAAAGTAAGTGAAAAAATTATTTGTCTTGACTTCTCTGATGTTTTTTCAGCATTATGTTCTGTCAGTACATTTCTAAAACCTCAAATATATTTTGATTTAAAAAAACCTAGATGAGTTTTCCCTATGTTTTACAAGCAGGCACTTTGTTTCCTGGATTGTACTGAATATTTTTGTCACATGGCTTTCCAGTGAACTCTGAGGATCAGTTAACTATGAAAACTGGGAAGGACACAGACATTAAAGGGCTACAGTTTCTTAAATGTAGTGGCTGAGGCTGGGAAAATAAATCCAATCTCATTAAAATAAGTTTCTGTACAGGAGGACTAGAGTGCAGCAAATGTTGTACAGTAACTCCACACTTAACATCCTCTCGCTTAACGTTGTTTCGATCTTATGTTCCTGCTCAGTTACAGAACATGCTCCATTGAGAGTTGTGCAATGCTTCTCTATAACGTCGTTTGGCTGCCTGCTTTGTCCACAGTGGCAGCCCCCCTATCAGCTCCCCTATGGCCCCAGCACACAGCACCTCCCTCCCACCGGCAGGCCCCGCAGATCAGTGCCTTCCTCCTCCTCCCCCTGCCTCCTGCCCGCAGCAATCAGCTGGCTTGCGGCGTTCAGGAGGGAGGGGGGAGGAGTGAGGACTCAGCGCGCAGGCTCCCCCTTCCCCCGCTGCCTCCCAAACACCGCAAACCAGCTGATTGCCGCGGCAGGCGGCAGGGGAGGCTGCATGCCAAGTCCTCGCTCCTCCCTCCACCCTCCTGCCCCCTGAGCACCGCAAGCCAGCTGATAGATGCGGGCACAGGGGAGGAGCGAGGATGTGGCGCGCCTCCCCCCTCCCTCCCCTGCCTCCTGCCCATGGCAATCAGCTGGTTTGCAGTGTTCAGGAAGCAGGGGAGGGAGGGCGAGCCTGCACGCCATGTCCTCGCTCCCCACCCCACCCCCCGAACACCGCAAGCCACTCAATTGCTGCGGGCAGGAGGGAGGGGGGAGGAGCAAGGACACGGCATGCGGACTAAAGGGGGTGAGAGGGGAAGAAGAGGTGGGTTAAGGGTGGGGGTTTGGGGCAAGGGGTGGAGTGAGCAGGCTGAGGGTTGAGCCCCCCGCCCCTGGTGCTTGCAGAGTAGGGGAAGCTGCCACTGCTCCTGCACAACGTGCTTCTCCTAGCCTACAGCACCTTCAGCCTCCTTGCCTGCCTCATCTCCAGTGCGAGTAGGCTGTGCCTGTGTGGGCTAAGACAGGGCACCTCCCAACTATTGTACTGTACTGTATGGCAAAAAAAAATTTCTGTGGAACCTATCCCCACATTTATATTAATTCTTATGGGGAAATTGGATTCGCTTAACATCGTTTCACTTAACGTCGCATTTTTCAGGAACATAACTACAACATTAAGTGAGGAGTTACTGTACCTATCTTTAAAAATCAGTTGAACAGTGAAGTGGAAAAATTTGGAGATGACACAATATTTAAGTTAGTCAAGACTAGGGAAGACTGTGTGAGGAACTCCAGAAATACCTAGTCCAACTACACAGCATGATGGCCAATGACATCCCTCGGTACTGAGGGATTGTTGGGGGTGACCCTGTGATAAATGATACATGGAAGGTAAATCAGGTATTCCTATGTATTCTTGTAATTAACCTGTGAAATATATAGCTGCAAAATATTATTGAAGCTGAGAGCATAGTAAAATTCAAAATAAGATTACGAATTTGGGTGGGTAACAAGAACTTCCAAAGTTAAGATCAGGGGGCATAAGACATTTTTTGAGAAGCGATATGAAAAATAGATATGTGTCCAACTTTGTGTTAACTAGGAGGGATGGGACTAAGGCACAACTTTTTAAAAAAAATTCTGATACTAGTATCAGTTCTCTGATAAAATTGTGATGAATACTAACTCTGAGTCTGGATAAACAAGACATTACATATCTATATCTAAAATCTCATGTTTGTATATTCAAAGCTTTATTTGGGCCTTCTGGAGGTGCATATCTGTGATGAATATTTCATAGTTAAACATTTCAATAGACATTTGCATAATGGGAAAAATATTGGTTTTAAAAGTGCTGTTTGATCAGTTTTGAAAGCTACAGTATTAGATATTTGGTACAATGTCTTTGTTTTTAGTATTCTAGTTACATGTAGTAGTAACTGCTGAAAACTTTCTACCCGCTGTCCGTACTTAAAATCAGGCATGGAGAGTTTATATTTGAAAGACGAGCTTTTCTGCATTCTATGGGCCAGATTCTGCCGCCATTGCTTTGGGAGAGAAGAACTTCCCTCGGTAAATGGTCTTGATATTCTTTGATGAGAAAGGTACTTCTCTCCCTTCACGAGAGTGGCCCTGTGTCAGAAACCAGCATTTCTCATCAGACATCACTCCCACTTACAGCTAAGAGCCTTTAGGCCATGTCTGCACTGGGAAAATGCATTATGATAGAAACTGTGTTAACAAACATGTTTTAACTAGCACCATTTTGAACACACCATAGCAATTAGTGTACTTGGTAGTTCCTATTCTGTATGATTTTTTATACCACTTTCATCATTGCAGTACCTGAGTGCCATCCAGGAACATACTAAGAAATTTTACTACACATCTGTCATGTGCTGTTTGTCCTTTCCCAGGCGGAGAAGTGGTACAGTAGAGTATCTTGTTTTAGTAGGGTATTTTTAATGTATGTAAATGTTACTGTATGTTATGTTATAGAAAGCAAGGCCAAAGAAGTGCGTCTTGCATTTTGAGTTGAAGGTGGTGGGGTTTATGATGGTCCTTAGTTTCTGAAGGAGTTCTTTCCGCAGTCTTGGACTGGCCCTTGAGAAAGTTCCATCATCTGTACAGATAAGCTTTAGGCTTATAATAGAGAGTTCCATCGTGTTGGAGGATCATGTTTGACTACTGTCTTCATCCTGGAGCTTCAAGTATTCTTTTATATACTGGATCTGGTCAGGGAGTGCCTTGAAGATAAGGTCTGAGACAGTGAACTTGATCTGATATTCTATGGGAAGCCAGTGTAGATGGCACAAGACAGGTTTTGATGAGTTCATAGTAGCCCATGTTGCTGAGGAGATGCACTGCAAAGTTCTATACTAGTTGGAGTTTAAGCCCTGAAGGCTTCAGGCTCAGGTGTCAAAAGCCTTGCAAGCCAGACACACTGATCTTTGCTTTAAATCCTTAGCATCTGATAGGTTATGAGGCCCAACCAAAAAAGTTTGGATGGTGGTCTCAGCTACGAGTGAGTAACTCATCACTCTTCAACATCATGGCTACTTGCAGGCAAACATAATCACTGGTATAATGTTGCAAGTTTTTATGACATTTAAACAGATTAAAAAAACACTCCCTGGCCTGAAGAGTTTGCATGAGAAGTGAGAGATGAGTGAAGAGGCTAACCACAAATGGGGAAGATGCAAAACCTACTATGTAAAAAGTTTGAAAGTACAGGATTTTCAAATACATGAATAAAGCAGGGCAGAAGAGAAATAGTAGCCCACTGTCATGTGCAGATCAGGTTTGGAAAGCTAGTCAATAGAAGTGGGAGAGTTGAAAGTTTATAATCAGCGAGGGAGATTTAAGAAATGGGGCTGATATGCTTGGGACAATGGAAAAGAAAAGTTATTTGCTGCTTCCTGTTGAAATGAAGTGTTGGGGAGGCCAGGGAGAAGGAAGTTATTATGGTAATTGAGAGAGAACATCAAGGCCATGAACCAGAATGTAAACAATGGGAATTCAGAAGAAGAGGCAGATATTAGAAAAGCTTTAGAGGAAAAAAACCAATGTTTTTGAAATCACAGTATTTGGAGAGGAGCAGGATGGAAAATGGGAGCTGATATATTCCAACAATCTCACTAATTGGCCAAAACCTCCACAACAGCAGTTGGTCTACTTTTAAGAGCCATAACATTTCCTGCAGCCAGTATGAATCTAAGGTCTCTGGACAGTCAGCCTTCCCTGGCTTACCTCTGTGGCTCTGTCTATACTGGCATGCATACTTGGTTACTTGTCTACCTACATGCTTGAGTATATTCCTTATACCTGTGTCAAGTGTCCATTTATGCTGTGTATACCCTTGTCCACACTGTCACTGTGTGTTGTTGGCACAGTTCCCTGCCTTCCACATTTGCTGCTGGCCACTCATGTCTCCCCCGTGCCAAACTGGGTGGAAGACGTGAAGCAATGGGATGGTGATATGGTTCTGCTACTGTTCCTTATTGCAGGACTAATGTTTGGGGTGTGGTTGGCAGGTCAGGTGGCTACTCTCAGAACAGGATCTATGTTCACCTGTATTGATCTACAGAGTGCAGCAGAAAGCTGTTCTGATATGGTCAGCACAGCTCGTTAATACTGGTGAAAATTGGGGGACAGGGACCTTTATAGTTTGGGTAAAGGTCAGGAAGAAAAGGGTTCAGTGCATTGTGGAACTGGGGGTGGAGCACTATAGAAACCTGAGATGTGATATACGACTCTTGCCCCCATTCATGCTGCACACTGGCACAGGTACAGGATGTACAGTAAGTACATTCCATAGCCTGAGGAATGTACTTACCCACACCCCTCAGGCGTGCTAGCTTACTCACCTGCTACTTGCCTTCAAAAATGTTCTCAGTGGTAGCAGCTGACAGAACCAGGAGTAATGGTCTCAAGTTGCAGTGGGGGAGGTTTAGGTTGGATATTAGGAAAAACTTTTTCACTAGGAGGGTGGTGAAGTATTGGAATGAGTTCGCTAGGAGGTGGTGGAATCTCCTTCCTATGAAGTTTTTAAGGTCAGGCTTGACAGAGCCCTGGCTGGGGTGATTTAGTTGGGGATTGGTCCTCCTCTGAGCAGGGGGTTGGACTAGATGACCTCCTGAGATCCCTTCCAACCCTGGTATTCTATGATTCTATGTGCTTCTGGGGTTTAGAAGTGGACAGTAGGGTAGCTATGGCACAACCACATACAGAGACACATGTACAGTCACTAGTGTAGACAGAACCTGTGATGCATACTTCTCCTTGGTTCTTTGCACGACTCTCATCATTTACAGCTGGATCAAAATTCTAAATACACAGTGCCCTTTTATGCCGCGGAGCTTTTAAGAGCTTCCAGATGTTTAGTTTGTCAGTTTTCTCCTAGCTAACGTAGAATAGCTGTACAAGATTCCCTTGAGCCATCATTGTACATTACAGGGGTTCTGATGTGACTTCATCCAAAATATACTGCATTCAGCTTTGGATAGTATAGGCCAAATGAAGGGAGTTTGGAGGAAAGTAACAAAAATGAAGAGGGGACTGGAGGGACTGACAGTGAAGAAATATTAAAAGTAGCTAGTTATGTATAGCGTGGCTAGGAGACAGTTTTTTGTGGGGAAAGAAGAGTATGCAGAATAAGTAACTATTTGAGATACCAGGAAATACTAGGAGCAATGGAATGAAATTAAGAAAGGGAGAATTTAGGATAAATGTCATCAAAAATGCACCAGATGCACTGGATGTAATGGATAATAATGATATAATAGGTCTTATCCACCTCTAACTTGGAGGCATTTTTGTCATTTAAACCTGCTGTTACTTGGGTAGAACATCCTGTCTTTCCTTTGTTCATTTCAGATAAAGTGTGCTTTGCTTAGCTTTCTTCTACTTGTTTGGGAGCAGCCTTATGATATGCAGAAATCATAAGAATGTAGGACTGGAAGGGACCTCGACAGGTCATCTAGTCCAGTCCCCTCCACTGAGGCAGGGCTATATATTATCTAGACTATTCCTGACAGGTGTTTGTCTAACCTAGTCTTCAAAACCTCCAATGATTAAGCCCATTGCTTGTTGTCCTGACCTCGGTGGTTAAAGAGAACAATTTATCACCCTCCTCTTTATAATAACCTTTTATGTACTTGAAGTCTGTTATCATGTCCCCCCTCAGTCTTCACTTTTCCAGACTAAACAAACCCAATATTTTCATTTTTTTCCTCATAGGGCATATTTTCTATGCCTTTAATCATTTTGTTGCTCTCCTCTGGACTTTCTCCAAATTGTCCACTTCTTTCCCAAAGTGTGGTGTCTAGAACTAGATGCAGTTCTCCAGTTGAGGCCTTTTCAGTGCTGAATAGAGTGAAAGAATTTCTTCTCGTGCCTTGCTGACAACACTCCTGCTAATACATCCCAGAATGATGTTTGCTTTTTTTGCAACAGTTTTACATTTTTGATCCATATTTAGTTTGTGATCCACTATAACCCTCGTATCCTTTTCTGCAGTACTCCTTCCGAGGAAGTCACTTCCCATATTGTATTTGTGCAGTTGATTATTAGAACATAAGAACATTAGGCCATACTGGGTCAGATCAGTGGTCCATCTAGCCCAGTATTATGTCTTCCTAAGTGTAGTCTGTTGCATTTATCCTAATTGAATTTCATCCTATTTAATTCAGACCATTTCTCCAGTTTGTCAATATCATTTTGAATTCTAACTCTGGCCTCCAAAGAGCTTACAACCCCTTCCAGCTTGATATCATCTGCAAATCTTATAAATGTACTCTATATGCCATTATCCAAATCATTTATGAAGACATTGCACAGAACCAGACCCAGGACAGATCCCTGTGGGATCCCACTTGATATGCCCATCCAGCTCAATTGTAAACCATTGATAACTACTCTTTCTGAGTATGGTTTTCCAGGCAGTTGTGCACCCACCATATTGTAGATTCATCTAGGCTATATTTCTCTAATTTGTTTATGGGAAGTTTCACGTGAGATAGTATCAAGAGCCTTACCAAAGTCAAGATTTGGCATCTACTGCTTCCCTTCATCCATAAGACTTGTTACCCTGTGAAAGAAGGATATTAGGTTGGTTTGACATGATTTTTTCTTGACAAATCCATGTTGACTGTTACTTATCTTATCATCTTCTAAGTACTTGCCAACTGATTGTTTGATTATTTGTTCCACTGTCTTTCTCAGTACCAAAGTTAAGCTGACTGGTCTGCAATTCCCCAGTTGTCCTTGTTCTCCTTTTAATAGATAGAGACTATATGTGCTTTTTCCAGTCCTCTGGGATCCCTCCCACCTTCCATGAGTTCTCAAAGATAATCACGAATGACTCAGATCTCTTCCGCCAGTTCCTTTAGTATTCTAGGATGTATTTCATCAGGCCCTGCTGACTTGAAGACATGTAGATTGTTTAAGTAGTTCTTAACTTGTTTTTTCCTGTTTTAATTTCAAATTCTACCCCATTTACACTGATATTTATGATGTTAATTGTCGAATAACTGCTAACTTTTTTGGTGAAAACAAACAAAAAAGACATTTATCAGTTTGACTATTGCTGTGTTTTCCGTTAGTCTTTTCCTCCTCATATAGTAATGGGCCTACCCTGTCCCTGGTTTTCCTCTTGCTTCTCATGTATTTGTAAAATACTTTCTTGTTATTCTTTATGTCCCTAGCTA
The DNA here is from genome assembly GCF_965140285.1 of Lepidochelys kempii. NCBI lineage: Eukaryota > Metazoa > Chordata > Testudines > Cheloniidae > Lepidochelys > Lepidochelys kempii. The sequence goes on along the minus strand of NC_136381.1, from coordinate 41,827,601 downwards.
GTTTAATCTCATTTTGAGCCTTGATCTTTGCAATTTTGTCTCTACATGGTCATGGTGGTTTTTTTAAAATATTCATCCTGTGTAATTTGACCTAATTTCCACTTCTTTTATGACTCTTTTTTGAATTTCATGTCATTGAAGATGTCCAAGTTAAGCCAGGGTACCTTCTTATGATACTTCCTATCTTTCTTATGCATTGTCATAGTTTGCTCTTGTTCCCTTAATAACGTCTCTCGTGGACCTGTGCACCATGATCTACTTAATGCATGCGCCTCAAAAAGTGAGGACTCCTGCCTGAATAGTTGTTTGTGCTTAAGGCTGGTTCTCTATTGTTTCCTTGTGTCTGCTTTGCTTTTTGTCTGACAGTGTAATCTTGTATGCGGCTCCTTCAAGCAAGGCAGATGTCTTTTTAAAGTGAAGTGCCTGATGTTTCCGTGACCTAGAAGAGGCTGGGAGAAAATGCACTAATGAAAAACCGAGGGACTCCCAAAATGTCTGTACGTACGATCTGTAAGAGAATACCCTGTGCCTGGTAATTGGCCACATACAATGTATGTAATTGTATTATATGTGGTAGGACAATAGTTACATAATGATATTGATAACCTGTGTAAAGCGTGTTGAGATCTGTGGATGAAAAGCACTATATAAAAGCTAGGTGGTATTATTAATATCAGCTTTAGGCAGAAAATGCATTTAAAAAATAAGACTTCTTTAACAATCTTTCGGAATTGGCTGAATATGTCCTGGCCTTGCACTTTGAATACTATACATCCTTGATGACTCTCGTTTCTAAGTATTCATATTTTGTAGGTTTCAGAGTAACAGCCGTGTTAGTCTGTATTCGCAAAAAGAAAAGGAGTACTTGTGGCACCTTAGAGACTAACCAATTTATTTGAGCATAAGCTTTCGTGAGCTACAGCTCACTTCATCAGATGCATATTGTGGAAACTGCAGCAGACTTTATATATACACAGAGAATATGAAACAATACCTCCTCCCACCCCACTGTCCTGCTGGTAATAGCTTATCTAAAGTGATCATCAGGTGGGCCATTTCCAGCACAAATCCAGGTTTTCTCACCCTCCACCCCCCCCCCCCCCCCACAAATTCACTCTCCTGCTGGTGATAGCCCATCCAAAGTGACAACTCTTTACACAATGTGCATGACAATCAAGTTGGGCTATTTCCTGCACAAATCCAGGTTTTCTCACATCCCCCCCACCCCTAAGGTGCGACAAGTACTCCTTCATATTTTGTAGTTAACCTGTTTTGCTCTTAGCCATCAAATTCTTTAGTCTCTTGTGCTTCAGTGGAATTTAACTCACCTGAATGCTTTGAGCAGCTTTCTGGGGGTGAGGACTCTCTTTCTGAGAGAATCTGTTCTCACCAGGCTTATATCTGGTGTTTGTCATGACTTATTGTAGGAATTGTCTTATTTTTGTCTTTTTCCGACTTTTTCTTCTTGGCAGACCAAACCAAGCCCTTGTGGCTTACATACTCTGTTACTACTACTTCTCCTAATTAAAGCCTCACCTGTGTCGTCAGAAACAGTTTGCTGAACTGTGCTAAAGCAGCTAAATTGTTTTAAACAGTTGGTCCAGCTAGCCTGGGTGGGGGTTAAGGTGTGATTTAACTAATTTAGATATAAGCTTCTCTCATGTGGAGGAGGAATGAATTGTTGTAAGGAGGGAGTGAGTATGAGGAGTTGGGTGTCTGTTGTGTGGTGGCCCGGAGAATTCTGGGAATTTGTGGAGAGTCTAATTGTTGGACACTGATCCTAACTGCTGTTTGTATACTGATGTACATGTAACCAGAACTCATTTTGGAAACTGAAATAAATAATAAATACTCTGAACAGCATTCAGTCTGGCTATGTTCATCTTTGCTAGCCAAAACCATATTTAAACTGTTATTTGGAAGTGCATACAAGGTTTATACAGGGTTCAGTAAATTGTAGAAGGGCCTAAATCTAGCTTCAAAGGCTTTAAGCAGACACAGAATTTTTTATGCTTTCTTTCACTGTAGCCCTGAGGAAAAAAACGTGCCTTTCTTTCTCTTCTCACTCAGTTGTCATTAGTGTACTTTTTCGCATCATTTTTTCCACACATTATTCCTCCAGTCCTCTCTCACTTATGCTTCTCCTTTCATAACAGGCAAGTTGCTCCCATCCACAATTGTCTACTGCAGACATGCACTTCTAGCTCTGAGCCCTCCATGTCCTGGAAGATTTAAATTATGCAGCAATCTGTAAAACTTTTTTTTTTTCTGTTCAAGTTTACACATTGTAGTTTTGGGGTTCAGGCAATGTTAGTTGATTTGCCATCTACTATGTGATTTAAGTGTGTGGCCGTGGTATGGTTGGATTTAATCTTCATATTAGAATAGTGCATCTGTCTGGAGTGAGAGGGGAAACTACAGAGAAAACCACAAAACATGTAGATGCACAATGGCCTGTTTGTGTGTATGGTTAACATGTTCCATGGTATTTTCAAGTATAAAACCTAACTAATAATAATTCAGTTTATAAAGCATCCTCTGCCAAGGCTCTTGGGGCTTTGAGCTATAATTTAATTCTGTAAATGTATAAGAACATGATAAAAACATTAAAACCAATCTAATAATATACCACCCTCAGAAACAAAAACATCACATTTGTCATCCACTCACTGTGCCAGCTCCCCATAGAATATTGCATCAGGCTCAAGATCTCCGTTCTTTTCAAGGTTATCAATGAGCTAGGCCTGCGATACTTAAAAGATGACCTAAAGCTCTGGGACAAGTAGTGTGGTTGACAACTGCTATCCTTTGGCATAATGGAGATGTGTATACAAGGGTAGAACTTGTGCAGGAGATGAAGCTTTCTTGGGGACTGGTCCAAAACTCTGAATCATTCCAGAATAACAACCATCCCTTCCAAGTGCAAAGTGCCTTTGACTTTGCCTTTACTAATAGAAATGTGCAAAGCATAGTAGTCATTAACTTTTTTTCAACAATTTCCCCCCTGTGGATAGAAACGGAAGAACACCACATGACAGTTGCATACTATTGGAAAGCATTCAGACACCATGGTGATGGAAACTAAATAAAATAGAAGAAAAATCTTAGGTGGCGTGTTAAACTGGAGGGGGGAGGGGGGCTGAAAATGACTTCAAGGCAAAACAAGTTCCAAACCCTGCAAATCATGTTGACCAGCTAAGAGCTTTTTGAAAAAGTTACAAATGACTGAAAATGGGGCAATTAGAATGAAGTATGTTTAGTTCACATGTGCCTTTCCGAGTACTCTGTTTTTTATAATCCATTATCTGGGTCCAAAATATTTAGGGCTGAAATCTGATTGTATAATTTTTATCCCTTTCACATAAATGTGTGCCCATTGTGACTCAGATCACTGATAATGTGGCATTAACCTTAACATCACCATTAACAAATTCTTTAAATATGGTAATAATATAATTGTTTTTGATGTGTTTCAATTCTACTGAAAATACTTCAGGGGAAAACTGATTTTATTTTTTAATTATTATTATTTTTTGCCATGGTTCACCCTTGCTTCTAATGTGAAAGAGAATTGATAGGAGGAAAATTCCTTTACAAATATCTAAGAAGGCTCACTTACTAGATGTAAGAACAGGAGGAGAAGTTATCTTCTATAAAGCCATGAATATTGACACTTGATGTTGCTGCTTTACTGATGACCCATTTTTCATTGCATAATAGTTTGGGACAAATACTTCTCAGAAATAGTTATTGGTTATTTAAGCATAATCAGAGAGTATTTAACGTAGGGTATTTATTTTTCTTTAGCACTTTGTTAGTACTGATCTAGGTGACCTAGCACAATATTTCCTCTTCAAGTATGAGAAAGTTTAATATTTTGACTAGATATAATTCAAAGTGCTGCAGGTTTATTAAAAAAATGTATTTGCTATGAATTTCACAATAGGGAAACCTAAATCTTGTAACACCCAAGAAATAGTACTGTGCTTTGTGTGTGTGTACACATTCCTTATGTTTATAGACTTTGGAAAAATCGTGCTTCTTACTTTATATGTTAGGGTGTTATTGATTCAGATTTTTGAAGCCTTAGGGTTGAATATAAGAAATTTGCTTCTGAAAGATTAAATAGCCTAGAAATGTAATGACTTGAACGTGTACGTATATGCTACAGGAAATGCAATATAACCCTAGTTAACTGAAGGTCTGTTTTAAGAGGTATTTTGGCTGACAAGCTCCTTTCCTGGGTTGCTCAGAAACTCTCCAGGAGCAGACCTTCAAGATTCCCAGAGTTCCCCTTCTCTCCTTGGATCTTGACCCAAGACTGGGTGAAGATTACAAAACTTGCTGTCTGGCTTCTGATTATCTGAATTCCAATTATCCCCTAAGGCCTTGATAATTTATGTTTTACAATATAGTGCTTCATCCTCTCAGAAGAGTTCATTTCCAGTGCTGTCTAAAACTTTTTTAGTAGGCAATAATACCCTAAGCCTGCAGCAATCTGTAAGTCCCACTGTCACATTTTCAAACTTCCTTCATGGGGGAAGCATGATCCAGTGTAAGGCACTGACCTGGGATTTGAGAGACTTGAGTTCAGTTCCCTTCTGTGACACAAACTGACTTTATAATCTTGGGTGCATCCTTAGTCTCATAGAAGTTAAGAGTTGGAAGAGATCTCAGGAGATCATCCAGTCCAACCCCCTGCTCAAATCAGGACCAACCCCAACTAAATCATCCCAGCCAGGGCTTTGTCAAGCCAGGCTTGAAAAACCTCTAAGGATGGAGATTCCACCACCTCCCTAGGTAACCCATTTCGGTGCTTCACCACCCTCCTCATGAAATAGTTTTTCCAGATATCTAACCTAGACCTCCCCAACTGCAACTTGAGACGATTGCTTCTTGTTCGGTCATCTGCCACCACTGAGAACAGCCTAGCTCCATCCTCTTTGGAACCCCCTTCAGGTAGTTGAAGGCTGCAATCAAATCCCCCCTCACTCGTCTCTTCTGCAGACTAAATAAGCCCAGTTCCCTCAGCCTCTCCTCATAAGTCATATGCCCCAACCTCCAAATCATTTTTGTTGCCCTCCACTGGACTCTCTCCAAATTTTTCCACATCCTTTCTGTAATGGGGGGCCCAAAACTGGATGCAATACTCCAGAGGTAGCCTCACCAGCGCAGAACAGAGGGGAATAATCATTTCCCTTGATCTGCTGGCAGTGCTCCTACTAATGCAGCCCAGTATGCCGTTAGCCTTCCTGGCAACAAGGGCACACTGTTGACTCATATCCAGCTTCTCGTCCACTGTAATCCCCAGGTCCTTTTCTGCAGAACTGCCACTTAGCCAGTCGGTCCCCAGCCTGTAGCAGTGCATGGGATTCTTCCGGCCTAAGTGCAGGACTCTGCACTTGTCCTTGTTGAACCTCAGATTTCTTTTGGCCCGATCCTGCAATTTGTCTAGTTCACTCTGGACCCTATCCCTACCCTCCAGCATATGTACCTCTCCCCCAGCTTAGTGTCATCCACGAACTTGCCAAGGGTGCAAACCATCCCATCATCCAGATCATTAATGAAGACGTTGAACAAGACCGGCCTCAGGACCAACCCCTGGGGCACGCCGCTTGATACCGGCTGCCAACTAGACATTGAGCCGTTGATCCCTACCCATTGAGCCCAACAATCTAGCCAGCTTTCTATCCATCTTATAGTCCAGTCATCCAATCCATACTTTTTTAACTTGCTGGCAAGAATCCTGTGGGAGACCATATCAAAAGCTTTGCTAAAGTCAAGGTATATTACGTACATCACTCTCCCCATGTCCACAGACCCAGTTATCTCATCATAGAAGGCAATCAGGTTGGTCAGGCATGACTTGCCCTTGGTGAATCCATGTTGACTGTTCCTGATCACTTTCCTCTCCTCCAAGTGCTTCAAAATGAATTCCTTGAGGACCTGCTCCATGATTTTTCTGGGAACTGAGGTGAGGCTCTCCACTCTGTAGTTCCCCAGATTCTCCTTCTTCCCTTTTTTAAAGATGGGCACTATATTTGCCTTTTTCCAATTGTGCAGGACCTCCCCTGATCACCACAAGATTTTAAAGATAATGGACAATGGTTCTGCCATCACATCAGCCAACTCCCTCAGCACCCTCGGATGCATTGCATCTGGCCCCATGGACTTATGCATGTCCAGCTTTTCTAAATAGTCCTTAACCTGCTCTTTCACCACTGAGGGCTGCTCACCTCGTCCCCATACTGTGCTGCCCAATGCAGCAGTCTGGGAGCTGACTATGTCTGTGAAGACCGAGGCAAAAAAAGCATTGAGTACTTCAGCTTTTTCCACATAATCTGTCACTAGGTTGCCTCACCCATTCAGTAAGGGTCCCACACTTTCCCTGACCACCTTCTTGTTGCTAACATACCTGTAGAAACCCTTCACATCCTTTGCTAGCTGCAACTCCAGTTGTGCTTTGGCCTTCCTGATTATACCCCTGCATGATTGAGCAATATCTTTATACTCCTCCATAGTAGTCGGTCCAAGTTTCCACTTCTTGTAAGCTTCCTTTTTGTGTTTAAGCTCACCGAAGATTTCTCTGTTAAGCCTGCCATATTTGCTATTCTTTCTGCACATCGGGATGGTTTGTTCCTGTGCCCTCAATAAGGCTTCTTTAAAATACAGTCAGCTCTCCTGGACTCCTTCCCCCCTCATATTTGCCTCCTAGGGGATGCTGCCCATCAGTTTCCTGAGGGAGTCAAAGTCTGCTTTTCTGAAATCCAGGGTCCGTATTCTGCTGCTCTCTTTTCTTCCTTTTGTCAGGATTCTGAACTCTACCATCTCATGGTCACTGCTGCCCAGGTTGCCACCCACTTGTACTTCCCCTATCAATTCTTCCCTATTTGTGAGCATCAGGTCAAAAGGAGCATGGCTCCTAGTTGGTTTCTCCAGCACTTACAGTAGGAAGTTGTCCCCAACACTCTCCAAAAACTTCCTGGATTGTCTGTGCACTGCTTTATTGCTCTCCCAGCAGAGGAATTATTGAAGTCCCCCATGAGAACCAGGGCCTGTGATCTGGAACTTCTGTTAAGTGTCCGAAGAAAGCCTTGTCTACCTCATCCTCCCGGTCTGGGGGTCTATAGCAGATGCCCACCACGACATCACCCTTGTTGTTCTTGCCTCTAAGCTTAACCCAAAGACTCTCAGGCTTTTCTCCAGTTTCATACTGCAGCTCTGAGCAACCATACTACTGTCTTACATACAGTGCAACTCCTCCATCTTTTCTCCCCCTCCCATCCTTCCTGAACAGTTTATACCCATCCATGACAGTGCTCCAGTTATGTGAGTTACCCCACCAAGTCTCTGTTATTCCAATCACATCATAATTCCTTGACTGTGCCAGAACTTCCAATGCTTGTTTCCCAGGCTTCTCGCGTTCATGTACAAGCACCTAAGATAACTAGCCGATTGCCCTGCTTTCTCAGTATGAATCAGGAGGCCTCCCCTGTTGTACCCTCCTCCTTGTGTTTCCTCCCAGTATCCCATTTCCCCACTTACCTCAGGGCTTAGGTCTCCATCTCCCAGCAAACCTAGTTTAAAACCCTTCTCACTAGGTTAGCAAGCCTGCCTCTGAAGATGCTCTTCTCTCTCTTCATTACTTGGATCCCATCTCTTCTTAGCAATCCTTCCTGGAGCAACATCCTTTGGGCGAAGAATCTAAAGCCCTCTCTCCGACACAATCTGTGTAACCACGCATTTTCTTCTATAGTTCGATGATCCATACCTGGGCCTTTTCCTTCAACAGGGAGGGTGGACGAGAACATGACTGGCACCTCAAACTCCTTTATACTTCTATCCAGAGCCACATAGTCTGCAGTGACCCACATAGCAGTACCCATTCTTGGCAGTATCATTAGTGCCCACATGGAGAAGCAGGAAGGGGTGGGGTAGCAGTCCGAGGGCTTGATCAGTCTTTGCAGACAGTCCGTCACGTCCTGAATTCTAGCTCCAGGCAAGCAGCACGCTTCTCAAGTTTCCTAACGCTGATGGATGACTCAGTCTCCCTAGGATGGAGTCCCTGACCACCACCACCCATCTCCTTTTTTTGGGAGTGGTGGTTGTGGAACCCCCATCCCTAGGACAATGCATCCCATGCCTTCTGATCGATGGGATCTCCTTCTGATCCCTTCCCTCAGATGACTCTTTCAAACCATTCTCCACCGTAGTACCTGTGCAGAGAGCCTGAAAACGGTTTCTTACCTCTATTTGCATGGGAGGTACATGGGTTCTCCTCTTTCTTCTTCTGGAGGTCATATGCTGCCAATTTTCTTCCCTGTTCTGCCCTCTCTGATTCTTCAGCATGCTGTGCCTGCAGTGCCAAACACTGACTTCTATCCAGAAAGTCTTTATTTTCTTTGATGCAACGCAGGGTTGCTACTTGGGTCTCCAGTCCTTTAACCTTCTCTTCCAGTATGGAGACCAGCTTGCACTTCGTATGGATGAAGTCACTTCTGTCCTCTGGGAGAAAGACAAATATGGCACATCCTATGCAGGTCACAAGAGCTGATCACTCACTTTCCAAGAGACACTTCAGATGTTGTATTTACTGCTCACAGAAGCCTGAAAGGCAAAAACTCTGTGGGACCTCCCCCCAGGGGACCTCCCTCTGTTGGCTTCTCCTCTGTTCGCAGCTCTGTAAAATGGAGAGGGACATAACATTTCCCTACTTCACATGAGTGTTGGGAGGAAAAATAGATCAGAGATTGTGAGATGCTCAGATACTATGGTAATGGGAGCCATATAACTACTGCATATAGATAGGGCTTTAGCTCTATTCATGTCCAGCATTTGTTATATAAAAATTGGAACTGCAGCCTCTGAAGAGAGAGCCTCCATATAGTCCTCATAAACCGGTTTGTATTTCCTACCTACCTTTGTGTACTTTCAGTGGCTGACAGTGTAGTATGTAGCTAAAGTGACAACAGAATCATTTGAAAACATGATAAACAAAATATATAATGTGAATACAACAAATTCCTGAAGATGCACGTCTTTCTGAACTGCAAGGTGTTTCCTGCCTCACCTTGCTGATGCCTAAAATTCAAGGGCTGAATTAACTGAAAGGAAATTTTAAGTTGAACATTGGGGGAGGCGAAGGGATGAGACTTTCAATGATAAGATTTATTTGATAATCGAGTAACTTCCCAAGGAAGTGATGAAAGCCCTTAAACTTTAATCTCTGCAGTTTCTGCTTGGTTGTTGAGTTGAGTTTTTATTGTTGTGAATGTGTTTTGTTAATCTTCTGATAAAACCTCTCTCATTTAGACTGAGACATGGAAGCAGAACTATGTCTTGCGGGGGACAAATGCTTGGTCTGTCGGTTTAACATTAATTCAGAATTTCACCTTGATGTTAAAGGTGCCGAGGCAGCTTAGTGTCACAGCCTGTGAGCTAGATCCTTGTCCCTCCTGGTTGGGGAAGGCCAATGGGGAAGTACAGCATCCATTGTCCGTCAACATAGTCAGGTGTCCCTACGGGGATGTGGATACGGGCCAGGTTCCAGCAGCTCTTAAAGAAGCTGTTGTGAGGCACATAACCAAGGCAGCCAAATTAGGTTTTTGATGGAAAGTCAGACCAATATAACTATGGAGTGACTACAGTTATTACACAATCTCTATGTGTATTCCATCCATCGCCCGCACAATTGCTGCTCAATGTATTTTGAGTTTTCATCATTCTTCATCTTTATTCCCAAAGGAAAGTTAATTCTCCCATAACTACTTGAAAGCTTTTTTTACGACACAGTTTGTAGGTCTTCTCTTTAGCTCTGCTCTTGTTTCTCAGTCTTTCCCCAGAGTTCTTGAGAGGGATTCTTTCCTTGTTAGAAGACTCCACTGTAACCTAATAAATATAGGTTTTGGTTGTGGCAATTCTACCTAACTTATAGTTTCTTTTTTAAAGTTTTTGTGATGCGTTCAGTATTCCATCACAGCTGCAGTAGTGACATCCGCAGAGTAAAGAGCATATGACATGCTGAAACACTGCCTGCCACTATGTGAGCGTCAAGGCTCGGTTCCCAAGCAGCAATTTCTATATTTCTTCCTCTCAAAGTCTCAAGAGCTGCCCTGAATATATAGTACTGGCAGTGAATCAGGACAACTCTGGGTGACATAAATGATTGTGTCAATATTTTCTGCAGAATTTTACAACAAAGTATTTTCTGCAGTACTCCATTTACCCTACTGAAGTCTTTTGCTTCAGTATTTCTACTACTTCCTAACTTCTTCCACAAAACTTTTAAAACTTACTTTTAACTAGAAATAATTGTGAACTTTTGTATGAGGCATTTTAAGCTTTTGGGTAGTTTTATCTCAGCAGTATATTAAAGAGCAGCTAGAGAGAGAGAAAAATAGCACCTTAACATTCATAGTTATTGTCCCTCAGTGACTTCCATGTCAAATTTATACTCTGTTTGTCAGGACAGGCAATTTTATATCAGTAGTGCTACTGTAGTTGAACCTGGCATCTGAAAATTAAGTTGTGTTATTCCTTCTTTGTCTTTGCTCTAACCATCCCCAGTAATAAAGCTTTGGAAATAGGAACTGAGCTATCAGTTTTACTGATGCATGAAAGAGAATGGGATGCTATACATCTTACTCCATATATATACTTTTTTAGAGCTGACACTAGTAGGATTTTGTTTTTTTGACAGTAACTAGGCAGCTATGACTCAAAAGCTATGTCTACACTTTGCGCTAGAGATCTAATTTCCAGATCAAGGAGACGTACCTATACCCATAGAGGGTAGCTCTGGCAGTAGGAGGGATTAGTCACCCTGAGTACAGTCCTGTCAAGATAGCAGGCATGTAGTCAGGGCAGTTAGCCACTCACCACCATAGCTACACTTCTATTTTTAGTGTGCTAGTTCAATCAGAGCTAGCTCAGGTTTGTCTCCACAAGCTGGAATTTAGCCTCCGGCCTGAAATGTAGACATACCGAAAGGTACGGTCACATATCTAGGAAGAAAGAATGTCATTCACATTTACCAAATAGACACTGTATGCTGTAATTCAGCGACACTGAAAATGACTTGGGGTCACGGTAGAAAACGAGTTAAGTGTGAGTTCCCAATGTGATGCTAGCGCTACAGGGGTAAACACAATTCTCAGACACATAAGCAAGGGAATATCAAATGGGTGTAGGGAAATGATACTACCTCTGCATATGGCATTTGTGAGACTTTTAGTAGAATAGTGTGTTCAGTTCTAGCGTCCACACTTCAAAAAGGATGCTGACAAACTGGAAAAGGTTCAGAAAAGAATTAAAAGAATGATCAGAGGTCTGGAAAACCTGCCTTTATGGTGAGAGACTTCAAAAAGTCGATATATTTAGTTTACCCAAGAGAAGGTTAAAGACAACTTGATAAAGGTGTACATGGGGAAGAGATTTCTGATAGTAGACGGTTCCTTAATCTACTTGAAAAGGCATAATGAGATCCAATGACTGGAAGCTGAAGCGATAAATTCAGATTAGAAATAAGGTGCACGTTTTTAGCAGTGAGAGCAATTAACTATTGAAACAATTTGCTTTGGGATGTGGTGAATTCTCTGTCACTTGAAGTTTTTAAATCAAGGCTGGATGCCTTCCTTTAAGATATGCTGTAGCTTAAACAGTCAGTGTGGGCTTGGTGCAGATATTACTGAGTGAGGTTCTTTGCCCTGTGTTTAGCAGATCAGACTAGATTAGCATACTTGTCCCTTCTAGCTTTAAAAGCCACGAATCTATGAACATGGATATTTGTGAGGGTGGAGAGCTGTTTCTTTTTTGTGTAAAGCCATATTTCAGTGTCCTCAGGTGTTACCTAGTTTAAAGAAAGAAATGCAGTGTCATCTCAGGTCATCCAACATTCCTCCCCATCCAGATCCGTGCATAAAGGGAACTTTCTGCGCATGGATCTTACCCTCCTGTGCAGAAGATGGTAGGGATGTCAGCCATCTTTCTGGCACAAGTTCTCTCTCAGGCATCCTGGATATTATGGATGGTGCTCCTTGGATCTGAGGTCTCTGCAGGTGAAGGGGGCAGAGTCTGGGTGGAAGGGAGGAGAGGGTAAGCAAGGCTTGGAGATACACGTTGTCCCTTGGTAACTCAGGATCCATCTGATAAGCAAGAGAGAATATATGACACTTGTACTGGGCACTTCTGAAAATCAGGCCCAAGTTTGTCTCAAGATGGACACCCAAGAACTCAGCTGCCCACAATCAGTGGCCGCTTTTTGGAAAATGTTGCTGTACACGAAAAATAGAAATACGGTAATAAAAATACATACTTTAAAATATAAGTGTATTAAAATAATACTGTATCAATCACAATAGAAAAAGGGTCACACTAATGTACATAGTTATTCTGAATTATTTTAATTTCAGATTGCAGGTAGAAATATGGACTGATATTTATCCTTAAATTTGATAGTTACATTATTCATGACTAGAGATATTATAAGGAATACACACATTATATTTATATACTTTATTGTAGGATATGATTGAGGTTTTTAATTATAAACCTTCAACATTCTGATTTTTATACGTTATTAGCTTTTCTCCTATTTTAGGAAATTTTACTTTCCATTTGTATGGAAAAGTAAAATTCTTCAGCTAATGATAGTTTATAGCTAATTCTTTATAAAAATCAAATGGCTATCCAGCTTTACTCTGAACTTGCAAATGTGTTTATGTAATAGTGCGTTGCAAAAAGTATCATACAGGAAAAAAGTGTTAATATTTAACATTATGCTTTCAGTCTTGTCAAAAGTTTATTTTAAAGGATAAGTAATTGTCACACTCAACATCCAAGCATTAAAATATTTTAACAAATAAGGTCCCTTGATATTCTTAGCTAACAGTGCACTTCAAGGTAATTAATCCAATATGTATCAGTTTTGCATATTTCTGTGTTAAATTGTGAAAACTGTAGGTACAAATATTAATATTGCTTCAATAACAGCCCATGAGAACACAGCCTGGGGGTAAAATTAAATCCCTTTTACCACAGAGCATGATATGAAATGAAGGACAAATGGAAGAGGAATGGCAATTTAAGTATACTACAAAAATCTTCATTTAAGAAAACTCAATCTATGTTGGACCCAACTGTCCTGGCAGAATAAGTCTCTGTATTAAAATAACATTGGTTTTTGGAGGCTGTTGAGGATGGAGGTAATGGCACTCGATATCACTAACATAGGTGCTATCAGAATGTTTAAACTGATCAACAGCCAACATTTAAAAATTGTCTGAAGTTAACATTGCATATTGTGATGGGGCACTCTACTCAACGCTGGAGGGTGCCGTCTCCTGGCAGTACTGGGGATTAGCTCTGCTGGCCAACACCCCTTCCTGCAGTTACCCTCTGCCATATTCTGTCTTTTGCCATCTGTGGCTCCTCTGTCACTCCAGGAGCCACTGCCTCCTCTTCACAATTCAGCCCCCCAGCCAGGTCACTCAGCCTGTTCCTCCCTTCCAGGGTATCAACGTTTTCCAGCATGAGTTGTCTCAGGCAGTCCACTCTCCACTGCTTGGTCTATGCCAATTCCCCAGTGGCTGGTAGGGGAACCCAGTCCTGCCCTCTACTCCAGGTTCCAACTTAGAGGTCCTCTCATCAGCAGCCAAGGTCTGCACTATCCTATTCCTTGCTCCTTTCCGTTTGTCTGGGTTTGCCAGCCTAAACTCCCTCCTCCCAGGGAGTAACTGTAGACTACCCTCTGTCGTCCTAAACACACCTTCCTTCTCCCACACAGTGACTGCAGACTGCTTCCCTGAAACCCCCTTCTGTTGCCAGCTTCCTGGCTTTATATACCAGGCCCAGCTCCTCCCCCAAGCTGGACTTCATTAGCCTGTCTGGCTTTCTTCCAGGTGCAATCTATAGGGTAATTAGTCTAATTTACCCCTTCAGGACTTGTGTGGTGTGGACGCCTCATCCCACATGTGGCGTTTGGGGGGGAAAGAAATTAAGTAATAACTAATTTATTACTGCAGCAGCATTAAGTAAAAAGAAAAAAAAATATGTTGGGAGATGAGGTGACTCCAGGGATTCATCATGGGATTTAGAACCTTCCAACTGAAGGTCAGCAGTTCAAATCCCACCTGGAATGGCAGTAGATAGAAGTGATCACTATTTGATAATTCTTTAATGGCCTAGGAAAATAAGTTGTCCACATCACCCAAACCTTCACACTTGGCACTAATTGACATCTTTGGTTGGTCTGTCTGTCTAGATTCTTACCTTGATGTCTTTACCACAGTATTTAAGCAGAGATGCCCAAAACTGAATAAACACGGAGAGTGAACCATCATCTCATATCTAAAGGGGATCTTTCCAAGTCAGGGTTGCTGAAGTATGTTGATGGGATAGTGTGGGAAAACCTGTCTGTGTTACTTGCTAGTGCTGCCCCTAATATGCCTCTCGAGGCAGAGGCCTTTAGTTCCCAGGGCTGTGGATAGACACTAAAAATAATGTACATAGTTCTCTGGTGGTGTAAATCGGTGCAGCTCCCTTATCTTCAATTTACAACAGCAGGGAATTTAGATCTACATTTTTTAGCACTTTTATATTCATTCTGCATTTTCAAACATACATTTTTCTTCAAAGTATCCCTTTATGTTAAGAAATTATTATCCCACTTTTACAGAAGGGGCAATGGAGGCAGCATAGTTAACAATCTCACCCAAGGCCCCCCAGATGAGAAACACCTGGTTGCCAAGCCTGTGTTCAATCCACTAGACATTTCACAAGTACTGTAGTCATTTACAGAAATATTATATAAAGAAAACTACTGGGGAAGAAAGAATATTCACCTTTTATGGATTTCCAGCTGAAAATTTAATTATGTTGAGATCCTAAAAGTGTGGTTTAGTAAGTAGATAAAAATGTAATTGAGACTGTCTTGTATTTTTCCCTAAATAGAAAATGGCAGCATTTCATGGGCTTTCACTTTGATTTATAAAACAAAAATTCCAAATGCTTCCTAAACTTTGTTGTTTTGAACTGAATTTTAAGACACATAATTCTGCACCACAATAAAGACTACTGTAAGTAGAACTGGGAGCCTGTGATCGCTTCAGTACTGGATTACACAGTAAAAATATTCCAGAGAGACAGCTGCAATTGTACCTTAAGTGCCTGATCTCATAGGGAGGCACTTGGCACCTTCCAGAATTGGTCCCTAATTTCTGTACTACTTAACGGCTTTCTTTCACTAACAACAACATTTAGTGTGGAACTAAAAAAAATGTGGATTATTAATTCTGAAATCTATGTCCTCATTACAAAGGGGCTCCCATTTAAAATATTTTATCATATAAGATAACTTTGACACATATTGGCCTCTATTCAGTTACTCAAAACCATATATCATAGGATAACTGGACTTTTATTTAAAGTGGAATACCACTAATGGCAACTGTGAAATCTTCAGTACAAGATTGCACAGGGGCTAAGTTATTTAGTAATTGCTAAGCTTTAGTATTACTATGTAGGTCCTGATTCTACTGGAAACAGAAAATGTAAGCTTGATTCTTATGCTTCTGAAATGGCCAGTGATTTTCTGTTACTGGTCATGTCTGACTTAGAAATAGATGAAATTGGGATGCTTCCATTATTATTATTTTCATTCTAGTACTGCCCACAATGTGCTAGGCACCCTGCAAAAACAGATGTGAAGACACAGTCCCTGCTGTGAAGAGCTTACAGTGTAAGGAGAGAAGCAACATATAAAGCAGTGGTCCCTTGGCCCACGTGCTTTCTGCAGCCCTCATTGGCCTGGAGTGGTGAACCGCGGCCAGTGGGAGCCGCGATCGGCCGAACCTGCGGACACGACAGGTAAACAAACTGGCCCAGCGCTCCGGAGCTTTCCCTGAACAAGCGGTGGACCAGAGTTGAGAACCACTGATATAAAGGAACAAGGGGTGGGGGGAAGTCAATATAACTAATGTTAAAAAATAATACATATCAGTGATCCCCAATAGCCAGCAGTAACCAAGAAAGCTGATCTTAGCCAGCAGCTTTTTGAGAGGACCTTAGTAGGTTATGTGGGGGTGTGACAGGGTGCTGAGTGAGAAGCACTTAATCAGCCTCTGCCACTCCAGCCCCAATCTAGGGGAATGGATTGGAGCTGGTTGGATAGCCCCGTGTCTGCCTGGTAACAGGCAGCACGTGCCAGCCTTATTAGCCAGGGCTATAAAAGCTGAGAGGAAGCTAGGGGAAAGGGGAGCAGGGGTTGATAAAGGCTAGGCACAGAGGGAGGTGGGAGCCTTCTGGTCTGTTGCTGGCCAGGTCTGCACTTGGCACAGTTGGCTGCAAAACCTGTACATAGGTGGAAAGTGGTGGTGGGAAAACAACTGTAAATAAAGAACACTGGTGTTGCATCAAGCTGAAGCATTCCTGACTGATTGGAGAAGGCAACAGGGGCCAAAACCAGAGCAGCCCAGCATGCGCCTCCCTACAGGGAGAAAGCAAGGTGAGAAAAAGAGGTTGTAGTCAAAGAGGAGATGATGAGGCCTGGATGAGAACTTTAGCAACATGGATAATGAGATCGTCACTGTAATGGATATGTAAAAGATCTGCCATAGGAATTATTTTGAGGAAGTTTATGACCTGTGGTATATGGAAGGACAGACAAGATTATCACAATGGTCCCTTCTGGCCTTAGAGTCTATTAATCTATGAAAAACATGATAAGAATTTGGTTACAGCAGCGATTTGTGGAGCAAGAGAGGACAAAGTGAGATGGCTCCCAGTTAGGAAGGATGCTGGTGTTGTCAGTAGTGTCAGGGAATGGGGGAAATGGCAGGGCTTGGGAGGAAACACAAGGAGCTTCATCTGTGAAGTGTTTCAGAGTAACAGCCATGTTAGTCTGTATTCGCAAAAAGAAAAGCAGTACTTGTGGCACCTTAGAGTCTAACCAATTTATTTGAGCATAAGCTTTCGTGAGCTACAGCTCACTTCGTCGGATGTATACTGTGGAAAATACGGAAGATGTTTGTTTTTATACACAAAAATTATGAAAAAATGGGTGTTTATCATTTTCTTATCAGTTTCTTTTGGTAACTCTCAGTGGGATCAGAGGGTAATGGCTTGTAGAAAGTGGTCTTGTTCATATTCCGGCCTATTCATGATGACAACAGCACCTCCTTTGTCAGCCTTTTTGATTATGATGTCAGAGTTGTTTCTGAGGCTGTGGGTGGCATTGTGTTCTGCACGGCTGAGGTTGTGGGGCAAGTGATGCTGCTTTTCCACAATTTCAGCCCGTGCATGTCGGCGAAAGCACTCTATGTAGAAGTCCAGTCTGCTGTCTCGACCTTCAGGAGGAGTCCACCTAGAATCCTTCTTTTTGTAGTGTTGGTAGGGAGGTCTCTGTGGATTAGTATGTTGTTCAGAGGTGTGTTGGAAATATTCCTTGAGTCGGAGACATTGAAAATAGGATTCTAGGTCACCACAGAACTGTATCATGTTCGTGGGGGTGGAGGGGCAGAAGGAGAGGCCCCAAGACAGGAAATCTGCTTCTGCTGGGCTAAGAGTGTAGTTGGATAGGTTAAGAACAGCATTTGCTCAAGAAACTCCCTAAAAAAGCACAAGATCAAATCCGCACAGACACACCCCTGGAACCCTGACCTGGGATATTCTATCTACTACCCAAGATCCATAAACCTGGAAATTCTGGGCGCCCCATCATCTCAGGCATTGGCACCCTGACAGCAGGATTGTCTGGCTATGTAGACTCCCTCCTCAGGCCCTACGCTACCAGCACTCCCAGCTACCTTCGAGACACCACTGACTTCCTGAGGAAACTACAATCCATCGGTGATCTTCCTGATAACACCATCCTGGCCACTATGGATGTAGAAGCCCTCTACACCAACATTCCACACAAAGATGGACTACAAGCCGTCAGGAACAGTATCCCCCATAATGTCACGGCTAACCTGGTGGCTGAACTTTGTGACTTTGTCCTTACCCATAACTATTTCATATTTGGGGATAATGTATACCTTCAAATCAGCGGCACTGCTATGGGTACCCGGATGGCCCCACAGTATGCCAACATTTTTATGGCTGACTTAGAACAACGCTTCCTCAGCTCCCGTCCCCTCATGCCCCTACTCTACTTGCGCTATATTGATGACATCTTCATCATCTGGACCCATGGAAAAGAAGCTCTTGAGGAATTCCACCATGATTTCAACAATTTCCATCCCACCATCAACCTCAGCCTGGTCCAGTCCACACAAGAGATCCTGGACACTACAGTGCTAATAAACGATGGTCACATAAACACCACCCTATAACGGAAACTTACTGACCGCTATTCCTACCTACATGCCTCCAGCTTTCACCCTGACCACACCACACGATCCATTGTCTATAGCCAAGCTCTGCGATACAACCGCATTTGCTCCAACCCCTCAGACAGAGACAAACACCTACAAGATCTGTATCAAGCATTCTTACAACTACAGTACCCACCTGCGGAAGTGAAGAAACAGATTGACAGAGCCAGAAGAGTTCCCAGAAGTCACCTACTACAGGACAAGCCTAACAAAGAAAATAACAGAACGCCACTAGCCGTCACCTTCAGCCCCCAACTAAAACCCCTCCAACGCATTATCAAAGATCTACAACCTATCCTGAAGGATGACCCAATACTCTCACAAATCTTGGGAGACAGGCCAGTCCTTGCCTACAGACAGCCCCCCAACCTGAAGTGAATACTCACCAGCAACCACATAACAGAACCACTAACCGAGGAACCTATCCTTGCAACAAAGCCCGTTGCCAACTGTGCCCACATATCTATTCAGGGGACACCATCACAGGGCCTAATAACATCAGCCACACTATCAGAGGCTCGTTCACCTGCACATCTACCACCATGATATATGCCATCATGTGCCAGCAATGCCCCTCTGCCATGTACATTGGTCAAACTGGACAGTCTCTACGTAAAAGAATAAATGGACACAAATCAGATGTCAAGAATTATAACATTCACAAACCAGTCGGAGAACACTTCAATCTCTCTGGTCACGCGATTACAGACATGAAAGTTGCGATATTACAACAGAAAAACTTCAAATCCAGACTCCAGCGAGAGACTGCTGAATTGGAATTCATTTACAAATTGGATACAATTAACTTAGGTTACCTTGCATAATGACTTAGCCACTCCCAGTCTCTATTCAAGCCTATTTCCCCTTGTTTTTTTCTACCCCCACCCCAGACGTTCTTGTTAAACCCTGGATTTGTGCTGGAAATGGCCCACCTTGTTTATCATACACATTGTAAGGAGAGTGATCACTTCACATAAGCTATTACCAGCAGGAGAGTGGGGTGGGGGGAGAGAAAACCTTTTGTAGTGATAAACACCCATTTTTTCATGATTTGTCTGTATAAAAACAAACATCTTCTGTATTTTCCACAGTATGCATCCGATGAAGTGAGCTGTAGCTCACGAAAGCTCATGCTCAAATAAATTGGTTAGTCTCTAAGGTGCCACAAGTACTGCTTTTCTATCTGTGAAGTGTTAAGTTTAAGTTGACTGAGATATTTAAGAGCTTTATAGATGCAGGGTTGTTAGGGAGGGAGCTCAAAAATGATGAGTTAGACTAGTGAGTTGCCAGCACAAAGCTGTTGGTTCAGTTTCTCAGAACTATTTAACAGAGTTTAATAAGATACTGTATCTCATAATGTTCCAGGTCACTGATACCTGGGTCCAGCTAAGCTGCACCTGGGGAATTGCCACCACCAGCTCATGCTCCCCGATCCATTAGTTTGGTCTTTCATGTAGATTAGAACAGCAGTTCTCAATCGGGGATCCACAAGCCCTTTCGCAGGGTCTGCAGAGCCCCGCAGCTGAAACCCAGTCCACAAGCGGGACTGAAGGGGGGGAGCCTGCCAAGCTCCCCTCTCCCCCCAGCTGCAGCCAGGAGCGACGTGGGGCTGAAACTTCAAGCGTTGGAAGGGTGGGGTGCCCCCCCAAACTGCAGTGCCTTACCAAGTGGGGTAGTCCTGGGGGCAGCTCCACCCCCACCTCCTCCTCTCCCCGCACCCCTCAGGCCCCGCCCTCTGGCCAGGTCCTTGGCAGAAAGCCAGAGCCAGGCAATGTGAGGCTGCTGCTCTTCTGGCTAGTGGTGCCATGGAATGGGAAGCCGTGGCATTCCCCCATCTGCTGTTGGTGCCAAGGGTTGCAGCTGCTCCTCAGCTCCCAGCCCCCACTTTGAGTGTTCACGCAGCCAGTCAGAGCTGCCCGGGCAGCTCTGAGCCCAGCAGAGCCCTCGGGGAGTAGCCACCGGCACACAGCCCCAGACAGGTGGTGGCCTGCTGAGGTGAGTCGGGGATGGAGGTGGCGCTCCCTCCATGGACCCCACTTTGCAGAGCTGGCCAGAGCCCTGCTGACCCTTGCCCCTTGCTATCCACAAAGCATAAACAGTATGGTCAGAGGCATTGCAAGGGATGCTACCTTGTCACGGTGCCTTCTCCCTGGTTTGGAGGGACCATGTCTGTGAATGTAAGATTAGCTTATTCTCCACGGCCATTAAGTCTATTGCCTCTCTTCTTAGACTGCCTATGTGGGTGACGAGTGTGATATAAACATCTGTCCACTAGGAATTAGACTTGCGACCACACACAGTAGCCAAGCATCCATAATCAGCTAGTAGTCACCACAAACCTGGAGCAAATTCACATCAGTGACTTGTGTGACTGGAGGAGAGAAAGGTATCACATATATCCCTAGAGGAAATTTTTTTTTAGAATTTTGGGGATTAACAGAGAAATTATTGACCCAGACACTCAGGTTACTCTTAACTAGAGCTGATCAAAACAGGAATCCTGGTCACCTTTAGTTAAAACCGAAGTGGTAGTTGCGCCTTTTTGCAAATTAGTTCAGGGATAACTGTTGCCTCTACATGGGGGCATTTGCAGAGTCTCCGTGTCAAGACAGGCTGGACAACTGTCCATCTCTGGATCAGGGGCAGGGAACAGGCTCTGGCTGGAGCGGAAGTAGTCTATCACAACTACCAGGCAGCTGGGCGTATCCCCAACAAGGTAGCAACATTGAGCAGACTGGATTGAGGATGCTTTTTTTTGGAGCCTGTATATGTACCTTGGGGGGGGGGGGGTCACATAGTTACACTATTGTTTGTGGATTGGCTGAACCTTTGGGACCCATGGGTAACTGCCTTAAATGACTCATCAGAACACTCCAGCTCAGAACACTCATCACACTCTGCTTGTGCTAATCCTTAAATTGGGAGCATGAGTAATATGTGGCTACTGGCATTTCTGAATGAGAGAAAGTGTCTCACTTCTGTGATATTTCCTTTATGATTAGTTGTTTACTACTAAGATGTTATTCTTCATACTATTCCCAGACAAGGCGGTATTTAAAATGGAGTTAACTGTGTAAACGTCATGCCTTTTGGAAAAATTATCTTTAAAACAGTGTTGATGTCATAGAGTTTAAGACCAGTGGGGACCACCAGACCATCTAGTCTGACCTCCTGTATATCACAGGCCACCCACACCACCCAATCTTTCTGAAACATGAGAGCTCTAGGAAATATTGAGTTAGGCAACTATAAACTTTAAACTATGTTAAGCATATGGAAATAGTGAGGTTTAAAATCCAGCATTTAATGGGAAAATGGTAATAATTTTAAGTAGAAATTCCATCTAGTCTCTGTCTTGTTATCTTTACTTAAGCTTGAAAGGATTAGATTTTTGTCAGTAAGTGTCATTAAAAATCAATTTCACCATATACCAACAGAAAAAATATATTTCTGTCGATGATAATCAAAATTTACAATTAGGCAAAGTAAGAAAAATCTGCTTCAGAACTTAGAGTTTGATCTAAGGATACTTACTTTGTATATTGTAATACATGATGTTGACCATTTGTGTTTTGATGGTGAAAGCTCAACACCTAGTGTCACTAAATAATTATTTTCTGACCCCCTCCATAATTTCCCACAGCAATGAAAATTTAAATTGATTTAAAAATTTAAAATGCTTAAACAAACAAAATATCTGTCAATATTATATTTTAAAAAATCAAATTCTGCCAACCCTATCTTTACTGCATGTCTCTTATCAGCTAACAGCTTCTAATTAGACAAATTTAGATTAATTTTCTCCCAGACCTTCCCATTTGTCACAAATGGTATCAGCTCAGTGTTTTTGAGATTCTCTTTTAATAGGGTTAAGAAGAGGTTTAGTTACAATATTTTATGGGAAAAGTATACTTTCAGGTAGCACCAGACTTCAAATCACTTCATGTTTTGTAAACTTCAACATACAAAATGAGACGCTTTGAAGGTTAGTCAGCTTCTTAGCAGTAATGGTTTTTGATTCTTGTGCAACCAAGTGTGTCATTTCTGTTTCACGAACAGAAATGTCATTTAATCAGGAGCCTGGAAGCTGAGATTTATTACACTGGATATTAAATAGAATAGACAGGGTTTTTTTATTTTAAGCATTTTTTTCTTTCTGAACATCACCGTATCTGTAGGACTGCAAATTGGTTAAGACAGCTAGGCTGATTGTTTGAAAGCCATTCTGAATGCTTGTGAAATTTAATAAAAGGGGCTATAGGGTGAAGTCATATTATTTGGAGACCAAAGCAGAAAACTGAATTTGAAGGAAAATTTGTTTTAGATACAAATAAAATCAATTAAATTTTAATGTTCTCGATTTACAGTTAGGGCATGTCTTCATTAGACTTTTTTACTTGAGTAAACTGCTAATTAATTCAAGCTAGTTAACACCTTGTAAATCATAGTGTGGACACTCACCAAACATTTGTTCCAGAGGACAAACATTTGTGATTTACCCTAGGCTGACCCCCAGGGTAAATCACAAATGTTTGAAGCCTGTAACAAACAAGTGAAGAATATCCAGGGTGGCCTTTATAAAAGAGTTATTTACCTTGAGTTAATTGGCAATTGATTAACTCAAGGTTAAAAAACAAAACTAAAAACTAAACAGCCACCCTTTATGGGCTGAATTTATCCACTGAAGTCAATGGAATTACATTGTGGATGAATAAACCAGGTTTTAAATATGTCTAGACAAGGTCTTTCTCTAGTAGTAGCTTATTACATTACTCTGCACAAGGTAAGGCAATGGAGAAATGAGCTCATGTATGTTTTGACAAGTATGTTGTGTTATGATGATCTAGTGATATATGTAATGCTGTCCACTAGCAACATATTGTTATCAGCTGCATGAAACCTTGCTATGGGTTGAATTAAAAACTTGTTCAAACTGATGTGTGAATGAGTCCTCCATTTAAGATAGTTGTAAGAGACCATTAAAGGGGCACACCTAAACAAATGCTAATTGAGTCTGCCCAGAAACTAGCACCATGCTGGGAGAGGGAAGGGTTCGACTGGGTATTGTTATTAGGTGTGTGTGTGGAAGGATGGGGATGGGGGATTGGAAAAACACATAAAAAGCTCAGAAAAGAACAGAGAGAGAAGGGGAGGCAAGAAAGGGTTAGACAAAGCCCTGGCTGAGATGATTTAGTTGGGGCTGGTTCCGCTTTGAGCAGGGGGTTGGACTAGATGACATCCTGAGGTATCTTCCAATCCTAATCTTCTATGATTTTATGAAAGCCAAGCAGCAGCAAACACAGTGTGACCCTGGAAAAAGTTAGAAAATGAGAATGAGGTTTTGGGCCTTCTGTTGGCAAAAGAGGCTTGGGGACTATAAGCTAAGAAACTACTCCTCTTAAGTTCTTGATTCCCTCTGTGTTCAGGGACACTGGACTCTGTACATTCTTTGTAAATAAAACTGCATCAAAGAAATACCTGACTACCACAAATTTCTATTCTCAACTGGAATATCCCCAAGGCCCCGAAATGTGACCAGCCACTTGGGTCAAAAAGGGACAACAATACTAGTCATAAAATTCCTCTTACACCTTAAGATGTTTAAAATTAAATTAATCTTCTCCAAACTTTGCTAAGAACTACTGATAGTAATGGTGTAGAATGCTGCATGCTTTCAAAAGCAAATATGCTGTCTGTTTGAATGGTCACAATCATTATGCAGCATTTCCTGAAACAGTCTGCTAATAGCGGATGTTTTTTCTTTCATCCACCAATGTCTCTTCTGTTCTTGGAACAGTTAGATTGGTTTCATGAAAGGAAGAACATGCCTGACAAATTCACTTCAAGTCTTTCAAGCACATTATCAGGCTGGAGAAGGATGAAAGAAAAGACCTAATTTATCTGGATTTCAGGAAGGCCTTTGATGGAATAGACAGCTGACTGATTTACAAAATGTCATTGCGTTATACACATAAGGAACTATTGTAATAGAGTTAAAAACTGGTCTGGAGATGAGGAATGTAGGGTATTGTGACAGGAAGTTGTTTTGTATGGATTGAGGAGGGTTGCCGCAATGGGGTAGACTACCTTTAGTTTTGTTTTTTTGGGCAGGGTAAAAGGCTATGCACAAAAAAGCATAAAAAGACAACAGTGTAAACTAACCCAAAATAAGCAGAGGCCATATTTTATATTACAGCCAATAGATTAGGAAATAATTTGAGAGAGAGATGATCATGGATACTACTGTCTATATACTATATTTCAATACAGTACTCCAGCGTTTCCCATATTTAAAGCTACTAATATTATAAATGATATATTCTAAAGAGTGTCTGAGAGCAGTGTCACATTTGTACTCCATGTATATGAAGATGTTGTACTAATTAGAGGACTTTGTTGACTCTGGTGGGCCTAAATGTATCAGTTTTTTGTTGGTAATGCATATAACGTTCTGTCCCTGCTCTTTTGGTATTTCTCATAAACTTGTAGATTACTAAAACAAAGAGAATCCTTGGAGTTTTATAAATTGCAGAAACGTGCCTGCTCACGGTGGCCATACTGGCAGAGTGGACAAATTACCCAGGACACAAGACACTCTTTTTCTTCTCTGTTTGTACAACACCTAGCAAAATGGGATCCTGGTCCATTAATAGGACTCCTAGGCACTACGGCACAAATAAATAATGACACACACACTTTATGCATGTATGTTCTTAAACACACAGACACAATTTGTAAGTGGGTTCCTCCATCTGAGGAAGTGGCAAAGAGTCCATCTGAGGAGTTGTTTTAACAATATTTAAGTCCTAGCTATGAAATACAGTAGTATCATGTTTGGTTTGATTTGTGGAAGGGGGAAGGACTTCTGAAATGGGGGTAAAGAAATTTTTAAGTACTTTTTTGAATTGAATCTAGTGATCTGAATTTTCTCAAGCTGCCTTCAAAAATTGAACCTGCATATTTTGCATACAAAAAAACTGCATTTGGTGTGCCAATATGGAAGTTACTTCGCAAATTTTCTGATTTCTTGTGGAAGATTCCTGTGGGGAAAAATATGGTAATATAATTAAAGACCTTATTTTAATGTGTATACGACAAGGGGACCAACAATTAAGGTTGCACAAGCAATTCTGGTACTTCCTAAGTTATGAGTGATTGAATTTGCAACTATCACATTCTTCTATTGTAGCTTTTGGTATCTAATTTCTTAGTTTTTTTTTAAAAATCAAACTGAAAAAACTACAGATTTCATCCATTGACTCCAAGATGATACATCAGCATGATTAGAACCTTTTAGATTCACAGCACAGACCTCTGCCTCTTAAGATATGAGAGTCACTGACAGCAGTAGTTGAGTGAGTATATTGATCAGCCACTAAAGGGGGATGAGATATAGTTATGAAACCTGCTGGCACAGTCTATTTGCTGACAGCAGAGGCATGCAGAGACTTGGGACTCCTGAGTTCTATTCCAGGTTCTGAGAGGAGTAACCTCTAATGGTTACAGACCAATGTTCCCTCTAATTTTTTCCATCCATGTGCAGAATGAATTTTATTATGTGCACCAATATCAAGGTAATGTATGGATGTGTGCCACCAGTAGAAACAAAAAACCTAGATATAATAGAAATATTTATTTTTAAAAATTTGTCATAGGGATAATTACTCCAGCCAGGACAAGTTAGGCATTTTAGAACTTAAAACTCAAAGAATTAAATTTAAGCATAAGAGAGAAATAAAAATTATGAAATGCATAGACCAGTCATAAAACTAAAATAACACTCTTTGAAAGAATAAAATTACAGAGAATATATGTGCATTGCAGGAAGTATCAAGAAGTAACAACAACAACAACATGCAAGTGTGAGAGAGAGACAGTGTGTTGTGTGTGAGAGGGAGAGAGACAATGTGGTGTGTGAGAGAAAGAGATGTGTTGTCCCTTTAAGTATGCTGCCCTTTTAAGTAGTTTGGAACTCACCAGTTTGAAGCCTGCTTGTTCAGACAAGCAGCAACCGCCAGCAAGCTTCCTCCATCCCACTCCTGAGCCCTGTCATGTCCCCCTCCCCTGCTGTGCAGAGATAGGGTAAAAGGGCAAAGGAGTGGGGGAGAAGGGTACCCTGACGTCAGCATTCCCCTCCCACTCTGCTCTGCACAGCAAGCAGGAGGCTCCCGGGAGCAGCTGGCCAGGATCTCCAGGATCGGCAGGCAGCGATCAATCCAGCAGGGGTCAATTTATCGCGTCTAGTTTAGACACGATAAATCGACCTCCGAGTACTCTCCCATCGACTCCTTTACTCCACCGCCGTGAGAGACACAGGCGGAGTTGACGGGGGAGTGGCAGCCGTTGATTCACTGCAGTGAAGACACCACAGTAAATCGATCTAAGAACTTCTACTTCAGCTATGTTATTTACGTAGCTGATGTTGTGTAACTTAGATTGATTTCCCTCCCCCCAGTGTAGACCAGGGCTCAGTTACCGACCTGTCTGCCCATGGCCTTCCTGCCCCACTTCCACCTTTGGCTCCTCATCCCAGCCACCCATACATGCTCTCTCCTCATCTAGTCAACCCACTGCATTTCAGTCAGGGTGCCATGCCAGCCATCGCAAGGAAAGTCCTGCAGCCCCATACTGAAGCATGCTCAGTGCAGACAGAATGTTTGGAGAATTTAGCTTTCCAACTCTAACAAGTCTCTACTGAACATGTGTCAACTGAAGTTTTCATGGGGGCAGCAAAAGGCACATCCCTGATATCAGGCCACTCTCCCTCCCCTGCCTAATTTCAAGCCTCTGTTCCAAAGCACGGAGGCTCTAGAGCATTTTAACGAAACTGTAAGAATATTTCAATATGGGCAAAACAATACATTTCCCCCTCGACTCATTCTCAGAAACTGCTGAGCACTTTTAGCTGAAATTAAAAAAAAAAAAAAAAAGGCAGCCTGAAACAGACACAAGGCATGGAAAAACTTCACGCCAAGTGATTGAGCAACCTTAACTTTAGGCATAGTTACCCACATTGCCTAAACTAATGACTCCAGGTAACAGCAGAGTCCCTTCTACCACAACTATTAGAGACACCTTGCTCAAAAAGGAAAGATTTGAGACAAGATGGTAATTGGGAAGAGTATCAGTGTCAAGAGAGGGTTTCTTGAGAGGAGTCTGAAAGTGGCACACATAATGGAAGCTTTTACCTTATCTTCCTACTGGAGATGTTGACATTTTGCTTACAAACAATTTTTGCATAATGACTGGAGTAGGTCTGAGCAAATATGGCATGGAGAATTGTTTTGTAGTGTCATAAGGCACTCAGACGTGGAAAAGGAGAGTGCTCTGATGGATGTATGGCTAGATAGCGATTCTGCCTAGCTTTCATATTAAGTGCAGCCTGATTTATAGGAATTCCGTATATGACTGATAGGCATCTGGTATCAGTCAACAATGCTGGCCTGCAAGAAAATAGAATAACATTTCCTGTGTTTCATTTCTCTTTCCCTACTGCCCTTTATAAGGATTCTGTGGTAGAAAGAAAGTTCCTTCATTGTGAAACTGCAGAAAAGCCAAAGCTCAGACTGTCATGTTGCATGGAAACCTATCTAATCCTAAAAATATCTTTATAGAATTGGTGCATGTAGTCCAGTGCTATTTTACACAGATGTTTGTGGTTTCTCTATTAGTGAAACTGAATAGATTACTTATATCATTGTATCATGCTTACGTTCTATCTGCACCAGCAGACAGTTATATATGGAAATTTGGTGCAAATTTAAAAATCTTTGTATGTATGTACATATACAAAGTATGTAGCACATCTGTGGAGGTGACAGCTATGTGACAAATTGGAAAGGTATGTGACAAATTCATTTATCATACATTCTTGATAGCCTGAACTACCTTAGTCCACAAATGCATCCACAGACCCCTAAGCCACTTCAAATGACTGCCATATTATTTTAAAAGGGAACTCCCTGCAGCAATGTTTCCATCTGTAACCCTTACCCATATGTCTGGATGGGCATATATCAGGATGGCCGGGCATAGTGTTTTTGTGAGAGTCCTGGGGATTGTTTGGTTGGAGAAGCTCTCAGTGGAGGTTGGCTGATAGCTTGAGTTGCTATACATTTTTTGTAACTTATGTCAAAAGTGCCTAAAGCTTTGGTCACCTTTTACAATATATTTTACGAATCAAAATAAATGTGTGTTCATGTGTATAACCATTGAACAGTGCAGAGAGAATTCCTAGAGGGACTCTCCATAACCGTGGTTACTGTAGAAGTAGTTGGTTAAAAGTCAGTTGTATACTGTAAAATTTCTTAGAAGTACACTGATTGCATTTACTTAATTATTCTTGGCATTAGTATAAGTAAAAGTTCATCCATAAAATACTCTGACTTTCTCAATTCACTTGAACCTTAGCCTGTTTTGGCATAATGTTCTGAAGCTGGGAGAGATGCTTTGTGATTAGATTCTGTAATCCAAAAGGGATTATACCATTGTCTCATTCAAAGTTTCCTGCTGTTGCAATATATGTTATTTCAGAGGAATGAGAAGTAATTCCCTATCAGACTCTTGTGTAGAGATTGTTGCCAGGGAACATCATCCTGTGTTAGTGAGGCATTCTTTCACTGCTGAAGTTAAGGCATTACATCTATTACGTCAGTTTTCAATATGTTTTTAAACTTTAAACTCAATTCACTTCAGCCAGAAGTTATATTTCCCAGGAGTGAATATTTATCTTTCCAAAACCAATTGTTGGTTAAAATGCTATGGCCATGTTAAAGTTGTGGCACAGACAATTTTTGACATTCTAGAAAGTTAACATCTCCTTCAGAGCTCTTACATCTCTTCTCTAAAATCTTCTTAGTTTGCAGATCACTGATCCAGTGGACAGTAATGAACCTATGCCAATCTAGCTGCAGTATTAGTTCATGAAGTCTGCATACCAGAGACCCTTGACACTTTTTTTGATGGTCATTGTCACCACATGTACTGCATACCCTATCTCTAAATATGTTGGTGGATACCTTTTTCAGTTGAAATGTTTGAAAGCAATTGTCTCCTGCTCAAAGCTGTTACTCAGGCTTTGTGTAGGGTAGATTTCATCTGCAGTGTGTAGCCAACCTAAGATATTCACAGCTATAGTATATTAGAATTAAATACTTTAGTTATAAGGATCAGAAAGAACTGGATAATATTGACAAATATTTACTTATAATAATTTAAGGGTCTTCCTAAATCTCTAAACTCATATGTTATTTATTTTAAAATTTCCATTTGACTAGTGTAATTATGAAACTACATGGTGCTGGAGGTTGGCACAGTGATGGGGGTAGATGGGTGGTGGTGTTTTATATTGTGGTAGCATGCAGGGAGGGGCTCCAATCATAGACCATGGCCTCACTGTGCTTGGCATTGCACAAAAGTGTTATAAAATCACTGTGTCTGCCTGGGGGACCCTACAATCTAAGTACATATTTACTAGTTACACATCCTAAAATAAGGTTAATCATGGTTTTCATGCTTAAGAGTTTAAATTGATCACTAAAGATTACTAGGCATGCAGTGAGGGGCTAAACCTTTCACTTAGCATTAGTTATTAGTCACTAGCAGATATAGGACACCAGACTTGATTAAACCAATGGTCTGAGCCAGTATGGCAAGTACTGTGGTCCTCGATTTATGCGTGTCTTAAACTAAAAAGCAGAACTCTGAAAATCTTTAGACAACATGGGGCATATCTACCCCATGAATGCTTGTACCACAATAGGTAGAAGCACCTTGTATGACTTATCTAGTTTGATATTTTCATATAACTGTCCTTTTCTGATTGCATTTTTAGGTTGTAGTGGTCAGCGGACATCTGGACAGCTGGGATGTTGGGCAGGGAGCCATGGATGACGGTGGTGGAGCATTTATATCATGGGAAGCATTATCTCTTATTAAGGATCTTGGTAAATATTTATTTAAAGAAATGTTCTAATGTGTAAGGTTCTAAGACTCTCAGTGTAATTTTTTTAAACTGAAGATAGTCATCAGCTCTACCATTCTGAGCACAAATAGTCACCATCCAGAAAAATATTCCTAAAGATTTCCCTCTTATGCCACCTTCTTCAGAAGACTGAACAAATTAGTCACCTTCCCAAAATAAAAAAGAGTGCATAAAGAGTGCTTTGAATATTCATAGCCATCACCAAAATATAATGAAAGTTTGTAAATAAATGTATGTTAGAATAAGGACACTCTGTGATATGTATATTGTTGGCTTGACAGCTCAAATAATTAGAATACAATTTTCTAACTGTGTATGCACCATTTAAGTGGGGGGACAGATCCATTCTGAACAGTAAAACCTACAGTCCCACTGCTGGTAAAGTGAAGGAACAACATTCATGGGGTCTGGCTGTGATTGTCCTGGACACTAAGCTTTGGGAAAGATAGTAAAAAAATGAATGAACTATTGACAGTACCCCAGAGAGAAACTCTATAGTGCTTTACAGTGTTGTTGTAGCTGTGTCAGTCCCGGGATATTAGAGAGACAAGGTGAGTGAGGTAATACCTTTTATGGGAACAACTTCTGATGGTCAGAAAGACAAGCTTTTGAGCTACATGGAGCTCTTCCTCAGGTCTGGGAAAGATACTTAGGCACTACAAAGTTTTGTTGACAAAAAAGTCAGCTTTCATCGACAAAACAGTGGAGCTGTACACACTGCAATGTTCCTTCTGCCAACAAAATTCTCCTGCTTTGCTGACAAAATAAAATGATAGGCATAGAGCTTTTTGCGGCAAAGTTGTACCAACAAAGTGTCCGTGTAGACACTCTGCTTGGGGATGTCGCTATAATTGGCCTCCAGGAGGTGGTCCCACAATGCCCATCCTGACCACTCTGGTCAACAGTTTGAACTTGGCTGCCCCACAGTCAGGTATGCAGGCATCAGCGCCCCTGCTCCCGTACCCCACTTAAAGGCCCAGGAATTTTTGAAATTCCACTTCCTGTTTGCTCAGTGTGGACAGCTCACATTGCATCTTCCCTGCTAACCATGGTGGCTCCACACAGCAAGTGCTCTCCCACTTGGAGCACACCTGAGTTGTTGGATCTGCTGGCACTGTGGAGAGAGGAGGCTGTGCAATCCCAGCTCTTCTCCAGCCGTAGGAACTTCAATACCTACAGTCAGCTTTCTCTTGCTTGTTGGATACGGGCTAGGAATGGGACACGCATCAGTGCCATGCAAACATATTGGAGCTACCCACAGTGCACTGCTCTCTGTCAGTGCTAGAGTACCAACTGTGGACATGCTCCACCAACAAAAGGAGCATTGTGTGAACATGCACAGGTGTTGTAATTATACCAGTTTTTGATTGTCTGCTTAACTTGCCTTGACAAAACTCTGTAGTGTAGGCAAAGCCTTAGTATCAGCTAAATGCACTATCAAACAGATAGTTTAACATAAGTAGTTTGAACATATTCTAAGGGACCATTCAGGGTGAAGTGTTAACACCTCTGTAGTCATAGGACAAAGAGGGGAGTGAGTGGTTACAGATTGTTGTAATAAGCCATAAATGCAGTCTCTTTATTAAGACCATGATTTGATGCTATCATGGGTATGTTCCAGAGAGAGTTTAATGGACAAGTGGTGGTGGTTAAAATTTTGGTGGAAATCTATGAGGGAGTTGGTCATCTGTCCAGAGGATGAAAATATCATCGACATATCTCAGGTATATCGTTAGTTTTGTGGTGCATTTTTCCAGAAATCCTTCTACAAGGTGGCCCACGAAGCGCCTGGCATATTGGGGAGCCATCCTAGTACAAAAGTGTTTGTTGTTGAATGTAAAATTGTTGAGAGTGAGGATAAAATGGATGAGTTTGGTGATGTGTTTGGGGTGGATTTCTGAGGCTTGTCCATTGTCTTTTAAATATTTGAGGCAGGCAGCGATGCTGTAATTGTGAGGAATGTTGGTGCATAGAGAAGTGACATCCATGGTGGCAAGGATAGGATGGTGTTCTGAGGGAGGTTGTTTATGTTGCAGAATTTGTGGAGGAAGTTGGTTGTGTCCTGGAAGAAGCTAGCCCTTTGTGTGATGACTGGTTGAGGGTGTGTGGTGGGGGTGCTTTACTCATTGCTAGGATGGAGCCTCCTCTTAGCTGTCCTGGGGATTAGCGACGCCCCTTCCTGCGGTTGCACCCCATCTCTCTGCCTCTCTCTCTGTCTGCAGCCCCTCTTTCGCTCCAGGAGCTGCTGCTGCCTCTTCGTGACTTGGCCCTCTGGCCAGGTCACTCAGAGGTTTCCCCTTCTGGGGTATAACAGTCTCTTAAGAACAGATTCAGGCAGTTTTCCTCTGGTGCGGGAACTCAGACCCATCCTCTACTCTGAGTTCCAGCTCAGAGTCCCTCTAATCAGCAGCCAAGGTCTATTCGCTCCTGGACCTTGCCACTTTCCCTGAGCCTTGCCTACATGTCTGGCTTCCTCCCCACTCTGGGTTTACCAGCCTTCCAACTCCTTCCTTCCAGGGAGTAACTGTAGGCTACCTGCTTCTGTGTAAGGGACCGGGGTGTAGGTGGTCAGGCCTAGCAGTAACAGCTGGGCGGAGGTCTGCCCCCCAGGGATGGGAGTTTTGGGGCAGGAGTTGGAGGAATTGCAAGGCCAGGTCCCATAAACAAGAGTCAGGGTCAGAGTCAGGATGGGGTCGGAGATCAGAGGCAGTACCATCTTAGAATCGATAGGGAGGAATCAAGGTCAGAGTCAGGCTGAAGTCGGAGAGTGGATATCAGAGACAGTACGGGGCTAGAATTGGAGGCAGGAGTCTGGATTGAAGTCAGGCTGAAGGGAGAGACTGGAGACCAGGCAAAGTCTGGCATTGCAGCAAGCCAAGGTCTGTATGGCTGCCCACACAACTTCCTGGAGTAACCCCTGTGGTTAAGTAGGGACACTTGACCAGTCAGAGGGCCGCAGGGTACTGACACTCTGGGTCTTGTGGGTGGTACTTCCTGCAGTGCCTACTTTCCACAGTGCTCCCTGGCTGTCCTTCTGCATGGCCTTCCAGTGGCACTGCATGAATATCAGACATCCCAGGCTCTGCAGATCTGGGTTGTAGTTCCTGGGTTCTTACACTCTGTAGCTTCCAAACACACACTCCTTTCCCCCAGGGAGTGACTGGAGCCTACTTCTCTGCTACCTCCATCTGTTATCAGCTCCCAGACTTTATCAAAGCCCCACCTGTTCCCTCACAGGTGGGCTTCTTTGTAATCAAGGCTCTCTACTCAGCCTCAGTCTTCCTCATTTGCTGCCTAATTGGGTGATTGGGCCCACCTGGCCTAATTTAGCCCTCTCAGGACTAGTGTGGGGAGTATATCCCATCACAGAATGGTTTCTATGAGTCCTAGTATTCCTTCAGTAAGAGTGCTGTGGCCCGATACAATGGGTCGCTTGGGTTCCCTTGTCTGTGTATCTTGGGAAGCATGTAGAAGGTCAGTGGGGTGGGTTTGTGGGGGATGAGGTAGTAGAATTTCTCCTGGAATTGTTTGGGGAAGGATTTGGTGATATCCTTAAATTCCTTGGTAAATTGTGGTGTGGGGTCTTCTTTGAGTTCTTTATAGTAGGTGGTGTGGGAGACTTATTGGTTGGCTGCATTCACGCAGTCATCATGGTTGAGGACTACAATGGTGCCCCCTTTGTTTGCTGGTTTGATCGCTGTCTGGTGGTTAGATTTCAGGGATTGTAGAGCTGTCCTCTTGGAGGTGGTTTTATTTTTTCAGCAGGAGAGAGCTCAACAAAGAGCAGCCACACTGTATATCTCACAGCGACAAGGCGTTAGCAGCACAGCTGTGCCACTGTAAGCTGTGCCATGTAGACATAGCCTGACTCTTAAGCATTCTTCCCAAACCTGAGGCAGAGCTCTGTGTAGCCTGAAAGTTTGTCTCTATCAGCAGCAGAAATTGGGCCAATAAAAGATATTATCTCACCCACCTTGTAACCGTATAGTGCTGTCATTTGTAAAAGATGGTGTTTCTGTGCTTTGAAAACTGTGACATTCCGCTACAACAGAAGTTCTGAGTGCAAAGAAAAGGAAATTATGAAAGTAGCTCTGCCCATGGGTACTCATCTGAAAAAGTGACTCCAAAATGGTGTCTGTAGTTCCACCATTCAAGATACTTGAAAATAAAACAATACAAAATCCCCTTTGCTGAAATGCCCTTACACTACTTCAATCAGGTTCAGTCTCAGAACTGTTGGAAATGTGTTTGTTGTCAGATTCAGAAAGTGCTGTTTAGTTTTATGTATGTAACCCTTCTGCCTGTCAGAGTTGGCAGCAACAAGGGCCGGGTTCAATATCTAGGGGATCCATTCCAATAACACAATGCAAACCGGCTCGAGCCCCCACCCAGTGACCTGGGACAAATATATACCACCCCCGCTGGGCGCCTCCAAGAGGCAATACTTCCCCTCTCGCAAGCACAGAGTCTGAGTGTAGCAAAAAGCCTTTTAATAACAGAGAGAAACAAAGTGGCATTATGTTGGGGAAACACCACCAACAGGATTCATAACACAACCCATGAGCAAAAAAACCCACCCCAAGCAAATTGGGGCATGCCCCTTTCTCTTTGGTTCTTGAGTCCAGCAACCCAAAATCACCCAAAGTCCCAAAAGTCCAATGACCCAAAAGTCTCTGTCCCTGGTCAGGGCAGCCCCAGAGTTCAAAAGTTTATCTGCGGAACTTTACCTCCCAACCTGGGTGGAGATGGGACGGGGGTAAGAGGCACCTTACATGATCTGAAGCTGACCGCCCCACAGCTCCATAGGCCTTCACTTCGCTCCACCAGCCGCCCCACGAACTCCTTCGCTCAGCTCCGCTCCACGGCCCACAAGCAGCTCCCACCGTCCCACGAACTGCTCCACCAGCCGGTCCACAAACTGCTCCGCGTCCCACCAGCAGCTCCCGCCGTCCTACAAACTGCTCCACCAGCCTGTCCACAAGGCACACCAGCCATCCCGCAAACTGCTCCACAATATATCTTCAGGCTCCCCCACTACTTAACACAACACTCAGTGATTTCTGCTCTTAGTCAGTTCAGCTCTTTGGTAAATTCAGCTTGTAGTAAGGGAGCCTCAGTGCTGGTGCACCATTAGCCCAAAGTGAGCTCAGCAGCCTGTAACTAGACTCCTAATGGAATCAAAATTAGCTCTGATATTCCACAGTGGAGAGAGGAGGAAGTGCAATTAGCATGTAAGGCCCTCACCAAGGGGCCCATGCCACCAAGTATTAATACTTGTCCCCAGCTTCTCTCAATTCACAGAATTTTAAAACCCATGACCCTTGCCTAGCGAGTGCTACTTAGTTGATGGTGAGTCCCTCCATCATAACAAAAGGCCAAGTACAGTTCCAAGCACAGTTCCCATAATCAGGGTAATAACAATTTATTCTTCCTGCCCCAATAACAAAGACACTGGGGATCCCACAGCAGCCAAAGTGACCATTTGGGCAGCTATGGCCTCATTCTAGGCGGAGTGGGTGTGCCTATGCAAATGAGATCGGCCCCTGAAGTTCTTTTCCACAACTTGCCACACCTCACCACCAGATGTCAGGTTGGAGCTCATCCTGACACTGCTTACGTCCTCCCCCCAGCCGAGAATTTGTCGTCCCGACAAATCACACTCCCTTTATACCAATTCATTGGTTTCCTCCAAAGGGCCTCAGGAAGCCCACTTTAGCTTCCACAAGCCTGTGTGCTAAATGTATTGGCTCCTCACTAGTCACCCCAGGTGCATCATAAGTTAACCGTTTCACTGGTCTTATCACCCTGTCTCGTCCATTGAGAATCTTTGTTGCTGAGGTAGGGGGAACATCCTCTTGAGTGACGGATGGAGAGGCTTCCCTGGAGGGTCCTTTGGCTACTGGCGTAGGCCCCTGCACTCCTAGTTCTAACGCTGGAGGGTCCAAGGTGCCCAAGACATCCTCTACCTGTGTGTCTCCAATGTCCAATAACCTGTGTGTGTCATCACAGGGGGGTCTCATCAGCAGCACCGGAGTGTCAGAAAGGGGCCTAAATAATTCCGCCATGGGGTTTAGGGCGGAAGAGGGAAAACTCTCATTTGGTTCAGCTGATCGAGACTGAAATCTTGTCTCCATCCCAGGATACACCAGGGTTGTGTCTTCCTCCTCAGACTCACTCTCAGATGTGCAGAATAGGGGTAAGTTAGCTGCACAGGGCACGCTGTCTGTGTTGGATGGTGGCTTTGGTCTAGCACCTCTGTTCTGCCCAGCTGCCCTGTCATGACCCATCTCATAAGGGGTGCTTACCAATTCCCCCACAGGGAGCAAAAGGTTTCTATGCACCATCTTTATTTGCCCTGGACCATCTTCAGGTTTGATCTTGTAGACCGGCAGATCTCCCAGCTTTTCCATCACCAGGTAAGGTATTGCCTTCCATCTGTCAGCTATCTTGTGTTTGCCACCAATACCCAAATTTCGCAGCAGGACTGTCCCCCGGCTGGAGCTCCTGCGAATGCACTCTAGCATCATATCGATGTTTGTTGCGGTCTGCGTTCTTCCGAGCCACAGCGGTAGCTAAGCGATAAGCATCCTGCAGCTTTTCTCTTAGTCGGGATACATATTGCTGATGAGTTTTCATAGCTATCTCCATCCTCTGATACACCAAAGCACAAGTCTATAGGTAATCTTGGTTCTCGCCCAAACATCAAGAGATATGGGGTGACTCCCGTAGCATCGTTCTTTGTGGGATTGTAGGCATGCACCAGAAATGCGACATGCTGGCTCCAGGTTGCCTTCTGCTCTGGTCGCAAAGTTTCCAACATATCTAATAGGGTTCGGTTGAACCTCTCTGGCTGAGGATCACCTTGGAGGTGATAAGGCATTGTCCTAGACTTTTTAATTCCTGCTATCTTCAGGACCTCCTTCAGAAGGTGACTCTCAAAATCCCGCCCCTGATCAGAGTGTATCCGAGCTGGGAATC
This sequence comes from Lepidochelys kempii, assembly GCF_965140285.1. Classification (NCBI taxonomy): domain Eukaryota; kingdom Metazoa; phylum Chordata; order Testudines; family Cheloniidae; genus Lepidochelys; species Lepidochelys kempii. The sequence goes on along the minus strand of NC_136381.1, from coordinate 41,790,269 downwards.
CATAGACTGAGAAATATTTGTCCCACAATACTCGAGCAACGGTGGTGGCCCTCTGATCACGTGTGGGATATGCTTGTGCATACCGTGTAAAATGGTCAGTCACTACTAGAATGTTCCCAACATTCCTCTTGTCTACCTCTACAGACAAGAAATCAATGCATACCAATTCCAAAGGTTTGTTGCTGGTGATGTTCTTGAGATATGCAGCCCTTGTGGGCAGAGTTTTCCTTTGAACACATCGAGCGCAAGTCTCACATTTCCTGCGAACATCTTCAGCCATTCAGGGCCAATAGAACCTACTACGAATAAGTTCCAGGGTCCTCTCCATCCTTAAATGCCCAGAGTCATCATGCTGGGCCCTCATGGCCAGGGCTCTGTATTTTTTTGGCAGTACTAGTTGTGCTTGTTGTTTTTGTAAAGGGTCAGTGGTCATTCGGTGTAGCACTTCCTGAATCAGTTTTAGTTTGGTCCATTCTCTCAATAGTAGTTTACCCTCCGGGTTAGGTGGGACAACCGCAGCTGGGCTTCGCCCCTCCCTTTTGGCAAGTAGTGTATCACAAATGTCAATATCTTGCCTCTGGGCTTCTTGCCAGTCAGCCGCATTGAGCATGGGCAAAGGAGATTGGTCCAATGCAATATAGTTCACTGAAGCAGAAGGCATGCATTCAGGGGGCAGGCCCAAAGCTTCTGCAACACATCCCTGAAGGCTCTCACGGGCCTCTGGCTCTCGGCGACTCACACTGCAAATAGCTCTCACTCCATCTGAGGGTATCACAGCAACTTCTGGAGCCTGCGGACGCCTGGACAATGCATCTGCATCTACATTGCTTCTCCCTGATCGGTACTGAATGCTGAACTAATAGCTAGCCAAGGTGGCCACCCATCTCTGCCCTGTAGCATCCAGCTTAGCACTTGTTAACACATACGTCAGTGGATTGTTGTCTGTCCACACCTGGAACTGAGCACCATACAAATAGTCTTGAAATTTCTCAGTGATGGCCCATTTCAAGGCCAAAAATTCCAGCTTGTGGGTGGGATAGCGAGTTTCACTATCAGACAATCCTCGGCTGGCAAAGGCTACAGGTTTACGTTTGCCTTCCACTTCCTGGTACAGGACTGCTCCCAGACCCTCCAAACTGGCATCAGTATGCAGGATAAATGGTTTGCTTGGGTCAGCGAAAACTAGGACTGGAGCATGAGTTAGGCAAGTAATGATTTCTCAAAAAGCCCTTTCACATCTCTCATCCCACCGTGGCCCAAATGGTTCAAAGGGGCCATAGTGTCTCTGCACAGGAGGCTTTGGGGACCTCCCCTTATTCTTGGACTTAGATTTGTTCTTGCTGGACTGATGTCCCCTGGTAAGATCGTTCAGAGGCTTTACAATCATAGCATAGTTTTTCACAAATCTGCGGTAGTAGCCACTAAATCCAAGAAAGGTCTTGAGTTCTCTGTAGTTACTTGGACGCGGCCATGCAGTGAGTGCTTCTGTTTTATCAGGATCAGTACTCACACCCTCTTGGGACACGATGTGACCCACATACTTCACTGAGGTTCTGCAGAACTGGCATTTATCAATTGAAAGCTTCAGACCATATCAACCTATCAAGCACTTTAAGAAGTCTTTCTTCATGCTCCTCTAAGGTTCTTCCAAACACAATCAGGTCATCCAAATAAACTAACACTTGCAGTAAATTCATGTCTCCCACAACTTTCTCCATGAGACATTGAAAGGTGGCAGGTGCTCCAGAAATCCCTTTGGGCATGCGTTCAAACTGATAAAACCCTAATGGGCAGATGAAGGCTGTCTTCTCCTTATCTTCTTCTCCCAGAGGGATCTGGTAGTATCCACTTCGAAGATCCAACACAGAGAACCACTGGCTTCCCAGCAAACAGTCTAAGGCATCTTGCACTCGAGGCATAGTGTACTGGTCGACCACAGTACGGCTGTTTAGGGTGCGGTAGTCAATACACATCCGGATTTTCCCATTCTTTTTACGGACTACCACAATGGGTGAGGCGTATGGGCTGCGGGACTCTGTAATGATGCCATTCGCAGCCAGCTCCTGAAGATGATGTCGCACATCTTCCATCTCAGAGAGAGCAATCTTCCTAGATCTCTCCCTGAAAGGTCGAGAGTCATGTAGTCTGATATTGTGCTCTACTCCTTTTGCACATCCCACATCCCACTCATGCAGTGAGAACACCTTGGATCTTTCACAAAGTTTCTTCCTCAGGCGATCTTTCCAGTCCTCGGACACTGGTGAATCTCCAAAGTCAAACTTTGCTGGGTCTATTGTCGGAACTTGAGTTTCACACTGGGGTTTTACAATCGACTCAGGCTCAAAGAGGTCTGCTATCTTTTGTCCTTGCTTCACAACAACATCACAACTCGTTTCATTAGCAATCAGTATAGTCACCCTTTCCTGGGCTACAGCAGGTAGAGTTATGACTCCACTGGGGACCAGCACTCCTTCAGGGAGCTCTCCTCCCATCGGCTGCTCTATCATTGCTAACATCCATTTACTGCCTTTCAGACAGGTACTCATGACAAGCACTTCTTGCTGCGTCCTTGCAGGCACTACTAAGGGGGTCGTGCCCGCGTACTTCAGTGCCCCAAGCGGTAGCTCAGATGTGTCCCTTTTAGCGCTCTCAATTTTCCTATAGGCTTCAGCACAAAGCGTATGGATCAGCAGGGTATTCAGGTACTGGTCCCCAGCCCGCCTTCTGCAGTAATCCGCGAGTACCTTGAAGAGACTGGAGTTGGTCCCTATCAGCACAGACACATCAGAAGTCCCTTTAGGGTCAGGGCATATTAAGGCAGCTATGTCTACCCCTTCTCTTACCCCAGCAACCTCCTCTGGGAATTCCAGGTGCACTATGACATACCCTTGGTAGGGGTATTCATCCATGCTGAGGCCACACAGGCCAAGGCCAGTCAGTGGCTGTATAGGCAGGTGCCTAAGCATCTGTTGGTAGAATGACTGAAATATAATAGTCACTTGAGATCCAGTGTCAAGCACTGCTTTACACTGCACCCCTTCAATCTTCACCGTGACCTCTGCTCGAGGCCCTATCAGTCCTGCAGGGATCCCAGCTGGACAGTCTTTTCTGGGGGAATCTTCAAATCCTGCAGACCTGGCGGGTCCCTGTCCCCAGACCCTCTGGCAGCTACCGGATCTCTCCCAACTGATTCTCAGCTTTCCATACACTAAGGAGGGGTTTTCTTCATTATGGCACTTGGCAGCACTGTGTCCATCCTGACCACATCAGTAGCAGAAGAACTGACCCTTCCCCCTTCGCCTGGGTGGGATGGTGGCTCTAAGTGCGGGCTTCTCAATCGCCACAGTTTGAGGCTTCTTATTCCTGGAAGTCATAACTCGGTCAACGGTACTTTGCAGCTCAGCTATCCGTTCCGTCAGGACCTGCATTTGTTGGGCAAGTTCCTCTCTGGTGCTCACCATCAGTACACTGGCCGTTTGCAGTGGTGTTGTGCTGGCTGGATCCGATGTTTGGGCTTCCCAAAATTCACTGGCAGCCTGCCTTTCTTCCTCCTCTCTGACGTCTTTTATCAGCTGGGAGTAACTTGTGGGATGTTCCTGTCGTTCTCTAAGCTGGAGATGAAGTAGAATCGGGTTCTGATACTGAGTTCCTCGTACAATTTGAGCCAGTCTGGTCCGATCCATCTGCTCAGCAGTCACTGCTCCCCTCATGACAGCTCTCTGAAGCAGTCTCTCCAGTCTCTGTATGTAGGCTGAAGCCTTCTCGCCCTTTTGTTGTCGGGAATTAAGGAACTTACAGTAGCTGTCTTCAGGGCCCTCTACGCTCCCAAAGTTGTGTTCAAGGGCCTCTAGGCAGTCCTTCACACTGACCCCAGGGTCAATGAGCTTCAGGGTGCGAATCACATCTAATGCTGGGCCGCCAAGGCTCTCTATGAGGCATCTTCGCTTTTCTGCATCTGGTACCACCCACTCTTGCAGCATTTCAGTGGTATGCTCTAACCAGGGTTCAAACTCCTCCTCCCCAGCAAATAATCTTAACTTACGACAAGAGCTTGACGCAGCATGGGACAGCACAACCTCTTCCAATATTTGCCCCAGAGCTTTTGTCCAATCATCAGCCGAGGCTGCAGCCTCTGAGCTAGAAGCTGCTGAGCCAGGGCCCAACAAACCTGACATATTAGCCATTATACAAACAGTAATTTCCTCAAAATATAAGCACAAACAAAAAATATATAAATTGTATCCCAATGTAGTGGATCACTCAACAGGTGCTTGTGAGGGGTACTGACCCAGGCATCCCGGACGAGCCCCTAAAAATGTAACCCTTCTGCCCGTCAGAGTTGGCAGCAACAAGGGCCGGGTTCAATATCTAGGGGATCCATTCCAATAACACAATGCAAACCGGCTCGAGCCCCCACCTAGTGACCTGGGACAAATATATACCACCCCCGCTGGGTGCCTCCAAGAGGCAATACTTCCCCTCTCGCAAGCACAGAGTCTGAATGTAGCAAAAAGCCTTTTAATAACAGAGAGAAACAAAGTGGCATTATGTTGGGGAAACACCACCAACCGGATTCATAACACAACCCATGAGCAAAAAAGCCCACCCCAAGCAAATTGGGGCATGCCCCTTTCCCTTTGGTTCTTGAGTCCAGCAACCCAAAATCACCCAAAGTCCCAAAAGTCCAATGACCCAAAAGTCTCTGTCCCTGGTCAGGGCAGCCCCAGAGTTCAAAAGTTTATCTGCGGAACTTTACCTCCCAACCTGGGTGGAGATGGGACGGGGATAAGAGGCACCTTACATGATCTGAAGCTGACCGCCCCACAGCTCCATAGGCCTTCACTTCGCTCCGCCAGCCGCCCCACGAACTCCTTCGCTCAGCTCCGCTCCACGGCCCACAAGCAGCTCCCACCGTCCCACGAACTGCTTCACCAGCCGGTCCACAAACTGCTCTGCATCCCACCAACAGCTCCTGCCATCCTACAAACTGCTCCACCAGCCTGTCCACAAGGCACTCCAGCCATCCTGCAAACTGCTCCACAATATATCTTCAGGCTCCCCCACTACTTAACACAACACTCAGTGATTTCTGCTCTTAGTCAGTTCAGCTCTTTGGTAAATTCAGCTTGTAGTAGGGGAGCCTCAGTGCTGGTGCACCATTAGCCCAAAGTGAGCTCAGCAGCCTGTAACTAGACTCCTAATGGAATCAAAATTAGCTCTGATATTCCACAGTGGAGAGAGGAGGAAGTGCAATTAGCATGTAAGGCCCTCACCAAGGGGCCCATGCCACCAAGTATTAATACTTGTCCCCAGCCTCTCTCAATTCACAGAATTTTAAAACCCATGACCCTTGCCTAGCGAGTGCTACTTAGTTGATGGTGAGTCCCTCCATCATAACAAAAGGCCAAGTACAGTTCCAAGCACAGTTCCCATAATCAGGGTAATAACAATTTATTCTTCCTGCCCCAATAACAGAGACACTGGGGATCCCACAGCAGCCAAAGTGACCATTTGGGCAGCTATGGCCTCATTCTAGGCGGGGTGGGTGTGCCTATGCAAATGAGATCGGCCCCTGAAGTTCTTTTCCACAACTTGCCACACCTCACCACCAGATGTCAGGTTGGAGCTCATCCTGACACTGCTTACATCTATGTGCCTCACTTGCAAAAGGATGGTACTTTAGGATTCGCTCAAAGTTGGCCCATAAAAGGTCTATAGCATCACAACTGTGAAAACTAGCTTGTGTAAAATACTTCTGCATTTTGGCCCCAATTCAGCAGACAACTTAAGCATCTTCTTCCGTTCTTATTCAGGGGTCTAAGTCCCAAGTTAAGTCCTTAAGTGTTTTGCTTATCTGGGGCTCTAACCATCAGATTGTGTATACTCTCTGTATAGTGCAGCTTTAAGTAATGGGGGAGAAGGATGTTAAGTGTTCTGTTATGCTATTAGCCACTCATATACTACAACGATGACAAGTGCCAGACACTTCAATAAATAAATAAGCGCATCTTTCCTTTTGCTTATTTGAAACCTTTCTCTCTTGTTTTCCTGGCCGCAGAAAGAAGATTTAAATAGAGTAAAGTCTGTGACTAAAAGTAATTTAGCTTATGGCTTTGGGGATTTTTTTGTTTTTGACTTTGTTTTTTGGGGAGAAGGAGGGGTAAAATCATTTTCAGTTTTTCTATGGGGGAATTCTTAGTTACTTTCAAATTGTTTTTTGTCATCTTTTGTTTGATTCTTGAAAAATCATGTATAGTCCCTCCTCTTCCCCCCACCCCAAATAATATCAAGTTTCTTATTTGCTGACTTTGCTCTTTAGAGTGTACTGTTTTGTATCTGCTAAGGGCAAGTTCTTAGTGACGTCGTATAACTTTTGTTCAGTAGGTTTCCTTTTATGCACGAATGAAATGCATTGCTCACTCCTCGTTGAAATATTTGATTTCCTCGGGTAGTAGGTTGGGTGGCATTTTTGTTTACTGTAAAACCTGTGGCAAAGTCCTATTTTTTTCAGTCGGGAATTATTAGAGTCTTTGCTGGTGACCTCTGTTCTGGTTTGCCATTACATAAGTTCTTGTTATACCAACACAGTGTGCATTTGACCTTCCCATGCCTGTTTGTTAATGCAAGATTTACAAATTCAGATGCACAGAACAGAATATTCCACAATAAATGACAGCAAAATTCTATATGCATAAATTATGTGACAAATAAATTATTGAACCAAGCTGAGCTTTGTTTAGAATGAAACACACAGAATATGGTTTAACTTTGGGGCTAGCTATAGAACAGTGAGTTCAAACACTACTTTTGAACCATGAAGACCTGCCTTCATATCCAGCTTGGATCCCAATGAAATGAGTTTGTGATCTCAGTCTAGTCCAGAGAGGATATAAAAGCACTGCATAATTTGACTTGTCTGTTTGCACATGCATAAGTTCTATTGCTTACTGTAGATTCCTAATGTGCTGTCTTGGTTCTCTCTCTAGATATAGAAAGCTACATCTCAGCATTGCTTTGTTGGTTTTTTGTAAATTATCATATGTATGAGTATAAAAACTAGCTTTCCAATATCAATGGCAAAGTGAGACTGTTTTAAAGGGAGGTGAGCATTTTGGGTTATGCATTTTAGAATAATTTATTGATTGATTGTTTATATAATGGAGCTGTTGTACACTGTTGATTCTGTTAAAATGAGGCACTTTCATTGACTCTATTACAAAGTTGTTTGAATAATAACACTATGTAAACTTTTCCATTGATCTAACAGAACCTAGCCATGGTACAGTTGTGGTCTTGCATCTGCTGTTGTCACTAATTATATGTGCTAGCTATGGGAAGGCTCTGTATTTATAAAGAAATTTTCAGCTGTTCATTGTGTATATGTGTTTGGCTGATTTGCTTGTTAGCTCCAGTTTGTCTTTTTATTTTTTGGTTTTTTTGGGTTTTTCTGAGGGAAGGGGAAGGTGGAAGGACTGGTAAAACTGAAACAGTTGAGTTACCAAATTCCTGAGGGTAAGATTAAAAAAGATACTTAGAGAATGGCCAAAGGACCAATGTAAAGTAGTTGTGAATCCACTGGCCTCACACAAATATTGAAAGAAAATCATATCAGTTTGTAAACAATTTCCTAAATTTAAAAAAAGGCTAGCTTCATAACAAAATAGTTGAGTGAGCTCTAAGTATGAGGTTAAGTGCTGTTTGTCATATCCTTGAAGCAGCTTTTAACTGTATATACTTTCTGAAAGTATTTGCTAAGTAAACCAGGTATCTCTGCACCTCTTAACAAGAGCCCATGAAATAATAAAATTTATCTGTCAAGTATTTTTATGGCCCCTATCTCCACAGTATCTGAGTGCCTCACAACCTTTAATGTATTTATTTCCTCACAGCACCCTGTGCAGCAGAGCAGTGCTGTTATCCCCATTTTACAGATTGGGAGCTGAGACACAGAGAGGCTAAGTGACTTGCTCAAAGTCATATAGGAAGTGTGTAGCAGAGGTAGGAATGGAAACCAGATCTCTTTATTTTGTGCAGTTACTGGTCAGGTGGAACAAGTTTGGGAACCACTGATATACACAATTAAGAAAGAAAATATCAACTTTAAAGGGTGTACTGCATACTGTCTTACATATGAGCATGGGCTTACACAAGGAAACTAAATAGGATCCATGGCAGATAGCTGTAGGTGAATACTAATTTCAGAGTGAACTGCATACAATTTAATACAACCATATTACTCCATGTGCTGTCCTGTGCTCCCACAATAACTCACAGTAGTAGTTATATTTACTCCTGGGGGAATTCTTCACCAAGAAATTAGAAATTATGCGTAGAATATTATAAAATTCTGCATATTTTATTTGTCAAAATAACACAATATAATCACACTGGTTTCAATTATTTTGGCAATTTATTTAAACTACAATACAATGGAAGGAGAATGGGTTTGGATCCCCAAATCCCCTCTGTCTAATAGTAATTCACATAAATATAAAGGGAAGGGTAAACCCCTTTAAAATCCCTCCTGGCCAGAGGAAAAACCCTTTCACCTGTAAAGGATTAAGAAGCTAGGATAACCTCGCTGGCACCTGACCAAAATGACCAATGAGAAGACAAGATACTTTCAAAGCTGGAGGGGGGGAGAAACAAAGGCTCACTCTGTCTGGGTGATGCTTTTGCCGGGGACAGAATAGGAATGAAGTCTTAGAACTTAGTAAGTAATCTAGCTAGATATGCGTTAGATTCTGTTTTCTTTAAATGGCTGAGAAAATAAGCTGTGCTGAATGGAATGTAGATTCCTGTTTTTGTGTCTTTTTGTAACTTAAGGTTTTTCCTAGAGGGATTCTCTATGTTTTTAATCTAATTACCCTTAAGGTATTTCCCATCCCGATTTTACAGAGGTGATTCTTCTACTTTTTCTTCTATTAAAATTCTTCTTTTAAGAACCTGATTGCTTTTTCATTGTTCTTAAGATCCAAGGGTTTGGGTCTGTGTTCACTATGCAAATTGGTGAGGATTTTTATCAAACCTTCCCTAGGAAAGGGGGTGTAGGGTTTGGGAGGATTTTGGGGGGAAAGACGTTTCCAAGCGGGCTCTTTACCCGTTATATATCTGTTAGACGTTTGGTGGTGGCAGCGATAAAGTACAAAGGCAAAAGGTAAAATAGTCTGTACCTTGGGGAAGTTTTCACCTAAGCTGGTAAAAATAAGCTTAGGGGGTTTTCATGCAGGTCCCCACATCTGTACCCTAGAGTTCAGAGTGGGGAAGGAACCTTGACACATGCAAATAGGATAATCATATTCAGTGAATCATAACTTTTCCAATGACACATTATAAGACCCATCTTGTACAAAATGCATCACAATTATGCATAATTATATCATAATATTACTAGCATGAATATGGGGTGTAGTGTCACACATATATTAACTATTAACTAAATTTTACTGAAAATACCAGTGTCACTTATTCAGTGCGTGCTTCCTCCTCCTCTTGTAGTTGATTTTTGAATGCACTTTAAATTTACCTAGCTAAACATATTCCAATAAATTGCTTCTGGTGTATAGAGGTTACTGAACAATCTATAGGGGGTTGTGTTTTAATGCAGCTCAGATTTCACTTCAGCCTCCAGACATGAGTAATTAAAGTTATGAAAAGATTCTAAAAATGTTAAAAATCACCCTTAAAGACAGTGTCACTGAGTTTGGCAAGGACTAAATTTCACATTGATGGTAATGTTCTGTTATGTACTGTATGCAGCAAGGCTGTAAATGACATTTGAAGGTAGACAAATACAAATGGCAGTTCTATTAATTTTATTTTATTATAATGATTGATGGCACTGGTAAGCTTTGAACTTGCTTAAAAATTGTAAATATATCAATAAAATGTGTTCAACTGATACCTATATATACTATGGCTAGGGAACTAAAGTTCAGCGTTTCATTTTAATCGTGGAAAACATGGATTTTTATGGGGGGGGTTTAATCAGAGAATTATGGGGGGTTTATTATGGAAAACTAGGATCCCTGCGTATAAAGCTTGCGTGCGCTCACTGGCTGTGTGACCCACACAAACTACACAGACAGGTGCAATATATATACACATGTGAGAGACCATGTGTACAATGAGAAATAGCACCGTTTCAGCAATTGGATTAGCTGTAAATGTTAACAAGGACAACCGTGGTCAGCACTGGTAAAACTAAACTCCTGTTTCCTAGTGTGGACAAACCCAGAGAAAACTACACTTGAAAAGAATGTTTTAAAAACATCATGGGCATAAACTGCAAGGTCCTACCTATATTAAAATTTTTGGAACTCACAAGAATGGGAGTTGACAGTGTCCCTTTAAGACTTTTTAAAATTGTAATTGAAATTGTTTCCTGAATTATGGCCTTGGCTAATGTGTCTGGAAAACTATAAGTCAGGAAGTATTACATAGAATAGATTTCTGTTCCATTTGCTGTAGCCCGTGTGTCAATTCACATTTCTCTTATTCTTATTCTCTTATTTCATATTCGCTGACTTAATACATGAGGACTGAAGCTATCTATTTAAAATGCTTCTTACTGAAGTAATTCCTTTTCTGTTGGTGCAATATTCTATTTCATCTAACATAATTTTAGATTGCTTGCTCTGCTCCACCCACCCTCCTCCATCCCCGCTCTCCTGCTGGTAATAGCTCACCTTACCTGATCACTCTCTTTACAGTGTGTATGGTAACACCTATTGTTTCATGTTCTCTGTGTATATAAATCTCCCCACTGTATTTTCCACTGAATGCATCCAATGAAGTGAGCTGTAGCTCACAAAAGCTTATGCTCAAATAAATTTGTTAGTCTCTAAGGTGCCACAAGTCTTCCTTTTCTTTTTGCGGATACAGACTAACACGGCTGCTACTCTGAAACCTTTTACAATAGTTACTTTTTAATTAAAATATCTGCATCCCTGATATTACCTCCTTGTTCTGACAGACTCTCCCTCCAAAAGTTGCATCTTTTGGTATGTGACTGCTTTTTATATAAGGAGAAAGTAACTTTTGAATCTGCTAAATAGGAAAAATCTTTCCCTGTGCTGCTCTTATTTTAAGTGTGGAAAGTAACTTCATGCTCTCATTTTAACATTCAAGCTGAACTGCACATCTAGAAAATAACAGAATACTTAGTTCCCATGTTAATACAATATACTAAAGGAATGATTATATTTGTGGTCCTACCATAAAGTATTTTGCTGCTTTGGTAAATTTAGGCAAACAGACCCCTATATGCTTATTGTCCTTTCTTCTGATGGCTTCCTCTTCACTGCAAACTCAAATGTACTCACTAGCTTCAAGTGAAAGAACGGCTCTTTATTTATATTTTAAAAAAAAAGTCTTAAAAGCTTGGTGCAAGAGGGAAATTCAGCCTTTTCGAAGTGCAAAACCCAATGGAGCTACTGAAATGCAAAGAACCATTCAGAATGAGGTCACTGCATCATCTTGTTCTCATTGTTTGGTGTTTTTTATTTATATATTTTCAGTATAGCCTAGCCTAGCCTAGCACTAGACAGGTGTCTGTGTCATCAAGACTGAGGGAAGATAAAGGCAGTGTGGACTGAGCTGCTTTTCCAATCTACTTTTCGAAAACATAAAGTACAACAGAGGCAAGAGGCAGAGCTGAGACTACTTTAACATCCCAGCCACTCTTCGTAAAGTGTTGGAACGAGAGTGAGAGGACATGGTATTTTCTGCTCTACAAGACTTTTACAATGCTTTCCTGTATTTCTAATAATCTGCTGCTGGAAGAGAGGATGGGAGTCCCCAAATTAGATAACTCAAGCGGAAAAAAATGAACATCACAGGTGGAGAATGTCTCTCTGCTTGTTGCGGTTTGCTCAGGAACCTGGACCTTCCATAGGGGCAGGGAGGTGGCTGAAACAGCACTTCGGTCTTTTATGTGTATAATTTTACTTTGGGGGGTTTGTTTTAAATGTACACTGGCTACTAGTCAGGAAGAGAGAGTAATAGGAAGTATTTGAGGGTGTGAATTGTATTGCTGTTGAGGCACTGCACTAATTGGTTCTCTGTTTAAAACCCCAGATATAGGAAGGCACAGCTACTCAGTATATTGCTCTGTAACACTCACTTAACCTGGCCCTGTAGTCACTGTAAAAAGAGCACCTTAAATAAGCATTAGCTTCAGTGGCTCCATTGTTCTGGTTCTTCCCACCATTTTCATTCAGTGTCCTTCTCTTCAGGTGAGATCTCAGGGCTCTGTCCTTGATTCCCTATTTCTCTTCCAATAGTCCCCCTCCCTAGGTGATCTCATTCACATGGCTTTAGCTACCATGATCGGGGTGGATTACAGTTTTGTGGGGCCCTGGACCAGAGCAAGTGGGGGCTTCTCCCCACCCCTTCCGCCTGCAGTCTTTCCCCCCACCAGCACTGCCACCAGGAGAGAGAGTCGGGGTGCAGGGGCTTGCTCTGCTCTGCTCTGCTCGCCTAGCGCTACTGCTGGGAAATGCCGGGCAGACAGAGCAGGTCAGGGCGCAGGGGCACTCCAATTGGCTGGGGCCCTTGGGCACGGGCCCCAGTGGCTAATCCACCACTGACCATGATTACAGATTACTCACAAATCTACTCCTTTGTCCTGTCCAGTCTTGCATAAGGAGCTGCCTTTCTAACATTTCCTCCTGGATATCCCATCACTTTCCAAAACTAAGCATGCCAAAAGTAAGCTTCCCATGATTCCTTCCTAAACCCTCCCCTATCTCTGTTCCCCTTGTTCTCTATAACAAATGACAAATTCATGGTTCCCCCTCTCTCTCGCTGCTTGCCACTGAGCTCACAGTCTTTGGAGTATTCTCCATTTCTCCTTGTCCTTCTCTTCCCACATTCACACTGTAACCAAATGCAGTTTCCCTTCTTCCTCTACATGACTTCTAAAATCCAACCCTCCTGTTCTGTCCGTACTCCATGTACTTTCCTTATCTCATGCTCTGCCTCCTCCTTTCCAGCCTCCTTTCTGAAGTGTATCCAGAATGCTCAGCTGAAATAATCTTCCTGTCCCATCACTCTGACAGTGTAATTTCCTCTCTCTCACCGAACACACACATTATAATCCCTTCACTGGACTCTTCCCAGATCACATTTAAACTTTGTCCTCACTTCCAGAGCTCTCATCAGCACTGCTTATATCTCAGTTTTCACTTCCTCCTTTCCCTCTTTTTCTCCTCTACATTCTGCCTACTACACCTTTGGTGGGGTTTTCCCACTCATGACTCTGCTTCTTTTCAAGTTAACCCATACGACTGCAACAGCCTCCCTTGTTCCTGAGGTCCAAGAATCCTCAGTCTCTTCCCTCAAACCATCTTCAGAATTCACTGCATCTTTGCTAGATTCCTATCACTAATATCTTCTCCAACACTGTCTACTCCTGCTTTTGGGCCTGAACATAACAAAAATAAAATATAATAAAATAACCCACACAAACAAAGCAAAAGCAGCAACAAACAAAGCAACTTGTATGATCTACTTTAAAAAACACACGCATGCTACATTTTTCAACCCAAAAAGGTATATTCCTTTCCCATTTTTTAACTTAACTGGGATATTGGTAATCCAAAGTTGGGCTTTAAAGGATAGGAATATGTAAATGTGTTTTTCCATCAAGTTCTTTCTCTTTTTAATGGTTTTAAATAACCCTTTAAATTTCTCCCTTAATTTTGAAGAAAAAAAATCCTTCTTTCTCCCACCTGCTAATTTTCTGCACAATTATGCAAAGAGACTTTTTAAAATCAGAACAGGTGGGATTTCCAAAAACACCTAGGGTGCTTAGTTCTATTGACTGTCAATGGAAAGCTTCTGTTTTGTTATAGGGTAGGGGCTTGCCATGCAAAAGAATTGTATATGTTGTATAACTTAGTTGAATATTGTCTATCTGTTCTCCTAAAGTTGTCATTCAATCAGGTGAATGCTATTCTAATGTGAGGTTTCAGAGTAACAGCCGTGTTAGTCTATATTCGCAAAAAGAAAAGGAGTACTTGTGGCACCTTAGAGACTAACCAATTTATTTGAGCATAAGCTTTCGTGAGCTACAGCAGCTGTAGCTCATGAAAGCTTATGCTCAAATAAATTGGTTAGTCTCTAAGGTGCCACAAGTACTCCTTTTCTTTTATTCTAATGTGAATAGATTTTTCTCATAAAAGGGACAGTTTCCTAGCCTTCCTGCACCTGCAATGAATTCTTAACTGGTTGTAAGCAAGAGGTTGTGTTCAACTTCAGATTCTAAACACATACCCAGGATCAAAGGATTCCTTTTTAAAATGGGCCACTATCATTTGACAAATATAAATAGGAACTTCCATCGGATGTGCATCAGGCACTTAATTTTAATTGTTGGTATTAGGCTGTTTGAATTAGAGGAATGGCACGATGTACAGCATATTAATTAATAGTGTTGAATCCTCAGCACTATGTGTTTGGGAGAAAATAAATGGGCCCTCAAACTACTAGATACAAACCATTGGACAAGGAGAACATAGGTGTCAACTCTGGGGAACAGTAGAGTGATGATGGGACACAGACGCAAATAGTATGCTGGTGTTAGAGACACAGACTTTTTGCTATGTAAGATTATTATCTTGCTTAACTAATTCAAACTAGTGATGAGTGGAGTTTTTCCTAACTTACACCTTTGTAAATGAGTAGAATCAGGAGAAAACTACTATGAAAACAACTCATTAATATCACAATGAGAACCCTCATAGGAAATCATATTTAGTGTACCATTTAATTTTACTTAGGGAAACCATGCTGGTGCCTGAACATACACAAATCTTACGAATGCATTTGGCACCTAATTCTGAGGCTTCTGTTAACCAAGCATGTAGTCGTACATTTCTTTTTGTGTTTTCTACACAGAGAATTTAGATCTTCCTCTTTTATTGGCATCAGGCATTTTTCAAAGATGTCTCAAGTTTCCTGCCAGGCCTTTAAATGCTAGTGTCATCCAGTGAATCTCTTTATTCTAATGAAACCAGATCACCCTACAAACCTGAACAACATAGAGGATGCAGTAAGGATTTAATGAGTAACAACAATGGAACATGCTGTACATTTTGTATCTTGTTTCAGATACGTAAATGTACTTTATAAAAGCAGACCCAGACAGTAGGCTACTAATGGAAAAAAATGCTAAATTTAACAGTGGGCCAAACTTGAAGCTGGTGTAAGCAAGTGCGGCTCCATGGAAATTTCTGTAACAAATACAGCAGTAGCTTAAACAGTGGAGTAAGTAGTCATGTAGTGTAATTTGTACCAGTTTGGTATTCAGTGGGGACTCAAGTGTTCCATTTAGGCGGAGCCCTGT
Source organism: Lepidochelys kempii (assembly GCF_965140285.1). Taxonomy (NCBI): domain Eukaryota; kingdom Metazoa; phylum Chordata; order Testudines; family Cheloniidae; genus Lepidochelys; species Lepidochelys kempii. The sequence continues at coordinate 41,774,920 of NC_136381.1, read as the reverse complement.
GGCGGTAGTGGAGCTGCAATACCCCAGAAGGAGCCCTGGGAGGCATCCCAGCTTCCAGAGTTCCCAGGCACAATCTGTACATCTGCTGCTATGCTTTTTTTATTAGGTGCAGCTGACTTCCGCCTGTAATTCTGCCTGGCCCTTATGCTTGCTGTGCAAGAGAGGGAGAAATATCAGTGTGCTCTCCCCACCAATGGAATTAACTCATATAAGTGGCAAGCTAGCAGCCTCCCATGCAACCATTCAACTAAGGCCTGTCTACACGGGCAAGTTACTGTGCAGTAAAGCAGCTTTCTGCAGTGTAACTCCTGACATGTACACACTGCCAAGCCACTTTTGCGCAGAAACTCCCCAGTTGCAGCGTTGCAAAAAAACCACCTCGACGATAGTCGTAAGCCTCAAAGCACAGAGGCTCCAGCGCTGTATTGGCAGTGTAAACACGTTACAGCCCAGAAAGCAATCAATTGGCCTCCGGAAGTGTCCCATAATCCCTCAAGTGGCTGCTCTGCTCATTGTTTTGAACTCGGCTTCCCGGGAGACAGGCACCTCTCCCCTTTCAAAGCTCTGTTTCTGACAGCCATTGCATATTGTGCTCCTGGACACAAAGCAAACCATTAATGTGGAATGCTCGTGCTGTTGAACCCTGAGGCAGGTGTGTGTGTGTGTTGCTTCTTGCCACTGTCTGACCTTAGAAGACAGCATGCTGACACACTCTCTGTCCCCCGAAATACACTGTCTCTCTTCCCCCCCTCCACACACACACACACACACACACACACTCCCTGTCACACACTCTCCCCCGCACACTTCAGTTGAAAAGCAGCTGGCAATGTAGTAGGATGCCCATGGAACTATGGGATTGGGAAACCTGCATCATGTGATGCTGTGCCTTCCCCATGAGGCATTGCAAACCCTTCCCAAAGCACCCTGCGGCCAGTTGCACAGTGGGATAGCTACCACAATGCACTGCTCTCTTTGTCGTTGCAAGAGCTGCTAATGTGGATGCGCTCCAGGGTCATAAGGAGCACAGTGTGGGCACGCAACAGCACTTTAATTCCAGCGCTTTAATGAAAGAGGTATAACTTGTTGCGCAGAAACTTGCCAGTGTAGACATACCCTAAGCGAGCTTGTAACCAGCCAAGCAATTGCTTGATGAGGGACTTGAAGTCACTGAGGAGATTCATCTGACAAGGGCAGAGGCCGGGGGAGGGGGCGGGGAGGATTGGAAATTTATAAAAGGGAGGTGCTCTCGCTGGCCATTTTGAAAGGGGAGAAGACTAAGATCAGAAGCAGACATGGCTGAGAAGGAGGAGAAGATAAATCCTGAACCCCCGGAAGAGAGACTAACTAAATCCCACATGGCTGTTGGAGAAACTGAGGAAACTGAGGCAGGGATTTGTGTGCAGGTTTTGTTGTTTTTCCATAGACCTGTATGGCTCGTTTGCTGTCTAAGTATATGTGCGTTTAAACATTCCTCTGCAGAGTCGTTGTATTACTTGCTTTTACTGTCATGTAGCCTCTGAAGAGGGAAACTGTAAACCACAGGGTCCGCAGCTTGACTAGAACTCTGTGAAAGTGTAGCAGCTACTGGGGAGGCTTGGAGCAAAAGCAGTAGTTTCAAGGTCTAGGCAATTGGACTCCCAAGAAGGGTGTCTGTACCTAGAGGCCCAGCACCTAAACTCTGCTCAGCTCCACCAAACTAGGAGCACATGGGATCCGTGATTTCGGTCCAGTACAGCAGCATGGTGCATTTTCACCTGGGGAACTAATCCAGGGTTGTAATAACATATATGGGGTAACAATAAGCACATCAAGATATATAATGCATCCAGGTGCAACTCAAGATTAACAAATGGTGCATATATACATGTCTCAATATTTCTAGCAATCAACTTTTCAATTAATTATGGCATAAACACTGCTATTAATGCATTTGGTTGCAGTGTGGGAGGCCACTCAGATCAAAGATAATCTTATAAAACTAACTTTTGTGAATATCCAGCAAACACTTTCAATGTGATTACAGGGCAGGTTTTTAATGGTTCTCATGTACTCATTTGGTTTGGTTATTTGATATTAGGTCTGATCTTGTTCCCACTGAAGTTGGTGCATGCTTTAGGATTGCTTAAGTGAGATAAGAGAACATGACATCAATAAGGATTGCATCTTACATTAGTGATACTGCAGTGTTTGGGGGTGATTACAGTAAAGTACTGTCCAATGAAAGGATGCTGAGGAATGCCGACTAACTGCATTGGCATCTAGGATGTAATAGGACAGAAGTGGTGGCATGAAACTCACACACACCTCTACCTCCAGTCCAATGTTTCCTCTAATTTTTTTACATCCATATGTGGAATGAATTTGCACCATGTGCACCAATATGGAGGTGATGTGGGGTGGGGGTGGGGTCGAGTGGTTCAGAGTGTGGGAGAGGGCTCAGGGCTGGGACAGATGGTTGGGGTGTGTGGGGGTGTGGGCTCTGGAGCGGGGCTGAGGATGAGGGGTTTGGGATGCGGAAGGGGGCTCAGGGCTAGGGCAGAGGATTGGGGGATGTGGGGTCTGGCGCAGGGTGTGGGCTCTGGGGTGGGGCCAGGGATGAGGGGTTTGGGATGGAGGCTGCCCCAGCGCTGCAGTGAAGAGAGAGGACTCCCCCAAGCACTCTCTCATCTCAGCAGCCCAGGGCCAAAGGAGAGCACCTCTCCCCACCGGGGCAGCTCCAGTGCCGGAGAGAGACACCTCTCCCCGCCTGCGTGGCCCTTGATAGCCTGCTGCACAGCTGTGCAGCTTGGAGGGAACTTAGCTCTAGTCACCCTAAAAATGAGGTAGATTGAAATGGCTTTTAAAATTTATCCTGAGGGCCTGGCCCCTCTATTATTTCTCCTGCCCAGAGTGGGCAATGTGGGTATAGAAACTAGGGGTAAAATAGGGTGTCCAGATAGCAAGTATGAAAAATCGGGACAAGGGGGGCAATAGGCACCTATATAAGAAAAAGCCCCAAATACCAGGACTGTCCTATAAAATCAGGACATCTGGTCACCCCAGATAAAATGCATTTTTGTGACATTTTACCAAGATAGTGTGGTAACCAGGTTGTGTGACAAGCATTTGTACAGTATGGGGCTATTCTCTTACTCTCATTGGGGTAAATCAGGAACAACTCCATTGAAACATGTGATCAGAATCAGGCCCTATGTGTTTGAATAAAGTCAAGGGACTTGTTTAAAATGTGAGTGAATGAACACTTTTCCTAGTTAAAGGTGAGATTCCACACAGTGCAGTTAATTTTCTGCTGTATTGGAACCTGGCTGACTTTTGAATGAATCTGTTCCTAGAGGAGGGTTCTGTGGTTACCTTGGATGTGTTCTTAATAATGCATGATTAAGCAGAGATTATTTATTATTTTGGGTGCCTTCCATCCCCTTTTGGATATCATCTTCGTCTTATCCACCCACATTCTTCCAGTGCTAGACAGTCTTATTTGGATGCGTTACATCTCTCAGAATGAGGAATATTGACTTTGTATGGTTTGAACAAATGTCAGGTTCCTCCACTTTCATTTGAATTGCATACCGGTATTAGGTATACATGGCATCAGTAAGGACACAATAGGATCATTGCATTAATAAATCAAGAAAATAATGTTATAACCAGCTACAGATTGCAATAGTGACCTATTTTATGTTTATATAACATCTAAATAAAAAAATCTTATTTTTCTACTGTCATTATTTAAAGTGTATATTCTATCATTTATCTAGGTGGAAAAGCAGAGACACATTATTTTATTTATGCTTTTGTTCTGTGCACTAAAGCAGTGATTGGCTTGAAGTTTGCCATACAGTTCTCCATATAGTGTACTCTAATCATCACAGACCATGGTTTTCTAGGCTAAATTACATTTTACCAATACTTTTACTAGATGATATTGTGCCTTAATCAACAAAAAAAATCTCTTGCTGTTCTGGTGGATTATACCTTACTAGGAAGCAGTGTTTTAAAACAAAACCCTTATTTAAGCCATAGTAAACTTGATTAACAAGAATGTGCCTTAAACAAATAATTTCCTTTTTAATAACAGCAGGCACAGAGCAGTTTTCTTTGCAATTCTGCTAACTTGTGAATATTGGATTTGTTTGATAGTCTGTGGTCACAAGAGTTATTTTTGAATATCAGGTAGAGAAATATTTGTTATCTTTTTACAGTCTGACTTTTTACAGTCTGATAATGAGGGAATTTAAATTACCTCATCTGTATTTTAAAAAACCCAAACCTGAATAGCTTATATTTTTAACATGTACTTTACAATTCAGTAGAACACACAACCAAATCTTTGTCTCCCAGCAACCTCTTAGGCCTTCAGTGCTAGATCCTTTCTCCCCACTTCCAGGCGTGAAAGGACCCAGATTCAGTGTAGCTACTATTCTTCCACTGCACTGGAGAGGTGGAATGACAGGCCTAAGAAGGGGCCACACACTAGGGTCTCATGCTCCTTTTATGCCAGGGAACAGAACACCTCAGTAGCTCATACCACAGCAGTATGAGGGGTGAGCCATTGGAGGGGTGCAGGTTTGAACATGACCACATGAAGCTACTGGCCAAACCCTTCACCCATGTAGTGCAACTTTAGTGGCAGCAGGGGCTACTACAAGTCTCTGCGGTATAGCAGCAGCTGTGCTGGTGCTCCACGGCCTAGGGAGAGAGGGAAAATTCTGGTGCCATCCATCAAGAGATACCCTTGCACAAAGCCCTTTTACATACACTTTATGCAGTGGACGAAGACTTGGCCCTCCGTGTGTAGTATTTTGTGATGTGATAGTTAAGTAAAAACAACCTTTCAAATATCGTATCTAATTGTCACTTAAGTCTTAACCTTCAGCACCCTTTGGAACATGACACACACTCTTCTGATGTGGTTTTGGGGCCAGATAATGATTTATGACTTAGAGTGGCCTTTTTTATTAACCAAGTTGCTGCCACATTTGGTTATTTTGTGGTCATAGTCTTGCTAACTTCAATGTGATATCTATATTATTGTCATAATATGACATCATTGGCCATCTGGCTGATTTGAAATAGGAAGGAGACTAATCATGTGTTGTAATTACTTTGGGGGGGGCTGTTTTTAAAAAATGAGGGTTCTTTTGCATTTAGAGTCAGGTGACTTGCATTTAGAAAATGTAGTTTTAATTACTGGATTCTATTGTTTGTACTTCCTGAATTACAGAATAATGGAAAGTGTAAGTTTTTCATATTTTGTTTCTGTTGTCTGTCTTCAATTATTAGGGTCCCTAATGTGTTATTTCTAATAGCAAACCTTTTGCTTCTCTTCATTTATGTTGAAAGTGAACTTTAATGGGGGGGGGTCAAATCTGTTTGTATTCCTGATTTCTTTCAGGTGGGGAAAAATGGATGGTGGTGGTTATAATTAGTGAAAGAGATGTGCATGACTATGTTCCAATAACTTTTTCACAACTGGCTTCCCCCTATGCCTTTTCTTGACCATTCTTAAAAATTATACTGTAGGGGAGCTCTAAGCATTTTTTTTTAAGTGTTAAATGTTGATGCACAGAATAAATATAATCATTCATGAACTGATTTACCAGATTTAATTAACTGAATTAATTAACCATAAATCAAAGACCAGAATTTATATCTGCCTGGATCTCTTACAGCAATACCCTGCAAAAGAGGAGTCTACTTTTCTCCTTCTCCTTCTCCTTTCTCATTGCTCTCACAGAATTGTCCTGCACTTGCCTTGCTTTAAAAAGCTTTGCATATGCTCAGCAGCTGGTTGTATGTCAGGGTCTAAAGTACAGCTCTCTCTGCTATTTCATTCTTAGTAATGTGTAATGAATAGCAAAATTATATCCTACTGTCCTTTAGTACTTAAAACCGTTAGAGTTTCTCATACAAATCTGATAGCATATCTTCAATTAAGGTGACGGTAATGAGGATCCTTACCAGCAAGTCCGCTGAAAGCGGTATGATTAGTTGATTGATTTCAGGCATGGCAGGGGAAGTAGTACATATTGCTATGTAAGAGACCTAGGTAAGGAAGTGACCATGGAGCCTCTGTTGTTCAGGCCTGTACAGATGGCTGTAACACACAGCAGCTTCCCCTGCTACCACACTAATAGTGGCCCCAGCTATACATCTTCTACTCTGCAGCAGTAAAAGTATTAATGCTCGCTTTTTGTTGCGGTCATAGAGCAAAGGTGGCTGTTTGATGGAAATTCATATGCAGCTGCCCTGGGGAAATGGAGGCCAACACATGAATTGTTTAGACAAATAGAACGTTTGGGACTAAAAGCCATATTTAATTTTGTATGTCCTAGGGCTCCGCCCCAAGAGAACTCTGCGGTTGGTGCTATGGACTGCAGAAGAACCAGGAGGGGTGGGTGCTGAGCAGTACTACCAGTTACACAAGGTAAATTATGTAATAAAATGATCCATGTTATAGTATTTGCTTTTTTGACTGAGAATACTAGATTTTCAAAATGTCAGACTCTTCGTCTAACCATATAGGGTCCAGTTCTGCCTGCAGATACATAGGCACAACTTTATGTGCAAGATGTTGTGAAATACTCTGTGTTTTAATATAGTCCTTTTAGAAAAAAAGGAAGTTCCATCCTCTTGTGCTTCTCTTCCATTGGTTTGTTAATGTAACTCTCTGACTCAGACATTCATTTGGATTGCAAAAGGGAAAAATGGTAGGGACTTCTCATTTGAAGGTCAAAAGTTAATGGGTATGATAAGCTCTGCAGGTACTTTACTTGATGTACCATACCATGTCACAAAGCTGTTATGAAGCGAATATTTCATGAGGATATCTGCTGTGGCTTTCAAAAAACAGCTAACTGCCTGCCCTCAAATGGGGTGAGCAATCCATACACTTTGTCAATATTAATCCATTTAATTTACCCTTTACATTTCTGTTTCACTGCATGTTGCATAGTCCACTAAAATGTAATGAATAAACTAGTAAAGAGAGAACTCTCTTTGGAAGCACAGATATATAACATTTTAATGGTGAGTATGATCTAAAATGCTTTCTGCCAATTATTGTTTACTGTATGGGATCAAGGACATTTTAAATGCCATCACTAGCTATTTTTGATTATGCTAAGTAAAATTATAAAACTCCTTTTTAGGACTGGTAATTAGGCTGAAAATATCACATAATATTATTTCCATATTAGCTGTGCACAGTTGTCTCTTCAAAGGATTGCATGACATGAATGATAACTTCATAAAACTGTCCTGGAGCCAACAATTTTCAAAATATAAACATTTTGTAGGAAGCTAACCCTGTAATCATATAACTAACTCCTGATTTTTATCTGTGTTTTGTGATCCCTTATTTGGTAGTAGTTAATCTCAACAATGCTTAAACCTGCAATGCAAAGCCAAGAAATTGATGAAGAAAAATGTGTTTAAAGTTTTTGTTCTACCATGACAGCAGGTTTTTTCAGAATCCATGTCTTGCAATAAAAATTCCTGGCAGAGCGTTTATGATGTTATTGTTGCTCCTTTTTTGACCCAAGTGCTAGTAAAATTTCCGGATTCCATTGATGATCTCGTTGGAAGCAGAAATTAATGGAGTCTGGTATTTTCTTTGATAGAGTTTTATTTATTGACCAAGAAGTACAAAGTCCTGTGTCTCTGAATGCAGGAATTAAATAGCAGGAAACAGCTTCTTTTGCTTACAGCACCGAGAGCACTCTTTTCAGCCTGCACCCTGGCCCAAAAACCTCTCCCCAGGTTTCTTCCGGAGACAGTCATTATGATTTCAGTTGCTCCTTCAGTCTGTTCCTCACTCTGTCATTTTTTTTCAGTTTTTTGTGGGCTGGTCTACTCAGGAAAGCTTATATCGGCATAGCAAAGTCTCTCAGGGATGTGAAAAATACACACCCCTGAGAGACATAGCCATGCTGACCTAATCCCCCATGTAGACAGCGCTAGGTTGATGGAAGAATTCTGTTGACCTAGCAGTCCACCTCCTTGAGAGGCGATAAACTACAACAACAGGAGAACCCCTCCCGTTGCCGTAGTGAGTGTCTATACTGAAGTAGCATTTTAAGTTTAGACGTACCTTCAGTGTTCTCTCCCTTCCACCTGGCCACGATATCCTATCGAACTCTCCACTCACCTGGTGGTAGCTCCTGGGTGGACTTTATTAGGCTTTGTTTTAGATGTAGCCCCTTAACTGTCTGTTACAACTGTCTTAAATGGGGGACCCATTCGCATATCTGTTTGAATGAGGTTTTAACTTAACCTATAACAAAGTTTCACCCATCTCATAACAATACTCCCCACCTGAGCTTTGCCCATCATCTCGATGAGGCCTAAAATGGTGACCCGCAATAACCCATCCCAAACAGAAAGAAAAGAAATAATTTAACAAATTACTAATGATACACACTTACCTATTACATATGTTCAGGGTCTTTCTGTCAAGAAAGTTTCACATCACAAACAGAAAAGGATTGGATTCCCGCCCAAACCTGGCTTTGGAGCTTTTCTCTCCCTGAACTTCTTTTAATTGTGCTCCTGAGGTATGTCTGTTGTTTCTGTGGAACTTGGTGGCTGTAACAGTTCCAAGAACAATTCCTGCTCTTTTCTGTCAGAATGGGGAGACTCATTACAGTCACAACTTTCCCAGCCTCAGCATCCTCAGTTGTCAGATTCAGGGAGCAGCCATGCTGAAATCCTGTCCCCCTGATATCGCCTTAAATGGCCTTTATGGATAACTTTGGGTTTAGTCCTGGGACCCAACTGCATCCTTTCTTTATTTGCGTCACTACTGTATAGGGTCCCTCCCAAGGCTCCTACCCTTCTTAGGGCTCCTACCCTTCTTTCACCAAATAAGGTTCCCTCTTTTAAAAGTTTCCCCATATGACCTTACATCATAGAGTCTCTTCATTTTATCAGAGGCTATCCAAAAATTTTCCGTAGCAAAGGTGTGAAGTTTTTCAGTTTTGTATTGTAGGGTTTCTGTGTAGTCCAAATGGTTCAATTCCTTTTGTTCCTCTTCAGAAACTCCGTACAAAAGGTTTGCTGGGTTCCTTGGCTCCTGCCCAAACATGAAGAGTTCTGGGGCACACTGTAATCTCATTGATGTTCTATAAGCCATCGGAAAGAATGGGATATACTGGTTCCAGTCCCTTTGGTGCTGTTCTACAAAGGTTACCAGCTAAACCCCAAAGTCCTACTGAACCTTTTGCACCACCCCAGACATGCAGAATATAAAGGCATGGTGGAGTTTTGTGGCTCCCCGAATCCCTCAAACCTGTTGAAACACTTTGGATTCAAAGTGAGTACCTCCCCCTGGACCCTAAATCTGGTGAAGAATTAATTCACTAGAACTACTGCTACTGTCACAGCCTCTTAATTTCCTATTAAGTAAGTCTCAGGCCATTTTGTGAATAGTCCATAGCTACCAGCAAATGATGACTGGCTGTCTCTGTCTCAGGCAAGGGCCCAAGAACATGAATGGCAATGCAGTCCATTGGTGTCCCCACAAGATACTGCTGCAAAGGGGTACTCCCAGTGCCTTTCTTTGCAATGTGAGCATCACATTTCCTGCACCAGCTTTCTACATTCTCCCTGAACTTTACCCAGTAGAAATTCTCCCTTAGCTTGGCTAAGGTTTTTGCAATCTCAAAATGTTCATCAGTTTTGATCTCATGATATAACCTCAGAACTTCTTTTTTCAATGTATCTGACAACCCACTGGGTGCCTGTATCCATCACCCACTGGTTTCTCCCATCTTCTGTACAATATTTCAACTTTAAATTCCAAGTTTTCCCAGTGTGACCAGAAACCTTTTATTGTGGTGGTGTTAGGGGACACTGCATTCTAGGCTGGCTGCATTTGCCAGTTGATTTTCCACTCACACTGTACCACCGTATGAGGATTCTTTCTTTGGGGAAGTTTTAACTGCTCTGGGGTCCATTCCTGCAGCTCCATCCCCATTGTTCCAGGGATGAATTAAGAACATAGGTACTTCTGAAAAATCAAGAAAGAGAGCCACATCCATTACCTTGAGCAACTAATTCCTTGCTCTCCGGCTTGGGACAGTGTTTGCAATTAGCCTCCCAACAAGGCTGTTTGGACAAGGCATCAGCATTACCATGCTTATGACCTAACCACTGTCTGATTGTGAAATCCTAACCCTGACATTTTTCCAACCAACAGTAAAGGCTGTCCCTCAGGATTCCTGAATCTAATGAGCCATTGCAAGGAAGCCTGTCCTGTCCTGCCCAGAAACTTCGTCCCATACAAGCAATGATGAAAATTTTCTATAGATGCAACCACTGTTAGGAGTTCCTTTCTGGTGGTGCAGTAATTTCTCTCAGGAGAACTTAGATTTTTGCTATAGTAAGCTCCCACCCTCTCAAGCCCCTTGTTGTCTTGTGCCAATACTGCCCCCAGACTTTAGTTACTAGCATCTGTATCAAATATGAAAAGGGTTTGAAACACAGATAGGCCAAAACAGGAGCGGTCAGTAGAGCCTTTTTTAACTCTCAAAATGCTACATCTTTGCTCTGCTGACCACTGAAATGGTTTCCCTTTCTCACACAACCTATGCAGTATTTTGCAATATTGGCAAACCCACAAATGGACTTTTTGTAACAGGAGCAGAGGCCTATAAAACTCTGCACATCTGTGAGTGTCTGGGAAGTTGTCTGGCTTTTTACATCCTCAGTTTTATTTTTGTCAGTGGACATTCCCTCCTCACTAATTGTGTGTCTGGGGTAGATTAACTTTTTTTGGAACACCTTACATTTCTTTGAGTTCAGTTTCAAATTGTCCATCTTCAGCTTATCACAGGCCATTTGTAAATATTTTAGTTCTTGTTCAAAGGTTTTAGCATGTACCAGGATACCATCTGGGTATAACAAACGGGCTGAGAAGGGCATGCAACGTAATACCATCTCTGTTAGCCTCTCAAATGTGGCTTATGCGTTGCACAAGCCAAAAGCCATCGCTTTAAGCCATAAGCCTTGTCCTGCTGTGAAAGCAGTTTTTCCCCCTGTTGTTTGGATCTACCTCTGCTTGCCAATACCCGCTTTTAACATCCATTGTGAAAAACCAGACTGACACTGCTCCTGCATCCCGGGTATCATCTATTTGTGGTAATGGATAAGAAACCTTTGAAGTGATTTCATTTAATTTTTTATAGTCCACACAGAATTGGGTGCTGCCATCCTTTTTCTTACCCAGCACTATGGGTGAGGTCCAGGAGCTGGTTGAAGGCTCAGTTATGCCTTCATGATAAATTTCCTCAATGGCCTAGAGTATCTCTTCCCTTTTTTGTTATTTGCAACTGGTGAGGTGGCTGTTCAATAGGTTGGTTTCCCACAGTATCAGTCTTGTGCTGAATCAGTGCAGTACAACCTATATCTTTATTGGCTCAAGAGAACAACTCCTGATTCTTAACCACAAACTCTTAGACTGTTCTGCTGTTCCCCATTTAAGTGTACAGCACTGCTCAGGAACAAGTACAGTAGAAACTCTGGGAGCTCACCTTTCCCCTTGCAGTTTTCTTCTATGGTAGGATTTAACAGATCCATTGGTTCACATTTTGAGACTGCAGTCCTTTTTTTTTTTTTTTTTTTACTATTTGCTGCTTGTCAGAAACATTAATCAAACAAACAGGGATTAATTCTTGTTTCGTATCCACAAGAGCTTTAGCAGCTAAGATTCCCCTGAAACTCTGGCTCTCAGAACAGTTTTCAGCCACTCCCCATCTTTCCCTTTCTGGAAAGCTACCACAGCATGTAGCTGTTGTAATGGGTTATGCCCCCGGAGCAGGACAATCCTTTCACTGCAAACCAGTTATCTACAAACCATTGTCCCACCTGGGCCATATCTTTAAAGGGAATTTCCACAGACAGAATCTGTAAGACCCTTTTCCTGGCATGGATTACAGTTATCAGCCATAATGGAATCTAAGCCAATTACTAGCTCATCCACTATTTCAGCCACCCAGACTTCTTGCTTAAATTTAAGGTCCAATTGTCAAACCCAATTTTTAGATGGGTGCTGTTGTGCCAGTCATTATCTCCATGTGAGACCAATTAGTTCAGTTCTGGATCCCCTATTCCCTTATCTTTTCATCATGTCTGGTCTAATAACTCTTTTATGATTGAACCTGTATCAACTATCCCTATACACCTCACAGATCCTATTATACACTGTATAGACAAACTCCCATTATTGTTGTTTAACTGTCCAGTCACAAACAAAAACTGTGAGACTGATCCTCGAACCTCCAAGCTTTGCCCCTTCAGCTTGTTTCCTGAACTGGGAGGGAGGCTTTCTCTAGACACTTGTGGGAGGGTACTAGCGTGATATTACCTCAGGTACAATATGGACTGATAGTTGTGTCCCCTCAGTTCTCCAGCCTGCAGTGCCTTTTACACTGGTCTGCTGTATGTAATGTAAATCACTCCCAGCTATACTGTATGAGTGCTATAGCCAGCCACCCATGAATTACACTGCAGGGAAACACCAGCAAACTCCCAGTCTCAGACTTCCCCCAGAAATATGCGTCTTGTACTGCCCAGCACCCTCCTGGACAATACAAGCTCATATAAAGTCTGTCATTTTATTAATAGAAAATGATATTCACAAATCTTGTTATCCCAAATGACGTTTCCTAAATACTTCAATCTAAACACACTGGTTTAGATAAAACAACAAAACAAATTTATTAACTAGAGAAAGACAGATTTTAAGTGACTACAAATTATGAGGCATACAAGTCAGAATTGGTTACAAGGAAGTAAAAGGTAAAATGCAACTTGTAAAAAATTTAACAGAGTCTGTAAAAGGAATGAACTTAGAGGTACAGACTGTCACAACCAGCTTTTAACAGAACTGTTAGAATCATAGAATGTAGGGCTGGAAGGGACCTCAAGAGGCCATCAAGTCCAGCCTCCTGCACTGAGGCAGGCCCCAGTAAACCTAGACCAATCCTGACAGGTGTTGTCCAACCTGTTCTTAAAAACTTCCAGTGATCAAGATTCCACAACCTCTCTTGGAAGCCTGTTCCAGAACTTAACTACCCATGTAGTTAGAACATTTTTCCTAATATCTAACCTAAATCTCCCTTGCTGCAGATTAAGCCAAGTACTTGTTTTCCTACCTTCATTGCACATAGAGAACAATTGATCACCATATTTTTTATAACCGCTCTTAACATATTCGAAGACTGTTGTCAGGTCTCCTCTCAGTCTTCTTTTCTCAAGACTAAATGTGCCCAGTTTTCTTAACCTTTTATCATTTTTGTTGCTAGCGCTAGACAGAGGACAGTTTATCCTGAAAGGCCTTGATGGTATCTGGGTATGACAGGAACACAAGTCTCTGCCAGTCGTCAGCCAGTTCAGGTGGGTTTTCTTCTGTCCTCTCATTCTAGTTTTTAGCTGTGCCCCTGACAGCTTAGATCGATGACTAACTCCAAATTGCATGTCAAGGGCTTGTACTGGATCTGGATAACTCAGTCTCGTTTCTGGTGGTAAGCTCTGCAGTACAGTCAGAGCTGGGCCACCAACGTTGGCTGCTAGTAACCCCTCCTGTTTTAGTCCTTCTTCCCAGCCATTCATTTGAGCTACTGTAGAACACTGAATTGAACCAAATAACCTCCAGGGAGTTTTTCCCTTAAAGATAGTGAGTGGGATTTTGCATTATTTGAGCTGGGACAGCCTGACCTCTCCCCTCTGGGCCTCTGTGAGTAACAAAGGAGGTAGAAAACTGTTGTTAATGTCCAGTCCTAACCCTAATCATCTGATTGGGTCAATTAATCATCCAGGTAGCTGCCATCCACTGTGATCATCGACTCTTTGAATTCCTTATGTATCTGAGTTTTTAGCTCCATAAGTCCTTGCTGCAGCTCATCTCTGTTAGCAAGTTCCAAGTTGGTTGAAACGTGCTTCGTCTCCAGTTTTTCTGGTGTATGACTGAGATAATTTGCTGGTCACCTCATGAATCCATTTTACTGTCCCAGCCTGAGTATTTTGCAGCTGGGTTTCCCAATCTGTCCAGGTACTTTGTAGTTGTTGCTCCAACATAGATCTCATCTCAGCCTACAAATCCTCTCTGAGCCTTTTCCAGGACATCTCCAGCTTTTGTTGCAGGTCTTGTCTGAATTCCTTTTGAAAATTCACCAGCTCTTGTTTTAGATCTTGTTTTAAATCCCACTGGCCATATTGGATTTTTGCAAGCATCTCCATTATTTGTTCCATTTTCGGTCAACAGGAATACCAGCTCACATTCTGTCTCCCTGGAAGCTGGATCCCTCTCTTGACACCTCTCTGCCCCTTTTTGATCCCAGCAGCTAGTTGAATTTCAGGGCTCAGGGGATGTAGAAGTAGATGGAGTCTGGTATTTTTTCTGATGAAGTCTTGTTTATTTAAAAAGAATGCACAAAGTCTTGTGTCTCTGAACACAGAAGGAATCAAATAGCAGGAAACAGCTTCTTTTTGCTCACAGCACCAAGAGCACTCTTTTCAACTTGCACTGTTTTCAGCTTGCTCAAAAACCACTTCCCAGGTTTCTTCTAGTCAGCCACTGTGATTTCAGCAACTCCTTCGGTCTATCTCTTTTTCAGTTTTCTGTGTGTTCTCTCCCCTCTGCACCCGCCTCTTCACACCTGAACCCACCACCACTGACCTACTTTCTGGGTAGATCCTAAAAATTTTTGTTTGAGGTGTGGCCCCTTAACTGTCTCTTACAGCTGTCTTAAATGGGGGATTCATTCACACATCTATGTGAATGAGGTTTTAATTCAGCCCATAACAAGGTTTCACTTAGCTCATAACATTATTTAACTTAAAAGAACAAATAACTGGAAGTTTCATTTTGAGAGGGAGGCACAGAATTAAAAATTCACTGTGAAAAAATAAATGGAATTAAATCAGATTGTATGTAGTGGAAAGCAATGATATAGTGGCTTGAGTTAACATCACTATGGTGCCATATAAGGAACAGAGGGAGTGGGTCCCAATTTGCTTCTTTACTAGTATGCTTTAAAATAGGCATTGGATAATGTGGATTCCTACGCACCTATTATATCAACGCTATTAGGACATTTTAGACTTCTCAAGGCTTGTCAACATGGGAAGGGGGTGGTTTAACCTTCAGTAACATGAGTGAGGCCATGTCTAAACTACACAGTTTTGTTGACAAACAGTAGCTTACTGTGAATTAAACTCCCCATGTAGACAAGCCCTCGGTAGATATGTCAAAGAGGACACTTGGACAGGCTTGCTGTGGTATAATTGGAGGAGATAGTGTCTCTTAAATGCTGGATTGATCACTGACGCTACGGTGTTCAGATGGACTAAGATGTAACAAAACAGGAGACTATATAACAAGATTTTTATATAAATCCTTTACAAAAATTTATGTATGCAGGAGATGGAGACACAGCAGACACACTGTACTGTATGCATGATGCTGGTAAAGGGAACATTGCCAAAACAGATGGTGAAGTTATCACCCATTTTCACTCTATAAAGAGAATAGGATCTGCCAGGGCTAGCCTAGTAGTCTCTTAAAAAAGAAATGTTACCACTATATGGAATCATGTCATTCTGTTCCCATGCTTTGCCAAGAGGTCTGTGCTTGTTTGCTGTGGCTAGTCTTGTTTGGTTTTAGGTGTAGATTGAGAAATATTATCAATGATTACATTTAATAATCAAATTAGTAAATAAAGGGGGTGAATGATACCTAACTCACTTTTAATTTGGCAGAAAAAATTATGTTAATTTTTGTTATGCCAGTGCGGTTCAGCTCTGGATGTTGTTTTATGAAGACTGCACAGTTTAACCTAATATGCATTTAATACTTAATTGGAAAAAATAAGTAAGAATCATGTCCTCATTTGTATTTATTTTTCCCCTTCTTGATAATTTAGCTACAAGAAATCCTCATTATACATAGTAACCAAATAAAGCAGATTAATTCTGTACATTCTATTTGAACATGAAAAATATCTTAGCCTTTTAATGATTTATTGTGCTGATTTCGGACAATAGGATTATGATAGCATGAACTACTTCTTGGTGGTTATGATTAAAAGTCAAATAAAAGAAATATTTTAAAGGTGCTGTAAGTCAGCACAGAACAGGACATGGTTTTCTTTGAAATTGAAATGTGTTTGTGTGAGTGCAAATGCACTATTCCCATGTGGCAGGGTAGAATAATGAAGATAACAGAGCTGAACAAGTATAAGTACTGTAGATGTATGATTTTAAAGATTCTGTATGTACAGTTTAGCTGCATAAAATGGAATTGAATAGATTACTTTTTTTGCTTTGTCAATTTAGTTTTCGGTTCCAAGAATATTTATTTTCTGGCAGATAGACCCTTGAAGGGTGACATTACTATAGCGGGAATCGTACAGTTCTGACATAGTTGATGTAGCAACAGAATAAAGATGATATAGCTACTAGGGAGATAATGTTTTAGTAGTAAGTAACTCATAGACCTATGTACAGTTTTATTTGTAACACTCTTAAGTATTTATGTGGCACCCATTATTGCAGTATCTGCGCACTAGATGCATTAATGACGGGGTGTACAGGCTATTTGGTGCTCTATGGAGAGGGTCTCTCACTCCCTTTGCACGCTGACCTAATGGCGACTGCAAAGTAGTGTACTCATCACCTGTCGTGCCCTCTTGTGTCAGGGTGTGATGATACTGGAGGTCCTTGTTTTGGCACCGCCTATAAGCCCATGTCTCTCACTGGGTCTTCTGTGACTCACTCTACTGGCCAAGTCTCACAAAGTTCAGTCCCCTTCCAGAATAACAGAAAGGTCCAACTTGAAAGTTCACAAAGCATCCTAACACAAAAGCGCCTCCCCCCGCACCCCCAGCTATTCCTTGACTTGTCCTTTGGGGACAGTCTTCAGTTCCACCCTAGTTCAATATTTCTTCTCTTGGGCTGGCATGCCCCTTCCTCAGGGGAACCCTCTATTCTGAGTTGTGGCCTAGGGACCCTGTATTAAGGAGCTAGGTCTGCTTTTTCAGATATGCTACTGGTTCCCTTGGCTACTTCCTACCTCCAAGCCCGATGTGCTGCTTCCCCACAGCTTGTGTTTAACTCAGCCTCCCTTTGATTCTCTGGCTTCTCCCTAGATCCTCCAAGCTTCTCCTTTCTTTGCTGGTCTAACCACTCTTCCATACCTCTTGGGCTCTTGTATTCTTAACTGACCCTACCTCAGGGCCTCCTTCACAGGAGGATGCACTCCCTGTGCATCCTCATACCTCAGGGCTTTTGAATATTTTTTAATAGGTGATAGGGCTAAGTCCCATCACAGCATCCCTAAGGTTTTGGCCAGGACACCAGGGTTAACTGCCACAGCATATTTAATATATGAATATAGCTGGTCAGGTGTTGCCTCTGAAAAACAATACCTCCAACAGTGCAGTGTCCCCTTCCAACACCATACTAAGGCACTTGGTCAGTATTGACTCAAAGGGTAGATGTCTGCATACTGAATCACCAGCACCATTGCTCATAAAAGTATTACCAGCTGAAATGGTCATTGCTTTTAGTTGCTACATTTAAGTTGAGACTGATTCCTAGATCTTAAAGAGCCGGATTTTCATTTTCACTGAGGCCCCTTTACTCTGGCAGTTGTGGTGTAAATGAGAATCAGGCCCTGTGATGGGGCATCTGTCCCACACTGGCAGAAAAGGAGTTAAAAGCAGCCCTAGGGAGGCTGTGCAGGAGGCAGCGAATCACAGAAGAGCTTATAGGAGCAGCCAATCAGGGCCGGTCTGGCACATATAAGAAGGAATGCAGGACAGAGCATTTCAATCACTTTCTGGAGCTTGAGAAGGGAGGAGGACTGGCTTCCTTGCAGGCAAAGGGCAGAAAGCACCCTGGACAGAGCACTGAGGCAGAGACCCAGAGAGCTAAAGGCAGCTCCAGGCAGGCTACAGGGATCTGCAGACTGAGGCCCTGATGCAAGGGCAAAGAGGGTGCTGGAGCCACTGAAGGAAGTGACTGGACAGTGGACTGCAGTTTGCCACTGAAGGGAGTGGCCGGACAGTAGACTGCAGGTCCCCCCAGAAGGAGGGGAACATAGAGTGTGGCACAGTGGGAGGGCAGGGCCACTGACGTGGACGCCGTGGTCTTGGGAGTGATGTGGGTCCAGGAATGGAGGTGACAGCGGGCGAGACACCACCAAGAGAGGGTGCAGCACTAATTCCCTGGACAGCCAGCAGGAGGCAGCACAGTGATAAGTCGCACCCCATCACAGGCCCTAAGTCTTCGGGGCAGGGACTGGAGTTTAGTGTTTGTGCAGTGTCTAATGCACTGGGGCCCTGATTGTATAGCCCCTAGGTTTTATACAAATAATAAAAAAAAATTCTAAAAACACAAAACATCACAAATACTGCTATTCTTTCCCAATTCCATAGGCTAAGAGGAAGGAACTTGTCATAAGAAGGGTTATCAGCACCCATATTGTGGCTCTTTCTGTAGATAAATTTAAGAAAACATGAGTGGCAAATCATAGTGGTTTGAGCATTGGCCTGCTAAACCCAAGGTTGTGAGTTCAATCCTTGAGGGGGCCATTTAGGGATCTGGGGCAAAAATTGGGGAGTGGTCCTGCTTTGAGCAGGGGGTTGGACTAGATGACCTCCTGAGGTCCCTTCCAACCCTGAGATTCTATGATTCTGCTGCTGGATGAAGATATTTATTTAGGAATAGATGAAAACTCCAAGGGAAACTAAGTATCTCTGCAATTAGAGAGACCAGGTGGATGCGGTCATATCTTTTATTGGACTAACCTGTGTTGGTGAGAGAGACAAGCTTTTGGGCTTACAAATAATTGTTTTTCCTACCTACCTTGTCTCTCTAATATCCTCTTAGACCAACCTGGCTACAACAACACTGAATACAATCTCTACAACTGGAAAATTCAGAAAATTACAATTAAGAGACAATAGGCCAAATTCATACTCTTGTAATTCCATTGAAATCATTGGAAGCATTACATCAAGTGTAAATTTAACTCAAATCCTCTTAAAGAAAATTTTCTTACAATAACTCTTTGTAGTAGTATTGCTATCTCTAGTTAAGTAATGTAAAACTATTTAGCCCGTAATGCATGGTTGTAACGTTTAGATTAAGACTCAACTGTATCAAAGATACTAATGGGAACAACTTATTTTGATTTACTTTTCTACTTACTAGAAAAAAGATTTCATCTTTTGCCCTACTTGGTTATTTCTGCTAACAGAAAATTTCAAAACTTTGATATCTGAAATTTGGTCCTTATTTGCATGCACGCTCACAAGGGAATCATATGGCTTGAGAGTAAGGAGGATTGCTCTCTCTTGCTGCTGAGATGAGGATAATAGGATTTCTCCTTTTAGGTATTTGATGAAAACTCTAAGAATCTAATAACCCCTGCTTACGAGATGTTTCCTTTCATTAAGAAAGCAGGATGAGTGTGCTATGGATTCGCAATGAGCATGTTATTTCATATCTTGTTGCATAGAAGTGTGTGTTTGTTGTGGTTCTGTACCTGTAAAAACAGGTAGGGTGACTTTTTTTAAAATGAATTGGAAGAGTTTTTTTCTATCAATACATGGCTGCTGCAGTAAAGGAGAAGATAATAGTTCAGGAGAGGAAAAAAGATAAGAATGAAAGACAAATAGGTTTTATGCCTCAGGCTTCAGCTAATTGTTTCTTGAGTGCTTATTTTGGCAATGGTATGACCTCCCTCTCACTTATATTGTCCTATATGTTTTAGGCAAATAATGTAACATGGAGATCTGAATTAGGGAGATCAGTTTGATATCTCTATTTAAGCATTCGTTTGTGAGTCATCAGGATGAGAATGGAAGAAACGGATAAGAAAAAATACTCACACATAAAAAGAAAAGGAGTACTTCTGGCACCTTAGAGACTAACAAATTTATTTGAGCGTAAGCTTTCGTGAGCTGCATCGATGAAGTGAGCTGTAGCTCATGAAAGCTTATGCTCAAATAAATTTGTTAGTCTCTAAGGTGCCACAAGTACTCCTTTTCTTTTTGCGAATACAGACTAACACGGCTGCTACTCTGAAACTCACACATAAAGATGCAAAAAAGAAAAAGCCACTTCTACTTAATTCTCTACAATCACAGTTAATATTTATTACTATCACTTATTGTGCTAATGAGTTGAATGTAGATATAATTACATGAACAATTATATTTGCATAACAGTGATTTTAGTGAGTTATAATATACATTTCTTAATATTAAATTGTGATTTTTTTTCCAAAGGAGACATTAATGGAAAAGCAGGCTTTTATAAAACACAAAAAGAGATTGTTTCTCCACTGTACCCAAATGAGGACTGACAAGGAGCCAGTCGTGGCTGTATGATTGTCAGCTGCATAGTCCCAGCATAAATTAAGCAGCATGTGGGCAGTTTTAATTTACATTGCTGGCAAAATGCCCCTCAGGTACTCAAAGCCAGTGAGGAATCAGGTTTAGTAGAACTTCACTCCACCGTGCCTCCTTCCCTCCCCTCCCCTCCTTTCCTCTGACCTGCCCTTCCCCCACCTCCCCACTCCTCTACGCTGTGATACACCTTTTCCCTCCCTTTACTCTGGGTAGCAGAAGCCACCTCAGCTAGCTTTGGACGGGTAGAGAATCCACCTAAACCTGGGGTATTCTCTAGTGCAAGCCTATGTATGCTTTAAATTCACTTTGCGCACAAGTGCCTCAAGATAAACTTGGCAGACTGGAGAATCTGTCCCATAGGCTTCTTATTGTACCACTTTAGTGGGACTTGTACTAACTATATGAGTGCCCTTTCCTGGGTACCCCTGACAAACACTTAAAAATATGAGTAATACCTAGTAGACTGTATCTATTGGCCCCTGGAGAGCATTGCCCAGTAGAACATAAATATAATGAACATTTAATAGGGAATATGTGCTCAATTTGTTTATTGTTCATAAACCTAAGCTGCAAGGAGGACAGCCTCAAAGTGTGTACAAGCAGCCTGTTGATCCCTCTTCAGCTTCCACAGTCTGCAGCTGCCAACACACCCTGGCTCCTTGGAGGAACCATCAAGTCTTCCTCTCCTGCTCTCCCATCCAGAGGCTCACTGGAGTTAACACGGAGACAGCTTTTGAGGATGGATGGCTTTCTGCCCCAAGTTACAAGCAGGGTGATGTAGAGCTACTACTGGGATGTGCATCGGATAAGCATTTACAATGTTTGAAAAACCGATTCTGCCATTGATTTTTCCACAGCTTTGGCTACCATCTTGTCACTGGGAGACATGGGCTGCTTTACAGTTACTTCAGAGCTCCTTTGTCCAGAAGTTGGGGACAGACTGTGGAAAGAGCCAAAGTTTGTCTGTTTGCTAACGAAGAGAGAAAGGGATAGACAGACTCCACCTGTAGAAAGGGGTCTGAGATGACAGAGCTGAAAAGGAACACATGTTCTATTTGCTCCTACTTTGTTTTTCCTCAATACTTTAGTTTCATTTTACTGCATTGGCTCATGAGCAGAACTAATTGAATAATGAAAGTCTATTTTTGCAAAAGATTAGGAAATGTTAAAGTATTGTTTGTTTTCAATTGTTCCAAAAAATCAATTAATTTTATTAAAAATATTATTTAAAATGTTACCAAAATTTTCATTGATTAAAAACCCATGATTTAGGAAATTTAAAAAATTGGTAACCAGTTCGATGTTTTGAATAAAAATTTGGGGGTAACATGAAAAAGCCACAATTTTTTACATTGAAAAACATTAATAATGTTGACAGTATTTTGGAAGAAAATGTTTGTAAAAAGGCCAGTGATTGAAAAAATAACATTCAGAAAATGTTGACTATTTCTACTCCCGCACAATAAAGGGGCTTGCATATAATAAGTATCCAGGTCTGAATAAAAAAATATCTCACTGGCAAAACTCTCTACTCTACTAAAATGGTCAAAAGAGAAAAAATGGCCACAAATAAGGCCATGGATAATCTCAGGGTTACTGTATGTAGCATGTTGCTGTTCTTAACGCTATCTCCTTTTCCTTTTGCCGTTTATATCAATTGAGACTGACACTCAAAACACATAACAACAAATTGTATTGTCTGTGAGGGTTGCCAAACTGAGAGAAACAATAGTGTGCTTACAAAACACATAGACATATTGGTAATTTGTGTTCACCAAGCAAAATGGTAATAATTAAGAAAAAGATTATAGGGGAAATCTGGACCTTATTCAAGTCAATGGGAGTTTTGTCACTGAATTCTATGGAGGAAAGATTAGGGTTGCCAACTTTTTATTCACACAAAACTGAACACCCTTGCCCCACTCCCTTCCTTGGCCCTCCTCTGAGGCCTCCCCCCTGCCCCGCCCCTTCTCTGAGGTCCTGCCCCCTCTCACTCCATCCCCCCTCCCTCTGTCGCTCGCTCTCCCCACCCTCACTCACTCTCTCATTTTCACTGGGCTGGCTCAGGGGATTGGGGTATTGGAGGGGGTGAGGGTGCCGGCTGAGGGGACAGGCTCTGGAATGGGGCCAGGAATGAGGGGTCTGGAGTGCAGGAGAGGGCTCTGGGCTGGAAGGTGGAGCCAAGGGGTTTGGTATATGGGAGGGGCTCCAAGATGAGGCAGGGGTTTTGGGTTTGGGAGGGGGTATGGGCTCTGGGCTGGGGGGGTGGGTTCTGGGGTGGGGCCAGAAATGAAGGGTTCAGGGTGCGGGAGGGGGCTCCGGGCTGGGGAGGGATTTGGGGTGTAGGGGGTGAGGGCTTCAGCTGGGGGAGCAGGATCTGGTGTGGGGTCGGGGATGAGGGATTTGGGGTGCAGGAAGGTGTTCCAGGCTGGGACTGTGGGGTTCAGAGGGCACACAGCTCACGCCTCCCTTGACACATTCCCACGCCTCCCTGGGGAGGCCTGCCCATAGTTTGAGAACTGCTGATCTAGAGCAGTAGTTCTCAACCCATGTCCCGTGGGCCACATGTGGCCCAATTAGCACACAGCTGCAGACCAGCTGGGTGCTAAAGGCTGTTGGGTTGTGCGGCAGGTTCCGGGTTCCTAGCTGCCCAGGGCAGCAGGGTGTGGGCTGCCCAGCCTAGCATGTTGGGGGGCTGGGATCAGGGCTGCCAGCTGGCCCCACACAGCAGGGGTCCAGGGCTGCCGTCTAGCCATGTACAGCAGAGGTCCGGGTTTGGGACTGCCACTTGGCCCCGCAGCATCTGAGGTTAGGTCTTCTGCCCAGCCCCACACAGCAGGTGTCTGGGGCCCGGGGCTGTCAGCCATCCTCGCACGGTGGGGTCCAGGGTCTGGGGCTGCCAACCCCACGAGGTCGGGATCTGGGCTGCCGCCTGGCTGCCCTACCTCACAGCCGGGTCCAGGGTCAGGGCTGCTGCCTGGACCTGCACAGAGGGGTCCGGGGTTCCTGCCACCCAGCCCCCTGCCCAGGGCTCCACTTCGTGGAGGGATTTCTGGGTGGGAAGCTCTGAACGTAGGGATCTGTGGGAGGGGGTGGGGAGCACACTGTGGTTCTTAATCTGTGGCCCAGGCAATATGCGGCCCACAGTGATAAATAGGTTGAGAACCACTGGTCTAGAGGTACAAAACATAGGTCAAACTAAGTGCAACAGAAAAATCTTTCACCTGACTGTTGAGAGGGGCAAAGAATCCTCCCTGTACAGTGCCTCACAGTAAGGTTCTCCCATTTAATAACAGGGTCACTTGTGTGGAAATTTTCCCAGTCACACTTCCCTGTACTTTTGCAGTTCTCGCTTTTTTGGAGTATGAATTGTGCTTTTGTACTTGTGGTTGCCAGCTACTGTATTCTGAGACCAGCTCATCTCTACTTCCTAACAGCTGTTCTGAATTTTTTCTTCAGTTTCCATGTATGCCATTTTGCTTTATTAACTGAGCTTGGCTAAAAATAGCAACTCAAATTGACATTATAGTGATATATGAGTTTTAAAAATAATCTAATTAGTTTTCTTGTTTTCTTTTTTACCTGCAAGTTACACACTTAGGCTTTTAGCATATTTTCCTACCACATTTTCCGTACTCTGAGTTACCAGGCTAATAAACCTGTAGTGTTGTATATAGTTACTTGACTGAGGTGATTTTCATTTGACTATATCTGGTATAAGACGGTTATTGCAATACTATATTTAGCTCCAAATTGCTTAGGATCAAATCCTGACATACAAGTGTAGGTGTTTCCTAATGCTAAGCGTAATTCAGTAACAGAAATCTTGAGGGAGACTGCCAAACTCACATCACGTCCCATATACTGGAACATATATGTAGCCTGCAAATCAAAGGCAATATTTTGTCATAAAAGAACATTTTAGTGCTTTCCTTGTAAAGCGGTGAGTCTTCTAATTCGGACTGGTGGTAGAACCAGTCAATAACAGCTAAGCCATTGGACTCTTTCTTTCTTTCTTTCTTCCAAATTATCTTTAAGATTCTCAGATTTATAGAAAGGAGATAAGTGTATTTTAAATAGCCCAAATGCTGCCAAAGCCTTTTAGAACAGCTTGGTCCCCCCGACCCCTGTTTAATCTGGGAGTTTTGGTCTCCCAGTGCTGCAGCTCTGAAAGAGGAAATTCAGTGACTCAAAGTCATGAGACTTTGGGAACATGGTTTGAGTCTTATGCCTGACCAAGCATCATTATCCCTGTTAAGTATTAAGGTTTTTTTTAACTAAACAGTTGGCTTCCTGGCTGACTAAGATTCCCAGTTCCTAGCCTTAGTGGGGCTTGTTACCTTTCTGACAGAATCAATACCTTCATAGACTCATGAGATCCAGATGTTTTGGTTCCTTTTATAGATTGAAAGGACTTGGCTGTGATTTCATGGTTTTAGCTACTTGCCTTATGGGTTGAAAGGGAGGAGGGGATATATGCTTAAAATGTGTTTTAGCTTTGGTTGATAGGAATACATATTTAAAAATAAAGTTGGGAAAATACTGGCAGGGATCAGTCTATTTGCATATGCAAGCAATAAACTCTAAGTTGATGCATTTCAAAGTTTCAGTGTAAGAAATCGACATAATAAGCCAGAAAAAAGTTACCTCTTTTGTGGCAGATTCATCCTGTACTAAATATGGTTTGTGGATAGGATCAAGTCACAGGAATGTAAAGGATAAATGTCCTTGGTGTGCAGAGAGTTAAGCAGGCAACTCCCATTAACAAGGGCCAGTGTGTTTCATTTAATTCTCTGTGCTGTGTACCATGGTGAGAATTATACCATTAAGTATGTTGCATTATTGCGAGTTGCAGCAAATACATTGGTCCCTGACAAAAGTGATTATCTCAGTGGCCTGAGTTTTTAATAAGCTTGCATATGAATTAAATTTTTAGCACAGGGAGAGGTGGAGGGAACAGCTGAGACCACAGTTATTCTGTAATCCTACAGTTATAGTCAACAGTTTACATATGAGAACAAAATGCAGCCTCAGCCTCTTATCTCTGCACCAGCTAAAGGAAATAAAGGATAGTCTTACATGAAACATATTTCTTCCCTCATACATAGGAACCTTAGTATCTTATTACAAATGCTAAAGTTGGTGTGGTGAAATCAGCCCAGACCACCTCTTGGGGAGCCTACATTACTGTTGTTTTCTAAATCCACTATGCATATACTTGTAATTACTCATTACATTCTAATGGGCAAAATGCTTTAAAAAGGAGAAAGAGCAGTTCTAACCTTTGTGGCCTGTTTCTTCCTCCCCACCCCCATCCCGATCTGGTTTCTCTGTGCAAAGACATTCTGTTTTCATACCCCTCCTGCATGTGCTAATATTTAAACAGTTACAATATAAACGAGGAGGGAAAAGGCAGTGTTGTGTACTGTGGGTGGTTCATTTTGTCAGTTTAATATTGAAAACATATGTGAACATTTATATAAATAGAAAATAATTGAAGAATGCCATATTGTTACTTATAAAATAATTCTACAATGGTTAACTGGTCTTTTCTGCACACGCGTGTTGCTGATATATTGAAGTTTGCTTGGTGTGGCCAATTTTGCCTTTCAGATAATCTTTTTCCCCATATCCTTTCTTCCATTCCCACCAACACTTCACTCTGCCAACCACAGATAGTCTGTCTCAATTCATTTACATGCTATTGATCACTCTTACTGCACTAGAAACCCATTATAACATGAGTAGGGCCCTACCAAATTCACAGCCATGAAAAACGTGTCACAGACCATGAAATCTGGTCTCCCCTCATGAAATCTGTTCTTTTGTGTGCTTTTACCCTATATGATACAGATTTCACGGGGGGACACCAGCATTTCTTAAATTGGGGGTCCTGACCCAAAAGGGAGTTGTGGGGGGGGTGGTATCACAAGGTAATTTTAGGGGAGTTGCGGTATTGTCATCCTTACTTCTGCACTGCCTTCAGATCTGGGTGGCCGGACAGTGGTGGCTGTTGGCCAGATGCCCAGCTCTGAAGGCAGTGCCCCGCCAGCAGCAGTGCAGAAGTAAGGGTGGCAATACGATACCATGCCACCCTTTACTTCTGCGCCGCTGCCTGCAGAGCTGGGCAGCCAATGAGTGGCAGCTGCTGATCAAGGGCCCAGCTCTGCAGGCAGCAGCGCAGAAGTAAGGGTGGCAATGCCATACCAGGCCATCAGCCGTTGCTCTCCAGCTGCCCAGCTCTGAAGGCAGTGACGCCGCCAGCACAGTGCAGAAGTAAGGATAACTGTACCACAACCTTCCCCCCCTCCCCCCCCCACACAATAACCTTGCACCATCCCCCCCCCCCCCACCCCCATTCCTTTTTGGGTCAGGACCCCTACAATTTCAACACCAAGAAATTGCAGATTTAAATAGCTGAAATCATTATATTTATGATTTTAAAAATCCTATGGCTGACCAAAGTGGACCATGAATTTGGTAGGGCCCTAAACATGAGTACTGTTTTGAGCAGAGTTATTGTTTTGAAGACATAGCCAATGCTTCACAGGCATCCAGCGGAGCTGCTCAAGAGCCAGTGTTTGAAATGCTTCTGTTCCAGGCCAAATAGGATACAATGGTCAGCATTAAAACATTGGCATTTGCCAGTTTGGTGGTATGAATGATACCTAGATTTTTCCCTCCTACACCTAATACAGAAGAGAAATGTGGTTACTGTAGCAAATATTGTCTTTTAACTGGCAACTCTTGTGTGACAGATATTGCAGCCACATGCGGTATCTTTGGGGACCATATTGTATTGTACATAGAAAGCATGAAAGCCTCAAAAAGCCATTATACTGAGATGAGCTGCACAGTTTGAGCTGGTAGAATAGTCCTTTGTACCAATACAAATGTATCTGTGTTTTCCTGGCTCACTTTGGGGTGGAAATAGGGGTGGTTTCCTGTGCTATCTTGGATCACTGGGGGTGGGGTGGGGGATCCAGCGGGATCTGGGATCACTAAGAGGTGATTAATGCAAAATCCCAAGCCTGGCTATGTAGATTCTCCATCTTTTGAAGCTTCTCCTGCTGGAAAAGAGCAGGAGGGTCTGGTTTTAACTGTTTTCAGGAGGCTGGAGGATAAAGAAAGACTTTTGGTATAAAAGGCTGAGTTTAAACAGACTCAGGGCCTTCCTTTTGGTTCAGCAAACAGGACCTTTGGTTGTAGGGTGGCTCCAACCCTTGCAGAAGGATTGGAAAGACTTTGACCTAACAGACTTCCCATGTAGAAGATGGGAGAGTCCTGGTATGTTTAGTGAGCATTTACATCCTTTTATCATTTTTATATGTTTTTTCTGTGACGCTTTTGCCTTAAAAATAAATGTACTTTGCTTTCTAAGAGCTGTGTGGTCACTGGTAAAAACCCTGTCATTGTTCTGGCAGTGAAAGTAAAGAGCAGGGGGCTGGATACGTCAGAGCTGCTGAGGATATCACTGTGTACGACAGGGGGATGTGCAGCCTTAAAACTCTGGTCAGAAAGGAGTGGGACCAGAGACAGTTGATGGCTTAAGGCCTGAGACCTGATTGGGCACTCCTGGAGCAGACCACAGAGAGGGAATACAGGTGCAATCACCCTGGAACTGTGACACCTTGTACATCTGTGTTCATGCCCCAGGGGACTGAAATGTTTTAATGCTGTCCTGAACACACTCTCATACTATCTCTGGCAGCTAACCCGGCCCGAAATTTAAAGCTTAGTGTCTTACACATTCTATCAACTATACCCATGGTTTTCAGCCTTTCCAATGCTTTAGCACGTTGCAACAGAATGCACTTTCTGGTCCTTCTTCTCATTTTGCCATAAGGAAAGGGAGGGTTGTCGTGACCCCAGAGTGAGAACCCATGACCTATGCCATTGCACTGGAGATAGGGTTGAGAGGACACTTCCATTCTAATTCTCTGTTCCCAGTTACTTGTAACTTTTTTACCTTTCTAGAATGAAACCTTTCAGGCTTTTCAACTCAGCCAAGAAGTTAATTATTTTCAAAAATATCTTAATTTGTTTAGCCATTTTGTTGTCCAACAGTTGGGGAGGTGACTTAGGGCTTGGCTACACTTGCAAGTTAGAGCGCATTAAATCAGGCCCGGGCACCCTAACTCCTGAGGTGTCCACGCTGGCAAGGCACGTAGAGCGCCTGGACTCTGCAGCTGGAGCGCTCCTGGTAATCCACCTCCATGAGAAGCATAGAACTTGCTGCGCCCCAGCTGAAACGCCCGGGTGTCAGTGTGGACGACGTGTTGCGTTAGTGTGCTGTGATTGGCCTCCGGAAACGTCCCATAATCCCCTGAAGTCATGTGGCCACTCGTCTCATTCTTTTGAACTCTGCTGCAGGCATGCGGATATCCCCTTTCAAAGCTCTGTTTCTGACAGCTGGCTGCTTATCTGTTCCGGGACAAAGCAAACCCTTACTGTGGAATGCTGCTGCTGTGAGTGTGTGTCAGAGAGAGAGGCAGGGGGAAAAAGGGGGTCTGCTGCTGTCTGAACTTACAAGACAGCACGCTGACACACACTCTGCCTCCCAAAACACACTGTCTCTCCCCCCACATACACACAACACACTCCCTGTCACGCTCCACCCACCCACCCACATTTGAAAAGCACGCTGCAGCCGCTTGCACACTAGAATAGCTCCCACAATGCACTGCTCTTTGTGGCGTTGCAAGAGCTGCTAACGTGGCCACGCCAGTGCACTTGCAGCTGACAGTGTAAACACATGGCAGCGTTTTCCTTGCTGCGGTCTCTGAAGGCTGGTTTAACTCCCAGCGCTCTACATCTGCAAGCGTAGCCAAGCCCTTAGTCTTTATTTAAGTTGCTTTTCAGACACTTCCGTGTGTTCAGATATCTCAAAGACTTTTCTTTTAAAACTTTTAGCCTACCTATTCCTGAATTAGGAACTCCTATTTTTGCCACATCTGAAATACTTAGATCTTGAAAGAACCAAGATAAGGCAATTAAAAATAGTACATTGAGCATGCACAGCACATTCTGTTGCTGAACTTCAGGAAACCTGTGGCACCAGGGTGACAGGTTTTGAACATTCATTGCTGGTAATATTTGTGTGAGATCATTTTCATAGTTACCAGTGAGTCAATTTCGCATGGGTCTATTATTCATGGGAAGCACTGCCCAATAACACTTACTTATGCTGTCATGAATTTCCCAGACATGTGCATAGAAGCAAAACCTCTAACTTGTGAGGATTGAGTGTGTTCTGTTAGATGCCTTCAAGACAGTTCAGGTATAACTAGTTCTAAACTGTCTCATCAGGGTCAGGTTATTAAGAGGTCTAGTTAGTAGTGCAATGAGTTTGTGCCACCAGATGGGCTATTTTGTGAAAGCCTTCTGTTTTATGACAGGTTTCAGAGTAGCAGCCGTGTTAGTCTGTGTTCGCAAAAAGAAAAGCAGTACTTGTGGCACCTTAGAGACTAACAAATTTATTTGAGCATAAGCTTTTGTGAGCTACAGCTCACTTCATCGGATGCATTCAGTTTTATGTTTTATGTTTCCTCAGGAAGGAGAGACTTATCAGCAATTCATATACGAGGAATGAGGCTTTCTGCTTTATATAGTTCATATACATATATATATATATATATATATCTTGTCTGCATTCTCTTTAATTTTTTGGTATTGCATGCTCTGTCAGTAACATGTAGCTAATGGCAAATATTGGATTCTTACAAAAATAGTCTGCAAATAAATATTAAAATGTTCTTTTCTTATGTGTTCAGGGTAACATCTCCAACTTTGACATCGTCATGGAGTCTGATTCAGGTACCTTCATGCCGATGGGCCTGGCTTTTACAGGCAGTGATAAAGCTCGTGCCATCCTGAAGGAGATTATGCAGCTGCTGCAGCCTATCAATGTTACAAATATTTATGAAAATGGTGGTGAAACAGACACTGATTATTGGGTGAGAAATGGAGTACCAGGTAAGAATGCTGGATGAAGTCATAGACAAAGTGGCTGAGTTGGCCTGGTTGTTTCTGTATGCTGTTACTTCTTAAATTCTGGTTGTAGCTCTATTTGATGTTTGACAACATTTTTAAAAAATCTTTTTCTTGAGTAATATTTGTTAGAGAGGAAATGTGTAAATATTTAAAGACTAACCAAAGAATTAGGACAGAATGTGTGTTTAAGCATCAGTTTAATAAAGATTTAGATTATGCATGGGACAACAGGCCTAAAATCTTCTTTTAGGCTTTACAATTTATATTAATCTTTCCTATACCAGTGGTTTAAAAATAGTAGAGAATTCCCTCAGCTTTATTCTAACATAGGACCCCAGAACAAAAATATCCCTTTGAAATTCAGCCCACTTCTCACTTGTTCTTATTTAATTTCATTTAAAAAATTTAATTGTTTTCAATAAATTTATTCTGTGGGGATTCAGCATTCAAAGACCAAAAGGTGATGATGCACTAAAATCTAGTGAAGGACAAAGCCCTGTAAATGTATTTGAGAAATAGGTTCTACATTTACTCTCAGTGACACTTCTGAGCTTCGTACAAGTAGCAATCTTTTTGCAAAAGTACTGTGACTTGAAACTGGAGCAGGACAAAACTTTTTGAACAAATAGTTTATTTGCCAAAAAATGCATTTTCGGGTTGACAGAAAGTATTTGCAAATTTGATGTGATAGCTTCAGCTGGGGAAAAGTTTTTCAGGGCCAGCAAACTGTGTGTATGTCCCCTTATAACCTTTAGCCATGTGTGTACCATTCTGTCCCTGTATAACTTTAGCCAGTGGTTAAGGTATTTGCCCAGATATGGGAGACCCAGGTTTGAATCTCAACTCTGGAGCAGAGACTTGAACTCAGATCTCCCCTCTCCCAGGTGAGCATCCTAACAGCCAGGCTATAGGCTTGAAGGATCTGAGACTAACTGAGCTTTTACCATGTTTTCAACACTTGAATAATAGCAGAAGATATTTTTGGTTTTGGTATTTAAAAACAAAACAAAAACTTTCTCTTTATGCTGGTTTACGTCTAAAGTACTTTGTTGTCTATTTGTGATACTGGAATGATACATGTCAGATAGTTTTGGAATCTTTCTGGCTTCTCTCTTCTCCTAACCTTGTGGAAGGTTGATAGGTACTGCAGTGGGCTGTGGAGCATATGCCTCTTACTTTGGGGAAATGTTGTTTGCTTAGGGCTCAGATCTTAGTTGCACTGTTTCTACTCATGGGAGGCTAGGGTGACCAGAGCACAGGAGTAAAATATCAGGACACATGGGGGGGACAGCCACAGGCTCACAGCCCCCACCGGAGCCATGGGGGTGGGGGACGCACATGGGGGCAGGGGATGCTGCAAGCTGCAGGTCGCGGGCCCGGCTCCGGCCCTCCCAGCAAGCCGCAGGTCAGGGGCATACAGCTCTGGCCCCCGCCACAAGCTGCAGGTCACAGGCACACAACCCCAGCTCCAGCCCCCTCCGCAAGCCACAGGTAGGTGGTGCACAGCTCCAGGTCCGGCCCCCACCGCAAGGCGGGGGGTTCTCAGGGCTGGAGCTGGGGGTTTGGGGTGCTGACTCTGGGAGGGAGTTTGGGTGCAGGAGGGGGCTCAGGGTTGGGGCAGGGGTTGAGGTGTGGGGTATGGGCTCTAGGAGGCACTTAACTCAGGTGGTTCCCCAGAAGTAACAATATCTCCCTCTGGGTCCTAGAAAGAGGCGCGGCCAGGCCGCTCTGTACAGAGCCTCGTCTGAAGGGCACTGCCCCTGCAGCTCCCATTGGCTGTGGTTCCAGCTGGCGCTCATGGCAGGGGCAGCATGCAGAGCCCCCTTGGCTATTCCCGCACCTAGGACCCAGAGGGAGATGTCACCACTTCGAGGGAGCTGCGTGGAGCCAGCAACCCTACAATATCAGGACAAATGGCATCCTGATTGCACATTGGTCAGGACAAAGAGTTAAATATTAGGACAGTTCCGATTGTATTGCGACATCCGGTCACTCTAGGGGAGGCTATGCTTCCCCGAACAGCCTGGCGTAGCCCCTCCCATGCTCCGCCCCCAGGCCTACTCCTGCAATTCCCGGCACTCTGCCCTGGCCCAGGCTGGCTGGGGTTGGGCAACGTGCCGCGGGGACTCGGGGAGGCTGGCACAAGGGCCGTGCTGCCCGCCCAGTGCTCTGACTCGGCCACCTGGTGCTCCAGGGCTGGGGGCGCTGCATCTGCGCCACCTGGTGCTCCAGGTAGGGGGCACTGTGATCATGCTGCCTGGCTGTCCGACGCCGGGGCCCATGGTCAGTGTGCTTTGGGCTCCTGCGGGGAAGGGCGGGGCAGAAGGGGAGAGGCCTCAGACTGAAAGAGCGGGGCTGGGGGCTAGCCTCCCCAAGGGCCGGGTCACCAGCTGCTCATGTTTCTGTTCCATGCACAAGTTACTAAGTGGCATGTCAAACTGTTGTAACCCTGTAATTTACACATCCCTGATCCTAGGCTCTAACTGTATAGATTTTACAGCAGCATAAACATATGCTAACTTGGGGGATGGGTAAGAGCTGCCAATGGTCAATAACCATGCCACTTCATCTCCCTTTCTTCTGAAAGTCTGTGCATATGTACCACTGCTCCTGGACTTCAGATCTAGATGATCTGTGTATCTGTATAGTCATTGACATATGAGAATTTCCCAGTATATCTGGTGCATGTTTAGAAAATATAAAGGGGCAGAAATGCTGTCATGGTAAAATATGCTTTGGCATATTTGGGAAGAAAGATCCCTTTTTATAAAGAGATGGATTTTTCTAGGGACCAATACACTGCAAAGAAAAGAGAGAGTTTTCCCTCAGCCATGGGGTTGTTACTGGCTGATGAATTCCTCCCTCCACCCCATATTGTCTGTTTCCATGTGTCCCTGACAGATTGGGACAGTGCCCAACCACCAACGCTGCCATCTAACACAGCCTTTACCACCTACATCTGTGGTCATGCCCCTGGTTGCAGAGGTGTGAATGGGTATGTAGAAATATCTGGAACCCCAGCTGTTGTCTGTGATTGGAGCATCAGAGGGGCTGAAGGGGAAGCATTGGGAATATAGAGGAATTCACCTGTTTGTGAGGTGCATGATGAGAGAAACTGTATGGGGGGGAGGGTCTTAAGATTCAAATCTATTTAACCCACTCAATAATTAAACTTAGCTGTTACGTAGCAATTTTCATCAATTGAAATTCAGTTAACCTTTAACATTAAACATTAGGAGCATTAGCTGGTTTATTTCTTTGCTGTCTGAAACTTGGCTTCATTTAACCACCTGCTAAGCGAATCACTAAGTACCCCCACAGTGCAAAGTATGGTGCTTTCCCCTTGAGAGACGGACTGAAAGAATTAACTCCATTAAAAGAACTGCTGCTTCAGACTGTATCATACTGTATCAGAGAGAAGGTTTTAAACATCTTGCAAGCTTCACGCTTTGTCTGCAGTATTCTCACTGTTCAAATGAACACTTATGGTATATGACAATATTGTAACAATCTGAACGTACTATAACAGCTTTTCCGATGTTATCCAATTGAAACAAGCAGTCAAGTATTGACACTTTATCAATTTCATTTACATAGTTTTCTGAAAATACACTTGGCTATTTTGTTTCCATAATGCATTACAGAAAACATGGAATACGTCAGCGATACGAATTTGTGACCCAAAAAATTAAGTTTCTTATAATTTAATTTCTTACTGTATTAATTAGAGTTCAGGAGTAGCTTCTGTTCCCAGTATTAAAATCCACCTTCTCCTTTGAGTCAGAAAACCCCAGTGAAAACATTACTACTTGTGCTTTTTACATTCATTCATTACTACGTCTGGTGAAGGTTTAGATTAGGTTTAGCTAGTCAGGAATTTATCCACAAAAGAATGCTGGCTCTTTTGTCTGGAAGGTTTACTTAATTCAGAGAAGGGACCAACTCTCTGGCCCAATTAATATTTAATTATACAAATAAATAGGAGAGAAAGATCTCTCCAACAGGTGGGATTGACTCTCTAGACCAGAGCACTCACCTGGGATACAGGAGACGTGGGTTCAAGCTGCAGTTCTGAATCAGGTAGAGTAGGGACTTGAACTTAGGTCTCCCACATGACAGGTGAGTGCCCCAGCCACCAAACTACTGGCTATTCTGAGGTGAGTGTCTTTCATATTTTTTCACAAAAATTTCAAAAGATCTCATTTTCATTCAGCATTGGAATGAAACAAAATTCTGAAACCGCAAAATTTTTCACAAAACAGGATTTTTGTTTTCCACCCACTCCTGGTTCAGACTACTGCACTCCTGCTTCTCGGAGTCTAAGCTATTTTCTTTTACATGGGAGTATGATTGAATATTGTATCACTCATTTATCCTTTCCCTTAAATTGTGGAACTTCACAGAGTACCCATATTTGTAGTAATAATAGCGCTAACTACTGTCAAGTGCCACAGATATGCGAAGTGATCTAAAAACATTAATTAAGCGTCCAAACACCACCTATGTGGTATAAGAGGTGGAATCTATGTGGAAGTACACAGCAGTGGAATTTAATACATTATGTAGCTTCTGAATGCTTGAGAGCTTTCCTGCAGTGGTCTTTATATTCAACAATTTGGAGAATAATTTGAACCAAGAATGAGAAATCTCTACAATCATGTGATCTTTGTAAAATCAGACAATATTGTGTTTCTAACATTTGTGGTCTTATAACTGTGTTGCTTTTTCATAAAGCGGTAGACAAAGGCAGTTGAATGCTGTAAAGTCCATTTTAGGATGATCTAGTGATTTGAGATGGCCGTTCGTCTTAAAGAACTAGTTTGTTAATTATTCAATTGTCTTCCAAAATCCTTTATTTCAGTCATTTTTATTACACATTTCTGCTTTCTCTCAATTAAGCTTTATTTCTAAACTCTATATACACATAATGCCTTTTATTACAGCACATATGTTCTACCAAGAGGCTTGGTCAACACTTGCAAGTATACTATATTGTTTCACATGTTGTGTTATAACAGGTTTGTCTGGTCTCTGAACAGGTGGAAAGACATGTACTGACCCTAACTAGACAGATGTTCTAATATTTTAGTCAAGAAAACAAGGTATCTGATATATGAGAGAGGCAGTGTGTGCTTCCTGCACTCCCTTCTTGTTTCTGTCTCTGTCTTTTTCTGGTCTCAGTGCCACTAGATGGGACAGAATACCACATCCAGAAGGTGTGTGGGTTACACTTACGCCCGGCAACTCAGGGTATGCTTGCAGGGGTGGGTCGGAGGGTGGGCAGGCCAGGCCGATTGTTCTCTTCTTTTCCTGCTACATACAGAGTTCCGTGCTGGGTTGGTATCGGTGAGTCCTCCCCATAGCCGTGGCTTTTGGAGATAACGCTTTGAAGAGATGCATAAGTTTGTCCCTCCCTCACAGCTATTGCTTCAGGCTGTCTGCAGACACAAGCGGTTGTCACTGAATTGACGACACTTGGATTTAGTTGTCAAGCTTTTCCTTGTAACTACAAGGGCTAAAAACTTGAATTAAAACCAGGATTGATATAATCATGTTACTCCATGAGTCAGAGCTCTGAGCACAGGCCTGCAGCATCTGTGCTTTAGTTGGGCATAGGCAAGAATTGTTTCACTTGAAGGGGAGATTTTTTGAAGGTGGGGAGAGGGAACAGAAAATAAAAGCTTTCTTTAAAAATGTAGAAAACAGCATTCCCCTTTAACTTTTAGTATTTTCATAAATTGCAAAATAAAATATTCAATGTAGGATGTCACACACTATCGCTCTGAACATCAACTCCAGCAACTAAGCAGGAGTAAAATGACTCCTTCTTTCACAGGAGCACATAGCTAAGTGTGCTAAACTCCAAAAATGTCAATCACCGGTCACCAGAAATAAGCTCTATACATAGATATTTGAGTCAATTATACCATTTGCTAGTTTGTTTATCCCAATTCTGTCTGTTCGCCTCTATATTCTGGATTAGGTCATGTCTATGCTACAAACTTGGTTCAACACAAGTTACATTGGGGTAAAGATGCCAGAGTTAGTATATCATTTATGAGGTGCGTACTTAACTCCTTGCATCAGCACTATGCCATACTCACCAGGAGTGCTTGTGCTGATACACGGTGCAGTGCACTATGAGTAGGTGTCCCAGTTTGCCACTCACCATTGTATCCAATCTTTTGGAAAATGTTGGCAATCCATGGGTGGGGCAGAAACAAGTAATCAGGGATGACTGGAAATAAGGGGTCGAGTTCTCCATCCCACAATGCCATCTATAGTCCACAATTTTCTCACCTTTTTTTTTAAATTCCACAAGCCCATGCAGCATCTTTTGCTGCCCACTGTCTCTGGCAGAAGCATGGAGCCCATACAGTGCTGCGCTGTTGTCATGAGCATTGCAAACACAGGATGAATGATCATCCACTATTTGCAGAGCTGCTAGAAGAAACACAGCAGCAGGGGACATGATGATTTTGTGGAAGACAGATTGCTGGTGGGGAATCCATCAAGTATGGCATGCAGCTCATTGTAAAAGCTGCAGACTGTTGGCGTCCCTGGCCTTCTGGTATGCCTGCCACAGTTTCTTTGCTTTCACTTGGCACTGCTCCTGATCCCTGTGTGACAGGTTCGATCACAGAAACCCCTTTGGGACTGTCACCTGATGTGCTCAGACTACCTCTGAGCCCGTTTTCTCTGCCAGTTTGGGCCTCCAGAACCCTGTCTTATTGAACCAGATACGCTAATCTACCGCAGCACAGACCCAGGGTCTGACCGATGCCCCCAAAGCTGCAAGTTCTGCTGTCTCTGAAAATGGCTTAGCAAGTTCTGCTGTCTCTAGCACCCAGACACCCAGCTCCCAATGGGATCCAAACCCCAAATGAATTCATTTTACTCTGTATAAAGCTTATACAGGGTAAACTCATAAATTGTCTGCTCTCTATAACACTGATAGAGAGATATGCACAGCTGTTTGCTCCTCCAGGTATTAATTACTTACTCTGGGTTAATTAATAAGCAAAAGTGATTTTGTTAAGTATAAAAAGTAGGATTTAAGTGGTTTCAAGTAATAATAGACAGAACAAAGTAAGTTACCAAGCAAAATAAAACAAAACACGCAAGTCTAAGCCTAATACATTAAGAAACTGAATACAGGTAAATCTCACCCTCAGAGATGTCCCAATAAGCTTCTTTCACAGACTAGATTCCTTCCTAGTCTGGGACCAATCCTTTTCAGACCAACGTTGTGGTTTATGGCCTGGGTCCAGCAATCACTCACACCCGTGTAGTTACAGCCCTTTGTCCCAGTTTCTTTCAGCATCTCTTTGGGGTGGAGAGGCCATCTCTTGAGCCAGCTGAAGAGAAAATGGAGAGGGCCTTTTATATTCTCTCTCTTGTGGGCGGAAACCCCTTTCTTCTTCTGTGCAAAGTCATAGCAACAAGATCGAGTTTGTAGCCACCTAGGCAAATCACATGTCCATGAATGAGTCAGCTTTTTGCAGGCCAACGCCACTGTTTACATGTTAGTTTGAACGTTCCCAGAAAAGCTCAGATGTGGATTGGCATCTCCCAAAGTCCATTGTCAGTTAAGTGTTTCTTGATTGGGCACTTACTGAGAATAGTCCTTTCTCAAGAAGCTGACCAAATGCTTCACTGAGGCTATTTAGAAGCAAACACATTGAGATACCACTACATAGCCCATATTCATAACTTCAAATAAAAAAAATTTACACACATACAGACAGCATAATCATAACGAGAAAATTACAACCTTTCTATAGACACCTTACTTGACCTCCTTTGTACAAGATTTGGTGCAACTATAGGACCTTGATTGCGTCAATGATCTATACGGTCACAGTTCATGTCAATAACGTCACACCCTGTCATACCCCTTCACCTGAATCAGTCTGGTCGTAGATGTCCACCTTTCTATGGCTAGTCCGTAACTGTTCCTGCATAGTCTCTTCTCCCCACAGGCCCAGAAGATCCAATGCCTCCTGTCTATTCTAGGCAGAAATGCATCTGAAGTATGTAGCTGGCATGGTCAGCAGGGCAGTTGCACACAACAAGGGAGAGCTGCAAGTTGTGCTCTACAAGCAGGGCATCGGGACAAGTATTTCAAAAGTACATGGAATTTTTAAAGGTGGGGTGTAGGGAGTGGTGACTTCCAGTCTCTGTGACCCCTGGGCAGTGGAGTTCACAATTGTGACAAGAGCAGTCAGTGTCTGGCATTGTGGGACTGCTGCTGGAGTACTGTCAGGGTCGACATAGGTCACATGGTGTTCACACTTGCACTGCATCGACCACA
The DNA here is from genome assembly GCF_965140285.1 of Lepidochelys kempii. Lineage (NCBI taxonomy): Eukaryota > Metazoa > Chordata > Testudines > Cheloniidae > Lepidochelys > Lepidochelys kempii. The sequence goes on along the minus strand of NC_136381.1, from coordinate 41,736,193 downwards.
GTACTTTGACCGTGGCTTAGTGCCATTGGGCAGGGGTGAGGAGTGGGGGTGTTTAACTGTATTGCCATAACAGGGTGCTTATATCGACAGGAGACAAATTTGAGTGTAGAGACTTGTACAACTAGGTCGATACAGAGTGACTTACATCAACCTAACTTAGTAGTGTAGATCAGGCCTCAGTGAATCTGAGACACATCCTGATGCAGCTCTTGCTTAGAGTGATAATGTGGCAGTTTGGGGTTACGCAGTAGTTTATGTACAATCTCCAACCGTTTAAAAACAACTCCTCTCAGGTACATAGATCACATACATCAAGGCCAAGATTTAAAAAAAAACTAGATTCATAAGCCCATGTCTGTCACCTAAATAAGAAGCCAAACATTCAGAAGTACCCCACTGGGCCACTGACTTAGGCTCTGTAGCCATATTTAGGTGCCTATCTTTAGGTACCATTTATTTTTACAAGTAAAACTAAATCTTAGACAAGTGGCATATATTTGTCATATCTTGGCATCAATGTATCAATTTCTGTGAGTCACCTAGTCTCTCTTTTAATGTCTTTTATTGTGGTACAGGAGGAAAGTGTAGTATATGAGCATGTTTCTCAGCAGAAGTCAAATTTTGTGTAACTTGGGAGATATTAAATTAAAGCAGTATGCTAAGAGAACAATTTTAATTGCTTGGCACTTAAAGAACCTGCTATAACTATTACATCTATTAGAACCATTTAAAATCTTTTGATTGAATTTAGAGCCATGAGTATTAACCTGTAAAATAATTCATCTATGGTTTTCATTTATCATTGTCCCATAAAAAATAAGCTTTAGGATTAGGAATTACTGTGCTGTAATTAAATGAAATAAATGTACTGTAACTTTTATAAAAGTGGATGTAGGTTACTTCATAGGGCATTATTAAAATGCTCACTGTTTAGCATAATATCACGTCTATATTAACCTTTCAAAACTTGTCCTATCTATAAGAAAGGCTGTTGTATCCTTGTGACATTCCCTGGGGTGCATTCTGGACTGCTGTGTCTCCTTGATTCTCCAGCCTGGGATGCTTTTTACTCTGCTTTCCTGATGAGCAGCAAACACTTCCAGACTCTGCTCACTCACAGCCACCAGCATGTACTGTCACTCCCAGCTGAATACATGAATGCTATGCCCAGGCATCCATGAATTACATAGAGGGCGAGAGCCGCATATGCCCCAGGCTTGCTCCCCAGAAATGTGTGTCTTATACTATGCAGGACCCTCCTAGAGAGTATAAGCTTATAGGCAATCTGTCATTCCAACAGTGGGTAATGACTATGCGCCAGGCTTGTTGACCTAAGTAGAGATTCCCAAGCACTTCAACCAAAACACACTGGTTTAGGCAAAACAATAAAACAAATGTATTAACTAAACAAAGACAGATTTTAAGTAATATAAAGTATAGCTGCATATAAGTCAGGATTGGTTACAAAAGAAATAAAAGGATAAACACGCCAGCTAATTCCTAAACTTTACCAAGGCTAATAAGCAAAAAGCTTTTTCTCACCAAAAAGGTTACAGCAGTCTGTGCTAGCTGGAAAGCCTTCCCGCTAGGATCCCTCTCCCCAGTTCAGTTTAGATCAAAATGTGTAGGGAAGGTTTCTCAGGTCCAGGATTGTGGAGAGAGGAGCAGAAAGGGAGAGGAGAGAGCTGTCCCTCCTCCCACCCACCCCTGCTGCCGCCGCCACTAATAGCCTGGTAGTTAGAGCATTCACTTGCAAGATGGGAGACCTAGATTCAAGTTCCCTGTTCTGCCGGGTCTTTCACATCCCAGATGAGTGCCCTGTCACTGGGCTATTGTCTATTCTTGGTCTCTCTCACTCATGTTTTTTCTCAAATAATGTCGAAAGTTTTTGTCTTTGTTCCAATGCAGAATAAAAACAAATTTCAAAACATCGCTACTTTTTCTCTTCTTCAAAATGGGAATAGTTGTTTGCTGGCCATGGCTCACTCACAGAAGTAAGGGGTTTGATGCAGTAGTTGCTGGCTGAGGTTCTGTGGTCTGTGTTATGCTGGTCAGACTAGATGATTGTAATGGTCTCTTCTAGCCTTAAAAATATATAAATCTATAAGTAAATCTCATAAACATTTGATATAAAAAGATGCTTCCTTACTTTTAACTCTCAGCCATCTCAAATATACTTGAGGTTTTCAATATCAAGGGAGCTTTATCTTTTATTATGTGCAAATGTACTACATTTGAGAATCCTAATTAATACAGAGAAAGCGGTGCTGTTAAATTCACCCTTTCTGGAAGAGTTAAACTATAAAATTAAACTGCGTGGAAAGCTTAATTATAAATAGTTGCTGCATTACTTTGATTTTCCTGCTTTATTAATGGCTTTTCTCATTTTTATAATCACTTGCACTGCATTTTAATTGGTAGTGTTTCTTTGGTGGCGATAGACTAAGGAACTACAACACACTGGTTTAACAACGGTATAACATACCATTTATCTTATTAAAGAGAGGAAGCAGCCCTTAAAGAATCTCATATGAATATTTATAAATATTAAATGGACGCATTAGGTTTAACAGTGAAAAGCGGAATTAACAGATTTAAAGACTGTTGTCGTTTCCAGTTGTTCTTGTATCCTTTTTTGTTACTGGATTTGCCTCTATTTTAGCTATGTGGTCACTGTTACTTCTGTGAATACCAGTCCAAATGTTGCATCTTGTTCCCTTGTTTTGGGCTGTGGAAATATGACATGGATTAGAATAAAAACACTTAATGCTAAACACATTAAGCACTTAACCACATGAAGGTCTCAAAACATTTCAAAGGCATCAATTGATTAATACTCAGAAGACCCCTCTCTTTAAGGAAGATCAGATGTGTCTCTTTGAGGGTCTATGTGTCTATGTTAGGTTGACTTACAGCCACCACAGTAATTAATGTGATGGTTCATGTCCATACTGCCCTTCCTCTGTCATTGGTGTGTATCCTCACCAGGAGTGCTTCCATTGACTTGAGGGGCAGTGTGGAGGTGCTGAGAGACTGTGCTCTCAGCTCCAAACGCAGCTTCCTCCTCCCCCCGCCCCCTCTCAGGAGCTATGCTGCCATGAGGCTCTCTGTTGCCCTGAAGCTTATGGCTCCCCGCCAGGAGTACAGCTGCCCCCACGCCCAGATCTTGGCTCCCCGCTGGGTGACTGCTGTGCTCCTGGCGGGAAGCCGAGAGCCCTGGTGGATGCCGTGTTCCTGGTGGGGAGCTGGTAGCCTCAGGGGAGCAGGAAGCCAGGAGCCTTAGGGCAGCACCCAGGCTCCCAGCAGGGAGTGTGGAGCTGGGAGCCTCGGTGCAGCCGAGCTCCCCGCAGGAAGTGGGGAGTCTGGACAGCAGCCTGGCTGGGAGTGGGGAGCTAGGACCGTGGGGACAGCCTGGTGGGGAGTCTTGCAGATGCAGCCTGAGAGTGGGGAGCCTGGGCAGCAGCCTGGCGGGGAGCGGGAAGCCCCCACCCCCACCTCTCTTTCTTGTCAATTTCACAGCTCTCACATGGAGCCATGAAACTGACAAGAATGACAGCTGACAACTGAAGTAGTAGTCACCCTAACTACATCGACATAACACCTACGCCTCTCGTGGCGGTGGAGTTGTTATTATTTCGGTGTAGTAGGACACTTACATTGGGAGGAGCAAGGCTGGACAGTGTGTACACTGACATAATTAGGTTGATGTAAGCGGCCTTACTTAGTCCTGACTAATACTTAGACCTGTCTTGAGTGCAGGGGACTGGACTAGATGACCTCTCGAGGTTTCTTCCAGTCCTACGTTTCTAGGATTCTATGACCTAACTCCATAGTGTAGAGCAAGCCTGAGACACATTGTGGCTCTACTGTTCAGCATACAGGAAACTATACTCTTTATGTGGGAATGGTTATTCATTTAATATGTGATCATTAACTGCTAGCTGATTTTAAAAAGTAACATGCAGTGTCCTACATTAAAACACAATGTTGAGTATTGATGTGCGGCAATGTGCCGTTTAGAAGTAACAAGTTAATAAAACAAACCTTATTCCCTGAACTGTTCCATCTTCATTGAAGCTGAAACACAAATGATGGAATAAATGAAACAAAGCTGTCTTAGTTTAAGCTCCGTAAGAAAGTTAGGGATGGGAAGAAAGAGAGTAGTATTTTCCAAATGGAAAATTATGGAAGTTAAATGTAACTATTTTAATTTTCTTTTCTCTAATTGTTCCCTTTTGGAATATTGTTGTACAAGAAATTAGGTGCATTAATAGTTGGGAGTGCTGAATTTTTCTAGATAAATGTCTGTGGATTCAGAAAGGCTACTTTTAAAGAGCAGCTCCCTATTAATACTTGTGGTATTATTGTTAAGGCATATTAGTGAAGTATTTCATTTCTGGAGCACAAATTGCTTTTACATCAATATCACAGTTCTGGTGTCCACATGTTGAAAGGGATGTTGAAAATTTGGACAGGGTTCACAAAAAAAGCCACAAAAATTGCTCAAGGCCTGGAGAAAATGCCTAACGGCGAGAGACTTAGAGCTCAGTGTGTTTCTCTTGACAGGCTGATCAGTTTATAGCTACCTACATTGGGAGATTTCAGAGGAACAGCCGTGTTAGTCTGTATTCGCAAAAAGAAAAGGAGGACTTGTGGCACCTTAGAGACTAACCAATTTATTTGAGCATGAGCTTTCGTGAGAAATCATGATTTCTGTGTGTATATAAAGTCTGCTGCAGTTTCCACGGTAAACATCTGATGAAGTGAGCTGTAGCTCACGAAAGCTCATGCTCAAATAAATTGGTTAGTCTCTAAGGTGCCACAAGTCCTCCTTTTCTTTTTACATTGGGAGAAAATACCAGGGTTCTTTAATCTAGTAGAGAAAGACACAAGAACCTCCAGCTGGAAGCTGAAGCCAGACAAATTCAAATAAAAAATAAGACACAATATTAATTGAGGGTGCTAACCATTGGAACAAACTATCTTTTGATCTTCAAATGAAGACTGGATGCCTTTCTGGAAGATACTTTAACCAAACACAAGTTATTGGGCTCAATACAGAGGTAATTGTAAGAAATGTAATAACCTGTGACATACAGGAAGCCAAACTAAATGATTTAATGGTCCCTCTGGCCTTAAATTCTGACTGAGTGAGCAGAGATTTCTTTATATACCATGGGAAGATACAATCTCAACACAAACTTGCTGTAGGTTTTCTATATCTTTTCTTTCATTATTTAGGCTATATATAATACTGTATTTGTACTACTTTTTCCCTCAGTGATCCATTATATTCTACCGAAATAAAGTTCATTGATGAATATAATGAAAAAGGGAGTTAAAAACTTTACCCAGTTTAGGTATTAGTAGTTTGTCACATTGACCAAATCTACAAGGACCATTGCTTCTGTGTCCTTTGTTGCTGGAATTTTGCTCACCAAAGGGAGCACTTCCTAAAAAACTATCAAACTGGAAACCACTGTCATGTCACTTTCATTATTTATTAAACACTCAAAAGTTTGCTGGGCATCTTAGAGCAGAGATCTGTCTTACAAGTCCATAAAGATCTTGCAGTCTGAAACTATACAGCAGCCCCTGATCTGAGCAACAAAGGACCCTAAGAGCACATCATCCCAGTGCTCTTTCTTCACAGGTTCAATATGTGGTCACTTTTAATGTGTTGGTCCTTATCTTCAAAGCCCTCCATTATGTTGGTCAAAGCTACTTGATGGGTCTCCTCACCCTCTGTAATTGCGACCTCTTTTGGCAGCTGCATTCCACTGCAGCAGAACTGTCAACAGTAAGAGTGATTAGCCTCTAATTTACAACTCGCTTCAGGAAGATATTGGGAGGATCACAAACCTTGGCTTCTTCAGAACAAAATGCTAAACCAATTTCTTCAACCTAGCCTTCCCCAAAAAACCACCATCCTGATACCTGGAGGGTAGAGAGAGGGAGAGAGATACACATAACCAACACAGATGGGTACTACATAAGAATTTAGATAGAAATTGGAGAGGAAGGAGGGTGTTGTGGTTAAGGCACTGGACTGGAATTCAGGAGATTTGTGTCCAGTTTTATCAAAGACTTCCTGTAGGAGCTTGGGCAAGTCACTTAACCAATCTATGTCTCAATACCCCATCTGCAAACTGTGTCCTTCTGGTCTTCCATCTTTCGTCTGTCTTGTCTATTTAGCGACTGTAAGCTCACTGGGGCTGTGTGTGTACAGTGCCTAGCATAATGGAGCCCTGATTTCAGTTGGGGCCTCTAGGTGCCATTGTAATACAAAGAATTAGTAATAATAGATACATAGCAACTGTATGATACACTCTCATTTCCCCTTCATTTTATTTCTGATTTAAGTGGAGCTGCTCAGTAATAATAATATAGTAATATGAGGACCAGTTATTGGGGTGTTTACTATATGCATATATTGGTTTAGTTTATATGGGGGCTGTAAGGAAAAAGCAAGCAGGAAGGAAAAAGAGAGGCTCAAGATAAGCCACTTCTCAGCAAACACCTCAAGGCTGGTAAGTGGCAGGGCCCTAACTGTTTGCTTTGAAGACTAATTTGGTCTGGAAGTGCCAAAGCCTGGGGACCCAGAAGAACAAAAGGACTATGGCAATATAAAAAGGGGTTCTCCATCTCAAAATAGGAGGGAACTTGGGGGAACCAGACTAAGGCACACGCACAGGCTGGGATGTCTGAAGAAGCTAGGCCTGCCCAGGTTACCATCAGGGGATGGACAACCTTTAAGTAAGATAGACATGCATATAGACTGCAGATAGTTTTAAAATAAACAGTTCTTTGGTTTTGAGAAGACTGTCTGGTCACTATATACACCATTGGTCACAGACTCCTGACGGGAAGATCCACAGGTGCTGAATCCAGTCAGACCTGCTGGGAAGCAGAGTTGACACACAGGGTGATGTAGGCCAGGCTCCAGTCTCAGGGTATATCTTCACTACAAGTGCTACAGCAGCACAGCTGCAACACTGCAATGTAGCCATTTACTATAACAACAGAAGGGGATCTTCTGTCACTGTAGTAAATCCACCCCCTTGACAGGTGGTAGCTAGTTGACAGGAGAATTCTTCCCTCAACCTAGCTGTGTTGGCAGTGGAGGTTAGACCTCACACAGAGTGTGAAATTTTTCAGAGCCATGAGCAACATGGGTAGGTCGATCTAAGTTTTAGGTTTAAGATCTGAGGGGGTGCACTCAGAGAGACCTCAAAGGGAACAGAGGCACAACTAGCCTTTTAATAGTGTGAAACCAGGTGACTGGCCCATTTAAGAAGGAATGGATCCAATTCACCTGTGACTAGTTAGCTACCTCCCAACACCTGATAGAGGGCTGTATTGGTGTGTCTACATACCATTTTGGAATGAGTCTCACAGCCTGGGTCAAGAGACTCAGGCTAGCAGAGCTCATGTTGGTGCTCTAAAAATAACTGTATAAACAGTGCTTTGGAGTTGCGACTTGGGCTGGAGCTAAGGCTCTGAAGCCTAGGGAGGGCAGTGGGCTTCTGACCCTGAGGAACAAGTTTAAAATGGTTTCAGAGAGAGTCTGCAGCAAGTCCTAAACAGTTAAAAGCTTCTGTTTGAACTCTCGAAGACTGGAGCATTGCAGCCTAGGGTTGCCAACATTCTAATCGCACAAAACCAAACACCCGTGCCCCACCCCTTCTCTGAGGCCCCGCCCCACACCACTCACAGCATCCCCCCCTGCCTCCATCACTCGCTGTCCCCCACCCTCACTCACTCGCTCATTTTCACAGGACTGGCGGCAGGTCCCTTTTTGACCTGGGCCCCAGGGACTTGGTCCTTGTGGTGGTGAATCTAAGGATATCTCTTCATTGAAACAAAGTGGGTTCTTAACCTGGGTAGCTAACCTGAGTTTGCTAACATGGGTTAAAATAGTAGTGGGGGGGGGGCGGAATTAAGTTGCAGTATCTTCACTACTACTGTAACCTGAGTTAGCTAACCTGAGTTAAGAACACCCTCTCCCCTCCCAATTAAGACAAGAATCTATGTCAAGCTGTCAGTTTTCTCAGGCTGCTGCAGTCTTTCTGACAGGATCACTGTGCTTTTCAAGTCAGAGCACAGTTTTATGGAGAGCTACACAGGAACTTGTAAGTCATGGAGGGGAAATGAGAATAAAGTCTGTAACCTGCAGTAGAGAGCCATAAAGAGAAGTTTGTGGTCTAAGCACGAGACTGCTAGCCAGGAACTACAGAATTATCATTCCAGCTCTGATATGAACTCCTTTCTTCACCAAGTCTTTTTACTTTTCCTGATGGATCTGTAAAATGGGAGACAGTATCTATCTCACAGAGGTGTTGTGAAGATTACTTTTTCTGTAAAATGCTTGAAAGAGGGAAAGAGCTTTAACTACTAAATTATTGGACTTAGTTCAGCCCTGGCATTAACTGGCCCAGTTTCCATTGAAGTCAGCAAATATTGCATCCATTTACTCCAGGGCTGAATGTAGTCAATGAAGTCTAGTGAAGAGGAGGTGAAGAAATTAGTGATTGACACGAAATGGAACTCTAAATATAGCCTCTTAAGAGTCTGTGGTAGAGGATACTGAGAAAACAAACCTGTCCAAAAGCAAAAGACAGATATATAAAGAAGCTACAATATATTGCATATACTCCCTGAAGAGAGCCAGAAAACCGGATTCAGACTGATTTTCTCGCAAAGCCACTCTCCCAGAGCCAGCAGCAGTGCTGTGACACAGTGGTGTCTCAATCACTGTGTAGAGTTTGGAAACCCTGTTCCTGTTGTGAGCTGGCTGGACTATATTTTATAAGTGAGTTTAGTTCTATTTAATTATATTAAACGTGAGCAATCACCCTCTGCACTAGTTGACTGGAGGATAACTAATGTAATGCTGATTTTTAAAAAAGTCTCCAGAGGCGATCCTGGCAATTACAGGCCAGTAAGTTTAACTTCAGTACCAGTCAAATTGGTGGAAACTATAGTAAAGAATAGAATTATCAGACACATACATGGACATGATTCATTGGGGAAGAGTCAACATGGCTTTTGCAAAGGGAAATCCTGCCTCACCAATCTGTTAGAATTCTTTAAGGGGGTCAACAAACATGTGGACAAGCATGAACCAGTGGATATAATGTACTTGGATTTTCAGAAAGCCTTTAATAAAGTCCCACACCATAGGCTCTTAAGCAAACTAAGCAGTCATGGGATGAGAGGGAATGTCCTCTCATGGATCAGTAACAGAAAGACAGAAAACAAAGTGTAGAAATACAGAAAACAAAGTGTAGAAATAAGTGGTCTTTCATAACGGAGAGATAAATAGCTGGGTCCCCAAAGGATCTGTACTGGGACCTGTGCTGTTCAGCATATTCCGAAATTATCTGGGGAAGGGTTGAACAGTGAAGTGACAGAGTTTGCAGACAATACAAAATTAGTCAAGATAGTTAAGTCCAAAGAGTTACAAAGATATCTCACAAAAGAGTGCAAAGACTTACAAAGATATTTCACAAAACTGGGTGACTGGGCAACAAAATGGCAGATGAAATTCAGTGTTGAAAAATGCAAAGTACAGGCAGTCCTTGATTTTGCAATGTCGGACTTAAGACGAACGGCACTTATGACATTTTTGAATTGACACCCTGATTCGACTTATGACCATTGGTTTCGACTTTACGATACTTGGTCCCGCAATGGAGCATACTGTGGTTCCAAGTTACAACATTTAGACTTACGACGCAATTTTCAGGAAACAATTGTGTTGCAAGTCCGAGGACTACCTGTAATGCACATTGGAAAACATAATCCCAACTATATATACAAAATGATGGGGTCTAAATTAGCCGTTCCCCCAGAGTCCAACCTGTATTGTGGTGGAGGGGATTGCTCATTGGAGCTATGCCATCAGCTCTGAAGGCTGGTCCAAAATATCGCTTTGGATATTATGTGAGGCGGACAAGTCCAATAAGAACCCTGAAAATGATGGCCAATACAAGCGGCGCCTCGTACCTCAGGTGAAGGAAGTCGCTGAGAAAGACTTAATGGCTCGGGTCGCACGGCACGAAGCCAGTACTGGTAGACCAGGAAAAAATTCACCTCACCTCCATCTCATCCCAGTGGGATGAGTTATTCTTTGGGACAATCGTTAGCTGTTGCTAAACATCAGATCAGGTCCACCCGTGACTCCAATCTCTTTGAATAATGAAACTGTCAAGGCAGCCTCCAGCTTTTGCTATTTGGATTCTATACTCACCAATTTCTCCAGCTCTTATATGGAGGTTCTTCACTGGATTGGCTTTGTGCACTGCATAACCATAGCCTTCAGGATTTATTTTTGAAAGATATTTGCAAACAACTCTGTAAGTTTCCAAAGACTATATAATAACTTCAAGCTTTTACTGATGCCTGTAGGGGAACTGCAAGCTACTTCAGAGGCATTCTCTATCTGCAGGGAATTGCTACTTAGGCCAGAGTATTCTGTTATACTGTACTGTGGTATTGTCCCCCATCAAACTGTGCTAGATACCGAAGGCAGAGATCTGAAATTGATCATTTGGCTGACACCTATTTGGACTGTATTGCAGAAACTGAGTCAGGAGGTGATGTGGCATCATCAAGGGCCTTTCTAAGGAGATCACGACAGGCAAATTTGTGGGCATATTGTATTTTGCTGGACTTAATCACCATTGTGGCTAAAGTCGCACTCTTACAAGGAGAGAGTTTTCTGGTGGAGATTGGCAGAATACTAGAAAGTTTTATGCCAAGACTCAAAGCAATATAGGACCATCCTGGCCCATGTATCTGAAAGGGCCCATGTGTCTTAAGGACAGCCTATGTGAAGGGGTAAATGTTTCTGGGGTTTTGAGGCAAACCTGAAAAAAAAAATTATCCTTAGTTGTTGTAGATTGTCATAGCATTATTGAAGTCTACAGTGCTATGATAATTCTGCACTAGCTCGGGATCTGCATCGGTATGTTGGAAACTGCCGCTGAACAGCTGGATGCCAGATTCACCAGGCTCCTATTACTACCACTCACATATTCATTTTTGTTCCATTTCAGAACAGAAAAAAAATCATAATCATTGAATTCTGGCGCAACGGAAAATCCACTTCTTCCCCAGCACTGCCTTTCAACACCAGGCCACCCCTCTCTTAGGATCCCAGTGCAAATGCTGTTCTCACTACTACAGTGGTGGAATGTGATTGCACACAACTAATTTAAACAAACCAATCCACACATGCACAAAGTACGCTCCAGGAGTTGATGCAGATATGAGTAAATACCGCAAATGTAGGTACTGTCTAGCCCCATCAGATTATCCTCTTCTGTCTTAAAGGGGGACCAGGAACAAAACATAACTTTAGGCAGAGTGGCAGTGTATACAAACAGCACCAGCAGGCAGTAATAAGGAAGAACTGGGCTACTGCTATTTTGTTCAATCAGATCCAGATTTCTGATCCAATGACTATTAGGCATATTATTTTAAAATACTAGAATTTTCCTTTGAATTTGAAATAAATTATTACTCAGTCTCAGCTCTGAGTCACAATCTCAGTCTGATGTCAGTGGCATTTTAATTCAGGGTAAACCAAGGACCTAACATGCATGCATTAAGTGAAACACCAAAGCTTACTAAAATGTTGTACTCAAAAATCAGAAAAACACTGCCACAAGATTATCTTCTGAATAATCAACACGTGCATCACTCAGCCCTTCATTCACATTATTCAAATGTAAATGAATGGTAGTGCTCCAGGAATGGGGCTCCATTGTGCTCAGCACTGTATAAACACACAGTAAGAGCCAGTCCTGCCCCCAGAAGTTTCTAATTTAAGGCCCCTATCCTGCAGCTGGCTCTGTCTGGGCAGCTGTGCCTGCAACTGGCTCTGTATGTAAGACCCCATTGCAGGTTCTGGCTCTAATTCAAGGCAAGATGCACAGATAAAGAAATGGAAGGGAAAAGATGAGAGTAACTGTGACAGTATTATATGGTGACATGAACTAACTATGTGCACAACTATCTGCTCTCAAGCCAAAGGGTCTTTTTGTTTGTTATCAGTTTTAGGCTATGAATAAACAAGAATCATTAGTGATATCTGTAATCCCTACTGGCCACCTGCCTAGCTGTTGTTATGTGGTTATTTATTGATATCTCTGCCACATGCTTAAAATGCTAACTGAATTTGCAAGCAAATGAGACACTGCAGCAGTAGAAACCTTGCTTCTAAATTATACACAGATTCCAATAAAAGCAGAATGTGCTTGAAATCGAAGTCTGTGCTGGCAGTATTCCTTCATTTACATTTCAAGGGCAGAATTAAAACCCCTTCTATGTACAAAGTATGTCACTGGAAGAAATCTCATTGGAAGCAAAATGCTGAAGTCTATCCAGCCATTATCTATCTTTTTCTCTCACTCAGATTTTAACAAGTCAAGTCCATCTGACAGGATAGCTCAGGCCCTGTTTATGCTAGGGATGTGCCACAGTTAAAACCATTAGGGATGATTAGACACTAGTGTAGTTGCAGCAATGCAAACCCTACCATAGGCAGAACGGCTATAAGCTGCAATTTGTACTTGTGCAGTTTATTTGAGTTTCAAGCAGGGGTTAGGTACAGCTACATGGATAGATGGCCTCTGGTGGTGAAAATCCCCAGTACAGACAAGGCCACAAAGTTAACTCATGATTCGGTTTTTTTCCATGACAAAAAGTCTAGCGGATTTCATATATTAATATCTAAAGTCTGCTCCAAAAATTTCTGTTTTGTACTTGAACAGTCCAAGACTTGTGTTGCAGATTCCACTGTGCAACCAATCCTGAGCCCTTCATGTTCTAAACATTTTATCTGGAAAACATCACAGATTATGCATCTCATTTTCATAGTAAGTGCTAAACAGGAAGCAGTGAGGAGAGCTAATTAGTCTGCTTCTCTTTCTCTTTCCTAATGATTGTGGATGGGTTTCCCCTCGTCCACCAAAAAGCTGCTGGCTAGGAATAGCACAGCTGTTTGTGGATAATCATAGTTTGGGACACATAAATTGGATATGGTTTGATTGTGCTGAACACTCTGCATGTACATCTTTTATTTCAGGGTAGTTGGGAGTAGGGAGAAAAGCCATAGCATGGTGAAGAAACATAGTTTTTATTTTCTCTGCTTTCTTCTTAAATTCTCTCTTTAGTGTAGGCTGCAAGGTGGGGGAGTAGCTTCTCTGAGGTCTCAGTTGTGAAACAGATGTGGACACTTTAAAAGCATCACTTCAGTCTTTCTGATAATGGCGTTCTTGATGTTTTTGGAAACTCTTTATTCAGAATACCCTATTTAGTAACTCTACTTCTTAATATCACTTGAACCAAATTATGGCTTTCAGCTACTAGTGATAAGGGGAGTGGAATTTGGAAGGGGCCACACTGCAGTTGAAATCCCCAGAGAAATTGAGCCGGCATTCTTTCTGAGGCTCTGGTAGGTTTATTAGGCAAAAATACCTTGCTTAATAAACCTTGTAAACCTAATAAATACCTTGTAACACAGTGCAGTGCAAGTCTCCCCCGCCTCCATACACTGGGCCAGCTCTGCTGGGTTTATTAGGCAAAAAGGAACGCTGCCCCTCCCCTCCAGTTGGGTCACTAGCCCACAACTGTCAGCATTTCCCACACCATTTGTGTTTCAACCTTGCCTAGGAGTGAAGGGCTGGGGGAAGATTCCTTGCACCCACTTACTCACCAGTCCTTGTGTCCCTGCATAGAGCCTACTAGATCTAACTCCTTGTTGCAGATCTGCATTGCTTCCTTTCAGCTTCTTCAAGCCGTATAAAGAACTTCCTCCTCCTCACATTTCCTGTGCAGCTTGGTTTATGTGCAATTTGATGAATGCGACTTGTCCCCTCTTCAGAAAAATAGGGCAATATCCAATAAGTGGATTTCTTCCTGGATAGCATTATTCCATGTCAGTTGCTTTCTCCCTCTGTTCAATCCTTTTTCTTTTGGTTTGCAATGCTTTTGAAATTAACTGAAACTGAAAACAGTGTGATTGTCCTTTCCCTGTTTCAGGAAAAGGATATTTGACTGCAACATTCACTAAAATAGATTGCTCTAAAAGCACTCTGGGTGCCTCTTCAACTTCCAAATCAGCCCTGGGCCCTAGATATACAGAGCGTGACAGAACCTAATTACTGAAGTAGGTATTGCCTCCTCTGCTGAGCTGGGGTTTTGAAAGCCCAAAGCCACATTTGCAGATCTGGACTCCGCTGACAACTGTGAGAAGTGAGGGCAGTCTCAGGAACAATTTGACTGCACTTAGCTCTAATGCTGTGGCTCTTTTGAACTCTCCCTTGTATGTTTTTTGATCCTGAAGACACATGACTTCAGACTGTTATCAGTCCTCCAGGCAATGCATCAATACTTCTTAGGTACGTCTATACTGCAGGTGAAGATGTGCTTGACTGTAACGTGGACTGGTCTAACTTTAATCTAGTTTGTACGGGTAACAATAGGACTAAAGATCTAGCAACCAGAATACATACCGAGGGTCCCCAATGGGCTTGGACTCTGGTTGCTAGTCCCTGCCACTACTTCTCTCCTAGTATTACCCGTGCTAGCTAGAATTAAAGCTAGCATGAATATTCCAACCCCTGCTACAGTCACACCTTCGCTTGCAGTGCAGACATACTCTCTAACATCTGAATTTGCAGAGAGGTTAGTGTTTTTACCTCTCTTTCTAGGCATTCAGTATTAGCTATGGTTGGAAAAAGAATACCAGACAGACAGACCTTTGACTGCTCCATGTATGTCAGTTCCTGTGATCTTACATTTTGCAGAATAGCGTAACAGAGCTCAACTGAGAAACAGACAAGATTATTCTGTATTCATACATGTTAAGACCAGGGAAACCAGTATGATCATCACTTCTTGCATAAACACCGGCAGAGGAACGTCACCCAATAATTTTTGCCTCAAGCCCATGATTTCTGTTTTGAGCTATAGCATATCTTTTAGAAAGACATTCTGTCTTGACTTAAAAGTTTCAAGAGATGGAGTACAAGTATGAAAAGTTACTTGGGCAAAGGATATAATCTTAAAAATGTGTTCCCCAATTGTTTTGTTTTTGTAGGGCAAAATGAACACTTTAAATTGCACTCAAAGGCTAATTGGCAGGTAGTGCAGCTTGTGGTTTTATGGCAGCGTATTCCACTTGATTAAGGCAGATTGTGGTAGTTCATTTATTTCAACTTCTGTGTGGATTTAAAATGTAGCGGTGTGTGCATGCATGCAAAATTTCTGTAAATTTGCACATCTGGGGAGAGGCAAATGTCTTATCTGAAGTTTGCTTTCCATCTCAGGCTGAGAAGCCTGAGTTTATTGATCTTGTGGCTATTTTGTAAGGCCTGTCTATTTAATCAGGCTTTTCTTAATGATGGGAACTGAGTAGAGAGGGTCTCAGCTGGATTGAGAAATATATTTGTGTCTCAAAATTTAGTGTCAAGCTCAAATTTAGGGAGCCAAATAAGGAAGCAAATTCTACTTAAGAACTGTCAGTTTTGTATATTCAGTTGATCTCAACAGCCAGGTTAAAATACAAAGAGGGAGATCATCTCTCTAAAGATACCTAGGCTGCAAACCATAGAGGACCTTCCATATCAAAGTCAAAATATTAAGTCCAATCTGAAAATAAAAACTGGAAGCCGTACAGTCTGAGGTACAATAAGCTGCATATGTGAAATAGCATCACATTTTGTATCAGCGAATGTCTGAGCAATCTTTGAAAGGTAGTTCCACACAGAGAATGCACTGCAATAATCTAAACTAGAAGTGACATGGGCTGCAACTTCTTTTTCAAATGAAAATGATGAAAAGTCTTATCCAGCACACTGCTGTCTGACCATCCAGAAACAGCAGGGGATCCAATGTGGTTTCTAGATTGTGAACCTGAATAACAAAAGGCAAGCATACCTTTTAATGGATGGGTAGATACCATCCACCATTTCTTTGGATTGATTTTTTTTCTCCCCAATCCACCAGCATGACTTCTTTTTTTCATCCAGACTGAGCTTCAACCAGCTAGTTCTTCTCCAAACCCCAGTCTTGACCAGGCATTAGGAAAGTGGAGCAAATGCATCATGAGGATCCCACGGAGAGCTGACTCATCAGTATATTGATGACTCCACAGGAGCCCAGGCCCTCTCACTATGTTCTCTACCAGTCTCACATGCACACTGAAAACTGGGTACGATAGAGCTCTGATACCCCACATGAGAGAGCCATTGCAGAAGATGAGCAATTGCCTCATACTTATCTCTCAGTCCTCTCCAAAAGAGAAGAATGGAGCCACTCAAGCAAAATTTCAGCCATCCCTGCCAAGGTTTGCACTTATGTTAAAAATACTTCACAGTTAATATTGTCAAAGACTTCTGCTAGTTTCCCAGCTAGCCAATGATCTTCATTCATTGACTAAAGGAGATCATTAACCAACAAAACCAACACGATCTCTATGCCTTTCCCAGTCCTCAAAACGATTTAAAAACATGAAGGAACTCAAAACATTTCAGGTGGTGTGATTGTCAGGCCCAGTTTGACAGGTTGCCTTGTTATGACCTTCTAAATAAAGCTTCACAGAAAAGATAGTTTTGTTAGACAGTTCTATGATCTGTACATAATAATCCTTGGAATGAAGGTAAACTGTGAGGTTTCATTTCACAGCTCAAGGTATAATAAGAACTTTTCTCTTGGGATTAGACAACTCCAGAAGTTCTTAAATAAACTTGAAGGTTTTTCTGAGTACAAAAATCTCATGAGAATGTGCCATTATTGTGAGGGAGAAACACATTGCTTTTTGATAAAGGAAGAGAAGAACAGGATAGAAGCGAAGGAGGATGCAGTGTGACAAGAATTAAAAACCGGGAAAGGGCAAAGATGAGGAGGAGAGAAAACAGGTGGTGGGAGGGAAGAGAACAAGAATGGAAATTCTAGAGGGGGAGAGAGGCTACAAGGAAGTGGAAGAGAGGAAGAAAATTAGGAAATGAAGGAAACAGCAAGAAAGAAGAAAGGGGAAAAACAGATGCATTACTGAAAATATTGGACCAGGAGAAGAGGATAATGCAGGAAAGAGTAAAAACAATAGAAGAGAGGGAAGGCCAGATGATGAGGACAGTAGATGGAGGGAAATGAGTTAAATGCAATCTGTTACTTGCAAACCTGTTTCCCACCGTGTCTTAAGATTTAAACAATCAAGTTGAATTTCCCAGATTCCAGTCAAAGTGGACTCTTAATTATGGAGACTTGCTTATTGGAATTATGACTTTTTGCAGTGGGAGCCAAGTCCAGTGATGCATAAATTAAGATTTTTTTAAAGAATGTGTTGAATTACTATCCCCCATCAAAATCTACAGATCATTATTCAATGGTGAGTTTCTATAAAAGATCGAATCACTTGGTGTTCTTACCCATCGTCAGATGTCAATATTAGTCTACTGTGCTTTTCCTTGCATTGTGCATAGATAAAATATTATGTAAACAAAAGTTAAAAATTTTCAGCAACATTTATTTACATTAGATTTTTTTCTTAAATAAAAAATGGGGAAATATCCCAATTAGACTTGCACAGTTAAAAATGACATCCTAGACTTTGGCAGGGTCACAGTACATCATAGGTACTGTAGCAAATGTTTAAACTAGGCAAGGTTAGTTTACTCTGTGTTGCACAAGATAGCCCTGTATTATCAAAATATCTGCTTTAGTTGCATCATAATTATCCTGTAGCAGCTCATGAAAGTTGTATAAAGGTTGTACAGAGCAATGTTAACATGAAATACAAAATTAGGCTAAAGATATTTTTATCCAAAAAGGTTGCCAAATACATATTTTTGCATTGCTTCCTGAATTGTACAATTGTATGATCACAGAGGAGCTGGTAATGCTTTATCTAGGGATAGATTTTCAAAGACACCAATGGGAGTTAGGTATCCAGCTCTCACTGAAAGCCAGTTGGAGTTGGGCACCTAACTGCCCTATGTGTCTTTGAAAATTCCAGGTAATTTAGCCAGTCTGTGTCATAAGAATGTAAGAGCGACCATACTGGGTCAGACCAAAAGTCCATCTAGCCCAGTATCCTGTCTTCCAACAACAGCCAATGCCAGGTGCCCCAGAGGGAATGAACAGAACAGGTAATCATCAAGTGATCCATCCCCTGTCACCCATTCCCAGCTTCTGGCAAACAGAGGCGAGGGACACCATCCCAGCCCGTCCTCCATGAATTTCTCTAGTTCTTTTTTGAACCCTATTATACATCCTCTGACAAGGAGTTCCACAGACTGACTGTGCGTTGTGTGAAAAAATACTTCCTTTTGTTTGTTTTAAACCTGCTGCCTATTTATTTCATTTGGTGACCCCTAGTTATTGTGTTACGAGAAGGAGTAAATAACACTTTCTTATTTACTTTCTTCACACCACTCATGATTTTATAGACCTCTATCATATCCCCCCTTAGTCATCTCTTTTCCAAGCTGAAAAGTCTCAGTCTTATTAATCTCTTCTCATAAGGAAGCCATTCCATACCCCTGATAATTTTTGTTGCCCTTTTCTGAACCTTTTTTCCAATTCCAAAATATCTTTTTTGAGATGAGGTGACCACATCTGCATGCAGTATTCAAGATGTGGTTGAACCATGGATTTAGATATATGCAATTTGATATTTTTTTCTTATTATCTATCCCTTTCTTAATGATTCCCAACATTCTGTTCACTTTTTTGATTGCCGCTGCACATTGAGTGGAAGTTTTCAGAAAACTATCCACAATGACTCCAAGATCTCTTTCTTGAGTGGTAACAGCTAATTTAGACCCCATCATTTTATATGTATAGTTGGAATTATGTTTTCCAATGTGCGTTACTTTGCATTTATCAACATTAAATTTCATCTGCAATTTTGTTGCCCAGTCACCCAGTTTTGAGAGATCCTTCTGTAGTTCTTCAGAGTCTGCCTGGGACTTAACTATCTTGAGTAGTTTTGTATCATCTGTATCATCTGTCATGAGAGGATAGTGAACATATCATCCTGAATTTGCATCCAGAAAGTATTAGTTTAGTTAGCAATGATGCTTTACTTACTGTTTATTTTCCTAATGTTAGTCTTGTTCTTTCATGTAGATCACTTGGAATTCATATGCAATCAGCAACATGCTACATCCAGTGATCCAAATTCAGAACTGATGTAAGGAAGTTCAAACAGCCCGCCCCTTGCCCTCACCGAATTCACTGAATTGCATTTCTTTCCCCCTTTCTTAATTTGGCTCAGTGTTGCTACATGAATGAATGTAAACAAAAAAAGCTAATGCAATCTGTCGACAATGATGGAGGAGGAGTTTTAATTGCATATAGATTCCTTTTCCATTGAAGTATGTTGGTTTTTTGAAATGTAGCTGAAGAAAAATATACACTTTATAGTTCAGGAATATTTAGGAAGTTAGAACCCACCACTTGCTACCTGCCTACTTCTGTCTGTTCAACTCCACTGAGAGAATTGTGGCTTGTGTCTTAGAAAGGGATAGAGTAACAGCCATGTTAGTCTGTATTTGCAAAAAGAAAAGGAGTACTTGTGGCACCTTAGAGACTAACCAATTTATTTGAGCATAAGCTTTCGTGAGCTACAGCTCACTTCATCGGATGCGTACTGTGGAAAATACAGAAGACGTTTTTATACACACAAACCATGAAAAAATGTGTGATTATCACTACAAAAGGTTTTCTCTCCCCCCACCCCACTCTCCTGCTGGTAATAGCTTATGTAAAGTGATCACTCTCCTTACAATGTGTATAATAATCAAGGTGGGCCATTTCCAGCACAAATCCAGGTTTTCTTCCCCCCCTCCCCCCCCACCACACACACAAACCCACTCTCCTGTTGGTAATAGCTTATCTAAAGTGATCACTCTCTTTACAATGTGTATGATAATCAAGGTGGGCCATTTCCAGCACAAATCCAGGGTTTAACAAGAACGTCTGGGGGGGGAGGGGTAGGAAAAAACAAGGGGAAATAGGTTTCAGAGGAACAGCCGTGTTAGTCTGTATTCGCAAAAAGAAAAGGAGGACTTGTGGCACCTTAGAGACTAACCAATTTATTTGAGCATGAGCTTTCGTGAGCTACAGCTCACTTCATCAGATGTTTACCGTGGAAACTGCAGCAGACTTTATATACACACAGAAATCATGAAACAATACCTCCTCCCACCCCACTGTCCTGCTGGTAATAGCTTATCTAAAGTGATCAACAGGTGGGCCATTTCCAGCACAATTCCAGGTTTTCTCACCCTCCACCCCCCCACACAAATTCACTCTCCTGCTGGTGCTAGCCCATCCAAAGTGACAACTCTTTACATAATCAAGTCGGGCTATTTATACACACAACCCATGAAAAAATGGGTGATTATCACTGTAAAAGGTTTTCTCTCCCCCCACCCCACTCTCCTCACCAGCAACCACATACCATACAACAGAACCCGATACAACATACAACAGAGTCGGAAATAGCCCGACTTGATTATGTAAAGAGTTGTCACTTTGGATGGGCTAGCACCAGCAGGAGAGTGAATTTGTGTGGGGGGGTGGAGGGTGAGAAAACCTGGATTTGTGCTGGAAATGGCCCACCTGTTGATCACTTTAGATAAGCTATTACCAGCAGGACAGTGGGGTGGGAGGAGGTATTGTTTCATGATTTCTGTGTGTATATAAAGTCTGCTGCAGTTTCCACGGTAAACATCTGATGAAGTGAGCTGTAGCTCACGAAAGCTCATGCTCAAATAAATTGGTTAGTCTCTAAGGTGCCACAAGTCCTCCTTTTCTTTTTAAGGGGAAATAGGTTACCTTGCATAATGACTTAGCTACTCCCAGTCTCTATTCAAGCCTAAGTTAATTGTATCCAATTTGCAAATGAATTCCAATTCAGCAGTCTCTCGCTGGAGTCTGGATTTGAAGTTTTTCTGCTGTAATATCGCAACTTTCACGTCTGTAATCGCATGACCAGAGAGATTGAAGTGTTCTCCGACTGGTTTATGAATGTTATAATTCTTGACATCTGATTTGTGTCCATTTATTCTTTTATGTAGAGACTGTCCAGTTTGACCAATGTACATGGCAGAGGAGCATTGCTGGCACATGATGGCGTATATCACATTGGTAGATGTGCAGGTGAACGAGCCACTGATAGTGTGGCTGATGTTATTAGGCCCTGTGATGGTGTCCCCTGAACAGATATGTGGGCACAGTTGGCAACGGGCTTTGTTGCAAGGATAGGTTCCTGGGTTAGTGGTTCTGTTGTATGGTATGTGGTTGCTGGTGAGGAGAGTGGGGTGGAGGGAGAGAAAACCTTTTACAGTGATAATCACCCATTTTTTCATGGGTTGTGTGTATAAAAACGTCTTCAGTATTTTCAACAGTATGCATCCGATGAAGTGAGCTGTAGCTCACGAAAGCTTATGCTCAAATAAATTGGTTAGTCTCTGAGGTGCCACAAGTACTCCTTTTCTTTTTAGAAAGAGATTAATGACCCACAGCCTTATTTTAAAGATAGCCTGAAGCAAACCCCAGATCTGAAGAGCCGTGAACCTCAAGATAGGACCCCGATCTGAACTTTGTGGCTCAGGCATATCTCAGTTAAAATTGTTGGTGATGTACTAGTAAGTTGAACACACATTGGGTTGGGAGGTCAGATGCATGAGGCATTTTGGCAGCAGTATCCAAAATATTTACATTTATATTAGGAGAGTAATCACCATTGTTTTACAACTCAGGTGTATATTATGTAGTCAGAGTAACAAAACATACTTCTTAATTTCCATTTCAGTAGTGTGTAGTTTGGGGCAGAAATTGTGCAAAGCACTGTACAGTTGTATCTTACAGTTTAGTCTTAGATAAGGATGCAACAAGTTAGTGAGGACAGTCATTACTTTGAAAAATTAAAGAAATTTAAATTTTGGGAGAGCAGTTAGTCAGAAAGATGGTTTGTACAGGCCCCTATCCAGCACAGCATTTAAGGACATAGCATAGGGACAGATTTTTAAAGGCATTTAGGTGCCTAATTCCCATTGATTTCAGATAGGAGTTAGGCACTTAAATACTGTTAAAAATCTGGGCCATAAGCTTGTGAGCAGTACCATTGAAGTCAGTGGGACTACTTACATCACATAGTTCTGTAAGTGCTTTGCTCACTTGGGGCATTGGTAACAACACTTTACTCAGATACATGAGAAAAGTTGTTTGTCACACTGACATTTCCTACCATTAAAACAGTGACTGTAGTTGATAAACTAGTTGAGAAGGGGGGATGGGATGGATTTGTTACCCTGATCAGCAATTACACAGCACCTTTACAAACTGTTAGTTTTTATTTCATAGTCGTTGCCTTTTCTCCTCACAACATTCCACACCAAGTCTTCATTTTGAAGCATTTTTTTGCACCGTATTCTTATAACGAAACAGGCTGAAGATGGTGGGTCAAACATGAGGTCCCATTTCAAGCTGTGCTGTTTGAGATTGAGTACCCCCCGGTTTGGTTTGGTTTTAAATCTGTGCTGATTTAAAACCAGAGGGTGGGCGGAGAAACGGCCTCCAGAACACTTTTAATGTTGCAGCTTAATCTGCTTTTGGTAAATTGGGAGCAGTTTAAGATATGTTGTATTAGATTCCAGTTAACCTATGTTCTACAGAGCAGAACCACTTCCTTTCCTGAGACCTGATTTCATACAATTTAATGCAAGTCTCCCCAGCTGCCACTGTGGCTCTGGAGCAATGAGTGAAAGGTTAATATGCTGTAAAAGTAACTGCAATAATCCTGAACTGTAATTTAGTCTGTTTAGTGTATCCACAGGATTAACGCTCATATACATCAAATAAAACAAGAAATAATGCATACTTCAGTTTTTGTCTCTCTTACATTGTGGTCTCATTTAGTTAGCCAAGGAAGCAATTGACTGAATGCTTTCCTTTTACTTTTCTGTATAAATCATGAATTTTAAAGCCTTTCAAAAGAAATGACTCAAGAGGTAATACAGCATGACGTGATATTATGTATAAGCTCTGTGCTGGAAACTATTTCATCGTCTGTAGCAGTGATGCTCAAGCACCTTACCCTGTAATTTCAGCATTTTAAACTAAATGACAGAACTAATGGCATTGTTTCCCCTCTCCAAACAAATATTAATTTCCTCCATCACCTTTGCTTTATTTGTAAAATTTACCCTAAATTCATTAGATGAAAATCAGCAATGATCTACGGTTTATCCCAGGGAAGAAGCAGCTGATCGGATGCAACATAATGTTTTCAGGGACCAGCTACAATAGGTGGATTTTCATTACAATAATTGTTCTGATGATTGCATTAACCAAAGTCAGGTCAAAAACCATTTGTGGAACACCTACATTTGCAATCTAAATGCTAAACATCACTTGCAATACAATAGATACCATTTTAAAATGGATAACTTTATACCCAAAGTAGCTCTGAAAACACCTATTCTTCTAAAAGTGTAGCTGCCTCAGAGGAGCTGATATTTGTGAAATTCTTGTTTGTCAAAAAACAAGACATTATTACTGTACAGATCTTTTAACAGATCAGTTTTTCCTTTTACTCTTTCTTCACTTTAAAGTTTATTCCTTTGAAGGCAAATCATACATCTCCCCTTCCCTGCATAATTGCAGATGCCCAAGAACGCACATGGGGTCCACCCCTGAAAACTTCCTGTGCACCAACGCACAGGAGTTTGGGGCTATTGAATCTACAACTAAATGGATCCACCAGGTATTCGTCCATGTAGGAATGCCAAGCACAATGTGGAGTGGCTGTGCTCATGCTCTGTGATCTGAGGAGGAAAATTTCCCTTTCCACAGGACCTTGTGAGCTTCCCAGTGCACAGCACAGTTATGCCAAGGCTGAGGTTTCCTCTTTATGTATGTATTCTTATGCTGTGTACTCTGTTTAAAAGAGGTACAGTATCATATGTTTCTACATATCTCATGGTTTACTTCCCAAAAGTTGCATTCCTTTTAGGACTCAGTAGTGTTTGCACTTCTCCGCTGAGTAGCGGCATTAAAGTCAAGGAGAACTTGAGGTTGATGTTCAGGTCTAAAGATTTTCATGTTGTTTTTTTAAAATAATCCTTTGTTTACCGGATAACAAAACTGCATATGTTCAGCATGGTGGGGAAAGCAACTTCATCAACAAAAATGAGCTTTTTTTGAATCCTTGTGCTTGAATTACCAGCTTTCCAAAGGCTCCCTCTGCTGCTATGGGAATGGATGTGAATATGTTCTAGATCCATCTGTATAAAGGTGTTTGGGAGATGTGAGGGGAGTAGCTTTAGCTCATTGTAAGTTGTTCTTTACAGGGTTTATTTTAGCTTTAGATTTTTGGGGATTTTGTCAAGGTCCTTCAGACTTTTGCTTACTGTTTGGGCAAGCAAGCAATGAAAGGTAGCATGGTCTGCTGAATAGGGCACTGCCCTGGGAATCAGGAGTTCTGGTTTCTGTTCCTGGCTCAACCACTCCCCTGCTATCCGACACTGAGGATGTCACTTCTCCTATGTGTACCTCTTTCCCCTCTTCTCCCTCATGCCTATTTAGACTGTAAACACTTCCATGCAGGGACTGTCTCTTAATATGTATATGTACAGTGCCTAACATAATGGAGCTCCTCTGGGAACTATTATAATACAAATAATAATTAGCTGCTTATAAATCTTTAAAAAGAAAAGGAGTACTTGTGGCACCTTAGAGACTAACCAATTTATTTGAGCATGAGCTTTCGTGAGCTACAGCTCACTTCATCACTTGCATCCGATGAAGTGAGCTGTAGCTCACGAAAGCTCATGCTCAAATAAATTGGTTAGTCTCTAAGGTGCCACAAGTACTCCTTTTTGCGAATACAGACTAACACGGCTGTTACTCTGAAACCTTATAAATCTTTATCGTTCATTTGCTTAGCAACTTAGATGGACACACCAATGTACCGTAGAAAATCAGTACCCTTCATCTAGCAGGTCTTATTTACAATCTAGAGGTACTGAACCATGAAGATACAATACAAACAACACAGAATATACACTGTGTGGGGAGTATCCATTACAGTTTGAAAGTTTAATGGAATAGCTGGGTTTCAAGAGTTTTCTTGAAGGTGGAGACAGTGGGAGTTTAGTATATTAGTGGGCAGACCATATATATTGTTGAATGGCAAATGCACGCTGAGTTTTAAGTACCCAAGATAGTTTCCTTTGATATTATTTGTATTGCCTTATTGCCTAAGGAAATCACAGTATAAGACAAAAGACAACAGATGGATACAGATTGATGGGGCATACAAAGGAACAGTGAGACAGTATTGGTCAGTGTAATAGCCTGTGGTATCAGCACACTATCAGACTAACTATTGTCAAGGCTTTTTGTGTACCTCTTCTCACTGGCCATGTCTGGGGATTAACTCTGCCAGCCTGATGCCCTCTTCTCGCAGTTCCTCGGTCCGTCATCTCACTCTCTCACTCTGTGGCCCCTCTCTTGCTCCTCAGGAGTTAACGCTCCTCGTCTTCATGGCTTAGCCCTCTAGCCAAGTTGCAGTAGTCCTCCCCTTCTAGGGTACTATCAAAGTCTTCCACATTGTCCCGGACAATCCTTAAGTCCACTGCCATGGCTCTGCCACTGCCTCCATGGCTAGAACAGACAGTCTCCAAGTTCACTGCACAGATTGTGCCACTCATTCTGTGCCTGGTAGGGGAACCCAGGCCCACCTCCTACACTGGGTTCAAGCCCAGGGTCCATATGTCCAGCAGCTAAGGTCAGTACTACCATGAACCTTCCTGTCACTCCCCTGGACTACTTCCTACCTTGCCTATCCCAGGCTTACATTCTCCACTCTTCTAGCTAAACCCCTATCTCCTGGGTCTGCTAGATAAACCCCTGCTCTTGGGTCCAAATCCCTTTGTCTCCCTCGACCCAGTGACAGCAGCCCTCACCGCTGCAGCCTCCTTTCTGCTACAGCTCCCTGCCTTTATAGAAGCCCCGTCTGTTCCTTCACAAGAGAGCTGTCCTTGATTAGAGCTTTCTTCTTAGCCTAAATATCCCCTGGTTTGCAGCCTAATAGGTTAATTGGCCCATCTGGCCTATGTTGTCCCTTCCTTGTCCCTCTTTGGGGACCCTTCTCACAGGGATCTCTTGAGTGAGGAGGTACAGTCCCTCCTATCACTGAGGGTGATCAAACCTGTTCCACTGGACTATATTGGAAAAGGGCTCTATTCTTGATAGTTCCTATTCCAAAAGATAAATGATGGGGGGAAACCATTTGTGGACCTCAGAACTTTGAACACTTTCATCCATGCTCAACAGTTCAGAGTGGTAACCTGAGCAATGAAAAATCCCTCTCTGGATCTGGGAGATTGGTTTATTTCCCTTGACCTTCAGGATGCCTATTTCCATATCGCCATGCATCCCTCATAAAGATGATTCCTATGTTTTGTGGCAGTCAAGAACCACTACCAGTATTATGTCCTAGCCTTCAGCCTTTACACCACACAAACGGTCTTTACTAAGGTCCTATGGGTCACCGCGGCCCATCTTCACCAAACGGGAATAATTGTCTTCCCCTACCTGGACAATTGTCTTCCCCTACCTGGACAATTGACAATGGGCGCTCATTTCTAGAGGCTCAGACAGCAACCAGCAAAACCCTATCTTTTTTTCCACTCACTGGCCTCCACCCCAACATGGAAAAATCTACCCTCGTACCCACTCAGCACATAGACTTTATTAGGGCTACTCTGGACTCCACTGCCAGGGTGTACTCACCCAAGGACAGATTTACCACCAAGTGCAACTTGTTTCAAAGATACAACAAATCCCACGAACTACAGCAGAGGTTTGCCTACAAATTCTGGGCCATATGGCAGCCTGTATGTTTGTGACATCCTTACCAAGACTGTACTTTCAAAGTCTTCAGGCCTAGCAGAGACCCATTTATACTCCCATTAAGCACAGCAAACAGTATGCAAAACAGTTGTCAGTCAGTACCTTGAAGGGTATTCACCTCTCTCAGTTGGTGGAAAGAACCATAAATGGTGTGCTTGGGAGTTCTGTTCCTGCAGCCTCCTCTCCCAAGAATCAGCATTACAAACCCCTCCTTAATAAGCTGGGACACATATTCCCAGGACCTCACAGTTCAAGGAAGATGGACCCCTTAGGAGGCTATCCTCCATAACAACATATTAGAGCTCAAAGCAGTTGGTTATGCTTGTGAACACTTCCACCCACACACTAGGGACCACCTGATCAGAATAATGCTGAGCAACAGAGCAGCAATATATGAATCATCCCGGAGGAGCAAGATCCCAGTCCTTATGTACCTAATCCATAAAACTGTCTAACTAGTGTATATCACACCACATACAGATCTCAACGGTTTATCTTCCAGGACTAAAGTATACAGTGGGGGATTCCTGCACCAGATATTTCAGCATTGATCACAAGTGAGAACTGAACAACGAGGTATTCTGAGAGATATGTCTTACCTCAGACACCCACTGATAAATCTCTTTGCAACTCCATCCAATCCAAAATGCAGACCATTTTGCTTGAGGGGAGGGCATGGATGGGAGGTGCCCTAATCATTCCTTGGCCTTGCATACTGCTATACGCATATCCCCTGACTCCCCTACTGCTCAGGGTTCTGAACAAATTGAAAGAAGAAAAATTAGAGCCATCCTTATAGCACTATCATGGCTGAGAGAATTGTGGTTCCTGGAGCGCATTCGAATGTCTCCACCGACCGCCTATCTGCCTTCCCCAGTGGTGATACTTCTCACCCAGGAGTTGGGATTGATCATTCATCCAAATCTTTCAGCACTTCACTTTATGGCGTGGCTACTAGATGGCTCTCTGATATAGAATGAGATATACAAATGGTACTGCTTCATAGCAGAAAACCTAAAACAAGGAAAACTTACCTCCAGCAGTGGAAATGCTTCAAGACTTGGTGCAGTCACCAATCTACACCTCCTCTTGTCTCTCATCTAACACTCATTCCCAATTACCTGTTCAATATAAAAGCCTCAGGATTATCGTTGAGTTCCAGCAAAGTTCACCTAGTTGCTATGACAGCTTTTCACTTCCCAAATTGAGGGGTTTTCAGTTTTTGACCACCCAACCACGACAAGGTTTATCAAAGATCTCTTCAACTTCTTCCCTGCTGGTAAGGAATCAACTCCACCCTGGGACCTCAACTTAGTTCTCAACGCACTGAGGAAACCCCCATTTGAACCTATGGCAAACTGTTCCCTCCTTCATCCATTCCCTTAAGACTATATTCCTCATAGCCATCAGCTTGGCCACGAGGATAGGGGAACTTGGAGCCTTATCCACTGTACACAGTGTTCTGTCATGACAAGATGATGCTATGTCCGCAACCTCACTTTCTTCCCAAGGTTTCCTCAGAATTCCACATCAACCAGGAGGTTCAGGTACAGGTGTTTTATCCCCAGCCTCACTCTTCAAGAGAAGAATCAAGCTTTCACACACTGGATGTAAGAACAGCCCTTGCCTTCTGCCTAGATAGGACTAGACCCTTTAGGGCTTCACCCAGGCTTTTCATCTCAGTTGCAGAATGCATGAAAGGTCAGGTGATTTCCACCCAAAGACTGTCCAAATGGGTTGCATGATTCATATTAACCTGTTATGAAACGTTAGGGGGTTGCCCTCCTCCAGGAGTCATTGCTTATTTCACCAGGGCTCAATCTGCCTCAGCAACCCTGCTGAAAAGCATACCCATTTCGAACATCTGCATGGCAGCCACTTGGTCTTTGGTACACACATTTTCCCAGCATTTATCTTTTGTGACTACTTCCGGAGCTGGCATGGCTTTCACCAAGGCTGTTCTATGTTCTGTACGGAATCCTCCTCCTCCTCCTCCTCTTTGATGGAGGTCCTGCTTGGGTGCCTCCTGATGTGGAGCACCCACATGAACGCTACTCAAAGAAGACGGAGAGGTTACTTACCTTGTACAGCTACTGGAATTCTTTGAGATGTGTGTCCTTATCATGCTCCAGTACCCGTCCTCCCTCTCCTCTGCCTCAGAGTCTCTCATTGGACTTTGTGGTTGAGAAGGAACTAGAGTGGCAGCAAGTCCACCCCTCCCTATATGTCCTCATTTTGGAGAATGGAGGTGTCTAGGGCTCAAGCACTGACTCTTGGACAGTGCTGATTAAAATTTTTGATCAAGAGTTCACAGATGTGTGCACATCCTGACATGGAGCACCCCTCAGCAGGGAACTCCAGTTATTGTGCAAGGTGAGCAACCTCTCCTATTCAAGAGTGATCTGAAGGAAGATAATGAGTTAACTGTGTGGCATTTACTGGGAGCTCCTCCCAAGCATGAGGGGCGGCAGGCGAGAAAGCATGAAAGCACTTGTTTGGATATTTAACAAGTAGGTGATGGAGGTGACGGCACTGTGGGCCAATCGGAGGCAGGAGTCGACATTTCAATACTGACTGCAAGATGATAGACAGGGCAGGTGTAGACCATAAAGGGCCTTGGAAG
Source organism: Lepidochelys kempii (assembly GCF_965140285.1). Taxonomy (NCBI): domain Eukaryota; kingdom Metazoa; phylum Chordata; order Testudines; family Cheloniidae; genus Lepidochelys; species Lepidochelys kempii. The sequence continues at coordinate 41,706,633 of NC_136381.1, read as the reverse complement.
TGAAGACAAGCAGCTTATGATATACAGGATACTGGAATAAATTATTAAATTATCAGTTTGTAAGCACCAAGAGGACAATAGGGTGATAGGTAATAGCCAACATGGATTTGTCAAGAACAAATCATGCCAAATCAACATAATTTCCTTCTTTGATAGGGTAATTGGCCTAGTGAGGGAGGTGAGGAGAGATGGATCGGGACAGAGTCACTGGGGCAAGTGGAGGGGTTAGAGAAGGAGAGCGGCTGAGAAACTTCTGCATCTCTGACAGGGGAGGAGAAGGAGGGAGTTGTGGTAGGAGAAGGGGGAAGAGAAGGAAAGTCAAAGGCAGAGAGAAGGGTACATTGTATTTTGTCTATTTTCTCATGGAAGAAGTTGGCGCAATCCCGTGCAGAGAGAGCAGTGAAGGAAGGAGAAGATGGGGGGAGGGTTTGAGGATGAAATCAAAAGTGGCAAAAAGGCAGCAGGGATTGTGGGCATGGATTCAATTAAGTTGGAAAAATAGAGGTTTGTTAGCTAGGAAGGTAGAACCAAATGAGGAGAGAACTAATTTGTAGTGAGTGAAGCCAGCCTGGTCACGAGGTTTCTGCCAGAGACTCTCTGCAGTGTAAGAACTGGAGTAGAGGAAGTGGATGTTGCAGGTGAGCCAGGGCTGGAAGTTGGCAGAGCAGATGTGAGGGAAGGGCAAAAGTTAAAGAGGAGGGAAGGAAGGAAGGAAGGAAGGAAATCATCAGCCATATCAAGAGAAAAGAGAGGTCAGGGAGGAGAAGGCTGAGAATGGACAAGAAGCTGAGTGACAGAGTAAGTGCGGAGAGGGCTGATGGACTGATGCTGAAGGAGAACAGGTAAGAGCGGGGAACTCAGCAGCAGTGAGATCTATCAAGTTAGCGCTCTCTGATATGTAAGAAATGGAGGAGAGTGGAAAGAAGAGCCAAGTGAACACTCTACACATGTTTTTGTGCTATTAAACTTCTAAAGATGTGATGTATAGTAACTTTCCTTTTCAGAGCTGCTTCTGTTTTTAATTAAACTGTCTTTGAAGAGGCCAGTTCAATATCTTGTTTAATAAGAGTGCATTCATATCTGTTTCAGAATGAATCATCTCATAATCAGTACTGACTGTGTCTTTCTCAGACTGCAAGTCCAGAAAAAGGGAAATTGTCTCCTGAATGTGAGCTGTATTTCTTTGCAAATCAGCATCCTTTGGAAAAGGATCAGCAAATAATACTTTGCACTTCTATAGCATCTTCCACATGAAGATCTCAAAGCACTCTAAGTTTTTCAAAACCCCTTGTAAGGCATGTTTGCTATCCTTTTTACAGATAGGTAGCATGAAGCCAGAGAGATGAAGTGTTTTTCCCAATGTCAAGTGGCAAGTTATTGGCAGGTCAAAGAACAGGACACAGGAGGCCTGATTCCAAGTCTCTTTCTCTAACCATTAGAAAACACTCCTTGCATTAAGGACCTTCCCTTTGTTAATGTCTAATGTGCTCAGTAGATAATGCCATAATCTAAAGAAATACTTCAGTCAATTCTGTAGGGAACAACAGATTGGGTTAGAAACAGGAAAATGGAGACTTTATGCCCAGCTGGTTTTCTCAGCTTCATTTCTTTTTACTTTCAAGCTGTTTGAAGTGGCGAGATTGGTGACTTCTGAGTGGGTTTTGTTTGACAAACAGAAAAGCTTGATAATAGAGCTGCTATGTTAATACAGATTAAGAGATTCCAGGATTCCTTGTAATCATATCCATATGGAAAAGTTGTGCAGAAAAACATTTTATACTAAAATCTTCATATGTTGTGAATCATTGCATAGAATTTAAGATTATTACCGGTACATCCCTTTTATAAAATTGTATAGGATGATTTTTTAATTAAAAAAGGATAACATCTATAGACATCCAAATGCACATCTTGTAGAACTAAAGGGGTCAGATCTTTGCCTATATCATGATGGCTTTGTGCTGATGGAGCAGCCCAAAATGTTCCTAAAGCCAGTTTACCTGGCCACTGGAGGATTATCTCTGCATGGTGGCCCAGAGGCCCTCCTGCAGCATATGCCCTCCTCGTGCATGAAGTGTGACCAAGACATTCCTGCACCACATCAGTCTCTGGCTGCCATAAAGGCCTTTTGGAGTCACTGGCAGCGATAGTGTGAATTTAGAATGGCTCCAGGTTTGGGGAGGGAGGATATGAAGATGGCTTAGAGCTACATTTGCACTTGCAAGCACTCCTTAACTAGAACTGAGTATTGGACCCATAGCTTGGAAAGTTTTTTCTTTCACTCAGACATGGACATGGATTTTCTCTTGTGTTTCTAGTTATGTATAAAATTGTTTACATAGCTGTTGTCTTAGAGTTTTTCCATTGACCTTATAAGATGCAATTGATCCCTGACTTTAATGATATACAGTATAAGCCATTAAAGAAAAAGCGGTACAGTGAGTGCAATTCGTGTTGTCTTCTCAATATTCTGTGTTCTCTTTTAAAAAAAACACTATCTGCAAGCCCACTTGTCTAATTGTTTTGGTGACAGAGTATTATCATTTTATGATTTTTTTAAAGAAACAAAAAATTAAACGTATCTTAGCATTTATGTGGGTTATACTTTACAAGATGAAAGGTATTTTTCTCTGAATTAAGGAAAACACTATTACATAAACCCAGGATAAAGCACTATTCTATAAACCCATAATAATTATTCGTGGAATGTCTATTATACCTTCCAGGCAAGTAAGTTGTACCCTGGTTCCTGGAAAAGATCTGTTTACAAAGCTATAATGGATTTTCCACAACTGTTTGACTACAAGTGCATCTTTAGTGAAGTATTTTCAGCAGCTAATATATTTACCACAATAACATGTGTTTATATTTTTATCTTAATAAGTACTTGGAGTATATCAAAAACTTTTATAAATCTGCACAAAGTTATAGGACTATATTCAGCACTTATTACCCACCCAGCCCCATTGACTTCAGTGGAATCACACTGGATGTCAGCGGCAAATTTGACTTATACTGCCTATGTATATGGCACAAGTGCCAAAGGAACGTGTTAAAAGGAAACCCAGATAACAGCATGCTTTAGCATTTTTTCTTTTTGTATCTTATGTCACCTTGTAAAGAGGATCTTCCTGTTTGACAGTATTATTAAATTCATTCCCTTTTCTTCCCCTCACCTCACACTCTAAAATAGCAGTGAGAACAAACAATCTCATTTATGAGAAATGTATAACAGAAATTCAGAGCTCATTTCATCAGACTCAGTGACATCCTAATTCAACTCCCATTAAAGTCAATGGAAAGATTCCCATTAACTTCAGTGAGAACTGGACTAGGTGCTGAATTATTATAGGATGTGATCAAAAGATACATATTTCAGCAAGAATAGTTGGGAATATAGAACTGTGCGGAGAGATTTTGCTTTCATTCTCTACAAAGGCATGAGACCTTTCATTGAGACGAAGCAAAATCAGAATAGAAAGCCTTAGAAACATTAATAAAAAGTTTATTGAAGCCCTCATCATTTGATATAGACTGTTTCCAGAGCTCAGACATAAACATCTGAGAAATGTATTCACAAGGTTATACAATCAAATGGCCTTCCATCTGAGGTTTGTCTATAGTGCATCTCAGCTCAGCCTCTAAGCTCTATCTGCATTTCTGATTGGGGCCTCTTCTACCCGTCACGATAGCATTATTATTACTAATGATGTATGATGTACTAATATTACTAATGATGGTGCCTAAGGACCAATCAAGATCAAGCCCCACTGTGCTAGGTACTGTACAAACACAGAGTAGCAGGTTGGAAGCTCTTCAGGGCACAGACAATCTAAATAGATGAATCAGACAAAAGGAAAGGGATGCAGCATACAAAAAGAGCAATCAATGTGATGGTGGCAAATATCATTTTAGAGCCATGGTTTTGTTTTGTTTTGTTTTTTTTAAATTGTGTGAGGTTTCGATAGGAAATGATTAGCTAAATGGAAAGACAAGACAAGGGGATGGAACAGGCTCATTGAAGGGATGGGAGGCCATGGGGAGAGAGCAGGGGAGAAGAGAAAGGAGGAGGGTCTGAAGGTTAGGTGGAGGGAACCTGAAGTGAAGCAGTTGAGTGGATGACTTCCGTGACCTCTGTGACAGACTCGCAGCCTTACTAATAAATACATGATGGTTAGCATCACAGGAAAAGAAGCAGTCTATTTCAAATTCACCAACATTAAAAACAAAAAATTAAAAAACCACCACACTTGGAATAATTATCTGGATTTCCTTAAGTTGGATTCCTGTGTTTTGTATATAGAAATGCATTTATACTACTGCTGATGCAACAGAGATATTAAGGGAACTACTGCCTTTCCCTTCTATGTTAATTCACATGTTTGCTGTTTCTTGTACTCATAACAAGGCTGCTAACATATAAAATTTGTTTATACTAAAATGCTGAAAAATCCCATGTTCTATGGCTCAGTGAAATTATCATATGAAAACTTACTCTGTTGCATATGGATTTAATGAAGACCAGCACAGGAATAAATTCATGTTTATGTTCATCTTAAAATATATGTATTCACATAATAAGGAATTGCCCATTTTTCTCTGTAGGTGCCAGTTTGCGTGATGACATCAGTAAATACTTCTGGTTTCATCATACTCAAGGGGACACAATGACAGTTCAGGATCCAAGCCAAATGAATCTCTGTGCTGCTGTTTGGACTGTCGTCTCCTATGTAATTGCTGACATAGAAGAGATGTTGCCAAGGTAATAAAAAAACAAGAAAGAAGACTTATATTCTTCAGTCCACTAATGCATGTGGTCCACAGCTGTGGGAAATTCCTTTTCCATCCTGGTTTTTGCTGATTTTTGTTTTTGTTCTCTGACCTCAAAGCACATTCCTTTTACATGGTCTTGTTTACTGATTTAATGCCTTCCATTTGTGATTTTTATTTCATGTTTCTTCTGTTAAGTATTTTTACCCTTTAATCAATGTCTAATGTCTGTCTCCTAAAATTATGGCAGAATAGCCATCTGTAAATAAGTAACCCTGTATAGCAGGAAAATACACTGAATAAATCTGTTGCATCAGAATAGTAGTTTTACTGTGTTTACATGTAATGTGTGAAAGATTTTTTTAGTTTCGATATTAGTATGACATTAGCACTAAAAATGATCTCATGCTTCCATAGCTTTTTAAACTAATACAGTGTTTACATTGTGTTGCGGTTATAGGCCAGGCTAACCCTTGATGTTACAATTTGCTTAATGTCTTAAAGGTGCAATGGCTAAAATAGTATAGCTTTAAAAATTTCCAAATCCATTCAAATCATGCTGGTCACCCTTACTGAGGCTTCAGACACAGTACGTAATGAAATCTTACACGCGCTGAGAGATAATGTTGTTCAATTCACACTTCATCTAGGAAAAGCCAAGTCTTACATCATGGAAGAGAAACAGAAGGAATAGTGGGAATTCTGTCAGTACACCCCGGTTGGAGGGAGCTTGTTGGCCATTTGGTTTTAAGCTTCACAACCTGCCTCTGAATGTCCAAATAACAGCAGTTGCCACGAGTGCTTTCGGTCATTTTCTTTTGGAAAGAAGGCTGTATCCTGTTCTTTCTAATGCAGGTTTCACTGTATGTATCTGCAGTACATTTTTATATGGCTACACTCTCCCACCACACACAGCGTTTCATGCAGAGGACAAAGGAAAGCTGTGTTCTGTGATCTTCACTGCCTGCCAACTGATACCTGGGTGAAATTTAAGGAGTTGGTTTTGACCTGTACAGCTCTAAACATTTCTAGTCCTTGAGCTGTCTCTGTTCCCATGCAATATCATGGCGGTTGGAGTCTAAACCGGAGAGGGCTGGTAGCTGAGAATGAGAAGTGAATTTGGGGATTGACTTCCCTCATCCACTATTGGTTTTCTGTTGCCCAGCCTGGGTGGCCTTCCAGACCCACTGTGTTGAGGCATGGGGTTCTTTTTTTAGAAGAGGAGATGACAGAATTGTGAGAGATTCTAGGGCATGTTTTCCTCTCATGTTCTTTTGGCATATATTAATTATTGTTTAAGCTTTTAAATTTTGCAGCATGCCTACTAAGTTTATTGAAATACACAACTGGGAAAATAGCTAAAGAAAACAAAATAAATGTCACATCAGGTACTAAACTTGCCACTAATCATAGAATCATAGGACTGGATGGGACCTCAAGAGGCCATCTAGTCCAGTCCCCTGCACTCATGGCAGGACTAAGTATTATCTAGACCATCCCTGACAAGTGTTTGTCTAACCCGCTTTTAAAAATCTCCAATCATGGAGATTCCACAACCTCCCTAGGCAATTTATTCCAGTGATTAACCACCCTGACAGTTAGGAAGTTTTTCTTAATGTCCAACCTAAATCTCTCTTGCTGCAATTTAAGCCCATTGCTTCTTGTCCTATCCTCAGAGGTTAAGAAAAAAAAAATTTCTGCCTCCTCCTTGTAACAACCTTTTACATACTTGAAAACTGTTATCATGTCCCCCTCAGTCTTCTCTTTTCTAAACTAAACAAATGCAATTTTTTCAATCTTCCCTCATAGGTCATGTTTTCTAGACCTTTAATTATTTTGTCACTCTTCTCTAGATTCTCTCCAATTTGTCCATATCCTTCTTGAAATGTGGCACCCAGAACTGGACACAATACTCCAGTTGAGGCCTAATCAGCACAGAGTAGAGCATAAGAATTACTTCTCGTGTCTTGCTTACAACACTCCTGCTAATACAATAATCTGCAATAACTTCCAGTTGTTATTGGCCTGTGATGGATTTGAACTGTTGAGCTATTGGGGAAGATTCTGGTATCCGAATGATAATTATCTGAGCTATCCATTTCCTTCCAGCTATTGAGATTTACCACAATAGAGCCCTGATAGTGTTCCTATATTGATTTTTAACTAATATATGCGTTTCACTAATCCTATACAGACACTGTATATAGATATTCTCTCTTCTTTTTTTAAAAGAAATGGTTGAAATAAACTAACCACAAAATTTCTACAGCTTTCAAGAGCAGTGTAGTTTAAAAGTAGGAGAACTGTTTCTTTGATGAGTGCATGGGTGGTGGTCCTCACTAATGGGAGATTTTTGCTGTCGTCAGTCTTTAAATTCAAATCTTTGTCCTGTTTTTGAGACCTTACATGAACTTTGGCACCACATCTTTGTCTATCAAGGTCTGTCAAAGTGACTTTGTTCCTCAGGCATAGGTTTCCAACAGGAAGGGTAAACTTGGTGTTACAAGCCTTAACCTCTGCCCCATTTGAGCCATTGATAGAGGTATTCTTTTCAATTAACGCATGTTCGTTAGCTGCCATTATGTCAACTGGCAGTTTCTGAGTTGGGAGCACTCCATTGAATGCCATATTGTATTAGGCTTCCAGACCAAGCTGTTCTGCACGTAGCTCCAAGATACATACCAAAGTGCAATTCCAAATTTCACATAGAGATTATTCTTCCCACCTTCTTCCTTAGTCCATCCAAAAGAGAATCTGTAGTACAACTTGGATGTTAAAAGGGCAGTCCACATTTACCTGAACACAACTAGACCAACGAGAAAATTCACCACAGTCTTTATGAAATACCATCAGAGATGCAGAGAGAGCAAAACTCCTATATTTATGATTCCATGGTAGATCATAGCTTGCATGGAAGAGCCTATAAAACTAAGGAAATTACTTCTGAAGATAATATCACTCCTTCCACCAGTCTCATGGACTGAGAGGAATGGATATTCTTCAGGGGAGATTTGCATGCCAGCTTTTTTGACAAACTTTTATGTTTTTCAGTAGACACTGTAGAACTGATTAAACCTGCATCTTCAAATGCCTCTCTTTCAAAGGTCCTACAGGCAGTGGTAAAAAAATAATGAAATGATTTATGTATAGATTTTTCTTTCCATTTCTATTGGGTATTTGTAGCTCCCCTTCAATATTTTGCCTTTATTCCCGCTCAAAGTAGGAGTTATGTTCTTTAGTAGTGATGATGTTTTAGGTGTTAGCTATTAAATTTATACATAGGTTGTTCAGTTCTCTATTTGGAAGCATTTGCAATCACCTATCCAGGTGATTCAGAGATATCTGTAAGAGGACTGGGGGAATCAGCCTTGATTTCAACTTGTACACTGCCTTTGATCTCTGAGTGAGGACCACCTGTCATACTTCCTTCAGAGACAAGAAATTAAGAGGGGGGAAACCTTTTTATCTTTTCATGTACAGGCAACAAATAGGAAGTCAGGGCTTCTTGTAAATATTATAATGACATGATAAAATAAATGCACCAGATGTAAATTTCCGTCAAGTCAACAAGAATACCTCCAAAATTGCACTGGGATGCCATTTCCTGTGTCGAATCCAAGAAAGAGTGAAGGTATTTAAATGTAATAAAAATATGTGGAACAGTGTCAGAAAATTTAAACATTTTATTTGAGGTGTTACAAATCTCCTTCATCAACTGAGAGGAGGGGACAGATGCAGGCCTGCTTCCTTTCCATTAGGAGTCAAAGCTTCCAGACTTTTCTTTTGGGCGGGTGGGGGAGGGTCAAATCAGATCCATCATTCATTTGTCTGACTGGACTATCATGCAAATTGAGATGTATGCCTAATGCAAAGTGGATAAATTTTCCGTTTATAAAGGGAGGGAGTTATAGGATGAGAAATCAGGTTACTGATTTTGTCCTTCATGTGATGGTGATATTTGAAATTTATACTGTATCTTGGAATGATTTAAGTGTATGATCCCTTGGGTTTTTACCTCCCTTATAATAATTAAACAAAGATGAGAAGGACAGTAATTTCCTAGTATTAGAGGTGAAGCTCTGATTCTTATGCATTTACGCTACAGACGTTTCTGGCTGCATATGTGTTTAGTATGCTTCCCTCATAATGATCTGAGACACTTACATTTACCATGAGTAAATATCAAACTGATCTCGATATTTTTATCTGTCTCATGAAATATACATCCCATCTAAGTATGCCCAAATGATTAATTTACTGCTATTTAATGATTAGCATAAAAATCTCATCATTACACAAGGTAGAAATGTTGCCACTAATTGCTGGTTGAAGTGAACGTTGTTTTCTGCATAGAAATTAATGGTGTGTACAGCTCAACTCTCTTGGCTGAACTGGGAAAATTCAAGATTTTCCTGAAGCAGAAGGCACTTGAATTCTTTTCCCCTCTCCAGGCTAGAATTGGAAGCATTTCTATGAAAAATGAAGTGATGTCAGAGCTGATGGTAGATCTGGAAAGAAAGTTTTGTGCACAAAGTGAACCAGCCAATTGTGTCTTCGTGCCATTTTTGTGAAATGCTTTTTATCTTGGCTGGTTTAGTATCCCTTCGCAGTAGGCAAAACAGTCTTCAATGTGCATTTCTCCAGAAGTTCAGACAAATTTCAGTTACATAGTGTTTGACCAATACTGGGTCTTAGATTTATTATAATTATTTAACATTTATCTTATGGTAATGATTAAAGGACTCGATCAAGTGTACGGAGCATTGCACAAACATAATAAATGCAAGCATGCCCACACTGTCTAAAGTTGGGTGCACAAAATTAGAGGCTATTTTTGCCTGCTAGACAGTATTGCTGTGAGTTGGTTAGGTAGAGATAAGGCTGAGAATCAGGAGACTTGGTTTCAAATCCTGGTTCTTATCACTGATTCTGTGTGATATTGGGCAAGTCACCTGATGTGATCCTTAGTTTCTTTGTGTAAAAAGGTGACAATTATACCTACCTAGCTCATAGGTGTGTTTTGAGACTTAGAAAACACTTTGTAAAGTGCAATATAAATTCATAATAGTGTTAAGTTCAACCAGTGGCACTAATGGAAACAGAAGTCAGGACTAGAGCTGTGTGAATAACTGACTTTTTGGTTGGCTGGCAATTCTGAAAGGAGAAAAAACCCATGTGGGGTAGACCCAAAAATAATTTTTCTGAAAATTTCAGAGTTTAAAAGTTAAAAACAATTAATGTCGGGTCAAACAAACCATTTTGCTGGACTCAAAATGAAACATTTTGTTTCAATTTCAAGTACTTGTTAACATTTTTTTTTAATTGGAGGCAATTTTGAAACAGTCATTTCAAACCAAAAAATCCAAAAGTAATATTCTTCTTCAAGTGATGGTCCCTTTACATATTCCAGATGTGGGGGTGTGCAGGCACGCCATGCGCCGGAGTCAGAAGTTTTAGCAGCAGTTGTCCATTGACGCGCACACGCATCTTACCTTGCCTCATGCTGCACGCGAGGTTATAAGAGGCCGTGTGGGCTGATGCCCCGTCAATTCCCTCTTACCGCATGGTTGTAGTCAGAATCTTCTCTTTGCATGCTCGTAGTCTCTATGAGAATGATAGTCTGTTTGTATATAGTTATTTCGTTCCATTTCTTTCTTTATTAGTTCTGTAAATAGCATAGTTAGTTTAGCTAGTCACGCCATACAGGGCTTGCCCCGACCTGGTTGGGTGTGTCTATGCCCCACGTTCCGGGCTTTAAAAATTGTGTCTTGTGCCCTCGCTCGTTCTCTGAGAGCAACGAGCATGCTCATTGTCTCTACTGCCTAGGAGAGATGCACCTCGCCACCCACCACCTCCCACCCAGATCCAATGGCACCACCAACAAGGCAAAGGAGAGCTGCAAGCACTCCAACTGACGCTGCAGCAGCTCCCTGTTGCAGATTACTGTGATTCACGGCATTTCCTCGCCGAGCGTTGCCCGTTCGGGCGAGATGTCACGTGCAAACCCCACCACTTCACTCCCTAAGGCAGGGGGCAAGGCCAAGTGGAAAAGAGAGGCGCTGGCGCTGACGGCCGCTGCGCCAATTGAGCAACGAGACAGGCCACTGGGACGTGCCCCTCTGCCCTGTCAGGACACACCAGGCTCTGCTCTGCGCACCCCCTCAGTTCAGTGGCCAGCGGGACATGCCCTGGACACTGGGATGGGTGGAACTGTTGTTCCTGGTGACACACTTCGACTTACTGTACCCACCCTCACCACTTCTCTCTGTTCTCTAGCCTCCTCCACCAGCATATGCACCGATCCTCCTCAGCTGGGATCCACCTCTGCCAGTCGCGGTACCGTCTGCATTCACAGCTCCACCACGACTGGAGGTTTCTTTGGACTCTGCGGGCTTCTCGGCAGAAGAGCAGTTCTTCTCCCTAGTCTCCCGACGTAGTTCAGACTCCCAAGCGCATCTGCCACACCAGACAGGGTACTCTCCAGTCCCACAGGGGTGGTACCCATACCTTGGGGGCCCCCAGTTCCCTCAGGGCCCAACCTCCTGGCAGCAATGGCCTACCTGGTACCCTTATTACCAGCTGTACCCACTGTTGATGGTCTTGCACCATTCCACCTGGGCCCCTCTGCCAGAACCAATTGGCTTGGACCCGGAAGAGGACCCAGAGCACGACCTGGTACCGCCAGTTCTGCTGTAGATAATTTGTGCCATCTACGGGGGCTGACTTTCTTTTTTCCTAACCCACCCCAGCCTCGGTAGTGCATGTGGCCATGGAATGGGCATGTGAGCACTCCTCTCTATATATAAATATATAGTATTTGCTATATATCTGTATAAAAGCCAGTCAGCCAGTCAGCTGCGAACCAGCTGAGCAGCAAACAGCAGAGCGGCTAACAGAGGGAGTTTGCCTGGGATCTGCCTGAGAGGAGGTACGCTAAGGGTTGCATTAAGGAGGCTGTGTTGATGAGTATCTGAATGCCTGTTGTTGGGACAGTTTGACCCTGTGCTTGATTGGTGGTTTGAAAAGTGTGAATAGGGAGTGCTTTGTTCCAGGTGAGCCTTGAGTGGGCCTGACTGTATAAAAGCCAGTCAGCTGTGAACCAGCTGAGCAGCGAACAGCAGAGCGGCTAACAGAGGGAGTTTGCCTGGGAGTTCGCCTGGGGAGCGCCCACTGAGGCTTACATCTTGCCAGCTTCTCTGAGTAGTTACTACAACTCCTGAGTGAGCTCGTAGAAGGAAGGTAATATAGATGGGGACTGTTCAGCTGTTGTGACCTGCACTGGATGTGCCATGTTTGTCTTTCTTCCACAGGACTGAAGCGACCTTGTCTGTACAAAGTACAAGCTGGTCTCCATATTGGAAGAGAAGGTTCAAGGTCTGGAGCAACAGGTATCAACCCTGCGTTGCATAAGAGAAACTGAAGATTTCCTGGGCAGACGTCAGGATATGCATCTACGGGCACAATGTTCTGAAGATTCAGAGCAGGCTGTGCAGCAGGGACAGGAGGACGGTGAAGAAATTTGGCAGCATGTGACCTCCAGAAGAAGAAAGGGGGGCGCCCATGTACCAGCAACGCAGATACAGGTAAGTAACCGTTTTCATGTCCTCTCCACAGATACTAATGCAGAGAGTGGACTAGATGATACATCTGAGCGAAGGGAACAGAAGGAGACTCTGCCAATTGGAAGGCATGAGATGCACTGTCCTTGGGTTGGGGGTTCCACGACCACCGCTCCCAAGAGAAGGAGGCGAGTGGTGGTGTTCAGGGACTCTTTCCTCAGGGGGACTGAGTCATCTATCTGCCGCCCCGACCAGGAAAACTGAGAAGTCTGCTGCTTGCCAGGAGCTAGGATTCACGATGTGACGGAGAGACTGCCGAGACTCATCAAGCCCTTGAATCGCTCCCCCTTCCTGCTTCTCCACGTGGGCACCAGTGATACTGCCAAGAATGACCTTGAGCGGATCACTGCTGACTACGTGGCTCTGGGAAGAAGGATAAAGGAGTTTGAGGCACAAGTGGTCTTCTCCTCCATCCTCCCCGTGGAAGGAAAAGGCCTGGGCAGAGACCGTCGAATCGTTGAAGTCAACGAATGGCTATGCAGGTGGTGTCGGAGAGAAGGCTTTGGATTCTTTGACCATGGGATGGTGTTCCAAGAAGGAGGAGTGCTAGGCAGAGACGGGCTCCACCTAACAAAGAGAGGAAAGAGCATCTTCGCAAGCAGGCTGGCTAACCTAGTGAGGAGGGCTTTAAACTAGGTTCACCGGGGGTAGGAGACCAAAGCCCTGAGGTAAGTGGGGTAGTGGGATACCGGGAGGAAGCACAAGCAGGAGCACGCGAGAGGGCAGGGGTCCTGCCTCATACTGAGAAAGAGGGACAAACAGCGAGTTATCTCAAGTGCCTATACACAAATGCAAGAAGCCTGGGAAACAAGCAGGAAGAACTGGAAGTCCTGGCACAGTCAAGGAATTATGATGTGATTGGAATAACAGAGACTTGGTGGGATAACTCACATGACTGGAGTACTGTCATGGATGGATATAAACTGTTCAGGAAGGACAGGCAGGGCAGAAAAGGTGGGGGAGTTGCACTGTATGTAAGGGAGCAGTATGGCTGCTCAGAGCTCAGGTATGAAACTGCAGAAAAACCTGAGTGTCTCTGGATTAAGTTTAGAAGCGTGAGCAACAAGGGTGATGTCGTGGTGGGAGTCTGCTATAGACCACCGGACCAGGGGGATGAGATGGACGAGGCTTTCTTCCGGCAACTCACAGAAGTTACTAGATCGCAGGCCCTGGTTCTCATGGGAGACTTCAATCACCCTGATATCTGCTGGGAGAGCAATACAGTGGTGCACAGACAATCCAGGAAGTTTTTGGAAAGGGTAGGGGACAATTTCCTGGTGCAAGTGCTGGAGGAACCAGTTAGGGGCAGAGCTCTTCTTGACCTGCTGCTCACAAACTGGGAAGAATTAGTAGGGGAAGCAAAAGTGGATGGGAACCTGGGAGGCAGTGACCATGAGATGGTCTAGTTCAGGATCCTGACACAGGGAAGAAAGGAGAGTAGCTGAATACGGACCCTGGACTTTAGAAAAGCAGACTTTGACTCCCTCAGGGAACTGATGGGCAGGATTCCCTGGGAGAATAACATGAGGGGGAAAGGAGTCCAGGAGAGCTGGCTGTATTTTAAAGAATCCTTATTGAGGTTACAGGGACAAACCATCCCGATGTGTAGAAAGAATAGTAAATATGGCAGGCGACCAGCTTGGCTTAACAGTGAAATCCTTGCTGATCTTAACCACAAAAAAGAAGCTTACAAGAAGTGGAAGATTGGACAAATGACCAGGGAGGATTATAAAAATATTGCTCGGGGATGCAGGAGTGTAATCAGGAAGGCCAAATCCCACCTGGAGTTGCAGCTAGCAAGAAATGTTAAGAGTAACAAGAAGAGTTTCTTCAGGTATGTTAGCAACAAGAAGAAAGTCAAGGAAAGTGTGGGCCCCTTACTGAATGAGGGAGGCAACCTAGTGACAGAGGATGTGGAAAAAGCTAAAGTACTCAATGCTTTTTTTGCCTCTGTCTTCACGAACAAGGTCAGCTCCCAGACTATTGCACTGGGCAGCACAGCATGGGGAGGAGGTGACCAGCCCTCTGTGGAGGAAGAAGTGGTTCGGGACTATTTAGAAAAGCTGGAGGAGCACAAATCCATGGGGCCGGATGCGCTGCATCCGAGAGTGCTAAAGGAGTTGGCGGATGTGATTGCAGGGCCATTGGCCATTATCTTTGAAAACTCATGGCGATCCGGGGAAGTCCCGGACGACTGGAAAAAGGCTAATGTAGTGCCCATCTTTAAAAAAGGGAAGAAGGAGGATCCTGGGAACAACAGGCCAGTCAGCCTCACCTCAGTCCCTGGAAAAATCATGGAGCAGGTCCTCAAGGAATCAATTCTGAAGCACTTGGATGAGAGGAAAGTGATCAGGAACAGTCAGCATGGATTCACCAAGGTCAAGTCATGCCTGACTAATCTAATTGCCTTCTATGATGAGATAACTGGCTCTGTGGATGAGGGGAAAGCGGTGGACATGTTGTTCCTTGACTTTAGCAAAGCTTTTGACATGGTCTCCTGCAGTATTCTTGCCAGCAAGTTAAGGAAGTATGGGCTGGATGAATGGACTATAAGGTGGATAGAAAGTTAGCTAGATTGTCGGGCTCAGTGGGTCGTGATCAATGGCTCCATGTCTAGTTGGCAGCCGGTATCAAGTGGAGTGCCCCAAGGGTCGGTCCTGGGGCCGGTTTTGTTCAATATCTTCATAAATGATCTGGAGGATGGTGTGGATTGCACCCTCAGCAAGTGTGCAGATGACACTAAACTGGGAGGAGAGGTAGATACGCTGGAGGGTAGGGATAGGATACAGAGGGCCCTAGACAAATTAGAGGATTGGGTCAAAAGAAATCTGATGAGGTTCAACAAGGACAAGTGCAGAGTCCTGCACTTAGGACGGAAGAATCCCATGCACCGCCACAGACTAGGGACCGAATAGCTTGGCAGCAGTTCTGCAGAAAAGGACCTAGGGGTTACAGTGGACAAGAAGCTGGATATGAGTCAACAGTGTGCCCTTGTTGCCAAGAGGGCCAATGGCATTTTGGGATGTATATGTAGGGGCATTGCCAGCAGATCGAGGGACATGATTGTTCCCCTCTATTCGACATTGGTGAGGCCTCATTTGGAGTACAGTGTCCAGTTTTGGGCCCCACACTACAAGAAGGATGTGGAAAAATTGGAAAGAGTCCAGCGGAGGGCAACAAAAATTGTTAGGGGACTGGAACACATGACTTACGAGGAGAGGCTGAGGGAACTGGGATTGTTTAGTCTGCGGAAGAAAAGAATGAGGGGGGATTTGATAGCTGCTTTCAACTACCTGAAAGGGGGTTCCAAAGAGGATGGATCTAGACTGTTCTCAGTGGTAGCAGATGACAGAACAAGGAGTAATGGTCTCAAGTTACAGTGGCGGAGGTTTAGGTTGGATATTAGGAAAAACTTTTTCACTAGGAGGGTGGTGAAACACAGGAATGCGTTACCTAGGGAGGTGGTGGAATCTCCTTCCTTAGATATTTTTAAGGTCAGGCTTGACAAAGCCCTGGCTGGGATGATTTAGTTGGGGATTGGTCCTGCTTTGAGCAGAGGGTTGGACTAGATGACCTCCTGAGGTCCCTTCCAACCCTGATATTCTATGATTCTATGATGATGATTCTCTACCTTCACTTATCCAGATAAGGCGGTGAAGTACCTGGACTCAAGGATCACAAGCTGTACTCCTCCACAGCCCTGCAATTCTGTATATTGAATTACCAGGCTCTGCTGGCAAAGTATGATTTTAATAATTATGCCAAGCTGGCAGAGTTCTTGGAGGACATCCCACAGGACAAGCAACAGCAGTTCCAGGCCCTGGTGGAAGACTCCCTGGTGTTGGTTTTGGTTTGCTAGTTTGTTTTTCTGATAGCCTGAATTCTATTAAAAACTACAACACTTGTCTAACTTTTAAACATGCAATAGTTTTGTAATTTATAGAGTTGTCACCACATTGCGAAATCACTAAAGTCAAATAATTTTCATGTTCTATATCTCAGCCATTTCAGAGCTGCATCTACACAAGCAGGAACGGCAATGGCTGTCAGTAGAGCTCTTGACAATATCTTTAAAGTGAAAGAACCAAGTAAACATTTGCTGCATGTTCTTTGTTAGATATCTATGAAAGTTTTATCCATCTCTTCCACAGCTGCACAGTAATGGACAGAGCAGGCATTCATGATATATACTTCTACTGCCTTTAGTCTGGGAGATGCCACTGTAACGCTTCTAAATCTGTTTGATGTGTAAGATTAAATAAGACATCACTGTTCAGCAAACTTTGCGGACTTTGCAAATACCCAGTTACACAAGCATTGTTTATCATATACTAATTTTTATTGACACTGTGGGAGATGATCCTTTAAAATAGAGGCATAAGGTTTTTGCATCAGCTGGAGTCATTTTTTAATGCAAAACTAAAACCTTTAAAAAGGTCTCTCTTAAATGTGCATTATGCAGTCAAATTAAATGACAGATTTCCCTTCCCTCCCCCACCCAAACTCAAACCCCTTTTTGTTTCCTCTCTGGAAAAAATGATTAGCACAGTTTAAAATAACTGTAGGATAAGATCTAAAGTTGAAAATAGGCTTGGAATTCTTTTCAATGACACTGCCCTAAAAGTCTGGGAAATACACAAATGAGATGTCAACTCCAGATGAGCATCAGGCAGATTTACAGAGGTGATTTGCTTAAGAAATATTTACAAATGTGGAAAGACAGCATTTAATATTATATATACTGTGCATAGAGCGATCACTCGATCTTCAATTTTTAAAAAATAGCAAACTCCCTCTTCTCATGGGTTCTGAAAAAAGATGGATGCTGCCATTAATTACCAGCTTTCTAACCTAATTTAAATTTGCTAAGGTGTTATAAAAATTTGCTTTTTTGAGAAATCTCTTTTTTACAAATAAACCTGGTCTAAAGTGGTTTGAGCATGGGACAATAAGCCAAGAACTCCCGAGTTCTAATGCTGGCTCTGTCACTGTCTTGCTGTGTGGTCTTGGCAATCCCTAAACCCATACCTGCTCTCTGGTTTTGATTCATCCAAAACTGAAAGGGGGCTATTATTTACATTTGGATGTGGCCAAAACCTTGGTAAATTATCAGTTCTCCCGAGATTTCTGCCACCTTTGGGCCATGACCTGATGGTAACAGCTGATCTTCAGAGTGCAGCTTGTGAGTTCTCAGCATCATCTTGACCTCAGCCCTAGATCCGATTCACCCTTGACATTGAACTCTATCCCAAATGTGAATGAGAGCTGAATTCCAACACCTCGGCCCACCTTTCCTATCCAGCCAGCCCGGTCTGATTAAGAGTTTGGGATGAAAACTGTGTACGGCTTGTTGGTTTGATATGGATTTAACTGCAAACCAGACAAAATGTAGGAACTGTGGAGAATTTCCTATTTGTTCAAAAATAGGCCTGCACTGAACCTCTGCACACTGAAATTGTTGAGATTTCCACAGTTCTTCCCTGCAACTCCTAGGGAAAAGCCACCAAAAAAAAAAAAAAGAAAAAAGAGAGAGAGAAAGAAATGTTGAAATGTTTTACTGACAAAAACCCCTAGGTTTAGAAAGAGGAGAAATATGTTAACTTTGAAGTTTTCCTCAGGGGTGAGAGTTAGTGTAATAAAAATATGCACAATAAGTTTATTAAAGTGTCAATTTTGACTTTATCCACAGGTAATCATCATGTTTTCTCAATACTGAGCTCTGCCACAATGAACAGGGAGACAGTTATGCAAATAAAAATAGGTCCCACCCTTGTCCACCATGCTGTACAGCAACTGAAATCAAGGACACACCTTCTCTCTACCTCTGTTCTCTGTGGTTACTGAACTTTTAGCACATATAACGAAGAATCATCCCTCACAAAGCACTTAAGGGTTCGTCATATATCGCAGAATTTCCTGCTGTATCCTATTTTTATTACAAACTCATCCTGCTTTTATTTCATTTTTTTTTTAACTAGGCACAATTAATGACAACGAGAATTTGTCATTATATAAAGTTAAAGTTAAATTCTGAAGTGGTGCCAATGACTGAAGGAAGACTATTTCCTGATAACTTACATTTCAAACTACCAAATATATCAGTTATGTGCCTTTTCACATGCCAATCCATGGCTCTTCACTTGATATATGATATTAATTGCATCTCTTTGCTGAAGGGGAATTGCATCAGAACTTGGCTACAGGAAACTAGTCTAGGTGAAACTAAAACTGTATTTTTAAAACAAATTGTCACTTTGAATTATTTTTATCAAACATTTCCTTTTGGAGATGGCTACAAACATTGTCACCATTAATTTAGATACTTGCAATTTAGCCAGACTTAAGTAGTAAGAGCCAATTTACTTATTCTTTGTACTGAGGCTTTTCTTTGTAATAAGGTTTATGGCTGAGCTTGCTGTCACTCACTGCTGGGTAGCTTGTAAGTTAGCAGTAGTGTGAAATTGGTGCCCTGTGTGCCTAACCAGAAGTTTCAGTCACCAAAAATCTGGCCTTTCTTTTGCCTTCAGAAAAGAGATCATGTTGCTATGAATCCAAATTATGATGCTTTATTTATACAATGTACAGCAACTCTCACAATTAAATTTAAAAAAACCCCACAAGTGTTTTGCTCTCTTTTCTCCCTTTTCAAGGGCACCAACTTTGTGGTGTCACGGCAGCAAGCCGTGAATAATGTATGAAATAAAACCCTCCTGCAGAGAGACTAGATAGACAGTGCTTTTCAGTTGTCTGCACTATTTGCATCTCACTAAATATATCTAGAGAAGCCTTACAGGACTAAAAGTGTGCCTCTCTGCCTTTTTACTTCTGGACAAGATTTTAGAGCTACCAAACTTTAAAAACATCCTAGCCCTTAATAAACTGCTTTATACTTTTTATAAAACCCAAAGCTTGATGTACAATTCTATAAGACAAATAACAGGATTG
Source organism: Lepidochelys kempii (assembly GCF_965140285.1). Taxonomy (NCBI): domain Eukaryota; kingdom Metazoa; phylum Chordata; order Testudines; family Cheloniidae; genus Lepidochelys; species Lepidochelys kempii. The sequence goes on along the minus strand of NC_136381.1, from coordinate 41,687,299 downwards.
AAAATGAAAATTGGCAGCAAAGATTCTTTTCCAGTTTACTCTTTAGTAAAGATCATGAAGTAAAAGTTCTCCTGGGTGAAGCAATATATGTTCCAGAGACGAGGGGCATATGGTAAGAGCAATGCCATTCCTGTCAGTGGAATTGTGCCCACTTTCTCCAACAGTGAATTTGACTCAGGAGTATGTCACTGCAGGAAAGCTCTAGTTCCCATTATCATTGAGTTTTAAATTCAGAGCAAATTAAATAGCCAGCCAATTTGCATCTTAAAGGATGATTTGGAACAGAAATAGAATGGAGATCAGAGAAACATGATGTAGCAAGTCCTTTGAAAGTCTCTTAATGTCAGTGAATAAAAAGAACTTATAAATCAATACATGACTCTTCTAGACACCAGTATGAAGTTGTAAAAGTAGAAGTGATATGCTGCAAAGCTGGCATATTTGCAAGAATTCAAGCTATTGCATTCTGGATACTTTGTATCTGGGGAAAGATGTGGTTGCATGCTCTGTAAAGCAAAAGGTTACAATCCTCTTACATCAACAAAACAAGAGCCTTCACAAGAGGTTCAGAATCATTCCACCAGAGTCACAATTTCACCCTCACAATGTCCCACAAATGGCCTTATTGGAAAAACCCTCTCTCCCTGTGTTTAGGCAGGCTAGGGAGGTGCCTGTGTAACCCATGTGCCTAATAGGGAGATATCTCTTTAAGAGACCCATGGCAGGGGGAGGTAGGAGTGAGCTGTGTCTGGGTCATTGTTGTTTGTTTGTTTGTTTTTTTAATTTTAGCCTGGTTTATAGCAGTCAACAAACAAGATACAGACTTATGGAATATTAGTAAGCAAAAAAGCCCCCCCACACCCATTGTCCATCACTCCAAACTTCAGGTAACAGATCTTGATGAGTGTTCAGCCACCAACAATGACGTTGTTGATAGGGATATGGATCAATTTCACAAAGAAACCAATAAATCCCATTATCGCAAAACCTATTGCTGTTGCCATGGCAATCTTCTGGAATTCTTTTCTGTCCGGCTTAGTGCATCTTTTAACAAGCCCGATGGAATCGTTTACAAAGTGACGGCTGAGCTCAACAAATTGCATTGCTTGATCCATGATTGCCTGAGGCTCCGGGGCCAAGCGAACCGCTCGCGCAGGCAGATTAAGCACTCCATATCCAGAAGCTTTTGGAATTGGGTGTGGTTGTTTTGGGTCTGCTCCAGTAGGTTCCCTGTTGGGTCAGACTCCATGAGGGCAAACAGTCAGGGCAGCTGCTTCGCGGGGGGCCACATGCCCTGTGTGAGCTGGGAGAAGCTGAGCCCAGGAGCAGGAAGCAGACTGTCGTCCCTAACTCTGATGCATTTTGCAGCAGATCAGTGATATTGTTAACCCTTTAACAGGGAAGCAGCGCAATGCTAACTATAGCCAGGGGAAATTGGCAGGGAAAAATAATTTCTTCTATTTTAACTGTACGCTTTAAAGGTTTTGATTTTAGCCAAACTGTTCTAGTTAAATTGTCTCAACTCGTCGGAGTCACCAACTTTTCTTTAAGTGCAGTAATGGGGGAAGAGTCGTTTCTATTTCGCTATTCTCAGTTTTGTATTTTCTTGTAACCAGGTTTTCTTTAAATCTATCCAGGTAACGCAGTGATTGGTTAATGAGTTAGCTGACTGGCTAGCAGGGATTTCAGCAGAGGAAGAGTCTGCCTGGATTCCAATTGAAGATCCCTACATTCAAGTGGAGGGAAGATGTTGTTTTAGACTCATCAGACTGTATAGATTTGGTGATCAAAGACTCTAACTGAGACTTAGGTGTACAAAACCTAAGCTTTTGGGAACTTTCAGTTTCTTCTTCCTGTATTTCTGTGGGGACTGAACTGTTCAGATTTTAATTTGTTTTCTTTATTTCTGTTTATGTATAACTGAAGATAATGTCTATGGATTATAAAATAGCCATGTCATGCTGTAAAAATTAGATTATTTGTTTCATCAGAAGATTTTATAAAGTTATTTAATTAAATTCATTTCTTTAGTTCCTTTTGGGACTTGAACGTGGGGAGGTTGACCCTGTGCAGTCCTTGCTGAAAATCCTGAGAACCTGAAGTCTGGGTCTCCAACTACGCTTCTATGGGAGTTGGGTTTGGTTTTTTTAAGGCACTGGAGAAGGGTAATGAAGTGAACTCTAGCCCACCCAAAGGTTACATGTGAGCTTTCTTGAACTGGCTGTACCAAAAGCTTTATTTTGTTACTGCTTGGCTGAGGAAGAGTGGACAGTACCCACCACTGTCTTCCTGTGTAATGCATGAAATGAAAAGAATCTGCCAGACAGACCAGGGGTTCTCAACATTTTTCTTTCTGAGGACCCCCGTGATGGGTTAGACCCCCTATCTGGGATGCCACCTGATGTTCTGGGGTTTAACTGAGACTCTCCTGCTCCACCAGCCTGGATTCCCTCTCCCTGTTTTACTGAATTAGGCTCTCTGGCCTCTTGCAGCACTCACACACAGGTAGAGACACACCCAGCTGCAGACAGACTGAAATCAGTTCTGTGTGAGAAGGCTCCCCCAGCACTCATGTGAGAGAGAAACCCAAAAGTATGTTGTCTTGCACTGTATAGAAAAATCTGCACAGCCCAAGCTCATAAAAATTCACCCTCTTCCTCAGTGTGAAGAGAGAGATGCATGACTTCTAGCCCCCCAGTTAGAAATTACATAAATTGGGTTTAATAACAAAACAAATTTTATTAACTATAAAAGGCAGATTTTAAGTGGTTAAAGAGATAGCAAATTGAACAAAGTAGATTACTAAGCAAGTAAAACAAAACATGCAAACTAAGCTTGATTTAGTAAAGAAATTGGCTACAAATAGTAATTTCTCACTCTAAATATTGTCAGATTACAGAAAGTCTTGAAAGGCAGCTGCACCGGCCTGCAGCTTGAGACCTCAGGTATTATATTACAAGCCAGATGCCCTTCCAGCTTGGGCTCAACCCTTCTCCCCCAGTTCAGTTCTTGCTTCCAGGTGTTTTCCAGTGTCTCTTTGGTTGGGGAGGCAGAGGAGAACCTCGATGATGTCACTTCCCGGCCTTATATAGATTTTGGGTATAGAGGGAACCCTTTGTCTTCCCGTAGAAAAACACTGATGGAGGGGTGTGAGTCCAGTACCAAGTGACCCTGACCATGTCCCTGCAGGCCTGTGGCAGCCATTACTCTCAGGCTGTCTGGAGCATCCACAGGAAGACTAAGCTCTTTCACAGTCCATTGTCTTTGCTAATGGGCCATCAGCCCTGTTTGGCTTTTCATTGTTGTACCTGCAGGGCTAGCTGTAGGTGACACCCAAAGCAGCACATATGAAATACAGATACATGGTCAATATTCCTAACTTCAGATACAGAAATGATACATGCATACAAATTGGATAATCACATGCAGTAAATTATAACCTTTCCAAAGATATCTTACATGAGCCATCTTGCATAAAGTATATCTCCATTATGTCATATTCATATAATGAGCATATTTTCATAAAGAATATGGAGTGAAACGTCACCCCCCCAACGTGCTATAAAAACTCCACAGCCCACCCGTGCCATAATAACTGGTTTTCTGCATATAAAAGCCAGGGCCAGCGTTCAGGAGTAGCAAGCAGGGCAATTGTCTGGGGCCTTATGCCACTGGGGCCCACACAAAGCTACATTGATCAGGCTTCAGCTTCAGTCCCAGATGGTGGGCTCAGGGCGCAGGCTTCAACCCCGTGCGGCAGGGTTTGGCTTTCTGCCTTGGGCCCCAGTGCATCTAATGCTAGCACTGCTTGGTGACCCCCTGAAATTTGCTTGTGGCCCCCAGGGGGGCCTCAGACCCCTGGTTGAGAACCACTGAGATAGACTATAGGGTTCCTGGGAATGCAAAGTCATTCACTGTGATGTTTTATTGGTGTTTTATAACATCCAGTCATTCACCTTGATAATATTTTATTTCCAAATTCTTATTGTTTCTCTCAGATGTGGCTGCAGAATCTCACCAAGTCCAAAGATCTCAAAGCAAACAAAAGTTAAAAAAAACCCCAAAACCCACAATAAAACCTAATTACATTTAAAAGTTTTTAAAGTATGATTTGCTTCCCCTTGCAAAGAGCCATTCAAGTACCTCCAGCATAGTCATGGTAGCTCCAACTGTTTTGAGCAAGAGTCTTCCCTCAGGCTTCATTTTCCAATAACACTATCTGGAACCTCAATATTAACTTTAACATACTTCTGAAGTTGTCAATGTTTTGTTTTGTTCTGATCTGAGCTAGCATGTTTTTCATTAGTTAGCAGCAAAACTCGTGAGGTTTCACTTTGCAGGGAATTGTGCAAAGGTTTCTCTTCATATGTGATTTCCTTCGCTTTGAACTTAAATAGCCTTGGATCATCCTTTTAATATTGCTGACTAGGACTTGGAAAAAACAAAGAAGACCTGGTCCCCAGAGAATCCTTCCCAGGCGAGACAGCAACAGAAACAGCCAGGACAGAAATCTGGGAGATGTGCAGATACAGATGTGGTCCTGAAGGATCAGTGTTATGTAGGTAATTAGTGAGTCTCTGTGCTTTGATTTAAGGAGCAACCAGTAAACTGGGGCAGAACATATCTTCCAAGTTGTACTTGCAGTTTTGGACTCAAAGAAGCACCACAAACTTTTCAAAGCAAAACTCAGTTAAAACAGCCACATTTCACCTGCTTTCAAGGTGAAGTTACGGGGAAACCTGAATTTTCCACATGACTTTGTATCAAAGCTGTAAATTGACCCAGTTTCAATTAAAGGCTCCTGAAAGTAAGCAAAGCTTATGATGAACATGGCACAAGTATGAAATTTGTGATAAAACTCAAAGGTTCAGTATAACTGCAGGTTTTGTTGAGAAAATGTGCCACGTTGCATTTCTAGTTGGCAGTGTACTAAAACAAGACTTAGATCTTGAATACGCATAGCTGGAATTGCTATATTGGCTGCCACATTCAGATGTCCAAACTATTAGTCCTTGTCTCCACAAAAACTTGCGCTAGTTTAACACTGTTTTAAACTGATTTGATAAACTGGTGTGCAAAACCCTGTGTAGTCACTGAACCTGGAATGAGAGTATCTGATTAGCATAACCAGATTCTTTACCACCTTTAACTAAACTGAAGTAAGTCACTTTTAAACTGAAATGTGTCTACATGTGGTTTAGTTTAACTAATCATTGTAAAGCCAATTTAAATTAAATCAGTGTGACGTTCTTGTGTAGCCAAGCCCTTAGACAAATTGCCTTCCAGTTGGATGTTTGCAGCCTATGGAACTGTCTGGCCATTTACAGAAAGAAAAAGTATGTGTTTGATCTGGGAACATTGTCTGATAATACTGGGTATGTCTACGCTGCATATTCCTTATGGCGATGTGGAGAGTAGATATGCTACATGTCCCCGAGCACAGGTGTAAATAGCCAGCGAGGCCCTGCTTAGGCGAGTATAGTAAAGACACGCATGAACTCTGTGGGTATGGACTCTAAATGGCTCCCCTTTCTACACTACTATTTTTAGCAGTGTAGCATCCTGCTGCCTTCCCGCATTGATGCATCTAGGTATACAGCACAATGTGGATGCAACCTGCTTTTCACTGTGGCATATAGCTACACATACCTTACGTGCCGCAGTTAGTCGTGTGCAGTGTGGACGTAGCCACTGAGACAACTGTCTTATTCACAAATAGGAAACAAACTGTTTCTGGCAGTGCTGAGCTTAGAGTCATTGGAGAGGGATCACATGACCTGAGAGGGGCAGGAGAATTTTTTCAAGGATTCTTTTCCCACCCTATTCATCTAAACCCTGTCCGAAAAGTATTGTAATGTGAACAGCCCATCTGGGCAGAAAAGGGCTTTTAAAAACAAATGTGTGGTCCAGAGGCCCTGCATTTCAAAGGTACCCAAATGATGCATTTAATTAGTTAGGACTGGAAAAGAGCTGACAGCTTTGTGTGGTCCCAAGAGGATGCACTTACAACTGCCTATGCAACATAAGAAATGGAAAATCTCTGCAGAGCTCAGGGGAAATATATAGACAGTATTTGCTGGATGAAGAGCTACCCTCTCTAACTCCCAATGGCAACTATGGATTTACTGGCTGCCTGCCAAGGGATTTGTTTTTTCAGTTGGAGAGGTGCTGTTTTCACTCCCCATGTGGGCACAGTGACAGCAATTGGCCCTTCCATTAGTTGTGAGATAAACAGTGTCATCACTGTCATAACAGATCATCTGTTAAAATTGGGCAGTTTTAAAAATATAGACAGTACAGAGGTTGCCCCCTCCTAATCTGGATAATTTCCCTCACCAACATAGGCGCCGACTCCATGGGTGCTCCAGGGCTGGAGCACCCACGGGGAAAAATTGGTGGGAGCTCTGCACCCACCAGCAGCCGAGCTCCCCACCCCGCCCCAGCTCACCTCAACTCCGCCTCCTTCTCTGAGCATTCCGTGTCCCCGCGCTTGCCACCACAAAACAGCTGTTTTGTGGCATAACAAGCTGTGGGAGGGACGGGGGAGGAGCAGGAATGCGGTGTGCTCAGGGGAGGAGACGGGAAGAGGTGGGACCGGGGCAGGGATTTGGGGAAGGAGTCCAATGGGGCAGGGATGGGGTGGAATTGGGGCAGGGACTTTGGGGAAGGGGTTGGAATGGGGGTGGGGCAGAGTCAGGGCGGGCCCGGGGGCGGAGCGGGCTGGGGTTGAGCACCCACTGGCGCCTGCAGAAGTTGGCGCCTGTGCTCACCAACATTTCTGTTTTGGCACTACAGAATCACTCTCCCATGACCAACTTCACACCCAGGGAAGTTTAGCAACTGGACACCATCATTCAAGATTGGCCCATAATTTAGATTTTGTGAAACAAGCTTAAACAAAAGCCTAAACCCAGTAAAATACTTGCATTGTTGTTTTGAAACAGCAGGGCTTTTAAAAGACACAAGGTAGGTGAGGTAATATTTTTTAATTGGACCAATTTCTGTTCTAATATCCTGGGGCCAGCACAGCTACAACAACACTGCAAACAATGTTTTTAAACAAACTCTTCCCTGCCACCTAAATCACACCCCCTCCTGCACAAATGAACACTCCTCAAACACACTGGGCTGAGAAGACCTCTTCAGTCAGAAGACTCAGGAGAGGTGCCAAGTACAGTGAAACCTACTTAGTTTTATCGTATGACGGTTCATGCTGTTTATAGCAAAGGACAAGGGAAGTATTACATAGTTCTAATGCCGTGGGGAGCAAGCTGCATTTCTGGTTATAGCAAAGATATTCTGGGCGAGAACTGATTGAGCTTGTTAATGTATATTACAGCACTCTTCAGAGTCTGTGAGAATAGATACTGAATGTGGAAAAGAGGTATTAAAAGGCACAGTAGTCTTGACTTCCAAACCCTGGCATACATAGTTGCCACCTTTGTAACTGCTGGTAACTGGACCCTCAAGGCCCTGCCCCTGCCCTGCCTCCTCCCTTGAGGCCATGCCCCTTTTCTGCCTTTTCTCCCCAGGACCCACCCCCACTGCTCACTCCTATTCTCCCCTCCTCTCATTGTTTATTGGATCGTCTCCACCTCCCTTCCCCCGCCACCAATGGGACTCCCTCTGCTCCGGGGCTGGGATGGGAGCTGCTGCAGCCTGGCAAGGAGCCGTTCTGCAGGTCGAAGGTGGCCCCAGCTGAGCAGGGGCTGGCATGAATTAATGGCCTGGCACCTCCCCCCACCCCATGGTAACCGGGCTTTTGGTGTCCGGTCAGTACATCTGGTGAGACACTGCCAGGTTCCCTTTTTGACTGGACATTCCAATCAAAAACTGGGCACCTGGCAACTCTAAATTGCAGCCATACATAGAAGCCAAAAACTGGACTGACCGGATAAAACCCAGGTGGGTGGCAACCCTAGGCCTACATTGACATGGGACAAAAGAGTTGTAGTTACAAAGACCACCAATCGCACAACTTTCAATGATTCTAAAACATCAAAATGTTGTATTTTTAATAAATATAATTAGCTATTCTAACTACAACAAAACGGAGCCACTATCAGTGGACTGGTTTTTCGGAAGGGACAATGTAGAGAGAATGTAGCAGCAAACACAGAGACATTTGTAGGAGAAGCAACTAAGTGGGTCTTTGAGGCTGGCACCATAGACCGAGAGAGGGGAGTTGTGAGCAGAGACAAGAGGAGATACAAAGGGAAGAGAAAACAGTTTATTTCTACATTTGATGTTTTTCACCAAAGCTATAGACTCTGATATTCTGTTTAAGTTGAATAGGTTCCTATCCTGTATTTCTCCTTTTCACTTTAAAATCAAGATGGTGTTGTGCACTGTAAAACAGTGTTTGACAACATTCACATCATCATCTAGACTGGTAGGATGATACCTTCACCTACAGCCTTTTATGAGAGTTTCCTTTTGACCGCAATGTTGGCTTTGTTTCCCAGTCAAGTATATTTAACATCAGGTACATATAAGCTTTAAAACTGAATACTTGCTTGAGCAATAACTGACACCTAAACGAAAACAAGAGAGCAACTAAAGTGAATTCTTACAGTGTTTCATATTTTAGGACCTGATTCTGCCTGGCAGAAATAGACACATGGGATCTAATCATGAAAGGCACTGTGAGAACCTGCAAGGTGCAGAGTAGAGCTAGGGGACATTTTTGTGGCCAACAATAAATTCACCAAAAATTTACAATTTTTCAGGGCACAAAAACTATCTGTGAATTTAGGTCATGTTTAGCAAAAACTTTTGGCTGAAAAAAAATTGAAAAATGTGGCATGGTTTGTTTTGGCTATTTTGAAATGAAATATTTTGGCTTTTTGTTGTGACATGACATTTCCTTTTGAAATTAGATAACTTTAAAAAAGGGTGGGTGAAAATGACTCCAGAAGAAATGAAAAATTGAAAAAAAAATCATTTTAGGTTAAATTAGATGTTTTGTTTGGCCTGAATCAGAAAATGTTTCGTAGTTTTTCATTTTGGTGAGAAAAACTAAAAAAATTCACTTTAGGTTCAAACCAAACCCAAAGTTCTTTGGGGGTTTTTTTTTTTGGTGTGACCCCTGAATCAAAAATCAGTTATTCACTCCCCTCTAGAGCTGAGTACCTCCAGCATCCAATACAGCTCTTGGGGCAGGGACTGTCCAGAGTATGCGTTTTTACACAACTAGCACAACAAAGCCCCAGTTTGGTTGGATCCTCTTATAAGATAACTAGTAATAATCCTTAAACCACAGCACCCAAACCCCAACCTTTCTCTAACGCAGGCCTCCAGAATTCAGTAGTTCTCAAAATCCTTTAAACATTCAAAACTTTTGAAGTACCCAACTGATTTCTTTTAAACTATTCTTTGTTTTGTTTTGTTTCAGTAGCATTTACTGAGATCTACAAAACAAGCTAATGTTGAACTTTCTCACATTATTCATGCTTCAATTATCCATGTGCAAATTTTCTGAATAAACCAGATGGGGAAGTTTGTAGAGAGATATCAAGTGCTTTCCCTCTTCTCTCTGTGTGTAAAGTTTATAATTTTTACAGACACACACAAATCCTAGCTCTTAACTAAACTTAAACTAAACTAAACTTCCTTAAATACTTCAAGGAAGAAGCCACAAGTATTTTGTGTGTCTGTGAGGCGCCTAGCACAATTTTGGGTACTGTAACGTTATTAAATATTTACATATATACTTGTGTATAAATTCCACTCAGAAAATTTAACATGAATGTAATGTTGATGAAGGAGAAAGCACACAAAGGATAAAATTGACTGATCAACCTTAACTGTCTCTATGTGTATAAATTTGTCAAAAAATACAATCTTTCATACAAAAAGGGATTTATTATAATAATATTCATACTTATATGTACCATGTTATGATATAGCCTATGCTTATACATTGAAATGAGAATTTGGGGTCAATCCTATTTCCCTAGTTTGACTTCAGTGAAAGTTTTGCCTATGGGAACATTAGCTGAGTAACAGCCTCAGGATAAGTCCTTTTATTTTTAAAGCAAAACAAAATGAAATGTGACCCAAGGTCACGTAGGCTTATGAGGCACCTCACCGCTACCTGCTCTTAGTATGAAGTGGTCTCTAGTGTGTAGCTCAGCACCCTGAAACCAACACCCTCTGGCAACACAAGCACTGGCTTCCAGGCCTCTGCGGGCCTCATTCTCTCTTTGCAGACTGGTGATAGACTGACCCCATAGTCCTCAGAGCACTCCCTGCAATGTCCAGACCTTAACCACCCGACATTCACAGAAGTTATCAGGTGTTTGAACCCCTAGAGGTCAGCATACACATTAGCTTGTTTGATTCAACTGAGGCTCAACTCCGGTATAACAGCACTGAGATATATTTATAGTGAAAACAGTCATGTTTATTGTCAAAGGTTAAGATTCAAGAGATACTGAGTTAGGTTAATAATGTAAACAGAAATGGTTACATATAACACAAAAAGTTTAACCTAGAGTCTAAAACTTAACTTTAACATGCTAAACCCTTGTCTAAAGTAGTTTATTCCACATAAAGCAATCTCCCAGCATCTCCATCCAGATGGCTGGGATCCTTCATTCATGAATGCAAGAAGTGCTGTCCTTTTTGCTTCCTTGGTGAAGGATCAGGGGATGTCCTTTTGCCTTCTCTTCATATCCCCCCAAATTCATTCTTTTGTCTTGAGTCAGGATGATACCCACCCTGCCCTCTACTCCCGGTTTATTCCCTGGTGTGCTGACTTCATGTTGCCTTCACATCCTTGTGTTGACTTTGTATGCAAAAGAAGCTTCCATTGTGTTGGCCTACAATGCTTAATTAACATGTGAACCGAGGCAAACAGATGAATATACATCTTTTGTCAAAAAGCTGTTTGAGAACCGTGCTTTGATTCAGACTGGAAAACATATTTTCCACTATACAGACCTAACTCCTTACATAGTGTCAGTACATAATTTCACAACAGTATTAATGACCAGCGTGATCCTGGCTTTCATTTAAAATCTCCCATGACGTTCTTTACAGAGAAATACTATGAAAGCAGTGTGTTCGGTGTAGTGAGTTGGTCAGGCCTGATAAGAATTGTTGTTATAGAACAGTGAATCCTTTACCAGGTGTTATGGAGGAGTCCTTAGGGTCACAATACCTTATATAGTTTTAAAAAAATCAACCAACTTTGTGTGAACTAACACAAGGAGAACTGGCTAGGAGGATGGTATAACCAAATACTGGATATCTACCGCTGGTTTTAACACTATTTCCAGGATGAGATGGGATACCGTGGTGTACAATAACAGCCTCAGATTATGTACTGTGTGACCTATGCAGTGCATGTCTGTAATGTGAAATTGCTATGGAATGTCTTTCTAGGAAAAAATATCTGAATTCCCATGCATCAGTCAGACTCATTATCTCCTCTTATGGGGATATATTGCTCTCAACCAACATAGTGTTGGATCATATTAAAGAAGTTCTGTATTAAAATCACAAATGAGTTAGATTCCCCATAGTTTAAATTCCAGGGTATCACTAATTAAGAGGTCTCTTGGTCTCTTATTTTTACGTTTCTCTCGCTCTCTGTGTGAAACTTGCAAGTTGCTAATTGTGTTAGTACATCCTGAAACTGAGTCTGTTCTCAAACCAATACTTTGTAACAACTACTCACACAAAAAGAAACTCAAAGCGATACTTTGTAACAACAGAAACAGGACACAGAGAGTCCCCGCCCTTTTGTGTATTTATCTCGCTTTGTTAACAATTGTGATTAAAATAGACATAGAGGATGTATGTGGATGGATGCTTGGTGTGGATAATAACTGAATGATCAGGGAGGTGCCAGCCTAAGAATCCAGTGTCCATCGGCTGAAGAAGACGTCAAACAACCAGAGGACCCCCGGAGGGCAGACTGGAATCCGCCCAACAACCTCAAGAATGGGAGAACCAAAGAACAAGATAACATCTGGCAGCATGGAGCCGTCAGGAATGTGCCATCTGCTGATTGATTCAGCAACAGCATGATGAAGCAATTCCCATAGACTGGCATAGGAAGAAATTCCTATAAAAATGGACTCTAGAAAGTGAGAACTTTGGGGTCTGATTCTGCAAACCAACTTCCAGGAGCATCAGATGAGCAACTGACAAGACCCTGTTCCCTCCTCATGTCCAGGCCACCTGGCCAGTGGCTTGGCATGAGCAACTCTAAGGCTGGTAACTATGATAACAACCTTGCAGAACCTGTGTGTGTGTGTATGAATGAATGTGTGAATAAATATGAAATTGAATGGAATGTTATAGCTATAACTAACTGCTTACTATGACTCTTTCTGTATTCACAATAAATGCGCTATTTTGCCTTTTCCCCTTTAATAAGATCCTGCTGGTTTTTATTTTATTGGTATAACAATAGATCCTTTTTCGGTTTGAAATTTCCATATGTTCTTCATAACCAGTTTTTGGTTTTATTTGTTAAGTTATTTCAAGAAGGAGGTTTGTTCATAGGAAAGTTTTCCCATTAGGGAAATACTCTTGCAAGGAGGAGAGGGAAGATGTACAATAAATTGAAACTTGTATCGACTCATATTCTTGTGGGAGAACATCTGAGTTCAGCACCACATACTCTGTATTATACACACACACACACACAATTTTCTTTTAAATGGGTAATGTGTGACAGCTAGTGTTGGCTGAAATTTTTGTCTGGAACACTTTTTCAAGGAAACATGTCTTTTTCTTCCCCAAAGAGAAACATTCAGGAAAAGTCTTTGTTCTCTTCTCGCCCCCCTCCCCCATCCCCAAGTTTCTGTTTTCTAATCAAACCCAAATTTCAATATTTTCAAATTTTGTTTCCTGTTTATTTTAACCCCCCCTTCTCCCCTCCTCCTCTCCCTTTTTCCTTTTCTCACTGAATGTAATAGGTTGAGTGATGTTTAGGGGATTTTTTTTTATTTGATCACTTCTCTTTCTTTCTCTTCATTTCCTCCCCCACTCCCCCTCCCACCAACTGCAACTTTTCAAAAGCTGAGGAAGTTTTCAAAAGGTTAGAGTGGCAAAAGGAAAAGTGAAGAGAGGGCGTAGGTGAGAGAGAGACGGCAATCCTGGATCTCATTCATTCTACTTCATTCAGTAAAAGAAAAGGGTAACCCGAAAAACTGAAATTTCAAAATTTCTCAAACGTTTTGCAAAAGTGTTAAATTTCTTCAGAAATGTTCACCCTTTCCCAACCAGCTCTAGTGACAACCTATTGAGAGGCAGTAGCTAGGTTGATGAAAGAATTCTTCCATTGACCTAGCACTGTCTACACCTGGGGTTAGGTCGGCTGAACTACATCACACGGGGGCTTGGCGTTTTTCACACCCCTGAGCAACGTAGCTAGGTTGACATAACTTTTTAGTGTAGACCAGGCCTAAGAGAATGCAAGTTAAAGGGCATAGGGTAAAATCCTTATCCTATTCAAGTAAATGAGGCTTCAAACCTTTCTCCCAAGAGCTGTGACAATATTCTCCAAGACTGAATGGTGCTGCACTATTAAGAAGTGCCAGTAGCTGTTTGAAATTTGCAGTCTCCAAACACACCGCATTGCTTCCCGCTCCCGCCCCTCTGTCCCTTCCCTCCCCGCAACACTCACAGATCCATGTCTGCACAAGGATGGAAAAATTCAAGATTTCCCTAGCAGATCTTCTGCATTGCTTAGAAGCTAAACAGGCAAAAACAACATCAGGCGAAAACAACATGCTGGCCCAGAAAGTTTCCATTTTTTTCATGGGATAAGCATAGCTGCCCACCGCATACATCATCCTTCTGTTTCTGCCGATGATATTTATTTCAGTGTGTTGACTGATGGGAGATGCCTGGCTGCAGCTTGTACACATTTGCCGTTAAAAGTTGAGAAGCAGCTTCCACTCTATGGTTGGTAAATGGCTACAGAAATAAGAGGACGGACCAGAGAAAAAGACAGGACGCTGTGTGGAAGGTCAGACTGGGTCTGACCCTGTGGAAGTGTATGGCATGGAAGGAGGGCGCAAGGAGATTTCCCATTCCTTGCATTTCACAAACCCCTGTGCTCCTGGAGAGCCAGGATTGCCACAATTGCTGCAGGCAGTGGCTACAGGACACTTGCCCCAGCTGCTGCTGCTGCTATGTGGAAGGGAGCCATCAAGAGGAGCCTCAGTGAGGTACTAGAGGGGAACCATGGTGAGTACAGGGGTGCTGTCTGGGTCAGAAGCTGGAAGGGTTCATGAGTCGAGGAGGGAAAAGGTATGAAATGAACAGATTTGGGAGGGACAGAGGGGAAGAGAGTGTGGAATTGATGGATTTTGCATGAGTGAGTGTCTGGGAGGAGGGTGTTGAGAGTATTGCAGGGAATGCTGTGAGCACTGCAGAGGTGGGCATTTTTTGAAGGAGCCCCTTGTCAAAATGTTGGCTGTATGTCAGTGAGGCACTCTGACCCAAGGAATGGAGGTGCCTGGGAGAGCTTTGTGGACAAGTTACTCTTTTAGTTAATTTTGTACTTGGTGCCCAGATATCTGCTATTCATATGAGAAATAGATGGAGTGCCATGGGCTGGGCATTACAATAAGGAAGGAGGCATAAGAGGTTAGGATGGGTTTTGTGGTTTACACAGATGAGTGAGACTGCATTCTGTTCCCACATCTGTTGCATTTTTCCTGTGTGACCTCAGGCAAGTCACTTAACCTCTTTGTGCCTGGATTTCCCCTTCTGTTAGAAGAAGATGGTAATACTTGCTTCACAAGGGTGTTGTCACATTTTATTCATGATTGTTTGCAATGTGTTTTGAGATGCTTGGAAGGCATGCTTCTAGAAAGGCAAACAATATTATTATGTTGTCTGTAGAGTGCCAGGCACACGTGTTGCTATATAAATAATATTAATGATGGTTGTTATTACAGGCTGACTAAAAGCTTAGGTTATTGTTGCCCAGCAGAAAGTTGTGTCCTGGAGAATAGTGGAGCAGTAACGAAATCATAATTTATCCTACTAATTTTTCACCTCTTTAGTATAATGTACAGTTGTATGTTGCTATTTAAGGATTTATTTTAACAAAACTATTAAAGTTGTAGCTTCATCTTAAAATGCGTCTTTCGGGGGCAGCCATAAGAGAAGAGTCAATCTCCGCCCCACATTGCCACCAGGGCTTTTTAGGGGAGCCTGCAAGTAGTGCCCCTTTCCCTGACACCATCTGATGTAGCTGGAAGTATCTCTATGACACAGAAATGTATGTTCCTTCTGGTAGCACTTTAGACTTCATCACAAGCCTCCTGATGACATATATCCAAGGGGATGCTAGTGGTTGAGACTTGAGTGACACTACCCTGAATGCACCCTAAAATGAAATGAAGTGAGGGAATGCCATGGCCAGCTGTTGTAAGAATGCAGCTGTAGGTCTTCCTGTCCCAATTTAAGCACTGGTGATAGCTCAGTGCATTGTGATCTGTGAAACCACTTAGTGACTTGGCTAAGGGGTGTCTTAATTACAGCCTATAGGCAACTATGTGGGGAGTAAATATTTGATAATGGGTTCTTCTCTGTAGCAGAGAAAGATATAACATGATCCAATGGCTGGAAGTTGAAACTACACAAATTCAAACTGAAATGAAGGTGTACACTTTTAACAGTCACGGTAATTAACCATTGGAACAATTTACTCAGTGTCATGGTGGGTTCTCCATCACTGGCAATTCTTAAATCAAGAGTGGATATTTTTCTAAAAGACGTGCCCTAGGAATTGTTGTGGAGAAGTTTTATGGCCTGTGTTATACAGGAGGCCAGAATAGGTGATCACAATGATCCCTTCTGGGCTAAGAATCTATGAATTTTAGATTTGCCACTTCAAATCCAGGAAGGGTATTAGATTGACATCTTTGGATGCTGAGGTCTTCACTGATCCACAGAACAGATGTGGCCATGTAATCTTCTTCACACTAACTTATCTGTGTGTTTCTCCCTGGCCTAATGAGACCAGCTCTGGGCAAGACGCTAGTTCAGTCTACATACCCATACAATCCTTGGTCTCTCCAGCAAAAGAGCAAAGAAAGTTGCTAATAGCTAATGGCAGTGATGCTTTTGGCAATGGGTTCCTCAGGAAAAGGCAGGATATCCCTTTGCTTTAAATTAGCATAATCTTTACCTACTGCTGGAAACTTGTGCTCAGCGTACATTTGTGTCAGTTTTGTCTACTTATTTTCAGATGTCATCCCAGTCTTCACACATCCAGCAGGAACTGAACTGAGCCTATCAGCTCATTTCATGTAGGTCACCAAACAGCAATCAGTTGGCAGTGATTTTTGGTGACTAACAGCCTGAGCTGCATTTGTACTGGCAAGCTATGGCAGCTTAGAAGCGAGGAGCTCTCTTTCAGTTTACTAACCTCCTGTGCTGGCCAATCCCGCTCTGTCTAGATACCTTTTACCCCTTGGCACTTTTAGCAATAATACGGGCATTAGCCCTAGTGTCCTGGCCAAAATCCAGCGTGGAGAATTCTGCATACCTAAATTCCCCATGTAATTTCAGTTAGACTCTGTATTTCCAACTTCCCTTCCGGCTGTGTTATGCTGTCACATTCCACTCCACAGGTGGCTTTATTTCAGTGGTGGATGAAATAATTCCTATATAACATACATCTAGGGCCTAGATTTTGTTCCATTGATGTCAGTGGTCAGTGGCTCAGGTCCATAGTTTGCAATGTGCTTTGAGATCCTTCATGCTAAAAGGTGCTATGGAAATGAATGCTACCCAACAGCTGCATACAGAAAGCAAAAAACAATACTGGCTCCGTCTGAAATGACAAGGCAACATACGCAAGGGCGGCAGAAAATCATTATTGAATGAGATGTAAGTCTGGGACTCTGAAGCCCATTGTGCTTCCTACTCTTGTTAAAGGTTCCAAAAAGCTGAAAATAAAATATGTATCTTCAAATAACAAGTCACCTCAGTACTATACAGAGTGTTCTCTAGCCATTTTTCTGTCAGTTTTGTGGTGTGTGCACCATCTTTTGTGCCTGTGTTCTGATCCTTTTCATCTTAGAGGACAGAAATTGTTCCTAATTTGTAAATAACGACCAGTGTGATAAAGATCACAAAATCACTGTCCATTAAGAATTGCACTACAATAAAAGATAAGTAAAATGTCAGGCCTGACAATACTGCCCTTTCGATTCATTGCCGCCAAGCACCTGACAAGCACTGTCCAGTCCGTAGCTTCTATTGAACTTATATGAATAGCAGAGTGTTCTATTGTTGGCCACTATAATTGAAAACTTGTTTACCAGCTATTTTTTTTAATGCCATGATCCTCTTTTTGAAAGTTAGCTCTGTTGGCAACTTCTGTCTGAATTCCATGGGATAGTATTTGGCAAATCACATGCTGACATGTTTAGCTTGTTAGCTGTCAAGAAGAGTAAGTATGAGAGCTGAATGCTATCATTCAGCTTGACTGGAGAAATAGCTACCACTCATGAAATCTGACAGAATAAATATATTTTACAAACATGATTTGTCAGATTCATATTAATCCTTTGTGCAGATCCTGTCATGACCGACCTTAAACAGTCCTGTGTTTATTGGCAACGTAACGCTTAGGCCATGTCTACACCAGCGAGCTCCCAGCACCACAGCTCTGCTGTAAGCTCGCTCGTGTAGCAGCTCTATGGCCAATGGACGAGAGCTCTCCCATCGACTTAATAAACCACCTCAACGAGCAGTGGCAGCTATGTCAGTAGGAGAAACTCTCCCCCCAACACAGCGCTGTGCACACTGCCACTTATGCCAGCGAAACTTACATCGCTCGGGGATGTGGTTTTTTTACACCCCTGAGCAACATAAGTTTTGCTGACATAAGCGATAGTGTAGACACGGCCCTAGTTTACCACTTTGTTCAATGAGTCTACGCAATAAAGAAAGAACAAAGGGACGTTGCCTGTTCAGATGTGTTTGGGTTGGCTGCTGCACTGGCATAGATATTTCTGTGTCTTTTACTGTCTAATTACACTGAAGCAACGTGCAGAAGGCTTGTTTTTAGGCTTTAACACGAATCCAATAAAAAGCAATGCAACCATTGCAAGGAAATGATGGCATTTGCACACTCCTGCCGACCTTCCAGGCAGTCATTCGGGAAACCCTCTCCTGTGTTCAAACAGTGTGAGAAAATAGAAAGTGAACTGAACCTGATATCTCATGACACAAATATTTTAGTGTATTAAAAGACCTCAGTGTTAAGAAATGCCTAAAACATCAACACATAGTTTCAGTTTCCTGCTTGACCTATGCTGGACTGGCCAGAGGCAGATTTTGATAACATACGGATTTGTTGTTTTCCAGGATCAAGACTAGCTGTCTACCCAGCTCCATCCCCACCAATATCAAAGCACTTCGTTCACATAAAATAATCAAACTTTGGACCATTTCCATTGCAGTATTTACATAAAGGTGGGGAGGAGAAGTAGACTGAAGTTCTCCCAATCCCTGGTTTGTTTTTGCCTTTGCTTGAGTGGTGGCCTCTTGTTTACATAGTGCAGGCATGTGCCATCCCACAGGAGGAATTTGCAAAGGGGTGACTTGAAAAGTTCAGTGCAAAAGGTACACATGATTGAGTAAGGCACTTAAAGGCCTAGTTCTGTGTTTGGAGGCTGATCATCTTCAGCAGGTAGTTAGGAAGTTAGGTCTGTACAGTAGGATAGCTGTAAGAAATGGATGGTCTAGGAAGACAGAGTAGAGTCACAAAGTGTCCAGACAAAAAGTGCTGTAGATAAATGAATGTGATACTTTAGGCTTTTATATTATTTTTAAAGTGAGGATCAAAGCTCAGCAATCCAGATTTTGAAAAGGGTTATGCTCCATTTTTTTTAATGACAAAGAGAATCAACTTTGTCTCAGAATTTCCCACTAGATTACATTTCATATATGTTATTACAAATAAATTATGTTAAAAGAAAGTTAAGCTTGCAAAGTCAAATACTTAAAAGTTAGGAAATGCCAGATTCAAAGTTGGTTGTGCAACCTTAATTAAGTCCCTCTTGTGCATATGCATTATGATACAGTCTTTAATTATATGGTCACATACTGGTTTTTACTAGACACTATTCAAGTCCTGCTCTGAAGACAGAATTATTAATTTCCTTATGGGCTTTTCTAAGGTGCTCAGCACTATAGTACCTGAGTGTCCCACAGACATTAATTGATTTATCTTCACATCATGCCTGTGAATGATGGGAAACTGAGGCACAGAGTGAGAGATGGTCAAAAGTACCCACTAATTTTAGATGCCCAATTTTGAGATATTGTCTCATTGGGTTTTTTGTGCTCCCCATCTGTATCCATCTGTTGTCTCTTGTCTTATGCTTGGATTGTAAGCTCTTCAGGGCAGGAACTGACTTTTTCTTCTGTGTTGTTCTGTACAGGGCCAGCTCTAGGTTTTTTGCCACCCCCAAGCAAAAAATTTGCTGTCCCAAGCTCCGAGAGCGCAACTGCCCAAGGGAAAAAAAAGGGGGTGGCCGGAACGCCGCCCCTGGAACTGTGCCACCCCAAGCACGTGCTTGCTTTGCTGGTGCCTAGAGCTGGTCCTGGCTCTGTACAGTGCCGAGCACACGGGGGCCCTAGGCCCAGAGTGGGGCTCCTCGGTGCTACACTAGTACAAATAATGAATAATAATGAGACACTGAGAATTTGATTTTTCAGAGGCATCCTATAGCACGTTATATGTTCAAAACACAGCTCCCATTGACTTCAGCTGCAGCTGTGAGAGCTCAGGACTTCCGCAAATCAGAACCTCAGGGCCTCAAGTCAGGTACCGATACACTGAAGGACACACAACTATTAACCATCTATGAAAAGTTTGGTTTAAGCAGTTTACCCAGCATAACATAGGAACTCTGTGGCAGAGGCAGGGATAGAATGTGGTTCTCAAAGCAGCATTCAGCTGCCTTAACCAGGAGACCACCTTCTCCTTTCCTGCAATTCCCTATGTGGTGCTTCATTCACCACATGCTTTCCAATATCTGCAACAAATGAGGCAGAGGTCCTACACTCAACAGCTTCCTTTACTACACAACCCTGAGTCATCCTCAGAGCTCAGACTGTCTTTCTGTGCACTGAATGAGAGGGGAGTCCTGTAGGGGAAAAATAGTATCTGTTTGTGTAATTAAAACCTGTATCATAGCTCACAAGAGGGCAGAATTAAGGTTGCATGGACAACCATAATTCAGGCATTTCCTAACTTCCCTTGACTTTTGCAATCTCAATATTCTTTAAATGTAGTTGTTGTGTATTTAATAATATATAGTAAAAGAGAGGAAAATCCTCCATGCTGTTCTGACTATAGTATCCATAAAACACGTAGAGCTGAGAGGAGTTCAGAAAGACCTTATAGGTTCGCGCCCTTAGTTAACTAAAGCCCCCCAAACAAAGACACTATACCTAGTCTCAGTATGTTTTAAAACAGAGTGAAAAATGTGCAAGGTTTCTTCAGGCGGTGACATGGTGATTACAGCCTGTCCCCCGCTTTCCTACTGACTAGAAAAGGTAGCTAGTAAAATTAGTTTAACTCTGCTTATGATTTGCAAGACCGAACAGCACCTGTAATTTCACATCCTTCAAACCATCTTTTATATCTCATGAAATAAATGCTAGACCCATGTGTGACACTGAATGGGCTAATGGCAGGAAACTCTGACAGGCTGAGTTATGCCTGAAGCCTGCCAAGTAGCTTGGGGCTCAAGTGAAAGAACACGTTGTACTGGGACAAACTTGACAGGAGAAGCCATTTTGTAAGCTGAACTGGCACTGATGTATCTGGCACTGCCTGAAAACCATTCAGTATTCAATCCAAATTAGAGGCTTCACATGGCATAAACAGTAAAGACAATCGTTTCACAAGGGGCTTCATAACTAACATGTTCTTTCGTCTCTTCGAACATGATGACATTTATTCACTTTTAATATCAGGTTATACACATGGGAAAATCCACCCTTATTTCAGTCGTTTATAATTAGCATGTACATCTGACAATAAGACCAGATTTTTAAAATGTATCCTTTCTCTTTCTTCCTTTCTTACTCATTCAGGGATCTTAGAAACTTCTCTAGAGCGATAAAGCCAGCTCACAACCACTTCAAAGAGCTTCACAACTTCCTAACCATTCTAACCTTTTTAGTTTTTAATATTAAAATCAGCAAAATAATTTTTAAAAATTCTTGGGTTTGATGCTTGGTTCTCCTCTACTGCTGTTCTCTTAGGTTTGCTACACAGGTTTGGATCAGTGTCCAGGAACATATTCTGTGTCCAGCAGTGGCTAATATGCCTTGCTCCAGAGGACCACAAACTCCCATCCACACGTACTCAGTCACCTCACCAGTTTTGCAGTACTGTACATGGACAGATAATGCCTTTCTGATCCTGGTAGCAGTCACAATACACTTGTATGGGGCACCTGGCACTGGCCACTGTCGGAAGACAGGATACTGGACTAGATGGACCTTTGGTCTGACCCAGTAGGGCCATTCTTATGTTCTTATATGAAACTGGGTTAGCCTTATTTTACCCAGGTGACTGTCTGAACATGCTTCTTAAAATCACACAGTGCAGCTATTCTAGCCTCCCAGATAATTAACTGCAACTTGAAAAGGAAGGGAAGAGGAAATCCCACCCTTATTCAACAATTATTTTCCTAATGTACTTTATTCTTTAAAGTCCTTTGTAGATGGATGATAAATAATTGATCCCATCTGCAATTATGCATTTATATAACCATCTCATTAATATTCATAACAAAAAACTCCCAGGTAATTATAAACTTACTGTAATAGTCTAGCATTAAAAGAAAACCAAGAGGGAGGACGATTGTTGTGGTGAAGACACTGGATCTGAGTTCAAATCCTGGCTCTGCCACAGACTTCAGTGTGACATTGGGTGAATCACTTAGCCTCTCTATGCCTCAGTTCCCAATCTCTTTAAAAAGATTGGGAAAGTAATTTTTTTTGTCTTCTCTGTTTCAGTTCTTTGGGGCAAGGATTCTCTCTCTCTCTCTCTCTCTCTTTTTGTAAGTTTGTACAATGCCTAACACAATGGGCCATGATCTTGGTGTGGCCAATATGTGTTCCCATCGTACAATAATCAGCAATAATCAGCTGTGGTGTTTTTTTCTCTTTATCCCTGCGGAGTAAGGGGGGTCACTTTAAAAAAGTTCATATTTACACACTGGGTCACGCATCTGTCTCCGAGACAGATCTGTGAAGGGTTGAGCTCTCTTAACTCCCTTTGAAAGTGCCCAGGCCCTCTCAGAAGGGGCTTGGCACCTTGCAGAATTGAGTGCTCCACAGGAAGCAGGGCTGAAAAGCAGACAGAAGAGCCTGTCTCAGATACCCAGCTGTTCCTGTTAACAACTGCTGAGATTCTCAGTAACTTTCTAGTTCTTTGAACTTCTCTGTCAGTGCTGAAACTGCATCATCTGTCCAAAAGAAACTGCAGAGTCCTGATCTAACTGTGGGGTCCAGTACATTTCAGAAAGAAGCAGTTGCCACGGTCTGTTGCATTTATTTGGCTACCAAGTAGATGCTGCTTGCCAAAAATCTATTTAAAATGTACTGTAATCAGGCAATTGTACAGAAGCAAATGGTGTTTTTTTAAAAACCTGCTGGAATATAATGGTTCCTAACAGGGTAGTTACTGTTTAGTGTTACACTCTTGCTTATTTAGCTGAATTTGGACTCTGAGTCTGTAAAATCTGCTTTGGCAAGTCATATTAATCCATCTGCTGCCATGAATTTATACTAACTCCACTATCTAAAAAATTTGGGATATTTTCATTGAAAATCTGGTACAAGACAAAGTAATCCATTGACTTTCTATTTGTTCCAAATTTGAGGGACTAATACCAACATTTTCACAAGTGGTCTCTGATTTTGGGTACCTCCATTGTTTAATGCCTAGCTTCTACTATTGTACAAAACTATAGAAAGTGTTGACAAAAATGTGACACCCCTCAGGTCTGATGTTCAGAGGCACTGAACGTGCACAGCTCTTATTGGAAGCAATGGGAGATTCAGGTGCTTATCTCTAGAAAACCAGGCCTGAGAAGTCTCAAGTTGGGCAACCAAAAACTGAGTAATCCAAAAATCAGTGCTTCTTTTGCAAACATGGCTTGTTGATGCTGGCTCTTGCTACCATTGAAGTTAATGACAAAATTCAGACTAAATTCAGTGGGAGCAGGGCTGGATCCAAATAGCCTGGAAATTGAATAGTGAACTGACGCAGGTAAAATAAGAAATAAGCTTAACACTTGTTGGTGAATCTGAACGTCACTTAGCTATGGGGGAGTCTGATCCAGAACCAAACATTGTAGGTTGGGTCTATTTGTAGCTGGAACTGAACCTATGACAAATCTTCTGGGATGGGCTTCATGTCTATTTACTCAATGCTTAGAAATCAGCACGTCAACTTGAGATGGCCTCAGGAAATAGTATATAAATTAGCCATAGGCGAAAACTCTGGCAATGTGTTTATCGCCTCCTATGTGATAGACAAAAGAGGCTGGGGTGCCCTATATTTGCTGCTCTATCCCCATCACAAGTTCGGATAGCTGAAACTGATGCAACTTTATAGTGGGCAGTCCTGATACCTAAAAAAATAGCTAGGGGACAGTTCATTAGACACTACCATATTTGTTAGCTATTAAGGCTTCGGAAACTAAACCAATTGCTTTAATCTCTCATGCTATCAATTTTACAGGAAAAAAGTACCCACCCCAGCACCCCATAAAGCTTTTCAGAATTTCAGACTGCACCCACTTCAAAAGGATTGGGAGATCCATTACTTTAATTTGTTCCCTGCTATGCTCGCCTAACTTTTTCTTGTGTACAGGATACAGGATCATGTTATTCTTGAGGTTTGGCAATGATGTTGGTATTTCCTTTCAGGATAGAAAAAAAGCAACATTTTATTTCTGATATAGCTCAGACAGCACAGGCCCAGAGATAAAAATGTATTTACTTGGAAATAAAATTTTGCCTCTTTATATATAAATACCACCATTTTGTTTCTCACTTAAACTCTGCATGGTGGCGGATAGAAAAAATGCATCTCTTACACATATGAAATAAAATTTTGCCTCTTTATATATAAATACCACCATTTTGTTTCTCACTTAAACTCTGCATGGTGGCGGATAGAAAAAATGCATCTCTTACACATATGATGATGCTTTTCTTGTTGAACCCTGTAGTTCCTGGACTGGGTAATTTGCTCATGCTTATGGGAGAAAATATTGTCATTTAAGCGCTCTATCAAATTGGTTGGTTGGGTTTTAAGTGGTTCCGATTCACCTCTTAATGACACCCGTGTTAAACCCGTGTATACGACACTAGTGTTAGGCCCTGCAGGTCTTAAATCCGGGCCCGTGGGGGTTCTGGAAAGCAGCACACTCTAATCACCCACCTGGCAGCGCACAGACAGCAGCTGTGACTGGGGTCCATGAAGCCCAACTAGGGCACTAGCCCTGCCCCAACACTCTGATCAGGTGAGATCTAAGCTCCTGATTGGCTTCAGCCCTATTTAAGCCAAAGGAGGAATCAGGAAGTCGTGTGCATAACTGAGCTCCGCCCTGCCCCAGACTATTTGCCTGGTGTTTACCTGTTCCTGTCCTCTGATCCAGACTTCCTGGTACCCTGTCTAGTCCTGACACTTGGTAACTGCCTCCTGGTTCCAACCCTCTGGGTCCATCAACAGATCCTGACCTCATGTTATCCTGACTTGGCCTGATTCCTAGTGACTGCATCCTGAGTCCTGACCTGTGGTATGTCTCTCAGCTCCGATCTCCTAGAGTTCCAATCCGACCTTAGTCATGATAATTAGCTCCTAACCCTGCCCTTGGATTATGCAGACGTGTTTGAAACAAAGAATGTGGAAAACCTCCCTCCACATTGAGCCTACATGTGCCCCATAGAATTACAGACAGAGCCAAGTGCCATTCAGGTGCCATGTCTGCACCTGAACTGGCTGTGCTCTAGGAATACCTTCTGAAGAATCTGGCCTGAGGGTCTAGCTGGAAATCAGCGTTCCTGGCTGGGGCCCCAGTCCTCTTTGTTAAGAAAAAAGATGGCAGTCTCCAGTGCTGTATCATTGACCATGCCCTAAATCAAATAACAGTAAGGAACCGGTACCTGCTGCCCCTGATTCCCAAGCTACTGGATAGCGTAGGAGCTGCCTGTATATTGACTAAGTTGGACTTCTGGGGATCCTATAACCTTGTGTGCATTAGGGAAGGTGATGAATGGAAGACCACCTTCTGAATGCGCTATGGTCATTTTAAATACCTGGTGATGCTGTTCAGCCTGACCTATGCCCTGGCTACCTTCCAACGCTTCATAAATAATGTGTTTCAGGACATATTGGACCACTATATAGCAGATGACATCCTGGTCTTTTCAGACAATCTTGAGCCGCACACTGGTCATGTTCAAGTGGTCCTTGAGCATTAATCGCAACATGGACTCTATGCTAAACATGAGAAATACATGTTTGACCACACTTTCACAGAATTTCTGGGCTTTATTCTGCTCTTCTAGGGACTCAAGATGGATCCACACAAGGTCCAGGCCATCCTGGACTGGACTGGATCACCCCCCTGCATGACCCACAACCTGCAACATTTTTGGGGTTTGCCAACTTTTATTGGTAGTTTATCCCACATTTCCTAAAGCAAACTAGACCCCTCACTGCTCTGCTCTTGAAGAATATGCAGTTCCAGTGGTTCCCCCAAAATCGAGCATACATTTTATCAGCTGAAACTCACCTTTATCACTACATCCATACTGGCCACTCAGATGCCATATGAGCCTTTCTTGTAGAAGCTCATGCCTCTAGTAAGGCAATTGGGGCCATTAACTCCCAGTGACATGGACCCAAACAAATATTACACCTGTGTGCCTATTATTCATGGAAGTTTGCCCATGCTGAAATGAAGTATGAGATCCTGGGTAAGGAGCTCCTAGCCATGGCAGAAGAGAAGAATGAGGGGGGATTTGATAGCTGCTTTCAACTACCTGAGAGGTGGTTCCAGAGAGGATGGTTCTAGACTATTCTCAGTGGTGGAAGAGGACAGGACAAGGAGTAATGGTCTCAAGTTGCAGTGGGGGAGGTTTAGGTTGGATATTAGGAAAAACTTTTTCACTAGGAGGGTGGTGAAACACTGGAATGCGTTGCCTAGGGAGGTGGTGGAATCTCCTTCCTTAGAAGTCTTTAAGGCCAGGCCTGACAAAGCCCTGGCTGGGATGATTTAATTGGGGATTGGTCCTGCTTTTGAGCAGGGGGTTGGACTAGATGACCTCCTGAGGTCCCTTCCAACCCTGATATTCTATGATTCTAAGGTGGCCTTTGAGGAGTGGCAATGTTATTTGGAAGGGGCTCACTATCTGGTTCAAGTATACACTTATTAAAAAACCCTGGAATATCTGTGCAGGGAGAAGGCAATAAACCAATGGCAGCTGCGAGGGTCTCTATTCTTCACTATCACATATCATGCTGGAACCAGAAACAGCAAGGCTGACGTTTTGTCCTGAAGCTTTGATACTGAACCCTGTGACCTAGCCAGGAACTGGCCCACATTCTCAAGCTCTGCAACTTCCTGAACGCTGCTTTTAATCAAGACCCAGTCACACTGCTCTATTCTCCCTCTGCCTTAAGAATTCCACCTGACAAACTAGCTGCTATGGACAGGAAACCACACAATACTTGGGAAGAGGTCACTTTCATGAATAACCACATTTACGTTCCTCGGGGATAGGTGAGAATGGCAGCCTTACAGCCATGTCGTGACTCTCTCCTGGCAGGACATCTGTGTTGCTCTAAGCCTCAGACACTGACGTCTGGTCTTTCTTTTTGGCCCCAAATGTGCCCAGAGCCTTCATTACATCCTGCAATGGGTGTGCTGGAGACAAGATACCATGCTGCAAACCCTGCAGTCTACTTCAGTCTTTAGACACCCTGTCCTGACCCTGGGTCTCTATTGCATTTGATTTTATCATGGAGCTTCCAGGGTCTAATGGGTTTATGACAATCTTGATGGCATCCAAATGACCCATTTCATTCACTGCAATGGTTTATGCTTTGCTGAACAGATAGCCCATCTGGGGATTAGCCATGTGGATTAGTCTTCAAGGCCTACCAGATTGTGTCACCTCTGATTGAGGGTCACAGTTGGCCCAATTCTGGTGCAAGGAACTATGTCTTCAGGGAGTCCAGACAGACAGAGATGACTCATGTCTGCTGATATTGGGGAGGGGCACAATGTAAAGGGGGGACAAGTGACTGCCCCACGTGTTGTCTTTGAGAGGAACTTCCAGCCCCACCATCCTGGGCCAGGGCAACCAATCTCGTCGGCACTGGAATGAGGGGGCTGGGGCCACAGGAGCAGGAAGCATGTGCCTCTGGGCCAGGCCAGGGCCAGCTTTGGCCTGGGGAGAACAGCTCTACAGTGTCTCCTGGGAGCTCTCACACCCTTGTGGACACCTCAGCAGAGGAGGCATGGGGCGCAGGCAATGCCCCTACCTCTGGTCAAGCAGAGGCCAGGGAACCTGCTTCCAGCACCTTCCCCAGCGATCCCCAACCCTGCACTCAGCCCAGGGTCACCATGCTCTCCAGCTCTGAGTCACACTGCCTTTGTGCAGTGTGGTAGCTGCCTGAGATAGAGCCTGTTGGGGAAGCAGTAGCAGCTTGTCCCCTCCATTCCCCACCCAAAATGTGGCGGAGAGGAGGAGGGGCTCTGGCTTGCTTGGTCCCTGTACCCAGCTGGGCCTGGGTGGGGAGTGGAAGGGGTGGGTGGCCGCCACCTCCCCAGACAGGTTCTAACAGGCAGCAGCCACACTGTACTGTGCAGTGACCCTAAGCAGCCACACTCACCTGGCACAAGAAGCAGCTCATCCTGCCCCTTCCACTCCCCGCCTGAGCCCATCTTACAGGACAGGGGCCAAATGTGCTGGGGGGAGGCACAGGAGAAGGACAGAACCCCTCTCACTCTCCCACTGACAGGCCTAGCAGAGCAGCCCTGCAAAGGCAGCTCAGTGCTACCAGAAATCTTGGGGAACTCTTGACCCCAAATGCCTCCCCTATGTGTCGCCTCCGCAGACAGATCTCTCCTCCACTTATCACCCCCATTTGGACTGCCAGATGGAAGTCAGTCATATTTTACAGCAATGCCTATGATGTTATATTCACCACCACCAAAATGATTGGTCCTTGCTATTACCTTGTGTAGAGTTTGTGTACAATAACACAGATCACGCATCCTTAGGTAAAAGCCACTTCTTTGCCAAGTATGGGTCCCACCCCTGAGTCCACCAACAGCTACCTTTGACCTCTCCTAACCAAATCACCTCAGACTTAGTGCAAAGGATTAATCAAATCCAGGAAGAAGTAAAGCAGCGTTTCCTCTAATTTTTTCCATCCATGTGTGGAATTAATTTTGTTATGTGCAACAAATTATCGAGGTAATGTGTGGATGTGCGCCACCAGTAGAAACCAAAAACCTAGATATAATATATATATTTTTAAAGAGTTACCATAGGGATAATTACTCCAGCCAGGACAGGTTAGGCATTTTAGAACTCACTATTCAAAGAATTAAATGTAAGCACAAGAGAGGAATAAAAATTATGAAATGCATAGACCAGTCAAAAAACTAAAATACACTTTGAAAGAAGTAAAAAGAAATAACAATAACAACAACAAAAGTGTGTGTTGGGAGATGAGTGTGAAAGACAGTGTGTGTGACAAAGACACACACCATGTGTGTGTGTGTGTGTGAGACGGAGACACGTGTTGCCCCTTTAAGTACGCTGACCCCACTTTAAGTACATTGTCCTTTTAAGTAGATTGGCAAGTTCAGACACAGCAGCAGCTGCCAGCAAGCTCCCCCTGTCTTGAGCCCTGTTGTGTCCCTCCTCTGCTCTGTGGAGACACCCCAACATCACCACCCCTCTCCCCCACACCCACTGCACAGCAAGCAGGAGGCTCCTGGGAGCAGCTCCAAGGCAGAGAGCAGGAGCAGCACATGGCAGTGAGAGCAGGGATATCTGAACTGTGCGGCACTTGATAACCTGCTAGGCGGCCGCCCAGCCACGCAGCTTACAGGAAACTTAGGTAAGGGGCCACCTGGAAAAAGTGAAAGCCATCTACAAGCAACATGCACACAAACATTGTCAGCCGGGCCCTGCCTAGTCCCTGGGACAAAAAATGTGTCTCTCAGCCCTCCGCCTGAACAGACCTTTGCATACTTTGGACTTCCAGTTCCTTGGCCCTTATTGAATTCATTGCCAAGTTAACCCAGTGCCCGTTGAACTACACCTACCACAATCTCTCAAGAGATCCCTCCTGAAACCCATCACTGAGCATTTTTGTTTCCACACAGGACCCAACTGCCTCCTCTACCCAGTGCACATACAAAGCCATGAGGAAGTATATTGTGCATGAGATCTTGGTTTCTAAATATTGGCTGGGTAAACTTTTATACCTGATTGAGTGGGAAGGCTATGGCCCTGAGGACCATACATGGGAGCCAGAAGAAAACTTTTATGCTCCTGCCCAAATATAAGCCTTCCATGAAACAACCTGGATCAACCTGCACTCCAAGGTCCTCCCCACTCTCTGGGTTTCAGAACCTGGGCTTCCGCCTGAGCCCAAATGTCTGCACTGCTACTTTTAGCCTCTCAAGTCTAAGTCAATTCACCTGGGCTCTGAAACTCAGCGCTGTTCATTTTTCTTTGCAGTGTAAACATATCCAGAAGTGCCGAAATAGGCAGCCAAGCCAAGTGCCAAGGAAGATCATAGACTCATAGCATCGTAGGACTGGAAGGGACCTCGAGAGGTCATCTAGTCCAGTCCCCTGCACTCATGGCAGGACTAAGTATTATTGAGACCATCCAAACATCCTACTTACTGAATCAAAAAGGAACACTCAGAGAAGTCAACTACTTTGTATATTACAGCATTAGCCAGTTAGTATTTTCTCCAAGAGTGACCTCATTTTTGGAATTCCTACTCTGGCAGCAATGCCTCTAGACATCAGCACCTCATAAGCAGTAGTACACACTAGAGAGAGGGTTGCCACCCTAACAAAAGGTGCTGGAGCACCCTCTAGGAACAGGGGCTTAACTCCAGTTCACCTTCCTCCACCCTTTGCACAGCTACCCAGGGGAAGGTCATAAAACCAGTTGAGCCTCAAGCTAGGGATTTTTTCCTTTCTCTATTTAAATCTCCTCTTATAAACAATTCTCACCTGCACAAATAAAACTTGAGGAAGAACCCTCGTTAAGAGGTGTCTTCTGTTTCTTTGGGTTTTAGTTTTGCCCGTGCTCCATGGAATACTCTGAGTTGTCATGATTCCACCTCCTGCCATGCAAGCTTAGCAGTAAAGTTAAAAACACCTGGCCTTCTGATTTTCTATCCCAGTGCAGCAACCCACTGTGACTTTGCTTATTCTTGTCATAGCATTAGGGTAATACATGATGATAGGTCAGAACATGCTGATGCGGTTTTGTCATGAATTGATGCAACCACCTGATGTGAAGGGTCTAAAAGTGATTATTTTGTGCTCTGTGACAAATGTCATTACAATCTTATCCTGAGGCTGGGAAAGCAGGTAAAATGCATGACTTGCCTACAGGTGTCTGAACACCTGCTGGTTGAAAGATTCTGAACAGATTCAACCCATATAAATACATTTTCCTTGGCAATCATCATCTTTAGTGAGCCACGGATAGTTTCATTGTGCTAAAGAGTGTGCTTTAGAAACCAAGCCATATTTTAGCTCTAAAGTAAAGGCATATTTTGGCAGTTTTTAGCCCCTGACATCTGATTCTTCAGGGGGCCCAGAGTTAGAAAGTCAAACAAACAAGAGCACAATCCTTTCTTCAAAGACTATGGGTTGTGGTAAATGGAAAAAGTGTAGTCTGCAATATATATGTCCTCACTTGGCCAAGTTCTACATTTTGTCGGAGGCAGCAATGTCGGGGTGAAATCGTGATCTCTTTAAACTGTGCACTGTATTTTCAGCAATTACTTGTAACAGTGTCCTGGGTATTAGTTAGTGCCAAAGCCCCCAACAGATTCAATGAATGGGGATAGGGAATCTTTATATGTGTAAGAAGGAATTAACATAAGTATTAGGAATCAGGGCTTGCGGCAGAGCCAGTTTCCAGGGAACCTAATGAGTGCAGCTGGCCTGTAGTAGGCTGCCTGATTGGCTACGCTGCCTGATTGGTTGGAAGAGTCAGCAGACCAGCTCTGAAGTCCACCAGCAGGGGTTTGGCAGCTGCGCAAAGCATTTGCCCACTGTTGCAATAGCTTCTGTGCTTGCTTGTTACCCACCTTTTTCCAGCCTTTCCTCTCTTGCCTCACTCCAGGTAAGTCAGCTCTGACTTTCAGCTCTGATTCCTGACCTCTGACTTTGGTTCTGACCTGTGCTCTGGCATCTGGCCTTTGACTCCAGTTCTGACTGTCAATTCCAATTCCTGCCTATCAACTCCTGCTCCAACCACTAGGCATGACTGCCCAGGTCCCAGTCTCTGACAATATGATTTTCGTCAATGACCAAAAAATATCTAGTTTTGTCACATTTTATTTCCCCCGTTGGAATAAAAGGCTGACTAAACTAATTGTTAATTGCTCTCTTGGGGCAGGGGAACAATGAGAAATATGTTTGACTTTGTAATTTTTCAGGAGAAAATGGTGTCAGTAAAGCACTAAACAAATGTAGCACATCCGTATATGCTGACCAAATGTTACAAGTATCTTTAGCTTGTTTGCAGAATATCCATGTCTTATATTATCAAGTCCTGTTTCTGCTCCCATGAATGCGGAAAACACTGGTTTTGTTTGTCTCTCCATTTTAGCTTCTGCTTGGTTAGTTGTATCACAAGCTTTAGCAAAGCTTTTGACACGGTCTCCCATAGTATTCTTGTCAGCAAGTTAAGGAAGTATGGGCTGGATGAATGCACTATAAGGTGGGTAGAAAGCTGGCTAAATTGTCGGGCTCAACGGGTAGTGATCAATGGCTCCATGTCTAGTTGGCAGCCGGTATCAAGTGGAGTGCCCCAAGGGTTGGTCCTGGGGCCGGTTTTATTCAATATCTTCATAAATGATCTGGAAGATGGTGTGGATTGCACTCTCAGCAAATTTGCGGATGATACTAAACTGGGAGGAGTGGTAGATACGCTGGAGGGGAGGGATAGGATACAGAAGGACCTAGACCAATTGGAAGATTGGGCCAAAAGGAATCTGATGAGGTTCAATAAGGATAAGTGCAGGGTCCTGCACTTAGGACGGAAGAACCCAATGCACAGCTACAGACTAGGGACCGAATGGCTAGGCAGCAGTTCTGCAGAAAAGGACCTAGGGGTGACAGTGGACGAGAAGCTGGATATGAGTCAGCAGTGTGCCCTTGTTGCCAAGAAGGCCAATGGCATTTTGGGATGTATAAGTAGGGGCATAGCGAGCAGATCGAGGGACGTGATCGTTCCCCTCTATTCGACATTGGTGAGGCCTCATCTGGAGTACTGTGTCCAGTTTTGGGCCCCACACTTCAAGAAGGATGTGGATAAATTGGAGAGAGTCCAGCGAAGGGCAACAAAAATGATTAGGGGACTGGAACACATGAGTTATGAGGAGAGGCTGAGGGAGCTGGGATTGTTTAGCCTGCAGAAGAGAAGAATGAGGGGGGATTTGATAGCTGCTTTCAACTACCTGAAAGGGGGTTCCAAAGAGGATGGCTCTAGACTGTTCTCAATGGTAGCAGATGACAGAACGAGGAGTAATGGTCTCAAGTTGCAGTGGGGGAGGTTTAGGTTGGATATTAGGAAAAACTTTTTCACTAAGAGGGTGGTGAAACACTGGAATGCGTTACCTAGGGAGGTGGTAGAATCTCCTTCCTTAGAGGTTTTTAAGGTCAGGCTTGACAAAGCCCTGGCTGGGATGATTTAACTGGGAATTGGTCCTGCTTTGAGCAGGGGGTTGGACTAGATGACCTTCTGGGGTCCCTTCCAACCCTGATATTCTATGATTCTATGATATGAAGTAGGGGAGGTAGAATCCAGCAATGCAATGTGTAGAAAATATCACATTGCACAGACTAGAAGAAAACTATACAGCATGTTTTTGACCCTTGAAGAGTGGAAAGTGGGGAGAAAATAACAGCAACCATTCTACTGTAAAAAGAAAAGGAGTACTTGTGGCACCTTAGAGACTAACCAATTTATTTGAGCATAAGCTTTTGTGAGCTACAGCTCACTTCATCGGATGCATACTGTGGAAAATACAGCAGATGTTTTTATACACACAGACCATGAAAAAATGGGTGTTTATCACTACAAAAGGTTTTCTCTCACCCCACCCCACTCTCCTGCTGGTAATAGCTCATCTAAAGTGATCACTCTCCTTACAATGTGTATGATAATCAAGGTGGGCCATTTCCAGCACAAATCCAGGGTTTAACAAGAACGTCTGAGGAACAGTGAGGTGGGGGGGAAGGAATAAACAAGGGGAAATAGCTTACTTTTTATAATGAATCAACCACTCCCAGTTTCTATTCAAGCCTAAGTTAATTGTATCCAATTTGCAAATTAATTCCAATTCAGCAGTCTCTCGTTGGAGTCTGTTTTCGAAGTTTTTTTTGTTGAAGGATAGTCACTTTGAGATCAGAAATCGAGCGACCAGAGAGACCCTAACCCAGGGGTCGGCAACCTTTCAGAAGTGGTGTGCCGAGTCTTCATTTATTCACTTTAATTTAAGGTTTCACATGCCAGTAATACATTTTAACATTTTTTAGAAGATCTCTCTCTCTAAGTCTATCTATTATATAACTAACCTATTGTCATATGTAAAGTAAACAAGGTTTTCAAAATGTTTAAGAAGCTTCATTTAAAATTAAATTAAAATGCTGATCTTACGCCACTGGCCCGCTCAGCCTGCTGCCAGCCTGGGGTTCCATTCACCTAGGCTGGCAGCAGGCTGAGCGGGGCCTGTGGCCGGAACCCCGGCTGGCAAAGGGCTGGCAGCCAGAATCCCAGACCGGCAGTAGGCTGAACCGGGACCCCAGACCGGCAGTGGGCTGAGCGGCTTAGCCCGCTGCCACTAAGCCCACTGCCAGTCTGGGATCCCAGCCCTGCCTACATAGAGTGGGTACCTACCTTCTCCCTGGTTCTAGCCCATTCCCTTCCTCTCTCTCTCTTCACTGAGCTGAGGGTGGAAGTGCACTGAGCACAGGGCTGGGGGTGA
Organism: Lepidochelys kempii; assembly: GCF_965140285.1. Taxonomy (NCBI): domain Eukaryota; kingdom Metazoa; phylum Chordata; order Testudines; family Cheloniidae; genus Lepidochelys; species Lepidochelys kempii. Next base: position 41,653,008 of record NC_136381.1, on the reverse strand, counting down.
AGGAGCAGGCTGGGGGTTGGGATGTAGGGCCTGGCCAAGAGCTAGAATGAGGGAGGGGGCTCAGGGTTGGGGGAGGAGGTTTGGGTGTGGAGTGCTTACCTGAGCGGCTCCCATTTGGTGCACGGGGTGCTGGTGGGAATGTAGGGATGTGTGTGCAGGAGCTCCTGTTTGGTGCTAAGGGTGGGGGTGGGAATGTGGGGGTGCAAGAGGCAGGGCACGGGGTGTGGCGGGTGCAGGAATCAGGGCAGAGGGCTGGGGGCATGTGAGGGGGATGCAGGAGTCAGGGCTGGGGTTGTGGGGTGTGCAGGGGTCAGGGCAGAAGGCTGGGAGTGTGTGGCGGGTGCAGGGGTCAGGGCAAGGGGTTGGGAGTGTGTGGGGGGGTGCAGGGGTCAGGCAGAGGGCTGGGCCTGCTCTCAGAGGGCCTGCTCTCAGCCCCCTGCCCAGAGTGGCTCACAGCGGGGGGCTGGAGGGGATATGCCCTGATTCCACACCCCTTCCCCAAGGCCCCGTACCCACCTCTTCTCCGCCTCCTCCCCGGAGCAGCGAGCGCTCTGCGGCTCCCCTTCTCCCCCTCCCTCGCAAGGGCCATCAGCTGATCGGTGGCAGAGAGGGGGTGGGGCAGGAACCCAGCACACTGGGGGAAGAGGCAGGGGAGGAGGAGCTTGCCTGCCCTGCAGCAGTAGCCGGCCGAACTAAGCTTCTTCACCCTGCCCCCATGGGGAGGCGGGGGGGGGGGGGGGGGGCACGGATAAGACTGGGCCAGGGCGGGCAGGATTTTTAATGGCTTGCTGGTGCCTGCCGGGGTCCCGGCCTGGGTTCGGCAGCAGGCTGAGTGGGGCCGGCAGCTGGGACCCGGCAGGCAGCAGCGTGCCATTAAAAATCGACTCGCATGCCGTGTTTGGCACGCGTGCCATAGGTTGCCGACCCCTGCCCTAACCTATTTCTGATCTTTTCTATGTACAGTGGTGGGTGTTGTTGCAGCTAACAAATGTATGCTAAAATATAGATGCCTTTCCCTTCTTTTGGGAAATAATACCCTATTTGCTTCCTAATTCAACTCAACTACAAGATACTAATAAAACAAGTCCCCAGTGCTAAGTCTGTAGTATTCCTGAATGGTTTTGGATTTGTTCTTAGATCTTATGTGAGTGGAGTAATCCAAAGAGACTATTCGCTTTATAGCTAAGAGCTAAAAAGTGGGTAAATGAAGCATTACCTTATGGCTTAAGGAAAAGTACCCACATAATTAAGAGAATTGTTGACCCTAATTTGAATATGGCTGTAAAAAGATGTGCTGATTAGAAGGGGTTATCAGCAGAGAATCTGTAATGTTTACTGTAAGAGCACGCTGAACCTTTAATAAGCAGAGGTCCTGTGGGTTAAAAAAACACTTAATTTTAAAAGTGTCACACTTGTTTTGAAAATATTGCTGTTTACTTCTCCAATGGTAACAGCAGAATTGTCTCTAGTTCACAACTTAACATTTCCGCTATTCAAAAGCCAATATCTCTGATTGCACTAACAGATTCTGAGGTGTGACTAATAAATTCATATTGATTTAATCTATACCTTGGTATTTTCACCAACACCTATTTATTCAGAAAATTCAGTAGGCAAAGGACTTTGACTTTTGAAGATATAGCATAAGGGAGTGCATGACAATTTGAAAATCATATTGCCTTTGCAGTGTCAGGCAGAATAAATAGAGACACACACTTCCTGGATACATTCTATATGCATCTTTAAAGATGAATGCATGCAGAATGTGTGTCAAGAGCTTTTTGAAGTCTCTGTGTATAACCAACACCACTTCTTAGAGTCATAGGCATAGAGTTCAAGGTCAGAAGGGACCATCAGATCATGTAGTCTGACTTCATGTCACTCATAGGGCAACTCCCAAACCCCACACGCTAAACCCAAGAACCAAAATTGGACCAAATTATTACATCCTTTAGGAGACTAAACTACTTTGTGTCACACGCAGAGAATAGGAAGAACCAATGTGCACCAGTGCCCAAGGCCCCCATAATGACAGGAAATTAAGTGAGATATATGTAGATGATCCCAGCGAGTGACCCTCACCACAAGCTGCAGAGGAAGGCTAAACCCCTTCGGTCACTGCCAATCTGACATAGGGAAAAAAGTATGAGGATCACTTAGACCCTGATCATGTGAGCAGGAACCAGCCAGCCAAGCACTTGACGGAGAGAAAGCTGGGTGCCACCTAAGAGCCTTGGTACACCCCACTCCAGCTCTGGCCATCCTTGATGTTTCAAAGGAAGGAGACAAAAACAAATAAACAAAATACGAGAATACATGGGAAGGGGAGGGGAATCCCTTCCTGGCCCCTGCAGGTGACTGGCTTTAGCCTTGAAGCATCAGATTTTAGAAACATAAGATATAAACTGGAAAGGATCCCCAGGGCTCCTAAGCCCTACCCCCTGCATCATCACAGCAGTAACCCCATCCTACAATCCTATTCACAAATTTGTCCATCTCTCTCTTAAAACTAATTAAGTTGTTTGCCCCCACAGTTCCAGTTGGGAGGCTGAAATTAGAACCTCACGCCTCAGGTGGTTAGAAACCGTCTTCTAATTTCAAGCCTGAATTTTTTCATGGCCAATTTATATCCATTTGTTCTTGTGCCAACATAGTTGTTTAATTTAAACAGCTCTTCACCCACCCTGGTGTTTATACCCCTAATGTATAGAGAAAGAGCAGTCATATCCCCTCTCAGCATTCATTTTGCTAGGCTAAAGAAGCCAAGCTCTTCCAGTCTCCTCTCACAAGACAGGCCTTCCATTCCCCTGATCATCCTAATAGCCCTTCTCTACACCAATTCCAGTTTGAATTAATCTTTCTTGAACATGGGTGACCAGAACTGTACACAATATTTCCGATGAGATCTTACCAGGGCCTTGTACAATGGCATTAGTACTTCTCTATCTTTATTGAAAATGCCTTGCCTGATACATCCTAGGATTGCATTTGCCTTTTGGGCAGCTGCATCACACTGGTGGCTCATAGTTGTCCTGTGATAGACCAAGAGACCCAGGTCTCTCTCCTCCTCTGGTGTTTCCACCTGATGAGCCCTCAGCTTTATAGCAGAAATTTGTATTATAAGACCACAAGTGAATGGCCTTGCACTTTGCACTATTGAATTTCATCCCATTTCTGTCACACCAGTCTTCAAGGTCATTCAGATCTTCCTGAATAATATTCTAATTCTCCTCTGTATTGACAATGCCTCCCAATGTGGTTTCATAACCCCTTTTCATTAACACACTCTTATTTTTTGAATAAGATTGGTCCCAAGACTGATCCTTGAGAAACTCCACTAGTATCCTCTCTCTATCTGAAAGTTTACTTTCAGCAAAACCTGTTGCCTGCTCCCCTTTAGCTTGTTCTTTTCCCACCTTACAATTCTTTATTAATCCCCATCTTCTTTAATTAATAATTTCCCATATGGATGTAGTACCAAGTCCCAAATGCTTTCCTGAAATTCAAATATATTGGATCTACTGTATTTTCCCTTACCTAATAAATCAGTTACTTTTTTCCCTTACCTAATAAATCAGTTACTTTCTCAAAGAAGAAAATCAGGTTAGTCTGCCACAATCAACCTTTGGTAAATCCATGTTGCAGTACATCTCCTTTTTCCTGTTTGCCTCTGAATTTAATTATTCTTTCCTTCACAATTTGTTCTAAAGCCTTGCATACTACTGAGGACAGACTAAGGGTCTATACTTGCCTAGATCACTTTTTGCCTTTTCTTACATACAGATATGATGTTAGCTATTCTTCAGCCATATGGAACTACCTCTAACTAGACAGAATTGTTATAAATCCTTGCAAATGGAGTAGCAGTCTCATGCACCAGTTCTTTCAATATTCTGGGATGGGAATGATCTGGTTTCCCTCCCCCCAAAGTGAGTGCATTAAGTTCATTTTCTTCCACTTCAGATGTGTTAATTTCCATTTCTATACTCTCATTTCCATCAGTCCTGCTGCCTTCATGCTTGTGTTCAATCTTATCAGTCTTATTGAAAATCGAGGCAACATTTAGTGTGAGGGCCATACTTAGATTATCTTTAATCTCCTTCCATCCATATTGCACAGCGGACAGTCTTCATTCTTCCAAGAACTAAGTCAGCTTGAGGTTTTGCGATTCTTTTTTGAGGTGGTTATTCATCCTGTTGGGTCTGGATCCTTTCCCTTCATGTTTTTTCCCCTTACTTGGGATGCAAATTGCAGCTAGTTTTTGTATACTTGAGTTAAAGAAATTCTAAACATCCTCCACATTTAAGTCCTTGAGTTCTTCAGTCTAGTTGATTTCTTTAACTAATTCCCTTAATTCCTCAAAGTCAATCCAAAACTGTAGTTAACAACCTGGTTTTGGTTATCCTTCCATTTAATTTACACTGAATCAGCTCATAATCACTCATTCCAAGGTTATTTCTTACAACCAGCTCTTCCATGATGTCCTCACCACTTACCAAGTCCAAGTAACTTGGTTAAAACTTCATTACCTCTCGTTGGTTCAGTGACTGTTTGATGAAGAAAGCTCCCTTCTATCATGTCCAGGAACAGTTGGGCCCTACCAACATTAGTAGATCTCCAATCTATATCCAGAAAATTATAGTTTCCCATCATGACACAATTATCAGTAGCATAGGCACCAACTCTGTGGGTGCTCTGGGGCTGGAGCACCCACAGAAAAGATATAGTGGATACTCAGCACCCACCAGCCACCTGGCCGATCAGCTGTTTGTCCACCTGCTGCCAATCAGCTGTTCGGCCGCTACTCTCCCCTCCCCCTCACCTTTCCCTTTATTTCTCTCTCTCCCTCCTAACAGCATATACCCTTCAATACCTGTATTACAATCATGAGTGCTGTTCCACCATGTTTCTATAATCCCTGTCTGGTTTGACCTCCTGCACCAGTAGTTCCAGTTCCACCTTTTTATTGCCCAGGCTTCTTGTATTTGTCTACAAGCATCTCATGTGTTTCCCTTGGATCTCACCCAGTTTTCTAGCTGGATTAGGTATAGGCTTTTCACTAATTGTGCCACCTACCTGACTGCTACTCCAATCAATATTTTACTTTCTTTATCATTGCTGTCTATATTCTTATCTTCTGCTGCTCTTTTATCCCTTACTGTATCTTCATTTAGCTAATTTTCTTCCTCCTTGAAACAGAATATTTTGATTTTTTTTTTCTGAAATGAAACCTAGTTGAAATCGATCTGTTCCTGCAGAACATTTTGACTTTGTAGACTCAGCATTTTCTGATGGAAAATTGCTATGTAGGAAATTTTTCAACCAGCTCAGCTCCTGACTTTATGGAGGGTGAGCAACTAGTGAGTGTGTTGATTGTATAAAACTGAAAGCTTTGCAAAGGTTGCTGCACTAGGATCAGAGAACAAGACCCATCATCACACACATCACATGGACGCTTGTAACTTGTCAGAAGTGTTCAGGTGGGTACTTTTGTTTGAGGCTCAAAGACTCCTTACACTGCTAGATCATGTCACCCAACCTCACTTCTGATGGCCTGACTGCCTGTCCATAATGGCGATAAATTACATTTACTAAAAACAGCATCCCTGGGGGATCCCTTTTAGTTCAATCAGAGTGTGGCATGAGTAAAGGGCAGAGCAAGGGCTCTAGGATCAGGCCCTGGGAAATCATACACTTCGGCCTCTGTTTTGCAAAGGAAACCAGGTATTTTCTGCTGGCCAAGTGTACTTTGTTTTACTCTTTATTGGCACCATCTTCAGAGAGCTCAAGGTATTACTGGAAATGGAACCACTTGCTGCTGATACATTCAAAGCTCAGGTGTCAGGGAAGAAAACATTCCGTTTAGTCCTATCTTGTTGTGTTTTCTGGCTTCTTAGAGACATTTTCCCCAAAGATCAGCAAAGTCCTGGGGGTAGTATATGAAGGCATCGGCACCACTATTACAGTGAATTCACAGTGAAATGAATGGAAGGTTGCCTAGACAGAGGAACAAGAGACTCTGAGAGAGACGTTTTTTTCTGGAAGTGTTGAATCCCAAGTTTTGGGCATTTTCATCCAGAAAATGTTTGCAGGCAGAATGCAGCCTGGAAACATTAAAAAAAAAAAACAAAAACAAAAACGAAAGGAACCATTTCCTGTTTTTCCTTTTGTCTTTCTTCCATTGGAAGGTAACTAAGGGCCTGATTCAAAGCCCACTGAAGTGAATAGGCTTTGGATCATGAATGCATGATAGACTTAGGCCAACAGCCGGTGGCCAATCCTCCTCTTCCTCCTCTCTACATGAGCTTCTGTGGAGAGGAAGACTTGCATGGTAGCCCTACCCCCCCCCCAGAACTGGGGGGACATTAGTGGGGAACATTTCTAAGCAATATGTAAAGACACCTCTGAGTACAAGAGGATTGTGGAGCTATAGTTTGAAGGGTGAGGTCTCTCCACTATCACTGATACAAAGAAGAGGGAGCTGGAGGTGGGGATGGTCAGCTAGTACCCTCTGAAAAGCCTGAGAAATTGTTTTTGGGGCCCCTCCCAGTCTCCTTTACCCTTGCAGTCCTCACTCACAAGTGCCCTGGGAGGAGGGAGCTGGTGGGGTCAGGATAAAGTTCTAATTTCCACTTCTGAACCACAGAAGCAAAGATTGACCTTTTTTGTGGATCTAGTTTGAGCTGAAATTCAGAAAAAGTAGCTCAAATGTGTTCAGATACAAAATTCCAGTTTGGGCTTGCATCTAATTAAATGTGAGCAAGCAGATGGTTGAAAATAGTCTTGTGATTCATGCATAATGGACAAGAAGTGATCTAACCAATAGCTACCTTTGTATTTACAATGCGAGCTGAAGAAATTTAAGAATATGATGGACAGAACAGCAGCAATAACCCAGACAAGTGATAACACATTTGCAGAAATCCCAACAGTCAAATTGTATTAGCAAAAGAGGCATTTGTATCCATTTTCCCCTTAAAAAAATAAAAGCATTAGCTTTTTAGGGTTTTGTTGAGAAAGAACACTGTTTCAAATTTTCATCTAGAAAATAAAGGAATGATCAGTGACAGAAGGTACTCAGGGGATGCCCATTGAATTAGTGTTTGGGTTGAAATTATCTTTCTGCTGATTTTTCTCAGCCTGCTACAAAAAAATGTAAATGGCATTTCCAGGAACTGCAAATTGCATGTCATACTGATGCTCAGGTCCCAAATCAGTGATTAAAAGATATTTGTGTGTGCCAGGAAATGGAAATCTTTTTTTTTCTATCTTTGTTTGAGAAACACAGTAAGCTAGTTGTTTTTGTGACTGTTAAAAGTAACTTGCATGAAAATGTTGCTTGCAAAGCTGGCTGCAGAATTGATGGAAAAACCTTAACAAAAGCATGTACTCTCAAGTGGATTAAAGTGCCACAGAAACTGCTAGATGTAACATAGTCCAGAAAGCTAACGGCTGGTTCTTCAGACTGTAGGGCCAAGGTTGTAAATCTCTGATTCTTTTACCAGTTCAGTTGCGAGAGGTATCTTAATCTAGTGGATTGAACAAAATGGACTAGGAGCAGTTGTAATCCTGGCTTTGACACTGACTTGTTGCGTGGCCTTGGGCAAGTCATGGAACTTTTCTGGCCTCTATAGTAACTAAATTACACTGCAGCTGAATCAGCAGTATAGATAGGACTTGGGCATTTTAATCGCTCTGATGTTTAACTCCATGGTTAGACCATTCAGGAGCCACTCTGTGGTCTGTGAATGTGGTTAAATGATGTGTTAGTAGAAATGCTAGAGCCCTATTGACGCTACACCAGTGGACCTGCACCAGTATACTATGGATCTGAAGTTAGTTAATGCTGATGCATTACAGTTTTCCAATCTGTAATTCTACTGCTCTATCTAGCTCTTCATCTGCCACTGCTCTATGTTTTGAAAACAAAGCACCTAGCAGTATTACTAACCATGTAGGTATCTTTCTGTTTACAAAATAATAAGCACAACACTGTCTACCAGCAGATAAAGAACAAAGGGGGGAAATAAACCAGTACATGGGATGTACTCACTTAGGGCCTGGTTCTGCCACTCTTACTGTGTTGAATAATGATGAGCACTTTCTTCCTCGAGTAGCCAGGTTGACCTGTCCCAGCATACCCTGCCTGTAGCATACCCTGCTACAAGGGGTCTAGTTAGAATGGAATTGCAGTCAGATGAATTGTGTTTAGTGGTGGTACACAGCTAATTCCCTCCTCTATAACAGGAAATATTGATCTCATGTACCTCTCAGGGCTTGGCTACACTTGCGAGTTAGAGCGCATTAAAGTGGCCCCGGGTGCCCTAGCTCACTCCCCGTTCACACTGGCAAGGCACATAGAGTGCTCTGACCCCACGGCTAGAGTGCTCCAGGTACTCCACCTCAGCAAGAAGATTAACACTTGTTGCACCTTGGCTGTAACGCCCGGGCATCAGTGTGAATGAGGTGTTGCATTACTGTGCTCTGATCAGCCTCCGGAAATGTCCCATAATCCCCTTAAGTCAAGTGGCCACTCTTGTCATTGTTTGGAATCAGCTGCAGGAATGCGGATATGCCCTTTGAAAGCTCCGTTTCTGACAGCTGGCTGCTTATCTGCTCCGAGACAAAGCAACCGTTACTGTGGAATGCTGTGTGTGAGAGACAGAGACGGGGGGAGGGGGAGTCTGCTGCTGTCTGAACTTACAAGACAGTATGCTGACATGCTCTCAGTGCCCGCAAAAACCCACACTCTCTCCCCCCACATACACACAACACACTGCCTGTCACACTCCACCCCCCCATTTGAAAAGCATGTTGCAGCCACTTGCATGCTGGGATAGCTACCACAATGCACTGCTCTCTGTGGCCATTGCATGAGCTGCTAATGTGGCCACGCCAGTGCGCTTGCAGCTGTCAGTGTGGATAGATTGCAGCGCTTTCCCTACTGCGCTCTACGAAGGCTGGTTTAACTCAAAGTGCAAGTGTAGCCATGCCCTCAGACTTAGGGCCACTTGACTTAAGGGGATTATGGGATGTTTCCAGAGGCTGATTAGAGCACAGTAATGCAACACCTCGTTCACACGGACGCCCAGGCGTTGCAGCCAAGGCACACCAAGTGTTAACCTTCTCGCCGAGGTGAAGTACCAGGAGTGCTCTAGCCGTGGAGTCAGAGCGCTCTACGTGCCTTGCCAGTGTGGATGGGTAGGGAGCTAGGGTGCCCAGGGCTGCTTTAATGTGCTCTAACTTGCAAATGTAGCCAAGCCCTTAGTAATGACAGGATGAGCTAAGGCTGAAGCCTTAATTCTGAAGTGCCTTGCTTCTCAGCCTTTAGTACCACTTTTAATGTTAACGTAGATATTTGTTGCTTAATTAGGGTTGCCAACTTTCTAATCACACAAAACTGAACATCCCTGCTCCTTCTCCAAGGCCCTGCTCCCACTCACTTCATCCCCACTCCCTCTGTGGCTTGCTCTCCCCCACCCTCACTAACTTTCACTGGGCTGGGGCAGGAGGTTGGGGTGTGGAAATGGAGTGAGGGCTCCAGCTGGGAGTGTAGGCTCTGGGGTGGGGCCGGGGATGAGGGGTTCAGGTTGCAGGAGAGGGCTCTGGGCTGGAATAGGGGGTTGGGGTGCAGGGGGTATGAGGACTATGGCTGGAGGTGCAGACTCTGGGGTGGGGCTGGGGATGAGGAGTTTGGGGTGCAGGGCTCTGGGCTGGGGATGAGGGGGTCTGAGTGTGAGTGGGTGTGGGTTCTGGCTGAGGGTGTGGGCTCTGGGGTGGCACTGGGGATCAAGGGTTTGGGGTGAAGGAGGGAGCTCCATGCTGGAGCTGGGGGTTGGAGTGCGGGGGGGTGTGAGCTCTAGCTGAGAGTGTGGATTCGGGTGGGGCCAGAGGTGAGGGGTTTGGGATACAGGAGTGGGGTGGGGCTGGGGCAGGGGTTTGGGGTGTGGGCATGGGGAGGGGTTTTGGGTGTGGGAGGGGACACTGGTCTTGGAAAGGGGCTGGGGGTCCTGGCAGTGCTTACCGCAGCTCCCAGGAAGCGGCTGCCAGGTCCCTGCAGCCCCTAGATGCATGGGCAGCCAGGGAGGCTCTGCACACTGCCGTCGCACCTGCAGGCACCACCCCTGCAGCTCCCATTGGTCACGGTTCCTGGTCAATGGGAGCTCCAGAGCCATGGAGCCTCCCTGGTCTCCCATGAGTCTAGGGACTGCAAGGATATGATGGCCACTTCTGGGAGCCGCACAGAACTAGGGCAGACAAGGAGCCTGCTTTAGCTCCAGGCCCCTGGCAACCCTATGCTTAATAATTATAGGGCTTACTTCATCTATATGGGTATGTCTCTTTTCTGATGGAGCCTGTAGTTCTGTAAGTAAACATTACTTGGTTGGGAATTTTATTCTGCAGGCTGAAGTGTAATAAACCAGAATGAAATTCTTTTGCAGACTTTGCAGTTTTATTATAATCTTGACTTCCTTTCAATCTCCCAGCAAACTAATTTGCATAACACTGATAGTCTGCTTTCTCCAGGCATCCCTGGCTGCTCTTATCTTTGTTAAGCTGAAGGTCTTTTCAGAGTGCTTTATATGTTTTGGATGTGAAGTCCCTTTACTTCTTGTATTTTATTTTCTCCTGGGAGTTAATATATGTCCTACAGTAAAGGTAGCAAGATTGAAAAACTACAAAAGAATGCCAGACATGCTGTGGGTTATTTACTGTTGAAAATACAGTCTCCCAGAATCCAGAAATGGGGGTCAAATTCAGTCCCTGTGTAATTCCATTGACTTCAATGCATCTCTTAAACCAGAGATGAATTGTGCTAGCTAACAGGCAAAAAGGCTGAGACGTTGATAAAGCTGAAAAGCCAGCAGGTAGCTATCAACTGGCTTGCAGGAGAGAGGGAAAAATCAGTGTCCAGTTGCTAGGTGACAGATTTCTAGCTGGTAGTTCTCTGTTCTTAAAAGGCCAGCACTGTGTTTTTGTTTTGGAAAACAGGATTAAATTTTTCAAATCAGAGTACTTGCACACAGACTTCACTCTGATTTTATTCATCTGCTGATTGATGAATTGATAGGCTGTCAACTTCATGCTATTTGACTTTGCAGCCCAAACTCACCCTTTCCACACAGTATCCCACAGTTAATGAAGATTTAAGTAAGAACTTGGCAGATACAGAACAGCAAGCCTTTCATAACATACAGAATTGAGTTTGTAAGACAGGCCAAATTCTGCCCATTGACTTCAGTTTTCAAGGGGGGGGAAGTTGGCCCAGTTATGTTCTCGTTCTCTCTCTCTCTCCTCCTCCTATCAAGATATGGTAACTTCCCTTCTCTCTACTAATTTGAGAATAGTTGTGAATTTCTTGGACATTATTCCAGATGCTGGAAATTGGCACTGGTAGCTTCAGTCTTCAACAAAATGAAGAAGCTTAGAAAACATGAACGATGAGACAAGAGGTAATCAGATTAGTTTGCAGCAAAGGAGATTTAGATTAGATATTAGGAAAAACTTTCTAAATCCAAGGATAATTAAGTACAGGAATAGGTTACCTAAGAAAGTTGTGGAATCCCTGTCACTGGGAGTAGGGTTTCAGAACCGGTAAGACACCCATCTGTCAGGGATGGTACAGGTAAATATTTAATCCTACCTGAGTGCAGGGGGGTGGACTTGATGACCTCTTGAGGTCCATTTTATCTCAGATTTCTATGAAACAATATGTTCTAATAAACTCGGTGTCTTCTTTGCCTTTTGTATTTATTTCTAGATTTAGATCTCCCAGGGTTCTCTTATTTTTAACTACCTTAAGGAATAAGATTCCTGACCATTCTCAGGTGGTGATTCCCAGCAAAGTTCAGAAGGCTCCTGTGACATATTCTTCACAGTGACATTATTATGATATGATTATGGCATAATTATGATGCATTTTGTACAAGACAAGTCATGTGAAGTGTCATTGGCAAAGTTATGATTTGCTGAATATGATTATCCTATTTTTATGCATGTATCATTTTTGTATCTAAAGTTAAGAATATTGACTATGTATATGTATTTCAATTGTGCTTACGCTGGGTGACACCCACAACTAGCCTTTCTGGTACAATAATGAAGAAGCTAGATAGTGTTGATGGCCCATCAGCAAAGACAATGGACCCTGGAAGAACTTAACCTTCCTGTGAACATTCCAGACAGTTTGTAAGTAATGGCCACTATGACTCAGCAAGGTATGCAAGGGCATGTAACCAGGCCACATGACTCTGGACTCCATTTTGGGATGTCAGTGTTTTTCCACAAACTGAGTTTGGGACAAAGGATTCCCCCATACGCTAAAGCTATATAAGTCAGGGAGTGACATCATCTGTTGTTCTTCACTCCCCACACAAGAGGACTTCTGGAAACACCTGAGGACCAAAGACTAAAGTGGGGGAAGTGCTGGACCAGGCTAATGGGATTTCTAGCCTGTGTATGAAAAACCTGGGGATTCCAAGCTGCAAAGCAAAGGTAGCTTGTGCCCTAAGAATCTGAAATATGCTTGTATCATCAGCCAGGGTGAGAGATTGTTAATTCAAATCCTATATTTCTAGTATGGTAAGATTAGTTTGCATTTTTGTTTATTTGCTAGGTGATCTGCTTTGATCTATTTGCTATCACTTAAAATCTATCTTTTTGTAATTAATAAACTTATTTTATGTTTTAATCTAAACCAGTGAGTTGCAGTGAAGTGCTTGGGAATTCTAGCTCAGCAGGCTGTTGCATTTCCTCTCCACATTGAGGGGGAGCGAACTGGATAATAAATTCATACTGGCCAGGGTTTGGACCAGGGCAGGATGATACAGCTCTGGGGTCCTAGGCTAGGAAGCTGGTAGCCCCTCTACTGTTAGTTCATGCAGTGGCTGGTCAGAGAGCCTTCATCTAACTGCAGCTGGGTGCATACTTACCTGTGTGAATGTTGGTGGAAGTGTAAGCCCAGGAGTGAGTCTGCAGCTTCTCACAGCAGCACAGTGTGAGAGGGAGCCTAGGCTCAGTGGTACCCCAGTTCCAGGTGGCACCCCGAGGGGAACCTGTCACAGCTCCATAATACACTTACATTTTACGATGCTGCTCACACAACTCAGATAATTGAAATATCATCACAATTTATTGGGATCTTTCTTGTTAAATTCTCCAAAAGCACTTATCAGCTTTTCAAATTACAGAATACTGCTACACTTTTTTTAAAAATGAGCTTTTTCTGTGCATGCAGATAATTTAATATACTGTAGAAGGATAAAGCATGACAGAGAAAGAGGGAAAACTTCAACCTTAACCAAGACCCCTCCACAATATAGAAAATTAACCAAAACTCTTGGATTTTGACCATATCAGTGTGTTCCTTAATTTCTGTATGTTCTTATCTTACAGCTTGTCTACATGTGGGTTTAAAAATGGACTAAGTTGAGTTAAACCAGTTTGAAAATGCTTGTGTACACATTACACAATTCATTATAGTGCACTCATTCCATATTTATTTCGAACTCTGAAGTCCTCTCTGAAAGTGAACTAAGTCTGATGTGAACTGAGCTTGTTTGGTCTTTTGTTTGTGTGCATGCAACATTGCTGCAAGCTACTGTGCCAGTCCCCCAACTGCTATCCCATGCTGCTTTTCAGGTGACTTTTACTGACCTGTCTGCTTACCTGTGTGCCCTCCACAGCTCTGGGGTCAAGTTGACCAGATGTCCCCTCCTCTGTCTAAAAACTGGTGCAGGGCCAGACGGAACCTCCATAGGTCATCTAGTCCAGTTTCCTCCATGGAGACAGGACTAAATATTATCTAGTCCATCCCTGACAGGTGTTTGTCTAACCTATTCTTAAAAACCTCCAGTGATGGAGATTCCACAACCTTCCCATGCAATTTGTTCCAGTGCTTAACTACCCTGACAGTTAGGAAATTTTTCCTAATGTCTAGTCTAAATCTCCCTTGCTGCAATTTAAGCCCATTGCTTCTTGTCCTGTCCTCAGTGGTTAAGGAGAACAATTTATCAACAGCTTCTTTATAATTACTTTTTTCATACTTGAAGATTGTTATTATGTCCCCCCTCAGTCTTTTCTCCAGACTCAGACAAACCCACTTTTTTCAATCTTACTTCATAGGTCATGCTTTCTAGACATTTAGTCATTTTTGTTGCTCTTCTCTGGACTTTCTGCAATTTGCCCACATCTTTCCTGAAGTGCGGTGCCCAGAACTGGACACAATACTCCTATTGAGACCTTATTAGTGCTCAGTACGGTGGCAGAATTACTTTTTGTTTCTTTCTTACAATACTCCTGCTAATACATCCCAGAATGATCTCTTTTTTTGTAACAGTGTTACAGTACACTGTTGACTGATATTTAATTTGTGATCCACTATAACGTCCAGATCCTTTTCTGCCATGCTCCTTCCTAGGCAGTCATTTCCTATTCTGTATTTATGCAATTGATTATTCCTTCCTAAGTGGAGTACTTTGCCTTTGCCCTTATTGAATTTTATCCTATTTATTTCAGACCATTTCTCCAGTTTTTCAAGATCATTTTGAATTCTAATCCTGTCCTCCAAAGTGCTTGCAACCCCTTTCAGCTCAGTATCATCCACGAACTTTATAAGTGTACTCTTCATGCCATTACTGAAATCATTTATAAAGATATTGTATAGAACCAGATCCAGGCCAGATGCCCTTCTAGCTTGATTATTATCCATTGATAACTACTCTCTGAATATGGTTTTCCAACCAGTTGTGCACCCATTTTATTGTAGGTTTGTCTAGGCAATATTTCCATAGGTTGCTTATGAGGTCATATGTGACAGTATCAAAAGTCTTAGTGAAGTCAATATATATGACATCTGCTGCTTTCCCCCAGGGGTGAAAGTAAGTTAGAGGACTTACCGGTACGCTGGAGTCCTGAGCAGGGAGCGTGGCCTCAACTGGAAGAGGTGTGGCCTGAACCAGAAGAGGCAGGGCCTTGAATCCCTGGGCCCTTTAAATCTTGATTTAAAGGGCCAGGGCTCCAGCTGCAGTAGTGGCGGCTGGGAGCCCAGGGCCCTTTAAATCACCCTGAGCTACCAGCTGCAGAGGTGGCTGGGAGCCCCGGGGCTCGGGGGCAATTTAAAGGGCCCAGGGCTCCAGCTGCCACTACTGCAATGGAGCCCCAGGCCCTTTAAATCACTGAGGAGCCCTGGGGGCTCCTGGCTGCCACCGCTACCCTGGGGCTCTGGGCTCTGGCAGAGCTTTAAAGGGCCTGGGCTCTGCTCTGGTAGCAGCTGCTGGAGCCCCGAGCCCTTTAAATCCCCACCTGAGCCCTGCTGCCCGAACCCTGGGGTAGCGGTGGCCGGGCTTCATCGGGGATTTAAAGGGCACCAGGGCTCCAGCCGCCACTACCGCCCCAGCCCTTTAAATGCCTGCCGGAGCCCCACCACCGCTACCCCAGGGCTTCGGCAGCAGGGCTCCGGCCGGGATTTAAAGGGCCGGGGCAGTAGCGGTTGCTGGAGCTCCGGGGCTCTTTAAATCCCCGCCAGAGCCCCCCGACCCCTACCCCAGGGCTCGGGCAGCAGGGCTCAGGCAGAGACTTAAAGGGCTTGGGACTCCAGCCGCCGCTACTGCCCCGGCCCTTTAAATCTTCTCTGGAGCCCTGCCACCACTACCCCAGGGCTTCGGCAGCAGGGCTCAAACGGGGATTTAAAGGGCCCCAGGAGGGTAGCGGGGGGCTGGAGCTCCGGGGCCCTTTAAATCCCTACCAGACCCCCACTGCTGCCGCTACCCCAGGGTTCGGGCAGCAGGCCTCAGGCGGGGATTTAAAGGGTCCCGGGGCAGTAGAGGCGGCTGGAGCTCCGGGGCCCTTTAAATCCCCACCAGAGCCCCGCAACAGCTACCCCAGGGCTCGGGCAGCAGGGCTCAGGTGGGGATTTAAAGGGCCCCGGGGGGGTAGCAGTAGCTGGAGCTCTGGGGCCCTTTAAATCCCTGCCGCGGCCCTGCCACCGCTACCCCAGGGCTTTAAATTGCCCTCTGGGAAAGCCGGTCCTGGTATGGCGCACCGGCTCTTACCGGTACACCGTACCAGGGCGTACTGGCTTACTTTCACCTCTGCTTTCCCCGCATCTACAAGGCTTGTTACCCTGTCAAAGAAGCATACTAGACTTGCTGACATTTTGTTCTTGACAAATCCATATTGACTATTACTTATTACCTTATTATGTTCTGGGTGCTTACCCTTGTTTGATTATTTGCTCCATTATCTTTCTGGATATCAAAGTTAAGATGACTGGTCTATAATTCTCTGGGTAGTCCTTATTCCCCTGTTTATAGTTAGGTACTATATTTTCCCTTTTCCAGCCCTCTGGGATCTTGCCCACCCTCTATGAATCCTTAAAAATAATGCTAATGGTTCAGAAATCTCTTCAACCGGTTCCTTAAGTATGCTAGGATGTATTCTTGTAGTTTCCCTCTTGGCTTTTGAGGGGGTTTCCAGTTTATTCTCTCCCTGCCCCAGACTCTAAGTAGGCTGGGAAATGATGTCCAGATGCTTTGAAGCCATTGTTGTTGTAGTCCATAAGATAGGTCCCTTAGAAGCTCAGTCCAGCATTCCAGGAGCTGACAAAGCCCAAAAGGGTTACATTTAAACGGTCCCAGCACTGATGAGTAGTATCCAAGTATGTGCTGAAGATACTGGCAATGGGAAAGCAGTGTTGCTAACCCTTGTGATTTTTATCATGAATCTAGCAATATTTTATATTTTTCTTAATGTGTCAAGTGATTCCAAGGGAATCTCAGCTCTTGTTAAAAAAATTGTACATTTCTAGCTGTCATGGAGAGAGGAGGTTGTGAATGTGACCTGAGTACCCAAAGTGACCCTCAAGTCCCAAAAATCAGAAGGCAAATAAAAAGAGGCCAAAATGTACTGTTTGATGGCGGTGGTTGTTGTTGTTATTTTTAACTAAAACTCACAATTTTAAGGTAATCATGATTTTTTGGGACTGGACTCTTGAATTTTGAATGTTTAGGGTTAGCAATATTGGGAAGGGAGAGGCCATCTGGGCCCAGGCAGAGTTGATCCCTCCAGCAGCCTTTTGATACTTGGAGTTGGGATTTGAGTTAGAAAGAAAGAAAGTTCTTAAGATGAAATGCAATGAACATTTTCATTTTGAATCAAGTTGAAACCTCCGGCAGGAAAAATCAAAGAGAAACGTTGAATGAAAATTTTTCATTTTAAAATAATTTCTCAAGGGAAAAATGTCAGTTTTCCGACAAGCTCTAGTTCCAAATCTCACAATATTGTCACATGTATCTTGTTTATCCTGAACTTTTGTCTATAACAGGAAAGATGTAAGCTCCTTCCTTTAGTTGTTAAAAGAGTGGTTGTTTTTGCCTGGACTATGCACACATTAAGCACTTGTCTCTTTGCTCATGAGTGAAAGCCTTCATTTTGTACTCAAAACTCCCAGCAGCTTGAGAAAGACCTGCAAGTTTAGGTACAGTAGGATAATATTTTGTGTTAATATTATATTAATTATAATAATAATTATATTAACTATATTATATATTAAATAATAACTATATTAATTATAGTAATAATATTTACTCTGAAACCTGTCAATATTTTGTGTGGGACTGATTCTGACTGATCGATACCTACAGCCAGTAGCTCCAGCTAGCACTGAAAACTTCTGCTAACAGTTCCCGAATTGAACGTTTTTATTGTGTTTCTCACCAAATGCAACAAATACGAGTGAGTTTCGGCTGAATCAGACCTTGTTCTCAACTTCCTTCTGTAACAAAACCAACAGGCCTTCAGTCTGAATTTTGGCAGCTTTAGTTCACCTCTTACTTTTTTGTTGGATATAGCCAAACCATATGACTTAGCCTTTCTTTACACCAAAGATTCTTTGTCCCCACTGTCCCTTTCCCTTCCAGCTGAAGCTATAATCCATGGTTGTGGAGGCCAGGACTTTTATTAGTGTAAATTAGATCGGTAAACCCAAAATATGCTATGAAAGCTGCATATTACTCTGTGTTTTTGTCAAGGCATCCACAACTTTTTCCTCAATTGCTTTTTCCATTGGCGAACACAGAGCCACAGAAAAAAGTATGTCGACACAGTAACTAGACACCCGCGGCTGGTCTGTGCCAGCTGTCTCGGGCGCTTGTGGCTTGGACTGTGAGCTGTTTCATTGCTGTGTAGACTTCCAGGCTCAGGCTGAAGCATGGGCTCTAGGACCCTGCAAGGAGGCTATCTATTGTACCAAAGTTAGAATGGGTCAGGGAAACTATCCTAAGAGACTTATCAAAATGAATTAATCTCTTTAAGATTATTGTATCTGAAAATTCCAGAAAGAGACCTAAATATTTTTCTTAGCAAGGTAGCTGATTTATGAAAAGTTCATATGGTTTTCAATAATACAATATTCTTTTGTGTATCGAATACTCTGAAAGCACTTTGGGAGGGGAGGTCTATATAGAAGTACAAAAGCGTATTGAATATAAAGCAAACATAATTAAGAATAACCGCATGAACTTTCACACTACAAGAGCAAAGAGAGGGAGCTCACCATGGGGGGAGGGAAAACGATAAATATGGAGGTGAGCAGCGATCATAACTTTAAAAAAGAAGCCTGAAGGGGGAGTTCAAAGTGGGGAGAGATTTGCAAGATAGATAATGAGGGGGCAGTGAGTTCTATACCCACATGAGAGGAAGTGGTGAAATCCCTGAGAACAGATGGTGTCTGAGCATATACCCATCAAAAAGAAACTCAGTGAAAAGGCTTATGTATTATGATAGACCCAGGCCAGTTGGGTACAGCAGAGTAGCCAAAGGCAGATATACTGGCCACTGGATTAGCAGTTTTCTGTTCCCTGACTGACCGGAGCAAGGGCTGCTCCAGGCTAATGAGAACACCTGACTCCAATTAACCTGCAAAAAGTCAGGTGAAGCCATTAAGGTAATGTGAACACCTGAGTCTAATTAAGGCCCTTCTGATACTATAAAAGGGCTCACTCCAGTCAGGCTGAGGAAAGCCTGGGAGCCGAAGTGAAGCGCAGCTGAAGGGCTGGTTAATGAAGACACCCTCAAGCCATCAGTAAGGGAGCGCTAAGGTAAGGGTGAAGAAGAGAGAAGCGGGAGAGCTGTGGGAAAGTGGCCCAAGGAAATGTAGCAACTCTGGCAGTGAAAGCCAACAGCTGCTACCATTAGGGTCCCTGGACCGGAACCCAGGATAGACGGCAGGCCCGGGTTCCCCCTTAACCTGCCACTACAGAAACACCTCCTGGAAGGGGAAGACAGGCCCCTGTTAGGACAGGAGGCTAAACTATTCTGAAATAAGCCCCTAGGGACAACAGAGACTGTGGGAGTTCTCTCACCAACCTCCTTGCTGGCTTATGATGAAAAGGGCTTGGTAGACTGTAACCCTGGCTCTAGAGAGAGAAGGGCTATGTGGAGGGTTGCAGTGAGCCACTGAGGCTAGCATAAACCACCTAGAAGTGCGGGACCCCTGGGGACAAGGTCAGAGCTCTGCGACGGTATATAAAGTAACTCACCTGTGGTAGAGTAGGGGGTAAAATTTGCCTCCCTCTATGCCATTTGAATTCACCCCTGGGAGAAGGCAGGCAATGTTTGCACCCCAGAGACTGTGTGAGGAGAAGTCAGCTTTAAATTGCACTGGAGACCTCTGCTTGGTGGAGCATGCACAGGAGTTGTGCTGAATCAGACATTCCCCAGTCATTCTGATTATATATCCCTGAACAGCAATCATGATTAGCTGTGCTAATTGGCTTCAAGCTTCCTAGAAGAGTCAAAGAAACCTTAGAACAATGCCACCCACCTCCGGGGAGATTTTCCACCACTGGGAACCATACATTCTGGCTTGTGCCAACAGCATCCTATCCCCAAACTGAATCAAGCCATGAAGAGGTAATGTAATAAAAACCCAAATCCTTTCTGGCTGCAATAGAATGATGGCCTCAAATGATATTACTAATGACCACGTTGTTAGAACATCTATACACAGTTCTAGGCCAGATGAGCATTTGTTTAATTTGATTGATTTGGTTTGTAACTTTGTACCATTTTCATTTATCAGCAAGGTGTAATACAGTTAATGGAGATTTCCTAAAATATGCATATGTCAATAGTCACCTGTGATATTAACCCGTGATGCAGAGGACCTGCATGGGCTCTCCTGCCACTCAAGCCCCAGCTGTGCAGGAGACATGCAGAAAGGGTGCCTGTATATACCCTGTCTGCTGTGGAGGAGAGCTGTACTCTGGCCCTGATCCAGCTAAGCACTTAAACATGTGCTTTATTTTTTGAAGCATATGAATAGTACCATTGACTTCAATAGGACTTCTCACATGCTTAAGTGCTTTGCTGGATCAGGTCCAGAAGGCTCAGCATCATGTCAGATCTAGTCCAAGATCCACATGGGCTATTGCTGACAACGGTTAAGGGGCGTGGCAAGGGGCATGTAAATCCAGCACACTGGGGGCCAGGGCCATTTCTCCCTCCCCTAGGATGGAGTAACACCTGCCCTTTTGTGCTCTGGCTTTGGGTTTAGGGGGGTGAGTTTCACCTTCCCAGCTTTCTGACACATCATCTGCATCAAAGCCAATTAGCTGGACAGAGTAATACACCCATATTGATGTCACTCGGTGTATAAAGAGGTTTGCTAATTCACTGGCATAAATAACCATTACCTTGCTCATAATGATAATTTGTTGCCCTTTATCTAGGAACAGAGGATTTAATTTCACTCAATCTATTTCTGAAGAGGAACTAAGATAGTTGATATTTGCCTGTGGTAGCAGGGGACTTGATGACCCTGGAGGTCCTATGCCCATTTAAAAAATCTGTTTAAATTTGCTTTAGTGATTCTTGACAAAAAGAAAATGGACAGTGAAGGAAAGATTCCCTTTCTTTTGGGTACAGATGAAAGACTGGCTGATCTATTAAGTTTTCGTGAGCATAGTTCAGTTCTCAAGACTTACGATACAAATAAATGTATTTGAATATGTAATTTTTTTATGCTGCTATGCCATTTTATTGTAGCAATAGATCAGAACCAGAGTGAATGGAAAAGCAAATAGCTATTGTTCTTCTACAGTGGAAAGCCAAGTGTAAGCAATCCCATAAGTGGTACTTGTATTTCCCACAGATATTGAATGCACAGCTTGAAAGGTTGCTTGACAAAACATCAAACAGCTCTCCTACAGCAGAGGAAGACTGTGATTGTGTTTAATTCATAAAATAATTTGTGACCCCTGGGAATAGCTGTTGTGATGACTGAGGTATTGGGCCATGTTTTAACATAGGAAAGGAACAGTTCCCATACCCGTAGAAACATTTCAGTGGATAATTTCTTACAGGGAAGCTCCACTCATGCCACTGACCACTAACCTGCCACATCCAGAGTTGGCCTCTTGCAATATTGGCCATGGAAGTAATGAAAAACTGGTAGACTTACTGGTGAGCCAGAGACCTCCCGAAGACAAAATATTCCACTCTTTTCCAGCCTTCTCTTTGCACTAGATGAGTTTAAGAGGCCCCCTGCTTCCTGAACATGGCACCTCCCTCTCAAGGAATGGAGGAAAGAAGGAGGAAAGGCAGAGCTTCTCCAGAGCTGTAGTGCTTGGTTGCTTGACTTACTTTGATTGCAAACTTCCTTCTTCCTATTTCAAACTTTTAATTGTGGAAAAAATACATTTGGGAGATAGCAGCTGGTATCCTGACACCATGACCACTCAGCCCTGCACTGTCCCCGATCATCACTTAGCTAGGGAAATCCCATTCTCCCCTGAAGGGACTAAGTGAAGGCATCATCTTCCTCCCAGAAATTAGGCTCCAGTGAACCCACTGCCATGTATAGTCATATCTAATAAAGGGGAAGAATCTCAGACTGTGCCTCAAAGGAGGGAGCATGTCTGAGGTCTGTGGATGTCCCATGCTCTGGAACTGCACTACACTTTGTAAGAAGAGGATCTAACTGGGCCATGGCACTCGGGGCAGGCCTCGTGTCTGCAGGGCAGCAGTGTCAGAGTGTGGCCCTTTGGGTCACATGCCTTGGGCACTTCTAGAAAGTTCTAGCTGGAGGTGGGTCAATTATTTGTCCCCCGCTCCAGCAAAACCAAAACTAAAAAATGTGTGAGAGAATCAGTTACACAAAATCTGCCTAGCTCCCAGCACTGGGCTCAATCTAACATGCCCTCCTGCCTTTAGGGGCTCACCCCTTCCTCTTTTTCCTCCCTTTGTAAACTCCCCTGCAGGTGTGAATTTTTGAGTAATTGTGGCTTTTTTGGGTGTGTGTGGATGTTTCAGTAAGAAACATTTCCAGTTGAAACATCTGTGGAAAAAATTAATATTGCGGGTACAAAATCTCATGAACCAAAGTGCTGAAAACTTTCCCTCAACTTTTGACACAACTAATGTTACTCCAGGAAAATTAAAAGTTACAGTATATGTCCTTGCATACACAATATGGCCACATTCATAGCAAACAGGACACAGAAGAGGGAGTGACTTGAGGCTGGTGGGTAGAACACTGCACGTCGACACTTAGGCAGCTGCACTGATGCAGTGTTTTAACTGTAGCATTTTAATGAGGACGCGCTAAGTTGCTGGGAGAAAGCTCTCCTGTTGGCATGGTTAATCCATGTCCCCAAGCGGCGATAGCGATGTCTGTGGGAGACATAGCACTGTCTACGTGGGGGCGGGGAGGGGGATTAGGTCAGAATAACAACATGGCACGGGAGTGTGAAAAATCCATAGGCACACTGATATAGATCTGTAGTGTAGACCAGATCTTAAGCTAGAGAGCTGTATTGCTGGAGGAGTACATGCACCTTTTCTCTAGCCTGAAGCATCTTTGGAGACAGATTAATGACGGGGGCATGAAGGAAAGGACAAAACTGGAAATACTTCTCTCACCATATGACAAACAGCAAAGAATCACAGAACGAATTGCTTTCTTCCAACACTGAGCAAGAAACGTGATTAGAATAAGGAAAATGATATTCTCCTTAAGGCCCGCCTTTCTCTCTCTCTCTCTCTCTCTGCTTCACTGCAGAACTTCTGCTTAGAACTTTCCCAGCCTCTCCTGCCTGGCTTCCTACTACAGTTGTAAAGCACCCAAGCACACACCCTTCCAGCTCTGAAGCGTAAATGACAGGCTTCTTTCTCCCATGCAGGGTTTAATAAACTTTTGACTTCTTGGCCTTCAACACCTGTGGCTGATTCCTTCCATTTCTTAAAAAAACCACTGACACCTGCTTCAACATCTGTCTCTTCAGGGCCGCCTTGCAGCTTATACAATTTCAGATTCT
The DNA here is from genome assembly GCF_965140285.1 of Lepidochelys kempii. Taxonomy (NCBI): domain Eukaryota; kingdom Metazoa; phylum Chordata; order Testudines; family Cheloniidae; genus Lepidochelys; species Lepidochelys kempii. The sequence goes on along the minus strand of NC_136381.1, from coordinate 41,629,693 downwards.
TGGCTTTAAGGCAATGGACCATGTAAGCCAAAGCAGAGGTGCTATCATTTAAACAATTATTTATACTTACTGTAATTGCCATCTTGGAATTTTCATTTTAGAGAGTATTTTGGAGGTTTTTTTCTTTGTATTTTGCCTTTTAAAACAAAATAAGGGAATTGTTATTATGCTGTGATAGTAAAAAGGATATTTGCAGCCTGATATATAAAACGCTAATGGAAAATATTTATCCCAAAGGGCCTTTCTTACTTTGTCCAACCTTCAGCGGGAAGGTTAACACACCATTCTTAATTTACTCCAGGGACTGCAGTCCTTTCAAAGGTCTTTAAAAATGCGTGATCTTACATAACACGTACAACAACATGAAATGGATTGCATACAGCTTTACCGTGAAGCCGCAGGGAGACTATAAGAGAGGATGTTTAAGGGCTAGCAGCCAGGCTGATCTGTTTCTATGGGGTTTAATGTCTGCATGGTTCTGTTTACAAAAGAGTGGAATCCCTAGCTTCCAATTTGAATGTCACTAATCATCTGCAACCTTAGAAAGTACAGCATAGAAAAACATGAACTCTGCTCCCTCCTCATTTCCATCCCACTCCCCTTTTCCTTTCTCCTTTGAAATGTTCTCATTGCTTGCCAGTATAGTACTGCCTGATAACTGGCTGCCAGGCTGAGTTTTTCATCAGTTTGCCACGTTGCAGTGACAGGACCATGTCGGAGGCCAGATGCTTCAGAGTAAATAAATAGCACATCTGGGGCTTGGAAGTGAGCCAGCACCATATTATGGAAAAAGCTGGTGAGGAAACATATCCAGAGAATACACAGCTGGAAACCATTAATTCTGGGAGAAAAGAAAAAGGAAAACACTGGAGAGAAAAATCTAGGATTACTTGTGTTTGAAATCTTGTGCATTGTAACTGCAAAGAAACAAGGGGCTCGGTTTATATAGCAGTTGAATTAATATCATTCCTGAAAAATTGATAGTTTACAGTAATTGACCTCAAATTACATAAAGGCTGATCAGGGTGGGAGGCTTGACTCCTCACTGTCTGACTTTCTTGACTGTATTTGGTAATATCTTCGCTATGTGAATGCATGAACAAGATGGGTGGTGGGCCTGAATCATGGTGGTGGTTGTGCAGCAGGGCTGCCCTTGTGGAGACTTGCTGCTGGGAAACACTGCAGGTTCCCAAGCCCCAGGGTGTGTCTGTCCCAGATGTGGGAAGTGTTAAGAATCTGAAAAGGAGGAGGATGCTTCCATTGCGTCATTCATACAGCAGTAGGAGTAGCACGCCCGGCAGATGATTCACTGAATCGGCAGTGGCAGTGAAGGGGATGCTCCCACTCACTTTCTGAGCCAGAGGCTAAACATCACACTGATTTCACCAGAGGGGTGGTGGGAAGAACTTAAATAAAGGAAAACTGAGACAAAGCAGGAAAAATAGAAATAAAGACATGCGTGGCTTTTTTGAAGGCCTTGAATTACAAGGAGCATCTAAATAAAAATACACTGGCATTGGCATGACCCTCAGTAATTATCTGAAACTGTGTTCCAAATGAAACATACATCATGCTGCAAAGCTTTCTCTTTTTGGTATGGGCACCAGTCCGAGCATCGGGTAGCTTAAGAACTACCAGTCTAATGACATACAAGACACAATCCATGTTCCTGGACTTCTAGTGCGGGATAACTGTGTAATAACTTTTTTTCTGTAAGCTGCAGGCTAATTAGTAACTATTTCCCCGCCCCAGAACAAGATGACAATTGACTGCAGCTAGCAGCTAGCCAGGCCAAGGTATCAGTTATTGTGTATGTAAAACAAAATATGGTATGTGCTTGTATAATATTATGTTCACAATGAACTCGGCGGAAGAAGGGGAGTTAAATCTAACTATCTATCTTCATTGCCAGCCTCCTTCTCTCTCTGGTACATACTAATCCAGATTTGTCATTGCCTAAATATTATATGTAGTGATGGGCATGAAACAAAGCCCCAGATCAAAACATTCCCATTTGGGGAAGTTCAGATCCTTAACCTTTCTCTGTAATAGGACCACTCTGTTGTTTATGTAGAAACAGGGTCTTTGCTTCACCTTAATTTTTTAAGCATTTTACTGTGGTGCCAGGACAGCAGCCATTTTGTTTTCTAACTGTCTCAGGTAATTCTATGGTGGGTTTTACTCTAGCATCTGAGCACCTTACAATCTTTAATGTATTTATCCTCACAACACCATGTGAGGTACGTAAGTGCTATTATCCCCATTTTTCAGCTGGGGAACCGAGGCACAGAGAAAGTGACTTGCCCAAAGTTACACAACAAGTGCATGGTGGAGCAGGGAATGGAACCTAATTCTCACAAGTTCTAGGCCAGTTTCCTAAATACTGGGCCATCCTTCCTCTCCCCTTTTCAGAGCTCTCTCACACTAACTTACTCCGCTCTCTTATTGAGCTTTTTTCTTTCTTATTGCTGCATTTACCTTAAATTGGAACATGACAATTTTGACTGAAAGTAAATGATTGCTCTTTGTGTATGGAAAAACAAGTAAAAAATCTGAATGCAAACTCCTTTGAATGTGCAGAAATTGAGATCCAGCTCCAAACTTTGTTGCTTGGGCCCATGTCCAGTAATAAGTGACTAAACCAAAAAATGTTTGTTTGGCTTCACAGAAACTGTTTGTTTGTTTGTTAGTGCTTTTTGCTGCTTTTATGATGGTAAGATATAAAGGCCCCAATAAGGACTGGGTGATAAGTACTATACTAACATAATAAGTTACATATACAATAATTGGGCTCAGGACAAGGATATCGAAATAAAATTCTCTGGCCCATCTAATTCAGGAGGTCAGGCTAGGTGATCTAATGATCTCTTCTGTCCATAAAAGCGGTGACTCCACAGAATAGAAAGTCCCTGCCCCAAAGCATTAATATGATTTTTAAAAAACTTTGTCATTTTCCCCACAAATTTAAAAACGTGGATGAAATTTTCTCTTTTTTTCAAATGGTTCACACCAAAAGCTAGCCATCTAAGTTCCTATTAAGGCACCCGAATACCTAATTTAAAATCCTATATTTGAAAATTTGGCCATGAAATGTGAGAGACGCATGAATTTAGCAATACCATTTTGCTTTGACTGTTCTGATGATCCTAGAATATGTATTAATAATAAATATAATGTATCATCTTTTTTTCGTAATTTGAATTTATGTGGTTCTTACCATGTGTATGTGTGACCCTTCTGTCAGCTGTTAACATAAAAAATGACCGGATTCAATATATCAAGGGTCTCTCTAGACAAATAACTGGACCGACTTGTGGCCCAACTCAGTTTCTGGGATCACTAACTGCCTTTTCTGGGCAACCTTAATGAGCAATATTGTTCCATTCACATGCACTGAGTCTGTGTATGAAACAAGAAAAAACTATATCAGGAAAAAAATGGAACACAGCATCAACTTGGGAAAATCCAGCCTCGGTATAGATACGGAATGATAAATAAAACACTCCTCCATAGTAACGTTGTGAGTAGTCTGTTAGCTTGGTTCCCCATCCACTAGTGTGAATGTCCAATAGGCAAATGTCCCTTTACCGTATCACTTCCCCCTTCCCAATATGCTGAACTCTACTCGTGTTTTGGCGTCAGTGAGTAGCATAGCACCAGAGTCCTGGAATGCACTCAGACAGGCATCTCTGCAGTCTCTTGGGAAGCACTGCCTAGTCTTGTCCCAAGGCCCTACCATCTAACCCAGAGGGAGTGAGTTCAGCACTATTTAGTGGCTGCGTAGAAGAGGCTTATTGGAGTTCATTTAGCTTTGTTGCTATTTTCTAGGGCTGCAGTGAGAAACTACCTTTGCTTTTAAGTGGGTCAGTGCAGAAGCCATGCAACTTCCCAGAGCTGCTTCCATAGCAGTTGTTGGCAAAAGTCAGGGGGAAACACTGCCTCTTTGACAGCAAGTGAATCAGGACTAGTTAACGGATCCTCATTTTCTTTGTGATCCACCATCAGAGGAAAGGCTGGCATCTCACATTCTTACTGCTGCTGCCACCCCTGGTGAACCCCAAGTAACTAGTTATACCATAAAGAAAAGGAGGACTTGTGGCACCTTAGAGACTAACCAATTTATTTGAGCATGAGTTTTCGTGAGCTACAGCTCACTTCATTGGATGCATACCGTGGATACTGCAGCAGACTTTATATACACACGGAGACCATGAAACAATACCTCCTCCCACCCCACTGTCCTGCTGGTAATAGCTTATCTAAAGTGATCATCAAGTTGGGCCATTTCCAGCACAAATCCAGGTTTTAGAATTACCAGCAGGAGAGTGAGTTTGTGTGTGGGGGGGTGAAGGGTGAGAAAACCTGGATTTGTGCTGGAAATGGCCCAACTTGATGATCACTTTAGATAAGCTATTACAGCAGGACAGTGGGGTGGGAGGAGGTATTGTTTCATGGTCTCTGTGTGTATATAAAGTCTGCTGCAGTTTCCACGGTATGCATCCGATGAAGTGAGCTGTAGCTCACGAAAGCTCATGCTCAAATAAATTGGTTAGTCTCTAAGGTGCCACAAGTACTCCTTTTCTTTTTGCGAATACAGACTAACACGGCTGTTACTCTGAAACTAGTTATACCATCTTTCCATCTGTTTAGTGTCTCTGGAATAATAGAAAGGAGCCAGCAGGAGGGAAGTGAAGCTCTGGCTTAATGCTTTAATGTGACTCTAATGGTTTTCCCTGTAAAGCATATAGTAAAGGAGAGTGTGACACACTCTATATGATTTTATGAAAGTATGCTGATGAGTGTGAATATAATGTAACTAAAATATGCTTCATGCAAAAGGTCTCTTGTAAGGTATCATTGCAAAGCTTATAATCTACTGAGTATGGTCATCCTATTCGTATAAATGTATCACTCTTGTATCTGAAACTAGAAATATGAAATATAATTCTGAAGGCCTATTGTAGCTATGCAAAGTGTGGGCCATTAATGGTCGTTTGAAATCTTGATGCTCCCATCAACCAGGACGATTGACTGTGGATGGCTCTGTTTTCAGGCAGGCTTTCCTGTGAGTCAGGCTGGGAGGAATGAAGGCTTGGGGTCTCACAGGAAATGTGACCATGTCACCTGGTACTGAAATCCATCTTAAACCTGGTGCTTTTCCATTTAGGGCGGGGTGGAGGGGTGACCCAGAGAGACAAAAGATTCCCGCCTTGTGCCAAAGCTATATAAGGGGGTGGAACAGAACAAGGAGGAGAGCCATCATGAGAAATCCCCTAGCTACCACCTGAGCTAGAACAAGGCTGTACTAGAGGAAAGGATTGTACCCAGACTAGAAAGGTGTCCGTTCTGTGAAAGAAACTTATTGAAACATCTCTAAGGGTGAGATTTTTACCTGTATTCAGTTTTATTACTGTACTAGACTTAGACTTGCATGTTTTATTTTATTTTGCTAGGTAATTCACTTTGTTCTGTCTGTTACTACTTAAAACCACTTAAATCCTACTTTCTGTATTTAATAAAATCACTTTTTACTTATTAATTAACCCAGAATATGTATTAATACTTGCAGGGAAGAAACAGCTGTGCATACCTCTCTATCAGTGTTATGGAGGACGAAAAATTTATGAGTTTACCCTGTATAAGCTTTATACAGGGTAAAACCGATTTATTCAGGGTTTGGACCCCACTGGGAGTTAGGCATCTGAGTGTCAAGGACAGGAACACTTCTGTAACCTGCTTTCAGTTAAGCCAACAGCTGTTAGAGGACATGATTCAGACCTGTGTCTGGGTTTGCAGCAGGCTAGCAGATCTGGCTCAAACCAGGCAGGGCACTGAAGTCCTAAGCTGCCAGGGCAGGAAAGCAGGAGCAGAAGTAGTCTTGGCACATCAGGTGGCAGCTCCTAGGGGGTTTCTGTGATCCAACCCATCACAGAGAGTTCAGGCAGTATAACACAAAATCCAGCCACCAAACAGACTGGAATTGTCCAAAAGACATGTGCTATGCCCCAAGTGTAGAATATCACTTGATTCCACAGCCAGCAGAACATTGTTTGTGGGAATTCATTTCCTTTGGAGTTCTGTACAGTAAGATTCATAGGCTGAGTTAATCAACAAAGTAGCTGATTATACAATGACTTCGCATTCTGAGGAATTAGCGAGTACCTCTGTGACATTCCCCTGGTGTTATCTGGACTGGTGATCTGCTAGGTCACTCCAATCCTCGACTCTGGGAGCCGGCCTTACCCTGCTCTGCTGTGAGAACCCCCACTCCCAGGCTGTTCACACACATCCTCTAGCATGTAAGCTGCTCCCAGCTACATGTGTGAGCACTTTTGGCCAGCCACTGCTTGGACTGTGCAACTGAATGACACTAGCCAATATCTCCGGTCCCAGACAGAACCCTAGGAATCTCCCTCTTGCAGAGTCCGGTTTGCCTGCTGGACGCTGCAAACTTATATGAGTTTGTCAATTTAACAAAAAAATTGATATGTACCAGGCTTGTTATCCCAAGGGGAGTCTCTGACACGCTTCAAGCCAAACGCACTGCTTCAGGTAGAATAAACAAACAAATTTATGAACTAGAAAAGAGAGATTTTCAATGATTATAAGTCAAAGCACAAAAAGTCAGATTTGGTCAAATGAAATAAAAGCAAAACACATTCTAAGCTGATCTTAACACTTTCAGTGCCCTTACAAACTTAGATGCTTCTCACCACAGGGTGGCTGGTTGCCTTTCAGCCAGGCTCTCCCCTTTGATCATCGCTTCAGTCGCTTGGTGGTGGTGTCTGTAGATGGAAGTGGAAGAGAGAGAGCATGGCAAATGTGTCTCCCTCTTATCATGTTCTTTCTTCCCTCATTGTATTGCATTACCTCATTGTAGTCCCAAACTCACCAAGGAAAGGGGGTGACTCCCTCGAGTCCAGCAGATTCTTTGTTGCTGCCTAGTCCAGTGTCCTTTGTTCCTGTATGGCTGAGCTTGCCCCAGTCCCATACATGTCCTGATGAGGTGTGAACTGCCCCTCTGCTCCTGGGGAGTTTTTCCTGGGCTTGCTTTAAACCATGGGGATACTTTTTCAGCCTCATAACTATATACATGGAATTACAACCAATAACATTACTGTAACAACAATGCTCAGTGTATCATGAGCCTTCCGAAGACACCCAACATGACAAACTTTGCATTGGATACCACACAATCATATTATAAGGATGAACACAAGGGTGCAGGGTGTTCCCTCCAAGGTGTAGAGTGTCACAACCTCTGATTTTCCTTTTCCTTATTTTTGGATAGGGTCAGTAACTTTTTCACATCATACCCTTTGGGGAATTGGTGGTGATCAAGGCAAAAACCAGTGATCAATGAACAGGTTGCTCCTTAAAGGACCCTAAACTCTAGGACATATTCAACAGAACCATTAATGAACACACTGAAAATAATTGTACCTTGGAGTGTAAGCACTACACTTGTTCTCAAATAAAGGAAAAGTCAGAAAGGCCACATGTGAGGAGCTATACAAACCCCACACTGGACAACAAGGGGTTAAGGAGCTGCTCTGGGCTCAGGTAGCTTCACTCTGCCATACCTGCAAGGCATACAAAGGCTGGAAGAGGAGCTTAAAAGGGGAGCAGAGTAGCTCACCTCATGCTTCTTAGAGACATTGTTTCAAGTTGCCTATTGCGGACAATTCTGCATTCATTTCACATGATGAATGATTTCTTTGCAATCATAAGGGCTAGAAAGTTTTTTTAAATTAAAGTTTATATTCTGGAGTGCAATTTGTAGCTGGCTAAGCTACTGTGCAACAGAAAACCTGGAACCATTGAGATATGGGTCACTCACTATTTAGATCCCAAAATGGAATTTCTCAATAATTGGTTTGTTCTAATTTAAGAATTTGTTTTTGTCTGTCTGGCTGTTTTTGCTGGTGGTGAGTTATTTTGTTTTTAAGTGCAAGGTGTCATTATAAAAACCCTAGTTATACTTTCAGTTGTGTCAGATGATTTATCAGTTAAGTGTGATTGATTAGCATTATCCGTAATACTGTAAATGTTTCCCCAATTATTAAAAATGCGGTGCCTGTTCTTTCTGGGCACTTAATATCCTTGGTGCGGTCTACTCTAATTGTGATGACTGAATGAGCGTTTCCAGCATCTTAGCACCTATCTGTATTGAGTATAATTTTTCTGGTGTAGGATCGCTGTGGTAGGAATTTGACATATGAATCATGGATGACTGGCTGTATAGACCATTCGTCAGGATTTATTGTCACATCTTGTCACAGTATTCTTGTCAGCAAGTTAAAGAAGTATGGGCTGGATGAATGCACTATAAGGTGGGTAGAAAGTTGGCTAGATTGTCGGGCTCAATGGGTAGTGATCAATGGCTCCATGTCTAGTTGGCAGCCGGTGTCAAGTGGAGTGCCCCAGGGGTCGGTCCTGGGGCCGGTTTTGTTCAATATCTTCATAAATGATCTGGAGGATGGTGTGGTTTGCACTCTCAGCAAATTTGCGGATGATACTAAACTGGGAGGAGTGGTAGATACGCTGGAGGGCAGGGATAGGATACAGAGGGACCTAGACAAATTGGAGGATTGGGCCAAAAGAAATCTGATGAGGTTCAATAAGGATAAGTGCAGGGTCCTGCACTTAGGACGGAAGAACCCAATGCACAGCTACAGACTAGGGCCGAATGGCTAGGCAGCAGTTCTGCAGAAAAGGACCTAGGGGTGACAGTGGACGAGAAGCTGGATATGAGTCAGCAGTGTGCCCTTGTTGCCAAGAAGGCCAATGGCATTTTGGGATGTATAAGTAGGGGCATAGCGAGCAGATCGAGGGACATGATCGTCCCCCTCAATTCGACATTGGTGAGGCCTCATCTGGAGTACTGTGTCCAGTTTTGGGCCCCACACTACAAGAAGGATGTGGATAAATTGGAGAGAGAGTCCAGCGAAGGGCAACAAAAATGATTAGGGGTCTGGAACACATGACTTATGAGGAGAGGCTGAGGGAACTGGGATTGTTTAGTCTGCAGAAGAGAAGAATGAGGGGGGATTTGATAGCTGCTTTCAACTACCTGAGAGGTGGTTCCAGAGAGGATGGTTCTAGACTATTCTCAGTGGTAGAAGATGACAGGACAAGGAGTAATGGTCTCAAGTTGCAGTGGGGGAGGTTTAGGTTGGATATTAGGAAAAACTTTTTCACTAGGAGGGTTGTGAAACACTGGAATGCGTTACCTAGGGAGGTGGTAGAATCTCCTTCCTTAGAGGTTTTTAAGGTCAGGCTTGACAAAGCCCTGGCTGGGATGATTTAATTGGGGATTGGTCCTGCTTTGAGCAGGGGGTTGGACTAGATGACCTCCTGAGGTCCCTTCCAACCCTGATATTCTATGATTCTATGATCTCCACAGTTAGCTTTACTATAATATCCAAACAAGTGGTTGAAGGGATTCCAAGAGTGGGTGAACTGAAGCCTCAAACAATCATTTCATAGATTTGTTCCAGAAATGTTCTGTAGAACTCCTAGCTCAGGGGCTATATACTTGGTACTTTACAGCTTTCTGTAACTTACAAAAACTGAGTTCACATGGGAAGTCTAGGCTTGCAACTGTGGGGAAACTTTCACTTCAACCTGACTGTTTCTACAGGCCTTGTCAATCAATCTCTTGCTCTCTATAATAAATGGAATTACGTCTCTCCTAGAGGTTGACCAGACAGTCTTTTGGCAAAATAAAATGGTTCTCCTTGCCAGGTTATGAGTACATCATGCAGTTGTATTATTCCCCATCTACAGTCCCTCATTCATTAGTGTATGCTGAGTGCTAGTGTTAATTGCTTTTTAGTCTCATTTCTGTATGGCAACAGTGCTTATTAGTCACTGCCTGGTGGTCTGCAGCTTTTGTTTGTGTTGCCACATGAGCCTTTTTGGTTTAGCAAAGCTCAGTTCCCATAAGTTGTCTGTTGGCTTCTTGTAAGTTGTGTAGATCGGAATAGTACATGGGTTGCATGAGTTGGATGATTAATTTCTTTTTGGGTGATTAATCTTTTTTCTTGTCTCTTCTGGATTCCTTATACTTGCATTACATCCCTCAAAGTGTCTTCAACCACAAGACCAGAGTGAAGACCCTTACGTGCTTAATTTGCATATGAATTTACAACAATGTGTCTAGAGCTGGATTTTCAACTAGTCTGTTTGTTGTATTTACTTTTCCAACAGTGTTTTGTAATTGTTTGTTATAGTCTTGTTCATTTCCCCTACTGATAACCTGACCCTACCTGAGGAAGAGCCAACCCAATAAAATATATTACCACACCCACCTTGTCTCTCTAGTATCCTGGGACCACCATGGCTACAACAACACTGTATACCTATTGCTGAATGTCTTTCACAGTATTGATCCAGTGTTGTAGATAACTGGCCATTTCACAGACATACAGTTTTTAAAGTTGATCTTAACCAGTTCTATTTCCTCAAACTGTAATTTCCATTAAAATGATAACACTTTGGGGGGAGAGTATACAACCTTTTGGGCAGAGATTCATTTTCTTTTTGTCATACTTCACTGTCTATCCAGTTTTACAAACTTATGGTAGAATTAGCATCTGTTTAGAATTTTTCCTGGAATAGTAAAGTCTTTCTTTGAACCCATGATAGCTTCCCACAAGGCGTTAACCAAGTATTACTGATAACCAGATTTTCTATGATTACTACTGAAACTTTGTATACATCTTTCCAAAGTGCTAATCGAGATAAACAGAAATGCTAGAGAAAAACATTGCCACCATCCAAATCAAAATTTCAAACCATACCTCTTATACATTATTCATAGGTATGATGTTGTATCTTAACTGGTAACTGATTGTCAGTGCACCAGACAACTTTCAATCACTATTTTACTTGTCATTACAGTATTCCGAGGCATGTTTTAAACATTAATTCATAGAACTGTATGACTGGAAGGGACCTCAGTAGATTATCTAGTCCAGTCCCCTTCTGATTCCTTCTGATGTTTTGTTTCAAAGGGAGTACTTGTCTCTGAGAATTTAATTAAATTTCCTGTTTCTTAACTCTTTTTTTTTAATGCTGGTTGGTCCAGGCTTGTGTTATTTTCTATGTTCAACTGAAAATACCCTTTAGTTGATCTCCTATTTTCTATAGTCAAGTGTGCAGTCTTAACTCAATGAACACAAGTGTGCAGCTTGGTTTAGTTGTATGTTGGCAGTTCATTCTTTTCACAGCAGAGCTAAGGAACATATTTTTTATGTTTCTTATGCTTATATGCAGCAGCATTCCTTTCAATAGGAGAAGATTCCTTTCTTTTCTACAAAAATAAAAGAAAGAACTAGAAAAAAGCCAAGAAGAAAAGAAGAAAGACAGTTTATTTTCTTGGTGGCAACCAAGAAATTGTATTTTCCAATAAATCAAAGACTTCCTCTGTTTACCCACAAAAGTACTTTAAAAACAGATCCCAGAATTGGCTTCCTTTTTTGGTGCACTGAAATTCCTAGATTGCATCTCCACTTTTGAAGGGTGAACTAGCTCTTGTTGATGTGCAAGCCACAGGTGTTTAATGGCAGTGTAGACATACCCTTTGAGATGAGAGGTTATTGGACCAGGGGAAATGATGGATGCTTCCCTGGTGAGAGTGAACTTCCAGCAGAGAGGCTGTAGACTAGGAAGAGCAGGGTTGGACTCCAGCTGGAAGGACTGGTGTGGCTGCCCAGGCACAATGACAGGAGAAGGCCGAAGAAGAGCCCAGGTGTGGCAAAAGAGACCGGAGTGTGGTATATGTTATGTTGATGGACTACAAGTAGGATTTTAAGGACTAGATGCACTGAGGTGACAAATGAACTAGGTTTGCGGGCTTTTGTTATAGATTACTCGCACTAGGTTTTTGTAATAAACCAGTCCCCAAATGCATGTTATTGAGGCAAGAGAGTCTCTTGGACTCTTTAGGAGTCTGAGAGGGGAAATGGGATGGCATCCCTTGCATTAAAGTGCCCAGTTGCAAGGGGGCACTTGAGGATGCAGGGGAATCATTCACAGCCTCTCCGCTGAGTCTGCCAATCAGTGCAAAAAATGGTGGTGAGTTTATGATGTAGGAGCTATAACTGAGATGCACCAAACTCCTCTCATACAAGAGCCACCAAAAACCCATTTGATGGAAAAACCCAACTTTCAGTCTCTGCTAAGGTGGGATGGAATCAAACTGGTAAGTGGAGACTGTTAAATATTAGGAAAAAATGTCCCTGTTCTTTGTTGAAAAGGTTTGAAATTCAAAATTTTTCAACTGGTTCTCCCAGAGGTGCTGGAACAATTTGTATAGTGGGGTGCTGAGAGCCACTGAGCCAAATTGTAAACCCTGTATATGATGGAAACCACTTCAAGCCAGGGGTGCAACAGCACCCCTCCACCCCTAGTTCCAGCACCTGTGGGCTTTCCTGATCTACAGATGCAGGGCTGTGTAGCATATTAGCAATGCCGTGAAACTCCCAGTCCCCCAAAGAATGCTAATTTAAAATGGTGTCTTATGTTCCTCAGCTCTGGAATTTGCTGTGGAATTAACTCCTGTGCTCCAGAATCCAAGCTTTCCTTCTAAATGAATGTGTCTAGCCTTCCTGGTTGTGAAGAAAACCTTAAAAACATGACCTGAGTGTAATCTGATGTAGGGGTATCTGCCTGAATCAACAAACAGGCTGAAACAATGGCTCTGAGAGGTGTGACCTGCCACCATAAATCTCCATAGGATGTTAACGATGACAATCCAGAGCACACTGAAAACTGAAAGTGAGGGGACAATAAAAAATAAATTGAATTTAACATCAGAATAAATGGTGCACCCAGTCCTAAACCAATTGGAGTATACATTTTCATATTTAAATCAATAAACATCACCATCTTAAGATTTAACATTTCTCACTCACTTTATATAGAGAAATGCACAGTCAATCTGTGGAACTCATTGCCAGCAGATGTTGTGAAGGCCAAAAGTATAACAGGGTTCAAAAAGAATTAGATAAGTTCATGGAAGATAGGACCATCAATAGCTATTAACTAAGATGGTCAGGGATGCAACCCCATGTTCTGGGTGTCCCTAAGCCTCTGGCTGCCAGAAGTTGGGACTGGATGACAGGGGATGGGTAACTCGATAATTGCCCTGTTTTGTTAATTCCCTTGGAAGCATCTGGCACTGGCCACTATTGTAAGAAAGGATAGTGGGCTAGATGGACCATTGGTCTGAGCCAGTATGGGCAGTCTTGTATAAAACGTGTGTATATGTGTATGTAAGCAGGGTCTGATTGAGCTCTCCCCTGACATCTAGAAACACACTGGCAGGGAAAGAAGCCAGGAGCACACCATGTTTGCATGGACATGCCTATTCTGCCTAGGTGAACAGCAGATGGAGCTGCTTTGCCAAAAGGATCAATTTTGGCTGGTTTTGGGTTGCAACTTACTCTAGTAATCAAATGCAGGGGCAATGAAATGTTGTGATCCTTACTGTAGGAGTAAAGGGCAGCAGAATTGTGCTTATCCTGCTCTTCTTGAAGGGGCCGAGGTCGACCTTAAGATGAACCTTACTTGCTAAGCAAGAGGTAGCGAGCCAAATCCCAGCGATGATGAGAGGGTGGGGGTAGGTGTTATTAGCTGGAGATGTGGACCCTGCCTAAAGATTCCTACACACCATTTGACATGTCCCTCTCCAGCGTTTAAAGGCAAAGCTGATTAGACTCAATTGAGAGTCCTTGTTTCTGGATGATGATGCCTGGAGCTGACATCACTACTGAGCAGGTCTAGGGGCTAAGCCTTAGACTTTGTGTGGGGATAGTGGTGCAGCAGAAGTCAACACAGAAACTGCACTGGCTGTGAGGGTCCCCACTACCTGCTGAAATCACTGAGAGCTGAAGTCACTAAGCACTGGGTTTAGTGGTGGGACCTCAGAATGTGATGTTGCAGAGAGCAGTAGCAGAGAGGTGGTGGTCAGCAGCCACAGAGAGACAGTGGCAGCTGTGAAGTTGCAGAGGCATTGCTCCAGGGGTGGGAGGTAGATCCCCATGAACACACCGCTGAACTCTGGGTCCTTGCTAACCAAGAACTGCCACCTGTGAGTGGGGTGCAGCAGAAGGAGAGAGGAGTGGTGTATTAAGGGACATTCATTTGTCGGACTTTCACGCTTTGGCAGGTGAGAAACAGAAACAAAGGACAGTACTCAGCGCAGTGGGGGTGTGAGTGCCTGAGGTCTCATGCTTTTAAATTGTGATTGTGGTGTTTTCTCAACGTAATGTTGAGTCCCCTTTCCTGCCCCCCACTTTTAATAAAAGTTTGATTTTGCTACACACAGACTCAGTGCTTGCAAGTGGGGAAGTATTGCCTCTTAGAGGTGCCTGGGGTGGTGTTAGATTTTCCCAGATTACTGGACTGGGGCTCGAGCTGGTTCTATTTTGTGGTGTTAAGAGAAACCCCTAAACTCTGAACCCTGCCCATGTTGCTGCCTACTCAACCTGGCAGAGGGGTTACGCACGCACGCACGTTGCTGCTGACTCCATCTGGCAGAAGGGTTACATACACACATGGCCTGGTGTACTTTGCAGCAAGCTGGATCTAAATTCTGCATCAGATTAAGATACATTTAAAAATCTGCTCAATGAGATCTGCAAACTCCTGAGCAAGGAACTGCATCCAATCCTTCTAGCTGAAGGAGTACACGGTTCAGGGCCTTTGAGGATGACAGAAGATGGAGTGATGGTAAGGGGCAAATGAGGGCATTTGGCTCGCCTCTCCATTAAAAGAGCAATGCTGTTACTGTACAAGGCATTGATTAGACTGAAATAGTGAGTCAACAAAGAAAACAGAATGCCGCTAGCCATCACCTTCAGCCCCCAACTAAAACCTCTCCAGCGCATCATCAAGGATCTACAACCTATCCTGAAGAGGATACCACCTATCCTGAAGACCCATCACTCTCACAGATCTTGGGAGACAGGCCAGTCCTTGCTTACAGACAGCCCCCCAACCTGAAGCTAATACTCACCAGCAACCACACAACAGAACCATTAACCGAGGAACCTATCCTTGCAACAAAGCCCGTTGCCAACTGTGCCCACATATCTGTTCAGGGGACACCATCATAGGGCCTAATCACATCAGCCACACTATCAGAGGCTCATTCACCTGCACATTCACCAATGTGATAGATGCCATCATGTGCCAGCAATGCCCCCCTGCCATGTACATTGGTCAAACTGGACAGTCTCTACGTAAAAGAATAAATGGACACAAATCAGATGTCAAGAATTATAACATTCAAAAACCCCAGTTGGAGAACACTTCAATCTCTTTGGTCACTTGATTACAGACCTAAAAGTTGCAATTCTTCAACAAAAAAACTTCAAAAACAGACTCCAACGAGAGACTGCTGAATTGGAATTAATTTGCAAACTGGATACAATTAACTTAGGTTTCAATAGAGACTGGGAGTGGATGGGTCATTACACAAAGTAAAAATATTTCCCCATGTTTATTCCCCCCCTCCACCCCCCACTGTTCCTCAGACGTTCTTGTCAACTGCTGGAAATGGCCCGCCTTGATTATCACTATAAAATGTCCCCCCGTCCCCACCCGCTCTCCTGCTGGTAATAGCTCACCTTAAGTGATCTCTCTCTTGTTACAGTGTGTATGGTAACACCCATTGTTTCATGTTCTCTATGTATATAAATCTCCCCACTGTATTTTCCACTGAATGCATCTGATGAAGTGAGCTGTAGCTCACAAAAGCTTATGCTCAAATAAATTGGTTAGTCTCTAAGGTGCCACAAGTACTCCTTTTTCTTTTTGAGAATACAGACTAACACGGCTGCTACTCTGAAACCTTTTCCTATAGGGTACTATTTCTTTAGAGATGGCAGTGCAAGCAGAATGAATCCTGATTTAAGAGCATTTGACACAAGGGAATGCATTTATTTTCATCAGCAAAAATCAGAGGGAATGTGTCAAGATGATCTAAGAAAAATATTCAAATTGTAAAGAGCTTTGATAAGTGGAATGAGAAGCTCTTCGATTTGATGAGAGGGCCGTAAAAAACGAGAGACTCGGTCTAAAAAGTAGAACATTTAGAATGAAGGAGAAATTCAGCCAGAACTATTTCAATGAAAGTGCAATAAATTATTGCTAAGTAAAGCTTTTGAAGCAAATAGTAGAAATGAATTCCAGAGACAGCTAGCTATTCACATGTAGAAAGCAGAGAGTTCACTTTTTTTGTCCTTACAGTCTTGGAAAGTTGAGAGAGTATTAGTAGAGTACAATGAGGAAGATATTTGTGAATCATGTGCCTGAAAGATAGAGACAGGCCCAGATTTTCAGCGCTTGTGCTATAAACTACGCTCACAAAATGAATGTGCATGTCTGTCCACACAGCAAATCTACATTTACTGGTTAGCTAAATAAATAAATAAAATCTGAACCGAGGTAACGTAGAAAGTGTGTTTCAAAGGAAGCAGGTTAATGCAACAGTCCAAAATGCAACAGGACTTTCTTTATGAAAATTCAACAGCTTTTGAAACCCCCAAACACTAGAATATCTAGAAATGAATAGTTCAGAGACTGAGCCTGTTCCCCACTTCCATATAATCCTCAATTACTCACGGTCATCCACCTGGTTTACACCAGCCACCCAAATTTCACACAGCCTCCTTTAATTTGCAAAAACTAAACACCGAGGACAAGGTAACACATTATGAGCAGACTACTGGAAATGGATCCTTTTAGAATAAAAGTCTCATAATTTTCTATTTTGATCCTGCCATGTGCTCTTTGCAAATGTTTGGGTGCAAAGTGAAGTTTGGAGGTGCCGTGTGCCTCAGGAGGGGTTAGCAGGAGTGATGAAAGAGCTAGGGGATGAATGACAAGAAAGGGGACTGGAATCCAGGATAGAAATGAACAGCCCTACCAAAGCCTTTCAAACGAGCACATAAAATATGGTGATCATCCATAATAATTAATAATTATGAGTGATCTCATTCAAATACCAGTAGCCCTCAACCCATCTCTTCACAAAAAGCTCTGGCCTTTGAAGCTTTGGGCTCAGACGGTTAGATCTGTGTGCTGACAGACCAAGGCACAAAGCCAGGTTCAGAGTCAAGAGGCTCTCATAGAAAACTTCCTGCCACCTGTGCCCTCCCATTTACATGCAAAGGGACACTCATTTCAGTACCTCTGCTGATGACAACTGTGACAGTACCTCATGTGGGGAGAAAGCAGCAATTTCTTTGGCTGCCAATTCCCAAACCATTTACCACTTTGTAAGTCATAAACAACACTTTAACTCCACCAAGAAACGAAAAGGTTGTTATCATAGTCAAGGAGAAAGGAGTCTGACCTCGCGGACAAAAATAAATAAAATCTATAGCGAGTCCCTCCTCTGAGTCTCTTTTCTATGTATGTTTTTTAGGGTCTAATGCTATACTCATTAAAATTAATGGAAACTTTGCCATTTAATTCAGTGGGAGCAAGATAAGGGCTTTAAACAGGAAAAAAAAATCTCGTGCTATAAAGTCCGTTGGACTTGTGGTCCTAAGTCCCATAAGCACTGTTGAAACCACCCCCCACCCCACGCCATCATAAACTCTTTGGGGCAGGAATTAACCTGTGCAGTACAAAGCACATCAAGGATCCCTGTGATGGGGTGCCCACCCTACCCAGCATTGGAAGGGGTGAAGATGGTCAGGATGGCCTATTAACTCCACAGGTAGGGTTGCCAGTTTTGGTTGGATGTATTCCTGGAGATTTCATCACATGACATAATCTTTAATTAAAGATTAATCTTTTTAATTCCTAGAAACTCCAGGCCAATCCTGGAGGGTTGGTAACCCGGACAGGCTGCCCCTGAAGGGAGAGCCAGGGAGCAGGGAACTAATTGGAAGCAAGTTCGGCTGTGCAGGAACAGAGTGGTCTGTATAAAGCCCAGGAGTCGTGAGCAGTGAAAGGGGTTACTGGGAAAGGCTGCAGGCAGGCAGGCAGCCAGCCAGCCAGCAGTCACTCCTTGGGCAGAGGGAGGAGGGTTTTGGAGCTGGTACACCAGAAGGAGAAGGGGACCAGGTGTGGTAGGATGCAGTCCAGGGAATGAGCAGTGAGGGCTGAAAGAGAAAGACCCAGAACTGCTGAGCTGAGGGCTCCTGGACTGGAACCTGGAGTAGAGGGTGGGCCTATGTTTCCCTACCAGCCACTGAGGGAGTGGCACCATGGGGCAGTGAGAGGGAAGACTGTCTAGGACTGCTAGGGAGAAGGGACTTTGCTACCCCAAAAGGCGGGAACACTGAGTGACCTGGCCAGAGGGCTGAGTCACAAAGAAGACACTGTGGTTCCTGGAGTGAGAGAGGGGCTCCAGATCTGAGACAGAGACGGAGTGACAGCGTGCAACTGCAGAAAAGGGGGCATTGACCTCAAAAGCGAATCCCCAGAGTGACCAGAAGGAGGTGCCAGACCAGTGGTGAAAGGTGATTCCTGTGACTGTCCTTAATGAATAACTTAATAACATGGTAATAACTATAACACTGGGTACGGAAAGATGTTTCACAGGATTCCACTGAAGAGGACGCCTATCCAAGAAGCAGTTCTGGATTGTGACTCACTAATTGCAAGCATGTTGGTAAGATTTTAAATGCATCCAGAACCAAGAAGACTAGTTATGAAGAACAAAATGTCTTTGTTTTTTGTTTTTTCCTGAACTCGGGCACATCTTCCAGGCAAAAAGGAAAGCTTCTATTAACAGTAATTCTTAGACTGAGAGTAATATCTTAGAGTTTTATTCTGCCATTCATCACTGAAGCATCTGAATGCTAGTAGTATCTACTGCCGCAACCATCCTGTAATTTGTCAGTCTTCCATTTATGAATAAATCCTATTTCTTTGGGATAAAGACCCTGTGGTAAAGTTTCTAGATACAATCAAGACTGGATACGTCTGCTGAAGAGTCTGGTCTATAACTAATTTTTGTGTTTCTCCAAGTTTTATGAACTCTCATAAATCAATCGTAATAATTTCTTTTGTTAGCGATTTCCCCCTCTAGGCAATGTTATATAACGTTTATGTAATAGTTTGTGAAAGACCCTGGACTTGTATCGACATTTTTGCTTCTGGGTTTATTCTTCGGAAATTATTTTTAAGGAAAACGTCAAAAGGCGATGCTCTAAAATTACTGCTGAGCAGCTGTGGTTTGGTTTGCAAGTGCATTTCTCACTACCCTTCCTCTCAGCTCAGGTTTTGTCAGCGAGGACAATGTATTGTAAGTGGCAAGAATTCTGCTCTTCAGACCTTTCCTGCTCACAGGAAGGGACCAGAAAAGCAAAGAAGAGGGACTCTGGATCTGGAAGACAGTTTAAAAAATAACCAAAAACTCAACATTTTTAAAAAAAATCTCCTTTTTGTCTGCAGGAGCACATCATCTGCCATTCTGCCTTTCCCTGGGGCCCTCATCATGACAGTATCGAAGCATACAGTTGTTGTTGTTTTATTATACAAGCAGTTTCTCCGAATTTAAAAAAAACAATGTCCAGACCACCAGACCCAAAATTTAACTTACCTTAAAAAGGGAGTAACTGCACTGGAAAATTGAACCAAGTCCAGACAGACATGCTGAATGCCTACAGGAACCTCATAAATAGGGCCCTACCAAATTCACAGTCCATTTTGGTCAAGTTTATGGTCATAGGATTTTAAAAATCATCAATTTCATGATTTCAGCTATTTAAATCTGAAATTTCATGGTGTTGTAATTGTAGGGGTCGTGACCCAAAAAGGAGTTGTGGGGTGCTCACAAAGTTATTGTAGGAGTGGGTTACACTATGGCTACCCTTACTTCTGCGCTGCTGAAGGCGGTGCTGCCTTCAGAGCTGGGCAGCTGGAGAGCAGGGGCTGCTGGCCAGGAGCCCAGCTCTGAAGGCAGAGCCACAGCCAGCAGCAGCGCAGAAGTAAGGATGGCCTGGTACGGTGTTGCCACCCTTTCTGCGCTGCTGCCTGCAGAGCTGGGCACCTCAGTCAGCAGCCACCGCTCTCCAGCTGTCCAGTGCTGAAGGCTTCAGTGCAGAAGGAGGGGTGGCATGGTATGGTATTGCTTCCCTTACTTCTGCGCTGCTGCTGGCAGGGCGCTGCCTTCCGAGCTGGGCACCCAGCCAACAGTTACTGCTCTGCAGCTGCCCAGCTCTGAGGGCAGCACAGACGTAAGTGTGGCAATACAGTCGCAATCCCTCTAACATAACCTTGCGACCCCCCCTGCCCGCAACTCCCTTTTGGGTCAGGACGCCCAGTTTGAGAAATGTTGGTCTCCTCTGTGAAATCTGTGTCGTATGGGGTAAAAGCACACGAAAGACCAGATTTCATGGGGGGGGGGGGAGACCAGGTTTCATGGTCCATGACATGTTTTTCATGACCGTGACTTTGGTAGGGCCCTACTCATAAATACCTAAACTAGAGAGACTAGATTAGATTAATCAGTAGTAGGGGGCAGGCAGCACATAACTCCTTTATAAAATATTTTTTTAAATGTAGCTCTAGGTTCCATAACCTTCTTGGGCCACTCCAAGTTTATATTCTAATTGCCTCTCACAGCTGACTAACAGGGGCCATTCAGTCCATTTAGCTTCATGTAGTTTTTTATTCCTTTGCAGATCACCTTTAAGAATAATATTTATGTAACCCTTCTGCTAGGTGGAGCTGGAAGCAACCAGGGCCGGGTTCAATATCTAGGGGTTCCTTTTCAACAATACAACACAGAACCAGCTTGAGCCCCCACCCAGTAACCTGGGAAAATTACACACCACCCCTGGACACCTCTGACAGGGAATATTTCCCCACTCACAAGCAGAGTCCGAGTGTAAAAAAGACACTTTTAATGAAAGGAGAGAAGTCACCCAAGATTAAGTAGGGAAAATACCACAAGCAGGATTCGTAATCATAAAACTGTGAGCAGGACACCCACCCCAGAGTCTTCTGCCTCATGTTCTTGAGTTCTACAAGCAAAAGTTCCTTTACCATTGTTCCCCTCTGCTCCCTCACCATACTCCGCTCACAGTGGTTCTCCTTGGTCAGTGAGGACCCAGGGTTCAGAAGTGCATCTGTGTGAGTTCAGCTCCCACCCTAGGAAGAAGACACCTGGCTTGCTCCACCATCTGAGCACTTGCTCTAGCTGGTCACCCTGCCAGTCACTGTTGCCTCCCGCCAGCCAACTGTTTGCCACTTTTGCCGGCTGCTCCTGCCGGCCGCCCATTAGTCACCTCCTGCTGCCACTTGCCCATCTGTGGTGACCTCCGTAAGTCAGTCTCTTCATGACTTTTAGCTCTCAGCAGGCTGGGCAGAAACACTGCCTCACCACCAGTGATTTCAGTTCTCATTCAGTATGTAACATAACAAAATGACTCCTAATGAAGCCTATTTAGCTCTATCTTTGAACAGTGGGGAGAAACAGGGTAAACCAGACTGGGGACCCTTAGGGAGAGTCCACACCCTTTTCTTTTACAGGGGTCTGGCATTCAAGTCCCTGGCTTAACGAGGTTCTTTCAGCTGAGGACCCTGACCCCCCTCATTTGGGAAAAGGTAAGCACAATTATGCTCCCCTTTATTCATAAAATAAAGACAACAACATTGATAACAGCATTTCACTACCCCTGCATTCAGTATAAAGTGATTTGTAACCCAACACCAGCCAAAGTTGATCACTTTAAGCAACACCACTCTATCTGCTGGATATCTAAGCAGATTAGAGTGTTCATGTAACTACAGTTTGCTCCCCCTCTGAGTCTCATGTAACTACAGTCTCTCCCCCTCTGAGTTAGCTGTCAGAGGAGAGTTCATTCAGACCCTGCTTACATTTATTTGTATTACTCCATCTCCTCCATTTAAGGCTATTTTTTTCCTCAGGTTTATGGCAGCTTTAATTTTGCAGAAGCAGTGCTGTGGCAACATTAACTGTGAAGATGCAAACATGTATTTGGTACCTGGTGTTAAGGACATCTGTGCCTTTATGGTTTTTCTTTTCCCTCCAAAAAATGTGGTATTAAAAACCACTGGCCTTTGGAAGGCAAGTTTACCCCTTTTGTGTATTCTAATAAAATATTTATGGCAATTGTTTCCATAGGAGATAGGTATATTGACACTTTTGTTTCTATTTTGTATACATTTAAAATAAGCATATATTAAAGACAAAATAAGAAACAGTAGTTACTGAAGAATATACTCTTGCAAATTATACAGCAATAGAAAAGGCCTGATCCTGCCATGTGCCAATCCGTCTCAGCTCCCACTGAAGCAATATGGTCATAGGCTTTTACTCAATATAAGCATAAAACCAAAAAAGTCTCCTCATACACCCAAAGCCTTTTCCCTCTTATCTATACTTCTGTGCCTGCATTTCCTTATAGAAGTACAATCAGGAGTTGTTTATATGAAAGGCATGGTCTCAGCAGAGAACTGAGAGACAAAGTCTCCTATGATCGAATCCTGGTTCTGAGACCAACTCAGAAAAAAGTCATTTAGCCACACAGGTATGTTGTGACGATTAATTAGTTTATTCTTATGGCCTTCTTTGAAGATGAACAGTACTACGGAGGTGATAAGTATTACATGTTATGGGACCTGAGAAATGTCAATGTTTGTGTATATAATAACTTTTTATTGAGGATTTTCCTACATAAAAGAAGCAGTAAACTTCCTTGAAATCAATAACGAGCAGATAAGACATGCCTTATTCAACCAGTAGGTTTTTAATTTAAATAATTTTTTTTCCTTTGAAATAAATACATCTTTTACAACATAAGATGGGGATACTACTTTCTTTTTTTTTTAAATGGCTCTGGTTGTGTTGCTACTGAGCAAATTATAGAATTGCCTCTCTACCAGGGAGTTGTGCAGTAGGAGCTTTTTTACAAGTGTGATATAATCCGTGGAAAACCCATGCAAGTAGAATGTGAATCATCTATCCACTAGAGCTTCTGGTGCTTATTGGCTGCTGTCATAAATATAAAGGGAAGGGTAAACCCCTTTGAAATCCCTCCTGGCCAGGGGAAAGCTCCTCTCACCTGTAAAGGGTTAAGAAGCTAAAGGTAACCTCGCTGGCACCTGACCAAAATGACCAATGAGGAGACAAGATACTTTCAAAAGCTGGGAAGAGGGAGAGAAACAAAGGGTCTGTGTCTGTCTGTAGTCGTCTTGGCCAGGGACAGAACAGGAATGGAGTCTTAGAACTTTTAGTAAGTAATCTAGCTAGGTATGTGTTGGATTATGATTTCTTTAAATGGCTGAGAAAAGAATTGTGCTGAATAGAATAACTATTTCTGTCTGTGTATCTTTTTTGTAACTTAAGGTTTTGCCTAGAGGGGTTCTCTATGTTTTTGAATCTAATTACCCTGTAAGATATCTACCATCCGGATTTTACAGGGGGGATTTCTTTATTTCTATTTACTTCTATTTTTTATTAAAAGTCTTCTTGTAAAACACTGAATGCTTTTTCATTGTTCTCAGATCCAAGGGTTTGGGTCTGTGGTCACCTATGCAAATTGGTGAGGCTTTTTATCCAACATTTCCCAGGAAAGGGGGGGTGCAAGTGTTGGGAGGATTGTTCATTGTTCTTAAGATCCAAGGGTCTGGGTCTGTAGTCACCTAGGCAAATTGGTGAGGCTTTTTACCAAACCTTGTCCAGGAAGTGGGGTGCAAGGTTTTGGGAAGTATTTTGGGGGGAAGGACGCGTCCAAACAGCTCTTCCCCAGTAACCAGTATTAGTTTGGTGGTGGTAGCGGCCAGTCCAAGGATAACGGGGGTAATATTTTGTACCTTGGGGAAGTTTTGACCTAAGCTGGTAAAGATAAGCTTAGGAGGTTTTTCATGCAGGTCCCCACATCTGTACCCTAGAGTTCAGAGTGGGGGAGGAACCGTGACAGCTGCAAAAATGAAAGTGAGTTTCTAAGTGAGTGGGTAGAAAAGCAGACTGTACGGAGGACATACCGTACAATTTGCCCAGTGGGCTCTTAAAAATACTATCTATTAGTGTGATAGTAGAATTTCCTCTTTTGAAACGTTTCAGAGTAACAGCCGTGTTAGTCTGTATTCGCAAAAAGAAAAGGAGTACTTGTGGCACCTTAGAGACTAACCAATTTATTTGCGCATAAGCTTTCGTGAGCTACAGCTCACTTCATCGGATGCATACTGTGGAAACTGCAGAAGACATTATATACACAGAGACCATGAAACAATACCTCCTCCCACCCTACTCTCCTGCTGGTAATAGCTTATCTAAAGTGATCACTCTCCTTACAATGTGTATGATAATCAAGGTGGGCCATTTCCAGCACAAATCCAGGTTTTCTCACCCTCTGCCCCCCCCACACGCCGGCAGGAGAGTGAGTTTGGGGGGGGGGGCAGAGGGTGAGAAAAGCCGGATTTGTGCTGGACATGGCCCACCTTGATTATCATACACATTGTAAGGAGAGTGATCACTTTAGATAAGCTATTACCAGCAGGAGAGTAGGGTGGGAGGAGGTATTGTTTCATGGTCTCTGTGTATATGTCTTCTGCAGTTTCCACAGTATGCATCCGATGAAGTGAGCTGTAGCTCACGAAAGCTTATGCGCAAATAAATTGGTTAGTCTCTAAGGTGCCACAAGTCCTCCTCTTCTCTTTTGAAACAGCTTTCTGAAGACAGAAAAAGAATTATGCAGAACCATATGTGCTTCAAATTTGTGATTTCCGAGAAGCTGGGTGTAGTTTATGTGGTGATAAAAGGAAAGGGATTGACATTAAAGGATGGTTTAGTTAGGGGCATCTTAACTTAGCAGTGAGCCCAGATAAAGAGCTGTCTTGATTAACTGGCTTAGCGGGTATCACACTGACATGAGATCGTGACTCCTTCACAGTACAAGAGATCCCTCGCCCTGCCTTTGTGGAGCTGTTAAATTCTAACCTGCTGCTAGTGCTTCTGCACTGTTATTGAATTTATATTAGTGCTGATACACACGGTATGAGGCCTACGTGTTGTGAGTGCCCAGTGGACGTGGGCTCGGAGCAGCCAACTCAATCAATTTTGGGCATGTTTTTCCCTTAATTTGGGGTGAAATTGGACAGTACAAATTCTGCAGTCTCCACTTAATCAGTCAGTGGGAATTGTGACCATATAAGGACAGCAGGATTTGACCTGCTGTGTCTAAGAAGGTCTGATGTATAGGTATAGGTAAGATTTGGAAAGCCATGAGAGAAGAAATCACTGCATTGGAGACCACATAGTGACACTCAAAACAGCAAAAGAGTACAAAAAATAAACCAAGGGTTCTAGCCTGAAGGCTGTGAACACTGAAACCGCGCCGTGGTGGTCAGCTTGCAGCAGATGATTTCCTTAGCTATGTCCTATGGCTGTAGCAACATTGGGGGAGGGGAGGGGAGGGGAGAAGGATTTTTATGTCCCAGAATAAAATGCTTTGAAGAGTAGGTGAGGGTTATTCCTCACACAGGTGCAAGTTGGGCCACCCAGAAATCCTGCAACCTGAGCCAGCAAAGCAGCAGCTTCCAGAAAACATTTATTCCTGGAACAAGAAGCCGCTGTTAGGAAAAGTTAAACATGATTAAAGTTACAAAAAGGCCAGGAATGCCAAGACTTGGAACCTTATTTTACTTTTTTTTTTTAGGCATGAATGTGTCTGTTCCTCAGTGACCCAGATGCTATAAACAAACCCTGAATGAAAAACATTTGCCAAGGGCATTACTCTTCCCTTTTGTCTGTGTAAAACTAGTTACTTCGTACTTAAAAAAGATACGGCAAACACCCCTCCTCCACCTCTCTCCAGATGAGCCCCTGATTTTAGTAAATACCCAGCAGTCCAGACTTCTGAAGTGCTGACATCTGAATCTAAAGCAAGTCTGTGTCAGCAGGCATGGTGGAAACAAATGTGGCATCTCCTGTCTGTAGTCTTATACTAGTTCACCCAGTGCTTAAATGGACACAAATCAGATGTCAAGAATTATAACATTCATAAACCAGTCGGAGAACACTTCAATCTCTCTGGTCACGCAATCACAGACATGAAGGTCGCTATCTTAAAACAAAAAAACTTCAAATCCAGACTCCAGCGAGAAACTGCTGAATTGGAATTCATTTGCAAATTGGATACTATTAATTTAGGCTTAAATAGAGACTGGGAGTGGCTAAGTCATTATGCAAGGTAGCCTGTTTCCTCTTGTTTTTTCCTACCCCCCCCCCCCAGATGTTCTGGTTTAACTTGGATTTAAACCTGGAGAATGGTCAGTTTAGATGAGCTATTACCAGCAGGAGAGTGAGTTTGTGTGTGTATGGGGGTGGGGGGGATGTGAGAAAACCTTGATCTATGCAGGAAATAGCCCGACTTGATTATGTAAAGAGTTGTCACTTTGGATGGGCTAGCACCAGCAGGAGAGTGAATTTGTGTGGGGGGGTGGAGGGTGAGAAAACCTGGATTTGTGCTGGAAATGTCCCACCTGTTGATCACTTTAGATAAGCTATTACCAGCAGGACAGTGGGGTGGGAGGAGGTATTGTTTCATGATTTCTGTGTGTATATAAAGTCTGCTGCAGTTTCCACGGTAAACATCTGATGAAGTGAGCTGTAGCTCACGAAAGCTCATGCTCAAATAAATTGGTTAGTCTCTAAGGTGCCACAAGTACTCCTTTTCTTTTTGTAAATCGGTGCTGGGGCTCAAGCAATTCTTTTACTTTCATTACTGATGCAGCAAGCCCAGAGGTGTTTGGGCTATCAACTGCCAAGCCTAGAAGTGCTGCGGCTCAGCCTTGGCAAGCCCTGGCACAAACTAAGCACAAAATTCACCATAGTATCTTATCCCTCCCACCAACAAGGGGGAAAACACCCGTCCACAAAGATATTTTTTTCTTCCATCCATACTAGCATTTGTTAACTTCAATTCAAGCAACCACACTCACTTGATCTGTATATGACTAGATAGATTTTTCTCCCATCTCCACTCCCAAAGTATCCACAAGGCCACATAGCACTTTGCAGTGAAATGCTTTGGAGCAGGTATTTTGCCCTCATGGATGTGTTTGTACAACACCTAGCACAATGAGACTTGATCCTAATTGGGCATTACTGCAATGTCACTATTATTATTCTTGCTTTATTTCTTAATGTTAAGGGGATTATCTGAAACTACCCATTACACAAATGGAAATGTTGTAGGAGACTCATATGGTGTGCAGAGGAATCATGGAATACTCCTGCAGCTGCCACCAGATAAATATTAATTACCTGGTCTAGTTTTAGAGAGAACCGAAGCATTGGGAACATTTAATTATCTGCACGATCTATAGCATGTGTGAAATATTTCTGTGCTGCTTATTACATCTGTAGCAGGACTTCATTTTTTCCACATAAAGATTTTAATTACATAAAGTTTTCAATTACAGCTTTAATTTCCATTTTTTAAATAAGTTTGCCATGCAAATCATTAACTTGCTTTTAATTTCTCTAACAGCTCTCTCAAACTTTTAATTAGATATTCCCAGTTCTCTTTCCATTAACACTGTCTGGGGGGAGGCCAAGCATCAGCCTTATTAGTCTTACTGTCTGCTGCTTCATTTAAAGAAAAAAGTCTTTGGATACAAGGCCACGGTAGGGTTGCCAGGCCTTCAGTTTGCGATGGGAATGCCCGGTTGAAAAGGGACCCTGTCACCTCCGGTCAGCACCGCTGACTGGGCCGTTAAAAGTCCGCTCGGCAGCACAGCGGGGGCCTGGGACAAAGGCAGGCTCCCTGCCTGCCCTAGCTCTGTGCAGCTCCCCGGAAATGGCCACCAGGTCCTTGCGGACCCTAGACACATGGGCAGCCAGGGAGGCTATGCACGCTGCCCCAACCCCAAGTGCCGGTTCATCAGCTTCCATTGGCTAGGAACTGCAACCAAAGGGAGCTGCGGGGGTAGCACCTGCGAGCACAAGGGCAGCATGCAGAGCATCCCTGGCTGTCCATGCACATAGAGGCTGCACTGCAGGGACCTGGGGAGCTGCCCAGAGCCTGCACCCCACACATCCTTCCACACCCTAACCCCCCGCTCCAGCCCGGAATCCCCTCGAGCACCCAAACTCCCTCCCAGAGCCACACCTCCCCCAAACCCCTCATCCCTAGCCCCACCTCAGAGCCCACACCCCCAGCTGGAGCCCTCAGCCCCCCTGCTCCCCAACTCCCTGCCCCAACTTGGAGCCCCCTCCTGCAGCCCAAACTCCTCATCCCCGGCACCACCCCAGAGCCTGCATCCCCAGCCTGAGACCTCTTCCGCACCCCAAACCCCTCATCCCCAGCCCCACTCCAAAGTCCTCACCCCCAGCCGGAGTCCCTCACGCCCCTCCCGTACCCTAACCCCCTACCCAAGCCTGGTTAAAGTGAGTGAGGGTGGGGGAGAGTGAGAGACGGAGGGCAGGAGGATGGAGCGAGTGGGGGCGGGGGCCTCATAGAAGGGTGGAGCAGGGGCAGGGCCTCAGGGAAGGGGCAGGGGGCAGGGCTGGAGTGTTTGGTTTTGTGGGATTAGAAAGTTGGTAACCCGAGGCCAAGGCCCTCCTTCCCCCAGCTCTTCCTTGAGTACCCAACCTACAGCCAGCTAGGGTACAGCCAGCTTGGGGTACAACTTGCAAAGGTCAGCTCTGTAAGACTGATCTTGGCAGCCAGCAGTTGTAAGTGGTGTTATAGTAAGGCTTATATATAATGGCTCCAATGTTGGAGGAAACCATATTGCCACAGATGCTGCCCAGAAGTGGATTTGTATGAACTATTTTGCTGCTGTTTTTGTTGTGGGATTCCCAAAGTCCTCTGTGTGGTCTCCCTCTCTCCTTGCTGCACCTTGCCTCAGTCATTGCCCCACATACCTCTTATATGTCCCTCTTTTTGAGGGATGTCACTAATTCGAGTCCCAAAATTACTTATAATCCACACAGTTATGGGGGATAGATCCTGGTACAGTCTCTTCCCTAGCTCAGAGCCCAGTTAAAGTCAGTGGAGCTCAGTATCAGTAAAGGCTTCCGCAGCCCTCAGTGTCTCCCTCTTTCTTATTGATGAAAATCATTTACAGCAACACTAAGCAATCGTGAGTGAGAGTTATAGGAAGAGTCACACTAAAGGAATGACTCCACACCACTCTTTCCTTCAGTGTCCTGCATTTTTGGTCTTTGTCACACACTGCATCTCACTGTGATGAGGGGCTTGAATAGAGACTGGGAGTGGCTAAGTCATTATGCAAGGTAACTTATTTCCCCTTGTTTTTTCCTACCTACCTACCTACCCCCTCCACCCTCGTTCCTCAGACTTTCTTGTAAACCTTGGATTTGTGCTGGAAATGGCCCACCTTGATTATCATACACATTGTAAGGAGAGTGATCACTTTAGCTAAGCTATTACCAGCAGGAGAGTGCGGTGGGGGGAGAGAAAACCTTTTGTAGTGGTAAACACCCATTTTTTCATGGTTTGTATGTATAAGAACATCTTCTCTATTTTCCACTGTATGCATCCGATGAAGCGAGCTGTAGCTCACGAAAGCTTATGCTCAAATAAATTGGTTAGTCTCTAAGGTGCCACAAATCCTCCTTTTCTTTTTGCGAATCCTACACTAGGAATTCGTGACAGCCTGTGGGCTCAGTCAGACCCATCCTGCTACTCATGCAGAAGGCATCAAGCCTGGAGCAAGGAGTTAAAAGGGCTGAACCTGACTCAGGTTGGGCCTAACCAGGAAGGAAAGTAGATTGCTAGCGCTTGGTCCGTGATAGAAACCTGGCCGGAGCCAGGGAACTGGGTGTGGCTGCTGGCAGACGAATTCTCCCTGAAGGAAGTAGGTCTGAAACTGGGAATGCAAGGCAGTGGGGAGAGAAGGGAGCCTGCCCAGTGTTCTCCATGCTGGCAGAGAGGCCTGCAGGAAGACTCCTGCTGAGTCGGTCACAGTCCTGCTATGGGAGGAGAAAACTCTTCTGCAGCAGAACCAGACGGGTGGCTGAAAGCACTAAGAAGCTCTGCAATGAGCCCGTGGAAGAGGTCTAGAAAGAGTGATGCTGATACACAGTGAGTCCAAGAAGAGGCTGTGGGAAAGGGCTAAGGCAGGTGGTGGTAGGAGTGGCCCAGGGAGACTGCAGAGGGTTGGCATAGCCAGACCTTGACTGCTTATTTAAGCATCCCTGGACCCGAAACAAGAGGAGAGGAAGGGTTTCCCTATTAGCCTGGGTTTCCCTATTAGCCCACTGAGGAAGGTGAGCGTGGAAATATTTGTATACAAGGGTATAAGACTATTGAAACCATCTGATACCAGGGATAAGGAGTAGTGAGTCCAGAGTCAGAGTGAAGGCCCAATGTGAGGTCAATGGACTATTGTTTGTTGGACTGTTGGTTTACCCTTGAAGGGGTAGGACTATATGTGATGTGGCTGGAGACCTGAGTTGGAAGAAGAAACAGACCACTACAGGGCCATAGTGGCTCTCAGCAGGGGGCGCAAAGAGAGGAGAACCTGCTACACCATGTCCAGCCCCCAGGCGGTACCACAGCCAGAGAATCACACTCATATGCTCACATTTGAACTTGGTAAGGTTGAGAGGAATGTACTCCCAAAC
Organism: Lepidochelys kempii; assembly: GCF_965140285.1. Lineage (NCBI taxonomy): Eukaryota > Metazoa > Chordata > Testudines > Cheloniidae > Lepidochelys > Lepidochelys kempii. The sequence goes on along the minus strand of NC_136381.1, from coordinate 41,599,098 downwards.
TGCTCCTACTATGTTAGTCTTCCACTAACCTGAGGACAAAGAGTTCTCAGGCTGTTTCTGGACCTCCTGTGTGCCAGGACTCCGCCGCATTCCTGGTAAGCAACTGGGATGATCAAAAATGGGATGTATATAGTTATATTACTGCACTTGTGGTTGTCATTGTCAGAGAAGGAAGGAAATTATCAGGCTATTTTTTTTCCAGATCAGCAGTGAGAGAGAGAGAGAGAGACCACTTAACCCACTGGCAGAGACATGGTATCTCCCAAATAGCCAACCCAGACGAAGACATTTTCAGGAACACAGGGTATGTATAAAGGCTGGAGTTGAAAGGTGTCATTTCCTGCTTCAGTAGACATACGTGTTCTTGCTTTGATTGAGCTAGCACACTAAAAAGAGCAGTGTAAGCAGTGGGGTGGGCTAGCTGCCCCGAGTACAAGCCCATCTGAAACGCTAGGTATGTACTCGGCCAGCTGGCTGCCCCCTCCCCCCATGCGCACAGTGCCATGGCTACACTTTTAGTTTTAGTTTGCTAACTTGATCAGAGCAAGCACAGATATGTCTACTTGAGCTGAAAATTACACCTTCCAACTCCAGAGCAGACATACCCATACTGACCTACAGGAGCAGGTGACCAAGGGGCACAGGAACACATTCTTTATGCACCCAAATGTAATAGGGGCTCAGTCAGGCCTGTGAAATGGGTAATTATGTTTTTTAATAGAGTGAAGTCCTGTGTTTTGGATCCACAGCTCTAATACACAATTAGTTCCAAAACAGCACCGGGCAGACTTTTGCTGGAGTGAGACAGCATATTAGTCTGTAACTGTTGGGAGGTGGGGCAGAATCAAGAGAATGGTATTGCCCGCAAAGGGAGTCCCAGGGTCCACCTACCTTTGGACAATGTGTGTGATATTGATTGTTGCCTCGATCTGGATGGAGCTAAATGAGGCATAACGTAGATCTATCAGCAATTCTCCTTAGACTGCATTGGGTTCTGCAAACCACCCATACATACACAACTTACAGTACAGCTTAGTAGTAAATCTTCCTGTTAAGCGCTGGATCCTGCAACCTCTACTCAGGTAAGTAGCCCTTACTTGTGGAAGTGGTCTAGTCAAAATCCATGGGACTATTTAAGTGTAAAAGGCCTAGTCACAGAAATACAAGTTGCAGGATCATGCCCTGACTCAGACACTCTGCACTAGTGACATATAGTAGGTCCTTATCTTGTGGTCTTTAAAAGTCCATGGGGGCCTGCAGTGGGCTTTGGGTCAGACCGCACTGCTTATCCTGCTATCTATCCATTTACTTATATGGCCCTTATCACATATGGTATCTGAGCACCCACAACCATTAACAGATTATATCTTCAGATCACTCCTGTGACGTAGAGAAGTATTATCTCTATTTTACAGACAAGCACCTGAGGTACAGCACAAATTAAGTGATTTATATACCATCAGCACAGTTTTCAAATGGAAAATTGGATTTTCAACTAAACACAATTTTGTTTGTGAGTAGTATCTGTCATTGAAAAGGTGCCACAAGAGATTTGCAGAGGGTGAGCAAGTCCAATGGGTGCAGGGGGGAGGCAAAAAGGACAGCTGTGGGTAGGAATCCAACTAAAAAGTATGTAATCAATGGCTGTTTGGTATAATGAGTGTAAAGACTTTGGGGAAAAGGTTACAAAATATATAAATAAAAATGAACACTATAATGCACAAAAAGCCCTAGCTATATGGACATAGGAATTACTATGAAACTGTGTAGGCCTTATTATGTAGTCTTGCAACTCCCCATCATTCACATCAGATGAAGTGTTGCGTGTTGATAAATTTAGAGATGAAATTATAAATGAATGGATAACTGAGCCATAAATAAAGCAAAGTGAAACCAAGCTGCATATCAAAGAAAGCTGTGATGAATGGCAGCCTTCCATATGCATGACTTAAATTGGGACGAAGAAAAATGAAAAGTGGTATTGAAGTACAACTAAGAGAGACCTGGTGGGGAAAAATTGTAGAAATCAAAATAAATTAAAAATAACAAGATGTGAAGTAGACTGGAGAGTTCAATATAGCAAGGCTAAATTCATCCTTGGTGTAACACACTGTCTTCCATGAGGCTATATCTGGGATGAATCTGGCCTTTGGTATTTAATTATAGGTTGTTACAGCACCATGAGATCTCATGGGAAATCTCACAAGATATTGACAGGCATCAAATTAGCATTTGCCTCCACTGTATGTATAATCTGATCAGAAATATTTCACATTTGCAAAGAAGCCAACTTAGAAAAAAAAGATTCAGCTATATAAAGAAATAATATCTGTAAAAACAGCCATGTTAACAAGAGAGCTAGTCAGCTGATCAGATTTTTCTTAAATAAGCAGCATCAAAGAGGTCGTACATATGCCTTCTATAGATTGACAATTGTGTTCATTATAGTAGTGCCTAGAGACCAGCTAAATTCAGGATCCCACTGTACAAACACAGAGTAGTTGACAGTCCTTTTCCCAAAGAGTTTACAGTGTAAATAGAAAAGACAGACAAAAATTAGTGAACGGGATAGAGCACACTGGCAGAGGGATCAATGTGATGGTGACAAACATGTTAGTGTCACAGTTTGGGTAGGTGGGTAACAGGTTGAATTCAGAGGGAATTAGCTAACTGGAAAGACAAGGAATGGGAGGGGGTGAGAGAGCAGGTGAGAAGAGGGAGGGGAGGAAAGTATGAGGGACAGGTATGGAGTGAAGCGACTGAGGCTACGTCTACACTACCGTGCTAATTCAACCTAAGTCAATGTAGCTTAGGTTGACTTACTGTGGTGTCTACATCACGCTGGGTTGGCGGGAGGCACTCTTCCGTCGACTTACCTTACTCATCTCGTTCGGGGTGGAGTACTGCAGTCAACCGGAGAGCAATCTGTGGTCGATTTAGCGGGTCTACACCCCTTGGGACTGTCACCTGATGTGCTGAGATTACCTCTGAGCCCGTTTTCCCTGCCAGCTTGGGACTCCAGAACCCTGCCTTGTTGACCCAGACACGCTAGCCTGCTGCAACACAGACCCAGCTCTGGGCCACACCCCCAAAGCCTCCAAAGTTTTTAACCAAAAACTGCTCAGCTGGTCACTTATCTCCAGCACCCAGACACCGAGTTCCCAATGGGATCCAAACCCCAAATAAATCCGTTTTACCCTGTATAAAGCTTATACAGGGTAAACTCATAAATTGTCTGCCCTCTATAACACTGATTGAGAGATATGCACAGCTGTTGGCTCCCCCACATATTAATCGCTTACTCTGGGTTAATTAATAAACAAAAGTGATTAAGTATAAAAAGTAGGATTTAAGCAGTTTCAAGTAATAACAGACAGAACAAAGTAAGTTACCAAGCAAAATAAAACAAAACACGCAAGTCTAAGCCTAATACATTAAGAAACTGTTTACAGGTAAAATCTCACCCTCAGAGATGTTCCAATAAGCTTCTTTCACAGACTATACTCCTTCCTAGTCTGGGCCTAATCCTTTCCCCTGGTACAGTCCTCGTTAGTTCCAACTCAGGTATCTTAGGTGAAAAGCAGGGGCTTTCACATGACTGGGACCCCCTTGTTCTGCTCCACCCCCTTTTATAGTTTTGGCACAAGGCAGGAATCTTTTGTCTCTCTGGATCCCCACTCCTCCTTCTAAATGGAAAAGTACCAGATTTAAGATGGATTCCAGTATCCTGGGACATAGTCACATGTCCTCTGAGACCTCATCCTTCATTCTTCCAGGGCTGGCCCACACATACCCAGGGAGGTTTGCAAGTAAACAGAGCCATTTACAACCAAATGTCCTAGTCAATGGGAGCCATCAAGCTTCCAAATCACCATTAATGGCCCACACTTTGCATAATTACAATAGGACCTCAGAGTTATACTTCATATTTTTAGCTTCAGATACAAGAATGATACATTCATACAAATAGGATGAACACATTCAGTAAATTATAAACTTTGTAATGATACCTTACAAGAGACCTTTTGCATAAAGCATATTCCAGTTACATTATATTCATACTGATAAGCATATTTCCATAAAACATACGGCGCGTAACGTCACAGTATGGAGTGAAAAGACTGAAGCTATGTCTACACGACTGTGGTAAGTCGCCCTAAGTCGATGTAGCTTAGGTCAACTTACTGCAGTGTCTACATCGCACTGGGTCGGCAGGAGACACTCTCCCGTTGACTTACCTTACTCTTCTCGTTCGGAGTGGAGTACTGCAGTCAACCAGAGAGCCATCTGTGGTTAATTTAGCGGGTCTATACTAGACCCGCTAATTCGACCCCCAGTGCACTGATCGCCAGACCGTCAATCTGGCTGTAGTGTAGAGAGAGTCTGAGAGGGGATAAAATTACTGTTAACCTAGAGGCTAACCCCTACAGCAGCTCCTCCCTCTCCTCAGCAGTCACACATTAGGCACATAAGAGCTCCCTATGCTTGGCTTCTGTTCAGCCCCCTGAGGCTCCCCAAACACTGCTCCTTCTCACCAACTCCCTGCTCCTCCCCTCCCCTCCTCTCTCCTCATCCTTGAGACTGATGAGCACTTTCCCAAAGAGCCTGTTCTTCAGGCTGCATTGGATGTGAGGACCTCTCCAACAGCAGCAGTTCCTTTCCTAAAGAACAGGCTCTGTGGGAAAGCATCCAGCCAGAGTAGCTGCTGCTATGTCAGTGATCTTCATACTTTCCCAAACAACAGGGTCTAAAACTAAAAATGAATGTTGACATTCTTACGTAGAACCCCTACATTGTGTGTCAGTTAAGGGGGGCTGCATGAAACTGGCAAGGCTCTGTCCTAGAGCAGACTTTGCTTGGCCCATGAAAGAGGGTGGGGATCAAGGAGACAGATGTCACTTGGTGCAAACCCCGATACCAATGCAACTTAGATGCAGACAGGCAGGTCTGAGTCTGCCACTGACAGAGTCCTTAACAGACCCTAGTGTAAAGACCTTATGTCGGTGTCGGACAGCCAAAGCAGAGTGGACTGAAGGTTGGGCTATATGGTTTGCTGGGCATCAGGGTTGTGTTGTTTGTGAAGTCTGTGTCTGTCAGGGGAGGAGTAGAGGGTCTATACTGCTAGATGCTTCAATTTTCATTTCCTTGCTTTTCTAGTAGTTTAATTTTAGACAAATATCAAAATATTTGTCTGCTTTTCCAAGCCAAGCATCCAGACCTCTGGAGGGTCCCTCATCCATGGACACATAAAACTTGCTTTGCTTTACTTACAGTATCCGTGAGATAAATAAAGGTTCTTGGAAGTTTTGCAATAGTGTGGCCCACCTCCGGTACCAGAGTCAGGAGTTTTCACAAAACGAGTAGGGAACCAAAACTAAACGAAATCCAAAAATAATTTTTTTTTTCCTGAAGCACCTTATGACTTAATAGCTACACTTATTTTTAGTGGAATGCACACATATGGAAGAACAAATAAATAAGAAAAACTGAGGCATTCCAGGACACTTGCCTTTTAAAATAAAAGGAAAAGCTTTTTAAGGTGGAACACAGTAACCAGACACTGGAAAGACTTCATTAATCAGCAGAGTTTATATTCCAGTAACAAATGGAGCCAAATTTAGAAAAAACGGACTTGTTTTTTTTTCCATTTTGTGTGTGTGTGATGTTCCCGCTCATGCTCTAGTGATTACAAAGTGCACTTAATCAGGATTCCCAAAGAGACTGATCACATTCCCTTTCTAGGTGGTACCAGAAGTTGTAACCCGTGAACCTACCTTCTCTAGCCCTCACATTGCTTCCAGGTGGAATAAGAATTTATGAGAAGGCTTGGAAGCACTTGGAAACAGGCGGAGATTCTATTTTCCTACATTTGAACAAACCATACATTATTCTCCAGGATTTACTCTGCAACAAAACTGAATGACACAAATAATCTGAGGTTTACCCAGAAATCAGAAAAGGCATTGCAGAGATCTAGGTTCAATTTTACAATCTAGTGGTATTTTACAACTGAGTAGCTCTGATAGGAGGTATGTGTTATATAATAACACATATTATCTTTATAGTATAAATCATTTACTGGGATTTCATTCCTCAATTTTAAAATCTTATGGGCTAGATCCTCAGCTGTCAACTGAGATCAGCTCAGAGCAATTGAGTAGGTGGCAGGCAGAGGTTGCTGTAACACATCTTTGCATTTCTTGAACATGGGGTTGGGACTTGGCATAATTTAGAGCAATCTCTGGGCTGCTCTAAATTACACCCAGTTTCCCATAGCCTCAAGGATCTTTCCAGCAGCTGGAGATATCCTTGGCAAGGGTGTTGGGACACCCAGGCCATGCCTCCTTTCTCCCCCACCCCTGTATGCTGGGGGTTAGGAAGTTGTTAGTACAGAGCCACTATATCAGCTCTGTGCCACCCAGGGGCTCCTCTTTACACAAGTAAATCCTCTGGAGCCCTGTAAGCCAAAACTGCTGGAGTAAAATCTGGTTCTGTCAGTGTAGAACAAGTGGGTAACAAAAGGTGCCAGATTGGCAGTCGTGGAGATTGAAGAACCCTGTCTTTTCACAGAACAAACAACATAGGCTGTGGCAATGCAAGCTTCTCCCTTGCTTCCCTTCCAACATTCCCAGCTCTGGGCTAGCGGTGGCATGTCCAGGGGGAAAGATAGCACAGGAACAGATAATGGGGCAGCCGGAGCCAAGTGTTTTTGCTCTCTCATCTAAAACATTTTTCTTTCAGCAAAACTGTTGTGATGCCCAAGGTCCAGCCTGCCTGAACTAGAAATACATGCCTCATCCCATTGGAAAGGGTGATCCTACCTCATCTTGATCATTTAAGCTCGTGTTTCTTGAACGCTGATCCACAGAATACTTGCTGGTGGTGCACAGAGAGCAGTATTTAAACTGCTGGGCATGGGTTATTGGGAAGGACGGTGATCCAGGAGCAGATTTTTGTCTCTTATGAAGTGTTCACAAAATGAAAAGCTTCAAACTCCCTGGTATAAAGGTATTATTTCTAGCCTTGAGCCTAGTATGTGAAATAGTGGACTAGGACTGGCTAATGCCCAATCTGTACCTCAGACCGAGGTAATTTTAAAGGGAAACTCCATCTTTGAGGAAAAGAAGAAACAATGATGTCTCAGATCCTCTTAAAAGCATGGGATGATATCTTGGCCACACTAAAATCAATGGCAGAACTGATGCAAGAAGAATGTGTTGGTCTACTAATTATTCCTTTAGTCACTTTGCAGAAGTCCCTGGAACTATAGCGGGAACTACTGTAGAGAAACTTAACCCAGTCAAGGAAGCCAGGTATTGCTGACAGAGAGCTCACTACATGAATGGAGTATATAAGAAATGAATAAAAATTGTGATCAAAATGTTTGTTTATTTTAAAATTTTCCTCTGGAACAGGGAGATCTTTGAATATGCCTCCCTACACAGCTTCTGCTTCAAACTTGTCCCACATTTACTGAAAAACAAAACAAAAAGAATCTGCCATACAACCCGCCTATCCATAAAGATCCTCTTTTCTCAGTGCCAGATATTTACCTGTCATATAGGAGCAGCTGGATATGAAAACCACTGATCTATAAAGATCACTTTATATTTAATAGCCAAAAGGTGACCTTGATTGATATATTATCCTGTAGTTCTGCAGACTTCTTTCCAGTTTTTAATGAGTTAACTTAAAATTAATGACAGCTTCAGTGTATTTTTTCCAAATAAGATATGTTTGTATATGGAGCTAGTAGTTTAAAATGTAGATTAGATGTTTAACATTGCAGGGAAACATGTATATAACTGACACCTGTTTTATACAAACGTTTAGGTTCTATATACAAATACAGTTACAATACAAATATTTGTTGGGATCCTAGTTTCCATTGCATAAATACTCTTGACTGGTATAAGCTGCCTAGCTAGGCCAATTTGAAAATATTTTCAAATATCCCTGCAAGGCATATACATTTTGAAAACTTCACAGCAAACAGCAGCTTCCATATGAAGCACACAGAAATAATTCTGTTTAAATAACATTAAAGATGTTGTACAAATTGACACATGCTTGGGAAATTCTAAGCTGAAGTTGATGATAAAACTTTAATGCATAGCCTGGGCAGGAGTTGTTAGATGTTAACACACAACTCCACACCAGATACCCCTAGTCACTACAGCACAAGGACGGAATGGCAGCTTTCCTTTTATGTTTCCTTTCACCATTAAAGTTTGTGACACATCTTTAATGTTACATAAATATTGGCTATTTTTCTGTTAATTCCTGGCAGGTTTTTCCCTAATAACTGGTTGGTTGAATATATGATGGTTTCATCTTGCAGAAGTCAATTCACCTTCCTTGAACTTTTGTTTTTAAATTGGTGCTTTCATGCCATAACTAGCTGTTGTGGCTGAAGTCCTATTGTAACCATTGGTTTCTCATTGGAGAATATTGCTAGGACTATTAATACAACTATTTTTGGCAGCAAAATCACCGTCTCAGTTGCAGTGTCATTGCATTATCATTGTAGCATCTGCAAAGTCTGCAGGCTGGAGGTATTTTGATATTTCAGGATTGGAAAAAGAAATCTCACAGCTATACCCTAGCTCTGGGGGGTTGCTGAGAGGCGAGCAGGGACAAGATTGTCTCCAAATACAACACTCCTTTCGAAGGTTATGGTTATGGTCTGGTGGTGAATGCCCTCTGGAAATTATTTCTTCAAGATCAGCAACAAAAATCACTGCTCCTGAGAATTCTAAACTGTGGCCTGCTCCAATTGCCCAGTCTAAAGGGGGAGCACAACATAGCAAACCCCATCACCAGAGCTGTGCCAATTTCATTGATGCCAATGATGACACTAGCCAAACAAAGGATTGGATTCAGTCCCCACATGGATGTAGGGGTACAAGTTGCATTACGTATACAATTGGTAGCACCTGTGCGGAGGGGTGATTCCATCCCCAGTCGTTCTGCTAGCCTTAGGTACAAACTGTTGAAGGAACTTGTAGTGTTCAAGGAACACTATTAGCCTCTGTTCCTGCATGGAGTTGTCATTGGCCTCATCCAATATTTGAATCAGAGGAGGAAGCTAAGGGAGGGATCCAATCCCCACTGTAGTCGATGGAAAGGCTCCCATTTTTCTTAACCCTTCACTGTAATCTCTCCCTCTAGCAGCAGAAGGAAATTCGCACTCCTGCTTTCGCTTGGAGCACAACAAATCTTAAGGCTGGCTCTGCACAAGTCTTTCTGGGTTATCCATGTCAGATGCTTTCTCTATGCTAATTATTCTAAAGGCAGGAGGGTGCTTTTGTATACTAAAAAACCTTTGTGTCTGGTTCTAGTTAGTTCAGTGATCTCCATTATGGCGTGTGTTGAGCTTGGCTTCCGTTTCTCTCTGGAAGAGATGAAGACAATATTGTTGTGCCACATTGTGCATTTTTTCTGATGTCTATCGGGATTGGCAACTGCAATATATATTTCATGAGGTTCATTTAATTTCTTACCACTACCAGAAAAGGCAGACTAGTGTAGCATGCACAGGGAGTAAAGTAAAGTAATGAGCTGTCAGGAAGTCAAGATTAAAGGCAACGGCACTGGCTGTCCAAAATCCTCAGCCATGCTCATGTCAGGAAAGCAAGCTGATACAGCTCAGCTTTTCTCATGAATTCATATGTAACCCTCAGAGCACTACATCCATTCAAGTAATGTGAATCACCTAATCCACTTTTCCAGGCATATCAGAATTGAAAGCATATTTATACATTTTCCTATTGAGCCAACTTTTTCTTTTTATTCCACTCTAAAAAAAATGTGGGCCCTCCACAACTGAAGCGTTTAACAAAAGAAATGACACAGTTGTACAAGACATATGACAGTTTAATGCATAATAAATTGTATTCTGTGATATACTGCAAAGCAATTGAAATTGAAGCTTTAATGTAATATTTTAGGAAAAATAAAAATGTTCCTTTCAATTTAATGTGTTTTCCAAGAGGCATTAATGATTAACTGCTGGGTAAGGTGGCTTAGTTATTTCTTATGCTTGTTAACAGCTGCGGAAGTGGCTGAATGGAGAATACTCAACCACACACTGACATGGGCTTTCTGCTGTCAGAATGGTCCTCAGATTAAGGGAAAAGAAAGAAACAATAATGATTCCCCAAGTTTTTTTGCCAGAATCATTAGGCTGGGGAGGATGAGGTACAATAGATTTTGTTCTGTCTGAAAATGATAATTAAATTTTTTTTTGTTACTAATTTTCAAGTCCAGTGAGGCTCAATTCCACAACAACAACCAAGGACCTCAACCATCCCAACTATCAAGCCCCAAATACCCCCCATAGTCATCATCACCTCTCCCAACACTATTAGCCATCACATTGACTTATCAGATCTGGCTTAAGTGACAACTACGCACTCCATCCAACCCCATTAATGTCTATGTGATGCATACATCAGTAACACTTCCTATGCTATTCTGTTTGGATTCTTGTACTGAGCTCATCACTGTGATAGCTGAGCAACTTTCAGAATTAGGAGAAAAGTTGAGATGGTTGTTTGCCAAGGCTGCCTACCCAGGATTGCCACTCAACCCAGATTTGACATCTTGCATTCCTCAGGGCTTTTGGGATGCTAAATTTTAGGATGGCTGGAAAGGCAGCTGATAGACTAAGGGCTTTAGACAGAGGAGGAGCCATCAGGAAGGCCGAGGTGTTTAATGCTTATTTTGTTTCAGTCTTCACTAAAAAGATTAATGGTGGGATACTCAACACAATTTACATTAACAAGGAGAAAGGAACACAAGCCAAAATAGGGGAAGAACAGGTTAAAGAATATGTGGATAAGTTAGATGTATTCAAGTCGACAGGACCTGATGAAATTTACCCTATGGTACTTAAGGAACTAGCTGATGCAATCTAGGAACTGTCAGCAATTATCTTTGAGAACTCATGCAGGACGACTGAGGTCCCAGAGGACTGGAAAAGGATAAACATAGTACCTATTTTTAAAAAGGGGAGCAAAGAGAACTTGGGTAATTATAGACTAGTCAGCCTAACTTTGATATTTGGAAAGATACCAGAACAAATTATTAAACAATGAATTTGTAAGCATTTAAAGAGTAATAGGGTTATAAGGAATAGTCAGACCAACCTCATTTCCTTCTTTGACAGAGTTACTGGCCTAGTGGATGGGGAGAAGCAGTAGATGTGATATATCTTGATTTTTGTATGGCTTTTGGGACAATCATACCTGACATTCTCATAAGCAAACTAGGGAAAAGTGGTCTAGAAGAAATTACTGTAAGATGGGTAAACAGCTGAGTGAAAAAACATACTCAAAGAGGAGTTTATCAGAGGTTTGCTGTCAAACTGGGAGGACATACCTAGTGAGGTCCCACAGGGGTTAGTCCTTAGTCCAGCACTATTCAATTTTGGAAAGTGTAGTTATAAAATTTGCAGATAACACCAAGTTGGGAAGGGTTGATCGCACTTTGAAGGACAGGATTAGAATTCAAAATGACCCTGGCAAATTGGTCTGAAATCAACAAGATGAAATTCAATAAAGACAAGTGCTAAGTACAACACTCAGGAAGGAAAAATCAAATGCACAGCTACAAAATGGGGTATAAGTAGCTAAGCAGTAGTACTGCTGGAAAGGATCTGGGGGTTATAGTGGATCACAAATTGAATGAGTCAACAATGTGATGCAGTTACAAAATATATTCAGTTACAAATAATATTCTGGGGTGAATTAACAGGAGAATCATATGTAAGACATGGGAGGTAATAGTCCTGCTCTGCTCAGCACTGCTGAGGCCTCAGCTGCAGTTCTGTGTCCAGTTCTGGGGGGGCCACACTCTCAGAAAGATGTGGACAAATTGGAGAGTCCAGAGGAGAGCCACAAGAATGATACAAGGGTTAGAAAACCTGACCTATGAGGAAAGGTTAAAAAAACTGGGCATGTTTTGTCTTAAGAAAAGTAGTCTGACGGCGGAAGCCTGGTAACAGTCTTCAAATATCTTAAGGGTTGTTATAAAGAGGCCAATGATTAACTGTTCTCCATGTCCACCAAAGATAGGCAAAAACAATGGGCTTAATCTGCAGCAAGGGAGATTTAGGATAGATCTTATGAAAAGTTTTCTAACTGTAAGGATAGTTGAGAGGTTGTATAATCCCCCATTGGAGGTTTTTAAGAACAGGTTGGACAAAATAGGTTGGACAAGAATAGGTTTGTCTAGGTTTACTTAGTCCTGCCTCAGCACAGGAGGCTGGACTTGATGACCTTTCAAGGTCCTGTAATCCTACATTTCTTGGATTTTACTCTCTCTCTCTCTCTCTCAAATCTTCACAGTTGATACAAGATCATCACATCATGACGTGATTATGACATAACCTGATGACATTCCACCACATCAAGGTCTTCAGTTCTGTTCACAATGCTGCAGTTGAGTGTAGCAATATGTACTGTTTTCTAGATGACCGTGGGAGGTACAGGATACAGCCACAGGGCTTTTCTCAAGTCAGGGACAGACATGATATGTATTCAAAATAGCAGGGTTTCTGTCTTAAATCAGGCTAACACTTTACAAAATGATCATGTTCTTTATTGGCTAGTGTGCGTGTTTTTTCTAACCTGAGAGGATGTCTGTTATACTTATAATATCTTTCTATCCTGACACCATAGCAAAAGTAAGACAAATAGGAAAGCTGGGGGCACAGATTTGAAATGCATTACAGTGAATATAGCTTCTTTACTGACTACTCACAGAGAGCAAATCCTGTTGCATAAGAAGGGTATCATTTTTACAAAGTAACTATTCAGACTAAAACCACACTTTGAGGGAGATTTCATGTTTATGGGGGGTTCTCAGGAGCATATGGTGACTCATAATGAAAACTATTTAGCTTTAGAACAGCTTTACAGTCAGATGATTTCCTTGAGATGAAAAATAGTGCTGTAGAACTGCATCAAGATGAGGACTTGTTAGGTTCTATATTACAAGAAGATATAATTCATCATCTTATATTCTAAGACCAACTACTGTAATTTATATAATGATTCTAATAGCTTTTCCAGATGATGTATTCAATTATTTTAAGTGTATAAACCATGTAAAGCTGTATTTTTATTTATGATCTATGCCTTATATTTTCAAATCTATAACCACAAAAGCTCAATGGTTTCACAATAAATAATATAGCCAGTGAATTTAGTCCCTTTCTGCTTATCGGATATCCACAAGTATACTTAATTTCCTCAAACGTATTCCTGATCCTCAAGCAGGCAAGTATTTGTTTTTGTAATTTTTTAACTCTATAAATGATTTCAAGCAGTTCTCTCTAAATATTAATTTATAATTTTGACTGACCAGATCAATCATGTTGTATTGTGTCATTTTCCTGATAGGATGTGTGTGTAAACACTTCTGGTATGAATACACTCTGATGTGAATTTTGAAAATGGTAATTCATAAATACTTATGTGCACTTTTGAAATCAATTTTTGTGTGCATACTAAAAACATGCATACACAGCACAGCCACGTTTGCACACAGGATTGCTGCAGTTTCTCATACATATAAAACTATTGTATGTTCAAATGTATATTTAAGTGCATAGTTACTTATAGCAGAGGTTCTCAAATTACAGTCCATCTATCACTGGTGGTCCACAGAGCACTTGGTGATGATTTGTGGGAAGGAGGCAGATCACACATTCTATTCTTTGTTTCTACCTACTAAATTGCATTACAAGACAATTAAAAGCACATTAATATTCCTTTTCCATGTAAGCATTTGCTTTAGTTGCCACAGAGGTATTATGCAGTAGCCAACTGGTGGAAAGGTGTCCACAAGACTCTGTTAAGACATGATCTGCACGAAGGAAAAATCTGAATCCCTGGCCCACAGTATATATAGTCACAAAGTCCTTTTTGCACATGGACCTAAATTACTCCTAAAAACTCTTTCCTGCTGCATTGCCTACAAAAAAGAGAGTGTGTTTAGAGTCTAATTTAAAAAACAGAACCACTTTTGATGTCCATGGGCCTACAATGAATACTTGCATATTCATATTTCTGTCACCCATGTCCTTAGCCCCTCACTGTCACTTGTCTATCAAGGCCATCGAGTGCCCAGTTCTACCACCTTTATTCACATTAAACGGAAATCTCCAGTCTATTAAGTCCACCTTGCGCTGCACATAAAGTGGTCACTGGAGGCCAGTGCAAAATTCTCCTGCACCAGCCAGCCACCCCGATGGAAGGGGAAGAAGGGGGCATGTGTGTGGGTGTGCTACTCCTGATCTTCCACTAGTGTAAGGTCCCTAACTTGGTAGGCATCCTGAATCAGGGAGCCACAACTGACATCCTGCCGCCCCCCTTTCCAGCACAGTGCTCATATTTGGCCAGAGGCTGGGCAGAACAGTACTTGGAAGTGTTAACAAGGTGCAGAATCAACAGCAGCCAGTCGGATCCAGTAGTACTGCATGTTCGTTTCACTGCAAACACACAATCACTCTGTAGACTTTCCAGTGGCTTAGTTTATAAGTGAAAACACCAAAGGAAATATCACTGTTGTATTTCCAAGACCCCATGCCAATTTCTTTAGCACGGTTGAATTCTTCCTAGTACAGAACAACAGATTCCTTTACCTAATCATCTAAAATGGTATTGACCATAGAAAGAAGACTATAATTTTAAAGCCTTGCCAAAGTTGAGGTACATTATCAGGAGCACCCGAAATCCCAAGTCCAAGGTTGATTTTTTTTTTAAATGAAAGGTTTTATTCTGTAGAAAAATCACAAGACTCCTTCCCCAAAAAACAGATTTAGAAATGACTCAGCATGGGATCAGAACCCCAATGCTGAGACTCTCAGACAACGTCAAAGAGGAACAGAGCTTTCTGCCACAGCTACCAATTATTTGTTGTTCTAGTTTATTTCTCTAGCCTTCCTTCCGCCCACATCATCCATAGTGATATCCCTCACATTGGCAGGGGTCACAGAATTACTGCACGCATGTTCAATCTGTTTGCACTGTTATGAAGTACGTTGTTTGTCAAATATAAGCGAAGAGGGTATTTTCATGACAAGGTGATTACTATGGAAGTAGTGGCATTATCCACACTATAGTGCTATTATATGTCAATTTATTAATGGCTCTCTCAGTCCCCTCTGGCTGTGTGAACTGGCAATCATGACCACACCAGTGTTCTTAGATACTTTCATGCTCACTATAAATCCTAATTTAAATATGTTTACATTCCTTCTGCTTGAACTGATAACACAGTTTATTTGGTTTGGCATGTAGGAGGCTCAATCATAAATCCCCATGGCCACTGATCACATTGTGGCTGCATTAAAGTGAGATTATGGTTAGGAAAGGAATTATAAAAATGTACCTTGTTACTGAACATTTCTGCATCCTCTGTGTTTTCTGAGTCATATCCCCTTAGTCATGAAAATAAAAAGTGTTGATAGGTGTGAACCCAACAGGGCAGTAGAGCTGTAGCAGAGCAAGCTGTGTTCTGTACTGCCTTGTGTATCATCAACAAAATGAGCAGGTAAGCTCTGGTTCCAGACTCTTTATTCTTATCAATGAAGTCTGAGTGCTCAAATAGTGATTAGGATGAACTGGCTGTTAAAATGTTTTGACTTGAGCTTTTAGAGTAAACTGGAGATGGAAACTGTCGAAGGGGAATAAATATAGAACATCAGGCTGTCATTTTTAACAGGGTCACTTTTCTGACCATAACCACACAGAACCCTTTAAGGCTGATTGTCAGCTTGGCAGTGCTCCAACATTCCTCCTTCCCACGCACTGCTTCCACCTCACCCATCCCAAAAAGCCACTAGTGTGAACAGCAACATATAAACCAGCCTACTTCTGCTGGAATTTTGAATCTAGCAACTGGTGCAGAAAATGAAATGAACACCTTTCAGTTCACAAGCATTCTGGGTCAGCAAACTGAAAACTTCCTGCCTTTGAAGAACAGAATACCATGGCTGCCTAGTGGAGCAGTAAATACCTACAGGAAGTCAACTGAGTCATGCAAAATGAAGTTGATCATTAATGGTGGGCTACAAAGCAAAGGCAGGTTTCAGAGTAGCAGCCGTGTTAGTCTGTATTCGCAAAAAGAAAAGGAGGACTTGTGACACCTTAGAGACTAACAAATAAATTTGTTAGTCTTTAAGGTGTCACAAGTCCTCCTTTTCTTAAAGCAAAGGCACATCCGTATCAGTGCTAAACAACTACATGCAAGTAGCACAGTAGGGTTGTGTTTAGAGCTGGGAGAAAAATTTTGGTTGAAAATTATTTTTGCTGAAAAATGCAGATTTAGTCAACTGAAACATTTTGCAAATTTGTGTTGAATTTGCTGAACAGTTTCATTTGAAAAAAATTTTTTAAAAATTTTGGAAAACATTGACATGTTTCATTTTGTCACTTTCAAAACCAAACATCTCAGCGTTTCAATTTGAAATGTCCTTCCCTTTTTAAAATGTACTTCACTTTTATTTTTAATATACTGTGAAAATACTGTGAAAATTTTGTTTGCTCTTTAGGACAAACAAAACATCTAGGCTGACATGACACATTTTTTGACCTTTTCAATTCAAAAGAATTTTATTTTGGGTTGACCTGAAACAATTAAAAAAATTTATTTATCAGTATGGTCAATGAACCAAAAGCTTAGTTGTTGCTCAGACCCGGTTGTGACACATGCCAACTAACACACAGAAAAGGAGTGAGTATCATCTAGTGGTTAGAGTAGAGGACTAAGCTTTGGAGAATTTGAGTTCTATTTCTTTCTTTGCCACTGATTCACAGAGTGACTTGGAGCAAGGCTCAACCTCTCTGTGCCTCGTGGTGTTGTGAGAGCTAACTAATTGATTACTGGTGCTATATATAAGCAAAGTATTATTATTCATCAAAATTCCCTGGGGCAAATTTTCACAGCTGATCTCTGGAATTCTGCTGACTAGTTTTTACGTACTCCAACCACTCATTTGTGTCCATGTTTGGGCTAGAGATGGACTCAAGGCACAACCCTGGATCTGAACAAATAAGTTCTGATACAAGCACAGCCCAGAACTTTGCAGTTGGCCCCTAATGAGCCAAGAGAAAAATCATAGATCCAACCACCGCATAATTTTGGGGAAGTTCAGTTTGGGATCTAGGTCTTAATCCACACTTTGCAACTCAGGCCTATCTCTTCATTTGAACCTTCCAATGAGATGTGCTGCAATGATGGCCCCTTGTTTGGTGGAAAAGAAAGAGGCTTCCTCCAGCATAACTTCTGCTCCTTTAGCCAAACATACTGTGAAGCCACAAGGCCTATCAAAGGTGAACACAAGAGACTCCTCAGCAAGAGAGCCCTGTGGGTGTAGCTACAGTGCATCTGGGATCATGCCTCTCAGGCAGACAAACTCACGATAGTTCTGCTAAGCTAGCATGCTAAAAATAGCAGTGTGGACATTTTGGCACTGGTTGAGATTTGGGCTAGCCACCTGAGTTCCAGACCACTGGCTCAGAGCTTAGGCAGCTAGCTCAAGCATCTGCTTCTGCCACAACAGCCCCGCTTCTATTTTTTAGAGTGCTAGCACAAATCTGTCTCCCTGGGCTGGGAGGCTTGCTCCCAGCTGCAATGTAGGCTTATCCTGTAGGGGAAAGGTAATTGTCTATGGAGTAGAGCAATAGTGAGATACTGGGATATGAGTGGAATAAACTGTGGCCATTTACAGAGAGAATTAAAGCCTCACACTCAGTATCAAAGCCCCACAAACCATATATCAGCTAATAAGGACTCAGCTCTCTCTCTTTCTCTGTAGATTAAATTACCAGGAAGCAAATCAGTAATTATACGGGCTTGAACAAGTTCTCTCTCTTCCTCACAAGGAAAAAAAAATTGAGCTGAGTTGTTCACCTGGCAGCAACAACTCCAGTTTTTAAGCTGCATTAGCAGACACCTGGGACTAAAACTACTAGCAGCCTAAAAATGTACTAAGGAAGAGGCCAATATGAAGCCATAAGCAGCAATACGTGGTGGTGTACTCGTGCTGAATGCCTTGTGAGTAGAGCTGAGCAAATAATTCACTGTGAATAATTCAGTCGACAAATTTCCTTTATTTTCCTCTGTGAATTGCTCTTTGATGGCTGATGCTGTTCTTGAAATGGTGGTGGTGGAAATAGTTTGCACAAAGTTTTCAACAAATAATGCGTGTTCTGTAGGTTACACAAAAACAGTTTGTTGTGAGCGTTCAGTATTTGAGATACAAGGTGATTTGGTTAATTTTAATAGGGTATTTCCATTATGGTTGGATGAATAAAACTTGCAGAATCAGGTTTCTGGGGTAAATATGCAAGTTTATGAAGGCAGCATTCATTCTGAGTGAATATTTCCCAGTATTCATTTAAAAATTGTGTTTCTGCAAAAGATTTCTGTTGTAATAAACTCACCGGCCCCAATTCTCAGCTCTGCTTGGCACAAGACCCACCTACTCAAAAGCTACATCTCTACTGCGAGCTATACCTACTTGTGTACACATACTTTCACTAGTTCTCAACGAGGTAGCGTGAGTATAAACAACAGGGTACCTGCGGTAGCATGGATATCGGCAGTTGAGGTATGGCTGAGCCAAACCTGCCTGAAACCAGTGAGCGTGTACTTGGCATGGCTCAGCTGTGATTCTGCTGCCACAACCCATGCTACTGTGGCTACACGACTATTCATACTTGTGCTACCTTGATGATAGCTTTCATGAGAAAGCATACATGAACAGAGAAATCGAACCCCTAGCTCGTAGTGTAGACATAGCCTAAATTACACCAGTTTGTAATCGCCCTCCCAGGGCGATTACCCAGGGCAGGGATTACCAAAGCATAGTCTATTTCACCCATTCCTGTGCTGAGGGAGCTCGGAAGTAGTAGCATAGATGCAGCTAAACCAGCCGTATACCAGCCACAGATTATTCCACTGCATGGGAGACCTCAGCTGTACAAGAAAGGCAACTTTATAGAGCAGTGCAAAGGAGCCATATATTGGGATGGGAGCTGGCCTGTTAGTTGGAATCCCTGTGGAAGGAGAACACACTAGGGGAGTAAACACAGTCAAAGCGAATTTGAGTAAAATTTTAGACATTTTTTGCACAAATTGCCAAGCTCTATCGGTATAAGACCAAAACAAAATAGAACGACACAGTTTGCAGGTATGTTAACTTCCCACATTCTCCACATGACTGGAGAATGTCTCAGCTTCCGTTTCCCCTGTAAAGTAGGGGCCCCAGCCTGCAAGTGCTGAGCGCCTCTTGCTACTTCACTGGAGTTGTAGGGCGCTCAGCACCTCAGAGGAGAGACTCTCTACCTTGCAGGACAGGGCCCTAATTTGGTATTGTCAGTGTTTAATTTGTAATGAAAGAGGTGCTGGGGCTCAAGCAATTTTTTTATTGATGTGACAAGCGTAGAGGTGCCCGGGGCTCAGTCCTGGCAAGCTCTGGCACAAGTTAAGCACTGCATATTGTCACATTTGTGTCAGCAGCCCAGTGACATGGACTTTTCATTGGCTAGTCACTCTCAGACTTCTGGCTATGCCACGTTAACGTACCTTACTAATTGTTTATCCCAGACACTTTTTTGTTGAGCTGGTTTTCACTCCTTAAGTAATTTCAAAACCATCGAAGACTGCAGAGTCACTCCCTCACTTCTATTAGCAGACAAATAAAATGACACCCAGAGCAACATTCAGTTACTAGTGGGGAAAATAGGTAATGTAGGGCCCAATTCAACTCCCCTATTGACTTCCATGGGAGCAGGGTCAGGCCTACATTTTAACATAAAAACCACACATGTTCTTTCTTAAATTGATCATGTATTTTATTAGGTGCCACACACCTCCCCGCACAAATATTCTGTTGGGAGGACACAAGAGCACAGTAGAAAACCAATTAATAAGGATACATTTAAAAGCTAGAGCTTTATAAAAATACATACCTTTAACATTAAATGCTCCAGTTCATTTCAACACGGCACTTTAGGTGTCACATTGTCCTTATGGAGTAAGAGGTTGGCATATTTTGTATTACATATGAAAAGTAAATTACCTAGGGCCCAAACCTGCATGGTGCTGAGTGCTTTCAACTCCTATTGACCTTCTTTTGGGAGCAGAGTGTGCGGTGTGCCTTTGCATGATGAGACCCATAAACTAGCCTTAGCAGTGGAAAAATATAGGGTTTCTACTGCCCTTCATGACAAAACTCCCAGTGACTTCAATAGGAGCAGGATTTGATGCACAGCATACAATGCAGGCTTTCACTGGAAAAAGGATGGGACCCCTGCTGCCGTTTTCCCCAGCCGCCACCACCCATGCACACACTGCAGTAGCCTGCTTCTCAACCATGAAATCTCTGGCGAAGCCCACTAAAATAACAGGAGATGGTTAATGGCCTGTGTGGAATAGTTTAATTTTTTACTTGTGAGAAATGCAAAAATAAAACATTTTGTGAGTTTGAAAAATCCTGACTCACTCCCTGAGATGTGAAATGGATGTATTGGGTCCTGTATTCAGAGCATAAATGATGCAAAAAGCTTTGGGATGCAAACTTAGGCTGTTTTTGTTCTATCTCCTTCACCCTAACATAGAGCATCTTGCACTAAAGCCATCAGAATTCTGTCAACTTTATCTGAGAAGTGAAGCCATCACAATTGGATTTTCAACTAACTCTCAGCTTATAGTAGACTTCAGATTTATTTCTAGACTAGTCAATAAATGAGCGAATTTTTGCCAAAAAATTTCATGAAAATTGTTCCCTTTTTTTAAATATGGGTTTTTTCATTCAGCTGTATAATTGGCTGAAAAATAAGATTTTTGGGGTAAAAGTTTGTCTTTTTTTATTGTTGAAAAAATTCAGAATTTGACATTTTTTGACCAGCTGTATTTATTCCTAATCTGTTCATCACTAGAGGTGGTCAGATGAAGCAGAAAAGTATTCAATAACATTTGTTTGAATAAAAACTACACAATGCCATCCACAGCCTCAGGAACAACTCTGACATCATAATCAAAAAGGCTGACAAAGGAGCTGTGGTCGTCATAGGTCGGAATATGAACGAGAGGCTGCTAGGCAGCTCTCTAACACCACATTCTACAGGCCATTACTCTCTGATCCCACTGAGGGTTACCAAAAGAAACTACACCATCTGCTGAAGAAACTCCCTGAAAAAGCACAGGAACAAATCTGCATAGACACACCCCTGGAACCCCGACCCAGGGTATTCTATCTGCTACCCAAGATCCATAAACCTGGAAATCCTGGACGCCCCATCATCTCAGGCATTGGCACCCTGAAAGCAGGATTGTCTGGCTATGTAGACTCCCTCCTCAGGCCCTACGCTACCAGCACTCCTAGCTATCTTCGAGACACCACTGACCTGTTTTTAATGAAGTAAATACTAATGGAAACTGCGTGATCATGGGAGACTTTAACTTCCCAGATATAGACTGGAGGACAAGTGCTAGTAATAATAATAGGGCTCAGATTTTCCTAGATGCGATGGCTGATGGATTCCCTCATCAAGTAGTTGCTTAACCGACAAGAGGGGATGCCATTTTAGATTTGGTTTAGGTGAGTAGTGAGGTTCTCATAGAAGAAATGGTTGTAGGGGACAACCTTGGTTCAAGTAATAATGAGCTAATTCAGTTCAAACTGAATGGAAGGATAAACAAAAATAAATCTGCGACTATGGTTTTTGATTTCAAAAGGGCTGACTTTCAAAAATTAAGGAAATTAGTTAGGGAAGTGGATTGGACTGAAGAACTTATGGATCTAAAGGCAGAGGAGGCCTGGGATTACTTCAAGTCAAAGCTGCAGAAGCTATCGGAAGCCTGCATCCCAAGAAAGGGGAAAAAATTCATAGGCAGGAGTTGTAGACCAAGCTGGATGAGCAAGCATCTCAGAGAGGTGATTAAGAAAAAGCAGAAAGCCTACAGGGAATGGAAGATGGGAGAGATCAGCAAGGAAAGCTACCTTATTGAGGTCAGAACATGTAGGGATAAAGTGAGAAAAGCTCAAAGTCAAGTAGAGTTGGACCTTGCAAAGGGAATTAAAACCAATAGTAAAAGGTTCCATAGCCATATAAATAAGAAGAAAACAAAGAAAGAAGTGGGACCACTAACACTGAGGATGCAGTGGAGGTTAAGGATATTCTAGGCATGGCCCAATACCTAAACAAATACTTTGCCTCAGTCTTTAATGAGGCTAATGAGGATCTTAGGGATAATGGTAGCATGACAAATGGGAATGAGGATATGGAGGTAGATATTACCATATCTGAGGTAGAAGCGAAACTCAAACTGCTTAATAGGATGAAATCGGGGGGGCCCAGATAATGTTCATCAAAGAATATTAAAGGAATTGGCACATGAAATTGCAATCCCATTAGCAAGAATTTTTAGTGAACCTGTAAATTCAGGGGTTGTACCATATGACTGGATAATTGCTAACATAGTTTCTATTTTTAAGAAAGGAAAAAAAAGTGATCCGGGTAACTACCGGCCTGTTAGTTTGACATCTGTAGTATGCAGAGTCTTGGAAAAAATTTTGAAGGAGAAAGTAATTAAGGACATTGAGGTCAATGGTAAATGGGACAAAATACAACATGGTTTTACAAAAGGTAGATCATGCCAAACCAACCTGATTTCCTTCTTTGAGAAAGTAACAGATTTTTTAGACAAAGGAAAAGCAGTGGATCTAATTTACCAAGATTTCAATAAGGCGTTAGATACCGTGCCACATGAGGAATTATTAGTTAAATTGGAAAAGATGGGGATCAATATGAAAACTGAAAGGTGGATAAGGAATTGGTTAAAGGGGAGACTACAGCTGGTCATATTGAAAGGTGAACTGTCTGGCTGCAGGGAGGTTACCAGTGGAGCTCCTCAGGGATCGGTTTGGGGACCAATCTTTTTATTACTGACCTCGGCACAAAATTTAATAGTGAGAAGTGTAAGGTCATGCATTTAGGGATTAATAACAAGAATTCTAGTTCGAAGCTGGGGACGCATCAATTAGAAGTAACGGAGGAGGAGAAGGACCTTGGAGTATTGGTTGATCACAGGATGACTATGAGCCACCAATGTGATATGGCCGTGAAAAAAGCTAATGTGGTCTTGGGATCCACTTCCTGGACACTACAGTGCAAATAAGCGATTGTCACATAAACACCACCCTATACCAGAAACCTACTGACTGCTATACTTACCTACATGCCTCCAACTTTCATCCAGACCACGCCACATGATCCATTGTCTACAGACAA
Organism: Lepidochelys kempii; assembly: GCF_965140285.1. Taxonomy (NCBI): domain Eukaryota; kingdom Metazoa; phylum Chordata; order Testudines; family Cheloniidae; genus Lepidochelys; species Lepidochelys kempii. The sequence goes on along the minus strand of NC_136381.1, from coordinate 41,575,789 downwards.
GCTCTACGATACAACGATGCATTTGCTCCAACCCCTCAGACAAAGACAAACACCTACAAGATCTCTATCAAGCATTCTTACAACTACAATACCCACCTGCTGAAGTGGAGGAACAGATTGACAGAGCCAGAAGAGTACCCAGAAGTCACCTACTACAGGACAGGCCCAACAAAGAAAGTAATAGAATGCCAGTAGCCATCACCTTCAGCTCCCAACTAAAACCTCTCCAGTGCATCATCAAGGATCTACAACCTATCCTGAAGGACGATCCCTCACTCTCACAGATCTTGGGAGACAGGCCAGTCCTCGCTTACAGGTGCCAGCTATTAGGATATAGCTATTCAGGCCTGTCTGTAAAGGCCTATACGCTAAGAATTTAGGTGTATTCTTATCACTTAGCTAGTTATAGAGGTATAAAAGAAAGACTCAAAATTGCTGTCTGCCGGTGTAAGGACCTTCTCTTACTGTGACAGTCTGAGGCCCTGTTCTTAGGCTAAGGCCTTTGGCTAAGCAGCAGAGGCAGCCATAAACTGGAAGCGAATGGTCACATCTTTACATTCCAAACTAGTCACATTGAAATAAGGTGCTACTGGGCTGTTAGGAATACAATCCTGTCCTGATAATGCCTGTCACCTCCAGAGAAAGGGAAGTGCCTAGAAGATGTGAAAGGAAACTTAGTTTGCTAGCATCCTGTCTGGCAAGAACTCACTTATCAATAGCTGGGATGTGAAATCCTCATTTCTGTGTTTGTTCTATCACTGTAGTCCCCATTTCCCTATTGTTTGTCTATAATCTCTGTCTGGTTCTGTGATTGTTCCTGACTGCTGTATAATTAATTTTGCTGGGTGTAAACTAATTAAGGTGGTGGGATATAATTGGTTAAATAATCATGTTACAATATATTAGGATTCATTAGTTAAATTTCAGTAAAAGGATTGGTTAAGGTATAGCTAAGCAGAACTCAAGTTTTACTATATAGTCTGCAGTCAATCAGGAAGTGTGTGGGTGGGGAGGAATGGGGGTGGGGAAATTGGAATCATGTTTTGCTAAAGGGGGAAATGGGAACAGGGAATGGGGGTAAGGAAATTGGAATCATGTTTGGCTAAGGGCAGGAATGGGAACAGGGACACAGGTGTAAGGCTCTGTGGTGTCAGAGCTGGGAAGGGGGACACTAAGGAAGGAAACTGGAATCATGCTTGCTGGAAGTTCACCCCAATAAACATCGAATTGTTTGCACCTTTGGACTTCGGGTATTGTTGCTCTCTGTTCATGCGAGAAGGACCAGGGAAGTAAGCGGGTGAAAGAATCCTAACACCAGCAATGCCCGTCTGCCATGCACATTGGCCAAACCAGACAGTCTCTACACAAAAGAATAAATGGACACAAATCAGACATCTAGAATTATAACATTCAACCTCCCTGGACACTCAATTACAGACCTAAAAGTCCCAATTATTCAACAAAAAAAACTTCAAAAAACAGACTCCAACGAGAAACAGCAGAACTGGAATTAATCTGCAAACTGGACACTATTAAATTAGGCCTGAATAAAGACTGGGAGTGGATGAGTCATTACACTAACTAAAAACTATTTCCCCATGCTAATTTTCTCCCCACTGTTACTCATACTTTCTTGTCAACTGTTTGAAATGGGCCATCCTGATTATCACTACAAAAGTTTTTTTTCTCCTGCTGATAATAGCCCACCTTAATCGATTGGTCTTGTTAAGAGTTGGTCTGGCAACCTCCATTTTTTCATGTTCTCTGTGTATAGATATATCTTCCTTCTGTGTATTCCACTCCATGCATCTGATGAAGTGGGCTTTAGCCCACAAAAGCTTATGCTAAAATAAATTTGTTAGTCTCTAAGGTGCCACAAGTACTCCTCGTTCTTTCTATAAATTAACTGCAGTATTATTCATGACCTCTTTTAATGGCTTCCACAAACACTTGTATTCACCAAAATGTTTGTGGAAACAGAAACTTGCAAATACTGATGTGAATGTAGATGTGCGAAAGGATTCTCACCAGAAGTATTTGTGTAGCCACCTTGAAAACTCTTTGTAGGTTTGTGAGTCATCGAATCAGAGAGCAGAAACACTGTTATGTGACTTGGGTGACTAATCACAAAGCACAAATAGCTAAATGCTGCTCTCAGTTTATACTGGTATAAGTCTAAAATAACTCCACTGGCTTTAATGCACTTAGCAGTGTAAGTGAGAGCCCAGTCTGGCCTGGTATCTTTATGGCCTAACTATTCTTTATCTATATTGGCTTTTCTTGAGAAATGTTTTTGATAAAAAGCTATTTTTTCAATGTCTTAGAAAATTGGCAAAAATGAATTAGTACATCTAATTACATGGATGGAAATAATTTAATAGACATTTTAATGAAATCACACCAGAGAAAATTACTGGGGTATTTAGTAGGGCTAAAATCAGCCACCAGAGAGAGCCAATGAATACAATGGAAATGGTTATTGTGACGCTGGCAGGCCAGATGCCACCTCTTGCCGAGGCTGTAGGCATTAGCTAAGAACTGACATCCTCGTAGCTGGAGACCAGACCAGGTCACCTGTATGTTAGTTTTGCGCAAAATACTTAGCCTTATAAGAATGTATTTAGCGTTTAGACTCTGTGAAATGCTTGTGAGTGGCTGTATATATTAATCTCACTTGTAACGTCTGTATTCCAGGCTATAAGAAAATATGTATGTTTTGCTTTATAACTTTGAAAACGTTTGCTCTGGACTTGCGAACTCAGGCACAGGAATCATCCCTCCCTCTCTTCCGCCCATCCAGAAGGACTATCAAAATCAGATGGGCCATCAAGAATCGTGGCAATACAAAGGATTGCTTAATTGCATCTCTCTGCAAGGAAACTCATTCTGTGGGCTTGGAAGCTAGGGACGCATCAACTAGAAGTAACGGAGGAGGAAAAGGACCTTGGAGTATTGGTTGATCATAGGATGACTATGAGCTGCCAATGTGATATGGCTGTGAAAAAAGCTAATGTCGTCTTGGGATGCATCAGGAGAGGTATTTCCAGTAGGGATAAGGAGGTTTTAGTACCGTTATATAAGGCACTGGTGAGACCTCACCTGGAATACTGTGTGCAGTTCTGGTCTCCCATGTTTAAGAAGGATGAATTCAAACTGGAACAGGTACAGAGAAGGGCTACTAGGATGATCCGAGGAATGGAAAACTTGTCTTATGAAAGGAGACTCAGGGAGCTTGGCTTGTTTAGCCTAACTAAAAGAAGGTTGAGGGGAGATATGATTGCTCTCTATAAATATATCAGAGGGATAAATACCAGAGAGGGAGAGGAATTATTTAAACTCAGTACCAATGTGGACACAAGAACAAATGGATATAAACTGGCCACTAGGAAATTTAGATTAGAAATTAGACGAAGGTTTCTAACCATCAGAGGAGTGAAGTTTTGGAATAGCCTTCCGAGGGAAGTAGTGGGGGCAAAAGATCTATCTTGCTTTAAGATTAAACTCGATAAGTTTATGGAGGAGATGGTATGATTGGATAACATGGTTTTGGTAATTAAATATTCATGGTAAATAGGCCCAATGGCCTGTGATGGGTTTTTAGATGGGGTAAGATCCAAGTTACCCGGGAAAGAATTTTCTGTAGTATCTGGCTGATGAATCTTGCCCATATGCTCAGGGTTTAGCTGATCGCCATATTTGGGGTCGGGAAGGAATTTTCCTCCAGGGCAGATTGGAAGGCCCTGGAGGTTTTTCGCCTTCCTCTGTAGCATGGGGCACGGGTCACTTGCTGGAGGATTCTCCGCTCCTTGAGGTCTTCAAACTACAATTTGAGGACTTCAATAGCACAGATATAGGTGTGAGGTCTTTTTTAGGAGTGGTGGGTGAAATTCTGTGGCCTGCATTGTGCAGGAGGTCAGACTAGATGATCATAATGGTCCCTTCTGACCTAAATATCTATGAATCTATGAATGAAGGAAATAAAACAAAGCCCGAGGAAAATTTTCATCTTTTTGGCTGTTTGAACTCTGAAGCACCAGAGACTCGAAACTGAAGCCAGATTTCCCAGGGGCTGCCTCCTGGGGCTGCTGTGAAAGACACTTTGAATTGACAGATAACTACAACTCTGTCACTCTTAGGATTTAGGTGATAACTCATTTGTGTGTACATGTTTGATTGCTTTAACTTGTAAATAACTTCCTTATTATGTTTTCCTAGTCAATAAACCTTTAGATAGTTTATTACAGGATTGGCTACAGGTGTTGTCTTTGGCATAGGCTCTAGGGTACCAACTGATCTGGGCTAAGTGACTGGTCTCTTGGGACTGGAAGTAATCTGAATGTGGTGTGATTTTTGGTGAAAGTAATCACTGATCACTAAGTCCAGTTTGTCTGGGTGACAAGATAGATTGGAGGATAAGGGGACTGTCAGCGACTCCATGGTAAGACTGTTATAGCGGTTCAGGAATTCACATTTGTTACAGACTTGGTGGAATCTAATCATAGCACACACCACCAATTTGGGGTGTCTGTCCTGTTTTTGAGTCTGCCCTGAGGTAGGCACTCACAGGCATGAACCACTCCAGACAGCATGACAATTATATCAACAACAAATGTTGCTATTTACAACTTTGAAATAAACCTTTAATATGTATTGAATTTAGGTCTCTTGCATAGCAGTGACCAGTGCTACAGCTAGGTCACTGGGCCAGCCAGAGCTGTTAAGTTTTTAATTAGGGGTTGGAGAATTAATTCCATGTTAATATGCTGCATCTAAGTCTATCATTATAGCTGAGAAAGAGATGAAGCTAGGTCTCCTCTTCCATATTTCCATACAATGCAGCCATTAGGAAAGTCACCCAGGTGTTCTAGTGTGTTGCCTCCTTAAATAAATTTGTCCTTTTCAGATCACTTTAAAAGGGCTGGTATCTAGTGTGGGTCAATTGTTGGTAACAGTTTAACTGTGCAAAAAACATGCTACTATCCCACATCTCTGCAATTGACCTCCTGGATGACCCACAAAATCCTCAGCTGCATGTGAAAAGAGAAACTGGCTGAGCAGTATTTAACTTCTAGAGAACCAGGATATCGTTTTGACTGGAATGCAAAATGGTTAAAAACCATGGTCAAACGCTTCATCGCAATTGTAATGGCAGCAGTTCCCCAGCAAACGCACCCGGTTCATGCGTGTCAAATGGTTTTGGCCAAGTTTATCCTTGGGGTAACTCCTCAGTCCCCAGAAAAATCATGGAGCAGGTCCTCAAGGAATCAATCCTGAAGCACTTACATAAGAGGAAAGTGATCAGGAACAGTCAGCATGGATTCACCAAGGGAAGGTCATGCCTGGCTAATCTAATCGCCTTCTATGATGAGATTACTGGTTCTGTGGATGAAGGGAAAGCAGTGGATGTATTGTTTCTTGACTTTAGCAAAGCTTTTGACACGGTCTCCCACAGTATTCTTGTCAGCAAGTTAAAGAAGTATGGGCTAGATGAATGCACTATAAGGTGGGTAGAAAGTTGGCTAGATTGTCGGGCTCAACAGGTAGTGATCAATAGCTCCATGTCTAGATGGCAGCCGTTATCAAGTGGAGTGCCCCAAGGGTCGGTCCTGGGGCCAGTTTTGTTCAATATCTTCATAAATGATCTGAAGGATAGTGTGGATTGCACTCTCAGCAAATTTGCAGATGATACTAAACTAGGAGGAGTGGTAGATATGGTGGCAGGTAGGGATAGGATACAGAGGGACCTAGACAAATTGGAGGATTGGGCCAAAAGAAATCTGATGAGATTCAACAAGGATAAGTGCAGGGTCCTGCACTTAGGACGGAAGAATCCAATGCACCACTACAGATAGGGACCGAATGGCTTGGCAGCAGTTCTGCGGAAAAGGACCTAGGGGTGACAGTGGACGAGAAGCTGGATATGAGTCAACAGTGTGCCCTTGTTGCCAAAAAGGCCAATGGCATTTTGGGATGTATAAGTAGGGACATAGCCAGCAGATTGAGGGACGTGATCGTTCCCCTCTATTCGACATTGGTGAGGCCTCATCTGGAGTACTGTGTCCAGTTTTGGGCCCCACACTACAAGAAGGATGTGGAAAAATTGGAGAGAGTCCAGCGAAGGGCAACAAAAATGATTAGGGGTCTGGAACACATGACTTATGAGGAGAGGCTGAGGGAGCTGGGATTGTTTAGTCTGCAGAAGAGAAGAATGAGGGGGGATTTGATAGCTGCTTTCAACTACCTGAAAGGGGGTTCCAAAGAGGATGGCTCTAGACTGTTCTCAATGGTAGCAGATGACAGAACGAGGAGTAATGGTCTCAAGTTGCAGTGGGGGAGGTTTAGGTTGGATATTAGGAAAAACTTTTTCACTAGGAGGGTGGTGAAATGCTGGAATGCATTACCTAGGGAGGTGGTAGAATCTCCTTCCTTAGAAGTTTTTAAGGTCAGGCTTGACAAAGCCCTGGCTGGGATGATTTAATTGGGGATTGGTCCTGCTTTGAGCAGGGGGTTGGACTAGATGACCTCCTGAGGTCCCTTCCAACCCTGATATTCTATGATTCTATGATCCTTTAAGTGCCCTGGAGTTACCCCAGGGAGGAATTTGGCCCTCTGATCACACCTGCTCAGCTGCAGCATGAGGACTAAACTGAGCCATTTTGACAAGAGGTGCTGAAATGTTGTTCCACAAACAAATGCTACTGAACTGTGAAAAAGAAAAAAACTTCTTACTATTATCTGTAGCCACAAAGAAGAGGATTAGTTTCAAGTTGCTGCCTTAATACTGTCTGTGATGTGACTATAGGGGATGATGAGATGTCATGTGGGGAGGGGGTATAGGTTCAGGAGTAAGGTGCTTTTAGTAGCTTTACATTAGTTTGGGGAATAGCATTAATACGATTTCTAAGCTTTGGTCAAATGAGGAGCACTCTCAAGATTCCAAGTCATAAAGCTTCCCTGTGAGACTTGGAGGAACATGCCTTCCTTGGGCCCTTTTAATCCACACACTTTACAGGTTGTACATATGTTCCTAATTGTATAGGCTGAAATATTTTCTATGGGTTCAGTTGTGTCATTTAAGCACAACCCTGCAGTGGGAGTGGTGCAGAGGGGCACAGCCTGAGGAGGAACTACAGCAGGAAATCAGAGGATGAATTCCTGCCAGAGATTCCTGAAACGCAGGAGAGAGTGCTTACTGCTCTACCCTTTCAGGGGCTGCAGCATACTCACCTGGTCAGCTGCAATAGCTGGTTCATGAAAGGGTCAAATCCATGGCCTCTCTCGCCCCTCATAGGGTGTCATGCTCCAAGGGGCACCCAGAGGCATGTGATCTTGAGATCACAGATGTTTGTCTACATTAGATCTTTGCACTTGCCCATCCCCTTACCCAGCTGAGAAACAGCCAGGCACAATTAGGCCTAAATTATTTGTGTGTATTTTCTGCACTGGCCACTGACCTTGATGTTGAAAAGAGGATGTGTGTTGTGATTCACCAAACACTGCTCATAGAAAGTTACAGAATAGAATTCTGCAATAGCTACTTGCAGAAGTTACAACCTTTCAATCCATTTATTAAAGTGCTTGCAATTCCTATTTCAAGATAGGGGAAACAATGATAAATATTGAAGTGAAAAAGTTAGACTCTATTGAATAAAAAGTTAGGAACTCAGTGCACAGTATTGGCAACTGCATCGCCTGTTTTCTTTATTGTCCCCGAATAGGTTGCTCATGTAACAAAATGTTGCCAAGACTACCCCTTTGGACATTCTGTATTCTCAGACAGAGGTGGCGGCAAATTCCAACTGCATCAATCAGTGGAAAACCACTCAAGTGACCTTGGAGAATTGTTACATGCAAGGGCAACTGAGTCATATGAATCTCTGACATTATCTATCTGCCCATTTCAATTGCCAAACATATATCTCTAGGAGACTGGAAGGCTGCCAACTCTAGCAGGTGTTTTTATCTCTAGGTTATGAGTGGTCATTGATTAATGAATAATGATTTAACTTAATAAAGCTTCCTTTCGAGGAACAAAATGTATCAGACAATGTTACATCCAGTCTCATATCCTGTTTCTGAGAGCGGTAAGTACCAAATGCTTGAAGAAGGTGTAAAGCCCCCATAAAGAGCAATAATGCAATAACATACCTCTGGTGGAAGTCTTTTCCTAACCCCAGGCAGTTAGTGGTTGGCTCATAGCCTGAATCACGAGGCAAGGCTGAGCAGGATCAGGAGATAGGGCTGGGTGAACATTTCTGCAACTGTTCACTCAAATAAGAAGCTGAATTCACTTTAGCTGAGTTCATGCCCCTCTTCATACACTCCAGCTAATGAGTTGTAGGCATAGATTAAGGAATAATCACACAGCATGAATACTGATCCTGTAAAAAAGTGCATTCATTCTGGAAACCCAGTTCTAAGATTTACACACCTCCAGTCAGTGTAAAGAAATAATACTATGAAACCTATGGGTTCAATCAAAACTAATCAATGCAACTCAAATTTTGAATACTGACTACTTGTAACAACTGCTTGCAAACAATCTACAAACTACCAATTATTCACAAAAGTCATTTGTGAATAATTTTGAATAATGAGCATATTTGAGAAAATTTAAACAGGTGCTTTGCACATAGAAACGAAATTCTTCAAATCTATTATTCATTGGGTCCCATTAAAAAACAACCCCTGTTTTTTCTGACCATTTTTAAACACACTTACATATGGGGCTTTGTCAGAAAATTCCAAAGTACGTTGCAAATGTAGCAAAAAGGTAAAGTACAAAAAGGAAATGTAGCTGATGAAATGTAGCAAAAAGGAATGTAGCAAAAAGGTAAAGTAGCTGATGCTCATAGGTGGCTGACATACTTGTCATGACATGAGCCTATGTAAATTTAATCAGTGACATGCTGTGTTCCAGACCCAATACCTTTCTTGAGAGTTGACCAGCATGCAAATCCAAACACTCTACAAGCATGCCAGTTTGTATCTGAATATTTCTCCATGTTCCAAGTATTAATGCATACTGGTAGGCCCTAGAAAAGGGTAACTCTCTGGCAGGTGGCCTGGAGGAGGATTAGGGATACCAGCTCTGATAGATGGAAGACTCCCAAAGGGGAAAACTCTGAGAGGCAGCACTCTGTAGGAGAACAGGAGAAAAACTAAGAGCTGAGCCCAGAAGGACTGGGATACCTTTTTATTTAAGTTCCATTTGGGACTGTTGTCTAGGGCCCTGTGATAAATGAAGGTGGTGGGGGGGGGGGCTCTCTTTTATGGACCCAGCCAGCCAGTTAGCTATAAAATCTCTCTTAGTAGCTGTTCTCTACTTGCTTTACCTATAAAGCAGTGGTTCCCAAACTTGTTCTGCCGCTTATGCAGGGAAAGCCCCTGGTGGGCCGGGCCAGTTTGCTTAGCTGCCGCATCTGCAGGTTCGGCTGATGGCGGCTCCCAGTGGCTGCGGTTCGCTGCTCCAGGCCAATGGGAACTGCTGGAAGCAGCACGGGCCGTACTGGCTGCTGCTTCCAGCAGCTCCCATTGGCCTGGAGCAGTGAACCGCAGCCACTGGGAGCCGCGATCGGCCGAACCTGTGGACGCAGCAGGTAAACAAACCAGAGTGGCCCGCCAGGGGCTTTCCCTGCACAAGTGGCAGAACAAGTTTGGGAACCACTGCTGTAAAAGGTTAAAAGTCTCACTGCGATGCATAGGTAAAAGGAAGTGAGTGGGCATCTGGCCAAAAGAGCTAATGGGAAGGCTAGAACTTTTTAAAATTTAAACAAGACTCTCCTTTTGTCTGTCTGTTGTTGTTCTTGGGGAGAAGCAGACAGGGAGCAGTGATGCTGTAAGAAGCTTTGGACAAGGTATAAAAAATCATCAGTATCGTTCCTAGAAACTACTCATCTAAAACCCCAGATATGTAAGTAGATCAGGAAATGTCTAGAAACATGCAATTAGGTTTATCTCCCGCTTTTTTTTTTATGGCTTGTGGATTCCTCTGTGCAAACCCCAGGTGCTTTTGTTTTGCTTGTAACCTTTAAGCTGGACCTCAAGAGAGCTATTTTGTAATGCTTTATTCTTGTATTTGCTCTTTTTAAATCTAGTAATAGCCTAAGTTTTCAGATGTATTTTCTTTCTTTCTTTCTTAATAAAATTTACCTTTTTAAAGAACAGAATTAGATTTTTGTGTCCTAAGAGGTTTGTGCACTTGTTGTTTAATTAGCTGGTGGCAACAGCTGATTTCCTTTGTTTTTCTTTCTCAGCTCTTCCCCAGAGATGGGGTGAAAGGGCTTGAGGGTACTCCAAGGAAGAAACTTCCCAAGTGTACCTTCCTGGGTTTTCAAAGGGGTTTTGCAGTTGGGTGGTGGCAGCATTTACCCATCCAAGGTCAGAGAAAAGCTGTAACCTAGGGAGTTTAATACAAGCCTGGAGTGGCCAGTATTAATTTTTAGAATCCTTGCGGGCCCCCACCTTCTGTACTCAAAGTGCCAGAGTACAGAATCAGCCTTGATAGGCCCAGATCTACAAAGAGATTTAGGTACCTAAATCCCAGATTTAGTTGTTACTGGACTCCACAAAAGCATGCTCAGCTGCTGCCTAACTCTGTAGGCACCTAAGTTCACTTGGCACCGACATTTTCACTGAAGACATTCAAGTTTCTGTCTTTGGGCATGCACACTGTTGTCTCAGCCAGTTGCCCAGGTTCCGCATCTAGGACAGAGGACAAGTGTTATTAATAATAGTAGGGACAGATTTTCTTGGATATGATCATTATGGATAGTTCTCTCCCAAAAAAAGATCCACTCAATGTGGATTCTTGTGATTTTCAAGGTGCTTAAAATTAGGCATTGCAATGCTGAATGTTGCAATGCCTAAGTCCCTTTATGGATCTGGGCCTAAATCTGTTACCAGCACCTTAATGGGTGGTGCTGAGAGAGTTTCTCTGGGGATGGGGAAAGGGAACTGAGGCAGGGTGAATAGTGCCATGGTGGGCAACAGGGGGGCATTGCAGAGGCCAACTGTGACTCAGATTCTTGGCAGACTTGAATCTTCAGGAAAGACTTGGGGATAGTGGCCCATACACCATCTCTCAGAAAGAGCATTCTAGAGGATTAGGTGGGAGAGGGAAGGCATCATAACACAAGGCACATAGATGGTTGTGGGACAATATGATAATGTCAATTTTAGATTACATTAATAATTTAATACAATTTCCTAATTTATTTTACTTTACAATTAGATGGCATGTAAAAAATGATCATAGCTACTGAGAAATCTGCAAAGCACCTGAATCTAGTTCTGTTTAAACTTATCTCATGTGCACTTGAAATAAGAGCTTATGATCAAGAGTTAACCATCTTCAGACGTTAACTGCTTCATTTTTCTGGTAGGGATTAAAAAGCCACATTTTCAGGCTCCGTTTTTGTTTTCTGCTTCTGAGGTTCCCACCTACTTTCTTTTTAACAATACCTTGAAATAGTCTCTTATTTCTAGTGGAAAAATGAGTTATGGTGCCAATTCAAAGAACTAAGACTTCAGCGTTCCAAATTAAAGGAAACTTCATGTATATGTTTATTCCAGTTCCTTGCATTACTTTTGTAAACTAAAGAAAGGGTAAAAGAGGGTGGGAGGCATGGCTGATTTTTGTTGGAGTCCCCCCATTCACTTTGTGGCTGGGTTAATAAAAGCTCTCAATGGGAATTCCTTCCACAGTCTGTTCATTTTTCCATCTTAGGGCTACTCTGCAGGACATTCTCCATGTTTTTCATCTCCACTGAAAGACAGCAGTATTTTCTGTTCCTATGTACAATAATACAACAGTTTCTGGCTGTAAGAAATTTCCTGATTTGCAAACACAATATTCTAACTGAGGTAGCATGCAATGAATTCCAATACATTTACAAAAAGAAAAGGAGTACTCGTGGCACCTTAGAGACTAACAAATTTATTTGAGCATAAGCTTTTGTGAGCTACAGCTCACTTCATTGGATGTCTGCAGTGGAAAATACAGTGGGGAAATTTTATATACACAGAGAACATGAAACAATGGGTCTTACCATACACACTGTAATGAGAGTGATCAGGTAAGGTGAGCTATTACCATCAGGAGAGCTGGGGGGGGGGGAAGGGGGAAACCTTTTGTAGTGATAATCAAGGTGGGCCATTTCCAGCAGTTGACAAGAACGTCTGAGGAACAGTGGACGGGGGGTGGAGAGAAATAAACATGGGGAAATAGTTTTACTTTGTGTAATGACACATCCACTCCCAGTCTTTATTCAAGCCTAAGTTAATGGTGTCCAGTTTGCAAATTAATTCCCATTCAGCAGTCGCTCATTGGAGCCTGTTTTTGAAGTTTTTTGTTGAAGAATTGCAACTTTTAGGTCTGTAATCAAGCGACCAGAGAGATTGAAGTGTTCTCCGACTGGTTTATGAATGTTATAATTCTTGACGTCTGATTGTGTCCATTTATTCTTTTACGTAGAGACTATCCGGTTTGGCTAATGTAAATGGCAGAGGGGCATTGCTGGCACATGATGGCATATATCACATTGGTAGATGTGCAGGTGAACGAGCCTCTGATTGTGTGGCTGATGTGATTAGGCCTGATGATGGTGTCCCCTGAATAGATATGTGGACACAGTTGGCAATGGGCTTTGTTGCAAGGCTTGAATAAAGACTGGGAGTGGATGTGTCATTACACAAAATAAAACTATTTCCCCATGTTTATTCCCTTCCCCCTACTGTTCCTCACACATTCTTGTCAACTGCTGGAAATGGCCCACCTTGATTAACACTACAAAAGGTTTTTTTTTTCTCTCCTGCTGGGAATAGCTCACCTTACCTGATCACTCTCCTTACAGTGTGTATGATAACACCCATTGTTTCATGTGTGTATATAAAATCTCCCCACTGTATTTTCCACTGCATGCATCCGATGAAGAGAGCTGTAGCTCACGAAAGCTTATGCTCAAATAAATTTGTTAGTCTGTAAGGTGCCACAAGTACTCCTTTTCTTTTTGCGGATACAGACTAAGATAGCTGCTACTCTGAAAATACATTTACACTAAACTTTCAGGCCATCATCTTCTACTACAGTATTTGGTTTTGTCTTTTTCTTCTTTGTTCTTATTTCCCCATTCCCTTTTCCTGATTGTGTATTTCTTTCCTCCCATCTGTTCCACTGTTCTTCCTTCTCTGCTTCTCTTCATCTCTCTTTGGACCCCTACTCTCTTCACCTCTACCCCAGAGTTTTCTTCTGTCCCCACCTCCTTGTACTCCATTTTTCTTTATTTATGTTTTCATCTCTTCAATATCTCACTATTCTCCTTCTTCTTCTCTCTTTTCCCTATGTTTTTTTATCCCTCCTTTGCCTTGATGGTTTTCTTTCAATCCCCATCTTCATCCCTCCTGTTTTTTACTCTCATTCTCCCAGTTGGTCTCTTCCAATAACAAAATAACTTTATCTCAAGGTTTTGGCCTTCCACATCACAGGCACAGAGTATTGCACTGTTAATACAACATAAACAGCCACAGGCAGGAGAATCCAATCCTGCATTAATAGGAGTGCTGTTGTGCAGTAGTAAGCCAAAAAGGACAGCATAAAAATCAATGGAGTTACTCCAGTGTACCATTGGAGTGACAGAATAGTGAAGTGCTGAATTTGACCCTATAACTTGACAACTTCTTTTTGATTTACTCCAAATGTCCCAGAAAATTCCTACTCTAGAATGACTTGTGAAATTTCAAGTGGACTGGTCTCATTTTGGGGGAGAGTAACACATTGATAACTGGCTTCATAATGGAAAGCTAGCTTCCAGATCACAATTACTAAAATTATAAGAGAAGAAGAGTTGTCTAATGACTACAGCAGCAGCAGGTTGGAGTCAGGACTTTGGGTTCTAGCCCTGGCTATATTACTGATTTGATGTCTGACCTTGGGCAAGTCACTTACCCTCCTTCTGTATCAATGTACCTCTTAGTAAAAATTAGTATAATAATATTTCCCTCTTAGGAATGCTGTGATGTTTAAGGTTAATAAAACTACTTGATATTCTTGAATTATTAACCCACCATGTCATTTCTAAGACAAAGATCTAAGGTATTCCTGCACTGTATTAAACCTAACAGTTTCCTTCAGCTGCACTTAGCCAAATAATCAAGTTGCCTTGGGAAACATTTAATAGAAGAATATAACACTGGGAATTGCTAAAAGAGCTTTGTGAATATCGAAGAGATCTGAGCAAATATGTGTTGGACTCTTTCTATGCCTTTAAATAATGCTCTGAGTTGCATTTGTAAGAATCTGCCTCTGTTTCCCCAGCGCTTCTTCCTTATTGTACAAGGTGAGTGAGTCAAGTGGCTCCAGTGTCTTTTGGTATATTGCTGCTCAGATGCGCCTAGTTAACAAATACAGTGAAATCTGTGCAAAAGTCTGTTCTTACAAAACATCCCCACATGTGATAAGCACAGTTCTGCACCTTTCATTAAGCAACCAGTTTTTTGCAGTGGGAGGGGATGGTCTTTTGGTGGTCATTTAAGACGGGGTTCATTGTAGAATTAAGGATGTAAAGCAAAATTCTGTCTCTTTAGCCACTGCTTGCACAACAAAAGGGCATGAGTGTGGTCATGGCTCCTCCCTCATTTTCTTTCCTCCCTTTGGATAGTTCTGCTGTAGTGACTGTCCTCAGGGAGAGTCAGGGATAGCCATTGGTCCTTAATCCCCCTCTCTCCTTTGCACAAGGCTGGTCACAACTACCCTCTCTAAAACAAATAACAGTTAAAGTTCAGCACTGAATCTTAGCCTCCAAAAATAGTGAACAGCAACTGGATATGATCAGTGCACAGTTATTGCTAATCTCACCTGCTGTTCTCTAAATGGTTCTTGTCCTGCAATGGAAAAATGGGGATGACTTCTGGATAAATGATGTCTCATGGCAGCACTTGGCTCACCAGCAAGTATTCACATACTTAGCAAGTATTTAAGTCTCAGATGGACTTTCTATTCAAAGAGCAGCATTGCCTGCATTGTTTAGGTACCAAAATAGGCTATTTAATAAACAAAAGGCCAAGTTCTGCTCTGTTACACTTGTGTAAAACTGGAGTAACTCCACTGAAATCATTGGACTTATTCTGGTTTGACCCAAGTGTAAATGAAGACATGGCCTAAGACATTTATTTGGTTATTCTATCTGTCCTCCCCCGATCAAAACACACCCTGGAATTTTTAGTTTAGAAGGATCCATATGGCCATTTAGTGCATGACAGGCTAGAATACTGCAGGTTTACACCCCAGCTTGCCATGCATTAAATTGCACTATATAGAAGCCCTTACTTTTTAAAACAAATAAATCACATTATTGGAAGTAAATTTCAAGCAGTGTCTTATTTTAATATTCATTTTTCTGATTACCTGGAAAGGCTATAGAGCCAAATTCAACTCTCAAGTTATACCAATGCAACTGTACTGTGATGGGATATAGAAACTCCCACCAGGATGAAGGAGTTAAGGAACTGCTTTGGTTTCAAGTGCCCCCCTCTTCCACACCTGCAAATCATGCCAGAACTGGAGGAGGTGTTAAAAGAAGTTCAGAAGGGAACAGGGTTCTGAGCTCCCCAGAGGGGAGCTGGAGGTCTGACAGCTAATTGTGCCTCAGCCTTTGCAGAAGGATGGCATTGGTCCCTGAGTTAAGAAGGGGAAAGAGACAGACTTGTACTGGGGACCCAGTGAACTCTGAGGTGGATGAGGATGCTTTCAAGGCCCTCTGAAGTAACAGAGGCCGATATCCTGATAAAAGCTGCCTACAGGTTTTCTTTTCCTTTGTGTTTATTTTAACCTCAACTGCTGACTGTTTGGGTTTTATTTTGTTGGGGGTGGGGGTTGTTTGTTTAACTGTTTAGAGAATAAAACTTCCTTTGACTTCCCAGGAGAGTTTGAGATTTGGAGGGGCTGCAGAATCAGGCCTATTGGCAATGTACCCAGTGTACACATACTCACTGTTATTCAGTTATACAAATTAGAGAGAGAATTGACTTAAATGCAGCTTTCTACATGGATATAGCACACACCGTCTCTCTCTGTCTAATATATTTTGATAAAAGAGGATAAGCTTCTTTTGACTTATTCTTGCTGAAAATGCAAGCTGACAGTTTATTCATGATCTTAAACCACTCCCTTAGACTTTTCTAAGTCACATCCTTCCACAAAGACTCATACTAGCTTTCTCTGAGATTTTCAGCTGGCATGACTTCCATATGGATTTTTGTCTCTGACAAGGGAAACTAAAATCTACTTCTCCAATGCATCTAAAAGTGAAATTCAGTACCTTTTTTGTCAGACTGTTTATCATTTTTGCAAATGCTCAAATCCATTTCCTTTGGAAAAGGTTTGTCTTTGTATGACAGGCATATAAATAGGTTTTATTATAGTACTCTATTCATGGATGCAGCTTAGCCTGGAGATAAAAAGGAATTCATTTTCTAGATTTTCCCTGAATGTGAGCTTTACATTATCAGAGTTCTTAACATATATACCAGTTTGAATTATTTCTATCAGACTTCATGTTAGTGATGGAGGGCCCAATCCTGCTCACAATTAATTTAATCAGAGCAGGATCAGACCCTAAAACATTAGACAGAAAAACTGAGTTAACATTAGAATTTAAATAAAGCTAACAGCTAAATCTTCATAAATATTAATAGTGAACTCTACTGATTCAGTTACTTACTGTTATCCATGTTAAAATGTTCAGAAAAATCACACCAATAACTATTTTCTTGAATAAAATATTTTTTTTTCCTATCTTGGAAACTTATATCTAACCTACTTTTAAAAATTCTCTTCTATTATTTTACCTATTTTTCTTATGCAATTAGACACAATTAGAAGTGACACAAGTGAGTTCAAGTGATCAGAAGAGCTGTCTACATACATTTCAGAACATAAGAATGGCCATACTGGGTCAGACCAAAGGTCCATCTAGCCCAGGATCTTGTCTTCCGACAGTGGCCAATGCCAGGTGCCCCAGAGGGAATGAACAGAACAAGAAATCATCAAGTGATCCATTCCCTGTTGTCCATTCCCAGCTTCTGGCAAACAGAGGATAGGGACACCATCCCTGTCCATCCTAGCTAATAGCCATTGATGGACCTGTCCTCCATGAACTTATCTAATTCTTTTTTGAACTCTGTTATAGTCATGGCCTTCACAACATCCTCTGGCAAGGAGTTCCACAGGTTGACTGTGCATTGTGTGAAAAAACTCTTCTTTTTGTTTATTTTAAACCTGCTGCCTTTTAATTTCATTTGGTGACCCCTAGTTCTTGTGTTATGAGAAGGAGTAAATAACACTCCCTTATTTACTTTCTCCATACCAGTCATGATTTTATAAACCTCTAACATATCTCCTCTTAGTCATCTCTTTTCCAAGCTGAAAATTCCCAGTTTTATTAAACTCTCGTCATATTGCAGCCGTTCCATATCCCTAATAATTTTTGTTGCCCTTTTCTGAACCTTTTCCAATTCCAATATATCTTTTTTGAGATGGGGTGATCATATCTGCATGCAGTATTCAAGATGTTGCCATACCATGGATTTATACAGAGGCAATATGATATTTTCTGTCTTATTATCTATCCCTTTCTTAATGATTCCCAACATTCTGTTTGCTTTTTGACTGCCGCTGCACACTGAGTGGATGTTTTCAGAGAACTATTCACAATGACTCCAAGATCTCTTTCTTGAGTGGTAACAGCCAGTTTAGACCCCATCATTTTATATGTATAGTTGGGATTATATTTTCTAATGCGCATTACTTTGCATTTATCCACATTGAATTTCATCTGCCATTTTGTTGCCCAGTCACCCAGTTATGGGAGATACTTTTGTAGCTCTTCACAATCTGCCTGGGACTTAACTATTTTGAGCAATTTTGTATTGTTTGCAAATTTTGCCACCTCACTGTTTACCCCTTTTCAGATCATTTATGAATATATTAAATAGGACTGGTCCCAGTACAGACTCCTGGAGGACACCACTATTTACTTCTCTCCATTCTGAAAACTGACCATTTATTCCTACCCTTTGTTTCCTATCTTTTAACCAGTTACCAATCCATGAGAGGGCCTTCCCTCTTATCCCATGGTAGCTTACTTTGCTTAAGAGCCTTTGGTGAGGGACCTTGTCAAAGGCTTTCTGAAAATCTAAAAACTAAAAATCTAAAATCTAAAAATCTAAGTACACTATATCTACTGGACCCCTTTTTCCACATTCTTGTTGACCCCTCAAGGAATTCTAGTAGATTGGGGAGGCATGATTTCCCTTTACAAAAACCATGTTGACTCTTCCCCAACAAATTATGTTCATCTATGCATCTGACTATTTTGTTCTTTACTATAGTTTCAACCAGTTTGCCCAGTACTGAAGTCAGGCTTACTAGCCTGTAAGTGCCGGGATCACCTCTGGAGCCCTTTTTAAAAATTGGCATCACATTAGCTATCCTCCAGTGGATTTTCTGTTCCTATGTACAGTAATACAACAGTTTCTGGCTGTAAGACATTTCCTGATTTGCAAACACAATATTCTTACTGAGGTAGCATGCAATGAATTCCAATACATTTACAAAAAGAAAAGGAGTACTTGTGGCACCTTAGAGACTAACAAATTTATTTGAGCATAAGCTTTCGTGAGCTACAGCTTACTTCATCGGATGCATTCAGTGGAAAATACAGTGGGGAGATTTATATACATAGAGAACATGAAACAATGGGTGCTACCATATACACTGTAATGAGAGTGATCAGGTAAGGTGAGCTATTACCAGCAGGAGAGCGAGCGGGAAAAAACCTTTTGTAGTGATAATCAAGGTGGGCCATTTCCAGCAGTTGACCAGAATGTCTGAGGAACAATGGAAGGTGGGGGGGGGGGGGCGGAAAATAAACATGGGGAAATAGTTTTACTTTGTGTAATGACCCATCCACTCCCAGTCTCTACTCAAGCCTAAGTTAATGGTGTCCAGTTTGCAAATTAATTCCAATTCAGCAGTCTCTCGTTGGAGTCTATTTCTGAAGTTTTTTTGTTGAAGAATTGCAACTTTTAGGTCTGTAATCAAGTGACCAGAGAGATTGAAGTGTTCTCCGACTGGTTTTTGAATGTTATAATTCTTGACGTCTGATTTGTGTCCATTTTTTCTTTTACATAGAGACTGTCCAGTTTGACCAATGTACATGGCAGAGGGGCATTGCTGAAGGTCGAAACAACAGACTGGACTTCTACATAGAGTGCTTCCGCTGATGTGCACGGGCTGAAATTGTGGAAAAGCAGCATCGTTTGCCGTATAACCTCAGCCGTGCAGAACACAATGCCATCCACAGCCTCAGAAACAACTCTGACATCATAATCAAAAAGGCTGACAAAGGAGGTGCTGTCATCATCATGAATAGGTCGGAATATGAACAAGACGCTGCTAGGCAGCTCTCCAACACCAGTTTCTACAAGCCATTACCCTCTGATCCCACTGAGGGTTACCAAAAGAAACTACACTATTTGCTCAAGAAACTCCCTGAAAAAGCACAAGAACAAATCCGCACAGACACACCCCTGGAACCCCAACCTGGGGTTCCTATCTGCTACCCAAGATCCATAAACCTGGAAATCCTGGACGCGCCATCATCTCAGGCAGGATTGTCTGGCTATGTAGACTCCCTCTTCAGGCCCTATGCTACCAGCTCTCTCAGCTATCTTCGAGACACCACTGACTTCCTGAGGAAACTACAATCCATTGGTGATCTTCCTGAAAACACCATCCTGGCCACTATGGATGTAGAAGCGCTCTACACCAACATTCCACACAAAGATGGACTACAAGCCGTCAGGAACAGTATCCCCGATAATGTCACAGCAGACCTGGTGGCTGAACTTTGTGATTTTGTCCTCACACATAACTATTTCACATTTGGGGACAATGTATACCTTCAAATCAGCGGCACTGCTATGGGTACCCACATGGCCCCACAGTATGCCAACATTTTTATGGCTGACTTAGAACAACGCTTCCTCAGCTCCCGTCCCCTCATGCCCCTACTCTACTTGCGCTATATTGATGACATCTTCATCATCTGGACCCATGGAAAAGAAGCCCTTGAGGAATTCCACCATGATTTCAACAACTTCCATCCCACCATCCACCTCAGACTGGACCAGTCCACACAAGAGATCCACTTCCTGGACACTATGGTGCTAATAAGCGATGGCCACATAAACACCATGCTATACCAGAAACCTACTGACCTCTGTTCCTACCTATATGCCTCCAGTTTTCATCCAGACCACACCACATGATCCATTGTCTACGGACAAGCTCTACGATACAATCGCATTTGCTCCAACCCCTCAGACAGAGACAAACACTTACAAGATCTCTATCAAGCATTCTTACAACTACAATACCCACCTGCTGAAGTGAAGAAACAGATTGACAGAGCCAGAAGAGTACCCAGAAGTCACCTACTACAGGACAAGCCCAACAAAGAAAATAACAGAATGCCACTAGACATCACCTTCAGCCCCCACTAAAACCTCTCCAATGCATCATTAAGGATCTACAACCTATCCTGAAGGACGACCCATCACTCTCACAGATCTTGGGAGACAGGCCAGTCCTTGCTTATAGACAGCCCCCCAACCTGAAGCAAATACTCACCAGCAACCATATACCACACAACAGAACCACTAACCCAGGAACCTATCCTTGCAACAAAGCCCGTTGCCAACTGTGTCCACATATCTATTCAGGAGGCACCATCATAGGGCCTAATCACATCAGCCACACTATCAGAGGCTCGTTCACCTGCACATCTACCAATGTGATAGATACCATCATGTGCCAGCAATGCCCCTCTGCCATGTACATTGGTCAAACTGGACAGTCTCTACGTAAAAGACTAAATGGACACAAATCAGATGTCAAGAATTATAACATTCAAAAACCAGTTGGAGAACACTTCAATCTCTCTGGTCACTCGATTACAGACCTAAAAGGTTGCAATTCTTCAACAAAAATCTTCAAAAACAGACTCCAACAAGTGACTGCTGAATGGAAATTAATTTGCAAACTGCATACAATTAACTGAGGCTTGAATAGAGACTGGGAGTGGATGGGTCATTACACAAATTAAAACTATTTCCCCGTGTTTATTTCCACCCCTCCATCCCCCATTGTTCCTCAGATGTTCTTGTCAACTGCTAGAAATGGCCCATCTTGATTATCACTACAAAAGGTCCCCCTGCTGGTAATAGCTCACCTTACCTGATCACTCTCATTACAGTGTGTATGGTAACACCCATTGTTTCATGTTCTCTATGTATATAAATCTCCCCACTGTATTTTCCACTGAATGCATCCGATGAAGTGAGCTGTAGCTCACAAAAGCTTATGCTCAAATAAATTTGTTAGTCTCTAAGGTGCCACAAGTACTCCTTTTCTTTTTGTCTTCTGACAGTGGCCAATGCCAGGTCCTTCGGAAGGAATGAACAGAAGAGGTAATCATCAAATGATCCATCTGTTGCATGTTCCCATCTTCTGGCAAACAGAGACTAGGAACACCATTCCTGCCCATTCTAGCTAATACCATTGATGGACCTATCCTCCATTAATTTATCTAGTTCTTTTTTTGAACCCTGTTATAGTCTTGGCCTTCACATCATCATCTGGCAAAGAGTTCCACAGGTTGACTGGGATTTATACACTGCCTGTCCCAATGGGCACCCCCATCTCATTTGAAGGTGTTAGACACAGAGCCAATTGACTACAGATTCCACTCTATGATTCTTTTCATTTTGTGGAAACGTATCAGTTTAAAAGTATTAGCTGCAGCAGCAAGTTTTCCCAGACAACTGCCCTTGTCCAAACACTAGGGGCTCCAATTGGGAGCCACTAGGGGCTCCACTCTGGTTAATAAAAGCTGACTTTGTGCCTTGGTTCCCCCTCTATAAAAATCAGATCAGTACCACTTAATCTCTCAGGTGTGCTTTGAGGATAAACTCATTAAGGGTTATGAAACGCTGTGATACTATGGTGACAGCACAACAGAAATGCCCACGAGGAAATTAATAATTTTGTATTCAGTGCAGGGGTTGGATAGTGTGCATTAAATAAGCCTAGGGCCACACCCTGAATGAGGAGAATAAGAAATATTGAATAATTACCCATTCACTGAATGAGACTGGACTCCTGTGATCATGAAGTAATTGGTTATTTCTTAATGTATAATAGAAGAGGGCCAAATTAACTTTGTACAGTCAACTTTAGTTCTCACATTTCCTAAATTTTGAGTGCTTGACTTTGCAACCTTAATGTTCCTTAAACACTTTATTTTTGGGTGTAATATTAAATATATGGTGGACCAGATCCTCAGATCGTAAATCAGTGTAGCTTCATTGCACTCTATGCAGTTATGACAATTTGCATCAGCTAAGGATGCAGCCTGTTGTTCCTGTCTCTTAAAATGTTAAATCTCAGGGATTCTTTAGACTTTTCTGTATATTGAATATCCTATATATCTACTTAGTAGTGTTACTGTCTTTCTATATAAATTAATACATTCAATAAAAAGATTATGAACATTGAAAACATTCCCGCATTCACAGTTTAAAAAAAAAAACACAAGAAAACCAGGTCCTGAGCTATAAATTTCTCCTTATCACTCAAGAATATTAGAACTACTACCAACAGGGATCCACCTCATGATGAAAGTCTTGAAACCCCCAGGATTATGAAGTTTAAGGCCATCATGAAACTCCACCCTGTACTGCAAATTACAGTTTGGAATGTAACAGGATATAAAGTATGATTCTAGTGCTTTGCATGGGATGGTTACTAATTTTAAAGTGAAAGTACTTACTGCAAAAGTAACCATTGCCAATAAGTTATCACCAGCCCTCATTAGAATGTATGTCAGGAATCTGCTGTTTGTCTTGAAGAGGGCCAGGTGACCCAAATGTAAGCTCTTCATATGTATTTAAAACACTAATTTTATCAAAATACATGGCAGATGTGCAATTTAAAAAGAATCATGCTCGGTTCCATTTTTGAACCTGTAGGTAACACTATCAATTAAGAAAGAAATCAGTATGATTCTTGCTATTCACCCATAGGTGTCTTTTTTTTTTTTTTTAAACAGTATTATCCTGTTTCCTTGATTTCCCAAAAGGAACACATTGAATTTACCAGTCTTCTCCCTACAGAAAATTTTAGTTCTGACTGGTCTTCCCTGTAAATAGCTAAATTTCCTCTCTATTTTTGCCTACATAAGTCTCTACTTGTCATGAGTACAATTCCAGGTCACAGTCAAATCAACTAGATTAATGTTTTTCACTTTTCTCTCCAGCTCAAAAATAGCCATAAAATGAAGACAAGTTGCCTGTCAAGTATACTCAGCCTAAGAATTACCAACTATCAGTTATGCATATACATAATCATTAACATAGGGTTTTGGATAAAATCAGTAACATTTTGGAGGCATAGCAAAGCATACAATACAATTAGAAAGATGAATGAAACAGCATGGACTGATTCCATACACACATGGTAGTATGTGGGGACACAGTGGTTGAGCTCTCTGGCTACACTCCTTTTTCAGCTTCAATAACCAGAACAAAGTAAAAAGATACCCATTTCTGGTATCTGCTTTCATACAGAGAGAGCTGGTAGGCAATTATACAGGTCCTGTTCTCTCCAAATTTTAACAGCAGAGCAGGATTTTACTTTTAACTTTGCAGAAAAAATCACCATGGTAACATAATGAACTATGAGAGTGAGCTATCTGACTGATGTTATGGTGAAGAAGGATTGACTGGAAAGGCAGAGATAAAATTCATACCATTCTAAAGCTGGGCTTAGTTCACCTGGTAGCTGAGGTCAGCAGGTCTTGCTTTCCAGACATCATCATGAGATGTACTTATCCCCATAAAAAAGGAAACGTGTCTTAAAGTGTAAATTTCCCTCTTTGGCCAACTAAAACAAACTAATGAAGAGGTGTACTTTGCATGTCAGAGAAACGGAATGATAAGCAGGAACACTAGAGAACTGTAATGAACATAACAGCTGAACAAATGCCTGGAACATGACCCTTTCATTCTAGCGAGTGTCACCATCCCCAACACTAGACAGCCATTAGGGTTTCTGGGCATTTCAGGTGCAAACCCCTGTTTTCATGGAGGTATCAGTCACCTTTAAAACTTTGACCCAGATGATAATTTACATTACAAAGTCTTCACCTGGGAATATTTCTTCTTCAGTTTGTCACTTCAAAGCATGCTATTACAATGAGTGACTGATTAGGGAATAAAAATATCACCAATCTGGTACCTAAATTGAAATCTTGCTACCTATGTTCCTTTTCTTGTTCCAATAGTGCCAGCACTGTGACTGGATCATCATGTGCATTCTGGGTCCTTATGTAGCCTTCTAAGCAACTCTTGGCTTCCTCTGAGTTTGCTGGCACATAAAAATGAGCTTCCTCAAACATATTAATTTTCTGTTCTGTTACACAGGGTTTCCACCTTTTCTTTATTAACCTTTTCTTCTATCTACATTAGACTAGGCATGTTGAGTACTTTGAAATCATCCACTGATCTCAAAGCCCTTTACACGTGCCAATTTTTAATACTCAAAAACCCACTGGGGGCAAAGCTAGGACTAGAACCCACAAGCCTCAGCTCCCAGTCCCCTGCTTTAAACAGCAAAAAAAACTTCTGCTGTAAAGTTATCTGAATGAAATTGAAAGGAGACCAACATAACCACTTTTAAGTAAGCTCAAGTATGACAGTAATACAGATGTTAAAATAACACCTCCCCACAATGACCTTGCATGACCATTTGAGCCTCGCTTCTGTTTTTCATTTTAACACAAAGCAAACAGTAAACTCACATTGCCTCACTGAAAAGCCCAAAGGGAACCAAGTTTGATGCTGGATCAACTCTGGCCATGTGGTGGTTTATTGCTAAGACCTCAGGGACTGTGAACATTCTTCCCATAACTTCTTTACCTGCCAGCATTCTGAGTTCTACTCCAAAATCATGTGAAGGAAATAATTGACTTGTAGGGGAAAAGAAAAGTCCAAATAGAGTTCTCGCACAGGATTCTCAGCAGAGCTAACCCAACACAGTCTATGTCCTTTTGCAATGTGGCTTTGCTCTACTGGGAGCATAAGCAGCTTTGCTGATGTACCAGCAGCACAAGACTGCACAGGGAGTTACAGCATAAGTGGCGTTCCCAAAGCCTATGCTCCCTCCTAATGCGTTCAGTGAAAGCACATGGATAAGGAGTGCAGTGAAGTAGTGAACTACTGCACAGGAGACAAGGAAAGGGACCACAGAAAGAAAAGAAAGAAAGAAAGAGAGAGTTGAGGAATGAAGGAGAAAGAACAATGGAAAAACATTCCAGCTGAAACATGTTGTGTGCATTTATTTACGAAGATTGTTGGGAAAGACTTTCTGGTCAAAATTTTTGAGAGCTTTTCTTCCTTCCGTCTCCATCTTTCTGCTGCAATTGTCGCACTTCAGGTAGTATACCTACCGTGCTTCTGACAGAGTCTGCCGTACACTATGGCCTGCAGTGGTGGTAGCAATGGAGTAAGTACTCCAGGGAGTAAGTACTGGTGTATTCCAGGCTCAAGTGTTTTAACACCTGTGTCACGAAAACCTGAACTGTTCGTGGACGCTGCTGAAATATAGGTAGTAGTTTTTCTAGTGTAGGTGTGCCCCATAGGAAGAAACATAGTCTTGTGATAAAGTCAAGGCTCTTGAGTTCTAATTTTTGCTCCTCCACAGACTTTCTGCGTGATCTTGGGCAAGTCACTTAAAATCAGACTTCTAAAGTGATATAGGTGCTTAAAGATAAAGGCCTAGGCACCTAACTCCCACTGAAATAAATGGGAGTTCTTATCTGCAAAATGAGAAAATATAATGAACGGAGCATATGAGAGACCACTGACTTCTCATGTATAGAATCAGATTCAACTGTGTGTCAGAGATATTACACTGTTAACAGCTGGAGGAGTTTCTTTAGAGCTCCACTCTGGTTTTGGAGTAGGAGGATCAGTTCTATTTATCCCCTTTGCTTCAATGCAGTTGTGAGTGGCCATGGTGAACAGCATAGCAACAACCCTGAAGTACTAGGTAGTTATGGAGTTGTTAGGGCTTGTCTATATGGCAAGTTAGCATGCAGTAAGCCAAAATGTGACTCTACAGTGCACCAGCTTGTTGTGCATAACTTCCCATGTAGACAAAACATTAGAAAACGTGTTTACCTCAGAGGTGCATTGTGAGGCGGGGGTTCATTAATGATATGGTGCTTTGGGATATGTGCAAAGTATTATAATTATTTTATTCGCAGATCCCAATTCCATTAGGCCAGTGTCACTTGCTTGTTCCAAGTGTCTGATTTCATCTGTATTTATACATATCTGAGAAGAAATCCTACAGACTGATGGTACTGGAAAAATATCAAGGAAGAAACACTCGGGCCAATTACAGAGGTCTCATAAAAGATATTTCCTGTTATGTTCTTGCAGTCAAAGAGTATGGAATCTGCCACCAAAAGTTTCTAGCAGTCTCAATGCAGATCAGTGGTATAAGATCTTGCAGCAGGTATTTCATTATGGCAATCCCGTGGACCAATGAGCCAGAGAGATCCTGAAGGTTCATGGACTGAGATCTCCTATGAGATGTTTCCCAGTGATACTTCAGTAGAGTAAGATATAGAGCTTGTAAGAGAAGTTCCCTTTAGGTGAAATCAGGCCCGCTGAGGGGGGGGAAAGAGGTAAAAGAGGGCAATTTAAAAGGGCCCAGGAGTCCCCGGCCACCACCGTGACCAGCGGCAGCATAGAGGGGCTAAAGCAGGCTTCCTGCCTGCCCTCGCTTGTGCTCCACACCACATCCAGATGTGTCCGGCACCGTCCCTGCAGCCCCTGGGGCGGGGGGGTCTCTGCATGCTGCCCTTGCCCTCAGCACTGACTCCACAGCTCCCATTGGCAGGGAACTGCGACCAGCGGGAGCTGCAGGGGTAGTGCCTGTGGGCAGCAGTGTGTGGAGACCTCCTGGGCCCCCTACCTAGGAGCTGCTGCAAAAGGGATGTGCCCGTTGCTTTCAGGAGCCACCCAAGGTAAGTGCTGCACCCTTGGCCCCCTTCTGCACCCCAACCCCCTGCCCCAGCCTAGAGCGTGCACCCCGCACCCAAACTCCCTCCCAGAGTCCAACCCCACACCCCCTCCCACACCCAAACTCCCTCCCAGAGCCTGCACCCCCTCCCACATCCAAACTCCCTGCCCCAGCCTGGTGAAGGTGAGTGAGGGTGTGGGAGAGCGAGTGACAGAGGGAGGGGGGACTGATGGATCAGAGACGGGGCCTCATGGAAGGGGCGGGGCAGGGCAATGGTCTTCGTGATTAGATAGTTGGCAACCCTACCAGGTGAATCATAGAATCACAGAATATCGGGGTTGGAAGGAACCTCAGGAGGTCATCTAGTCCAACCCCCTGCTCAAAGCAGGACCAATCCCCAACTAAATCATCCCAGCCAGGGCTTTGTCAAGCCTGACCTTAAAAACTTCTAAGGAAGGAGATTCCACCACCTCCCTAGGTAACGCATTCCAGTGTTTCACCACCCTCCTAGTGAAAAAGTTTTTCCTAATAGCCAACCTAGACCTCCCCCGCTGCAACTTGTCGCCAAAGTGCCGGTGTAGACACCGCACTTGATTTAATCGCTATAATTGGCCTCCAGAAGGTGTACCACAATGCCTATCCTGACCACTGTGATCAGCAGTTCCAATTCTGCTGCGCTTCAGCCAGGTAGGCAACCTTGCACCCCTCCCCCATTTAAAGCCCCAGGAATTTTTGAAATTCCACTTCCTGTTTGCTCAGTGTGGAGAGCTCACATCGCATCTTCCCACATGATCATGAGAGCTCCACGTGGCAAACGCTCTCCCACTTGGACCAATGTGGATCTGCTCAGTATTTGGGGAGAGGAGGCTGTGCAGTCCCAGTCATAGGAATTTCGATACCAGTGGGCAGATTTCTCAAAGCAGTTCTAAAAGAACTATGATCAAGACACACTGCAGTGCAGAGCAAAGATGAAGGAGCTGAGGCACACGTACCAGAAGGCAAGGGAAGAAAACCATTGCTCCGGTGCTGCAGCACAGATCTGCCATTTTTATAAGGAGTTGGATGCCATCCTCGGCAGCGACCCCACCTCCACCACCAAGAGCCCCAGGGATACTTCAGCAGGGCTGAAGCCAGCGGAAAGTGCACCTAACCCTGAGGACGAAGTCATTGATGAAGAGGTGGAGTTAGACAATGATGTGGAGCCCACAGTGGGGTCGCCCAGCGATGCATCTAGTCAGGAGCTGTTCTCCACTCTGGAGGTGTCTAGCCAGTCTTAGCAGCTGTACTCTGATGAGCAAGAAGCAGGAGAGGAGACCCCTGATAAGTGGTTTTGCTTTGTGAACTGTGGAGGTGGGTTGAGGGCATAGAAATGTGCCAGGCTCACTGTGTTTGTGTGCTGGACATTTCCCTGTGCAGCTAATCAGCACAAGTGGAACAGGGTGTTGGTGCACACTGAGATTTCACAGGAATCCTCCAGAGAGGTCTCTAGGAAACTTTCCTGGAGGTACTTGGCAATCATCTGCCAAAGGTTCCTTGGCAGAGCTGCTGCATTCCTTCCCTCTTAGAAGGAAACTTTCCCTCACCATTCTGCAATCACTTGTGCAGGGACCAAAGCGGCACACAGGTGAGCAGCATAGGGACCGGGGCGGAAGCCGCAAGCATGTATTAGATGCACCCTTGCTTCCTTGCTTACCTTCAGGAGTGAGAGATCTGCTACAATGACACCCACATGTGGAAAAGGGTGGGAAACTTTAGAATATTATCCCTAGTTGACCACACCAGGACCCTTTCATATTGCTTTTCTCCCCACGTACAATGCCCCCTGCTCTGGGGTAAACTCACCGTGCTTGGGCTATTCACATGTGTGCTTGCCAAGGGTCAGCGAAAAAGTGTTTGGCATGTTACCAAAGGTGTATTTTACTGTCATGTTTCAATGCTGTACATGTATTTAACAATCATACCTTTGTGTATTGTTTCTTATCCTCCTGCAGATGTGGCCTTCAAAAGGCACCCACTCTATACCGGCACAGCGCCTCTGCCAGATAAGAAAGCACATGTGATGGCACACACAAGACATGTTCCGGGAGGTGCTGCAATACTCAGATGCAGAAAAGAGAGGACAGACAGTGGAGGAAAATGGAAAGGCAGGACATTAAAAAATGAAATAAATAAATAAATAAAAATAGTGGCCTTTGTTAGGATGCAACTGAGAGCATGATTAAAGCTGTGGAGCAGCAAACTGAGATGGCGAAGTCCCTCATAACACTCCAGACTGAGCAGTTACATGCCTGCCCTCCCCTTCAGCAAATTCAGAACTCTTTCCTATGCCCTCCTCAAACTCCACCCGTGCATTCCTTTCCGCTTTCTCGGACTAACTTTCCTGGTCACTCCACCCCCATGGACATCTTTTCAAATTATAGCTGGACTTATGCATAGCTCTGCAAGTCAGCCCTCCCCTGGTACCCCCTCTCCCTGCAAGCATTTTTGTGGGAAGTGGTGGGGGGTTTTGTGCAATAAAAGGAAAGTTTTTTGAATGATAAGCAATCTTTGTCTCCTGCAAATTGTGATAGCAGATGGCAGGAACATATAAACAAGCAGTTTAATCATTTGCTTACATTGAATCCTTGGCCACACAAATCACAAGTGCTTCCTTGCAAAGCTCAATTTCATTAAGCATTGCAGCCTCAAGCATAGCAACATACATTACTGGTTCTCATCTTCAAAGTGTTGCCTCAAAGCCTCCCTGATTCAAATTGCCCCCCTTTGTGCCCCTCTAATAATCCTGGTAACTGGCTGCTCAAAAGCAGCAGCCAGGTGTTCTGCCCATCAATCCACCCCTGAACAAACTTTTCACCCTGCCTGACCTTCACAAATATTGTGCGACATACAACACATGGCTATGACCATGGGAATATTATCCTCATTGAGGTCTAACCTGTCATAAAGGCACCACCAGCGCACCTCTAATCTGCCAAACGCACATTTCACAGTCATCCTGCACGTGCTCAGCCTATTGGTGAACCATTCCTTACTGCTATCCAGGTTTCCCAGGTAAAGCTTCATGAGCCATGGCATTAAGGAGTATGCCAGGTCACCCAAGATCACTATGGGCATTTCAACATCCCCTACTGTAATCTTCTGGTCTGGAAAGAAAGCCCCCCACCTGTATCTTCGGGAACATCAGCCTGTACAGCAAGCTGCACACATTACGCACCTTTCGAGACCATCCTGCACTGATGTTAATGAAACATCTGTGGTGATCCACAAGCGCCGGCAATGCCATGGAGAAATACCCTCTTCCTATTGATGTACTCTGTCGCAAGATGGTCAGGTGCCAAAATTGGAATATGAGTGCCATCTATTGCCCCTCTGCAGTTAGGGAAACCCATTTCTGCAAAGCCATCCACTATTTCACATACATTGCCAAGAGTCACGGTCCTTCATAGCAAGATGCAATTAATGGCCCTGCACACTTGCATTAATGCAGCCCTAACAGTTGACTTCCCAACTCCAAACTGATTTGCAACCGACTGGTAGCAGTCTGGAATTGCCAGCTTCCACACTGCGATTGCCACGTGCTTCTCCTTTGAGAGGGCAGCTCTCATTTGGGTGTCCTTGAGCCACAGGTCTGGGGCGAGCTCCGCACACAGTTCCAGGAAGGTGGCTTTCCACATCCAGAAGTTGTGCAGCCACTGCTCATTATCCCAAACCTGCATAATGATGCAATCCGTGCTAGTTTCCAAAGCCCAAAAGCGACAGTCCACCATGTGCAACTGTTCTATGAATGCCAAAAATAATCTAATGTTGCTCCTATCCATGGCAGACAGTACATCAGGCAACTGTGAATCCAGTTGAGTTAGGAACTTCATGATAAACTGCACTACAGTTCTCAATGTGCTACTGACAGCTAGCAGAGCATTGGCGAGTAGTGTAGGATTCATTCTTTCAGACAGAGATGGTAGGGCAGGCATAAAACAAGTGAAATCGAAAAACGCCATGAAGATGGAAGCACATGGAATGCATCATGGGACATTGAGCCTCCACCCATGATGTGCAGTGATCCACTCTGCCTTCCCACAAGACCTAGAGGTAGAAGGTGGAGAGCTGAACGTGGATAACTACCCACAGTGCATTGCTCTCACTGTCGATGCCACTACCCCAAGTGTGGATGTGCTCTGCCGACGGAGGAGGACAGTACGAACATGCAATAACTATTTTCTTTCAGTGCTTTTTGATCATTGACCAAACTTTTAGGGAAAAACCTCTGCCAGTGTTGACATGGTACTATAAATCAACAGGAACTGACTCAGTGGCTGATGCATTCAGCTGTACTAGCTGAAGAGCATATTAGCAAGAGAGACCTCAATGTTGGAAGGTAGAATAAGGCATGGGAATAACTCACATATGGAATGGCAATTACTTTTTCTTAAAAGTGCAGTGGCTTTTGTTGGATCAATTCCTGTAAACCTCTCAGAAAAAGAGCAAATGAGCTGTAAATGCTGAAACTGTTGTTTCTATGCTTCAAAACAACATGTCCTGGGGGGATTGCCCAACTCCCACACAAAAACACTAAGTTAAAAGGGAATTAAGGTTGGAAATGTAGCTAGTCTAGTCCAAAACAATCTTATACTTTCTTTACAAAAGTTCTGTATCTTTTCCTCACAGGGTTAGCTGCCTCACATGTGCCTGGTTTACCCCACCACCCCAAGTGGAGGGATTGAGTACAAGAGTCATATGATGGGGGGGCAGGAAAAATGCATCTCCAGCAAAGGATGGGAAAGAAGATGAAGGAAAAGGGACCAAAAAAATAAATAAAATAAAAAATAAAATAAAGTGTTAAGAAACAAGGAAGCTGTTTTAAAGGCCTGTGAAGGCTGCTCTCTCATCCTCCTGGAGGCTCACTGCTCTTAAAAGGGGCAAAGGGACAAATATCTTCCTTTGTCTACCTTACCTTCCACAAACTGAATTCAATCCAGAAAAAAAGCATAACTTGTTTCAGAAGAGAAGTTACTAACAATGGACTCATTCTTCCCTTCTTTTCAAAGAGGGAAAAACCCATAAAAAATAAATAAAAGCCAGAAACAACAACATATTAAACAAGTGCTGCACAAGATCTTCCACTATTTAAACCACAGGTTGGAGGAGTTGCTCGTTATATTACCCAGGGTTCTTTCTCCCCATACAGTTATTGATTCTGATTCAGAGTAAGCAACCAGTAGGCAAAATAAAAGCAAGTGTATCCCTTCCACAAAAGCTGACATCAAGGAAGTTGTCTGAGTTAAAAATCCATGAAGCCTGACATTCAGGCAGCAATTAAAAAGCTTAAAAATGTAGAAGTAGCAGATGACCAACGGCTCCCTCTTACCCCATTGAAGTTAATAGGAATTTTGTCATTGAACTATAGGGGAGAGGGATCAGACCTCTAGTCACTAAAATGAAAGCAGACTTGAATGAACATGCAGACATGTGCACAGACAGAAAAGAGAATGAGCTGGAGCTCAAAGTAGATGACTAATAAAACAATTTAAGAATAAAATGTGCCCCAGGAGAGGAGGGCAGAAAAAGGGAACCCTGTGACTTCTGTGGGAGCTCTAGTTTAAAAAAACAAAAAAAGTTTGGTAAACATTAATACTAAAATTGGGTGGGAAATTCTTTTCATGTCGTCCATGAAATTTTTTCCCATCTTGAATAGGGACAAAAAGGCAATCTCAAACTTTCATGAACCAAAAGTCCTTCACCTCCCCACCCCTGCAAATGTTGACTGGGTCAGTTAAAACATTTTGGTTTGATTTCAACTTTGTGTTACTGTAAACAAACTCACTTCACAACAATATTCTGTTTTGACCCCACAACAATGAAATTTTTTGATGAAAAAGTTCAGAACAGGATATCTTGAATGTTTTGAAAACTTTTCAAAATGGAACATTCATTAAAACTATCCCCTTCTTTCAAAATTTTGGTTTCAATGAATTGGCATTTTCCTACGAAAACATTTTGTCAAAAAATTCTTGGCCAGTGCAAATTGACACAGCTTGTTATGCTCTTTTTTCCTTTGTACCCTAGAGACGTAGGCCTTCCTCTTTGTTACTGTGCTCACAAGGACCAAATTATTAGAACAAACATGAAAATCCAGAGGTCCTCTAATAATCAAAGTTTAGAGTATAGAAATTTACCAGGATCTGTCAACCCTAAGATTGAAAAATGGGAGAGATCTAAAATGGTACCAAATGATCTACCTCCAAAGCCGACATCCAATATTGGTGGGGAATTCCTCTTAAACTGTGCTGCTCCCATAAAACTGAAATCTTACCATTTTTACCGTAAAAGAATGTGAAAAGATTCTCAAACATCTGAACACTGAATTTGATTCAAAGAACAATAAGGGTGGCAGAGACAAGATGGGAAATATGAAAATAAAAGCAATCTGGCAGCCAGAGAAACCACATGGAGGTAATTTAGCAAGAAATCTCTGGCCAAAAAATAAAGGATCAAAATAAAGATGGTGGTGAAAAAGAGGAAGAGGAGGAGGAGAACTGAATTAAGTATTGCCTTTGCCTCCACGTTTATGATTAAGCTGGACCAACCAAGAATTTCTCATTACTGTGTCAGAATACTGATGGTTGTATTGTTATGAATAGAAATGCCACCCAGATGCCTCAGTGGGTGGGGAAATTTGATGGGGGCAGTGGTAAGGGGGCACAGTCCCAGCCGCAAGAGAGGGGACACTTGCTAAGGGACAACAGGTAGCTCCTTCCCATGTCTCTTGCCCCTGTTGGCTAGCTGTGGGGGAGGGCTGCTCATTGGTTATCATTCCTGAGCTCCCAGGATTTAACATAGAGTGGGGACCATGTGGAGCTTCTTATGGCACCATTCCAGCAGCCCCGCCCTACCCACTCCAAACTAGGAATGGGAACCCAGCCTGACAGGAGGGTCTAGCTGATAGCCTATTTGGGGGGTCAGAAGGAATTTTTATTCCTATAGGCCAGTTAGCAGTGGACCAGAGATGGGTGGTTTTTTTGCCTTTCTTGCAGCACCTTCAAGTCATGGTGGGTTAAGTAGGAATGCATTTAGTCCCTAAATGAGTTGTTAATTCATCACAACTAGTGGCTGGTTTCCAGTGTGGTTAAGGATAAAATGATCAGTTCCCAGAGCAAAAGAGCTGGGACTGAGTGATGGGCCAGGGACTCATGGGATAGGGTGGGACCTTGCGGCCTTCGTGGGCTGAGATCTTCATCCTCTGTCCCCCTCACAGCGAGGGTGTGCTAGGACTCAGGGAGCGCTGAATCCTGAGATGTAGGCTGAGGAGAGCCTAACCAGAGTTACAGGTGCTGTGGTCAGAAGACCTGTAACCCTTGTACTAGTTATGGGTTCTGTGGTAAGAAGCTTTGTAACCATCACACTGGAACTAATTAAATGCCTGGAATAGGAGAGTATGGGTGGGTAGTGCACCTCCTCTGTGCTAAAGTTAAATAGAAGTTGCCACCTGATGCTTAATTCCATGCATGTATCTGTCCTCATTTCACATCTGTGTCCACAGCAATTCTACTAATTTAACCCCAAATGTCAACTTGGCAGTATTGAAGGAAGAAATAGCTACCCTCTTTTGAAAGGTTAATCATTCTCCCCTCTTCTTTATAACTCAAGGGGCTGGCTGAATTGCATATGCTTTCCTACAACATGGGTTGAGATCCAGCGACCTAGTGACATTTTCTGTTGACAAGCTTAATATCTAGGGATGCTCTTTGTGTAAGCATATCTGTGTGGCAGTTATGGATACAGTTCTGTACTGATGGTATGTTTCATCTACATATAAAGGCATAGGTAGGGTCATAGGTCCATGACTATATGAATACATATGACAATATCTACACATGTTTGTGTAAAAGAATGCTTTTAGAACTCTTCTTTTCTCTAGTTGAGGAGATGCAATGGATGCTTTTGGTTGGGGTCTTTGTCTCCCTGCCTGGATGAGTCCAGTGGTTTAATAGGATTATTGCAGACATGGCCAGTTGTAACATGGACCAGGTGTTCACCAATCCATGCTGACTGAGAGCTTGAGCCTCTGATATTGAGATACTTTGTTCATATTGGAAATCAGAGTGCAAGGATGCAAGAGCTAAGCAACCTCCAGAAAAATAAATCTATTTCTCTCATCCAAAGCATGTGTATGGAATGACTGCTTAAATTATCTGATCTGCCTTTAAATTAGCTCCTTTAGAAACGGATATTTGCCAACTGATTTTGGAGTTGGCATTTCTCAACCTCAGTTATCCTGTGTGAACAGTGTGAAAGTAAGGCAGAGGCCACTGAGGGTGAATAATTTATTGCTTAAAGACCAACTAGTCTTAGCTTAAAGGAAACAAAGATATTTTGAAATCATCCAAACTGGTGAAATCTCCAATAACATTGATTAGAAAGCCTGTAACACAGTTATAAGAAGCTTACTAGTACTGCTTCTGGGAAGGAAAGATGGAGACAAGCTGAAAGAAATGGACTCCAGGCCAATTTTTTTTTTTAAAATAGACATTTCACATAAAAAATTGGAATCCAAAATATGCTTAAAGAGACTCAACCTCCATAAGTCAACTATCAACCTTTCTGTTAAAGCCGCACTATTTCCAAACATGGCAATAAATCTAAGGTTGCAAGAATAACTTTCCAAACATGAAAGGACATAAATTGGGTTGTTTGTTTTAAAAAAAGTTATGTTTTGTAGACTCTGATAGGGTCACCAGAGAAGTGCTGGTACACACACTATTGAGTTTCAGCTCTATCTGATCTGTGTGTAGGACTCCCTACAAATAAGATCCTAGTTTCCCCCAAAACAAGGGGAAACAAGGTTGTTCCAAGCATTTTCTAGCAGTACAAAAACTTCTGTTTCTAGTAACATGCAAGCACATTTTTGAACCGTGCATTTTACAAGCAGAACCCAGGAACTCTAAACTCATTAATGAGCAGTGGGACTGGTACCCAGAACTTTGAGACATTGCTTTGCAGTTTTACTCCACTGCATTGGAACTGGTCCAAAGAAAGGAACCTCTTCATAAGCATTTTCCTAGCAGGAACACAAAACAAACATGAAAAAGTTAAAGCAGAAAACAGGTGTTTTAATTAAACCAGCCCCAGGAAGGATCATTCACAACATCTTTCCAACTACAGCAATTAACTCATCTCAGTGTCTTACTGAGAATGGAGTTCATGTATCAGAAATCAAAAACAAGTCATAACATTAAAAACATGCTACAAGTCAATCACTTACTAGTTCTTTGCTGCTAGTTACTGCAATGGAGGGTCTCATTTCACAGCTTGATTCTGGCACAAAACCTTGCACCTGCTGGGAGTCAACACAAAAGTCTTTCCTCTGCTTACCATCCCCAGTTCAATGGTCAGATGGTAAGGGCCAACCAAATTCTTAAGGATGACTGGTCTTCGTTTTTCCCTTATGTGGGGTTTGTCTACAACAACACAGGCCATGAATCTACAGGTCAAAACTTCTATTTTACTAACTATGGGTACTACCCCTGATTCCACCCACGTCTTCTCCCAACCTGGCTGCCTCACATCTCATGCAGCAGATTTGTCAGGCCCTGAAGAAGCACCTGGGGTTAAGGTTGCCAACCGTCTAGGATTGTCTGCAGTGTCCAGGAAGTAAAGATTTATCTTTAATTAAAGATGAGATATTATGAAACATTCAGGAATATATCCAACCAAAACTGGGAACCCTACCTGGGGGGAAGGGGCAGTAAAGAGCAGACTATATGAGATATGTAGACCAGCATCAACAGCAAGGCCCCACCTACACAGTGGGACAAAAGATATGGCTCTCTACATCGACATACCTACTCACAAGCTGGACTTCATGGTTCTTTGGTCCTTTTGAGATCCTGTAACAGGATGTGAACTTCCACTACCTGGCTCTCTGAAGAGTCACCCAGTATTTCATGTATCACTTTTGAAACCTTACACAGAAAACCCTCACAGGGCCCAGCCACCTCCACCACCAGTACAGGGAGAGGGCCACAAAGAATACGTGGCTCATGAGATTCTGGACTCTAAACATAAGTTAGAGGCTCTGGTACCTTATTGAGAGGGAGGGGTAATGTCCTGAGGAGTGCACCTGGGAACCTATACATGCCCCCCCACTTGTGCAAGCATTCCATTGGAATCACCCTAAGGGCACCCCATGAAGAAAGGGGTCTTGAACTCACATCCACAGGTCTCTTAAAAGCCAGACAGTCCCAACCTGCCACCAGTGACCTGCTAACACCTTCCTGAGGACTCCAGTCCTGAGATCTGATTGGTGAAACAGAGGGTTCTGACTGGGTTACATAGAAGCTAGGGACCAAGCACAGGAACAGGAAGTGGTCCATACAACTGGGTTCTCCCTGCTCAGGACTGCTTTCCCTGCAGCACCTACTCCTGCCTGCTCTGAGAGTCAGAGGAAGAGCCTACAACAAGGGTAGTCAATTTTTTGTCAAGATTCAAATTTCCTGGTTGAGGGATAGTCAAGGTCCAGACTCTAGAGAAGATACAAAACAATAATGATAAGTAAATAAAAAGATTTTGGGGTCCATTCAAAAGCATCTGGCAGTCCAGATTTGCCCTGTGGTCTGCCTATTGACTACCCATGGACAAGATCTCCAATTACACAAGAAATAGGACAGAAAGATTTGTATAAGTGGTAGAGAAGGCTGCAGCAGCTTCCTCCTGTTCTAAACATGCTGATGTTTTGGGGATTTGGGCTTCAGTCTACTTGGAACTGGACTAAGACCATTACATAATGTTAATCAGGCCAAAAAACTTGAGCTTGAGACAAATTTAAGCCTCTGACCAAAGAGGATCAGTCTGTAATACCAAGTTTCAGGGTAGAGAGTCCCCCTTTCCCCAAATATTCAGTGTCTGTACTGTTTCCTATCCAGATTGTAATTAGGCAACCATACCACAAACCACTGTAACAAATACTACCCACTGAGGCAGATGACTGACTAGCCGTGGAGACTGAAATAATGTTTAGTACTTGCACAGTGCTTAACACATTCTAAACAGTGTACACCCATTAAATAGCTAATTGTCCCCACACCTTTTTGAAGTAGGCAGGCAAGCATTATAGATGAGGAAACAATTTAGAGACAGAGAAACTGATTATATAAGAGAGATTAAGTGATTTGGTCAAGGCCACATAGCCAGTCACCCACAGAATCAAGTCTGTAAATCAGGTTTTTCTGTCCCCAGGCTCATGCTCGATCCAGTAGTCAAAACTCCTGTTTATCTTATCAAAAGAGGTGAGAGATTGCTCAATTTCATTCCATTACTCCTAGTAACAATAAATTCCCTCTTGAACTGCCTTAAACAGTTCCTTTCCCCACTTGATATTATCACTTATCAGGTCCTTGTAGAACGTTATTTCCTGCCCTCTTAGGTCTTGTCAAGGTTCCTTCCCCACTCTGAACTCTAGGGTACAGATGTGGGGACCAGCATGAAAACCTCCTAAGCTTACTTTTACCAAGTTAGGTTAAAACTTCCCCAAGGTACAAACTATTTTACCTTTTACCCTTGGACTTTTGCTGCCACCACCAAAAGTCTAACCAGGTTTATTATTGGGAAAGTCGTTTGGAAACATCTTTCCCCCCCAAAATCCTCACCAAAACCTTGCACCCCCCCTTCCTGGGGAAGGTTTGATAAAAATCCTCACCAATCTGCATAGGTGACCACAGACCCAAACCCTTGGATCTTAAGAACAATGAAAAAAATATTCTATTAAAATTCTTCTTGTAAGAAACTGAAGTAAAAAGAATCACCTCTGTAAAATCAGGATGGTAGATACCTTACAGGGTAATTAGATTCAAAACATAGAGACTCCCTCTAGGCAAAACCTTAAGTTACAAAAAGACAGGAATATCCATTCCATTCAGCACAGCTTATTTTCTCAGACATTTAAAGAAATTATAATCTAACGCATATCTAGCTAGCTTACTTATTAAGTTCTAAGACTCCATTCCTGTTTTGTCCCTGGGAAAAGCATCACACAGACAGACCTAGACCCTTTGTTTCTTCCCCCCCCGCAGCTTTGAAAGTATCTTGTCATTGGTCATTTTGGTCAGGTGCCAGCGAGGTTATCCTAGCTTCTTAACCCTTTACAGAAGAAAGGGCTTCTCTGGCCAGGAGGGATTTTAAAGGTGTTTACCCTTCCCTTTATATTTATGACAGGTCTCATATAGCAGGCTCCAGCTGTGTAGGACCTGAGTTTGAGACACTGAGCATCTGCAGCTCCCAATTGGCTTCAGCTGAAGTTGTTACCGGAGCAGCTGAAACATTTACAGTTGAAACTTTCAACCATTAGAAAAATGGGTTTTCAGCTAAATAAAAATATTTACAGAAAGCATCTACCTTTCTTCTTTAAGAAGAATGACCAAAATAAAACTCAGGAAAGCAAAAACTTTCTGCCAAAAACTTTCAAATTTGAGGTATTTCTGTGGGGTAAAAAAATCCACATTTTATCACCAGTTGTAATTGTCAAGTGCTCAGGATTTCTGAAAATCAGACCCAAGTTTCCTTTAATCCTGCTGTCCCTTGATCATTTTTGTTGCTCTTTGTGCTCTCTTCTGTTTGTCTTTTTATATAGAAGCTCCCAGAACGGAAGACAGTATTCTAGGTGTGGTCTGACCAGTGCCAAGTGCTGTACTGAGGTACAACTGTGAAAGGAGCCTCTATTTTATGCAGCTCTAGGGTGCACTGCACTTTTCGCTATCATTTTGTATTGCTTGTCAGTGTGTAATTTGCTATCCACTGTTACCCTGTGGTCTCTTCCAGCATTACTCTCTTCCAGGTTGCCCCTTCCCATATTCTGGATTAATCCCCCCTCCACATATTAGTTTGTGCTTCAGTTCAAATCACACTGTCAGGCTGGAGGGAGGTTACCAGTGGAGTTCCTCAGGAATCAGTTTTGGGACCAATCTTTTTATTACTGGCCTTGGCACAAAAATGGGTGTGCGCTAATAAAGTTTGTGGATGATACAAAGCTGGGAGGTATTGCCAATTTAGAGAAGGACTGGGAAATCATATAGGAAGACATTGTAAACTGGAGTAATAGTAATAGGATGAAATTTAATAGTGAGAAGTGTAAGGTTATATATTTAGGGATTAACAACAAGAATTTCAGTTATAAGCTGGGGATGCATCAATTAGAAGTAACGGAGGAGGAAAAGGACCTTGGAGTATTGGTTGATCATAGGATGACTATGAGCCGCCAATGTGATTTGGCCGTGAAAAAAGCTAATACGGTCTTGGGATGCACCAGGTGAGGTATTTCTAGTAGAGATAAGGAGGTTTTAGTACTGTTATACAAGGCACTGGTGAGACCTCCTCTGGAATACTGTGTGCAGTTCTGGTCTCCCACATTTGAGAAGGTGGAATTCAAACTGGAACAGGTACAGAGAAGGGCTACTAGGATGATCCGAGGAATGGAAAACCTGTCTTATGAAAGGAGGCTCAAGGAGCTTGGCTTGTTTAGCTTAACTAAAAAAGGTTGAGGGGAGATATGATTGCTCTCTAATTATATCAGAGGGATAAATACTGGAGAGGGAGAGGAATTATTTAAGCTCAGTAATAATGTGGACACAAGAATAAATGGATATAAAACTAGTCATTGGGAAGTTTAGACTTGAAATTAGATGAAAGGTTTCTAACCATCAGAGTGAAGTTTTGGAATAGCCTTCCAAGTGAAGCAGTGGGGGCAAAAGATCTATCTGGCTTTAAGATTAAACTCGATAAGTTTATGGAGGAGATGGTATGATGTGATAGCATGATTTTGGTAATTGATCTTTAAATATTCATGGTAAGTAGGCCCAATGGCCTGTGATGGGATGGGATCTGAGTTACTACAGAAAATTCTTTCCTAGGTATCTGGCTGGTGAATCTTGCCCATATGCTCAGGGTTCAGTGGATCGCCATATTTGGCATCAGGAAGGAATTTTCCTCCAGGGCAGATTGGAAGAGGCCCTGGAGCTTTCTTGCCTTCCTCTGTAGCATGGGGCACAGGTCACTTGCTGGAGGATTCTCTGCTCCTTGAAGTCTTTAAACCACGATTTGAGGACTTCAATAGCCCAGACATAGGTGAGAGGTTTTTCGCAGGAGTGGGTGGGTGAG
This sequence comes from Lepidochelys kempii, assembly GCF_965140285.1. Taxonomy (NCBI): domain Eukaryota; kingdom Metazoa; phylum Chordata; order Testudines; family Cheloniidae; genus Lepidochelys; species Lepidochelys kempii. The sequence goes on along the minus strand of NC_136381.1, from coordinate 41,534,496 downwards.
ATTCTGTGGCCTGCGTTGTGCAGGAGGTCGGACTAGATGATCATAATGGTCCCTTCTAACCTTAATGTCTATGGTACTAAGTCTCCCACTCTTATTTCCTGCATATATTTCTGATATTAATATTATTGACCATCAACAGTTTTCAGTGCTGTAAAAAACAGATGAAGACTAATGAGCTCACAAGAGATGGCAAGACTTGCATCTGTAATTTTTTGCAATGAGTTTACATATTGAATTATAATGGGACTTCCCACATGTATCAAGTTACTCACATGCAAAAGTGGGTGCAGGATTGGGCCCTAAAAAAAGGAACTCATTATTCATATTACTTGTAGCAGAACCTCAAGGCAAGTACCTGTCTAATCAACTGCATACCAACCACTGTCCTTCCATGCTTCTTCTTCTACTGTTGGCCTGGCTGTCCCATGTCTGCTCTGAGGAGGCCACACCTCCTCACAGTCTGATCTGTGAGATTACTTCTCAAAAACAAAGGAAGGGGGAATTCACCATAACTCAGTTAGTCAGGGCTCTGGCTTGTAGTCACACAGAGCTGTAGCACCAAACACTGTCTATGGGGCTCTGGCAGGGGTGAGCACCAAGCACCATCTATGGGGCTCCAGCAGGGGTGACTGAGGAACACAGTCCTCCTGGCCTAAGGAGGAGGAATGCTGCCACCCCAATGGTGGGGTGGCAGGGTGTAGGGGGACACAGGCCCACCCAACTCCACCACATCCCAGCCCAGGACCCTAATAGTGGCAGAGTAGTCTGCCACTGGGTCAGCAGGAAATCCACCTGCAACATGCTAGCCATGTTTCCAGCGGCACCACAGCCAGACAGTAGTCTGGCTCCCTTGGGCTGCTTCCTACTCTCCCCCTCGGGTGTACCTGTGTCCTCAGTATCCCCAGGATACACCACCAAGGGAAGCAGTAGCAGTTTCTCAGCATCGGGACTGGCAGGGTTCTCTGGAAGCTTATGCAGGTCCTTGGGGCACCAGTGGTTCTCCTCAGCTTACCACTCCATCAGTGGGGATGGAGCACCTGTCTCCTTCAGCAACTCTCTCTCAAGTGAGCTGCTGGGCCAGCCTTTTATACTTCCTCTTCCTGTCCCGCCCCTCTGCTTCCAGTGTGTGGGGCATGGCCCTCCTGGTTCCACCCACCAGGCGGCTTGCAGCATTTCCTCCACATCTGCCTCTGAGGGAGGCCATGTCTCCTCACTACAGTCACCATCTCATTGTGTTGTATCTAAAATTAGGGCCTATCCCTGTAAACATGTACTCTGAGTTCTATGGAACTGCTCACAAGTTAGGTTATTCATGTGCATTCGCAGGACTGGCTCTTAAATTGTCTAAACTCTTCTGAGCAGGAATCTTATATGTTCCTCTGGTGTGAATAACACATTTCTAGGTATTGTAAAAAGATTAATAAAATAATGAGTCCCTAGCAATGCAGGCGAAGCATTATGTTCTACATATGTACAAGTCAAATAAACATATGTAGAACCTCAGCAGTATAAAAAGAGGAACAAAATATTCTATGGTGGATTTAAAAAAAATACATATAAGCAATACATTTCTAACCTCTCTAGGTCTCTGTGTTTTTCTTCTCTACAGGTTGCATAATAATGTACTCTTTTAAAATATTATGCTATATTTAATCTCTCTTCCAAATTATTAATGGGGATATAAATAAATTCAGACCTAACATTGATCGATGAGGTACTCTGCTGAATACTTTCTTCCAACTCAATATGTAACTTGATCATCAGCACTGAACAATCTTGCTTAACTTTCGGCTTGCTCAATGAGCTTCTGTGAATCCGATAGTGTTAGAAAATGTTTTGCCTGGTTAGTGAAGATATAATTTGCATATAAGTTTAAATGACAGTAATTCTCTTTAAATGTTTAAACACAATGTTCAGCTGTGGGGCCTGAGGCAATGTATATTACCAACATCTTCCAAGAGATGACAAGGAAATTCAGGCAAATGAGGGGAAAAGAGGAATGCTGTTTCTCCTGCTCTCTCCTTCTCCCCCTTCCCCCCATTATTGGTATTTCTGACAGAATATGTAGTGGATGGTTCTAAGTCTTAAGTAAAATAGGACCCAGCAGGAAAGATACTTAAGAAAATTCCCTAAAAGGCACCATTTTTTGGAAAACACAAAGAACAATTTAGACAGAGCTACCCACTGCCCCTATTTAGAGTAGGTTTCAGAGTAACAGCCATGTTAGTCTGTATTCGCAAAAAGAAAAGGAGTACTTGTGGCACCTTAAAGATTAACCAATTTATTTGTGAATAAGCTTTCGTGAGCTACAGCTCACTTCATCGGATGCTATAGCTCACGAAAGCTTATTCACAAATAAATTGGTTAGTCTCTAAGGTGCCACAAGTACTCCTTTTCTATTTAGAGTAGGGAACCCTGAATATGGTCCCATATCTAAGGGGAGGAATATTCTAATAGTGTATAAGAAAATATGCTTTAAAGTATCCTCCACACAGCAGTGCCTAGCCTCACAGTTTCTTTTATCCAGAACATCCCTGCATGTAAAGCAAAACATCTGGTTATGTGTCTTTCATCGTTGATGACAACACATAACTACTGCTTATTCCTCTTTTTCCACCTCATAATTGCTGGCCATTTATTTTAAAGGTGGCAACCTTAGAAAAGATAAAATGACTGATCTTTTGCACAGGCTCCAAATGTCAAGTTGTGAAAGATGTTTTATCATCAGCATATGGCATCTGTCTGGTCTCCTTAAGGAAGTCTCTAGTTGGATCAGAAATGTTCTCTAAGCTGGATTTCAATGTCTCTAGCTGTTAGGTTGCCTTGACTAAACATCATTCTGAACATTATTTACCTTCGACTTAATTTGACCCTCAGGAATTTACACATAGTTTAAAGTTTCAGAATAAATTCCTCAATTAACTCCTCGTTAAAATTCCTCGAAGGATTCTTTTATGATAAAAACATGCTGGCTCCCAGAAGACTGTATCTGCATAAATGTACACATTAGTCTTTAAGACTTCCCACATCCTGGTACTTTGGTTGCCTGCTTTTTTAAATGAAAAGTGAACTCCACAGCATATTTGCTGTGTTAGGAATCAAGATATTTTCAGTACATTGCCAGATAAGGAATTTATTTAAGTCCTTCTTAAATTATCCAGTTCTCTAGATTTACAACTGATACGAAGCTATCCTTCGGGGGGAGGGATAGCTCAGTGGTTTGAGCATTGGCCTGCTAAATCCAGGGTTGTGAGTTCAATCCTTGAGGGGGCCATTTAGGGATCTGGGGCAAAAATTGGGGATTGGTCCTGCTTTGAGCAGGGGGTTGGACTAGATGACCTCCTGAGGTCCCTTCCAACCTTGATATTCTATGATTCTATGAAAACTGTGCTAGAAAATCCTATGTAGATTACTAATGGAATAGAGGCAGAATGGCAGGAAGATGGCAAAACAGAGAGTTAGTGGAAGCTATAGCAACTAGAGCAGGCCTATAAAATGGTTGCATACATCATATTTAAGTTGGAAAGATGTTAATGTAAGTAGAGTCTGAATGAGCTCTCCCCTGACATCTAGTGGTAAGCTGTGGGAAAAGACTTCAGGAGCTGATCTCGTTTGCACGGACACTCTCACCCTGCCTAGGTGCTCAGCATGATGGAATTGCTTGCCCAAATGATCACTTATGGCTGGTGTTGGATCTCCAGTCTCCTTGTTATTGGGGCCAGAGTAATAAAGAGTTGTTATCCTTGTTGCGTGAACTGAGGGCAGCAGAAATGTATCTGGCATACCCTGATGGAGGGACTCACCCTCAACTGAATGGCACTCGCTAGGCAGGGGATATGGGTTCCAAAGCCCAATGAGAGGAGTGGAGTGGAGTGGAGTGGAGTGGAGTGCGGTGCGGTGCGGTGCGGGTACCATGGATCCTATTCAAGAGTCATAGATATCATTTGACCCATACCCATCCTCTTCATGATATAATAAAAAAGCTAATTTAGATTCAACTGAGAGTCTTGTTACATGCTGCAGAGCTAAAATCACTGATACCTAGGCCTAAGTATTAGACCTACATTGGGACAGTATCTCTATTGCAAGAGACTACCCAATGTGCACCAGCAGTGAGGCTCCCCTACTGAGAGCTGAAATCACTGAGAGCTGCGTTAAGTGCGGGGCCTTGAAGACATCTTAGTGAGTGGCCACCCAGGTGGCTGGTGGAAAGGCATGGCAAGCGGCCAGCAGGGAGGTTGGTGCAGAGGCAAGGGAGGCTGGTGGAGAGGGCCAGAGCAGAGCCCTGCAGAGAGGTGTGGCAATCGGCCATTGAGGTGACGAGCAAGTGCACGAGGAGTGGAGCATGTAAGGTGTGTAACTCTGTGGATGAACCTCTGAACTCAGGGGCTGCACTGGCCAAGGACAGCAACTATGAGTGGGGTGCAAAGAAGGGATGGGCACGTTAAAGGGACTTTTGGGTTGCTGGACTTAAGAACCTGAGGGGAAAAGGACACTGCCCAACTTACTTGGGGTTGGGTCTTTTGCTCATGGTTTATGTTTATGAACGCTAGTTGCAGTGTTTTCCCAAATTAATGCTGAATTACTTCCCTCCTTTTATTAAAAGTTTTTGCTACACTCAGACTCCGTGCTCGTGAGAGGGGAAGTATTGCCTCTTAGAGGTGCCCAGGACATGGTGTTTAATTGTTCCAGGTCACTGGATGGGGGCTCGAGCCAGTTTTATGTTGTATTGTTGAAAAGGAACCCCTAGATACTGAACCCAGCCCTGGTTACTGCTGGCTCCACCTGGCTGAAGAGTTACATGAACAATAAGAACTTATTCAGTAGTTCAAACAAACTATATTGTGATTTTGGGACACTTCTGTAAGTCCAGAAATGAAGTGTAGTAGATCATCTGCTGTTTATAGTATGTGACATTTAATAGCATATTTTAAGGCATTTTAATTTATTGAAATTTTTCCTTTTTTAAGGAATTCCAGCTTACATTCAGCCCAGATTTATGCCAGCTTCTTCCAAGGTTAATTCAAAGCTTCTGCAGCATGAAGTCTTGCTAGGAACAGATGTTATGGCAATGGAAAGCAACTACAACTAGCTATGGCCACAGAACATCCACATAGGCCAAGAAGTGGGCGGTGCTATCAGGGAAGCTGGGGGAATGCTGAGCCAGTGCATCCCTCTGCAACCTCAGGCAAAAGGTTTCTAAGCATAAAATGCCTCTCTCCAGCCTTGGAAAACTCAAGTTAGGGAAGCAACTTAAGATGGTATCAGGAGATGTCAATTGAAATTCCCTGGCCACTTGTTCTCCCTCAGGATGAGTCTCCCTGGAATGCAATCAGGTTGACCCAGGGAAGTTTTAGGCAGCCAGGCCTGGTGGTTGGTTTGGTGGTTGAGAACAGGTACCAAGAGTTTAAGCTCCACATAGAGTCAGGACGAGGCCAAGGCAGTGCTGAAACCAGGATCTAAGGACAGGCTGTGGGTCAGAACAGGGGTCAAACTCTGTGGACAAGCCAAATCAGGATCGTAGTCTGGATGCACGCTGAAAGTGGAAGCCGGGTTGGAGTCAGTCCTAGGGTTGCCAACTTTCTACTCACACAAAACCGAACAACTTTGCCCCACCCACACTCATTCCATCCCCCTTCCTTCTGTCGCTTACTCTCCCCACCCTCACTCACTCACTCATTTTCACCGGGCTGGCTCAGGGTGTTGGGGTGCAGAAGGGGGTGAGGGCTCTGCCTGGGGGGTGCAAGCTCTGGGGTGGAGCCAGAAATGAGGAGTTCAGGGTGCAGGAGGGGGCTCCGGGCTGGGGCAGAGGGTGCGGGCCGGTGAGGGCTCCAGCTGGGGGTGCGGGCTCTGGTGTGTGGCCAGGGATGAGGGATTTGGGGTGCAGGAGGGGGCTTAGGGCTGGAGCTGAGGGGTTCAGGGTGGGGGTGTGTGTGAGGGCTCTGGTTGGGGGTGCAGACTCTGGGGGGGGACCTGCAGATGAAGGGTTTAGGGTGCAGGAGGGTGCTCCAGGGCAGGGACTGAGGGAGGGGGATCAAGCTTGGAGCAGGGGGTTGGAGTGTGGGAAGGGTTCGTGATGCAGGCTCCAGGCAGCGCTTCCCTCAAGCAGCTCCCAGAAGCAGCAGCATGTCCCCCCTACAGCTCCTATGCAGAGGCGCAGTCAGACAGCTCTGTGCGCTAGCCCGTCCACAGACACTGCTTCCATTGGCTGCGGTTCTCAGGAGCTGGAGGAGGGACATGCCACCGCTTCCGGGAGCCGTGCAGAGCCACTTAAGGAAGGGAGCCTGCCTTAGCCCAGAGATGGGTTGCCACAGCATGCCTGAAGGATGAATTACTGCAGGCTTCACTAGACGAATGAGTTGGAATACAGATTGAAGCACCGGGGATGGGCGAGTGAAAGTCCTCCCACATTTAAAGCTGCCCCCTTCTCCACAGCCTAAGGCAGTGGTCCGCAAACTTTTTACCTCATGACCTCCCTTACTCCTCAGCCATAGTGAGAGGCAGCTCTAGTCAGTCCTGGTCACCCATGCTGACCGTAGGGAGCTCATCCCAGAGGACCCTACATGTGTCTGCATCAGTTGTATCCAGGCAGAAGAGGCTGGCGTAGAAGTCCCTGGTTCTTCTGCGCATCTGTGAGAAGGGTGCTATCCTCCACCAGAAGGCAGGTGATATGCTTTTTGGGGAGGGCTGAGTCATGTAGCTAAGTGAGCAGCCCTAGTCTGGCTGTGGGTTTGCCTCACAGCTGTGAGTTTGCCTCACAGCTGTGAGGAGAACATCAGACCGCATTTCTCATGTGGATGCATGAATCATTATCTGTTCAAGCACACCCATGACCTGATTTTCAAGAGGTGCTGAGCACCCCTCAACCCTCTGGGAGCTAATGAGAGCTGCAGGTACTCAGCCCCATTGCAGCTCTGAGCACTGTACTAGTGTACTCTTCTAGATCAGTGGCTCTCAACCTTTCCAGGCTAATGTGCCCCTTTCAGGAGTCTGATCTGTCCTACATACCCCAAGTTTCACCTCACTTAAAAACTTCTTGCTTACAAAATCAGACATAAAAATACAAAACAGTCTCACAGAACACTATTACTGAAAAATTGCTTACTTTCTCATTTTTACCATGTAATTAACAAATAAATCAATTCAAATATAAATATTTCACTTACATTTCAGCATATAGTATATAGAGAAGTACAAACAAGTAATTGTGTGAAATTTTAGTTTGTACTGACTTTGCTAGTGCTTTTTATGTAGCCTGTTATAAAACGAGGTAAATATCTAGATGAGTTGATCTCCCCCCTGGGAGACCTTTGCATACTGCCAGGGGTACACATACCCTTGGTTGAGAACCACTGTTCTAGAGAATAAAGAAGAGTGGGGGTATTACCCTGAGGTGGTGTTAATATGAATTTTAATGTGAGCTAAAATAGGGGAGCCACTTATAGCAATTCTAAGGTGAGAAGAGTCACATTTCCCATTGGTGCAGAGCAGGGAATTCCTAACCTGAAAGAAAAGGGATAATCTGAGGGAGATTTGAGAGACTGAATGAAGGCTGCATTCTATTTTAAGTAGTCAACATTTGTTGTGGTGGATGGAACCTATTCCACAAACCTTGAAGGCTAAAGATACAGTGTACCCTTGCTATCAAAACTCTAAGACTGCTTCTATTTATTGAGGATTATTGTGCTTTGTCTCTCAGTGGTTCTGCAGCTTACAATAATCATACTCCATAACATGAAACAGTACAACACAGCTCAGATCAGCCTTACACAAAGTGTTTTCTGTACTAGATGAAATTTTCACTCGTTAAACATCCATCTTGCAATTAAGCATTCTTGATACAGTATCTCAACAGGAACAGCTCACATGATTATTTCCATAAAGCCCATGTAACTACATTCAACTTGGCAGAATATAAAAGATCTGGAAGCACAGGCAGGTTTCTGTAGAGATCACAAGCTTCTGGAAATCAGATGTTGACCTTCCACTTCTGCAACTTCAGAGCCTGTTCTGCACACTATTTTGTTTAAGGTGGCTGCAGAGGCTGGGTCTAAAGAAAATAAATGTGGTGGTTAGTTCTGTTTCCAGTGGCTGCCACACTATGAAGCTTCCCTACACATGGTAAGTTAGCTCAGGTGAAACTAAATTAAGATGAAAAATTAAAATGCACCTTTTTGAGGAGAAGACATAGCTGATAGATGAAAGCAGGCTTGTTGCTCAGAATTACAAAGTAAACTTTAGAGGTGGGTAATTGAACTATGAATTGGATTTATTAAAAAAAATGACTTACTTTAGGGGCAAACATTTGTAAAACAGCCCCTCATTTTGTGCCTGCAATGAACTGCGGGCAGCAAGTTAGAGGCCGGGCAGAGACCGGTGCTTTTCTTCTAAACCTCTTTCTTTCTTCACATTATTATTTTAACTGCTGCAGATCATGTTGTTGGAGCTATAGTTGCATATTGGTAGACATTGTCCCAAGGCTCAGTCCTGCCGGATGCTGAGGACTCAACTACTGTTGCAGTCAAGGGGAGTTGGGTGCACTCACTGATTTCAAGTTCAGACTCTTAGACCATTCATGAGGCTGTGAGATCAAATGAAAAGTTGCAGGCTATTCAAACTGCTCATGGGCTGCTGGGGGATAGAAGGGCATGGTGATGGTAGGGTGACCAGATCACAAGAATGAAATATCAGGACACACTGGGAGAGCGGGGCGGGGCGGGGGAGGGAGAGACAGACACAGGTGCGCAGTGGAGCCCTGAGAGGGGGAACATGGGGCTGGGCCCATGCTGCACCACACAGCTCCCCTGCCCAGCGCCCCCTGGATCCACTATGCCCAGAGCCCCCCCACAACCCTTCCACCACAAATGCACAGTGCTGTGCACACACACCCCTGCCCAGCGCCCCCCTGCCCACAGCCCCACCACAGCTGCCCAGCACTCCACACAGAACCCCCCCACTCGCTAGTTTCCCAATACACACAGATTTCCCCTCCCTCCCTTCCAGTGCCCTTCCCCATAGCCCCACGACCACAACTATGAAATGCCACACGCAGACCCCCAGTGCCCTGACACACACAGAACTCCCCCACTGCCCAGCACCCTCCACTCACCTCCCAGACACTCACCTCACCTCACCATCACACCCTGCCCCCTTCCCTGGCCGCACTCACCAGTCCTGCTGGGAGGTCTCTGGCTCCTAGGATGAGAGCGGCGAGGGGAGACTCCAGACTCTCCACGTGCTGCGCCCACCACAAGTGCGAGCTCCGTGGCTCCCATTGGCTGGGAAAAGCACCAATGGGAGCTGCCGGAGCCGCGGAGCAGGGCTTGCAGGTGCCGGCAGCACGCAGAGCCCCCCTACCCTAAGAGCCAGAGGGACCTGCTGGGGGCGAGGTGGGGAGTCCTGGCAGTGCTTACCTGGGGCGGCTCCTATCCCGGGAAGCATCCAGCAGGCAGGTTCCTCTGGCTCCTAGGGTCGCGGGTCAGGTCAGGTCGGGTAGGGTTGGGGGTGGGGGTGGAGGGCTCTCTGCCCGTTCCCGGTGCCTGCAAGCCCCACCCCTGCAGCAAGCGGCGCTCCTGCCGGTGGGCGGGCACCGGGAGCTACCCCAGGAAGCGGTGAGCGTGGTGCTGCAGCTGTGGTCCAGACCGTCCCGATATTGGGACAAAGGGTGTCCCGACCGATGTAAGGTCAGGACACAGGACAAATCTTCTAAAATCAGGACTGTCCCGATCATATCGAGACGTCTGGTCACCCTAGGCGGTGGTGAGGAGGAGATGTATCAGGTAAGATAAATATGACAGCAATAAGCACCCACAGTGCTAGTGATTTTAAAGGGTCCAGTTCACTGTCCCCACACCACCATAACACCCCCCCCCACATCTATAACACAGGCCTAGAGAGCTATCAGGCAGCTGGCATCTCCAGGCTGCCACCCAGCAGCGGCTGCAATAAGCTTGTGCTCCACCTCACATGACCTACTGTGGCCATGGGAAGTTCTGCCTCAGGGGTTTGACGGATAGCAGCCTCATGGTTCCTGATTGGTTACCTGCCCTATATAAACCCAACGGGCATTCCAGGAACCATCTAGGCAACAGTGTGGATCTTCCATAGCTGCCATGACAGTACTTGCCCCTGAGTTCCTGACTTTGACCTTGGCTTGGCCTGGACTTTGCCTCCTAACTTGGACCCAGACCCTTGGGGTCGACCCTGGCCTGGAAACTATGAACTCCTCCACTACTTCCAGCCTCAGGTTTGCCCCTGCTCTGACCCTGGGCCCTGACTGCCCTTGTTGGGATTCCGACAACCAGCAGGAAGCTACGCCAGCCCCTTTAAGGCTTTCCTCCCACTTCTACCCTCTTCCTGTCTCCATATCCCATGATCAACTGTGGCCAGGAGCTCAATCCAAGCACAGTTTTAATGGGGATGTGGGGGTCAGACTCTTTACAGGCACTTCCTCCCCATCCCCAGCAGCGGACAAGGCAAGGAGCCACTGCAGTAAGGTGGCTTTGGCCTGGCCAACACCCTCCTCCCCAATGAAAGCAAGTGATGGTGATGCCTAAGGCAGCAAGATGTCTATCCCCAGCCATGGGGTTAGTTAATTCTCCAGTACCCTGAGGACCATGCCTCTTGATTAATAGTCACTTTTACTAAATCCATCCATGACACCCATAATTTTACATTGTGAGCATGGCAAGCATCCATGGAGCTTTTACAGAGCTGTAACACAGCACATTTGTTATATTCCAATAGGAACATCCTACTCCTCTAATTACCTTATAAAGCCAAACAAAATAATACAATCTGAAACACAAAGTAAAATGAATGTCTGATGCTGCAAGTTGGTTATTTTTAAACCAATACCCTACATAAATACACTTCCTCACTCTTAAGTATCCACATGGAGAGGCAAGAGTTGCACAATACAGCCTTGTGCCGGAGGCTCTGGTGCCTATTGAAGTAAGGCAAAATATTTGCATCAAACCTCAAAACCCACTTGAACAGAGCCTTGGGTTTGCTGTGTGTTGCTTTTGGGCACCTCAGCCTTGGTCATGAAAATCTGGCAAATAGACTGATGTTGTTCCCCCACACCTGGGAGGCCAGTGGTGACCCTTCTGCCATGCTGGCCCCTCTTCCTTTCCTCCAACGGCCATTCCTGCCCTATTTCAATTTCAAGCACCCTCCTGAAAACATCTGAGCTAGGAGAGGGAATGCAGGGGCCTGTTGGAGAGACAGAGAACACCTTTCTATCTTCCAGGTGTCCAACACCATAGCATTCGAGCAGGTCCCAGGTTGGCAGTAAACCTTGTGGAGTCTCTGGTGCTCCTGCTTATAGGAAACTTGGCTTACTGTGATCTATTTGCTGTTGGGTTTTAGATATTCTTGATGGGGAAGATTTTGTAGGGAGGTGGTTTAGTGGTAAAATTTAATGCAGTTGGGAGCAGAATCCTTTCTGTACATGCACAGTGCTGCACTCATTCAGGCCAACCTCCTTGTAACTGCAACTGTGGGAGGATTGCAGAATTTAAACCCTTACTCATGCTGTAAAAAGTAGATTCTATCTGGATTGTGGGTGTTTGTTAGTTAACTGTCTGCTACCTGATGCTCCACAGTCAGCATAGGAATTATAAAACTCTGGGCCAACTTAATTCCTGGGATAACCTCCAGGAATTATACCAGGATGAGATGGCCATTTGTAAAATCCACAAAATGAGGGGGTATTGCTTTCTTTCAAACTCTCTGTGATGGGATAGAGTTTGTTAGTTAATCTTTGCTACAGAGCCTCTGAAGAAGTATGAACATTGCAATGTCTTTAGGGTCTGCAATACTGGGGACTATTGCTTTTTTGTTTGTTTTGTTTTGTTTTAATAAATGACTACCATCTGTCTAATGCACATTAAAGCAATAGGACTACATTTGGGCTCAAACTTGCCAATGTTCAATAGTCTATTCACCCTCACTACGGTCTTCAGCCCCAGCTCTAGATCCTTTAAATTCAGCCCTTTGTTTGGGCTCCCAGATAACTCTATCCCCTTCTCAGGGTTGACATAGGGTTGCCAAATTCCTAATCACATAAAACCCCACACCTTCCCTGAGGCCCTGCCCCTTCCCCAAGGCCCCACCCACTACATTTCCCCTCCCACAGTGGCTTGCTCTCCCCCACCCTCACTCACTTTCACTGGGCTGGGACAGGGGATTGGGGTGGGGCCAGGGATGAGGGGATTGGGGTGCAGGAGGGGGCTCCAGGTTTGAGGGGCTCAGGGTTGGGGCAGAGGCTCAGAGTTGGGGCATGGGCTTACCTCAGGTGGCTCACAGTCAGTAGCACAGTGGGGCTAAGGCAGGCTCCCTGCCTGTCCTGATTCCACACTATGCCCTGGAAGCAGCTCTGTGCAATGCCCTTGCCTGCAGGCACTGCCCCTCCGCAACTCCCATTGGCTGTGGTTCCCAGCCAGTGGGAGTGTGGAGCCAGTGCTGAGAGCGGGGGCAGCATGCAGAGCCCCATCACCCCCCCGGCCTAGGAGCCAGACCTGCTGCTCACTTCTGGGGCACAGTTCAGCACAGTGCCAGGACAGGTAGGGACTAGCCTGCCTTAGCCCTGAAGCACTGCCAACTGACTTTGACGTGACCATCAAAAAGGGTCTCTTTTTGACTGGGCATTCTGATTGAAAACCAGATGCCTGGCAACCCTAGGTTGACACTTTACTTGTGGGGGAACCTAGGCTCACCCACTACTCCAGGGTCCAACCAGGGCCCTTGTACACAGCAGCCACATAATGCTCACCTCAATCCTTCACTGCTGCTGCTTCCCTGGGTCTGTTTTATCTCCAGCCCCATCTCAGGGCCACCCTCTACAGGGTTTTCTTTCTCTGCAAGCCCAGTGTAAGTGCAACCAGTCATAAATGCTTCTGTGGCCAGAAAGCAGCACCCACCTTCACTTCTCTGGGCCCAGCCAGGAATTGACCTGCTAAGTCCAGGCTCCTCCTTTTATCTGGACCAACACAGTCATGACTGGCCTAGCCCTTGGAGGACCAGGTCTCTGTGGTTTCCAGAATGTCTGCTCCGGAGAGTTTTTTCCTAAGCAAACTTGCAGGACTCACCTTTATTGATCTGTTCCTGCCCACTTGCTCCTTCCTGGGACAGGGTGTAGTAGGACCATGTCCCCCACCCCAGGGAGCCACAAAGGTCAAATACACTCATCACAGGACCAGATATTTAAAGGTAAACATTCAAGTAGGTGCCTGGTAAGATTTTTCAAAAGCGCCTAGGTGCCTAACTCAGATACCAGCTTAGGTGCTTTTGAAAATTCTACTACATGTCTATCTGCATCTTTAGGTGCCTACCTAGCTTTAAAAATCTAGCCCTAAGTCCCTCTACTTTGGATCATTGGTGAAATCCTGGCCACAGAAATCAAGGAAACAATTCCCATAGAATTCAGTGTACCCAGGATTTCACCCTACATCTTCAAAATTTGTCATTGGGCAACTGCCTTTTGTTGAAAAGATTTGATGAGGTCTAAGAAATGTATGCAAAATAATTTAAAATTACAAGAATTACCAGATCCTTGGACCTCACTAAGTGCCTGTTGCATGGAGCCAGTGGTGCAAGGTGCTCTTCAAACTACCTCAAGCAGGCAGCTGAGGAATCTCCCGGAACACAGGAATCCTTGGATAGTAATAGCACAAAGACAGCTATGCTTTCTGTCCCTTTCTTGACATGGGAGGTGGGGAACTGCATGCTAGGGTGGGAGCAGCCAGGGCTGGCCTGTTAACTATAAGTTATTCTGGGAGCTATTTCTGCCTCAGGTTCAGGAAACAGAAACATGGCTTAGAGCCACCTCTCCTCTCCCTCCCCCCAGTTGTGTTGAACATGAGCTCAGCACAGCTGAGGATCTAGCCCTTAATCTTATTTCTCTAGTCGATTGATGAGGGCTATACATCATTCTTTTCCCTGGTTGCCTTTTACTTCTTCCTGCCGTATTTGTTTCCATTTCAATTTAAGTTCAGTAAGAATTGTCTTGGGCAGAAATGACTTAATAATTCCAAAGAAATGAAAGAGATAATGTGATGCTGCAAATATGTCTTGGCAACCTGCTAGCTCGGGATGACTGTGGATCAGATTATTATATAATTATTATGCTATTGTATGTATTTCTCAGGCATTCGTCATCTTAGTGGCTCAGTGCCACGTACTGTAAGTAAATGTTAAGGTACCACAGATACTAAATAGTCCTTTATATTCTGAAGAAAAATATTTTTCAAGACACTCAGTGCATTTTGTTGTGCAAAATCCTCCAAAAAATGGAAAGACTGTGATATAACTGATTCCTTTAATACTATCCTCTAACCAAACATTCCAAAGGACGATATACTCTGATGTTTAATCTGAGTATATTTATTTTTATTACAGGAGTAACTAGAGGCCACAACCAAGTTTGGTGCCTCCCTGTGCTAGGCACACTATAAACACATAGTAGGAGGTAGTCCCTGCCCCAGAGAGCTTATGTTTCAAGTAGACAAGACTGACAAAGGGTGATATGAAATAATTACACAAAGTGATATACTCTCCCAAGGTCAGTGGCTGAGCTAGGGACAGAATGCTAGTCTCCTGCCTCCCAAGCTACTGCTTTACCAATGAGACCACACTGCCCGCTTTTATGGGGCTCAGTAGATTGGCTTGGGTATTAAGTCTTTGTGGGTAAGTCTACACAGCCAGTGAAAGTGAGCGTCCCTGCCCCAGCTGACAAACTTGGGTCAGTGAGGCTCACGCTAGCACTGTAAAAATAGCTGTGTAAACAGCATTTTGAAGTTATGGCTCCGGCTGGAGCTCAGGCTCTGAAGCCTAGGGAGGGGGATGACCTTCCGAGCCCAAGCTCTAGCCTCAGCCATGACTTCAAAGTGCTGGCTATGCAGTTATTTTTAGAGCACTAGCATGAGCCCTGCTACCACAAGTATGTTGAGCAGGGCTGGGAGGCTGACTGCCACAGGCTGTGTAGACTTACCCTCTGTGTCAGTTCTCATGCTGTCCCACTTCCATGAATTATTTTTGTTCAATTTTTTTAAATTATGCAAATAACATAAATTGTTATCTGCATAATTTAAAAAAATCATCAGAAATACATTGCATTAATATTATGGGATCACCGTTCAGCCTCAAACGACACCTTTAACTTATACTTCTGATCCAACTAAAAAGATATTTATCAACATAGATAACCAGGAAGAAGAGGTGGATGACACTTTTTTTTTAAACCACTAACAAAATCATCCAAAGCACGGGACTTGGTGGTGATGGGGGACTTCAAATACCCAGACATCTGTTGGGAAAATAACACAGCGAGGCACAGATTATCCATCAAGTTCTTGGAATTCATTGGAGACATTGTTTATTTCAGAAGGTAGAGAAAGCATCTAGGGGAGAGGCTGTTCTAGATTTAATTTTGACAAATAGGGAGGAACTGGCTGACAGTGGAAGGCAGCTTAGGTGAAAGTGAGCATGAAGTGATGAATTCATGATTCTAAGGAATGGAAGGAGGAAAAACAGGAGAATAAAGATAATGGATTTCAAGAAGGCAGATTTTAGCAAACTCAGGGAGCTGGTAGGTAAGAATCCATGGGAAGCAAGTCAAAGGGGAAAAACAGTTTGAGAGAGTTGGCAGTTTTTCAAAGAGGCATTATTAAGGGCACAAGCAAACTATCCCACTGTGTAGGAAAGATAGGAAGTATGGCTTAACCAGGAGATCTTCAGTTATATGAAACTCAAAAAAGAGTCCTACAAAAAGTGGAAATTAAGTCAAATTACAAAAGATGAATATAAACAAACAACACAAGCATGCAGGGACAAAATTAGAAATGCCAAGCCACAAAATGAGATTAAACTAGCTAGAGACATAAAGGCTAGCAAGAAAACATTCTACAAATACATTAGAAGCAAGAGGAAGACCAAAGATGGGGTAAGCGTGTCACTCAGTGAGGGGGAAAAGACAATAACAGAAAATGTGTAAATGACAGAAGTGCTAAATGATGTTTTTGTTTCAGTTTTCACCAAAAAGGTTAGTTGCGATTGGACATCTAACACAGTGAATACCAGTGAAAGTGATGTAGGATCTGAGGCTAAAATAGAGAAAGAACAAGTTAAAGTTAAGTTCTGTTTGCCAGAAGCTGGGAATGGGCCACAGGGGATGGATCACTTGATGATTACCTGTTCTGTTCATTCCTTTTGGGGCACCTGGCATTGGCCACTGTCAGAAGACAGGATACTGCGCTAGATGGACCTTTGGTCTGACCCAGTATGGACATTCTTTTGTTCTTATGTAAAAATTACTTTGACAAGTTAGATGTCTGTGTGTTGGCAGGACCTGATGAAATATATCCTAGAATACTCAAAGAGCTGACTAAGAAGGTATCTGAGCCATTAGTGATTCTCTTTGAAAACTCATGGACGTTGGGAGAGATTCCAGAGGACTGGAAGAAAGCAAATATAGTGCCAATCTATGAAAAGGGGAATAAGAACAAGCTGGGGACTTACAGACTGGTCAGCTTAACTTTAATAACCCGGAAAGATAATGGAGCAAATAATCAAGTAATCAATTTGTAAACACCTAGAAGATAATACGGTGATAGGTAATAGTCAACATGGATTTGTCAAGAACAAATCATGTCGAACTAACCTAATACCTTTCTTTGACAGGGTAAAAAGCCTTGTGGATGGGGAGAAGCAGTAGATGTCACATATCTTGACCTTAGTAAGGCTTTTGATACTGTCTCGCATGACCTTCTCATAAACAAACTAGGGAAATAGAACTTAGATGGAGCTACTATAAGGTGGGTGTATACCCAGAGAGTAGTTATCAGTGGTTCACAGTCAAGCTGGAAGGGTATATCCAGTGGGATCCCGCAGGGATTGGTCCTGGGTCCGGTTCTGTTCAATAACTTCATCAATGATTTAGATAGATAATGGCACAGAGAGTACACTTGTAAAGTTTGCAGACAATACCAAGCTGGGAGGGGTTGCAAGTGATTTGGAGGATAAGATTAAAATTCAAAATGATCTGGACAAACTGGAGAAAGGGTGCGAAGTAAACAGGAATAAATTCTATAAGGACAAATGCAAAGTATCCACTTAGGAAGGGACAATCAATTGCACACATACAAAATGGGAAATGACTGCCTAGGAAGGAGTACGTCACAAGCTAAATATGAGTCAACAGTGTAACACTATCGCAGAAAAAGCAAATATCATTCTGGGATGCACTAGCAGGAGTGTTGTAAGCAAGACAAAAGAAGTAATTCTTCTGCTCTACTCTTCACTGATTAGGCCTCAATTGGTGTATTGCGTCCAGTTCTGGGTGCAACATTTCAGGAAAGATGTGGACAAGTTGGAGAAAGTCCAGAGGAGAGCAACCAAAATGATTAAAGGTCTAGAAAACATGACCTATGAGGAAAGATTAAAAAAACTGGGTTTGTTTAGTCTGGAGAAGAGAAGACTGAGGGGGAACATGATAATAGTTTTCCAGAACATAAAAGGTTGTTACAAGGAGGAGGGTGAAAAAATGTTCTCTTTAACCTCTGAGGATAGGACAAGAAGCAATGGGCTTAAATTTCAGCAAGGGAGGTTTAGGTTGGACATTAGGAAAAATTTCCTAACTGTCAGGGTAGTTAAGCACTGGAACAAATTGCCTTCGAGGGTTGTGGAGGTTTTTAAGAACAGATTAGACAAAAACCTGTCAGGAATCATCTAGTTATTACGTATTGCTGTCTTGAGTGCAGGGAACTGGACTAGATGACCTCTCAAGGTCCCTTCCAGTCCTTACTTCTATGATGTGGCTATCCAGACTGTTTCTTTAAAACTGCAGCAAGAAGCTGGGCAGGAGTGGTTTAGGGAAGGGTCAGGTCAGGAGCTCTACAGTAAAGACAAGACAACTATAGGGATAATACTGTCTTTTATATTCAAATAAAGCCACAAGGAAGTGACTTTCTGTGATTTTTTTTTTACCACTACCACATGATGTTGTGTCAGACACTGACTCATTTTGAGCGAGCATATATAAGGAGAACAGAAAACACCAACTTGCAGTCCTTAAGGGGACTTTCAGTTTGATAGGTTCTTAGGATGGCCTGAGAGGAAGGCCTGCAGCACTGGATTCTAAACTGCCATGAAGCATGACACACAGAGTGGTAAAGCACAGGCCAGCTGACTCATTTATTCAATGGAGAGTGAAGATGAAAATATTTATAAACCATTTGCCTTCGCTGAGGAAGGAGAGAAGAATAACGAATACATCATTCTGCGAAATGTGGTGTATATCATTCCCACAAATGGACGAAGGATGCAGAGTGAGGGCCAGAGAAAGCATGGAAGTCTTTCAAAGGGCCCTTTATGAACAAGCAACCCATTGTGCCGTTGGTGTCAATAAGGATGAAAGCTTAAGGGCTCATCTAGAAGTTGAGATTTAAAACAAGGAATTTTGAGAAAAATTACTGTTAATATCTCAGGTAACTCTGGAACAGGTAGTGCAACTGTCACAACGGCTGGAGAAAGTAAACACGCAAGTCACCCTGCAAGAAAGTGGGGGAGGCATGATGCAAGAAATAGAAAAGAAAAACTATCCATGGGAAAGAGAAAAGGGCCATGAAAAGGCCTCCTTAAGAGCATGGAGTTCTCTGGGTAGAAATGTGGTAAATGCAGCACAGGAGATCTCAGACCAGATGAGGTCCGGCCACCTGGCAGAAACACATGCAGCAAATGTAAACAAAAAGCATGTCTTCTGAAGCAAAAGAACTAGGGAGAGATCCCATTCGTGAGTAGTAATGCCTATGCAACCCACCCGCCTCCACAGCTGGGAAACTTGATGGGACCTGCAGTGACTGGGGCACCTCCAGTGGAAAGGAGAGAGGAGGAGAGCACACACAGGGGCATGCAGAGGTTGCTCTTTTCCTCTGGAAGCTCTACCCATCCATTGACCAGCCAGAGAAGGTGGTTAGCTGATTGGTCCCTCGCTCTCCCATTTCATTAATTTAAACCCCAATCTTGATCCTGAGGAGCCTCTTCTTGCTCCATTTCAGCTATTTGCCCCTGTCTCTGAAACTATATGTCCAGAGTTATGTTTTGCAGATGCTGTGGATCTAACCAATCACCTATTTAGGGGGTTATCAGGATATAGATATTCAGGCCTGTCTGCAAGGCCTATACATTAAGAATGTAGGTGTATTCTTATCACTTAGCTAGTTATAGAGGTAAAAAAGAAAGAATCAAATTCATTGTCTGCCTGTGTAAGGGCCTTCTCTCACTATGATAGTCTAAGGTGGGGTCAGCAACCTTTCAGAAGTGGTGTGCTGAGTCTTCATTTATTCACTTTAATTTAAGGTTTTGCGTGCCAGTAATACATAGTAATGTTTTTTAGAAGGTCTCTCTCTCTAAGTCTATATATTATATAACTAAACCATTGTCGTATGTAAAGTAAACAAGGTTTTCAAAATGTTTAAGAAGCTTCATTTAAAATTAAATTAAAATGCGGATCTTATGCCACCGGCCTGCTCAGCCCACTGCCAGCCTGGGGTTCCATTCACCTAAGCCGGGAGCAGGGTGAGCAGGGCCTGCGGCCAGGACCCTGGCTGGCAAGGGGCTGGCAGCCAGAACCCAGGACCGGCAGCTGGCTGAGTGGGGCTGGCTGCCAGGACCCCAGACTGGCAGTGGGCTGAACGGCTCAGTTCAGTTCACCAACTCCTGCCTGCCAGGGTTCCGGCTGCTGGCCCCGCTCAGCCCGCTGCCAGTCTGGGATCCTGGCCCTGCCCACACAGAGTGGGTACCTACCTTCTCCCTGGTTCTAGCCCATTCTCTTCCTCTCTCTCTGCACTGAGCTGAGGGTGGAAGTGCACAGAGCACAGGGCTGGGGGTGAAGGAGAAGGCTGGGGGTTGGGGTGTAGGATCTAGGCAGGAGCTAGAATGAGGGAGGGGGCTCAGGGTTGGAGTTTGGGTGTGGAGTGCTTACCTGGGCAGCTCCCATTTGGTGCGAGGGGTGCAGGTGGGAATGTCGGGGAGCGGGGTTGCAGGAGCTCCAGTTTGGTGCTCAGAGTGGGGGTGAAAATGTGGGGGGTACAAGAGTCAGGACATGGGGTGTGAGGGGGCTGGGTATGTGTGGGGGGTGCAGGAGTCATGGCAGGGGGCTGGGGGCATGTAAGGGGGGTGCCGGAGTCAGGGCATGAGGTGTGGGGGGGCTGGGTATGTGTGGGGGGTACTGGAGTCAGGGCTGGGGTTGTGAGGGGGTGCAGGGGTCAGGGCAGGAGGCTGGGGTGTGTGTGAAGTGGGGGCAGGGGTCAAGGCAGGGGGCTGGGATGTGTGTGTGGGGTGTAGGGGTCGGGGGTGTGGGGGTGCTCCCAGCCCCCTGCCCAGAGCGGCTCACAGCAGGGGGCTGGAGGGGATATGCCCTGATTCCACACCCCTTCCCCAAGGCCCTGTCCCCACCTCTTCTCCGCCTCCTCCCCGGAGCAGCAAGCGCGCTGCGGCTCCCCTTCTCCCCCGCCCTCGCAAGGGCCATCAGCTGATCGGTGGCAGGGGGGAAGGGCAGGAACCCAGTTCGCTGGGGGAAGAGGCGGGGGTGGGGGGAGCTTGCCTGCCCTGCAGCAGCAGCCGGGGCACACGAAGAAGAGGAGGCCGGGGCAGGCAGGATTTTGAATGGCTTGCTGCTGCCTGCCAGGGTCCCAGGCTGGATTCGGCAGCAGGCTGAGCAGGGCCGGTGGCTGGGACCTGGCAGGCAGCAGCGTGCCATTAAAAATCGGCACGCGTGCCATCTTTGGCACGCATGCCATAGGTTGCCGACCCCTGGTCTCAAGCCTTGTTCTTAGGCTAAGGCCTTTGGCTAAGCAGCAGAGGCAGCCATAAGCTGGGAAGCAAATGGTCACATCCTCACATTCTAAACTAGCCACATTGAAATAAGGCAATTTGGGGATGTTAGAAAGGTTATCCGATCTATCACCTCCAAAGAAAGGGAAGAGCCTAAAAGATTTAAAGAAAACTTAGTTTGATAGCATCCTGTCTGGCAAGAACTCACTTATCAATAGCTGGGGTGTAAAATCCTCATTTCTGTGTTGTTCTATCACTGTAGTCTCCACTTCCCTATTGTTCATCCAAAAAAATCTCTGTCTGGTTCTGTGATTGTTTCTGTCTGCTGTATAATTAATTTTGTTGGGTGTAAACCAATTAAGGTGGTGGGATATAATTGGTTAGATAATCTTGTTACAATATGTTAGGATTGGTTAGTTAAATTTCAGTAAAATGATTGGTTAAGGTATAGCTAAGGAGAACTTAAGTTTCACTATATAGTCTGCAGTCAATCAGGAAGTAAGGGGGTGACTGGGAACAGGGAATTGGGGTGGGGGAATTGGAATCATGTTTCACTAAGGGGGGGAATGGGAACAGGAAATGGGAACAAGGACACAGCAAGGCTCTGTGGTGTCAGAGCTGGGAAGGGGGACACTAAGGAAGGAAATTGGAATCATTGCTTGCTGGAAGTCCACTCCAATAAACATCGAATTGTTTGCATCTTTGGACTTTGGGTATTGTTGCTCTTTGTTCATGCGAGAAGGACCAGGGAAGTGAGCGGGTGAAGGAATAAGCCCTCTAACGGAGTCAGGAAGGAATGTTTTCTTCCCATTGAGACCAAATTGGCAGTGGGTTTTTGCCTTCCATTCAGCATCCCGAAGGCACAGGTCGGTTAAATAGGAAGAGGATTTAGTAATTAGTGTTAGTACTTGGTAGGGATGTTAGCTGTTACAACTTGAGGCCAGTCTCCTGTGCAGTTAAAAGGCTAAAAGTGACAGTTCCCAGAGGTAAAAACACTTAGGATTTTGCTGATAGGCGTTTTGCCCATGTGATGGGGGAAACCTTGTGGCCTTCAGAGGCTGAGGTCCCCCTTTCTGTACCCTCAGTCCCCCTTGTGGGGGGAGGGAGCAAAACCATTCAGAAGAGTGAGCTGAGTCCTAAGGGCTGAGGCTGAGGAGAGTCTACTGCAAATTATGGGTTATATCATAGGATTCCTATAACCTCTGCACTGGAACCACTTAAAATGCCTGGTACATGAGAGTCTGGGTGTAGCCCCCCTCCCCTGTGTTAAGTACAATAAAATTAGGGCCTGTCTCTTAAAATCCATTGCTGTCCGTCCTCATTCACAGCTGTGTCCAGATCAATTTCCTGGCATCTGTGTACAGACACAGCATTCATGAAGAGACCTGAATCACCACTGCCTTGAGTAGTCATTGACACTTGTGCAAAGTGAGTGCAAAATGCTACCACTTTGCACAGACAGAAATTACTACCCAAGGTACACGACAATGAAGAATCAGGCCCTTAGTGTCAAGATTTGCAATAGTGTTGATAAATTTAAAATTGATTCAGAAGCAAAAGAGAAACAGTGTAGTTTCAGTGGTAATATTGTCTTCCTTATTCTACTAAAGTTCCTTGTTCTCTTACAAGAAAGTCTTCAGTTCTTTACCATTGTCATCTGACAGTATTCACAACCTCCTACTCTATAGTAAAAGGATACAGTCCTCTTTAATTGTCATCAACTTCTACCTTTCTCATAAAAAGAACAAGGGGTACTTGTGGCACCTTAGAGACTTACACATTTATTTGAGTATAAGCTTTTGTGGACTAAAACCCACTTCCTTAGATGCATGCAGTGGAAAATACAGTAGGAAGATGTAAATACACACAGAGAACATGAAACAATGCATGTTGCCATACACACTATAATGAGTTGACAAGAAGGTGAGAGTAACAGGGCGTGTGTGGGGGGGAATAAGCATGGGGAAATAGTTTTACTTTGTGTAACTGTTGGAAATGGGCCATCCTGATTATCACTACAAAAGGTTTTTCTCCTGCTGATAATAGCCAACCTTAATTGATCACTCTCATTATAGTGTGTATGGCAACACCCATTTTTTTCATGTTCTCTGTGTATATATTGTGGTAAACCCAGGACAAACAGCTACAAAAGGGGGGTAGTAATTAGTCCCAGGGGATTAAAAGGCCCCTCCCTATCCACTGAGGAGAGAGAACCACTGGGCAATAAGGTTCAGCTGGAAAAGGGGTTGCGAGGGAACCAATTAGGTTCAGCTGACTCCAACTACTTGGGACCTTTTTAAACCCTGGGGAGGGGAGGGGAGAAGGGGGAGAGTGAGGGAGTTGCCAGTAGGCTGTTTGCAGCAAGATACCAGACCTTCCCAGTAGGGAGGCTGCCCTCGCTCCCTAGAAGGGAAGGAAAACAAGCACAAGGGATTGACTGAAGAGAGGAGTAGCAGCAGGATCCTGTGCCACCTATAAGGATTTGCCTTGCCCCAAACCTGAGCCTCCAAGGCTAAAAAGGAATGAGCTATTACCAGCAGGAGAGTGAGTTTGTGTGTGGAGGGTGAGAAAACCTGGATTTGTGCTGGAAATGGCCCAACTTGATGATCACTTTAGATAAGCTATTACCAGCAGGACAGTGGGGTGGGAGGAGGTATTGTTTTATGATCTCTGTGTGTATATAAAGTCTGCTGCAGTTTCCACAGTATGCATCCAATGAAGTGAGCTGTAGCTCATGAAAGCTCATGCTCAAATAAACTGGTTAGTCTCTAAGGTGCCACAAGTACTCCTTTTCTTTTTGTGAATACAGACTAACACGGCTGTTACTCTGAAACCTGAGCCTACTGAGGTGAACAAGGTATTTTGCCACAGTATATATCTGCCTACTGTATTTTCCACTGCATGCATCTGATGAAGTGGGTTTTAGCCCACAAAAGCTTATGCTCAAATAAATTTGTTAGTCTCTAAGGTGCCACAAGTACTCATCATTCTTTCTGCTGATACAGACTAACACGGCTACCACTCTGAAACCTACCCTTCTCATAATAATCCAACTGAAGTCTGATATAACTAAGCATAGTCCAAAACAATCAAAGAATATGGTAGGGAACTAATTTTGTGTTTTTACAGATTTAGGAGTAGCATCTAGCTGCAAAAAGAATCTGTCTCTCCATGTCATCAGCTCAGCTGATGGAACACCTGAATACTAGCCAAAGGAACTTGGATGTATTCCTGCTTCTGGTTTTTTTTTTTCTCTTTTCATCTAAACATCTGTTTTCCCGTGTTGAGACATGAGCTCATAGCTCCTGGAACAAAGAGAAACCAGTCCTTACAGTAAGTATGTGGAGGTAGCATTAGGTCCTCCCACATATTTCTTAAACTCAAATTCTTGTCTTCTCCCTTTAGCACAAACCCCTCCATGCCAGCTGCCATTCTGTAAAGAATTGGCAATGGACTTCAGTGTGGGCAGAGGCCACTCAAGATGTTTTGCTGTTGTAGGCAAAACTTCAATGTGCTTCCCCCTTCTTCATGGGTCTAGGGATGGCAGATGTGGCCTGGCCATGACAGAAGGACAGCCAGGCCAAATTTAGTGAATGCCATTGAGATATGCAAGCTCAGAATGCCACTCAAATTTGGCCTGGCTGCCCCTCTGTCATGATGGACGGGTTGCTGGGTCAAATCTGCCATCCTAGGCAGTCAGCCAAAAATCTGCCACCTTCGGCAGCTGTCTAGTCTGCCAATAGGTAGGGTGGCCTCTGAAGGTTGGCTGATTTTTGAAAGCATATCTAGGGGTTATGGCATGATTTAATGGAAAATATCAGAGAGAAATGTATTTTTACAAGGAAAACATAACCTTGATAGCAGCTCCATGACAAGTGTCACAGATTATATTTTTATTAGAACACATATGCCTTGCCCTGAAGAGCTTACAGTTTAAGGCCCTGATCCTGCAGACTTATACATGTGTTTAACTTTATACATTGTGAGTAGTCCCACTGACACCTCAGTCCCCAGTCCTGCAGCCACTTACACAGGGAGTAGTCTTATTGCGGTTACAATCACAACATTCAATGGAACTATTCCCCTGTGTAAAGTTACTCGCATGTGTGTTTGCAGGTTCAGGGCCTAAATCTAGAAATAATATGAAAGAGAATGACTAATTAAGGACTACACAGACATGACCATGTGTTGCTTTGGGTTGTAATGCATGCTTTTGATAGTCTGCTAATATTAGCATTCTTTTACATATATTTGTATTGAGACATTAATATACAAGAAGAATACAAGTCCTTTCATCATATTTTACATATGTTGTAAGTGTAAAAGAAGGTGGATCAAGTCAATAGCAGTTGCTCAAAATATTTTAAAAGGTCCAACAGTTTCTAATATTTAAATCCAGAACATTTGCTTTCACTAAATCCAATTAATACTTTCTTTATACAGACAGATAATACATACACAGAGCATCAAGTCTGTAATTGTGACATAAAAACAAAATTACTACATTTTATTTCTCCGTTCCTTTTTGTTTGAGCAGAACTTGGAGGATAAGAGTCAAGAAGTCAGAAGGGTAAAGAGAGACAAGAAGATGGTGAAGGGGGAGTAGATTGTGGAGGCAAGGGGGTCAGTGAAGGAGACATGAATAAGAGGATGAACGCTGGTGACCTAGTGATTGAGATTTGGCAGTTGGTTAGTAAGGTGAATCAAGTTGCTATACAAGCCAATAGATTAGTGTCAATGTGGGCAAATTGATTAGGAAGATCTAGAAGAGTAAAAGCAGTTTTGGATCAGTCTTGAGTCCTCCAAGTTAATGTAAAGAAAACTGAAAATGTCAGGAGTGGCAGAGAACTCCAGGGACGAAGTCAAGTTGCAGCTGGAGACTGAATGTATGAACCTCCTACTGTCTGCTGAGAGCTGTCTTTGTTCCTCAGGTGTTTTCAGGTGTGTTGTGGTGGGGAGAGTGAGGCCGCTTCCTGTTGTCATTGTCCCTCTTTTATGTCTTTCCCCACACTTGCTGGAAAGCTTTTTTGCTGTGACCTGCGTCAAATAGATCCCATTGTATAGAGCTATCTGACCTGGGTCAAACAGTTCCCATTGTGTAGGGCTATCTCTGAGAGGTTGCTATTGCACACAGTTCCTGGGATATTCCTTATGCTTGTGGGCATTTCTTCAATAAGCCACTAACATTGTTTAGCCTCATTCAACATAGCACATTTGAAACACAGAGACATGGTCAATATTCCCAGCTTCAGACACAAAAATGATAAATGCATACAAATTGGATAAACACATTCAGTAAATCATAACCTTTCCAATGATACCTTACATGAGCCATCTTGCATAAAGAACATCTCAGTTATGTTGTATTCATATCATAAGCATATTTTCAGAAAGAATATGGAGTGAAACATCACAGTGGGTCTTGAGAGAATTTGAAGAGAGTCCTGGCCTTGTGGATCAGTGTGGGAAGGCATTCCATGTATAAAAAAGTGGACAGCCATGGCTAACACCATTGGCAGAGCAGGAGGAGGAGGGATAAGGCATCCCAGACGGGTGGCAGAGTATGAAGGTGCAGAGTTGTGAAGGCCCTTGGAGATGAGCACAGAAAACAGCCTCACAATCCTGGACAATAACATTCGCAAAGCTATTTTCACTGTTTCCACCAGCTGCATTTACACCTAGAGTGGATTTAAGCATCAATTGAAGTTGCAGTACTAATTAATTGTTGACATACTGTGTTTCAGCTATTGGGCTTTGATTTAAAAAAACACAGAAGTAACCAAGGAAAAGTGTTCAGTCTTCAGTCTGTCTAGCCTTGTAAGGTCATTACTTCAGTACCTGGGCATCTCACAGGCTTTAATCTATTTATGCTCACAATACCCCAATGAGATAGGGAAGTGCTATTACTCCAATTTAGAGATGGGGAACTAAGGCACAGAGAAGCTAAGTGACTTGCTCAAGCTTGCATAGGAAGCCTGTAGCACAGTAGGGAACTGAACCTGTCTCTCCAGCTAACAATCACTGGACCATCCTTTTTCTTCAGTCAGTGTTACACTGGATTTAAAATACATTGTCCATACAATGTGTTCTGTCAGTTTTAGGCCAAGCCCTAAATCCTTACTTCATCCTTCTGCACTATTGTGTGAGTTCTGCCTGTAAGGACTGGGGCCCCTTCTGGAGGTGCTGAGCCCTCCTACTGAAGCCTGAGAGCTGAAGGCTCAACGCATAGCAGGATTCAAGCCTCAGTAAGGAGTTCAGGACTGAGCCAACATTACTGGGCTAAATTCTAGGGGTGTAATTCCAATGTGATATAACAGTGGTCCATATTATAGCATCTCATATATAGTGGCATAAGTAACACATTGCATATGTGGCTTAGAAATACCTTTCTCATGATTATTCATCCTCAAAGTCTGACAGTACAATGTTACTGATGGAAGCACAATTAAATACACCATGTTATATATTTCACATTGGTGTGAAAGCTGGACTTCGTTCAGTGTTAACAAATTTTCTGTTGGAAATCATTATCTCAGTTAATCAGATTTATGATTAACTATCTAAATTCTAAATGGCTGCTTTTGCATTTACCTAATGGGAAACTCCTTCCTGTAGGGCCAAGTCCTGCAGCCTGTACATGGGTTAACCTTCCTTTGAAATGAATAGAAGTTAGTGCGCCATTCAGGCTAATGCTGAAGTACAGCTTAAAGGGGATTTGCAGAGGAAAATTGGGTTTGTGGGGGGGGGGGGGGAATCCTTTTGAAGGAAGGCCTGGACATTGATTGGGGATGGATTTCTGCTTGGTTGTTTTTATTTTACATTAGAAACACCAGGGAAGTGCAATCTGGTTTTATGTGGCTTTACCGGGCAACTTCCTAAATTGTGAGCATTCACAACTTAACTGAAAGGGATCTTTACCTTAAGAGATTTGTTTCTCTAGTTGTTTGTAGAGCATTTTAGTCACATAAGTGTTAACCGAGGAGGGGGGGTGGGGAAAGCCACTTCTCATCTCATTTAATCAGGTGCTGCTCTGATCCTACTGGCTTTCTGGTTATGCAAAGAGTGTTCCAGAGCGCACACAAACTAAATTATTATTAATGTAAAAAACTTTAAAAATGCTTTTAAAATAGACTTTATACACACCAGAATTGGGGGGGGAGCCCAAACCCCAGTTTGTTTTCCTTTGCATGTCATCTTGAAGACCCCAAGCGAGGGTAATTTTGGTCTTCTCAACTGAATTCCTAATGAACAAAAGTCCTAGACATCACAATCTCACCCCACAGAAACTAGGAAGTTTCTGCTGAGAAAATGTCGGAGGTTGTTATGAAAATTGAATCTGATGCAATCCCTAAAAAAGATGGCCTTTCCAGGTGTGAGTTGAGATCTGAATAGAACTGTGTGTATATATTTGTATACAGTGTTGTTGTAGCCATGTTGGTTCCAGGATATTAGACAAGCTGGATGAGGTAATAGGTTTTTATTGGACCAACTTTTGTTGGTGAGAGAGTTGGTCCAATAAAACATTACTTTATCCACCTTGTCTCTGGCTGTTCAGGAAGCAATCCCTATTCCTCCCTCTGTCTCCACTATCCACAACTACAAAATTTCTCTCAACTTCTTTTCTTCAAATGTAGACATAATAACACTGAAATCAAGCTAATAACAGTGAAATCAGGTCTATATTCCAGTTATTACATTTCACACTTCTTAAAAAGAAGGGACAAATAATCCCTGGTTTGGGTGACCATACGTCCCATTTTGGCTGGGACAGTCCCTTTTTTAAGCCCTGTCCTGGCTGTCCCAACGTTTTTTGTTTTCAAAAGGAGGCATTTGTCCTGTTTGCTCTTGCTGACTTGATCAGTTGGCAAGAGCAAACAGGACAAATGCCCACCTTCGTCAAAAAAGTGGGTTGCAGTATAGAGGAAGACAGCGGGGGGCACAAGCAGAGATACCAGCCTCTGACAGCAGGGGTGGCAGAGCTGGGGAGGGGAGGCATCAGGGGTCTAGCCATGGGCCGACACCCCCCTTGTTAGCCCAAAACAGATGTAACTATGGCCTGCACAAATCAGAAGATGGGCTGTCTGCACATCCTACCTCCTCCTGCATCTATCATCAGGTGAGCTATTAAAATAGACAGAATAAGGTGTAACACAGAGCACATTTTATTATGCAACTAGTGAACAAGCTAGGCAAGGACCCCTTCAGGTGGTGATAAAAATTAAGCAAACACACTCTGCTGTTAACAGGTACCAGAGCGTGAAGCTCAGAGCCCTTAAACCCCTTAAACTATGGGTGTAAAACAGAGGAAAACCACAGTGGGTATTACAATACCATATCCGATGACAGGGACACAATGACAAGGACTCGAGATACTGACAGGGACAATGGTCATAATCGGCGTGCTGAACACTGGACAGGAACTTGGAAACTAGGTGTTCTTCTCCCTCTGGACAGGTCCTTTGGGCAGGTCTTCTCCTCTCAGATAGGTCTTCTGTGCTTGCCCTCATAGTCTCTGCTTGACCTTGTAGTCCGCTTGGTGTATGCGCACAACTAATGTGATGTAGTGGTTGCGTACAAGTGACTGTTAATGGGACCAAGAGTCCAAAGTCCTACAAGTCCTGATCCCTCTAGGGCTCTTCTAGCAGCTTGGCTGATCTTGTGGGACACTGGCTGCCACTCCGATGGACAGCCCTAAGTAAGGGGTGCACCACGCTTAAATAACTTGTGGTTACTAGGCTGATTACGGCTGTCACATGACTTAACTGCCCTAGCTTTTCCTGCCTTGATTTGAAAAAGGCTGGAAGGACACTAAATCCTCTGAGAAGAGTGTCCAATATGGAGGCTTAACTGTTCTTTTACAAATCCAAGATGGACATTACATAAAAACAAGTCAGAAACAGATTTTACCGAGCATCCCGAGGGGTCCCCTCCGGTAGGGTTCTAGCTGCAGGCAATAACCTCACTGGATGGGGGGGGGGGGCGGGGTTCCAGCCAGGGGCAAAAACCTCACATGGGGTAGATGATGACACTCTGGCAAGTAGCTGGGGATGTCCCATTTTCTCTTTGAGAAATATGGTCATCCTATCCCTAGTGTTACTCCACTGAAGTCAATGGAGTTACACTAGGAACGAGTTTAGTTCAATGAGTCCAATTTAAGACTAATTACGATAAAAACAGACTGGAGTGCAAGATTTACTGTAAAGTACATCAGGATTTTAAGTTTGTTATATAGTAGTCAGATTTGTATAAACTGGTCTCCCTGATAAAATGCTTAGTTCATTTCTTGTCTGGAAGAATTCAGATTCATTAATTGACATTATCATTAGCAATTACTGTGATTCAATCCTAGGAAATGTTACTCCACAGATGCCTTGAACACATTTCCAGATAAGAAAAGAACCCCTTGTTTTTAATCAGCTATATCACTTCACATCATTCAAAGTATTTTTCCAGAAAGGCCTTTTTATAGGAAACCATGCATCTAATATTTTGTCAGCTATCAAATTGTATAAAGAAATAAGGCAATTTTAATAATACTAATTCTGATTTATGGCAAACACATTACTCAGTATTGTTGTTCAGCTGGTTAGTTCTTGTTTGTATTGCTGTTTCGGGCTCTGTGATTGAATTATAAATTGAATGATAGGATTTTATTGGATAAGCAATATCTGCCATCTGCTGGAAGTACATATTCTAGCATCAATGTCAGTGTGGTGTTTTGGCCAACCAGCCCTCCAAAAAACCAGTCTCCAAGAAGTCTGAACTTCCAAGATTTTGGAGGAATCTCTTAAAAGATTCCTATCTTCAGATAATGATCATAGCTCTAAAAAAGGAGCTTTTACCACTGAAAAACTTATCCTCTGAGGTAACAAAGAGATCCCCTATAATAATGACACTTAGCTCCTAAATAGCACTTTTCATCAGGAGATCTCAAAGCAGGTCACGATCATCAGCCCCATTATACAGATGGAAATATTAAGGCACACAGAGTTGACTTACACAAGCTCACTGAGCAGGCAAATAGCAGAGGTGAGACCAGCACCCAGGTCTCCTGAGTCCCACTCCAGTATGCTATGGATTAGGCCACACTGCAAGAAGAGCTTTGCTCCTAACCCCCAAAATTGTATAGTGTTCTAGGATTTTGACAGAACAGTCCGCCTCTACCAATGATGCAATTATATGCTAAAACCAATGCTAACAACAATGAAGGGGCCGCACTTGCGTATCTTTCTACTATTGTAAATTAAGAGTAAGTTAATTGAAACCAAAGGAGTTACACAAGTGTAAACCCAGTATGAAAGAAAATCATGTTAATTTGGCCATGTAGCACATATGTAGATTTCTGTATTCATCTTTATATAGGCTTTGAAGTGGGAAGAGTTCACTCCTCAAGTAGATAAACAAGTTGCCTATGCAGTCTTAATTTGGCCTCCTTGTGAGTATGCCTTATGAGACAGTCTTTAATTACATGATTAGACTCTATTTTTTCCACGGAGCACAGGACGGATTTGCTCTGGGGATGAATCAAGGCTGTGTTGTGAAGGAGATTGTTGTATGTAGGACCCTGCTTCATTTGTTGCCAAAGTTGGAAGCTGTTTAGTGAACAGAGCTGATTGGAACGTTTGATTTCAGTGAAACATGTTGTTTTGTTGAAACCAAAATGTTTCATGGAGACATATTGGTTTCCACAAAATTTTAATCAGGAAGGTTTCAACGGGGGGGGGGGGGGAGGAGGGGTGTGTGAGAGTGTGAATCTCTCTTTCTTTCTCTCTCAATCTGTCTTCCCCAGGAAATGGAAGGGGAGATTGCCAAGGGGGAATATAGATGGCCCTTATGCCTCACATCTACACTTATGCAGTGGCTGACTAACGTATGGGCCCAGTGGCCCTGGCCAATTTGGTGATCCCTGGAAAAATCTCATGATGCTAGGGCAAGATGAGTTAGCTGCTGTGCCCTCTGCTCTGCTGGCCAGGCTGCATGTACTTGTGGCAAGGCTGCTTAGATGAGCTGCTGAGGGGATCAGCCAGTGAGGGAACAGCAGCAGCCACCCCCTTTTCTTCTCCTGCTTGTTGTTTTCATCACTGCTGCCCATGGCTTCTCCCTCCCACAAGTGATGGGCTCCCCCTACATCCTCCCTTGCCTGGCTGGGGCTAGGTGGAAAGGAAGATGGGGAACACCACTTCCTGCTGCGTCTCCTCCAGCCCCAAGCTGGGCTGGAATACCCACTCCCGGCTGAGTCCTACCGCCCTGAGCCTGAGCTGCGAGGACATGGGCTGAAACCTGCAGCACATCAGAGATTGGGAGAACATAGATGGTAAGAGGGGAGGGGGGTGCTGGGATGGGGAACTCCTGCAGCCAGAGGAGCTGGGGAAATCCCCACTACCTCTACCCATAGAGGCAGCTCCCAGGGAAATGCAACCCCCACAAGCACACAGGAGACTCTCTGCTGTTCTGATCAAAGGGGGAAACATGGAAACCCCAAACCGTCATCCCCCCACACCCCTTGGGAGTCCCATTCATCTCTTCCTTGTCTCTGTGTTCAATCACTTCTCCCCCTGGTATGACCTATTCTCTCCCCTCCTCTTCCAGTTTTTTTCCCTTTGTCTTTTGGTGATCGCTAAATATATGGTGAGACAAAGGCTTTGGGATTTTTATGCCTCCATCCATAGTTTTGAGGCCTTTGGATGCCCCTATTTCATAATGCAGCATTATTTACCCCATTCTAATGTCATGATGTAGCCCTTTTTATTCCCATCTACACTCCAGAGACCTTTGTCGATTCCCACCTCCCCATGCATGTGGTTCACAGCCTTGAAATCTTAGTGTGGATTCTTGCCATGTACATTGTGATATACCATTATTTACCCACCTGCTCAGCTAATATGAGGCCTTCCATAGTATGGTTCTCCCACCTTAGCATTGGATGAAAGACACGCCTTCAACATGCTGAAAGGGTAAAGAACTATCGCCATTCAACTATGGGACAAGAGCGTTTGAATGGGCTCGC
Organism: Lepidochelys kempii; assembly: GCF_965140285.1. Lineage (NCBI taxonomy): Eukaryota > Metazoa > Chordata > Testudines > Cheloniidae > Lepidochelys > Lepidochelys kempii. Next base: position 41,501,657 of record NC_136381.1, on the reverse strand, counting down.
CATGCTTAATATCAACTGTGACATTGCACGAAAACTAGATTTTTTTCCCCAGTAATTAGTGCATTTGTACGGAAAGTCTAGAAAAGCATTTGTTAAATAAAAAATATTCAAATTATCTCACTTTTTTTGATACCTTATTTTGTTTTCATGTGTCGTCATTTTTTATTTTTATTATGGCTAGGAGCCTCAAAAGCTAGAAGTGGCCTGGGCCTCTCTGGACCTCTGAGAGGGCCTGTGTACCTGTAACTTGATGGGAAAATTCTACATTGATTCCAGAGATACTCTAATTACTTTCAGCCTAATAGCCCTTTATTTTTTAATTTTCCTAATCAGACTTATAATAGGAGTGGCAATATTAACTGTTGACTGGCTGCCACCACTTTATGAAAATGGGGGGGGGGTCAGAAGGACTAACAAGTAGACAATATAAGAGGCTTTATACTGTTTCCACTGAAGACAGTGGTGAAACTCCTATGAACTTTAATAAGAGCAGAAACAAACCTACAATAAAAATCTGACTAAAAGAATTTTATATTCAGCTGCATGGCATTGTAAATGGGTGGGTTTTAAATATATACTAATTTGGCATCCCCCAAAAAATTACATTGACAATCTCTGTAAGATCCTTTACATGTTCATGCTCTACTAAGATGAGTCCAACTGACAACATGAAACAAATATAGGGTCAAGTTTTGGAAATATTTCATGTATATCTGGGTAGAATTTTAATAGACTTTCTTAGTAACTCTTCTAGAACTAATCTGCACTGTTTTTGAGATTGGGTTATTCCTTCATTTCTCTCTCAAATCCACTTTATTCAGTCTCAGTGGTAGACAAAATGTTCTTTTGAACTAAGCTGGTGATGTGTACACGTGAAGGCCTGCATTGCTCTCTGGTGGCAGACACCAAACTTTTCCTGAGTGGTTGAAAACAGATGTTTTCAACCTCCTCCTAAACACTGAGCCTTTTTCTATAATCTTTTCACGCTGCCACTGTCTGTTCATGTCTTGGGCTCATGTGAGTGGAAGCAGGGTTTTGTGGTATAACTGCCTAGTGCCCAGAGGAAATAGAGTGCTGTGCAATCACTGCTCTTTCAGTCTCTGTTGTGTTGTGTGCTGCTGCTAACTGGTGTCAGGCATAACGGAACTAAATATAAAAACAAACCTTGAAACATTTAAAGTGCTCTTTTAATTTTATTTTAGGGTCACACAATGATTTCATTTTGCCTACTTACTGTCAGTCAGTCCAAGTAATGGAAATATACCTCATTTTGGTGGTGTATATTTATTCTTTTAATCTCCATACCTCTTCCAGGCTGGCTACATATTTAAATAAATGAGTTCAAGAAAATCTTTGGGACTCACTTTGAGCTTTCTCTTGTCTCTCAGCATCTCAGTTTCTTAGATGCTCCAGCCTCAGTTCACATACACATGCCAATGTACAACCCCATCCTGGACTCAGTGAGATTGTGACACTTTTCTTCTGAACACTACTTCCCCTTTCAGCAACTCTTCAAGCTTCTCCGTTCAGAACTGTTTAAATTCCTAGGCTCTGGGTGGACCTTTTCCCTTTTTTAAAAAATCCCATTTCTTTCTCAGTCTAGGATGTAAACAAGGGAGCCAGAATTTTCCCAGTTGCATAGGTGTATAAATAGAAAGTTAGGCTCCTAAGGGGCATTCTTGCACCATGAAGATTTTCAGAAAGCTGACATAAACATAGGTTGGGATATGGAGGCTGTATACTCTCCGCTGCGATACCAATTTTTGTGCATTCTGGATATGGCCAAGGGTTAGGCATCCAATGTGGATTTTCAAACTAAATAGGGGTTGGGAGAATCATAACAGGATTTATTACAGAAATAGTAAGCTCTGTGGGGCAGGGTCTGTGTTTGTCCATGACTAGGGCTCCTAGATGCTATTGCAGTACAAATAATAGAGGTGTTGTGGCGTTAGAACATCTGAGCATACACCAAAGTGGTTGGGTGCTCACCCACTTTTCTCTTTGGAACCCGCTCAGTGCAGCAGAGGCTGCTCTGGGGAACATCCAACGATTTGGAGGAAACAGGGCTAGTGGGAGGAGCTACACAAAGGGGTGTGAGGCTAAAGTGAATTTTATTTAAGACTAAGTTGACAGGATGAGGATACACAATTCCTAGATTGTCCGCCTTGTGAAACCAGAGTAAAAGCACACACCTGCTGCATATTCATCTGATGGCTAATGAGGCTGTTGTAGCAGGCCAGTCCCCCTACGCTGCAGATGACCTCTGGCTGGACTGGAGCACTACAGTCTCCTCCTGGGAGAATGACACTTCTCCCTCACTCTGGCCTGAGCTCCCTTCCCCAGATACTGGCTTCTTGGCACCATAGTGGAGTGTCCTCCATTTAATTATGTCCTCCAGATGCCTCCCCAGGCCTGCCCCAGCATTCAGGAGCACTAGAAGCAGCTGTTGACATCCTGGTAGCACCTGATACTCTCATCAGCTGAGCACCACTTTGGAATTCCTATTTGCTAAAACCTCACTATAATATGCTAATGAAAAAGGAACAGAGATCTGCCCAAGTTCCCTGCCGCAACCAGCCAACTGTAGTGCCTTTCTTTTGAAAATCTCACATCTGATTGTGCAAAAATGTCTTTAGGCAGCTCCTCCTGGCTTTCCAAGCTCTACCACACAGTGCCATCTAGTATTGCTTGATGTCTTATCCAGTACTTGCAAAAAGAAAAGGAGTACTTGTGGCACCTTAGAGACTAACCAATTTATTTGAGCATGAGCTTTCGTGAGCTACAGCTCACTTTGAGCTGTAGCTCACGAAAGCTCATGCTCAAATAAATTGGTTAGTCTCTAAGGTGCCACAAGTACTCCTTTTCTTTTTGCGAATACAGACTAACATGGCTGTTACTGTGAAACTTATCCAGTACTCTAATAGACCACAAGCACTAGCCACATGGTTGGTCATAGCAGCATAGTGAAATAGGAGGATCAGTGGCAAGGTTCTGCAAATTGTCTGTGGTTACAGGTCCCTGAATCCACTTGATTTTTCATAATCTCCCCCAAATTTGATTTCCTCTGATACTGTAACCCTCTTTTCCTCTTCTTTCCTGAGCATTAACTGTTCCCGTTCTAGCAGTCCTTTGGAGAAAGCAATTTCAAAAGCTGCTTCTATGTCTCCTATAACTCTGAGGTTTGGATAGTTATCTGATTATACAGGCTGTTCCACAGAGTCAGAACTGTGCCAGGATTTCCTTGGCAGACAGTCAGGATTTGATTCTATCTAGGACAGAGCCAAAACACAGCTGTAAACAAGATAACATTTTCTTTCATTATCTCATGTCTTTCATTGCTTTCTGGGACAATCCACATTCAAGACCTGTAGCATAGGAAGCAACCTTTCACACTTACTCTAACCAAAAGGGCAGCTCCAGCTGAATTTTTAGGTCTTTATAATTCTCATTAGTAGTAGTAACAATATTACAGTAGTGCCCAAAGGGATCACAACCCTATTGTGCTGGACACAGAACAAACCAATGATAAGACACACAGAGGAAAAAGACAGTCATTGCCCTAAAATGGTTACAATATAGACAAGGCAGAAGAAGGTAGAGGAGAGTGATTCAACATACAAGTTTCAGAGTAGCAGCTGTGTTAGTCTTATTTGCAAAAAGAAAAGGAGTACTTGTGGCACCTTAGAGACTAACAAATTTATTTGAGCATAAGCTTTCGTGAGGTACAGCTCACTTCATCGGATGCATTCAGTGGAAAATACAGTGGGGAGATTTATATACATAGAGAACATTAAACAATGGGTGTTACCATACACACTGTAACAAGAGAGTGATCACTTAAGGTGAGCTATTACCAGCAGGAGAGCGGAGGGAAAAAACCTTTTGTAGTGATGATCAAGGTGGGCCATTTCCAGCAGTTGACAAGAACGTCTGAGGAACAATGGAGCGTAGGAGGGGAATAAACATGGGGAAATAGTTTTACTTTGTGTAATGACCCATCCACTCCCAGTCTCTATTCAGGCCTAAGTTAATTGTATCCAGTTTGCAAATTAATTCCAATTCAGCAGTTTCTCCTTGGAGTCTGTTTTTGAAGATTTTTGTTGAAGAATTGCAACCTTTTAGGTCTGTAATCGAGTGACCAGAGAGATTGAAGTGTTCTCCAACTGGTTTTTGAATGTTATAATTCTTGACATCTGATTTGTGTCCATTTAGTCTTTTACGTAGAGACTGTCCAGTTTGACCAATGTACATGGCAGAGGGGCATTGCTGGCACATGATGGCATCTATCACATTGGTAGATATGCAGGTGAACAAGCCTCTGATAGTGTGGCTGATGTGATTAGGCCCTATGATGGTGCCTCCTGAATAGATATGTGGACACAGTTGGCAACGGGCTTTGTTGCAAGGATAGGTTCCTGGGTTAGTGGTTCTGTTGTGTGGTGTGTGGTTGCTGGTGAGTATTTGCTTCAGGCTGCGGGGGCTGTCTGTAAGCAAGGTCTGGCCTGTCTCCCAAGATCTGTGAGAGTGATGGGTCCTCCTTCAGGATAGGTTGTAGATCCTTGATGATGCATTGGAGAGGTTTTAGTTGGGGGCTGAAGGTGATGTCTAGTGGCGTTCTGTTATTTTCTTTGTTGGGCCTGTCTGTAGTAGGTGACTTCTGGGTACTCTTCTGGCTCTGTCAATCTGTTTCTTCACTTCAGCAGGTGGGTATTGTAGTTGTAAGAATGCTTGATAGAGATCTTGTAGGTGTTTGTCTCTGTCTGAGGGGTTGGAGCAAATGTGGTTATATCATAGAGCTTGTCTGTAGACAATGGATCGTGTGGTGTGGTCTGGATGAAAACTGGAGGCATGTAGGTAGGAATAGCAGTCAGTAGGTTTCCGGTATAGGGTGGTGTTTATGTGATCATCACTTATTAGCACCGTAGTGTCCAGGAAGTGGATCTCTTGTGCGGACTGGTCCAGTCTGAGGTTGATGGTGGGATGGAAATTGTTGAAATCATGGTGGAATTCCTCAAGGGCTTCTTTTCATAGAATCATAGAATATCAGGGTTGGAAGGGACCCCAGAAGGTCATCTAGTCCAACCCCCTGCTCAAAGCAGGACCAATTCCCAGTTAAATTATCCCAGCCAGGGCTTTGTCAAGCCTGACCTTAAAAACCTCTAAGGAAGGAGATTCCACCACCTCCCTAGGTAATGCATTCCAGTGTTTCACCACCCTCTTAGTGAAAAAGTTTTTCCTAATATCCAATCTAAACCTCCCCCACTGCAACTTGAGACCATTACTCCTTGTTCTGTCATCTGCTACCATTGAGAACAGTCTAGAGCCATCCTCTTTGGAACCCCCTTTCAGGTAGTTGAAAGCAGCTATCAAATCCCCCCTCATTCTTCTCTTCTGCAGGCTAAACAATCCCAGCTCCCTCAGCCTCTCCTCATAACTCATGTGTTCCAGTCCCCTAATCATTTTTGTTGCCCTCTGCTGGACTCTTTCCAATTTTTCCACATCCTTCTTATAGTGTGGGGCCCAAAACTTGACACAGTACTCCAGATGAGGCCTCACCAATGTCGAATAGAGGGGAACGATCACGTCCCTCGATCTGCTGGCTATGCCCCTACTTATACATCCCAAAATGCCATTGGCCTTCTTGGCAACAAGGGCACACTGCTGACTCATATCCAGCTTCTCGTCCACTGTCACCCCTAGGTCCTTTTTCGCAGAACTGCTGCCTAGCCATTCGGTCCCTAGTCTGTAGCTGTGCATTGGGTTCTTCCGTCCTAAGTGCAGGACCCTGCACTTATCCTTATTGAACCTCATCAGATTTCTTTTGGCCCAATCCTCCAATTTGTCTAGGTCCTTCTGTATCCTATCCCTCCCCTCCAGCGTATCTACCACTCCTCCCAGTTTAGTATCATCCGCAAATTTGCTGAGAGTGCAATCCACACCATCCTCCAGATCATTTATGAAGATATTGAACAAAACTGGCCCCAGGACCAACCCTTGGGGCACTCCACTTGATACCGGCTGCCAACTAGACATGGAGCCATTGATCACTACCCCTTTTCCATGGGTCCAGATGATGATGTCATCAATGTAGCGCAAGTAGAGTAGGGGCATGAGGGGACGAGAGCTGAGGAAGCGTTGTTCTAAGTCATCCATAAAAATGCTGGCATACTGTGGGGCCATGTGGGTACCCATAGCAGTGCTGCTGATTTGAAGGTATACATTGTCCCCAAATGTGAAATAGTTATGGGTGAGGACAAAGTCACAAAGTTCAGCCACCAGGTTTGCCGTGACATTATCAGCAATACTGTTCCTGACGGCTTGTAGTCCATCTTTGTGTGGAATGTTGGTGTAGAGGGCTTCTACATCCATAGTGGCCAGGATGGTGTTTTCGGGAAGATCACCAATGGATTGTAGTTTCCTCAGGAAGTCAGTGGTGTCTCGAAGATAGCTGGGAGTGCTGGTAGCATAGGCCCTGAGGAGGGAGTCTGCATAGCCAGACAATCCTGCTGTCAGGGTGCCAATCCCTGAGATGATGGGGCATCCAGGATTTCCAGGTTTATGGATCTTGGGTAGCAGATAGAATACCCCAGGTCGGGGTTCCAGGGATGTGTCTGTGTGGATTTGTTCTTGTGCTTTTTCAGGGAGTTTCTTGAGGAAATGGTGTAGTTTCTTTTGGTAACCCTCAGTGGGATCAGAGGGTAATGGCTTGATTATCGCTACAAAAGGTTCCCCCCCACCCCCCTGCTCTCCTGCTGGTAATAGCTCACCTTAAGTGATCATACTCGTTACAGTATGTATGGTAACACCCATTGTTTCATGTTCTCTATGTATATAAATCTCCCCACTGTATTTTCCACTGAATGCATCCGATGAAGTGAGCTGTAGCTCACGAAAGCTTATCCTCACATAAATTTGTTAGTCTCTAAGGTGCCACAAGTACTCCTTTTCTTTCAACATACAAGCAGAGCGATCAGGATGAAAACTGGCAAACATCACGTTAATTACATGTTATTTTACAGTTTGTTCTTTTTGTTCTCATATATATTATATGGAGGATGGGCTTATGGGGAAAGTGTCGCGAATGAGTTAATGGGAGCACAGGATGAGGAAAAGGAAGGAACAGGAGGATGTATATAAGTGGGAGGGATGGTGGGAGTTGAGAGAGGTGGGAGGGATGGATAGAAGGGAGCAGATAAATGAGAATTATGTAGTAGAAGCACAGTTAGGAGGAGGACCAATCAGGAGCAAGGGAAAAATGTCCAGCTTCCAAAGTGAGGCAGTCTGATTATGTCACTTGTATCCAGGGTGTTCTGAAGGTGACTGAACCATTGCCTTCTCCTAAATTTCAACTTTCAATCACTGTGCAAGTGCCATCTACCTCCTGCCCAAAGGTGACAGTATTTCAGTGGGGTTTATATGAATATAGTTTTTGAGAAGCTTCAGTATAAAACATTCTGCATAAATGGAAAACATCTTAGAGGATTATCCAAACCTCAGAACCAGAAAGAACGTGTGTGCCAATGGGATTTTGGCATCTGCAACAATTGTGTCACCTTTGATTTTAACAGCATCTTGTTCTCCTGTAAGAATTTTTTAATCAGCAGCTGCCTGCTCCCCCATTACCATAACACTCACAGACAGTACTGGTATACTGTTTATAGTATTCTCTTCAGTCTTCATCCAGAATTCCCCAGTGAACATCTGCACACATCTGGATGGAATCTGGCAGGATGATATTAATGCAGAAACCAGAATGTGCATCTTTTAAACATGGCTAAAAATGGAGTAGTGGTTAGTAGTGAAGGATACTCTCCATAAATGGTACCTAGTAAAACAGATACTCACAGTGTTCCTCTTTGGTTTACAACATTTAATATTGTGCTGAATTGCTAAGGGACTTTAAAAAAAAAAGCAGAAGAAATTCAGAATATTCATTAACTCTATTAAATTCAATGGTATAAGCCACTAAAATGTCCTGGTTTCATGAAACCTCATGTACATATAAATGCTGCAACGTTGTGTAGAACATGGCTGTGCTTTCTTTACACCTTGTATCATTCCAGTTGGTGTTCATCAGGTGTGTTTTGAGTCAGTAGGGTGTGGAATTAGCTCCTTTGATTTTTATTTTTTTTAATGTAATTAAGTGCTTAATGTTTGTACAGCTTTTGGAAGCTGTAAAGTGCTAAATATGTGCTACTAATATTTTTTTCAGTCTCTAAAATTTCATATTTTTTTTCAGCTTATTTTAAACTTTGTGCAGTTTGACTGTTTTGTATAGGAGTGCTCTGATTCAAAGCAGGACCTTCATGATAGCAAACAACATGCTTGTACTGATAGAGCATCAGCTTGTAGGTTAACTAAAATAGCTTTGGTAAGAAATGTTGTATAGTCAAGGCACATAACTGCCTAAGAAGACCAAGTGGGCTGTTTTCCAGATTCTACCACAAACTTCCAGTGTGACTTGAGCTAGTCAATAATATGATGTATGGAAAATGGAATTAAAATTGAAGAGATATCACTTCAAATGCTATGGGGTTTCCTGGTCCTCCTTGCAGACTAGGGGACTTTGCTGGGAAGTATGCAATCAGAGTCAGTTTTGCAGTCAGACAGCCTTGAGTAAAGTGGGCTGAATTGTGACTCTCTGTTTTAGGGAGTAGCTTGTTTTGTCTCTCCCTGTTTTGGGACTTGTGTGTTGTTGTTCTAATGCTAATGTAATTATTGGGGCTACACCGTACCCCAAAGCCTCACAGTGCCACTAATGTGCCAGGTGTACCGTGATTTAGAGGCAAGCACTATAGGAGCTTCAGCAGTTTGGCCTTGTAGGTGCTAGAGCCAGTGGGTCTCAAAAATAACTTGGACACATGGCTAAGTGGTATTATTCCCTTTTTACAGATAGGGTACAAAAGCACAGTGAAGCCAAAATTACCAAAAATGTCAAATAATTATAAATGCCCAATTTGAGACATGCAGGATTACACACAGTTTTTCAAAGTACTTCCCATTTTGTAGCACTTTATGTATTCAGAGCACAATCCTCTTGAGCACCTCTTCAAAGGGGTGGCTACTCATGATAACCCTTCTTCCTTGGTGCAGTCATTCCTCTTCCTCGGCACAATCCCTCCTCTTCCACCTCCACACAACCTCTCCCAATCATTCTTCTTCCTCAGCATGGTCCTTTTTTCCCACCTCTGCATGAACTCCTGTGGCCCCTCTTCCTTTGTGCATTCCTTTGTAATCCTTCCTCTGCTTGACCGCTAGTCATCCCTCCTCCTCTTCTTCCCCTGGGCCATCCCTTGTGGATGCTCTTCCTCCTTTTTCCGTGCACACTGTCATAATGGCTCCTTCTCTGCAGGGTCCCTCATGGTCCCTCCTGTTCCTTCCTCCATGCAGTCCCTCATGGTTCCTTCCTTCTCTTTCTCCAAATGATCCATCATGAAGAAGGGGCTCTTTCTTCCTCCACACAATCTCTCATGGCCCCTTGTCTTCCCCCATGTGATCTCTCATGGCCCCTTCATCTCTGCATGTTCCCTCATAATCTTTCCTCTGCAATGTCCCTCATGGCCCCTAATCATCTTCCTCTGCACGACCCCTTGTTGTGGCCCCACACAACCCTTTGTGACTTCCCCCTCCATACAATCCCTCATGGATCCTTCTCTTCCTCATCCTTGTGGTCCACTCCTCTGCATGATCTCTCAAGGTCCTTTCCCTTTCTCCTCATCAGTGCAATCCTGTACAGCCCCCTCCCCACTTCCTCCTCTGCACAATCTTTTCAGCTGAGCTAGTTGGAAAATTTTAAGAAATAAATCTTATATTACCCCTTACTAGGGGAGTGGATGCCTCAGAAAATTGCTAATCAAATATGGAGCCTCTCATCTGTACGTTATTGGTTTTAATCCAGCTCATTTCAGAAGGGATTAAAAATTGCCCCCTCTGATTGATATTTGGTGGCTCCTATCTGAGATGAGTTTAATGGGACTGTGTTCTAGCTCCACCATTCCAAACTCACAACTTCACTTTGCACTTAATGGTAGACTCAGCAGAGAGGCCAAGAACTGCATAAGGCAATAGAGACTGAACTGTCCCTGTTATTCTGAGAGGAAGGCCCCCATAGATCAGGACTGAGGTATGATGACTGGGCAGATTATATGGAAAACTTGGGCTCTGCTGCTGTGTAGATAAAGAGAACTTAATTCACCATGGCTTTCTAGACAATGCCTTTCACCAGCACCCATAATCTTTGGAAGATGACGTTTTTGATTATATGCTAATTAATCAATTAAATGTATATAATTTCACACATAGGCTGCACAAAACTTGGCAGGTATGCCAACAAAAGAGGGCTTCGGTCTGCCTAGTTAATGTCATTAGAAGGGGTGGTGTTCCTATACTGGCAGAACTCCTTGTTCTGTTGGCATATGCTGCATCTACTGCTAGCTATGCTGGCAGAGGCTCTGTGGCCTCGACACCATTTTAGACAGGAAAAGATGGCAGGAGGCATTCTCTCACAAATATATTACTAGCTGAGCAAGAGCTACATTTAAGGCACAAATCTTTCCCCTATCCAGCCTGAATAGCAGATATGAAGGGGAGAAAATGGGAAGGCACCTTCCCCCCCAGCCCATAGAGCAACTGCAGTGCTGCTGTGATAAGGCTACATCAGTCTACTGGCTGAGGTAGCCATGCACTCTTGTGATGAACCTACCTCCTCATGAAATGGGTATCAGAGGATCCCCATAGCAACAGACTCCCTGCCACCAGTGGCACTGAGCTCCTTGCCAGATGTGCAGTCCCCCAGGAATTTTGCCACAACTCCTGGTGCACCAGTTCTGTTTCCAGGGGAGCACCTGCAGCCTTGGAAGAGGGAACAGTAAATTGTGAAAAGATATCTGAGGGGTTGTTTGATAATAATCATGGTGAAACAGAGAACGTCGACAGGGAGAGGAGAGATGACAGAAGAGGGAGCAAAGAAATATGTTCACGATATTCCATGTTTCAATCCTGCTCTTTACTTTAATCACCTGCTTCTATTTTGGAATGCGCAGTCCTATTTTCTTCTGCTGCATGCCCTGGAGAATACTATATTGAAGAGGTGAGATTTCCAGGGGACATTTCCATTTTCCCTGAAAAATGCAATTGACATGGGAGATCGTGTTAGCAGAAAGAGAGAGAGGCCCAAATCCTCAAAGATATCTAGGCACCTAACTTACAATGATTTTAATGGGAGTTTAGGTACCAAATCCATTTGAAGATCTGGGCCAGAGTCCTTGAAATAGCTCGGGTCAAGCCTATTAACAGCTTTGAAGAATAGTATGAGAATATTACATTAGATTTGGTATTCAATGGATAACCAATATAGTATCTGGAGTTCTGATGTACTCATTCCACCTGTAAGGCTGAATGACACAGACTTGGACTGAAATAACAATCTCAGTTTTAATTCACACCTTTTGTTGTTATGGTGGAAGGCTTTGTGTTTTGGAATAAAAATCTCCTATTTTGATTTTTGCTTAATTTATTGTTTTGTCAATTTAAGAGAACCGAACAAAGACACTCTTCAAATAGGGTTGGCTAGCTAAGGCAGCTAACGTGGTTTTAAAAAACACCTTTTTATCCCCTCGAATCTAGATCTGGACAAGTCTATTTCCCAGAACTGTGCTGTTATCATCAGTGCTGCTTGGTGGTGCCACAGTGCTGCTTTTAGATAGCTCTGGTCCTCCTCAGGGTTCAATCAGTTATTTTGGAATTTGGCCTTGGCCTGAGTTCTTGCAGTGTTTTCCTGCATATGCTAGTTTATTATAATAGTACTAATACCTAGCTCTGATATTAAGGGGACTCCATTTATAAGAAACACTAAAATAAGAATCAATCGCATATAGTCAACAAAACCACTGGGACAAAATCATTCCTATACTAATAAAATACTCTGCTTGTAAAAATCAACCACTTATAAGAATCAAATCATCCAGGACAGATGTGACTCTTATAAAGGGAGTACACTGTAGTTTGTGTTTTGAAAAGTATGTACATTGTTATTGCCTGAATGGTAACCCTAGATTCAAAGAAAATACTTTTCTCAAGTAATTACATTGTTTGTTTTGTATTTAAAATATTTGTCACTTCTGCAAGTTGATTCACAAATTCCACCATTGTTGGCTGATCATTTTCACATATAGGGCCCAATTCTGCCACCTTTACACTCACAGAGTAGTACCTTAATCAATGGAACTACTCACAGAGTAAGGTCCTACTCATCATGTTAACGGTGTCTGAATTGGGTCTATAATGAACACTATAGTATTCATACCAAAGCCTTTCATTAGATGTGCACAGTGTATTCTAAAGCACCCAGGGGCTATATACCGCCAAGCTTTCTCATTTTCAATTAAATCAACATTTACTCGTAAAAGCTTACCAAAACTATGTTAAATAGTTACTGGTAAAAAGCCCCATTTTTCTGCTTGTGATAACCGTGAACTCTCTTGGCAATCTGTAAATTAAAGTAAATTACAGATAATGAAGCAGCACTTGGCTGCCGGTCTAGAGTTGGTAACATGGAGCAAGATATTTCACAAAAAAATACTGCCAGAACTTTTATTGCCAATAAATATTTGCAAATGAAAGAGTTTTTTGTATTCACAATATAAAAGCAGAGACATCAGTATTCAATGTCATCTGAGCTGTAATTATACTATTAAAATAAATGAAAAGTTTGTTTGTATTATGCCCTAATTTCTTGACTACTGATGTACCCAATGCATTTTTAATAAAAACATGATGAGATGACTGCAGGTAGGATGTAGTTATGAAAACCATTGATAAATAAAGATACAAGATGGAAACAGTGGGCCAAATTAATCTGTGGTGTAGACTCATTGACTTTGGAAGAATTTCATCAGAAAAGAATCTGGCCCATAGACCGTGGAATGCAACTGGCTTTGGAAGCACAGCAAAGCCAGGAGTTAGGATCTGAGGGTTAAAATTCTGTATGAACTTGACACCTGAGAGTCAGATTTCTCAAGTGTCCAGCACTCACAACTGGGGTCAGATTTTCAAAAACTCAATTTAGGCATAAAAATAAGGGCCAGATTTTCAAAAGAGTTTAGCACCTGACATGATGACCTTGTTTGACAAATTTGGCCGATTGTGGGTGCTGAGTCCTGTTGAAAATCTGGCACTTAGTAATTAATTAGATGTCCTACTAAGTGAAAACATATATATGATGTTACTTTTAAACTAAAAAAGCATCATGCACAAATACATTTAAGGTGTAAAGAAACCCACCCCAGCACTTAAAACAGAGCTGCTGATCTAACCCTTAAAAGTAACGATGGTCTAGAGTGTGTCTCACAAAATTCAAGAGATTTAGAAGTATCCACTATAGCTTTCAAAAGTACAGTGTGAAATGACTAAGACCATAAGAACGGACATACTGGGTCAGACCAAAGGTCCAACTAGCTCAGTATCCTGATAGTGCCCAATGTCAGGTGCCCCAGAGGGAATGAATAGAACAGGTAATCATCAAGTGATCCATCCCGTCGCCCATTCCCAGCTTCTGGCAAACAGAGGCTAGGGACACCATTTTGATCCATCCTGGCTAACAGCCATTGATGGACTTATCCTCCATGAACGTATCTCGTTCTTTTTTGAACCTTGTTATAATCTTGGCCTTCACAACATCCTCTGGCAAAGAGTGCCACAGGTTGACTGTGTGTTGTTTGAAGAAATACTTCCTTTTGTTTGTTTTAAACCTGCTGCCCATTAATTTCATTTGGTGACCCCTAGCTCATATGTTATGAGGAGTAAATAACACTTCCTTATTTACTTTCTCCACACCAGTCATGATTTTATAGGCCTCCATATCTCCACTTGGTCGTCTCTTTTCCAAACTGAAAAGTTCCAATCTTATTATTTTCATATGGAAGCTGTTTCATACCCCTCATATTTTTGTTGCCCTTTTCTGAACCTTTTCCAATGCCAATATATCTTTTTGAGATGGAGTGATCACATCTGCATGCAGTGTTCAAGATGAAAAACTAATCAAGCAAAGCCTGATTTGTCTGTTTTATTTTACAATTACAACAGATTTTCCCAAGGTCCCGTCTATACACCAAATTCAGCTGGGGGGGGGGGACGGGGATGACATGGTTACTACAGTGACTTTGCTCAGGTGTAATTAACTACACAAGATGCAAGGCAGTGGAGAATCAAGCTCTACACACAAAACTCCCACAGCTGTTATCCTGAGTTCTGTGTGTACTTGTGTCTGAAAGCAGAATTTGGCCTACTGTCTTTAAGATTATCAACAGAATAGAATACACAGAACTACTAAAAAAAAATTCTTAAAATCTGTGAGGTAGTGACTGAATTTTTCCATGTTCTTCAAGTTGTGCCATCTCTTCCTCAGTCAAATGGAGTTTGACAAGTTGCAAACTGAAATAGAGATTACAAGTACAGTACTGTTAACTCACTAATATACATATATTCTTTGCAGCATGATGGGCAATGATGATCTCTAGCCACTTGCCAGCATAATATATAAGCTGGTACTGCCCATACTGGCAATCTCACCATGTCATTCATTCAGGCACAAAAATTCTTCATAATGAAGAGCAGTGGTCTATAAGAACTTTTGATTTGAGTTGAATTTATCTGGAGGGATATTACTGACAGACTAGACATAGCCCACCTTACTTCAGCAAAAAATATTTTTGCAGTTTTTGATTAAAACAAAGGCAATTTAACATTTAAGGCCAAACTCTGTGGGAGTTGTAGGCTCACAATCAAGGGCAGCAGACAGTTAGCAAAGATTGTGGCAGGAGGAGGACCAATGGAAGAGCCCCCTCAAAAAAAGGAGGGATACATCCTGGCCCCCACAACAGACGGGAGGGGCTGCTGAGAGTCTGCGGGGCACTGCGCTTCCCTCTCGAGCAAGCAAGGGGCTATTGGGGTGTCCCACCCTGTCAATGTGTAACTCAATGCTAGCCCCTCCTAGCGCACCTCGGGAAGAAAATGCTTCAGTGGCTCGTGGTCACGCCCCGGGCCCCCGCACCAGCCGGGGCTCGCGCTCCCTAGTAGCATGGGGCAGACGGCAGCCAGAGCTCTCCGTGCCACGTGGAGCTGGTGATTCGCTCCGCCCCGCTGGGGGGGGGGGTAGATTGACAGCTCTAGGGAGGGAGCGGCTGGAGCCCTGGCGACGGGGAGGGGGAGAGAGTAACAGCGCACGCGCCCGTAACTCCCCTCTAGGCCAGACCTGAGGAGGGTGCACGCGCCACTTCCCCGCCCCTACGTCACCCTGCGCCCCGCGTGCGGCGGGACGTTGCGCGGCCGCCGTCCGCCGACGTTCAGCGGAGCCTGAGAGGTGACGTTGCACTCGAGCCGGGGGCGGGGATAGAGCGAGACGCCGCGGAGCTGAGCGGGCCGCTCCCAGCGACTCCGTCCTGCCCTCAGCCGCAGCGGGCGGCCCGGCTGCGGGTCCCGGCTCTGCCCGTGCGGGCCCGGCAGCGGGAGATGCGCTCGGCTTGAGCGCCCCACCCCCCCCCCCGCGCTCGGTTTCGGCCCCTCCGGGGTGGGAGCAGCGATGGCTGCGCGGAGCTGGCAGGAGGCGCTGGCCCAGCAGGCCGAGGAGGTGTCGGCCCGGGTGCGGGACGCGCTGTCGGTCGGGCTGGGCCTGCTGCGCACAGAGCTGGGTCTGGAGCTGGGCCTCGAGCCGCAGGGCCTCCCGAGCTGGCTCGTGCTGCTCGCCACGGCCGCCCTGGGGCTGCTGCTGCTGCTGGGGCTGCTCTGGGCCGTGGTTTGCGCAACGGGCTCCCGCAGGAAGCAGCCGCGGAGCCTGGCTGGCCGGGAAGAAGACGACGAGGCGGCAGCCCTGGGCCTGACAGGCGGCGGCGTCCCCAACAAGGCGGCTCCGGCCGCGCTGCTGCTGAAGGCTGAGGAGCAGAAGAAACGGAACAAGAAGAGACTTGTGGAGAAAGGAGCGGCCAGGGTGAGCGAAGGGGTGGAGGGGGGAGAGGTCTTACTGACGGGGAAGGGGGCCCCGTGAGGGGGCTCACTGACGCGGGGGGGCCGCTGGCTTCACAGTGGCATTTGGAGGTGGACAGAAGCATGATCCGTAATTTGAGCAATGTGTTTCAGATTAAAGTAAAACTGCCACAACATTTTTGTTTTAGATGTTTTGTTTATATCGAGAGTTTGAAAAACTTACCATCGTGCTGCAAGGTGGACGCTGGTGTGAGAGGGGGATGCTGGTGAAGTCCAGGGGCAAGTAGTCCTAGTGCTGTAGGTTTGCTAAGTAGCTGCAGGGTGAAACGGATTTGGTATTTGCATGTTTCTTTGGATTATGAATAGCTCATGTGAGAGTGCCGATTTCTTGTCAATTGCTTTGCTACTTGGAAAGCTTTGAGTAGCAGTAAATGCATTGAAGCTTTTTGCAGGGAGATGGGACAGCATTCGTTCATCTTTAGGAATCTTTTTAAGAAACCCTGAGGTCTTGAGATTTAATTACCTTTTAATTTAATAAAGCTTTAACTCTACAGAAGTTAAAGGTTTACCCCTCTTCACTCAACAAGCTTAGGTTTTTTTAAGTTTATTACAGAGTCCAGACAAGCGAACAAGTACTGTAAACAGTAGCAATAAGCAACAGACTTTGAGATTGAGTTGACAACTCAAAATTTTGCATGTCTCATTGAAAAGATGGAGCAAAATTGATAATCCATAGAGGAACACACTTTAATAATCTAAAAGCGATTTCTAAATGAGGAAAGGAGTACTTGTGGCACCTTAAAGACTAACAAATATATTTGAGCATAAGCTTTTTGTGAGCTACAGCTCACTTCATTGGATGCTGTAGCTCACGAAAGCTTATGCACAAATTTGTTAGTCTCTAAGATGCCACAAGTACTCCTTTTCTTTTTGCAAATACAGACTAACACGGCTGCTACTCTGAAACCTGTCATTATGCAAAGCACTGAATTTAGCCGTATGGAGTGGAAATCTATCAACTTCTTGAAAACATCGGATGCATTCTGTACTTAGAGTACAAAAGGAGTACTTAGAGACTAACAAATTTGTGCATAAGCTTTCGTGAGCTACAGCATCCGATGAAGTAAGCTGTAGCTCACGAAAGCTTATGCTCAAATAAATTTGTTAGTCTCTCTAAGGTGCCATGAGTACTCTTTTTTCTAAATGAGGGAGATGTGATAAGTGCACTAAGGATAATCTCAAGTAAGTAAAGCTGTTTCTTAAGAAACCACTTTAAAATTCCATTGCATTTTTTCAGTCTTTAAATATCACAGTGTGTAGGTAACTGTCTGTTTTTGATATCGTAGCATAGCTGTAGCCATGTCCATCCCAGGATATTAGTGACAAAGAGGGTGAGGTAATATCTTTTATTGGACCAACTTCTGTTGGCAAGAAAGACAAGTTTTCAAGTCACACACAGTTCTTCAGGTCTGGGAAAGGTACTCAGAGTTTCACAGGTAAATGCAAGGTAGAACAGATTGTTTGGTATAAATAGGTAGCTCATATTCTAAAGCACCGTTCAAGGTTGAGTGGCCAGTTAACATCTCAGTCATAGGACAAAAAGATGGGGTTAGTGGGTTACAGATTGTTGTAATAAACCATTAATCCAGTGTGTCTGTTCAATCCACGATTTTTAGTGTCTAGCAGAGTTATGAATTTAAGCTCCCAGGCTTGTCTTGTGAAAGTATTGTGCAGATTTCCCTTGAGGATGGGGACTGATAAGTCAAACATAGTGATTTGATTTTTGTCTTGTCATTTTCCTGTGCAAGTTCATTTGAGAGCATAATGATTATCTGGATTCACCCATGTAATTGTTGGGGCATTTAGTGCACTGGATGAGGTATACAACATGTTGTGATAGGCATGTGTAGAATCCATGGATCTTGAAAGGTGTGTTGATCATTGTAGCAGTGGAGATAGGTCTTCTGGTGTTGCTTTGAGTTGGTGTGTCCTGGTTTCTGGAGAGTTTGCTTCTGATGATGATGGTGGGGGTGCGGGATTGTCTGAAAGCCAAAAGTGGGGGTTCAGGAAAGATTTCTTTCAGGATGCGGTCCCCATTAAGTTTGGGTTGTAGTTTGATGATACACCACATGGGTTCTATTTTGAGGTGGTAGGTAACTACTAGGGGTGTGTGGTTGGAGGAGGTTTTATTTCTGTATTGAAGCAAGTTCTCTTGGGGTATTGGGGTGGTGTGTTCCTTGAAGCGATCTACTTCTCTGGTGGAGCGTCCTTGTTTCGTGAAGGCAGTTTTAAGTGACATCTTTCCCAGACCTGAAGAAGAGCTCTCTGGGGCTTGAAAGCTTCTCTCTCCATCAGAAGTTAGTCCAATAAAAGATATTACCTCATCCACCTTGTTTTTGATATTGCTTGCTTTGCTGTACTTTCAGCTAGTGAGCAAACTAATCTCATGCATCAAGTTACTGCACACCCTTCTAAAGCTCTTCCTTTCTTGTCAGAGGTTTGGGTTCTGGACCGGTTGGTCTGTAGCTTTCTGCTTTGGCTAAATAGTTTTAATACTGTTTTTGCTGATATAGGATGGAAGAAAGTGGAGTAGATGTCATTTGACCTGTTATAAACTTGCCTTTCAGTTGCCTCTCATAAGATCTAAATAAATGAGAGTTCAACTGATCTGCAAAGTGGAAAGAAACTGGGCTTATACCTTTTTCTGGTTCTTTGCTTTGTGAAGAAGAATGGCTAAGTGGGTATTCCTCCTTTTTTTATAATTGGAAATTAAAGTCTTCACTCCTGGAAAACTCTATGGTGACCAAGAACCAGTGAAATTATTACCTTTTAAGAATCCATAGAGTGAAAGCTGAGAAACTGGAAGGGGAGGGTATTTTATTCAGACTGTTTAAAACTTTGATTAATTACCATTTTAGAGAGCGGGTATATTTGTTAAAGATTCAAAATCCTGCTTATTCAGTGAAGGCACACACATCTGAGTCCTCCAGGATGTTCCCCAGCAATCAGGAAAGAATAGACTTAGCATTCTTTATATATCTAAGAAAAAGAAAAGCAAAAATAATTAACAGACGTTTGAGGCCTTCTTCATCAAGAAACAAAAGGGACCAAGCCCACTTACTAACTTAAACACACATCCTTCCACCAAAGTACTTGAGTTTTTAATAAGTGTATTGTTGTCTTTAAAAATTACTTCTATTATTTTTAATTCCCGATGAACACAAATCTTTTGTAAAAGAAAATACACATACTGAATCCATAAATATATACACACACAATGATGCATGTAATTAACTATGCTGTTCTTTATTATGCATCTAATCCAGTTAACCCTATTTCTCATGGAAAAAAAATTATCAGGCTCTGTCCCAGTAGTTTGTTAATCCTTCCAGTGTTGTCAAATTTTAAATAAGGTTAAATATTTTAAGCTGTAGTATCATTTTAAAAATAAACTGATCAAAATGTGAATACAATGCTATGTGGACATATGTTTGTATGAGATGAAAACTACCAATGTCTAGTTAAAAATAAATATATAAAATTTAATATTCTGTTTAATTACTGAGCTTTCACTGTGGCAGGTAACCTACAACTTTCATGTATTACTGCATGCAGGGCTTGAAAAATTTACCTGACGCTTACCACCCCTACGTAGAGTAAAGAACACCACTACGGCTATACTCATTGCAACTTAAAGGAATAAAACAGTTGTGTACTACTTGCCAGTATGCTAGTCAAATAATATCCAATCTAAAGTTTCTAATATAAATTAATGTTAGTCAAATAGCCAAAACTATTTAGTGATTATATTTGATTATGACAGTAGTAATCTCCAGTAATACCTTTGCAACTAGTCAGAGGACCAAACTTACTAGCCATAGATTGATTCAAAAGATGGGGATAGCTCACTGTTTGGAGTCAACATCCAGTGGAGAAGTCAATCTCCGCCTCTGCCAGGTGCTTGAAAGAGGAGTCTATAGGGATTATTACCAAGGTGTGCTGTCCCTAGGTCTTGCTTGTGAGGGCTCCATCTTTTGTCTCCTCTGCTTACCAGATGAGTAATAATCGTGAAGCACATGCCTTCTCTTGCTGCTGGCAGGGAGCACAAGCATTCTCTTTATCTCCTCTTAAGACTTATTTTTTTTCACCTCCAATCCCAGAGCCTCCTGGCTCCTACAAGGTTCAGTGGGGTTCTTTGCTAACACTGCTCTGCTTTCTAGCTGGTGCAAGGGGAGTGTTACTCACTTTCCCATAGCCTTCAATTTTAAACTCTTTTCTCCAGTGGACAAACCTGGGCTAATAACTGACTTTTTCAGTTCACAGGCAGTTTTGAAAAAAAAAATTCAGTTTGAATCAAATGCAAAAAAATTTCAGAAAATTGAAAAAGGAAAAAAAAAATTCAGGCCAAATGAAACCCATTCTGTTCAACCCAAAAGGGATTTTTTAATTCTTTTTAAAAGGTTAGATTCACAAATCAGCTGGAGGATGAGGAATTAGTAGTAGTGTCACCTTCATCAGTGCCCAGTGATTAAGGCACTCGCCTGTGATGTGGAATTCCCCCTCTGTCTGATGTTGAACACAAGTCTCCCCCATCTCAGGAGAGTGCCCAAACTACTGGGCTGTGGAATATATTGGTGTGGGTCTCTGTTCCTCCTCCAGAAGCAATTCCACTTTGTATAAATAATTAGTCATTGGAGCAGGGACTTCAGCTTGTCTCCCCCACATCCTAGGTCACCAGGTGATAATCATTCATGGTGGTACTTCATAGGCATTTATAATGACTATTCACTGTTATCCCTTTTTAAAGTTTAATTATTTATACATTGTAGAATAGTTTCAACAGGATGAATTGATAGAGACCACCACACCAGAGTATACCATAGTCCTGTGGTTTGACCATGTACCAACCCTAGGTGGATGGATGGGTTTGTTTAGCTAAGTATACAAAACAATGCTGCATGTTCTGCTTGTGGGAAGGTTCTAGATGTGTCATGGGCCTGGTGCAGAGGGGAGGCCTTGGGGGAGAGTGGGGATATTTGGATAATGAGCTTGTCCCACAGCAGTGGCTACTGTCCCCTGCAGGACTAAGCCTACGGCCATGTCTACATTACCACCAATGTCAGCAAAACTTACGTTGTTCTAGAGACGTCATAAATATAAAAGGAAGGGTAAACACCTTTTAAATCCCTCCTGGCCAGAGGAAAAACCCTTTCACCTGTAAAGGGTTAAGAAGCTAGGATACCTTGGGGCACTTTTAACCTAAGCTGATAAAAATAAGCTTAGGGGGTTTTTCATGCAGGTCCCCACATTTGTACCCTAGAGTTCAGAGTGGGGAAGGAACCTTGACATGGCGAAAGGGTTTTTCCTCTGGCCAGGAGGGATTTAAAGATGTTTACCCTTCCCTTTATAATTATGACATGGGGTATGAAAAAAAATACGCCTCTGAGTGACATAAATTTCGCTGGCATAAGCGCTCATTTGCATGACACTGTCAATGGGAGAGCTTCTCCCGCCATCATAGCTACTGCTACTCGTTGAGGTGGTTTTATTATATTGACGGTAGGGATGTAAACTCTTAAACAGTTAACGGTAAGACTAACGCTTACTGGTTAACCCCCTGCCCCGGGCTGGTCAGAGCAGGCCTCAGAGCAGCTTCTCCCCGCAGCGACGCGGCTGTCTCGCCGCAGCTGCTGGTGGTTGGTGTCCCCTTGGGAGGCTGAGGATGATGCTGGTCTCTGGCGTTTGCTCCCCCTTGAATTTGGATCCTGGGTGGGACTCAAAAAAAGACAATGCAGTTGATGGGTTGCCTTTAGTTTAAAAACAATAATAGGGAACCACATTTCTATGCTATGGAAAGTGTCATGGGTTCTGTGTAAGAATACTGTAACATAGCAGATTTTGATACTTTTTACTATTTAAATAAAGGATCAAATGGAGTAATCTTTCATAAGTGAGGTTGGATCAACTCCTAGTCTTGTTCTAAAACAATCAATTTGAGACTTGGAAAAGGTTCTACAATTTGAAAACTTAATTGTTATGATACAGGGCTGAGTTTGAGTTTTAGTAGTGACTATCTCAGAACTGAAAATAATTTAAAAAAAATTGTTTTCAGGATGTATTTAAATGTGAAAAATTACAACTATTTTTAAAGATAATTTGGATCCAGAATTCCACCTCTCCATTTGCAGTTAAGGCTGTACACTTCTAGTAACATTTTTTCAGAATTTTTGTTTAAATCCTGAAGTTCCCTAAAATTGTTCAGCTGACGGTCGAAAATTGAGAGGAAGAGGAAGGCAGGATAGCATAGTCTTTAAGCCACCATAAGGCAGAATAGCACTTTTCACTCATGTCACTTCAGGTCCCACAAAAAATGCACACTCAACAGTTGGCACCATGTCCTGTGTGCAGACAGTGTGTGTTCACTCTTGGGCATTAAATCAGTTACGGACAGCAGTTCTATATTTTTGGCTTTCCAAATAGACGATGCATAACGAATGAAAATCTGAAGAGTATGTATCTGCTAAGTCAAGTCACTGAAGAGGCAGGTCTACACTTAAACAGCTACAACAGTGCAGCAGCAGCGCTTTAGTGAGGATGCTACTATACTGATGGGAGAACTCTCATCAGCATGGTTAATCCACCTCCACAAGAGGCAGTAGTTTTGTCAATGGGAGAAGCTCTCCCATCAACATAGCTCTGTTCACACTAGTGGTTAGGACTGTATAACTGTCGATCAGAAGTGTGGATTTTCACAACCTGAGTGACGCAGTTATATCAATGTAAGTTTGTAGTGCAGACCTGGCCTTAGAATAGTTATGAAGGCAGCGTAACGGCTAGATATACTAAGTGCTAATAAGTAGCAGTTCTTCCATCTATCAAATGTTTCTTGTTGAATCTGTCAGTGGGTATTAAAGTAATATACCATTTAACATACAGTTTGACCTATTCTAAAATTAAATGCAACAACTTTAGTTCTAGTGCTTGAGATTAATATTAAACATGATTTTTAATTCTTAATTAAAATTGTATCCTGTAGAAGAAAATATAAATTCAGTCAAGAATATATTTGGTACTATCAAATAAAAATGAAGATGCAGCTCCTATCCCATGGAGAAAAGGAGTACTTGTGGCACCTTAGAGACTTATTTAGTCTCTAAGTGCCACAAGTACTCCTTTTCTTTTTGCGAATACAGACTAGCACGGCTGCTACTCTGAACCTATCCCATGGAGATGAGTTTAAATAAGATGCCATGCAGACTAAACACATCATAGAAACGTAACTTAAATGATATATAGGCAGGCGATGAAATCTTCATAAGAATGGCCCTATTGGGTTAGACCAATGGTTCATCTAGCCCAGTATCTTGTCTGCCGACAGTTGCCAATGCCAGATGCTTCAAAGAGAATGAAAAGACCAGGGCAATCATCAAATGATCTATCCCCTGTTGTCCAGTCCCAGCATCAAGCAGTCAAAGGCTTAGGGACACCCAGAGCATGGGGTTGTGTTCCTGACCATCTTGGCTAATAGCCATTGATGGACCTGTCCTCCATGAACTTACCTCATTTTTTTTTAATTGTTATAGTTTTGGCCTTCACAACATCCCCTGGCAACTAGTTCCACAAGTTGACTGTTGCATGAACTTCCTTTTGTTTGTTTTAAACCTTCATGCCCCTTTTTTCTCTCTGTGCTCTATAGGTGGGAGAAGGAGGTTGATGTAGGCTAATAATTATAATAAGTCTCTGGGTCTAAGTGGAAGCAAGAATGTCCTTTATTACTACTTTGTACTAATACAGCACTTAGGAATAACAGTCTGACTGAAGACTGTCAGAAGAGTGGGGGAAAAAGGTAAGGGGTACTGCAGAAATGTTTTAAATAAAAGTGCAGAGGTCTTTATTTCGGAGTGTTTTTTTAAATAATCCAGATTTAAGTGGAGCCTTGCAAATTACAGATTTTTTTCAGTTCACTGGCAGTTCCAAAATAAAAAAAAAAAATAGTTCAGGTTGAACTGAATCCAAAAAATTTGAGCACATCAAAAAAGTAGACACACAATTCATTTCAAGTCAAAGAAAACATTTGGGTCAACAAAAACAAAATGGTTGTTTAGTTCTGGGCTTTTTTTCCCACCTGAAAGCAAAATAAATAAGACTAGATTCCCAAACTGGCTGGAAGCAGGAAGTGGTGTCGCCTTATAACCTTTAGCACAGTGGTTAGGGAAATCACTTGTGAACTGGGGTTCATTTCTTCCCTCTGTCTGATGTGGACAAGAAATTTGAATTTGCAGGCGAGTGCTAGCTGTTCGGCCATGAGTTATTCTGGTATAAGTCTCTCTCTTAAGTTGAAGCTGTTCTGCTTTGCATAAAATACTTGAATAGTCGCCAGGTCAGAATGTGAGATTCCTATAGCCTAGTGATTAGGGTACTTACCTTGGAGGTGGGAGACCCAAGTTCATGAGCCTTTTCCAATGACTATTTAATTATGTATACACAGTGGAGCAACTTCAACAGAAAAGCTTGAGAGAGACCCAGAATATCCCATAGCCTGGTTGCTAGGGCGCTCTCCTGTAAGGTGGGAGATCCAAATTCAAATCCCTTCTCCACATAAATGTGACAAAAACGGTAATTAAAACCCAGGTCTCTCACATCCTAGGTGAGTGGCATAACCAATAGGCCTAAAGTTATATGTGCACCTTCTTCTCCTCTTACCATCTTGTGAATGGTTCATGAGGGGCCCTCCTTCAGAAACATTGGCTGAAATGATTTATTTGAGTCACATTTTGAGAATGGTTTTGGGTTGACCAAAACTGCTTTTTTCAGTGAATAATGTCTTAAAAATTTCACCCAGCTTCAGATTTTTAATAGCGTACATATTCATGTGTGTATGTGTGGTTTATTTTTGTTTTTAATTTAAATAGGTAACCCACTACATTTGCAACTTGTAGTTTTAAGAATTTGGTGTCTGACAAAGTTGATGCTTTGAAAAGTAGTCACTGGTTTGAGGGAAAAACACTTCTCCATTTTCTCTCTCCCCTTTTTCCTCCCTCCCCCAATACATTTGGCAAAACAGAATTGTGGCTTGTGCTCCAGAGGCTTAACTGGAAAATAGTTTGCTGTACTTATGCAATTATTGCATTACAGTGAGATGCTGCAGAGGATACTGCTCCAATTGAGTACTTGTGCAGTTGCTCACATGAACTCTACGTATACTTCTGTGTCTATACATGTGAGAAAACAAATGCACATGCCCATTCACTTATGTGTATTAAAGTAATTGCTATCAATATACACAATCCTAAACCTCATCAGGAATTTTTTTTTAAAATTGTAATGTTTAGCAAAACTTATTTGGAATCCAAGCTACAGTTGTTTAGATCAGACCTAAAGTTCCTGAAAGTTTTACAGATGCACATTTTGTTGTCTAGGAGCAATTATATATTATCCCTCGATATAAAGATTGATAAAATACTTCAGGTGTCCACCACTTTTACTTCGTTTGTTTACATTAAAAATAGTAAAGCTGTATAATATTCCACTACATAATTGGTTACAGTGTGGTATAGATATTACTATAAATGTCAAGGCTTTCCTTCACTCTTAATCTGCTTGTTTACAATATGCAAGACAGTTGCTGTTCAACAGACTAGCTGTAGAAACTACTAGTCTGATTTTTATCCAGCTGCATTTAGAATATTTACTAGTTCGTGTACTTGTTTCTTGACTCCATACAGTATATACAACCACAGTAGCAGACTTCAGAAATTTTGAAAATAAGCTTTGAAAATATAAAACTAAATTGCTTTACATTAAAAGGTAATTAAGCTAGCATTTGGGTTCTTTCCCCATAGTGCATAGAACTACAGTTGGCTTCAAAGAAAACCTCTCATACTATCTTTGTAATTATGTAACTTACATTCTGTAGTTTGCTTCACCTGCCCTCTCAGATTTAATCTGATTTAAAATTTTGATTACATATGCAGCCTAATGGACGGCCTGTTCTTGAAGTGTCTGAGGATGAAATAATTCAGACGGCTCGAAGAGAAAATCCAAAGCAGCCACTGGATGCAGAAAAGAAGAACGAGAAGGTTATTTATGGCTTTGAAACTATAGTAAACTACTTGATGAGATTAATTTTTATATATTTGTATTACGTGAAGGTCTCAGCCAGGATTGGATTCCATTCCTATCCAATTTAAATTTTACAAAAATAGTAAGTTTTCCAACTGCTAATTTTTTTTGAAAGACAGCTTTAAAGATGCTAAGATCCCACATCAAGAATTAAATGTTTGCACTTCCTTTTAAAATGAACGAATTTAAAATACTGAATAGCAGCTCTTGTACATGATAACAAGGCCAAATTAGTATTCCATTGTGTGTACTCTCTGTAGGTGCTCAAAAGGTGATCAATGTAATCTTTCAAATAACTTACCATTATTGTATCATCTAACAGCTGAGGGAGTGCTGTTTTAAGGCCAAATCCTACGCTTGCATGTTAAACTGATTTAACGTACCATAAATCACTGAGCAAATATACCCTCAGTTCACCAGACAACTTTTTTATTTATCTGATTAAAATAGGCATATGACCAAAACTGACTTTATCTTGGCTCTTTTGCTCACAACTTTATGTAATTGAAAATACAGGTTACATCTGCTGGTTGAAATTATAATATGTCAAGTAAATTGCCGTGCAGCGATTCTCTGATTTGGAAATGATTGTCACATTGGTTTTGGTTTTAGCTTTAATAAAAGCGTACTCATTCATACAGGGAATTTTTAAAATCTTTCTGTGGTAGACAACAAAGTTACTAGGCTAAAACTGTTCTCATGATACTGTTGGGGATTCATTGTGTACTAGCAGAAGATATATTAAACAGCATAAATGGTTAACTGTAACTATTACTGAAAAGTTGTTGAACATAGGAAACTATTTGATTAAAAAAAAACAAATATCTGGTCCTGATTAATTTCCCAGCTATTAATGGTTTTATAGCTAATTGAGTAAATAAGTTATTGGAAACTCTTGTAGTATTAGTTAATTCTGCATTTGAATTACAAGAAATGTTCCAATGTTAAATGGAAGCCTGAATTCTAAAGTGTATCATAGGTGTTTGTATTTGGAAGTAAAGATAACGTTCTTTTTTTAAGCGAAGAAACAAACGTGTTTATCTCGCTCATTTTTCTCCTTCCCTCCCTCACACAACAATACCAAGCCTAAACTGCAGTTCCAAGTAATTCTATGCCACTAAATGGCTGTTTTTATTAGAGTAATGTAGTCCGATCATTTTGGGTAAATACAAGGAGAGAATCTAGTAGGACGCCTTGAAGTAAATCACAAAGTGAAAAGCCTCTTATTTAAATAATTTTAATCAATTTTCCCATTTGTACTTCTCTTACTTTCTGAGAGAGGTGTATTATTACTGGTTAATATAACCATTAAAACATGTTAATTTACAACTAAATAGAGCTTTTACACAAGGTTTGGTACATCTTTTTGCTACCGGGGGGGTATGCTATAACTATATACATTTAATTTAAGCAAATATGCCTCAGTGAAAGGGACTGGAGCTTAGTTTCCTACTCACCTAAGTCTACCGAAAATGAGAAGACAGCCTCCTAAATTACATAGCCCTGGTCCACACTGGGGGGGGTCGACCTAAGATACTCAACTTCAGATTCGCGAATAGTGTAGCGGAAGACTGCGTATCTTAGGTCGACTTACCTGGCGTGAGGACAGCGTCGAGTCAACCGCTTCCACTCCCCCGTCGACTCCGCTTCCGCCTTTCGCAAGCTGGAGTTCCGGAGTCGACAGGGAGCGCATTTGGGGATTGATTTATCGTGTCGAGACGAGACACGATAAATCAATTTCCGATAGATCGATCACTACCCGCCGATCCAGCGGGTAGTGAAGATCTGCCCTTAGGCTGTTCTTCATATTTTTCAGACTAGTAGATCTCATCCCTCCCTCCCTCGTTTTTATTCATAGGCTGGAAGAGAGACAAGTTTTCCTGCTTTTTCAACTCTCAATTGGTTTATCAACTTTGAATGAATTAGTCCAAATGAAGAAAATATTATATTTGTGCCTGCAGAAGAGAGGACCGTGCTGTCAAAAACTGGTTTTGCACATCAACAAATTCTTGTTCCAGGTGCTTAGCTAGTGACTTCCACCAATTCAGTGGTGTGACTTGCTTTTAAACATCATCAAATGTGTACTGCTTGAATGGTTCACCTTCCGGCCCTGAAATGTATTATGGTTGGCATGATTGATGGGTAATTTAGATGCCCATGTCATAGCAGCATCTTCTTCAGCAGTTAGACATCTACTTGGTACTTTGGGTTGAGAATATTAGCAAAACATGAGGTGGAGTAAGTGCTTGATCCATCTGTTTCTTTACTGCTTGCAATTTAATTTTGTTGTTGGGTATTTCTTCACTGCCTCAAAGTTCTTTCCAAATTTCAGCAGCCTCAACAATACAGCAGCAATCTTTCTGCAGTTTGCCAAATAATGTGGAAATAAGTTTCTGTATATTCAGCATATCTTCTACATTTCCCTTTAGTCTGATTAGGACCACTTTGGCTGGTATAGTTCCATTTATTTTGTCACAATTCTCTTTGCAAATTATCAGAATAGACCAGTTCTTAATAAATGGCTCAGAATGGTCAACCACTGAATTCAAGTGCATGTCTTGGGTAGAATTAGTTTGGATCCTTCTTCTCTCTCTAGTGAAACTGAAGCAAAGTGGTTGTTACAGAAGTATTCTGCAATTTCAATGTTTTCCTTTATTCCTGGAGTTGTATTTTAGTCAAATGAGCATTGAATCCATATATTGTAAGTTTTCAGGTTGCCTTTGTTTTCTTCTTCTAGATTTCTTCTCATCTTTGCTACATTTGCAGCTTGTCTGTGAGAAAGGTCTACACTTGAATTTTATTCTATTACATCCAAAATACAAATTTATGACAATCTAAGTTATTTACTAGCATAGTAAGAAATGGTAGGCAGTCCTTAAGAATGGTGCAAAAATAAATGTACTAACCAGTTGATCCAGATTGTTCAGACATGTCCATATCCTCTTCAAAGTCATTGCCTTCGAGGAGCATTTGTCATAATGACATTCATTCTTACAACCAGGACTTGCATTTTTTTGTTTCGCAGTTTACATTAGACATGTTTATTTTTTATCCAGAGGTACAGGAATTTCTTGAAAATATTCCCAAATAGGGTCCTTTTTACGACCTGCAGCCATGGCAGTTTTTCCCTTCCAATTCTCAGGTCTTGAAATCAACACTAGCGGCTGCAGTCAGAAAAATGTCCTTCGTTCTTTTCACAGTGTCTTGCTTTGACACCAGTGTTGCTCCTTTCTGGTCGAACACTCAACTCCTCCTTTGTTACATAACTCCACTTCCACCCCCTATCTCTACTTCCAGGAAAACACAAGAACTAACAGCAATCCATGACTTCTGCTCATGTAACTCACATGCCTTTTGCATTGTAGTATTTTATTTAAAGAAAGTGGGAGGCAGTTGAGAAATTAATGGATTTCTGTTGGTATATATCTCTGTATACACCTGCAAGGAAACGGAACAAGGCCATTTAGTTGAAGTGTCCAGAACCGTCCAGAAACAAGGGCTGGTAGTTCCTGTGCAGATTAGTGCTTTTCTGTAAGCTGGAGAGCAAGTTTCCAAGGTGGCTGGAGTCACAAATCATTGTAATTTGAGAGCTGAGCCAATCAGAGCTCAGGGTAAGGAGAAGCTATAAATAGGACTATGGGACCACCCAGATGAGCTCAGTAGATGATCATGATGAGATATGTGATGGTGTCTCCTGGAGTCAGAGGCAGGTCCCATCCCCTGTGATGACTTTGCCAGTCTGTTGCACTCAATACCGCAGCCTCTGGATCCCCTCCCCTACAGGATCAGGCCCTTAATACAGTACATGATCCACTATGCCATATTTATAAAGCTTGACTTCAAAAGTTAGTTTTTCCCCGATCAATTATTTATATAGAAAAGCAGCCTTTAACTCAAAGTTTATGATTGAGGCTCATGGATTCAGCACATTTATTATTTAAATGTTTTAAGAGATTGTAATAATTTTAGGCCTTAACATATTTTGTAGCAAATTAATATTTCATTTTAAACAGGTTTATTTTTAAAAAAGAAAGTTATAATTTAAAATCTAAAACAGCTTATTTAAATTAAAAGAAAATACATTTTGAAGTGGATATAAATATGAAGTCTGGGTGTAAATTGGTGCCCTTCAGTGTCCATTAAAAACCGCTCCAAGCCTCTTTTTAAACTTAGTGAGGATAGTTAGACAGGCAGCTATGTTAGTTTTCAGAGTAGCAGCCTTGTTAGTCTGTATCCGCAAAAAGAAAAGGAGGACTTGTGGCACCTCAGAGACTAACAAATTTATTTGAGCATAAGCTTTCTTGAGCTACAGCTCAGAAGTGAACTGTAGCTCAAGAAAGCTTATGCTCAAATAAATTTGTTAGTCTCTGAGGTGCCACAAGTCCTCCTTTTCTTTTTGCAGCTTTGTTAGTCACTCTGGGAAATCACCCTCTTTCCATATGCATTGCATTATTAATAGCTTGAGTGCACTGAGTAGAATCTCCCAAGGCCCTGCGAGAGTGCTCTTTCTTTGTTCGGCTTAGAGAAGTAAACTGAGACTACAAGTTAAGTGTGTGTTCCATATCTAAAAAGACATGGCGTACATCGATTTTTTTTTTTTTTTTTTTTGTGTTGGTGCGCCTCTTGTGTTTCTGAGATTCTTTGCTGTCTTTCTCTTCAGGGGCCATGAACCTCACTTATTCCTTGAAAATGGTTACAGTTTTCTGCTTCTCATCACTGCTAGCATCTCCAGTATGGTCTTGTACTGAAGATGCATGTGTACTGTCTTCAATTTTGCCACTTCCCTCTTCATTCTTCTTCTCTGCCTTGTTCAATTGCACAAGAGCAAAAAATAAGTGATTCAGCTTAATTTGCCATACATGTCTGCCATTCACTGGAAAGTGACAAACTAGAGCAAATGGAAAACTCCTTAAAACTTCATAGCTAGTTTTATTTGCAAGCTTGGAAAAAATGTATCCTCTTGAATCAGTACTTATGGTGGGGAAGGAAAGCTTATTTTTACATTCTTTATTTTCCTCTGTATAGAGGCCCACACATCTGCTTGATTTTTAAGGTTTTTTTGCTAATCTGCCAAGTTCTTAATGTATAGTTCAGCTGATGGTAGAGCCAAGATTGGCAGCCTTCTGTGCACAGAAGGTGATCATTTAGAATGAATAAAACCTGTATTTTGTACAGTCATGCACCTCCTGACTGTTTTAGTCAGTGATATAATTGAGATGGTGACTGACGTTAGAAACCTTGACTGAGCTTGGCAGGTGTGGAAAAAGTAGATGTGTACCATGTTCCAGTAATTGATATTAGGAAAGCAAAGATGATAAACTTCTGATTTATTTATTAAATACTTGTGTACAGCAACATAAATTCCCTATTTGTAAGGCTCTATAAAAACATTTAATGTGACTTTTTCATAGAAAAGCTGGATGTAAAATTTGGATTTCTAATACTCTAATCAGTTTTTTTAATGGAATTGTAGAATTTGTATGCAAGTTCATAGAATCATAAAATATCAGGGTTGGAAGGGACCTCAAGAGGTCATCTAGTCCAGCCCCCTGCTCAAAGCAGGACCAATCCCCAACTAAATCATCCCAGCCAGGGCTTTGTCAAGCCTGACCTTAAAAATATCTAAGGAAGGATATTCCACCACCTCCCTAGGTAATGCATTCCAGTGTTTCACCACCCTCCTAGTGAAAAAGTTTTTCCTAATATCCAACCTGAACCTCCCCCACTGCAACTTGGTGGAGTTCTTGTGACCATGTAGGCCTTTTTATTATTAATGTTTGTCATTTAACTTTTCATGCTGTATTTTGAAGGTCATGGGTCAAGCAGGGGGCAGTTGGGTTTGTGTCCTCTTTCGGAGGTGTGGGGGGATGATGACTGTAGAGACGGAATGGGGGGGACTGTTAAAGCAAAGCAGAAAAAAGCCTTTTTTTAAGTGTTTAAGTCCTTTTTTGCCTGGAAGATTTTGATGTCTAGAGAACTTCTGAAATAATGACCTCACAAGAGCCAGCAGTAGAAGTTGAGCAGTTAAGGGGAATTGGTTTATAGTCTGTTTACTCCCTTTTTTTTTTGTTTTTGGAACACCTATTGGTACTCACTAGAACTGGCTAGTCAAAGTTTTTCAAAAGTTTATTTTTTTTGGTTAAAAAAAAATTCCTTTTCAAAGTTGGAAATTTTTGAAAGATCCCCCTTCTGTCAGATGCAACAAGTTGTAACTCTTTTTAACATTAACTACCCTTTTTTATCCTTAGTTATATGCTTTCTTATAAAATAGTAGTTTTTCACTTAAATAGTAGTTTAAGAATATGTACAGTATTCTCAGTTGTGTAGGAACTAGTCCCCTAACCCAGCTGGGTTATTTTTCTCTATACCTAATTTAGTTTATTACGGAAGCAAATGCAAGGAAAAAGAAATGTTTGAAACTTACCCTTGTTCTTTTGTTGGGGGAGGGAAGATATGGAGAGGAGTCAGTAGCCCTCCCATACTCAGTGCTTGGTGGCCAGTTACTGAACAAGTGATCCTTCTGCCTTATAGTTAAGGCTTTGTTTTAGTCAGGGGTATTTTTAGTAAACTTCATGGACAGGTCACGGTCAATAAACAAAACAAAATTCACTTCCCGTGACTTGTCCATGACTTCTACTGTATGCCCTGGACTAAATCTTGGTTGGGGAGCAGCCTGGGCATGTGCGGCCTGGGACCCACACTGGTGCTGTGTGGGTGGTGGCGTGCGGCCCGGGACTCCTGCTGGTGCTGGGTGGGAGGGTGGGGGTTTGCTGGGGCCAACAGGCTACATACCTGGCTCCGTGCCTCCCCGGAAGTGGGGACATCCCCCCTAGCTCAGCTCCTAGACAGAGGCATGGCCAGGCAGCTCTGTGTTTCACAGCTCCCATTGGCCAGGAACCATGGCCAATGAGAGCTGTGGGGGCGGTGCCTTCACACAGAGGCAGTGCGCAGAGCTGCCTGGCCACACCTCCGGCTAGGAGCTGAGCGAGGGGGATGTTGCTGCATCTGAGGAGCCCCCTAGGTAAGTGCTGCCCAGAGCCCGCCTCACCCCGTATTGTGCTCCAACCCCCTCCCACACCCAAACTCCTGCTGCTGCTGGGGGAGGAGGGTGCAGTGGCCCGAGACGGCCGCAGCAGCAGCCAGTGGGCCTGGCATGGGCTGCTTTATCTGCCCCCAGGCCAGGCGCACCAACCACTGAAGAAACCATAGAGGTAACAGAAAGTCACAGAATCTGTGACTTCTGTGACCTCCGTGACAAACTTGCAGCCTTACTTATAGTTAGACTTGGCAGGGCTCTATTTAAATCCACAGATGTCAGTTAATGTCAATTTCAGCTTACACTGAAATGGATGAAAAAAACCCAATCAGTAACAGTTAGTGTGAGTGCAGCTCCCCCCTACTCCCTCACCTAGCGCCTGCAGGGATCAGGTGTCGGCAGCCATGTAGGGAGCCCTGCAGTCACAGGAGTGAGGGAGTAGGGCCATGACAGTGGAGCTACCGAGGGTTCCCTGTATTGCTAGGGACATTGGATCCCTGCCACCCCAAGGTGAGGGGAAGGCTCTGGTGCTAGCAGAGCAGAGACCCCGGCCAAGGCTGCCAGGAGGAGGAGGAGCAGCCTCTGGCTGTGGGGAGGCCACCTTTTTGATCAATGGCTCCTGCCCAGGGATAGAGCCATTCAGCAGCAGGGTGGCCTTCCCCGTGGTAGGGGGTTCATCCTCTTCTTCCTCCACTCTGCTACACCAGAGCCTTCCCCACACCTTGTGCCTGCAGGGATTGGGTGCTTGTGGTCCTGTGGCAGCATAGAGAGCCTTCTGCATGTCTGCTGTCACATCCCTGCTCTCACCAGCTGGGAGTGCAAAGGGTCCCTTCTCTGCTCCACCAGGATTGTAGCTTTTCTTGCACCTTATCTCTGCAGAGATTGGGTGTCACTGATCCTGTGACAATGCAGAGAGCCCTCTACAACCTCACTGTCATGGGAGTGAGGGAGCGGCCATGACAGAAGGGCTGCAGAGGACTCCTTGCATGTCCACAGAGCCAGTGACATCCGGTCCCTGTAGGCCCAAGGTGTGGGGGCAGTTGGAGGGAGCCCTCTGCAGCTCTGCTGTCATGGCCCTGCTCACTCAGTCACTCAGCCAGAAGTGAGAGAGCCATCCCCAGGCAGGAACTGTACAGCAGTGAGGTGATCTCCTCTGTGACCAGGGGCTCATCATCCTCGTTGCAGGCCTGGCTAGGGGTCTGCTCCTCCAGCCAGGACTGCAGCCTCCCTTGCATCTCGCACCCAGGTGTCCTGGGCCTCTCAGCCATGCTGAGAGCCCTTTGTAGCCCCACTGTCAGTGCTGTCCTAATCCTAATACTACCCTCCTTAATTTTCCACAACTGTAAAAGTAAAAATTATTAAAAATTAAAAAAATCTATATGGTTGAAATTACAAAAAATAAAAATCTAGTTCAACCAAGCCTATATATAATTTACTTTCTGGACCCATTACGTCTTTGCTCTGATAACACTGGAAGTTTAGGGCTTCCCTGGTGGAATGCATCAGTTAACTCAAGGTGTTTCTTTGCATAGATTTATATAGTCTGAGGCAAAAAGGGACCATTCAATGATGTAATCTGACTTTTGTATATCGCAGGCCATAAAATTTCATCCAGTTTAA
Organism: Lepidochelys kempii; assembly: GCF_965140285.1. Classification (NCBI taxonomy): domain Eukaryota; kingdom Metazoa; phylum Chordata; order Testudines; family Cheloniidae; genus Lepidochelys; species Lepidochelys kempii. The sequence continues at coordinate 41,466,901 of NC_136381.1, read as the reverse complement.
ATTATCTGGCTCAACACAGGTATTTAGCTAATGCATGTTCCAGAAAGTCTCAATTGGAAGACTACAAAAGATGAAGAATGTGTTTGCCTTGGTAGTTTGTACAGTGTTTACTCTTGGGGGAATTCTGTGCCACTGTGCAATGCAGAATGTTGCAGAAATTAATGTGTGTGCAGAATTTCCTTTCTCCCACAGAAATGGACTGCAGTGCTGATGGTCACCACTAGGGGGTGCTGGACCCCGCAGAACCCAGCTTGAATCATAGAATATCAGGGTTGGAAGGGATCTCAGGAGGTCATCTAGTCCAACCCCCTGCTCAAAGCAGGACCGATCCCCAACTAAATCATCCCAGCCAGGGCTTTGTCAAGCCTGACCTTAAAAACTTCTAAGGAAGGAGATTCTACCACCTCCCTAGTTAACGCATTCCAGTGTTTCACCACCCTCCTAGTGAAAAAGTTTTTCCTAATACCCAATCTAAATCTCCCCCACTGCAACTTGAGACCATTACTCCTTGTCCTCTTCTACCACTGAGAATAGTCTAGAGTCATCCTCTTTGGAACCCCCTTTCAAGTAGTTGAAAGCAGCTATCAAATCCCCCCTCATTCTTCTCTTCCACAGACTAAACATCCCCAGTTCCCTCAGCCTCTCCTCGTAAGTCATGTGTTCCAGTCCCCTAATCATTTTTGTTGCCCTCTGCTGGACTCTTTCCAATTTTTCCACATCCTTCTTGTAGTGTGGGGCCCAAAACTGGACACAGTACTCCAGATGAGGCCTCACCAGTGTCAAATAGAGGGGAACGATCACGTCCCTCGATCTGCTGGCAATGCCCCTACTTGTACATCCCAAAATGCCGTTGACCTTCTTGGCAACAAGGGCACACTGTTGACTCATATCCAACTTCTCGTCCACTGTAACCCCTAGGTCCTTTTCTGCAGAACTGCTGCCTAGCCCTTCAGTCCCTAGTCTGTAGCGGTGCATCAGATTCTTCCGTCCTAAGTGCAGGACTCTGTACTTGTCCTTGTTGAACCTCATCAGATTTCTTTTGGCCCAATCCTCTGATTTGTCTAGGTCCTTCAGTATCCTATCCCTACCCTCCAGCGTATCTACCTCTTCTCCCAGGTTAGTGTCATCTGCAAACTTGCTGAGGGTGCAATTCGCACCATCCTCCAGATCATTTATGAAGATATTGAACAAAACCGGCCCCAGGACCGACCCTTGGGGCACTCCACTTGATACCAGCTGCCAAGTAGACATGGAGCTATTGATCACTACCCGTTGAGCCCAACAATCTAGCCAACTTTCTATCCACCTTACATTCCATTCATCCAACCCATACTACTTTAACTTGCTGGCAAGAATACTGTGGGAGACAGTGTCAAAAGCTTTGCTAAAGTCAAGGAAAAACACGTCCACTGTTTTCCCTTCATCCACAGAACCAGTTATCTCGTCATAGAAGGCAATTAGATTAGTCGGGCATGACTTGCCCTTGGTGAATCCATGCTGACTGTTCCTGATCACTTTCCTCTCCTCTAAGTGTTTCGGAATTGATTCCTTGAGGACCTGCTCCATGATTTTTCCAGGGACTGAGGTGAGGCTGACTGGCCTGTAGTTCCCAGGATCTTCCTCCTTCCCTTTTTTAAAGATGGGCACTACATTAGCCTTTTTCCAGTCGTCCGGGACTTCCCCCGATCGCCATGAGTTTTCAAAGATAATGGCCAATGGCTTTGCAATCACATCTGCCAACTCCTTTAGCACTCTCGGATGCAGCGCATCCGGCCCCATGGACTTGTGAACGTCCAGCTTTTCTAAATAGTCCCAAACCACTTCTTTCTCCACAGAGGGCTGGTCACCTCCTCCCCATGCTGTGCTGCCCAGTGCAGTAGTCTGGGAGCTGACCTTGTTCGTGAAGACAGAGGCAAAAAAAGCATTGAATACATTAGTTTTTTCCACACCCTTTGTCACTAGGTTGCCTCCCTCATTCGGTAAGGGGCCCACACTTTCCTTGACTTTCTTCTTGTTGCCAACATACCTGAAGAAACCCTTCTTGTTACTCTTAACATCTCTTGCTAGCTGCAACTCCAGGTGTGAGTTGGCCTTCCTGATTTCACTCCTGCATGCCTGAGCAATATTTTTATACTCATCCCTGGTCATTTGTCCAATCTTCCACTTCTTGTAAGCTTCTTTTTTGTATTTAAGATCAGCAAGGATTTCACTGTTAAGCCAAGCTGGTCGCCTGCCATATTTACTATTCTTTCTACACATCGGGATGGCTTGTCCCTGTAACCTCAATAAGGATTCTTTAAAATACAGCCAGCTCTCCTGGACTCCTTTCCCCCTCATGTTGTTCTCCCAGGGGATCTTGCCCATCAGTTCCCTGAGGGAGTCAAAGTCTGCTTTTCTGAAGTCCAGGGTCCGTATTCTGCTGCTTTCCTTTCTTCCTTGTGTCAGGATCCTGAACTAGACTATCTCATGGTCACTGCCTCCCAGGTTCCCATCCACTTTTGCTTCCCCTACTAATTCTTCCCGGTTTGTGAGCAGCAGGTCAAGAAGAGCTCCACCCCTAGTTGGTTCCTCCAGCACTTGCACCAGGAAATTGTCCCCTACATTTTCCAAAAACTTCCTTGCACATAGAAGACACTGCTAGGGAGAGGGGGAGGGAGCTAGAGCGTTCCTGGCAGCTTCAGTTCCCAGCATGCCCTGAGGGAAGGAGACAGGCTTGCATGGAGTTTCCTTTCTCCCTCTGGATACCTGGGCTCTGGGGGGGAAGGGGTGTGTGTGTGTATCTGGGCAAGGGGAGCCCCATGGCTGGACTCTGGAGGGAAGGGGGTTTTGGGTGTATTGGCTGGGGGAGCACTGTGGCTGGGCCCTGGGAGGGAGGAGTTGTGGGTGTCTGCCCTTCTGGCTGGGCTGTGTGGGGGGAGGAGGCAGAGAAACAGGAACTGGGTTGTCATAGGGGTTTCTTTAAATCTATTCCTGGGGGAATTTTTGTGTATGTCTGTATTGTTACAGACATACTTGCTGACAGGTATTTTGAAATAAATTCCCAAAGTAATTGAAACTGGTGTGATTATGTAGTGTTTTGAAAAATAAAATTTGCAGAATTTTAAAATATTGTGTGCAGAATTTTTATTTTGCAGAATGACCCCAGGAGTAAGTGTTTAAAAAAATTGTGCCTGCTTTCTAATTTGAATTTGTCTGGCTTCAGCTTCCAGCAGTTGGTTCCTGTTATGTGTTTCTCTGTGATTACAGAGCCCTTTAGTACTTGTCATTTTCTCCCAGTGAAGGTACTTAGACGTAATCAAATGACCTCTGTCTTCTTTTGACCAACTAATCACTGTGCTCTTTAAGTCTCTCACTGTAAAGCATTTTCTCTAGCCCTTGAATCGTTTTTGTGCTTCCTTCCTGCATTGTCCAATTTTTCAACATCTTTTTTAAAATGTGGACAGAAGACCTGCACGCTGTGTTCCAGTATCTGACTCACTAATGCCATATACAGAAGTAAAATCACTTTTCTGCTTCTGCTTACTATTTCCTTGTGTGTTTATCTGAGGAATGTGTTAGACCTTTTGGTCACCGTGTTGCACTGGGAGCCCATTTTGAGTTGCTTATGCTCTGACCCCTAAATCATTGTGTTCCAGGATACAGCCCCCCATTTTGTAGGTATGGCCTGCAGTCCTTGTTTCTAGGTGTAAAACTTTGCATTTAACTGTATTAAAATGCATTTTGTTTTAATGGGTCCAGCCTATAAAGCAATCTAGATTGCTCTGTATGACTGCCCTATCCTCACTTGCCATTCCTCCAGTCTGTCATTCACAGATTTTGTCAGCAATGGTTTGGGGATTTTTTGCTCTATTTAAATATTAAAAAATAGAGCAAAAAAAAGTTTCCTCCCCCCCTTCATACAGAAGAAATGTTTCCTAAAAGCCACTACTTTGGAACTAACCAATAGGTTAATCTTGCAAAGTAGATTTTCCATTTCTAATCTGTAAATATCTTTTAATTCTTACAATTTATAACAATATTTTCTTAATACCTGTAATAGAAACATTTAGTTTCTTTAACATAAGGCTGAATTATTGCTTTTTTATTTTAGTCAAAAAAGAATAAAAAGAAATCAAAGGGAGATGCTAAAACAGTTCAGGACCTGTCACGTCTTGATGGAAAAGAAGCAGATGAAGGTACTAAGAACAGCATTGATAAGGCAATGCACTAGGCTAAAATGTCTCACATGCTATCTAAGATTTACTTGCTTAAATATATCATAACAAAATTAATTAGTTGATGTCATAATCTTAAATCGGATATGTGGTCATGTAGTGGTTACTACCTGGTGAAATGTTCTTAGATTAACAGTGTTTGCATGCTGAATATTTGAAAATCCAGGATTTCTGGAACAGAAAATGTTAAGAAAAGTAGCTTCAGAACTGGAGTTTGGCAATTTGATCTGTGAATGTTGGATTATAAGAGTTGACAAATACTAAAATTGTTCATCTGAGGCAATCAACCTACATTTTTATTCTACCTGAAGTGTTGTGGCTCATATGGTTTGAGTGGTTGTAAAAACAAAATACTATTTTCGCATCCAGAAAAAGGACATACTGACTCTTCAAGCATGCCGTTTAAACTCTTACATGTAAAGTTCAGTCACTCTACCCTTGTTCTCACCTTTACCTATTGGTTTCAATCTATCTTTTTACTAACTCTTAAAAAATTAAACTTGGTTCCTAGTTACATTTTACTTGGATTATTCTTTTACCATTGTATTACTCACTTAATGCCATTTTTATTTGTGGGAATATTTTAGGAGCTTGGGAAACTAAAATCAGTAACCGTGAGAAAAGGCAGCAGCGTAAGCGTGACAAGGTACTGACAGATGCTGGTCCAATAGAACCAAATCTCCCTGGGATGGAAAATGCAGTTACAGTAGCCACTGAACAACTAATACCTGCACCATCTTTTCCACTTGGTCCCAGAAAAAATAAAGGTATGATGTTGTAGAAAGAAAGAACACTTGAAAAGTAAGCAGTGTTCACTTTAGAAATGCATTATAATAGGAGGAGGATATATCTATGTAAAGGATATTGGAACTGGAAGTTGTAATACCTTGTGTGGATTTAAGGAATCAAGGGTGGAGGAAAAGCTAAAAGAACAGCATTTAACAGAAGATACTTGGGTCCATGCTTTCAGCTGGAGCAGGTGAGAACTGTAAAGCCTTGTGCCTCTTGGAACCTATGAAGCGTCCCTCAGTCAGGTACCTAGACTGGCCCCTTCCCACCACTATCCATGTTCTTTTCTGACTGTGTTGGGGAAGATTTTTCTTGTTTCACAGATCATCCCTGTTTTTTTTGTTTTGGTTTTGGTTTTTTTTGTTGTTTTTGTTTTTGACAGATCCCAATGGTTTTATGGCAAACCTCTTCTCACCCTTCCTTTCCCTTCCTGGTCAGTCAGTTTCCTATTAAACTGAAACAAACTCCTTTTTTTTTTCCCCCCTTCCACCACCATACCAGTTCCACTTTGGGCATTGTTTGTATAACTGATGGTACCACAGCTTCATCAGTTTCCCCAGCCCCACAAGAAGAGCAGAATCACACCATTTTGTTAGCCGACTAGATAACAGATTTCCTCTAGGCAGTCTGGTACCTGTTGATGCACCTGAGTGCCTAATTAAACAAAGAACAATGCATCAAGTGTTGTGCCATAGCAGCAGAAAGCTTGAGCCTAGCTGCTCTCTAGTGCTTTGCTACATTACATTCACATTCTGACTTCGACTCCTTAAATCGTTGATGCCTCAGATCCTTGTTTCTTCTTTGGTCAGAGCTTGTTTCTGTCCTGACTGAATGCACTGTCATTGCCCTTGAGTACTATGTCAGTTGTTTTCCCTTTGTCACTGCAGGCATGTAGGAAGTAAGGCAACCAAGCAACTTCAAGAAATGTTGACTGTAACTGTATTGTGATCTTTATGGACATAGATTACAGTAGTCATTAATCTGAGCAGGGACCATGGCAGTGTGTAGTGCACCATCAGTTCTCAGATGTCACCTTGCACCAGGTTAATTTGAAAGGAGTTCAGCTGCATCTACAGAGCTGCCTGGGTTAGGTAAGAGGTAGAAACAGCGGTTTCCTTTTGTAGTAATATCTAGAAGAGGCTAGCAGAGGTGTTTGCAATGAAATGACCTCTTCCACCTGGTCTGGGCATGGTGCTCATGAGTACTGGAAAAATAGCTGGGCTCCTTTCAAATTAACTCTTTCTTAATTAAAAGCCAATTAGGGTTCCTTGATTTAAATTGAGGTATCTAAACTGGCTATAAATCAAATAGCCTTTGCGGTTAAATGCCCGTATTTTTGGTTTTAATATAGTGTCTGAAAATTTGCTGTATTTGCAAATTTCTCCTTCGGTTTAGGATGTAAATATTTTTTGCCTGTTAACGATCGTTAAAGCACTGATCCTCTGAAGTAAAATTTGACCCTTGGTAATGAATACTTACTATAGATGTACAATGGTTTGTAAAGACTTTCTCTTTAATCAGGTGATACAATTCTGAATGTTCAAGTTAGCAGCTCTAAATCTGCAAAGGGAGATTCAACAATTCAGCAAGGTAAAAGGATTTATGACTAGTGTGCATGCTAACTTGTTAATTTTGAGTAATAGTTTCCTAATACAGAACTAGAACTCCAACTGGTCAGAGTGCAGGATGCTGTGCAGTTCATGATTTAGAACTTTTTTCTCAGTTATGCAATTGCTTGCTCTTCAGTTGTGGGTGTCTGATTTGCATAATCATTGTACAGTTATTTCTCAATAACAGTACATTGGCTATACAGACTCTTTACCCCTAGTTACTCTAATAATATTGCCGTACTGTTCCTAGAATTTTTACGCTGTTTATACCTGGTATAAAAATTACTACTGAGTAAACCCCAACCTGCATGTCTTGGAACAATATTTGGGGACTGTCCAGAGCAACCTTAACAGTGTTCACTTTCTCAAGTTAATGAGTTAACAAGTTTCCTAAAGTAAATAAATAAAATATAAGCCTCAACATATTTGCTTTGAGTTAGAGACACCGGTCCTGATTCTAAGGAAATCTGATACGCAGTTTGGCACAAACAGGTCATTTGGCACCTAAATACCACAATAGTGGGCATATGTAGATTTTGCACATGCAAATACCTGTTGGTGCATGGAATTACTATAATTTTAGCCCAACTCTCTGAAAATTAGGCTCAAATTAAGCCTAAACACTCAAACATAAGATTTTATATAGTTAGTCTTTCTGGTAAGAGAAGCTGATCGAAGAACATTTGGGAAACTGGCATTGTCTAATCCAGATGGTAACTATTTAAGTCTGTAGTATAACTGATTACATTTACAGGAGAATGTGAAGCTAGCTGGAGGATGTAACTGTGACCACATATAGTCCATGTAGTCTGGCAGATCAACATTATGTTGAATTATAAGAGATGTCATCTAGCAGAAAGCAGTTCTGTTGCTGTCAATCCTTCAGAGCTTTGCTTCACAAGCAAGCTGCTGCTGCTGCTGTGCAGCACTGCTAGAGAAGAAGATATATATGGGATAAGGAGATTATTTGATTAAGGTTCTTGTACTATATGCATTACTGTCCACCTTCTTGGCACCCATAGCTTTCCAGAAGGGCAGCCTGTTGCAGTAGTGACTGTGGTCATCTTCAAGGCTAGGGTATTAGACTGTGGATATTTTTATGCTGTACTAGACAGGGAAGGAAACAAAGTTTAAGGGGAAGAACATGAAATATTTGTCCCTAAGTTTTCAGATTTGATGAGGCCAATACTTATTTGCCCTTTTCAATTTGGAAAGCTCCCGACTCTTCATATGGGATTTTTTCACTAGGCTTACTTGCTGAATAAAATGGAAACCTTCCTCCATCCCATCCTAGCTCTGAACTGCCAGAAGGGGCTTCTCGCAGCTCTCTCAATTGCTGCGTCCCTGGTGGAAGGGGCAAGGGAGATGACATGTTGGTTTTTTGTCAGAGACACAGCTCTTGACAGGGCTAGAGGTCCCCTTTTTTAATGCATGAGGGAGAAGAAATAGTGGGCAGGAAGTAGCAGCCCTTTAAGGGAGAGAAGAGTACAGAAAGGGAGGCACAGCCTTCTGATGTTGCCTCCTGTTTCTCCAGCTATGAGAGTGAAGGGGCACTACTCATCAGAACCAGAGGACCGAGAGACAGAGTAGCTGCCCCTCTTCCATGTCCCATGTAGAGAAGCTGCCTCAATGTCCTATTTTGGCTCTCTTCTTTATGTCCCTCCTGGCTCCTGCGGTGGTTCCTGACATCAGTACTCCCTCCTCTCATTTCTTTGTGTTCTTTTCATCCCAAACAGTGTTGCAGCATTGTTTAAAAAGTTCATTTTTCTGCTGTCAGACAAGAGCTGTGTCTCTGACAAACTATATCCAGAATATAGTTCCTTTTCAGTTGTGTACGTACAGGTTAGGATGTTCTGCTTTACTGGTTTCATTCTTATGAGCATGCAAGAGTATTTAAATACTCAAGAATTGGGCCGGTTCATAGATTTGCTACTAACCTTGTTAGAATCTAAACGCTTAATACCCAGGATTCTCATTTGTTTAGCATACTTTGTTGTAAAGTGCCATTTGCTTATTGCAATATGTAAATATCACAACACGCTGCTATATTGGGATCAGAGTTCTACACCTAGGCCTGTTAGGAGAACTATGCACTGCTGTCTCTTGTCCCCCAAAAGCTGCCTGAAAGAATGATATTGACTGACTTTGGAGAGAGCCGTGTTTAGCCACCGCTGCTAGGAAGAAAGTGGAGCAAAAGAAGGGCGTGGAGCAAAAAAGGATATACTGGAGGCCCGCTAACCATGAATGGGGGAGGGGAAAAAAGGGCAAAAAAATAGAATCCTGTCCTGTAACATTACAGGAGAAAGGAAGAGTGTTAAAACAGTTTGTTTCTTCACAGGAGTGGAGCATAAAGGCAGAGGTGAGGGACACATGATAGAAGTGTTAACATTTGAAACATGAGTGGTTCTGTAGATCTAACTTTAGACATTTCAGCCTTAACAAGTTCACCTCTTTTAGAGGCTAAGATTTATTGTAACAATTCATAACTTGTGTTAAAACAGTCTTGCAACTACATATGATTCTGGTATCTAATATTTAGTTGTTCCTGACCAAAATTCAATAATGAACTTGATTTTTTTATTTTCAAGTAATATTTTAACTCTTCATCCAGTTACTTTTTATCATGTTTTTATTTTTTAAAGTTTCTTCAGGGTTGAATGAAAGCCCTACTGTAAATGGAGGAAATTGGAATGAGAAGTCTGGAAAAATCTCCTCAGAGATCAGTGCAGGTGAGGAGAAATGGACATCTGTTCCATCAACTACAGCAGGGAAGAGGAAGACTGAGACATCTGCTTGGGGTCAGGACACTGGAGATGCTAGTGGAAATGGAAAAGATTGGAGTGTATCCCTTGTGAGCAGGTCCTGGGGAGAGCGTAGTTTGTTCCCTACCATTGGTAAGTATTGCTCCATTCTTGCACCTTTTAGTAAAGGTAAAACAATGTTAGGATTCTTACAAAATCACAATTATGTTTTTAATCTTGTTGCTGTTTAGTATACAGTTATTTTCATGGTTAATATTGATTGAGTCCTGGTATTTTAGGAAAATAATCTAGTTCAGCTGCTTTGAACTGCTATATTTTATATTTGTAACAAATTTAATTTGTTACAGGTTGTTAATTATGGGGAAATGTGTTTTCCCTACAGTCATGTAGAAAACTGCCTACCCTACCCCAAAGTAGAACTAAAAATCTGTAGTGTAAAAATGTAAAAGTACTTGGTTGAGAGCCTTGTGGATATTTTTTTTTATTTTTTAGTCATTCATATTTTTTTAAAGCGGTGTCTAATGAATTCCGAATCCAAGGCATTTTCAACTTGATCACAAAGAAATTCCAATTTCAGTTATGTAAACATTTGTTTACTAATGTTCATTAAATGTTTGTCTTTATTGGGATTTGTTGAGGCTTATATTTGAGGTAAATATTGAAGACTTTTTTCTAAGAAATAAACACTGTAGGCAATTCAGCACCAGTGTGCAACTCTATGGCAAAAGCGTTTATTAGAAAAGTCTAAATTTGGAAGGCCCGGGGGAGCAAGCCTCTCAAAATTGGCTGGATATTGCAAGCTGACGGAGCGAGGTGCAAGTTTAGGGCCTCAACATTGACTGTGAGATAATGCTTCAATACAGAAACACCCCATGCCTCTAATTGTCACCTACCACCCTACACTGGAACCTATATAGGGTATAGTTAAACAGTTGCAACCCAAACTCAGTGAGGACAACATCCTGAAAGAGAGAGCTTTCCTAAGCCCCCCTTTCTGGTGTTCAAACAACCCCCGTATCCTTGCCAAACTCATAATCAGAATCTCCACAGACTAGACCCTGCCAACACAAAGCAGCACCAGACTCTGCCATAACAGATGCAAAACATGCAGACATATTTCCACTGCTACGATGATTAACACCTCCCAACACAACATCTTTCAAGATCTATGGGTCCTACACATGCCTATCACATGTGGTGTACCTCATCCAGTGCATTAAATGCCCCAGTAACAACTATGTGGGTGAAACCAGACAATCACTAAGCTCTCAAATGAACTCATACAGAAAAATAGGACACACACATCTCGTCACTGTAGACTAACACTTTTCATAAAACGATCACTCCATGTCTGACATCTCAGACCTTGTCCTCAAAGGAAACCTGCACAACTACTTTGGCCAGGTGTATACTACAGACTTATATTGGTATAACTGTGTCGCTTGGGGGTGGATAAGTGACATAGTTATACTGACCTAACCCCCTGCGTAGCGAGCACTATGTTGATGGAAGAGCTTCTAATACAGCATTTTAAGTGTATATCTGCCCTTCAGAAGATGAACCTGGGAGCTTAAATTCATAATTTTGCTGGACATTAAAAACATGGTCTCAATAAAGACACTGGATTATTACAACTATCTGTAACCCCTAACTCTCCCTGCTTTTGTTCTATGATTGCAGAGGAGTTAACGGGCCATTTCACCTTCAATTGTTCCTTACAACAGAGGTTCTCAACCATTTTCTTTCTGAGGCTCCCCCCAACATGCTAGTAAAAACTCCACGGCCCAGCTGTGCCACAACTCCTCTTTTTCTGCATATAAAAGCCAGGGCTGGCATTAAGGGATAGCAGCCTGGCAATTACCCAGGGCCCCATGCCACAGGGAGCACCACAAAGCTAAGTTGCTCAGGCTTCGGCTTCAGACCCAGGTAGCGAGGCTCGGGACCCTGGGCTGCAGTCCTGTGTGGCAGTGCTTTGGCTTTCTGCCCTGGGCCCTAGCAATTCTAATGCCTGCCATCCTTGGCTGACCCCCTGAAACCTGCTTGCAGCTCCCTAAGAGGCCCCGGACCCCTGGTTGAGAACCACTGCCTTAGAATATGTTATCATGCTAAAAAATCTTTTCCACCTTGTATTTACCTGTGACCTGGAGGCCATGGCGAAACTTAAATCAGTATAACTATGTTGCTGGTGTCTCGCAGAGGTGGATTAAGTACGCTGATGGGAGAAGCTGAGCCACTGAGGCATTTTAAGCATAGACCTGCCCTGAGTACCTTCCCCAGGCCTGAAGAGGAGTGTTGTGTAGCTTGAAAGCTTGTCTTTCACCAGCAGAAGCTGGTTCAATTAAAAAATATTGTCTCCCCCACTTAGTCTTATAGTACTCAGTAAGCAAGAGTAAATGTAAAGCCACAGGTAATATCTTACTAGGATGGGACTTTGTCTTATGGTTGGAATTTCTTCTGATTTTTTTGACCCTATTCCTACAGCTTTAGACAACTGATTTTAGATGCCTTCAACATGGCAAAATAAAGTGTGACATTATCAAGCTCTTCATTTTTTTTTTCAGCTGCCTGGAATGTAGATGGAAGGATCAAGGCCTCTGAACAAAATTCTGCTTCTTTCACTTCCTTAGGACTAAATCCTGCAATTTCTGGTATGTTAAGCTTTTCAAAGCTTTTTCTACAAGTGGAAATAGAGTATGTAACTATACTTAAATTAGACACCCTTTTTTTGGCAATAATCATTCTGCAGAAATGGTTATAGTTTGTGGCTCTCAAGACTGAGGGCTTGTCTACACTTAAAAGGCTGCAGCAGTACGGCTGCAGTTGTGCTGCTATAGTGCTTCAATGAAGGCACTACGTATGCCAGTGGGAGGGCTTCTCTCATCAGCACAGATAATCCACCTCCCCAAGACGCAGAAACTATGTCAACAGGAGAAACCCTCCCATCAACATAGCACTGTCTACGTCGGGAGTTAGGTCAGTATTACTGTGTTGCTCAGGGGGTGTGGATTTTCCTCATCCCTGAGCAACGTAGTTATACTGATGTAAATTGCTAGTGTAGACTAAGTCTAAATTGTAGAGAACTTGCCACATCTTTAAGCATAGAATTGGTTTTTATATATTATACATGTAAGTGTTATGCAATTAGAATAAATACCGCATTCTCCAAAATGATAAATAAAAACCCCAAAGCTAGACTAAATATGAGATTGTTTCTGATGAATGATAAGCAGATCAGGAAGGATCTGGAAAAGACACTGAGGCGACAATCTGTGTTTAGGAACACTTGGCCATTGCTGCAGATGTAAATTTCAGACTTCTGATAGAGCATAAACATAATTCCCTAAAGATGCCATGTAGGATTGTAAATCCTATGTCTTAGCTCCTTAGTGTGAGACTAGAATATCTCCCATAACTCTTAAGGTATTTTCTACCGTTGAAAGGTGCAGTAGCAGAGAGGATTACAAGCTAGACCTCCTAATAACTCTTGTATGCTACCTCTGCCCAGTATAAATACTGCTTTCTAAACACTGCATCAGCTCCTAGAAGACTACTGTCAGCAAAGCAGAAGCGACACGTTGGAGACTGCACTTTTCTCATTCCAGTTCTGAGTTCCTTTGTTGCATATTTATTTACCCATTCCTCCAGTCAGTTTGACATATTTACCTAAACTTTTTGTGAAGCCGTTGCATTAAGTGTTTGTGCAAGTTCTGTGATGCATCTCAGCTGTTTCTTTTTTTCTAGTGTTTCTGCCTTTTCTGTGGCACTCCCCCTCCCTCCCCCGCACTGTTCCACTGATTGTCTGACCTCCATTATATGGCTCTTCGTATTAACTGAACAACCAGTGCACACATGTCCAGAAGTGGGTGATCTTTCCTATGGCTGGTAGATGGTGCTGCAGCCTCGCATTCTCTGGATTATCTGAATTTTTGATTCTAGCCTTGGTCTCAATTAAATCAGATAAATGGGGTTCTGCTGTACTTTGGTGTGTTTACACCTAGATATGTCTCTTATCTGGCAGTGTTGTGTGTGCCTCAGTGCTTCTTCACCGTATTCTTTACACCTAGTATTTTGGCACTCCAACACCTGAGTTAGGTGCTCCACTATCTAATTTCATAGAATTTAAGGCCAGAAAGTACCTTTAGATCTAGTCTGACGTCACGAGATATTAAATTTCCCACAAATACTCCTATATTGAGCCCAGTGAGTGTAGTTGGACTAAAACATCCATTCTCAGTAGACTAAACTGTTGTGTGCCACAGACAGAGATTAGGCATTGCAACAGTACGGGGATTTAAATCTCTCCTAAAGTCCCAGCTATGGTAGGAAATTAATTACATGAGATTAGAAGGTGATCAATGTTCCATGCTGTAGAGGAAGCCGTAAAGCCCCTCCAGGTCCCTGCCAATCTCACTTGGGGAGAAATTGCCAGATTTTTGGGTCCGAAATGAATCAGTTTGACCCTGATTGTGTGAGCAAGACACATCAGTCAGGCATCTAATGAATAAGATTCTCTGTACCACCTCAAAGCACTGATCTCCCCAATCTGGTGTGTCATCCCCCATTCTGGCCAATCTCTGCTTTAGAGAAAGATGTGGGGGGAGAACCAGAGCAGAATAAACCCAGCCAGTTGTGCATCAGGAAAAAATTCCTTCCCAACCTCTGCAGACAATTGGCTGAAGCCCTGAAGCATGAGATTTGATGAAGCTGCAAAGTTTTTGAACACGTTGAGAGAAGTTCAGGCAATCCTTTTATCCTAGTGGACCATGAAGGAATGAAATGAATAAAAGGATTCATAGATTTCTCAGACCCGTCAGAGCACTGCCACCTACTGTTTCTTCTGGGTGCTGGAAAACTTTGCTAGCATTCTTTCAGTGCTCCACCAGTATTGATTTATCTTGGGAACTTTGCCTCCTGCACAATCAAGACAGCTGACTGTAACACTTGGGGGACAGCATCTGTACTCAGCAGGGTATTGCATATAACAGCCAGCAGTGATGATTGCTCTTACTCTGTCCTGCTACATTGCAATCAATGGTGAAACCTTTAAACCTTAAGAACTAGTAGAGTTAAGATCCAGGAACCCCTCCCCCAAGCGTGGCCCATCCCCACTCCTCCCCTTCTCTCCCAGGGCCTCCGGAAAGCCACGGAACAGTGTACAGGAGGTGCTGGGAGGGTGGGGGAGGAGTTGATCAGTGGGGCCAGCGGCCCTGGACATGACTCTCAGATCCCCTGGGGTACCCTCCGTGGACCCCAGTTTGAGAACCACTGCTATAAATATCTTCAGAAAAGCAGAATTACAGAATTTCATAAGAATCTGATTGTTGTACCCTCAATACATAATCAACAATAAACAAGGTTCAGTGGAATGTTGTGTAGTCAGTGTTTATCTCTTTCCCCATAGCCTGTGACCCCTTCATTTTGTGTCTTTTTGTTTCAGTATTTCTATCCTTTTATTTTACTTTTTTTTTTCCCCCTCCTTTTACTGGGATCTCTAAGTTCCTGCTCTTCCCTCTGAATATGCCTCATTTTAGAGGCACTCTGTGACCAAATGTTGTGTGCACTCTGCAGTGTTCCCCGATCTGGGCTTGAAAAAGAGATTAAATTTGGTACCATAGTTCAGTATGTTTCTGCTGGCCTAGCAGGCCAGCTTGCTGCATAGAGAGAACTTCCAGAAGACTTTTATGTCTGTCCTTCTGAATGCAGAACTTCAAATTGCAAGAAATGTTATAGTGAATCTAATGAGTTTTGAAATCCTGATAATTGCTCTTGCTCCTTCTGACTTAAAATATGCACAGGAGGAGGAGAGAGAGCAGATTTCCTGCTCACTCAGAATTCTCTGATAAGTTTTCTTTTGTTTGCTGGATTCTCCTTTTTTTCTTACCTCACCTTGTTACTTCCTCTTATTTTTAAATAAGAGAATTCAGCACCACAGACCTAAGTTTATAAGCTAACAAAAATTTCAAAGTTTTCATAAGTGTATTCCTTCTGCTCTCTTTCAGGATCCAGCAATGAACCAGTTACTCAGCCTGGTACTTCTGATTTTCAGTGGGATTTAAGCCGCAGTCAGCCCCATGTTGATGATGAATGGTCTGGGTTAAGTATGTTCCTCTAAAATTCTCGTGATTTAAAATTCTCTGCTTTTTTTCAGCCACAGCCTGAACATTTACATCAACTGGCTTCTGGTTTTATATTCTGATGCTTTTGCTTTATATCTTTCATTTCTGTAATATTAAATGTAAATTTAAGGCACAGATATCGGGGAAACTTACAGCTGAAATTCATAGTTTTAATGATATGTAAATATAAAATAGTCCTCAAATAGTTATTTTTAAGCTAAAACACTTGGTTAAGGAAATTTATATGTATCAGATATGGAAGAAAACTGTATCTGGTTTTTACTAGCAATAGTTTTAAGTAATTGAATCCCATAGTGAACTGTACTGGCTTGATATTACAGAGATACTTCTATGGGATCCAATAGAGTGGGTTCATACTCCAGCACAAGTACATAACAAGCCTCTGAGCTCAGTTTACGTATTGGTCATAGCACACTGTATGCTTTATTGAGTATTGGAAGACATTTGAATTCAGCCTGTTTTCTGTGAACCATCTAATAGTAAAAGCACACAATTATTGACTATATAAATGTCCCCCAGAGTGAATACCTCCTGAAATCATTTAAGAACTGGTATATAAAGCTGTTTCATCATCAACTCTCAAATTTTTCTTGTAAATTTGAAATATGATTTTGTAGTTCCTCAACACAGAAGTCTTTCCAAATGTGAAGAGTATAAAATATTAATATAACTGCAGATTTAAATCTTAGTCCCTACTATTAATACTAATAAAGAAAGCTTACTGTCTAGCTTCAGATTTTTTTCACATTAAGCTGCGTAATATTTATGCATGTTTATTTCCAGGGTCAAATCCAAGCAGATAACTTTCCATATCAATCTAGTGCATATCCATTGGCTGATTAGTCTAGGAAACAGTACCTATAATGTTACTGGCTAGTAAGTTTTATCCTGTCAACTATACTACTGTATTATTTATTAAACAATTACTAAATTGCTTGTAGAAAGATAGTATCTTTAAGAGCAGCAAGGAAATAATATGGAAAATAGTGTAGATTCTGTATAACCAATTTGACACTAGTCCAGCAATCAGTCTTTTTTTCATCCGATTTTAATAATACAAACTTATTTCTTATAGCTCTTAGAATCATCTTAGGGTCAATCACTTGTCTGTATTCTAAAGGGTATTGTTCAAATTCCTGAGCACGCTGAGCCTCTGGGAATGTTTATGCTTACATAGTTTAATGATGTCATGGATATCGAGTAACTGAAGCACAAATGTGAGAGAAGTGGGAAACATGTAAAGCGTACATATTTGTGTACATTAACCCCTGTTTCAGGTTGAATACAAATAAAAGTAGTACTTAGATGCAGGGGTAGCTCCAGAATCAGATTGAATAGAAAAGAATGGACAACTTTGGGACCTTCAAGTGAGAAGCCAGTATTTTGCTAAGGATTTTAGATGTTAGGCTATAATTGGACCATATCAGTCTCTTACTAGCTTGTACACTAACTTCACCCCAAGGTGGGAGGGAATTCAGTTTTGGCAGTATTTTAAAGGATTGGAGCAGTCAATGTATGGATGAAAGGGATGCGAATTATAAATATTCTGAATTCAGACAATTCATCATTGGTAAACAAGTTGGTTTGTTTTTTCCTGTTTGTTCTCCCTTTACCTTAATTTCTTTAGTCTCCTCTCATATTTATGGTATATGGCATAAGATGTTATCTTTGAAACCAACTTTGCTGTCACTCTGTACAAAAGTGTTTCCACCTTTCTTCATAATTCCCTCTAATCAGTATTTCTAGTCTATGAAATATGAATTGACTTATTAAATTGGTCAAATTCATCAATGACAACATATTTGCACAGTCCTCAGTGAGGTAAACAAGCTAGTGGAAAAATGGAGCAAAGACCTGCAAAACTTGAAGAAAAATACAGTATGCAAAAATTCAGTAAATATAACTTTTAAGTTCAAGATTGACATCAAATCAACAGAATGCATTTATATACCAGTCTGTTTACAAAGCGGTATCTTGACTGCTCATACCATGGTTTGAAGAACTGGGCTAACTGTTGAAAATGAAAACTAATATCCTTTTTGTACCAATTTATGTAATAAAGTATCTTTCTTCCAAGATTTTAATTACTCAGTAAATGTGGGTGCAGTTCTAAAGAATTCATACTGATAGCAATTTTGGCCAAGAAAATTAATTCTCCAGAAATTTACATCTTTGTGGACTTTTAGTATTTTGTACTGTTATTGAAGTAACCGTATTGCCCATCTAGGAAAAAAAATCACTTTAGAAATTTAAAATATTGTAATATTTTAAATATTTAAATTGGTCCTTCTGTTATGCATTCCATTGGAGGATCTCAAAGCAATTAGGTCTTGTTTTCTGATACTGTATGACTGACCAGCCAGCAATTCAGTTGCTTTATCAACAGTTTCACTGTTTAAATGGAAGCTATGTGACCAATTACAAATAAATGTATTCTGTTTGGTTTTCTGTCTTAAGTGCTCATCAAGCCTCTTCCACTCATTAAATAAATCTGTAACAGTACGAATACTCATTTTTATTATTTTTAATATCTTAACAGCAAGAAAATGTAGCGTTTATCACAGGATTGACTTTTGAAGTGCTTTTGGCATTTTTCTGAAAACTGTCAATCATATTGTAGAGTAAGTAGGTTTTCCTGAAATTGTCATTATTTTTAACCTTTTGTAGATGGTCTTTCTTCTGCTGATCCCAGCTCTGATTGGAATGCACCAGCAGAAGAGTGGGGGAACTGGGTAGATGAAGAAAAGGCTTCTTCTATTCCACAGCCTGAGGAACCATTATCTGATATTCAGAAGGTAGATAACCTACCTTATTTTTTACTACCTTTTTTGGATTATTGTAGTGCATGGTAGCAATAAACAAACAATTTCATTCCCACTTTACATTGACTTTTCATTGAACATGTATAGCGGTGCCGTTATTGTTACAAATGTAAAAGCGCAACAGTCAAGAAGGAGAACATTTAATGTTTTCAGTAATGGAGTGTTTCACTCTTGATTGCCCAAATTAGAATTGGTATGGGACAGCAATTCCTTGAAACGAACATTTTCTCAGTGCTTGCATTTTGCTCCTCGGCCCTCCCATACAGTTTCAGGTGGATGAAATTTTTTTCAAAGTATCTTTAATATAGCTTATCATAGCACTGGCTCTAGCTCTATACTCTGGAGTAATTTTACAAAGGAAGGGCTAGAAGTGTAGACTAAAAATTTCAAGCTATTACGCTAGTATTGAGAGCAAAGCTCTTGTGCCTAGCATGACTTTGGTGTTTTGATTATGCAAAGCAAACGTCATTATCTTGGCCATTTGCTATTCAAGTTGCTGCTGACAGTATTTGCTAAATAGCATGAAAATAATGTTTTCTGTAACCAAAATACTCTTAATTTTACCAGTTCAGTGTATCTGGCCATTTGCAGCTTTAAGAATTTAAATACAAACGATACAAAGGATTGACATGCATACCATCTTTAGAAGGTCAGCGAAAAGCAGTGAGAAATTATACTTTCTTTGGACTCAGTCTTGTACTTCTAATACTCAGGCTTCAGATGATGAGAGAGAAAAAGCAGAGCCAACTCACCAGAGCTGTACTAGTGGCAAATCCAAAAAGAAGAAGAAGAAGAAAAAGAAGCAAGGTGAAGAAGCTAGCTCTCCTGCACAGGTAAAATAAAATAAGAACATGTATTACTGATCTATCTGGGGCAAAATCCTTGATTAATTTTAAAAGATGCACTTGATTTTTCAGTACTTTTGAATTACATTCTGTTTCTGCTTGTCAATTAACATGATTCTTCAAATACTTGACTGATTAATGCCAGTTATAAATAGCTTCCTGACTCTTTTGGTGAACATGATTCAATTTTTTGAATCAGATTCATTCAACATCAAATATTTAATTATTGATCAACAGAGAAGTCATGACACATGAGGGAAAATGTGGGTGTTCTTCCCAAACCAGTTCAGTTTTGCTTATCCTGAACTATTTATCATCCTCTGTAAAATAAGGTTTCTGATTTTCACTAAGGGTGCATCTAGCAACTGTTGTTGTTTTTTCCTCTGCAGCAGGAATCCTGTCTTTCAGAAGAGACTGCTTGGACATTGTATTACATAGCAGAATAACACTCAGACTTTAAGGCCAGACGGGACCATCATAATCATCTTCTCTGACCTCCTGTATATTGCAGGCCACAGAATCCTACTTACCCATTCCTGTAATAAGACCATAATCTCTGGCTGAGCTACTGAAGTCCTTGAAGCTTGATTTAAAGACTTCAAGTTACAGAGAACCACAATTTACTCTAATTTAGATCAGTAACTGACCCATGCTGCAGAGGAAGGCAAAAAATTCTCCAGAGTCTCAGTCAATCTGATGTCAGGAAAAATTTCTTCCTGATCCTAAACATGGCAATCAGACCCTGAGCATGTGGGCTAGGCCCACCAGCCAGACACCTGGTAAAGAATTCTCTGTAGTAACTCAGGACACAAGATGGGGAAGGGCTCTATCTTCAGCCACGGGAGAGATTTCCTAAGAGCAGTCATGGATGGGCCATATCTGTTTATAGGCCACCTCATCATGCCATCCCCTCTGTAAAGCTAAGTCTTGAAACAAGTTAGGCTTTTTGCCCCCACTACTCCACTTGTAAGGCTGTTTCAGAGCTCCAGTCCTCTAATGGTTAGAACATTTGTCTGATTTCAAACCTAAACTTGATTACCAGTTTGTTCTTGTGCTAATATTGGCACTTAAATAACTCCTCTCCATCCCTGGTGTTTGTCCCTCTGTATTTATAGAAAGCAGTCTCCCCTCAGCCTTCGTTTTGTTAGGCTAAACAAGCCAAGTTCTTTGAATCTCAATGTGTAAGACAGGTTCTGCATTCCTCTGATCATCCTAGTAGCCCTTCTCTGCACCTGTTCCACTTTGAATTCATCTTTCTGAAACATTGTACACCAGAATTGCACACAGTATTGCAGGTGAGGTCTCACCAGGATCTTGTATAATGGTAATAACACTTTCCTATCTCTAGTGGAAATACCTCTCCTGATGCATCCTAGGATTGCATTAGCCTTTTTCACTGCCGCATTACACTGGCAGCTCATAGTCATCCTGTGGTCGACCAGTACACCCATGTCTTGTTCCTCCTCTGTTGCTTCCAACTGATATGTCCCCAATTTATAGCAAAAATTCTTGTTGTTGGTCCCTAAGTGCATGACTTTGCACTATTAAATTTCATTTTACTCCATTTCTGTTACTCCAGTTTGGAAGTTCATCCAGGTCTTCCTGTATGATATGCCAGTCTTCCTTCATATTGGCAATACTTCCCAACTTGGTCATCTGCAAATTTTATTAGCACACTCCCACTCTTTGTGCCAAGGTCATTAATGAAAACGTTAAATAAGATTGTCCCAAGACCGATCCCTGAGGAACTCCACTAGTAATCTCCATCCACCCTGGTAATTCACCTTTCAGCATGACCCGTGGTAGTCTCCCTTTTAACCAGTTTGTTACACACCTTTCAGTTCTCATTAATCGCCATCATCCCAATTTAATAATTTCCCATGTGGAACTGTATAAAATGCTTTATTGAAATCCAGGTAGATTAAATCTACTGCATTTCCTTTGTTTAGAAAATTGGTTATCTTTTCAAAGAAAGAGATCAGGTTGATTTAGCATGATCTACTTTTTGTAAAACCATGTTGTATTTTATCCCAGTTACCATTTATCTCCGTCTTTACTCTTTCAAAATTTGTTCTAAGACCTTACAAACATCTAGGGATTGTCTAGATAATACTTAGTCCTGCCATGAGTGCAGGGGACTGGACTAGATGACCTCTCACAGTCCCTTCCTATGATTCTATGATACAGTTGAGGTCAAACTAAA
Organism: Lepidochelys kempii; assembly: GCF_965140285.1. Taxonomy (NCBI): domain Eukaryota; kingdom Metazoa; phylum Chordata; order Testudines; family Cheloniidae; genus Lepidochelys; species Lepidochelys kempii. The sequence goes on along the minus strand of NC_136381.1, from coordinate 41,445,519 downwards.
GAGTCTGTTTTTCCCAGATCATTTTTTTCCCTTTCTTAAATATAGGTACAATGAGTGAAATGGAAGTTATTTTGGCAGACTGTCTTTTATACCATAATGATATGGTGGTAAAACTCTTACCTAAGGTCGTGATTTAGCTTAATTTTTGTATGAAATTCTAAGTCTCCAGGAATCATAACTTCCTAGGAGAAGCTATGCTCGATCTCCGCAAGCTAGGTCTGAACAAGATGTTAGTTACTACCTGGGCAGGAGTA